>NC_140592.1:673824253-676224253 GCF_964204655.1 Triturus cristatus | reverse complement strand
AGGCACACTGTGTTCTGGTGCAGGGCACGGGATGTAAAGCTGCACGTGGGAAGGCACACAGACTGTGTGACACAGTTTATCCTGGTGCAAGGCATGGGACATTAAGCTGGGCTTACTGCGAGCAGAGGATCAAGAATGAGTGTGCAGTGTGAAGAACATGGTGTTCCGAAGGTCACTGGTGCGTCGATCATCAGAGCCGGGATTCAGATCTCTCCGGCCCACGACCTGGCATGATTTGTTGTTCTCTGTCAGTAATTTCCATACCTTTTGTTGTTCACTGTATCCTCTCACACGTGTTCCGTGTGTTTTTACAATGACCATCTTGTGCTTTCGTGCAAATCTCGATTAAGTTGTCGCCAGCGACTTGACGCCCACGAGGACTCATACCCGCTACACTAAACTATCAATATAAATACAGGACATTGGCGTCCTGCACTCACGAGATCAGGGCACAATACCCATAACTGCGAGATACACAGCCCAAGTGTATAAGACACAATACACACAACCAGGGAGGAGGCGGGCCGAAAGGCCAGAGGTCAGACCCTGTGTAGTGCAGAGTTCAGGAACAGAGGGCACCGTGTGCATGCTCACAAGAAGCAAGTGAGCCATTAGTGTGACCTCTCCTTCCACCGGGGCGCGGGCCTTACTCGTCAAGGGGGGCTGCACCCGGTGCCCTGAGCTCCGTCCTTATCAGGGTGCCCTAGGCACACGAGCACAGAGGCGTGGCACTGAGTGGCACCCAGAGATAACTGGCTTCAGGGCGCTGCACAGAACACGGGGAGGGAACAGGAGAAAGAGTTTACATCTCACTCCCGTATTGGACAGGGAGATTCACCTCCACACCGCACCACGGAAGGGGTACAGGGTCAAGAGGTTACATCTCACGCCCACACCGGACAGGGAGATTCACCCCTGCACCGCACCATGAAAGGGGTACAGGGACAAGAGTTTACATCTCACACCCACACCGGTGAGGGAGATTCAACTCCACACAGCACCACAGAAGGATACAGGGTCAAGAGGTTACATCTCATACCCTCACCAGACAGGGAGCTTCACCCACACACCACAGAAGGGGTACGGGAGCAAGACGTTACATCTCACTCCCACACCGGACAAGGAGATTCACCCCCACACTGCACCACGGATGGGGTGCAGGGACAAGAGTTTACATCTCACACCGATGAGGGAGATTCACCCCCACATCGCACCACAGAAGGGGTACAGTGGCAAGAGGTTATATCTCATTCATACGGCAGGAAACAGGCAGCGCCTGCTGCGCTGTACAGGGAGAGTGATAGGTGCTAGAGTGGAAGCCCACATGGAAGTAGTATAGCGTCAAGAAACAAACTCAGTGTCAGAAGAAGAAGAGGCGCTTTAACTCTGGCAACAGCTGTCCACGGGGTCTGCCTGGTGCATGCACTGCTGACACAAGTGGGGATTGGGTAGGAGTGGGATCCCGTGACGGACAGAGGGGAGGGTTGTGTGACGGAAGATTGACGGTTTGTGTGACGGACAGAGTGACTGGTTGTGTGACGGACAGAGTGAAGGGTTGTGTGACAGGCAGATGATGCTCACAGAACCCATACCATAAAGGATGCTCTGACCCCGCCTCGGACTCCTGCCGACGCCCGCAAGCTCTTCCCATATGATCGATATGCATGGACTGATGCCTTATCGATCAGGTGCTCTTTACTAGCAGGCTCGAGTGCACGGTGCTCACCAACAGTGTGTGATGTGGGACGCCCCGTGCTTGGGACTGCAGACTCCATAACAAGTGGAATCTCTGTTATCCAACGCAGAGTACACCTTAAAATGGAAAGTGCGTCTTAAAATGTTCTTCATCGGTCTATTCTCGTTTTTATTTTCATTGCGGCGCATGTTTATTTCTTTGGCCAGAAGCATATTGTGAAATTACAGATGTCACTGAGATGTATGAATCCACCGCATATCATGACACATTCCAAGCTCCACACTCACGCAGGAAAAGTTGGCAAACAGAAATTCGCTGTATTAACACTTATTTTCAGCGAAAAAATACAGATGAGTATTCTCCGTAACAAAGCGGGTACTTACCAGAGAATGCGACTCCTTCAGCCCGGGCTGCTATGCGATGGATGCGAGTGATACTGACACAGGCCAGGACTGGTGTGAGCTTCTCTCTGTCTGCGCCCCCCTCCACTGCTGCCCACAGCTCGTGCTGACCCCCCACACCTACTGCCAGCAAAATACCACTCACATACCTCAATGAGATGACCCGCCGTGAAAGCCTTCCTCGCCCTCCAAACAAGTTTCAGAGTAGGCCATATGCACAGCCATATGCAATGGCTGGCGAACTGTTTGTGGATCCAAGGATGTGAGAGCCAGAGCTGGGTATACGGCGGGCCGAGTCTGCACGGTACGCTCAGCAGCTGCGGCACTGGTGGTGTACACCGAGGCTGGGTGGCGGTATGGTGACGGTATGGGAGATGACGGTGGGGACAACCACAGAAGTGGGGACGACGACACAGAAGTGCATCGCGCAGTGCAATGAACAAAATAAATAATTATGAGAGGCATACGCTTACCGTCATGGTGGCGGAGAATAAACAAGCATACAACAAAAAGTGCGGCAAGCTAATAATATACCTACTGTGTCACGCCGCGGTAAGAGATCCAATCCCTCTGGGTGTGGCTAAAAGGAGACGGGGTGGCAACAAGCAGCGATTGACATGCCTTGCATGCAATCATTGCACTTCCTTCGGCATAATTTGTGACGCCAAACAACGTGCACAAATCAAAACTGAAGGCGGAGCTGGGACGAGACTTCTGGAATCGTATAGATTCCAAGAAGCCTCGTAAGGCGAGTCAGCGCATGTGCTGCTTAAGTCAGGCCGAGACCTAAAAAATGAGGCCGAGATGTGCCCCATGCCAGCAATGTCAAACGGAACAGACCGTTGTGATGGCTTGGCGGTTAGACGAATGGGAAGATACATGGTTGTTCTGACCGGACACACTAACCTGTCTGCAATGGTGTTTTTATGTTAACATCTATAATATGTAGGATTTCCATTTCTTGCTAGAATTATTCTTAATTCCAGTGCACACACCAAGTTTGTTTCACATTCAAGCAAACACCACCATGTACTATCTGAACAAACAAGAGGGAGGAAAGTCTAGGGTCTTATAGGAAGCCCACTTTAAAGTGCCCAGGATGTTACTAAGGAACATCTGGAGGTCTGAAATCCATCTTCCTGGCCTTTAGAACTATACTTAAATTGTTGAGCATCTACTAGAACTGCACAAGTGTGCCGTGAATAAAATGGTGTCCAATATCTTCTTAATGTAGGGACTAGCAGGCATTAAATCTGTTTGCCACTAAAGATGGCTCAAAATGCCTTATCTACAGCTTCATCTGCCAAGATCCCAGGTCCCTGAGAAATGCTTTTTTGGTAAACTAGTTGAAAGCATTTCACTACACTTTCCATCTGATCCTACTATTTCCACAGGTGATCTCCAAGTTCAGGCACAAGGCGTCATAGATAATGGCCACTGGTCCAGACTGTCTATGATAAATTTGGTACCTACACCTTGCCCAGTTGTCAGTTCATCCAAGAAAGCAGCTTTCATGCGGACCTAGTGATCTTGGAAGTTTCCAGGTAAGATTCCCCACCACAGCCTTCCATCATTGAGCTTAACTAGTTCCTACTTACACTGTGGTCACCTGAAACTTCCAGATGACTGAATGACCATCTGGATTGAAACTAAAAGTTCTTCAAAAAAGTCTTTGTGACATTCAAGTGGATGAAGTTCTGCATCTCAGATGCATACAGAATGGAAATATTGACAAGAAGTTACAGCAAGTAACTACTTTACCTATCTGCATTTGTCCTACAGTTTTTTCCATAATAGATTATTTACCTGTCAATACCTCCTAATGTAAATGTCTTTATTAAGCATCTTTTGACACAGCTCGAGGCGATTATAATTTTCATAGCGTTCCTAGGAAAGTATTTTCTTGCAATTGAATTCACTCCGTAGATTGTATGCACTAGATCTTGCCCAAACCCCTGGCTGGGAAATCTTCTTTTCCTGTGGCCAGTCCAACAACACACAAGCATTGGCATAGCCAATAGGTCTCGCCGACGGAACCTAATAAGTGTTCAGCGATGCAGGGGAATAGGGTTTGGGGCGGGGTGGGTTTGCTTAGACTAGTGTCCCGCCTGATTTGCTCCCCTCGTGTATCGGCTTGGCAGGCAAACATTGGCAAAGCCAGTTGGTCCCACCTTTTGGCTTTGCCAATGCTTATTGCTGACTCTGTTCAACCTATTAGCAAACAGTGGTGTGCCGCGGGGGGCAGGGGCGGGGAGCACCTCACAGGCCGCCGCAAGTGGGGATGGGGTGGAAACAAAACAAAGGGTATGCGGACAGCGGGAGGGGGGCGGGGGCCTGGTGAACATGGACAGCGGGAGGGGGAGAAGGGTTACCTCACGGATTGCCGCAAGTGGGTAGGGGGGCGGGAACAAAGGGAATGCGGACAACGGAAGGGGGATGGGAGCATTGTGAACACGGACAGTGGGTGAGGGCGTGAACAAAGCAACAGGAAATTAAATAAACAAGCGCAGCTGCTAAAGTGAAAGCGACCGCACTGTGTTTAATTAGTAACCTGATCCATGACCAGCTGCCACCCTGCGCGCCGTTGCTCGCTCCTGAGAGCAAAACGCCATGGAAGTGAACATTTAGAGAAGAGGTGGGACATGCACCCGCCTTTAGCCATTTGCGTGCTTTCATTATTGAAAGCAACAAGCAAAGGCCATGCAAATGTGTGGGAGTTGCCAGACCCACACGGAGAAGTTTCGGGGAAGTTTGGAGTGCTCACAAGAAGCCTCCCATAAAGCAGCGCATGCGCACTGCGCTAGGCTCGACCTAAAAAAGTGAGTGAACTGTGTTCACTGAACAACTTGCAGTTTTCTATCCATCTTTGTGCTTTATTCGTCACCAAAGTACGTTTTAATGTTTGCATTTATGAGACTATTTACATTCCTTACTTACTAAATCCTCGCTCCTCATCAGAATCGTTACCCCAATATTGGAACTTTCATAGATTCTCATGCTTTGTATCATTCCCCGTCGTCGGAATGGGAGCCTCGGTAACAAAAATATATATATATATACATATGTATAACCATAGAAACAAAAGAGAAAAAATAGGCCTAGGCCTCATCTCATTTTGTAGTATATCACCCTCTTTGTGTAAAAGAGCCCAAACTTTTGCCAGGGCCAATCAGCACAGCCTCACCCTCTGGAACCTTCCTGAGAGAGCTCAGAGCCTCAGATTTTTCTACCGCACGTTGTGCTAGGGAGTCTCCACTGAGCTCTGCTCAGTTTTTCACAGAGTTACTTTTGGATATCTTTATTGCCATCTTTTGAGACAGAATGTCAGAAAAGGAGAAGAAAGCTTTATTTAGAGCTTGTGCCTCTTGTGGGAAGAAGAGACTGTTTGTGGAAGACAGGCATGAGAACTGCATATACTGCCTGTACCCGGAACACAAGGCCACAGACTGTAAAATCTGTCGGACCTTCTCGACCAAGACCTTGAGAGACAGAGAGGGGCGCTTGCTGACGTGGCTGCAGAAGTTAAAGACCAGGGAGGTCATTTCTTCGGATGAGGAAGAATCTATCTCTGGCACCTCCTCCAGGAGATCGAAGAAGAGGGGTAGGTCATCTCCCTCCACTTCTGCGGAACCCCCCTCTCAAGGTTCCTCTCAAAGCCCCTCACGGGATCTCTGACAGGTCTGAGGAGGCTGGTCCCAAAAAATCTCCTCACGACAGTGTAAAGGAGAGGCAGGGACGGGCTACTGTGGACATAGCCCCTAAGGACAATAAGGGGGTTGCTACATCTACACCTCCGTCCCAGAAGGAGAAACCTGTAAAGAAACAGGCTGCAGAAACTCCTCAGTCAGTGCCACTGAAGAAACCGCGTCCGTCGACGCAGGCGGCAGCAGGTACGTCGACGACGATCTCCTCAGTTAAGCCTATTTCTATGGGGTCGTCCACGAGACCGTCGACAATATCTACTTCGTCGTCTTCGACGGCGGTGTCGACGACGAAGACCACGTCGACGATGACGACGACGACGACGAGTTCGTCGATGTTGATGACTACCAGTTCGTCGACGAGACTGTCGACGGGTGCTCCGCCGACGATGAAACATACTCCGTCGACGAAAAAGAAAGCTCCGTCGACGACTGCTGTGTCGACGACTGCTCCGTCGACGACTGCTCCGGCGGCGACTGCTCCGACGACGACTGCTCTGTCGACGGCTGCTCCGTCGACGACTGCTCCGTCGACGAGGATTACAGGACTGTCGACGGCCTCATCGTCGACGACGATTTCAGCTCCGTCGACGACAGTTGCCCTTCAGTCGACGATGTCGTCGTCGAGTTCGTCGACATTGGTAATCCCGTTGCCATCGACTCCGTCGACGAGACCGCCGACGGGACCGTCGACGACGAAAAATTTGGAATTTTCAACCCAAAGATTAGTGATTACACCGGACATGACTTCCCCTAGGCGGTTCACGCCTTTGCCACCATCCATGCTTCTCGAGGACTCGGAGGAGGATGAGGAGGATGGGCAGTTTGGGGACGCATACAGTCCTTCAGACCTGAATGTCAAACAGCAGGACACAGATACGGAGGAGTTTTATGGTCTAGAGGGGCAGGAGGGGCACCAACAGGGATTACGCCCCCGCTCTCTAAGGCAGGACCTAATTGCCTTGCCAGTGGCTTTAGTGTCGGATTTGCAACAGATGCTGCAAGACTATAGATCTCGTTTTCCGACGTTGCCGGATCGCACTCCAGTGCGTCCTTCTCCATTGGAAGTGCCACGTGACATGCCAATGGACTTGCCACCTCTACCAAGAGAGGTACCTCGGTCCATTTCACCAGTGCTGCCCTTAGTGGTTCCCCAACCTTCAGGTACGGAACCTGCTGATGATGACGCAGACGATGGAGATACGGACGAAGACGACGAGGGACAGGTGATCCCTCTTACAGATCCAGGGGATCCAGATGGGGACCCTGATGATACACAGGATCCGGATGCTGTAGGCCGAGAGACAAATATATCGCCTCCGGTGGACATTGGTGGTTTCCATAATTTGATGGAACGGGCATCCAAGAGGTTTGGTTTGCCCTTTACGGTGGAGCAGTCCGACTGCTTCCTATATGACTTTAAAGCCCAATATAAGAAGTCTGTAAGATCAATTCCCATTATAGAACATGTCTGGGATGAGGGACTGAAGACAATGCAGAATCCAGCAACCGTCATTCCGGTTCTTCCCCGGCTGGAGAAGAAATACAAGGCACCAGAGGGCAGTCCTGCGTGTCTTCTAGGACAACCTAAGCCGGATTCCGTTATTTCACAGGCTGCTCAAAGTAAGTCAAAGAATCCGTCCACTCCATTAACCACGCCTCCAGATAAAGAAGGCAGAAGACTGGACAATGTGGGTAAAAGATTCTCCACCATGGCCAGCTTGTTGGTGCGTGCAGCTAATTCTCTGGCTATTCTGGGCAGGTACGACCGCCAGATGTGGTGTGATATGGAACCATTCCTGGACCAGCTACCAGAAACTAGTCAAGACGAAGCCAGACAGGTGCTGATGGAGGGAGAAAGATGCTCTTCGGAAGTCATCGACTGTGCGATGGACATTGCCTCAACTGCTTTCAGGGCTTTGGCAGGGTCAGCCGTCTTGCGCCGTCTAGGCTGGTTGAAAGCGACCTGGTTTCGCCAGGAGGTCCAGAATAAGATCTTGGACCTCCCCTTTGACGGAGAGATGCTTTTTGGAAAGCATGTGGATGACGCCCTCCAAAGCATTAAAAAGGACACCGATACAGCTAAGTCCTTAGGCTCTTTGACCTACCGCAAAGTGCCATTTAAAGGGGCACGTGGTCGGGGGTTTTCTAACTACAGAGGAAACCAACGACAGTATTCCACTCAATCTGGACAGTCCTATAAAGGTCAATATTCCAGCCAGCGCCAAGGACAGTCGGCGTCTTTCTCTCGGCAGTCCCAGAGAGGACGTCAGAATCGTCAGGGACGAGACAACGCCAAGAGGCAATAGCGGCCTCCTGGCTCTGGCTACTGTTCCTCCCCTGCCACAAACACCGGTCGGGGGCAGGATATCTTTTTGTCTGGACAGCTGGGTGCGTTTAACATCAGACCGGTGGGTCTTGAATATACTTCAGAGTGGCCATACGTTGGAGTTCCAAGATCTTCCTCCAACAAGAGCTCCAGACGCCCGTGCAGCGAAACATCTCCGACTATTACATCTCGAAGCCCACCAGCTTTTCATCAAGGGGGCGATAGAGCCCGTGCCACTTTCACAAAGGGGCAAGGGGTTTTATTCCAGGTTCTTCCTGGTTCGGAAGACGGAGGATACATGGCGTCCTATACTAGACCTCAGGGAGCTCAACACCTATCTCATCAAGCTCTCTTTCAGGATGGTCACTCTCCAGGATATTCTAAGGCTGCTCAATCCGGGAGATTTTTTGGCATCCCTGGATTTAGAGGATGCTTACTTTCATGTTCCAATCCACCCAGCACACAGGCAATATCTACGCTTCACAGTAGGCAAGAGCCATTTCCAGTTCAAGGTGCTCCCGTTTGGCCTTCGGTCGGCACCCCGCATTTTCACAAAGATGCTGGCACCAGTCGCTGCTTTCCTGAGGAAGCAGTCCTTGGAAGTGTTCCCGTACTTGGACGACTGGCTCATCAAGGCTCCGTCGTTCAGGGCAACGTCTCAGGCTGTGTCAACTTCCATAAGATTGTTCGCCCATTTGGGTCTTCAGCTCAATGTGTCCAAGTCGGAACTGATACCCTCCAGGTCACGGAAGTTCCTTGGGGCAATTCTGGACACGAGACGATGCACGGCTCGTCCGTCAGAGGAGCGTCAGGGCAAACTGGCCACTTCCGCTCGTCTAATACTGCACAAGAGACATGTATCGGTTCGACAGTACAAGTCCTTGCTCGGATCAATCTCATCCTGCATACCTTTGATACCGCATTGCAGGCTACATATGCGCCCTCTACAGGAGGAGCTGGACAAACAGTGGCGTCAGGCAGAAGGATCGTTCAACGACAAAGTATGGATAACACCTGCCATGCGCACGGCCTGCGAATGGTGGCTGGTGAAGGAAAACATCGCAGGAGGATTAACGTTCCGAATCCCTCCTTCTCCTATGGTGGTGACCACGGATGCTTCCCTAGAAGGGTGGGGAGCTGTCCTCCAGGAGCTTCAGGTCAGCGGTCACTGGAGTCCAGCAGACAGACTGCGCCACATCAATCTTTTGGAGCTGAGGGCCATTCACTTAGCCTTGCTGGCGTTCCTTCCCAGACTTCAGAACCGTGCAGTGCTGGTCCGGACAGACAACACTACGGCCATGCACTATATAAACAAGCAAGGGGGAACGAGATCGCGGACGCTGTCCAAAGAAGCTCAGGTGATCTGGGAATTTGCCATCTCTCACGGGATCACTCTGCGAGCCGAGCACCTGGCGGGGTGTCTCAACATCACAGCGGATGCTCTAAGTCGGCAGACGAAGGGGACACACGAGTGGGAGCTGGATCAGGCCACACTGGAGGCAGTGTTCAAGAAATGGGGTACTCCGACCATAGACCTCTTTGCGACCCCGGAGAACGCCAAGTGCCGGTTTTACGCAAGCAAGGTTCCCCAGCGAGGGTCTCTGGGGAATGCCCTTTCGATTGCTTGGTTCGGCGCATTTTGCTACGCCTTTCCTCCGATTCCCCTCATTCCTCGAGTTCTCAGGAAGGTCAGGGCAGAACCATGCAAAATGATCCTCATTGCTCCAGCATGGGCGCGGCAGTTCTGGTACTCGGAACTCCTACTTCTCTCCCAAGATCGCCCGATTCGCTTGCCACTGATTCCATCTCTGTTATCGAGAAATCAGGGGCAAGTCCTCCATCCGGATCCGGAGTCACTTCACTTGTCAGCGTGGCTCCTGAACACAGAGAATTCCGCCATCTGAATCTGTCTAAGGAATGCAGGGATGTTCTATCTCAGGCACGGGCACCAAGCACTAATAAGACCTACAGGGCAAAGTGGAAGAGATTTTGCCTTTGGTGCCAGAGGAATAAACTCCATCCTTACAAATCCCTGCCACATCAGATTCTGCCCTACATCCTGTCTCTGGCTAAATCAGGTCTGGCGCACTCTTCGATCAAGGTGCATCTGGCTGCCTTATCCCGCTTTCGACGGAAGACATCGGGGCCATCTCTATGGTCTGCAAGAATTGTTAAGCAGTTCCTTAAGGGGTTATTTCGGATGTATCCTCCGGTCCGGCCTCCTCCGCCTATCTGGCAGCTTAACCTAGTACTGGCTCAACTGATGAAAGCGCCCTTTGAGCCGATTCACAAAGCGGACTTGAAGTTCCTATCTTGGAAACTAGCCCTTCTCCTAGCATTGACTTCGGCTAGGAGAGTTAGTGAACTCCAGGCTCTCTCTATAGTGGAGCCTTTTCTACAGTTCAAGAGGGATGTCATGATTTTGAGAACCAACCCAAAATTCATCCCGAAGGTGCCTTCGGAGTTTCATTTGAATGAACCCTTAATTTTGAACTCTTTTTTTCCGCGTCCTTCCACTCAAGCGGAACGAACATTGCATTCTTTGGATGTCCAAAGATGCCTGAAATTCTATCTGGAGCGCACACGCTCTTTCAGAAAGTCTACTCAACTATTTATCGCCTACAGTGCACCACGGAAGGGGTTACCGCTCGCCAAGAGTGGCATTTCCCGCTGGATCTCCAGTGCAATTCAGTACTGTCATCAGGCTGCGGGCAAACCTTTGGATAAAAGGGCCCGGGCGCATTCTACGAGAGCGATGGCGTCTTCAGTGGCTCTCTTTGCTGGAGTGGCGATTAAGGACATCTGCAGGGCAGCAACGTGCGGCAGTGTACACACCTTCACGAAGCACTACTGCCTGGAATCGGTGGGACGAGCTGACGCTGCTGTTGGTCAAGCAGTCCTCCGGAATCTTTTTCAATGAGACGTGAGCTTTCCCTACAATCCCTCCATCCTGGTAAGCACATTTTGTTTCAGTAATGGTTGTTTTATCATGTACACTGAGATGATTTTGTAAAGCCATGTAATTACCGAAATGTGCTTGTCGTGATCTACTGCTTGCTATTCTGATACAAAGCATGAGAATCTATGAAAGTTCCAATACTGGGGTAAGAAAACAAGTTACTTACCTGTAACTTTGGTTCCCCAGTATTGGTAACTTTCATAGATTCTCATGCGCCCACCCACCTCCCCTGGGAAAGCTCTGCCGGTTTACTAAGGTAGTGGCTGTTGGCACAACGGCTACGAAAATCTGAGGCTCTGAGCTCTCTCAGGAAGGTTCCAGAGGGTGAGGCTGTGCTGATTGGCCCTGGCAAAAGTTTGGGCTCTTTTACACAAAGAGGGTGATATACTACAAAATGAGATGAGGCCTAGGCCTATTTTTTCTCTTTTGTTTCTATGGTTATACATATGTATATATATATATATTTTTGTTACCGAGGCTCCCATTCCGACGACGGGGAATGATACAAAGCATGAGAATCTATGAAAGTTACCAATACTGGGGAACCAAAGTTACAGGTAAGTAACTTGTTTTCTTTTTTCGTATATTAGATTTGAAAAAGCGCTCCTGCAGTATTAGGGACAAAAAGCATATGCGAAACCCTAGCATCTCTTCATTAATTATGGAACTGTTTTCCCAGGCTAGCTCCTTCTAAACAGTCCATTGCTAGATACATTGATCCCTTATTAGAGATTGCAATGAAAAAGGAAACTTTTTCTTTATTGGGCAGACTCATGGTTCACTCCAGAGGATGGAATACAACTGCTTCTTTTCTTAGGAATGTTTCTATTCCAGACAACTGCAAGGCTGTTGCATGAAAATTGTTGCATTCTTTTGTTAAGCATTATTGCTTAAATTCTTGGCTGTAGGACAGTTACACTATTGCGCCAGGATTCATTGATCAGCATTTGCTTAAAACTGTCTTTGATTACTTCTAGTTGCATACTTGTGTGAATCCAGGTGGCTCTTGCTTTTATACCTTCTATGAATATCTGTGAGAATCACAAGATAATGAGGAAATGCGGTGGGATCATATCGTGCAGTATGCAATGGTTAGAACCTTCATCATTATGCCCTTTATCATGAACAGCCTTCCTCATTCCCTTCTGTACAGGATTTGAAGTGGCAGAATCGTTTTCTCACTGCACATACGTTTGTTGTAAGAGTACCATTTCATGGTTTTGTCCTTGAAAAATACTGTGCAACTGTGGTATTTGTATTCACATGTACTGCTAAAGGTCTGTGTGAACTAAGTAGATTGTTTCAAAGGGCAGAAAATGTTACTTCTTATTTGCATGTGTGCCATTTAAAATTACTTTTAGTGTAAAACATGTTAATTAAAAATAAAATGTTTTGGGAGTCCAGTCCACATATGTGCAGAGATATTGTCTTTTTATGAATTAACAGATGATATCCATAGTTAGGAATGGGAGCACACGTAAGTAATGTTTCCTTCATGTTTGCCAGTTACTTCAGTCTTGAAATTGTTACATGATATCAGGGTAAATCAAGCAGTCTAATTCTGCCTTCAGTTACAGTGTGAGCTACACTGTCAGATGCTCTGCTGGAGGCATAGAGTGCTGTAGAAAAGCCTTAAATACATTAAACATAGGTATGGCTAAATCTACGGTATCCTTAAAGCAAGCCTTTTTTGTTACAACTGGAATTCATAAAGCTGTGAAAGCTTATTTGTGTATCAGAATAAACATATTACATTGAATTTTTTTCTGAGTTTGTCTTATCCTTTGAGTTGCTAATAGGTGCGTGGAGATGCAGTCTATAGAAGTTAAGCTCTTTATTTTAAGTAGGCAAATAAAATTTGTTGGGTATCCAGAATGATATAGGTATCTAAGAAATAAGGAAATTTCTATCTTTACTACAGTGCCGTCCAACATAAGGAAATGTGGGCCAGAGAGTTGCCAGACTTTTTTAAATATGGAGATGCTTAGATAAATTCGGAGATACACGAATAAGAGCAGACGCAAGCTATACTGAAAAGCAGAAAGATCACCTCTTGGAGGATTTCAGAAAATCCAATCCACATATGAGGACTGGTTTGCTAGTGTGCTTATGTGAGACGTGCGAACAGGCTGAGGACTTCCGTGGCAGATGTCGCAAGAGGTGGTTGCAGGTGATTGGGGGGGCTTTAGAGACAGAGGCAGTGTAGTGCGAGGCCACGACTGGCATCGCACTGCACTGCCACTATCTGTAGCTGTTATCAGCACTGAGTGGGAGATCAGCGTCCGCTCAGCGCTGTTTGGCGGCTGGGCCCCCTGTGCCTTACACTCAGCCTCTTGGAGCTGGAGCGCCCTTCTGCTCCTTCTACTCCCCCCCTACTTGCGATCACTGCAGTCGGCGGCCGTCAGGCCAGGCACAGAGCATGGTGCCTAGAGCCTCTCAACTCAACGCAGGTCAGCGGTAAGGGTGCACATGAGGGGCGGCGAGGTAGCTGTGGGTTTAGACCCTGCTGTGTGGGTAGAAGCTTGGTCTGTGGAAGCGGCCTGTGAGAAAGTGTCTCTTTTGACATGGCTAGCTCACACTTTTTGCCTGGACATTGATGTTGTTTCAGTTGTAGCGCACAGGGTCCCTGCCAACCAGGCTCCCTGTGCCAGTTCTTCTTCCCTAAAAATATATCCACTATTGGTACTTCTGCCCCCCTTTAGGTCCCTACCTTGTAAGTGGTACCCTGGGTATCTAGGGGCTAGGAGCTGAAGATGGTACTTTGGGACCGTCTCATTAGGACCATGCCACTTCCCTTGCAGCTATGAATGTTCCCCGAGGTTAAAAAACGACAAATTCGACATGGCACCCTGCCAGGGTGCAGTGCCAGCCAGCACTGCCTGAAGATATAGCTAAGTCACCCCTCTACGAACAGGCCTTACAGCCCTAACGCAGGGTGAGGGCATATCTGCATGAGTAGATATGCCCCGACAATACTTAAGTCAATTCTTAACTATTGTAAATGGCAGGGAAGCCATAATGAGTTTATGGGCTGGAAACTTGACAACTCCGTGATTGCTTCACTGAAACCATGAGTGTTTGGTGCCAAACATCTCCTTGTAACAAATCTGCATTGATGCCAGTGTGAGGTTTAATAAACCGTGTACTCGGAGGGTACCTCAGAGGTACCCCCTGAAAACCTACCGATCCTGGTGTGGGCGCTGACTGGCTTTAGGCAGCCTGCTACACACAGACATGTTTCTGGACCCTTGGGAGAGCCTCTGCTCTCTGGGACCAGAAACCATGCACATCCTGGGTGGAGGTGTCACACCTTCTCTCCCAGGATGGGCACAGTGCTCGAAGGGTTGCCCTCTGCTTTTGGAATGCGACCCCCTGCTTCTTCTGCTAGCAGCAGATGGCAGACCCCGGTTTCCACCCCCATTTTGGATAAGTAAAGCCGGCTGGAAAACATAGAAAGACTAGGAGGTGTGTCCACCTTTGCCAACTTCCCCCATCAGGAGGAGGAGACTAAGTTAAGCACACTTTTCAGTCCCCTCCATCTTGAGGGCACTCCTATTACTAACCAAAGGTATCCCAACCTGTTAAGGCTCGGAACTAGACTTACGTGGCGTCACCCGCTCAGGCGCAGGACAGGAAGCAATTCCTTTTTGTTAGGTTACCCTCACAAACCCTGTTGAAGTCATGCTTCATCATAGGGTTCACCCGGACTCCTAAAAGTCAGGGTGGGCTCAACCGTTTTTCAGGGAGTGCTTAGGAGGGATAGGCCAGGGAGTCTAAAGATAAAAATCCTACTGCGTTTCCCAGGTATCCCTTTATTAGTGGGGACATAGTGGATATATCCACTATGGGATACCCAGGGAACGCAGTAGGATTTTTATCTTTAGACCCCCTGGCCTATCTCTCCTAAGAGCTCCCTGAAATGCGGTTGAGCCCACCCTGATTCATTAAGCTATCATGGTTGTGATAATATCACAGGTTTGAACCTTCTGTCCTTGCTGTATGTCACAACCGGTTCCGACGGTATAGGGGTAGGTTCACCAACTGGGATCCTCACAAGCAGGACACTACATGACTGGTGTCCCATACTTGTCGGTAACTATTGAGGCATGAATTCCATACTAGTGGGCCGTCCTCCTTCCATGTGGGCACTCCTCCCACAGCTATACTATGTGATAGGTAGGTGTCCCCACCTCACCACTGTGTGCAGATGTTTTTCTATTGGTCCTGAAGAATTGCCATTGATCTCCCCGACAAACCAGGTTGTCCTCCACCCCTGTGGGCACTCCTCCCACAGCTATACTATGTGGTAGATAGGTAGGTTTCCCCACCTCACCACTGTGTGCAAATGTTTTTCTATTGGTCCTAAAGAATTGCCATTGATCTCCCCGACAAACCAGGTAAGAAACATGTTGGCCTATATAGAAAGAGTAGAGCGTAGATGTTTTGACTCATTACAGTTAATAGTCGCCACTCTGTTTCATTTTTAGGTCTCGGCTAGCGAAGGCTGCGCTTGCGCAGTCTCGCTCGCGAGATTTAATGACTTGGAGAAGAGGGGCTTGCACCCGCCCCTCTTCTCCCCTCTTCTCCGTTGGCTGGCCTCTTCAATGCTGGCCAGCCATTGGAGAAGAGGTCCGTCACTCCAAACAGGCCCCGTCCTTTTCGGATTCGGGGGCGTGTTTTTTTCAAGAAGTCTAATTATCTCCTCCAGCCAATGGCAAGAGGAGAACACGCCCCCGAATCCGAAAGCGCCGCTGCCTTTCTCCGAGGCATTTCTGCTTCGCCTCGGAGAAAGGCAGTGGTAAGGGAGAAATGTTCCTCGCGACCTCCAGATCCGCAGTCCAGATGCTCAAGCCCACCGAGATCGGTGGGGCGGAGGGAGCGGGGTGTCACCCACGGGGTACCGCACTCCATTAAACAATGCAAGTTTTAACTACGCGTTGTTCATCGGCAGCTGCACCTCTGACGGAGATCTGCGCCGAGGGGGCTGTGAGTTCTGATCAGCGAATGTTCCTGTAGATCCGCCAGAGTCTGATTCCCAACAGGGCAAGGGTTCCGTTGGCGTTTACAAAGATCCGCTTTACATTACGTCGTGGGGGAGTGGGTGAGGCGTACAGCTGGGTACGATATCTAGTTAGTTTCATTTTAGGTCATCGGTAGCCTTTTTCCGTTGTGCTTTTCAAGTCCTTCTTTTGTGTTCATGAACACCTCCTACCTTCCACTTCCTGAAGTCTTCAGCTGGAGTGACTGCGGAGTGGAAACTCTCGCGAGAGCAGTTCGTTTGGGTGAGAGCAGTAGCTGTGCCGGGTCGGATGTTTCAAGCTCAGTGTTGCTGCTTGGCAGCAGCGTGTGTGCATCGTCTGGAAGTGCTGGCGGCAAATGCAGAACAGAAAGACAGGGGTTCTTTTAGACGCACTAGTGTGCTCAGTTCGGAGCAACTTAGGTGGCCGCTATTGTGTTGAGAGGGACATTTAGTGCCCTAGAGGTGCCCGGACCCCGGTGAGCCGCCACCATGAGCGGGCGGCGGGTGTGTCAGAATTGCGGCTGCGCTGATATAGACGTGGACCAGGCCCGTGGAGATGCTGTGTGCACGGGCTGTGGCTCTGTTTTGGAGGACAACATCATCGTGTCCGAGGTGCAATTCGTGGAGAACAGTGGGGGTGGCTCCTCAGCCGTGGGACAGTTCGTATCATCAGATGGTGAGTGCTGAAGTCCTCCTAGTCGAGAGGTTTAGGGGCATGCCATAATTCAAGGAATTGTAGCACCCTTTCGTATGTATGCACGTTAATTCCCTGCACACACTGAAGACAAATGAAGGGTGTGTATACATGTAAAGCTATGTCCATTGAGCCCATTCTTGAGGCACGTGGCAAGTGTGTATGTAAACACGGATTTCACATCTTCCGCAAGCATAAAACACAGTTGCCGCATGGACAAGACACATGCTATGTCGCATTATCTATTCGTAGTAAAGAATCAAGTTTTCGCGTTCTGTATACACGTTGAAGATCATTTACACAGATGTCCTTGACAAGCAATATAGCAACGTGCACACTTTCTACATCACAGTCAAGTAAGACAGTGCCAGCAAACTGACTCACTACTCATCCTCTGCGATCTGAATGCAGTTAATATGTACAGTGTGCATGTAAACAAACATACATTATAGGTGGGTGATAAACTGAAAGCTAGAGCCTGGCTCAGCGCGAAGTCTTGTTGGCCCTTAACGGGCCAAGCTTTCATGCGGCTTGTGTCTACCTGCCTCCCTCTATCTAGGATGTGGCGTTTCTGCCAGAACTGCCGAGCAGGTCCGAGTCTCTGCTTCGGCTCAACATCCTGTGTTTCTGGACAAATCACTTCATCTCCCCCTGCCTATAAACAATTTAGTGACTAAGTGTATTTTAATTAACGTTCATGTAAAGTGCCCTAATACCTTCAGATTAAGTTCACACTACATACAAATTGCCGAAAATGCTCAAAGGTAAAAAAACAAAAAAAAGCCTTGACACATTGAAACAGAGAGGCCTGGTCGATTTAATTAAGGGCGTGGCTTAAAACATTTAAGTGAAAAAAATCTGTGCTTAGCGTAGTGTGCTTCCCGACTTGTATTTTGTCTCTTTTTTAATTGTATCTAGATATATAATACAACATGTAACTTACACCTACAACAAGCCATGACTATTGGCTTTGTCAATGGTTGTTAGTTGCATAAGATAAATAAGGAACAACTATGGCTTCGTTGTATATAATGTTGAAAATGCTTCAGTTCTGAAAGGATGAGGCTGTGGAAGAACTATAACAAGTCTCTTGAATGTTACATCACAGACAGTTAAGGATGTTCCTGCTGCAGAGTTATGATTTTGTTTCACCCTGATGGTGAGGGCTAACATGGAGAGCCGATAAACTTGCCTCAGCATCTACTTTTTAAAACTACTTGTGCTGACCACCGGCAGGACCGGGCCCACTTAAAGCCCTGCGCTTAGTACAGTTATTGGCAGCGGAACACATAGGCCAATCTGTATTCGTAAAGCTGAAGAGGTGACCTGCTCAGGGTGTGATCTTTGCGGTGGAGGCTCAATGTAATTGTTAAAAGAGTGTAGCAGGCTGCATTTACTGAAACGCACCATTTGAGAGAGATTAAGCTATTGACATTGTAAATAACAATGCCGTTTCTTTAACCCCTTCGGTGCTCATGACGGAATGGTTCCGTCATGACCCACGGTTGAGCTGTGCTCATGACGGAACCATTCCGTCATGACCACGCCCGCGCAAGATTCCGTCAGCACAGCGGCGGAATCTGCGCAGCATCGAAGGGGTTAAATGTTTTAAAAACAAAAACATAAACAAAAATAATGTCATGAGCAATGCCAATAGCTCTAACTTTAACAATGCCGAGACCATTGCATTGTAAATGCTTGTTTTAATCAGGCAGGGAGCCTACTAGAATAAAGGTGTCTTATTGGACTCCCTCACCTGTTTTAATCACTGCACTCACTATTTCACCACATTTACACTTACTAGGCCCCTCACCCCCACGGCACCATACGGCAGGAACAAAAGATCTCCGCTAAAGAGCCCCTCATTGGGTGCCCGTCGGGTATTGCAGCGCCGCCCCGACGAGGAGCAGGCCCAATGATGAAGCATGACACCTAGCTGGCTGGGTGTGCGAGGGCCCTAGTTCCGAAGGGAGCAATCCCCCCTTCATTAGGTTAGGAGTTCCCCCGTAGTATCAGTTTCACTGGCTCTCACACCTTATGTAAGACCCATCAAAGGAACATTGTACCCTCTTTTTTATGATTGTTTACGGAATGTACGTTGGACCTTCCCAAAAGCCCATTTGTTCCCCTTTTTGTGATATCTTGCTGTATATTGTCAGGAAGCTGTCAGAAGCTGTCAGATATATATCAGAGATATGCTGTCTTTTGCTCAGTTGGATCTCTTTGATGTACTCCAGATATCCTAATTTCTGTTAAGTTGCCTAGACAAAGTGCTTAGTGCTCAAATACCTAACCTGTATAAATGTATACTAATTTAACATGTTATGGGCATGATGTGACTCTGTAAATGTTCAGTTAGATCACTAGTGTTTTCTGCCCACTATCGGGCTGATATGACCCTACTATGCTCGATCAGGTTGCTAATCCGTTCCGTTAGTTACCCACGGCTTACTCCATTCTGCTTAATACTGCTAATATGCTTATACATTTATATGCACAGTTTGTGTATACATAGCTTTGATTCTTATCTCATTACATTTTCAGCTTTGATGTTCATGCCTTAGGGCTCAAACTGGACTCATGTGTTCAATGAACTCCAATCTGGTTTCCATGGGAGGGGAGCTCTCTTCCCCTACCACCATGCCAGTTCACTACTTTGAGGGTTGGGCGGGAGGGTTTGGGGTGTGGGTGGGAGGGGTTGGGGTTTTGGATCTTGTTTTTTACCTTCATGTACTTGTTTTGTATTTCTTTGCCTTTTGTCATTATTATTCTGATTATCATTATTGTTTTCTTCATTCAAATGTCATGATTTGCAGTGAAATCTTTGTGCTTTCAGGTGGCCCCTCATCGGGTGAAGTGCGTTATATGTACACAATCTTAACCAAGTTAACGTTTGAGTCATTGATAATCCTACCAAGGTTACAAAAAGTGATACATACATTCCCCAGCTAGGAAACACAAAACAAACACTTATTATGATCATAGCACAACTATGATGTCTCAGACCTCACCGATAGCTATGGCCCAACATAATTTCAAGATTGTCTGATCAAAAGAAGCAAGATCCTTGACTATCTCCACAAACAGAGGGGTGACATCTTCCTGTTACAAGAAACTAAAATTGATTCCAAACAATTCAACTCACTTAGAAATAGGTTTTACAGCGAAGTTGCTGGTTCAGATGAAATAGGTAAAAAAAAAACGGTGTCCTGACTTTGGTAGCCAAAAAAGCCAACATAGAGCTTGTGTCAAGCTCAGCCGATACTCGGGGAAGGTGGGTCACAGCGAAACTAGTAAAAGATAGTACAACATTTTACATCACAAATATCTATGCCCCCAATAGGGACGACTCAGCCTTCTGAGAAGATCTTAGTAAGCAAATGGAATCAATTCCAGATACCACCATGCACATACTTGCGGGCGACTTTAATCTACCCATGGACCCAGCCTTAGATAGGGATTCACGCTGTCCTTTTTTGTGCCAACAAGTCACACAAAGCCGTTATCAATCTATGCACCTGTTTTAATTTGACTGACACTTGGAGGTTACAAAATCCCACAGGTAGGGAGTTCACTTTTTATTCATCTCCACATAATTCTTATTCACGCATTGATTCTCTACTTATTTACGAAAACGCTGTATCCATTGAGCCAAGCGTGATCTCACATCACTCATGTATTAGTTTGTCCATAACTGACCTGAAACCTTTGAAAAAAACAATCCCTTTGGAGATTCAATAATGACGTATTAGATGCAGACTCAAACAGGTAAATATTGGTGGTGCGATCCAGAAATACCTTATGGTAAATAAAATTGGAGACACATCGAACCTCACAAAAAGAACTCTTAGAAGTGAGATCATTAAAATTAGGACTGCCATTAACAAGAACACCAGCAGCAAACTTCAAGATTTAGAAAAGGAGATTTCTATTCTGGAAGAAAAACATATATCTAGAGATACCTCAGTTATGAATGAAATAGTGAAAAAGAAATACGAGTATAATAAAATAGTGAGTAATAGGGCAGGGGTATGGATTAATAAACAAAAAGCATTATGCTTTGTGAATCCAACAAGGCGGGAAAGAGCTTAGTTTCCTACTTAAAGTTCAGATTACAGAAAAATACGATTAAGAACTTACTGGACCAAAAGTGAATTGCTTATTCTGACCCTGACAAAATAGCTGACATTTTAAAGAATTTCTACTGTACATTGTATAGCAAAAACTAAGACTTGGAAACCACAAAAGCCCAAGACTATCTAAGCAAAGTCAAACGTCCTGCCCTCTCAGAACAAGAAAAAGATTAAATTAATGGCCCAATAACTGCAACCGAAATTGGAAACACAAAAAAACTCCTTCGAGTAGGAAAGTCGCCGGCACCCGATGATTTTAATGCAGAATTTTCTAAGTCATTTTCCTCTGCGTTGATCCCCTCTCTCCTAAACATGTTCAACGAATTTAGTGAATCTGGTCAGATTAATGGGACACCGGCTGAGGCAATCATTGCAGCGATTCCCAAGGAAGGGAAGGACCCAGCACATCCTAAAAACTATAGACCTATATCACTGATTAATTTAGACTGAAACATCTATGCAATGATCCTTGCTAAACGTCTTCAAAAATATTTACCCAAACTCATTCATCCCTCACAAGTTGGATTTTTAAAGAACAGACTCTCAAGTGACAATACTCCTACTTTGTCACGTCCTGGAGAAAGCCAAACTAACAGATTCCCCAACAGTGGCAATCACGTTAGATTCCGAAAAGGCTTTCGACAAAGTTGATTTGTCCTACCTTAAGGCAACACTCGATAAATTTTACTTGGGTGACAATTTTACCCGCATGGTAATGGCACTGTATTTTAACCCTTCTGCCAAAGTTAGAGCAGGTGGAAGCCTCTCCTCCTCGTTTAAGCTAGAACAGGGAACTAGGCAAGGATGTCCTCTTTCCCCTTCCCTATTCCTACTACCAATAGAGCCGTTCCATTACCAACTTCGGAACAATGACCAGATCACAGGAATATGCTTCAACAATTGCACAGTCAAAATAACAACTTACGCAGACGATGTGTTAGTCATCTCCGAGAATGCTGAAGCTGCTATTACTGCACTTATGTCCTCAATAGAAGACTTCTCTGCAGTATCTGGTTTTTCTCTGCAGTATCTGGTTATAAGCTAAACAAGGACAAGACAGAGGTAAACCTCCTAAACAACCTTGGCGGCAAGAAAATAATTGGTTACTCGGGCCTTTCATGGCAGCCTAAAAGTTTCAAATACCTAGGCTTAGACTTCACTAGAGATCTAATTACCACCCTACAGACTGATGAGAATGCCCTCATTAAAATATTTCGTAGCTATTAGATGGCTGGTACCAATTTTTTTTTATCCTGGTGGGGAAGAGCAGAGACTTTAAAAATGATGATTACTCCACTCGTAAACTATCTAGCCAGTATGTTACCGATGACACTCTCTAATGAATTCTTGACAAAGATTTATAAGATTCTCAACACGTTCCTCTGGCAAGGTAAGAGACCCATATTCTCTATAAAAAAAACTTCAACTATCCAAAGAAAAAGGAGGTTTGGGCCTTCCAAACTTTAGGAACTATCAAACTGCATATCTTTGCAAACAAGGAGCTAACTGGCTATTCCCCACTCTGACTACGAGCTAGTTTGGATGGACATAGAAAGATCAATCATCAACGAAATGCCTTTACCTGCTCTCCTCACCATCGATATCTCCTCAATCCCCCACTCAAAATATATCATTCTACATACTAAAAGAGCCCTGCTATGCCTGGATCAAATGTCTGCGGTAATAATTAACAAATCCAACTCAACTTCTCTTTGGCGTAATCCTTATCTGAGGATAGACGGAAAGATGCTTCTCTGGAAACATTGGTCAAAAACACGGCATAAATCTAGTCAAAGACCTCTTTATAGGGAAACTCCCTTCGCCTTTTTCCAAACTTCAAACTCGGTACGATCTTGACTCCATAGATTTTTATACATTTCTAAAACTAAAGTCACAACTTACGTTACGATCTATAAAACCTACCAACCCTTCGATCCTCACAAGGATGCTCCAGCTACTGAAGTCAGGACACACCGTATCTAAAATCTACAAACCTTTATCCCCTAAACCTCGAAAAACTCACCTGAAGAGTGAGGTAAAATGGGAATCCGAATCTAACTCCAGAGAAATCCCCTTCGACTGGAACAAGATACATATTACTCCCTTCTCAAATACAATCTCATCAATATTATCTCAAACAAAGCTTATGTTAATAAACGGGATATACTGGATCCCCGAAAGGATCTTTAAGCTTAACCTCAGACAGAGCCCTACATGCTGGAATTGTAATACTCATGTTGATAACCTTGCCCATATGCTCTTCCAATGCCCTTTGTTACAAACATATTGGGACAAAATATACGTGTGTATAAGCAATACATTTAATATTGACCCCCCAAGGGAATTCTTCTATATCCTTCTAGGTTTTCTGGACCCAAGGCTCACAGATGAGAATGACCGTTATTTGTTAGACCGTATGCTCACACTGGCCTGCAAAATAGTACTCAATAAGTGGAAGAATTCCAAAGAAGTCTCCTTTAGGATGTGGCAGGAATGGTGTCCTTCCTAGGAGGGGCTGACAACATCTCTCTAACTCCTCTCCCTGGCGCATACCACATAGGAAGTTATGGAGGTCCCTCGATGCCTTTTCCTTTTTATATGACCCGCCGTGAAACTTATCCCACTGATTACCATCACACAAACACCTTGCCTAGGGATCTCGATCTCTAAAAGTTGTCCTCCCACCTGTCCCTCCCCACTAAAGAATTGTTTCGTATAGGATCTGTTTCTCGATCTCCTATAATGTAGCGTATATAAATTGCTATATCCTTTACTGTATGCCTGTAACATATATTTATTAAAGTACGTAGGTAAATTGCGATATTTATAGACCACCTGTATATCTTTCTAACATAACTGCAACTCCTACTGCAATGCACTTGGATAACTTGCTGCCTTCTCTTCTTTCGTAATTTTTCCTTGTTTTTATTATTTGTCAGTTTTTTATGATTATTATTATTACTGTATTTATCAATTCTTTGTTCTTTTCCTGAAAATTAAAAAAAAACAATTTGAGATAAAAAAAAAAAGAGTCCTAAACCACCTCACTTTGCTCTATTTCCAAGTCGCCTATGCCCAGGGAGCGGAGCACTCCACAGAATACTCAAAGAAATGCTGGGTGCCTGATAGCCAGTCTCCCAGAAATTAGGGGACATCCCATCCAGTCTGGACTCCCTTTTGGAGGATCTCTCTACCTGTCCTGAAGAACCTGTAAGCTTGTCTATCTGCTGATAGAGGGAAGTCTTCATTCTTTCAGAAAGACTGGTTATTCCTTTCATTATTCCCCTCCCTGCAGCAGTTTTATATTGTTACTTCTTTAATAATTTCAGCCATGTTGTGATAGCTGCACGCTGCTTCAGACAGAGACTTCTAACTGCAGATCCTCACCTTTTAAATAGTCGCTAGGCATCAGGCTGGATTTGGAAACCTTTTCAGCAATAAATCTGCTCACCGGTAAGTGGGTCATGGGGCTCCGCACTGATGCTGTTCATCTCCAGAAATGACTTCCGAGGCCCGTATTGGTGCCGCTCCTGCATGCTAAAGTCAGTTCCTTTCTTTCCATGCCCCTGGATGCAGATCCAAAGCTACTTTTCATCTCTTTGAGACAGTTTTCTCTAAACATGTTTACAGTGTGCAAGGGAAATGTAACTTCCCAAGACAACAGGTTTCAAACCAATTAAGGATTGTCACAAACAAATTTCTGTGACAGATTTTCACTAGACTTGCTTGTGGTACTTGGGGCCAGACCACGACTCTAAGGCCTGCAGTAACTGCGTGTTAATGAACCCGAAGGCCGTTTGAGACCGCGAGGCAAAGCTGTATGTCGCCAGAAGTCTCTGCAACAAGACCAGTCCAAGTCGAAGGGTCAGTCCCGGTCTCGAAGACACAAGATTCATTCCCTAGGTCAGTCGTCGTTGCGCTTTCCAAGTCTTCGGGAGACAAATCCATGCGGGCTCAGACCCTTCCTAACATATTCTCCTGAGAAGGTGCAAGGGCATCAACAAGCTTCTTGGTCTCGCTTACAAAGCCAGGTGATCATGGATCCCATCCCTGAACTTGTCCCCCTCAAACGAGTTTCTAGGGCCACATGCAACATAAGACAGGATACCTGATGAGGTGGAATTTAAATGTCTGCCATCATGGTGATGGCAGAATTAGGAACTCTGGGACAGGTTAATGCCCACTTCCCACAAGTAGTGGTCATATAGGTGGGGTAGTGACCCAAGGGGTAAGTAGCCCATTGGTTACTATCCTACACTCCCCTAACGCCCCTAAGTCTAATATTTAGGGGTACCTTTAGCACCAGTAAATCAGATTCCTGCCGACCTAAGAAGGACAGCAAAGAGCTGCGAGAAGTAAGGACTGTTGAGAAGCAACTGACTTGGCGCCAACCTTGCCGGTCTGTCTGCTGTTTCCGAGAAATTGTGCTAAAGTAGTCTCGTCCTGCAGCTGCAGTGCCTCCTAACGCCTTGGAGGACTGTCGGCCTTCAACAAAGAACCCATAACTCCTGTGGAATAGCGGAGCTGCTTTCCTTCATCCTGCAGTCACTCCAAAAGAACTGTGAGGACTCCGGACTGCGGCAAACGCGACACCTGAAAGCACAACTGCACCCGTGCCTCCTAGCCTGAGTTGAAGTAGGCCAACAGTGCCACCGTGTTTACTCCAAACCTCGAGAGATGGAGCCCACCTTGGGTTTGCCTACAGTGGACTCACCAACGTCACCTTCAACCTCTTTGTACAGGCCTCTGCTACCACAAATGTCTCCAGTGGCAAAAAAATGGATGCCTCAAAACATCTCTGCACCCGGCTTCCCTGGCCTGAGGAGAAGAGGACCAAAGGTGTCTCCATGTCCCCGAGCATCAGGAGACCTGAGCCCCCTTGTTGGTCCTGAGCTACTAGCCGACCAGTCCCAGCTGCAGCCTCTTTTTAACCAGACTAATCACTATTGACTTCAACCGGGCACCCGATGATGAATTGCACCTCTGCACACGGCTGCATGAGGTGATCTGTTTGTGCTGCCTTGAACCCTGGCCCATACTGACCTTAAGTCCAGAAGATTGGTCCTGTAAGTCACTGTAAAGTACCTGTATACAGTATATGCCTTTCTTTCATAGGTTAACATTACTGCTTCAGAAATTGCGGCTTTTTCTAACCTGTAAAAATTCATAACTTGAAACTTACCTGATTTTGATGATCTTGGTTCCTAAAGTTTTATAAAGATAAGTGCTATATATATATATAATTCGGTGTGGATCTCCTTTTTGAGTCAGGTGTATCATTTATTGACAATGAGTATGCAGTTGATGTCTAGCACTACTCTCTGATAAGCCTAAGGCTGCTCCACCACACTACCCCCTAGAGAGCATGCTGAGATTCCTAGAGCAAGCTCTCTGTCCACTTGTGAGGGATACCTGGACTCTTTACACAGTATACCTGTTTTTGAGATACTAGATAAAGAGCCAGCTTCGTACATCAGGAACATTTGCCTACGTCTTCATCAATTCCCCTTTTCCCAAGAGTACTGGACAAGGCCAAACATCCAGGAACGTCACTGATATTAATTGCTCTACAATAGCCCAGACAGACTTGGTATTTGGATCTACTAGAAATGTCCATAGGACAAATAATACCAATCCAAGCAATTCCGGAAATATTAACCATGCAGAATGGTGAAGTGTGTCACCCAGAGCCAGCCACACTCAACCTAGCGGTGTGGCTCCTGAATACCTAGAGTTTGGGCACCTTCAACTGCCCTCCAGGACAATGGAAATCCTGAAGGAGGCAAGGAAACTGAGCACTAGAGAGTGCTACATGACGAAGTGGACCAGATACATCCACGAGTGCAGACATAAAAAACGACTACAGACAGAGCACGGGAAGTACTAACATACCTTACCCACTAGACAGCGGCATGACCTACGCATCACTTAAGGTCCACCTGGCTGTCATAGTCACACCAGAGAAACAATAGGAAACATCCTCTTCACTCTCTCAGTAATGAAAAGATTCTTGGAAGGATCAAAGAGTAGCAGAACCATTTGAACCAATCCACAAGACGGAATTGAAGTTTGTAACCCTAAAGACGACGGGCCAGATGTACGACCATTAACGTTAGCGAGTCGCAAATTGCGCCGAATTGCGACTCGCTAAAGTGAATGTATAATGTTTGCAATTCCCAATGGGGTCGCAAATTGCATGCCTCATTAATATTCATGAGACAAGTGCAATTTGCGACCCCATTAGGAATGGCTAGCATTCACAGGTTTGGTGGCCTGCTGGGGTCAGCAGACCACCGTGTCTGTGACTGCTTTTTAAATAACACAGTTTTTTTTTTGGATGCTGCCCGTTTTCCTTATAAGAAAATGGGATGCATTTAAAAAAGAAAAATGAAACTTTTCTGTTTTATTTTTTAAAGGCAGGCAGTGGTCCCTGGGAACACTGCCTGCTCTTAAAAAATATTTTCACATACACTCACAAAGGGGAAATGGTGCCCTGGGGACCCCTTCCTGTTTGCGGGTGGTTTACCACCTCGTTGAAGTAGGTGGTAAACTGCGACTGTTTTACAACCGCAAATGCAGACGCAAAACAATGGTACATGCCATTTGGACTTGCGATTAGGAAGGAACTCCCCTTCCTAGTAGCGACTCGCAAACGCTATTTTGCGAGTTAGTGACTCACAAAATAGCATTTGTACGTACCACCACTGTGTTTTTGCTGTCCCAAACAAGTTAATTTCCCTTTTGCAACCGCAAAAACAGTCGTACATCTGGCTCGATGCCCTTGGCATCCCCTTTGCTAATAGCGAGTCGCAAACTATATTTTGCAAGTCCGTAATAGGTTAGCAACTCGCAAAATATGGTTTGTGCAGTGAGGCTGAAAAAGTTTGCCGAAATACCGCTTGCGACTGCTAAAAACGGTGGTACATCTGCCCCCTGGCTCCTAGTAGCCATCACATCACTGCGCAGGGTCAGCGACCTGCAAGTACTGACTATCCTAGAACCATACCTTCAAATCCACAAGGGCAAGGTTGTTCTAAGAACAAAGCCACAGTTCTTAACAAAGGAGTAATCACCTATCCACATCAACCAGATCATCCAACTGCCGGCCTTCTTTCAGGACTCAAACCTTCAAGCAGAGAGCGCACTTAATACTTTGGACGTACGGAAGCGGAATCAGCTCTTGGTCTCCTTTGCCATGGCAAGCAGCTGTGCATTGGAAACTATTGGAACAATTGCGCAACGGATAGTGGAACGCATTAAAATATACTATGCAAGGGCAGGCAAGAACTTACCCTCATGCCCATGGGTGCACTCGACCAGGAAGAAGAGCGCACCCCTAGTGCTCCTGGCAAATGTACCACTTGCTGAAATTTGCCTGGCTGCGACCTTGGCATCACCACACACCTTCACAAAATATTACTCTGCGGACAACCATCTGAACAAGACATCAGACGCGCCCCCTCCCTGAACACCTTCAGGAAGACCATCAAGACCTGGCTCTTCGGCTAAACAGATCTGCGGACCCCCCCCCTCAGCGCCTTGAGACCCTCACGGGTGAGTAGCGCGCTTACAATTCCCTGATTGATTGATTGATTGATTGAAGCACAGGTGGGACAGAGTGCTACGACACCTGTTTCCCGGTTCACCCACATTTCAACCCATCGTTTCCAGGGAACTAAACCCCTCTACATAATCAGATGCACAACATGTGAATACAGAAAAGGATTCATGCTGAAAAACAAATTGGTTACTTACTAGTAGGAGTATTTTTGCAGCCTGAAGAGGATACGGGATTTGTATGCCACCCTCCCGCCTCCCTAGAAATGAGGGAAAAATAAACAGGCAAGGAAAACAGCGATTCAAGACAAGAGGAACTTTGTGGAGCAACATATGGAAAAAAAGCAATATAGAAAAGAAGGGAAAAGGAGTGAGAAAAAAGAATTTGACGATGTCGGAGATGCACAGGAACTTCTGGGGCACTATCTGACGTCACACAAAGGATGGACTTACCACCAAATGGTGGTCGACGCCCACACACTCACATACAAGACAGAATTAGGACAAAAACACGATTCTGGACCCAACTACTAGAAGGCGGAATAGATACACAGCATGTGAATCCAGGAAACTCTTCAGGCTGCATAACTACTTCTACTTGTAAGTAACTATTTTGTTTTTCCATTAACTGGGAAAAATTCTCTCTCAAAACTAGAAATGGAAAAGATGTTCATAGGGACCAGACTGAATGCCAAAGGACAGAAAGCATTCCCTGTAGAGAAGAGAATCCTGGTTTCGTTTTCACTCTAGCATCGGATCAAAATTTAGAGCAGTTCGACATACTCTTTATGAAGATTAAAAACTCATTAGCTAACAGTACAACCCCTTTGCGACAAGATCTAGCGCTAGCAACCAAAAGGGTAAACCAAAGCGCTGTTTGCAGTTCCTCTTCGGATACAGCTCCCTCCTCGCCCTCCTATCGACCTTCGACCCTGCTGGGTGGTGGGTCGAATGCTCTACCCATTGCACTGCCAATAACCCTCTCACCATTACCAACCTCTCTATCAAGGCACCCTGGAACACCGCAAATCCTCAGTGACTAACTCTCCCCTCTGGAACCTCTCAATACCGCCACTGACCCATCTGGCACTCAACGAGACCCTTCCCCCCGCCAGTTCTCCCCACACAACTTCTACCCCTTCCCCAGCACCTTGACTTGGTGGCACGCCTGGACGATTTATCCCTCCAGCTGCACCTTCTCACCCTCAAACTTCATGATCTAAAAGCCCTCTCATTGGAACATCTCCCCCGGATAAGCACCCTCCTCTCCTGTACGAATCTGCCCAGAGCACCTGCTAGCGCTAGCGTTAGAGCTCGCCTTGACCAAATCTCTCCCCTCTCTATCTCTACAACCGTACCCCTACCTAACGCATCCTCCCGCCCCAGAAGATCGTTGGCCTATCTCGCGCTCAACGATATTGATGACTTACTCAGCAACCCAAACAGAGAACCCCCCCACAACCTTAGAGTCATAAACAACGACAACCTCATGAGAGTGAACATCATACAGACTCCTCCCCCCTTAAACTGGTACAACTTAAATGCGTACTACTCAACTGCAGGTCAACCAGCAAACACGCCTCTGATATCTTCGACCTAATCCAACACAATGAGATAAACATCATCATCCTCACTGAACCTTGGCTCAATCCCTCTTCCACTCCTATCCTAGACCTCCTAGTGCCCCCTACCGACGACATAATTCGTCTAGACAAGAGCTTTGAAACTGGGAGGTGGCTTTGCCTGTATACACCAGAGCACTCTCGCGGTCTCCCTCTCGGAGTCTTCTACGCCATCATCATGCGAATACCTTTGTCTCAACATCTCCAGTAACAATCGCCCGGTGTGCAAATTACACACATTCTATCACCCCCCTGGGGATAATCTCCCCTTCGTGGAACAATTAATGGAAATCATCTCTGGCAATGTCGATTCCGTCCTGTCCCACATCTACCTCGGTGATTTCAACCTCCACTGGTCTAACCCTAATGACCAAGCTGTAACATGCCTCAAATATTTCTTGAGTGATCACGAGCTGATTCAGCATTGTGACCAGCCAACCCATAATAAAGGAGAAACTCTGGGCCTCAGTATCACCAAAGGACACAGCATCACAATGGATACCATCACCCTTTGTGATTGTTCTGACCACCACAGCATCTTCTTCCATATTAACATGGTGGTGTCTCTCAGGAAGGGTCAACCAACGAAATTGAAGATTTGGAAAAAGGGCCTCAGAGATATCAACACAGCCGATCTAGCAACCCACTCTAATCTTGCCCTCTCTTCCCAAGCCGACATGTCTGAGGTTCATGTACTCACCGACTTCTACAACTCTACTATCTCTAGCATAATGGATTCTGTTGCTCCACTCCAACAAAAAAAATGCCTCAACGAAAACATCCAAACCATGGTTCAACTGCAACTTAAATTCGGAACGTCGCAACCTTAGGGCTATGGAACGATCCTGGAGATCCAAATCATCCGCAGACCAACTAAAAATCCTTAGAACGGTTAGGAGCTCCTATAACAAGCAAATCAAGAGAGCTAAGGCAGACTATTTCAGATCCCAACTTAATCATGCCGCAAATTGCCCCAAGAAACTGTTTGAACTGGTTAAACAACAATCGGTGGAAGCACCAAACCGCCCTGACTCTGAAGTCAGCCCCCCCTCATGTGATGATCTAGCTGCTTTCTTTACTGAGAAATCAAGACTCATCAATATTGAACTGGATACCAAGCGGGCTCTACTGCTATCCAATGGGTCTACTCCCTGTCCGGCCCTAACAGACAAGATCGAAGCAATGAGCCTGGGCATCAAGGACAAAGCTTCCTGGGTCACATTTACCCCCCTCAGTGAAAGAGACATTAAAAAGGTTATTCAGAGTATCAACCCTTCTAATCATTTCAGCGACCCGTTGCCACCTTCCATCTTCAAAGAAATCAAGGATGTTGTCTCTCCGATCTGGACAAAGATTGTCAACACGTCTTTGTCACAAGGCACGATCCAGGAGTGCCTAAAAGCAGTTCAGGTAACACCCATATTTTAAAAAACTACCGCAGACAGCGCTGACCTTAACAACTTCCGTCCTATCTCTACCATCCCCACCCTCGCCAAACTCCTAGAAAAATGCATTGAATCGCAACTCTGTGCTCACATCGAAAATTTCCATCTCCTGGACCAACATCAATCTGGCTTTCGTAGTGGGCATAGGACCCAATCTGCCCTCACTCACGTTATGGATGACATTCTAAAAATGCTTGATCAAAATGAATCGTGCATCCTTGTCCTCTCCTCTGCGTTTGACACTGTTAATAATGACAGCCTCCTATCCATTCTAGAGCACAGGATGGGCCTGTCTGGTTCGGGTTTGCAATGGTTCTCGCCCTTCCTCCAGCACAGATCCCAAAGAGTGAAGGCGAATCACTCTCTCTTGCAGCCATCTCCAGTAACCATAGGTGTCTCCCCAAGGGTCTGCCCTATCTCCCATACTCTTCAACTTGTTCTTGGAACCATTAGCTAATGCACTAAATTCCATGGACATTCTCTTCCACATGTATGCGGATGACACCCAACTCTACCTGAAAATCTCCCTGGATAACATCACCTCACTCAACACTACCCTACTGACTACTCAAAACTTGTTAACTGTGAACCACCTCCTGCTCAACACCTCCAAAACAGAATTCCTTCTCATCTCTCCTCCAAATCACACTCTGGATGAATCACCTCACCGCCTTCAACTGCTCCACCCTCATTATCGACTCAGCTAAATCCCTCGGAATCACTCTGGACAAGCGCTTGAACATGAAGACTCATATTAGCAATGTGTGCAAGAGAGCTAACCACCTGTTGAGGATACTCAGAAATCTCAAACCTTTCCTCCCACAAGCGACTTCAAACATGTGGTCCAAGCGCTTGTTTTGCCAAGACTAGACTATGGCAGTGCTATTCTCTGTGGTCTCCCCAAATATTCTTTGGCCCCATTAAGGGCCTTATTGAATGCGGCGGCCAGACTGGTTATGGGTACCAAAAGAAATGCGCACATCTCTCTAGTCTTCAAATCCCTAAATTGGCTGCCCCCAGTTATCAAGCGCAAAAGCTAGAACTATCAGGAGGGGGTAGACCTTCTTGGAGTGCCAACTCTCTCCTCCTGAAACTTCAGATCTTTCGCAAAAAGAGAACATGCCACTGAGCTTTTTTCGGCTCAGATCCGAAGATCTGGAACTCTCTCCCACTGACTCCCACCGGAAATACGTAGAATCTCCTCCAAGGTTACCTTCAAATTAAGTAAAAAAAATTCCTTATGAATAAGTCCTTACCTTAATAGGTTGTTAGATCGTCTGCTCTAATGCATTGGACTTACACCTTTAAACCCTGCGCTGGATGCTATTCCATCTTGATATGTACCAGTTATTTTCCTCATTATTTTGCTGACCCCGTGTATTTGTTATCGTTCTTGTCCTGTGACTTCTATTTTGATATGTGTTTCTGTCTATATTCGTATTTGACACTAGTTCTGCAACTGCCGAAGCCACCGGAAGTGTCTGACTCCATCAAAAAAAAAACCTGTAAAAGGGAAAATACTCAAAGCAAACATGGGGGGAGAGTACATAAGCTGCCTAAATCAAATGCTCCTAATAAATCCAATGCAGCTGCTCCGCAGTTTCACAATGCTACACACCCCCCCTCGGTACATCCCAATGTATTGTGCCCCACTCTAACCCCTATCGGTTCATCAGATCCTTGCCCTACTTGTTTTAACAGCGATGAAATCCTGCTGGTAAAAATGGAGGCCATGTTCAAAACCCTCCTGCTTCCCGTCTTGGAGCAAACAAGGTTGACGTCCATCAAAATTGAAGCCTTGGAGTCTGTCGCGAACATGAACATGCGCCTACTCCAGAAGCTAACTGCTCCCTCCATAGTAGTGGGGGCCTCTACCTCTCAGGCAAACATAATTAATAACACAGACAATGTGAGGCTTGGTAAAACAATGGGGGTTGTAAAAACAACATCTATAGCACAGGTGGGCTCCAAGGATATAGATAGCACCGCTGGTGCTGGCACCCTGGTGCAGGAATCCAGTAAAACCTCCTCTATGATATCAGCGCAACGAGCTCAAACTGGTAGGGTGGATGACAGGGTAAATGTTGCACATAGCACCCCTTCCCAGCCTCCTTCAGGAAAGCCAACTACTATTCGTAACCCCACATTTCATAATGGGGGAAACATTGTTAAGGGTGTTCACCTCCGCACTGACCTACCCCCAGAATCTAATCAATATACCATTGTGTTAACTGGGGCAGCACCCGTCAAGGAGGGTGTTAAAGAGACAGACAGGGACCTACGTAATAAAGTAGTATTCTGGCTGAATAAAAACCGCCCTCTCCCGCCATCAACTTCAACCGAAATCCTATTAGTGAGAAGAGTTGATTGGGTGGGTTTTGGGACTAAAGATTTAGAGGGTGACTGCATTCTGGTATCGTTTAAGGATCCCTGGGTGGTAGAGTCTATTCGAAGGGAAGCAAGGTTTGCAAGAATGGGGGATGTACAAACACTGGATCTTGCTTATTTTTATCCCGATAGACATTCTAAACTCACACCAGGCCCCCATCCCAAGCGATTATTAGACAGGAGGCGTTCGATTGTGAGAACACCTTACCACTCCCAACATCTTCAACTCTTCAATCGTTACGGCCCTCTTTCTGACCTTGAGGCTGTCGATTGACTACATTTACCAAGTAAAGAGTACAGTATTGTGGAGAGCCATAGGAATGTAATATCTGTGCCCGGAAGGGTGGAATCTTCTATGGGGCATGTTGTTGGGGGGGGGCCATTGTTAAATCTTATGGGGGGTTGGTTGAAGCAACTACTGAGGATATTTCAGAGGAAATCGTGGGGGTGGATGGTGTTTGTATGACCCCAAGACTCGAGTTACGGGCTGAACCTGTGAAGGTAGTGGAGATCCCAGCCCCCACTGTGCCAATGATCCAATCACATAAAAGCAATGTAACAACTCCACACGATATTTTAAAGGTAGCCTCCTGGAATGTGGCTGGGATCAAGGGCCGGCTACACTCAGAGGAGTGGTTGGAATTTATAGATACCTTTGATATTATATTACTCCAGGAAACTTGGGCTACGGCCCCAATCCATAGGGTTGGGTTCATTAATTTTTCCAAACCTGCAATCAGAGGTAGCAAAGGGCGCGCTTCAGGGGTCCTACTGATCTGGGTGAAGCAATCCCTGGGAGTCCATCTATCGGAAATTTCTCTGGAACATCAAGACCTCTTGGGTATCAAGTTGAGCAAAGCTGCCCATCGGGATCTGTTCATTATTAACATCTATGCACGAGGCCTACCTGGAGGCCGCTGCCCTGGTATTGTCGATGTAGTGGATAGGTATCTTGATAGTTCAGGAAGTGATAATCTCTTTGTCCTAGCGGGCGACTTGAACTGCACCTTTGAGCCGCTCCAGGCAGTTGGGGACAGTTGGGGGTCCTCAGAGGATGTAGTTTGGAACATTCCTGACCTATCAATAGACAAAATTGCCAAAGGGACTGAGGCAGCTTTGAATTGGATGGCCCTATGTTTGAACAGGGGCTTAAGGGCAGTTAATGGCCGCTCCTTATCAGATCAATGTGCCTGCAATACCTTTGATAATGGTTTAAGGAAAAGCCGCATAGATTATATTTTGCTAAAGTTGGAACTCTGGCATTATATGATCGACATGGAAGTGGTATCCCGCCCAGAAAGCGACCACAACCCCCTGTCGCTTAGTTTAAGGTTTCTGGGCTCTGATAGATTGAAGAACCCAGATACTCTTAGGACAGGAGATCTCACCTTGACCAATGACAGAAGAAGGCTGAAATGGTCTAGGTTAGTGGGTGATGCCACCCTCCTTGAAAGTATTACAAAATTGGTTACCTACACGGTGAACGATCTCATGCCCACTGTGCCCGAGGGGGTTGGCCTCGATCATGTTACCAAGACCCACGAAGGTTGTTTTGAACAGCTTAAAATTCTCTTATCCAGTCCATACTTGGCAGGCCCGCCAAAAAAACTTGGTTCCCGTCAGAAATGGTACAACGGGAAATGTAGGGAGGCCTATAGCCAATTAGTTAAGGCGGTCAAGTCACGGGTTATGAGAGATGTCAAGTTAGCTAGGGTCCAGTATAAAAAAAAACCAGTGGGATGCTAAAAGAGAGTGGGAAGATAGGCATTGGTCCGATCTTCTGGATGCATCGACATCCAATAACCAAACGAAATTCTGGGAACTGGTAAAGTGGGGCAGGGACCCAGATTCGCAAATGCCTACAAATCATGTCCCCCCCGGAACTTGGGTGGACTTCTATGCTGCCCAATTTAGGTCTGAGATCTCGGTATCCTCCACTATGCTAAGTTATGAGTATACACTGTTGGATCACGGTGGGGTCCTGTTCTTCACAGAACAAGAAACAGAATTAGCACTGGGTTTGACTGAGCGGGGGAAGGCTCCAGGGATGGACCTAATCCCCGCTGATTTGTTTAAATCCAACCAAGAACTTTGGATACCATATATCACTAGGTTAGCTAATGCAATTGCCCAAGGAGCCAGAATCCCAAAGAGCTGGAAGGGGGCTGAGATCCTCCCAATCCACAAAAAAGGGGATCGGTCCAACCCGGGCAATTATCGCCCGATCAGCCTTATTGACTCTCTCCAAAAGGTCATTGCACGAATGATCTTAGGTAGAGTTCAGGGATGGATGGTCTCGGAGTGCATTTTGTCTCCCATGCAAGCAGGCTTTAGAACTGGTATCAGCACCATCGACCAGGTGTTTAGATTTTGTCTGATATACTGGAAGGTGGTGCTGCTAGGCGGGGGGAAAATTTTCGCCGCTTTCATTGATCTAAAGGCTGCTTTTGACATGGTCCCGAGGGCTAAACTGTGGTGCGTCTTGAGAGACCTAGGTTTACCTTTGGAACTTCTGGATTTAATTGTTAAATTGCATGAGGACAATTTTGCTAGGGTTCGGTGGGGCGGTTAAGGACAAGTGACGAACAGTTTCCCAGTAACACGCGGGGTTCGTCAGGGTTGTGTCCTGGCGCCCACTCTCTTCCTGCTATTTATTGACCAGGTAGTAAACTTTTTCAATACCTTCCCAACTGATGCTCCCTCCCTGGCTGGGAAGAAGTTCCCCATGCTTATCTTCGCTGATGACACTCTGCTCCTCTCTAAGACCAGAAGCGGTTTACAGCGGGCACTGAACCGCTTTGAGGAGTTTTGTGTCATCAATGATTTGAAGGTAAACGTGGGCAAAACTAAGTTCATGGTTTTTACAAGGAACATTTCGGTTCGGAGCTCGGTAAGGATGGGTGGTGCTAACTTGGAACAAGTAGATTACATGTCCTACCTAGGGGTTACACTAGACTTTCGCCTGTGATGGAAGGAGCAGGTAGTCGAACAGCAGCTTAAACTGGCCCGCTTAACTGGCTGTCTCCTTAGGGAACAAAAGAGATCCATTACTAAACGTGTGCACCCTGCGCTAAAAATCTACGACGCAAAGATTAACGCTGCTATCTTATATGGAGCGGATCTTTGGGCGTACATGGATCTTTCTAGTCTGTTTAAAGTACAGTGTAAGTTCTTGCGGAATCTAGTGGGGCTTCCGCAATCAACCCCTTCTATACCCCTTTGCTTGGACTTAGATTGTAATCCAATTAACGAGATGGCGAGGTTCAGACTGGTCGCCTTTTGGAGACGGATTTGGTCTTCCCCTGACCTTGCCTTATTTGCTAATGAGCTTGTCGAAGTAAGGTCCATGGAGGGATCCGGGAGAATTCCATGGCTACGCACGGTTAGAACCATTTTGGTTGAAATGGGTCTGGAACAGCTGTGGTTGTCTCCTGGAACCAATGTGTTTCCCTCCAAACAAGAATTTAAAGCATTGTACTGGGCCTCGGTTCGACAAACCTTAGTGTCTGCTTCCAGTTCCACAAGTCTAACGGGCAGGTTCCTGGCTAACAAGCTGGATCCTTCCCGTGAGATCTACTGGGATATCATTACCAGGCCGCTAGATAAGAAACTCTACCATCAGTTTCGGGTGGGTTCTTTGCCCTTGAATACATTCACTAAAAATTGGGGCACTGGAGTAACTGAATTTTGTAAATGGTGTCCTGGTCATAAGGAGTCAGAGGGCCACCTCTTATTTGCCTGCCCCATGTACAATGACCCTCGTAGAAAATGGTTAAAACCTCTGTTTCAACGCCTTACTTGTAGTAGGTCCGCGGAGGCGATTCGGGCATTAAAGACCAATACCTCAGAGTTGTTTGCGGTGAGCACAGCGAAATTCCTGGGCTGGGTTTGGATCATTAGAGCCCATAAATAGTTAGAAATGTTTGATTATATGATTCGTACTTAAAACATCCTATTTAAAGATGGATATTGTATAGAATTTTAAGATGGTTTTATTTATTGATTTTATGTTTTTAAAAAAAATGGGATGTTTAACAAGGATTATTTTTAATGTATAGCTTTTATTGTGTGTATAATTATTTGTAAACTGGTCAGTATATGGCGTTTGTAAAGTATGGCCTAAACTGTTTGTGTAAATTCTGCTGTCTTTTATGATTTTATTATCGAAATAAAGACATTAAAATCTGAATCTGATTTAGGTCTATGATATCTTGTTATATCTGGCAGACCCCATACATTTGATAATCAGATGCTTAACATTAATCAGTCGCTTTGGTGAATGTTTAGGGTTGCGCAGAAACTGGTCCAAAATCAGTTCTACTCCCTCTCATGGATTAGGAATATATGTGGGAATCCAGACTGGGTGAGATCTCTGAACTTCTGAGAGCTTCATAGAAAGAGACTTAACTGGGAATCTTCAAGATTGGAGAGATATGGAACTCAACAAGTATTAAGACCTTTGAGGAGCTCCAGAAGGAGTTCGAACAACGCACAGTACTGTCAATGCTTACAAGTTATACACTAGTTTATAAGATGCACAAATGTGGAAGAAGAATCACCTCTAGAATATAAAGTCTTTTCAAGCCATATCACAGTTTCACAGGACATTGATTAATAGCTGTCAGGAAACAACCAGACCCCCCTCAAAGTTAATTGGTAAAGTGGATAATGGAAGACGGGAGAGCAATTTGTATGACACCTGCAGATATCTAAAGGAATTAGCAGTTGGGACAGAATCTAGATTGAGGCAAATGAAAATATTGCACCAAGTCTAATATACTAGATTATCTGATAGATACATCAAACTGCAGAATATCCCAGGCGTCAGGCTGGATCTGGAAACTTTTGCTCGAGCAATACCCTTGCGCATTGGTAGGTGCCATCGGTCGGTAACATGAGATGTCGTCCTCCCCAAAATTGACGTCCCCGTCACCTATATAAGCGCTGCCTGGGCGTGCCGATGTCAGTTCTTTTCTTTCTGCGCCAAATAGTGCAGATCCGTGAAGAGAGCTGCCCTCCGTCACTTTTTGACAGGCTTTTTTCGTCGTTATGTCAACAATTTTTGGTGTGTAGGGTTTTCCCTCAATGTTGAATAAAAGTTCTGTATTCAAACCATACTGCGCATGCCACCGCACCATATTGGTGACTTAACTTTTTTCTGGTGCCTGGAGCACGATCATAACTCGAAGTCGTGCTCCGGCTACCAGGCCATGGCTCCGAAGGCTTTGAAGAAGCGGTCCCTAAAGCTACTTGCAGCCCTGCTATCGGCTCCACGTTGCTGTGAGAAAGTGCCATCTTTCTTGCATGGTATGCCCCCACTTTTTGCTGAATTGCTGATGTACTTTGACTAAGTGTGCCCTGGGCTCCTGCCAATCAGGTGCCCAGGCCCTGTGTTCCTTCCCTAAAACTGTATTGAAGCCTAAACCCAATTGGCATCTCTGGCCACATGTCAGCCCCTGGTAAATGGTACCTTAGGTACCCAGGGCACTGTGGCCAGAGCAGGCCCCTAAGGGCTGCAGCCCTTAGAGGCCCTGTACCCTGACACACACACACTGCCTCTGCAGGCTGAGTGTCCGAGTGCAGAACAAAACACCAAGACGACATGGCACACATCCCTGTGTGCCATGCCCACAAACCACTGCCCTGGCATACATCAGTCACCCCTCTAGCTGGGTACCCTATGCCAGTGTTGAGGGTACAGGTGCATGAGCCCTGTACCCCTACAGTGCCCAGGTCCATTCCTGGGCCCTGTAAGTGCAGTGTTGCCAATAAGAGTATATGGTGCTGGGAGGTCGACATTACGAGCTCCCCAGCACCATGATGACTGCACTGAAGACTGAGAAGTTTGGTATCAAACTTCTCAGCACATTAAACCCACACTGATGCCAGTGTGGGATTTAATGTAAAATGCACGACAGAGGGCATCTTAGAGATGCCCCCTGAAACTAACCAACGACCAGCATCCTGACTGAGAGGCTGCCTAGGCTGCCACCCAGCAGACATGTTGCTGGACCCCTGGGTAGAGAGCCATCCGCTCTTGTGGGTCTGCAACAATGCACATCATGGGCGAGGTGCTAAGTCTCCTCCCCCAGGACGGGCAAGGGAAGTTTCAAAGGCATGCCACCTTTGTGAGCTTCCCCAGGCCACTTGCTGTACTCAGCAACTGGCCCCCACCGATTCTGACCCCCACTCTGGCGGGAAGATCGGCGGGAAAACCAAAGTGAGGAAAGGGGGTGTGCCAGCCTCTGCCAACCCCACCCCTCCCCTCAGGTGGGGGAGGCGAGGTGAAGCACAACTCCGGGCTCTCGCCATCTTGAGGATGGGGAGCCCTACCCAATCAGAACTAGGCTCCTGCCCCCCTCCCACTGGAGAGTGGCAGGATAGGGGGTGTACCCACCCCAGGGAAGGGACCCATTGGCCCCTGACCTTTACCTACCTGTAACGCCCCTAAATTCAGTATTTAGGGGCACCCGGAACCTTCCTTCCTCAGATCCCGAATCCAAAACAAAAAGAATAACATGAAGAACGAAGACCTGCCGTGCAGCTGCTAACAAGAGGATGACACCAACTGACTTGACCCTAGCCCTACAGGCCTGTCGACCTTCGAACCTGCTCCTGCTAAACCCCGGCGTCTCCAGTGGTCAGCAACCTCGAAAACCCCGGAGGACCTGACTGCCTTGCTCATCTAAAAGACTGGCTTCCACGAGCAGTGGTTCTGCTCAAAACACGCAACAACCCCTGGTGCCCGCCAGGAACCGCGAATCCAGCACTCTTTGCAACCGCCGAACCCGGCCTGTGCCTGAGTGAACAAAGACCACGAGGACGTCCCCCTGGTTACTGTGACCAAGAATCCAGCACCCAAGGACCCTCCTCGACGCTCCTGACGACGTCTGCAGCCTCAGAACCAGGGACCCCTCCAACCGCTACCAGCAGAGGGTAAGATTTCCCGATGCGCAAAGACACCCCTGCACCTGGTGCCCTGCGGCCCCCTGTGCCCAACTCCTGGGTGTCTACCTAACCTACAGCTTCCCAACTTGCCTCTCGAAGTAGTGGTCGCACCTGAAAAAACTCCATCCCCGAGCTTGCAGCCTTTGTTCATCTTGCAGCATCTCCATTGAAATACAATGTACCCAGCTGCCCGAGTGCCCCTGGAAGTGCAGCATCTATCCTAGCTTACTTCCCCATTTGCCCTGTGTGAGTGACCAGGAGCCCAGCTCCCACAGCCGCGTGGCATGCCTGCTATAGGCTAACATTGGGCCTAACTCTCTCTGCACTAGGCTGCCCCTGTGCCGCTGAGGGTGTAACAACTGTACCTACCTGACCCTGGGAGACCAGTGAGTCTATGCCCAGAACCTTAACTCTGCCAGTTGAGTACTTACCTGTAAACCGATAACCTGCATTTTCTCCATAGGGTAACATTTACTGGTTTCACTTGGAAATTCTTTTAAGTGTCGAGTTTTGAAACTTTAAAATATTCACTAAAAATCACCCGATCAACGAAAACGAAATTACTCACCTGTTATCAGGAGAGATCCCCCCAGTGCTGGATCTTTGTGCCCAGCACTGACCCTACAAAGTAATTACAACTGTGATTTTCCGATAACCAAACTTTCCTCCATTGGATAACATTGCCTGGTTTTTACCAGAAATTCTTCTAAGTGTCGATTTTTCAAACATACAAATATTCCTTAAAAATCGCCTGTGTAACAAAAACGATTTCTTTCAACTGTTTACAGGATATGCACCAGGGCTGAATCCAGGATCCAGCCCTGAGTAAGAAACCTTTGCACACTGAACCTTACTTTGGTGCAGTATATACAGAGCCACTTTCTTACAGTTGCTCACCCTGGAGGTCTCATTCCTGGTCGAGAGGAAGGTCTGGGCACCACTCGGGGAGTCTTAAGTCGTCAAGTCGATCAGGTACGAGGCAAAAGAAACACAAGAAGTCGAAGCGTGCTTCCTCTTCTCCCCGTCCGTCGGCCGATGTGACAGAAGAGTCTCGGTGTTCTAGGCCTCATTCTGCGGAACCTGCGCCTGGGTCGGCTCTGCGCTTCCCTGCATTTCCAGTAGCTGGAGCGACCCCCACCCAGGTTAAAGATTTCTATGACGCCATGTGCCTCATGTTTGGGCGACCTGACCCTTCCGGCGCACCTTCGGGCCCCTGGAGGCTTAGGAAGGGCTCCATCGGGTTTCGCACCAGTGGCTCCAGCCCCTGCGCTGATGGCCCCCAATGGATTTGGTGGTGGATCCGGACCGGTGCCGTACAAACCCCTGCGTCTTTCCCTGGCTCCGGCCCATGCGCCATGACTCTTGCCGGCACCAGTCCCATCATTATTCCCGATCACCCAGAGCCAAGGCAACGCCTTTTGATACAGATTGGTGCTCTAAGCCTCTACCCCACAAGTTGCGTTCCCTTCTGCACACCTGGGAATCCCAGAGGCTCTATAGTTGGGGCAAAAAGATTTTTTCTTCCACCAGCCTTGCATTGCTGTCAGTGAACACTGCATCCCTATTAGGCAGCTACACCTACTGTCGGTGGGAAACTGTTGAGCAGGTGCTGCCCCAGGTACAGGAGGAGACCCAGGCCTTTCTCTTCCAAGTGGTATCAGACGGGTGAGATGCGGCCAAGTTCCTCATTCGTTGTGGGCTTAACACCACTGACTCGCTGGGCAGAGCAATGTCGTCAACGGTGGCTATTCAACACCTCACCTGGCTGAAGACTTCTGGCTTTTCTGGGGATGTACAGGCTTCCCTTATTGACATGCCCTTTGATGGCACCTGTCTCTTCGGAGACCAGGCAGATATGCCCTGGATCGCTTTGAGGACTCGCGGGCTACAGCCAAGTCCTTGGGCCTTTCAGTGACCACCCATGCCCAGTCTGCTCTTTGTCCGTTTCGTGGCCACGGAAGCCATTGTGCCGCGCCAGCCATACTCCAGCCACAAGACCATGCAGGTTCTGTATCCTCCATGCAGTTGCAGCTCCTTTCGGCCCCATGGATCAGGCAGCCACAGGTCCAGTCAGTCCACTCCCCCCCTGCAGCCTCTAAACGTTCATAGTCTCCACAACTGGCATAACATCACATCAGACAAGTGGGTTCTTCAGATAGTCCAAAAGGGCTACTCCCTACCTTTTGAGACTACACCTCCTTCCATGCTGCCTACTTAAGGCAGGTTGACGGAGAACCACCTGAACTTGCTTCAGGAGGAAGTCAGGGCTCCCTTGGCCAAGGGAGCCGTAGAGAGGGGTTCGGTGTCCAGAAGTAGGCTGTAGTTGCTATTTCCGCTACTTTCTGGTACCTAAAAAGAACAAGCGTCTTCACCCTATTCCTGATCTGCGAGTCCCAGCTCAGTTCAAGATGCTCACTTTGGGTCAGGTCTTATGTGCCTTAGACCCTGGAGACTGGATGGTGGTGTTGGACTTGCAGGATGCCTAATTTCATATTCCCTTCCTGCGTGCTCATCGGTGTTACCTGCGATTCACATGAGCCACGAGCAATTTCAGTTCACGGTGCTCCCCTTTGGCCTTACCAGGCCCCTGGGGTGTTCACCAAGGTGAGGGTGATTGCAGATCAGGGGTGCTAGTCTTCTCCTATCTCGATGATTGACTGTTGAAGGCGAGCTCCCCCGGGCTGTCATCTTCCAACTCCAGACTACGGAGAGCCTCCTGCTTTCTCTGCGGTTCACTATCAATGTTCTGAAGTCACACCTGTCTCCCTCTCAGATGCTCCCTTTAATCTGAGCTGTTCTAGACACTGTGCAGTTTCGGGCCTTTCTTCTCGAGCGGCGAGTCCAGCATATTTGGGCTATGATATTGATGTTTCAGCCTCTATCCTGGATTTCGGTGAAAATAACTCTGAGGCAGCTGGGCCTCATAGCCCCCTGCATCCTGCTTGTAACTAATGCCAGATGGCATATACCGGCTCTACAGGGGGATCTGAAGTTCCAGTGGGTGCAGCATCAGGGGAATCTCTCTGACATGGTCAAAATCTCAGAGGAAACTGCTCAGGACCTTCAGTGACGGATGACCAACCGCGATTGGGTCAGAGGCATACCCTTGTCCCTTCCCCAACGAGATGACACAGTAGGGATAGATGCGCTCCTCCTGGGATGGGATGGCCATCTGGGAGAGGTGGAGATCAAAGGGCTCTGGTCTCCGGCGGAATCCGGACTCCACATCAACTTGCTGGAACTCTGAGCACTTCTCTTGGCGTTAAAGGCTTTTCTCCCTTCCATCAAGGTGAAGCTGGTTTAGGTGTTCAGACAACACCACTGCCATGTGGTACTGCAACAAACAGGGTGGGGTGGGTTCGTGGATCCTTTGTCAGGAGGCCCTGCGTCTCTGGACATGGCTGGAACAGCAGCAGTGCGTATCCCTGGGGGTTCAACACCTGGCAGGTTCCCGGAATGCCAGGGCGTATGAACTCAGCTGTCGATGCCGGGGTGGCTCAAGGTCTTTCAGCAGTGGGGAGAGCCTTGATTAGATCTTTTTGCCTCCGCCGAGAATGCTCAATTGTGAGAAAGTGCCATCTTTCTTGCATGGTATGCCCCCACTTTTTGCTGAATTGCTGAATGTACTTTGACTGAGTGTGCCTTGGACTCCTGCCAATCAGGTGCCCAGTGCCTATGCTCCTTCCCTAAACACACAAAACCCAAATTGGCAAACCCTGGCCACATGTCAGCCCCTGGTAAATGGTACCCTAGGTACTGAGGGCCTTGTGACCAGGGAAGGCCTCTAAGGGCTGCAGCACTCATTGTGCCACCCTTAGAGGCCCTGTACCCTTACACACACACACTGCCCTTGCAGGCTGGGTGTCTGGGTGCAAGACTAAACAAAGAGTCGACATGGCACATGTGTGCCATGCCCATCACCTATACTGCCATGGCATATATCAGCCACCCCTCTAGCTGGGTGCCCTATGCCAATGGTGTGGGCACAGGAGCAGGAGCCTTGTGCCCCTACAGTAACCAGGTCCATTCCTGGACACTGTAAGTGCAGTGCTGCCATTTAAGAGTACGTGGTGCTGAGAGCTCGTCAAACACGAACTCCACAGCACCATAATGGCAACACTGAAGACTGAGAAGTTTGGTATCAAACTTCTCAGCACATTAAACCCACACTGATGCCAGTGTGGGATTTAATGTACCAAGCACCCCAGAGGGCATCTTAGAGATGCCCCCTAAAGCCTAACCTACAATCCACGTCTGTTCTGAGGCTGCCTAGGCTGCCACACAGCAGACATGTTGCTGGACCCCTGGGTAGGAGAGCCCCTGCTCTCCTGGGCTTGCAACAATGTGCATCCTGGGCGAGGTGCTAAATCTCCTCCCCCAGGATGGGCAGGGGGAAGCTTCAAAGGCATGCCGCCTCTGTGAGCTTCCCCAGGCCACTGCAAACCCCCACTCTGGCGGGAAGCTTGGCCGGAAACCCCAAATAAGGACAGAGGATGTGCCAGCCTGCCACCCCCACCCCTCAGGTGGAGGAGGCGAGGTGAAGCACATCTCCGGGCTCTCGCCATCTTGAAGATGGGAAGCCCTACCCTATCAGGACTAGGCTACTGCCCCCCTCCCACAGGAGAGTGGCAGGATAGGGGTGTACCCACCCCAGGACAGGGACCCATTGGTCCCTGCCCTTCACCTACCTGTAACACCCCTAAATCTAGTATTTAGGGGCAACCTGAACCTTCCTTCCCCAGATTCCAGATTCCAAAATCCGAAGAAGAGCTAGAAGAAAGAAGACCTGCCCTGCAGCTGCTAAGAAGAGGAAGACACCAACTGCTTTGGCCCCAGCCCTACCGGCCTGTCGACCCTCGAACCTGCTTCTGCTCCAACCCAGCATCTCTTGTAGCCAGCAACCACACAAACCCCGGAGGACCTGGCTACCTTTTGACTCTAAGTCCCTGGGACTCCCATGAGTAGAGGCTCTACTCAAAATCTACTTCCAATCCCTGGCAGCAGCCTGGAACCGCGAACCCAGCACACTCTGCACCAGCCAAGCTTGGCCTGTGCCGGAGTGAACAAAGACCACGAGGACGACCCCACGGCGACTGTGACCCCGAGTCCGGCACCCAAGGGCCTCCCTCGACACTCCTGAAGAAGCCTGCAGCCTCAGAACAAGGTGCCCCCCCAACCGCGATCAACAGAGGGTAAGATTTCCCGACACCAAAAGGCACCCCGGCGCCCTGCGGCCCCCTGTGCCCAATCCCGGGGTACCTACCTATCCCCTAAATACCCAACTTACCTCTCGAAGTGGTGGTGGCACCTGAAGAATCCTCGTCCCCGAGCTTGCAGTCTTTTTCTAAACCGGAGATTTTCCATTGAAATCAATTGAGCACCCGAAGGCTCAAAAGCACGCTGCACCCAGCCGCCCGAGTGGCCCCAGCAGTGCAACCTCTACACCTATCTACTTCCCCACTTGCCCTGAGTAAGTGACCAGGAGCCCAGCACCTACAGCCGCGTGGCCTGCTAGTCAGCAGCCACCAACCAAGGCCCCCCTATCCCTCATAGGATAACATTGGGCCTAACTCTCTCTGCACCCGGCCGCCCTAGTGCCACTGGGAGTGAACCAACTGTACCTACCTGACCCTGGGGTACCCCTGAGTCTATGCCCAGAACCTCAACTCTGCCAGTCGAGTACTTACCTTTAAACCGATAACTACATTTTCTTCATAGGGTAACATTGACTGGCTTTTTCCTGAAATTTCTTCTAAGTGTGGACTTTTCAAAACTAAAAATATTCACCAAAAATCAGCCGAGTAACGAAAACGAAAATACTCACCTGCTCTTAGGTGAGCTCCCAGTGCTGGATCTTGGTGCCCAGCACTGACTCTGAAAACTACTTACAACTGTACTTACCAGTAACCCAGATTTTTTCCATAGGAAATCATTGACTGTTTTTCTGTGAAATTTCTTCCAAGTGTCAATTTCTGCAATCTTTAAATATTCTTTAAAAATCGTATAATATCTGAAAACGTAATTACTTACCTGTTTTGGATAAAGGTCCCAGTACTGAGTCTGGGCACCCGGTACTGGATTACAAAAGTAACGAGAACATACTATACCTGTAACTTTAATTTTCTGCCATAGGGAATCATTGACTGTTTTCTATGAAATATTTTCCAAGTGTCAACTTTTAAAATAGCAAAATATTGTCTAAAAATCATCACAGTAATTGAGTCGACTTTTATCACTTGATTCCAAGTACTGACCCAGGACTGAATCTAGGATCCAGCCCTGGAATTCCAAAAGTAATCCTAAAAGTAATCTGTGGCAAATAACATGAAACTTCCATTGAACTCAATGCACTATTGTGTTTAAAATACTGTTGCCTATTGCAACCACTTGTAACTGTTTACAAAAGTCAATTGCATATTGCAAAAGTATTTATATAAAGCATCTCATTCTGAGAAAGTATATTTTAAATCCAATTGTTGGTTCTAAAATAAAAGAAGCATATATTTTTTTATATATAAACCATTGGCCTAGAGTTCAGTTATTGGGTGTGTGAGACCATTTGCTGACTGAGTGTGTACAACAAATGCTTTACACTGTCCTCTGACACTGCCTTACTGCTCGACCAAGCTACCACTTTAGAGAGTAAGGTTATATCTAACTTTAGGCTCTGCCAAGCCTCTGGGGACTGTGGACTCTGTACACCCTGTACCTATTTGGGAACAGTATATACAGAGCCACTTTCTCACATCAGGGTCAGCAGTTTTGCAGATAGGAGTTACCAAAGCGGCAATCGCTAGGTGACGCTTTTCATCTCGAGTGGAGCTCAGACCTGCTTTACGCCTTTCCGCCCATATAACTCCTGCCCAGAGTGCTCAAGAAGATCCGGAGTGACCGGGCCCAAGTCATTCTTATGGCCCCAGATTCGGCACTGAGAGTTTGGTATTCCGAGCTTCAGCAGATGAGCATTGCTCCTCTGATCAGGCTGCCCCTTCGGGTGGATCTTCTGTTGCAGCAGCAGGGGAGGGTCCTCCACTCGCACCTGTTCACTCTACACCTTCTTGTATGGAGATTGAGTCAAACAGCAGTTGATAGCATTCAATCTTCCTCCTGAAGTCTGTGATGTGATTTTAGCAGACATGCATCCCTCTACCAAGACTGTGTACGCCTGCCGGTGGCAGAAACGTGTGAAATATTGTACGGAATGTTATTTGATTCTCTTTCTGCTTCCCTATCTCAGGTCCTTCTGTTTATTCTGACACTTGCCCAGCAGGGGTCTGGTCTGGGCACTCTTAAGGGGCACCTTTCTGCCTTCTTGAGGCTGCAAGACCAAATCTCTTCATGTTTCCTATTGTAAACAGGTTTCTCAACTTGCTTGTGTATAGATGTTCCCACCTGCCCCATTCATCATGCCTCAGTGAGACCTTAATTTGGTTCTCAACTTCCTGATATGTGCGCTGTTCGATCTTTTGAGGACTGCCACCTCTAGCTGCTTGTTATCAAAACACCCTTTTTGGTGGCAATCGCTTCTGACAGGAGGGTGAGTAAATTGCAAGCACTGTCATCCAAGCCTCCTTACCTGACCATCTTTCCTGATAAGTTAGTACTTCGCTCTAGGGCCTCTTTCTTACCAAATGTGGTAACACTATTCCACATGGGACAATCTGTCACCTTGCCCACTTTCTATGCTCCTCTGCACCCCTCTAAAGAGGAGCGCTTCCACCGTCTGGACCCAAAAAGAGCATTGTGGTTCTACCATGACCACACTAAAGAGTTCTGGGTGGGTGACCATCTCTTCATGGGGTATGTTTTATCGAAGAAAGATTGTGCGGTGCGAAAGAGTACTATCTCACTTTGTGCCGTCCTCTACATCAAAATTTGCTACGCTCTGGCCAAGAAACATCCCCCAGAGCTAAGGCTGCGACCACGGCGGTGCAACATGGTGTTCCAATCCTTGACATTTGTCAGGATAGCAACATGGGCATCACTGCACACGTTCACTAAGAACTACTGCCTGGACAGTCAAGTCCGCAGTCCCTCCCCCGGGGATGGTATTGCTAGGGTATCGATTCTAAGGTAAGTAATCTGCGGCTTGATGTCTCGATCAGATGGACAAGTTACTTACCTTCAGTAACGCCTTATCTGGTACAGACATAATCTAACTGCAGATTCCTTACCGACCCATCCATCCTCCCTGCACTGTGGACAGGTTTTTTGGGTTAGGGTGGATCCTTTTCAGGGCCCTAGCTGTTCTATACACAACACTGTCAGTGCACTTCATGGCTCCCCGCACCTGGCATGGAAAGTCGTGAAAGGTAACGGACGTGCTGAGGTGGCGTCTGTATAGGAGACTCGGGCATCGCCTCTGGTGCAGACAATGCTGTCGCCGTCAAACGGAGTGGACTGATGCCACCTACCGGCACGCTAGGGTATTGCTGTAGCACAAGTTTTATGATCTAGCCTGACACCTGGAATATTCTAAGGTAAGGAATCTGGGGCTAGATTTTGTCTCTACCAGATAAGACATTACTGATGGTAAGTAACTTGTTTGTTAGTGATTGACAAGGGTTGGAAATACCGCAGATGATAGTTGTCATAGGGGTTGTAGGACAAATGGAATCTACATGGTAATATCCCAGGCTGCAGCTTTCCAGGAAGTAGTAAGCCAGCAACTAGCCTACGTGGTTAGAGAAGTGCTGGATCTGAAACCACAGTTGATGATGCTGGGTATCTGGAGTGAGTTTACAGTGCCCAGGTATATGCATGTGCTATGTAATATGTTTGTGTTCACACAAAGGAGTAGTGTCAGTCTATGGTGTAACAAAAGTAATTCCACAGTTGGCAAATAACCTGGATTGGTTTATGCAGGCAGAAGTGATATACCAAAGAAGAGGATAAAAGGGTGTCCACAGAAATACAATAAAATCTGGGGTTCAAGGAAAGGAATTTGGTGTTGATTAGGGTGGAGAAGGAACAGAGGATGAAATGATAAGGATGCCTAAAAAGATTTCTCAAAAGAACTTTGTGACCTAAGGCTGAACCCACGACTTAATCCTTTCTCAATAGAACACAGGTAAAAGTTGATAATGTGAACACTTTGAATTAAGCATTAATACTAAAACCTGTATTTGTATAATCTCCGATGTGATGAAGCCTGTAGGTTTTACTTTGTGTATGTTTTGAAAATAATAACTGTTTAAAAAAACAAATTACTGGTAACCTGCTTTTTGGGACCCTTTTACTTTTCTTTGTGTAAGTATAGACCTATAAGATAAATTGACAGGGCCTCTTCAAAGCTTCTTGACAAATCCAAATGTTCTCGAAGTAGAATTCTCAGATATATGTTTATATAGCATGATCATGTTTTTTGAATCATGTTCAACTTAAGGGAGATCCAGGGAAGTACTGTATAAACATCGAGGAGCATAATGCAAGAATTTGGATTATTTGGGGATAGGCTTTGCCCCCCTCAAAGAATAATGACACTAACATCTCGGGGTAAATACAAAAGTCACTAAATTAACGTGAGCTATACTCCTAGGTAGCTTCGACACAGAGCACACAGGCTTAACATGGAGCACACAGGCTTAACGTGTAAAGTATATATACAGTACCAAAGCAGCAATAAAGCTAGAATAATAAACCATAAAAATCCCAAACTAAATTTGAAAAATAGAGTAAATATATAATAAACAAAATTACAAAGTTTTGAGATAAAATAGTGTCAAAAAGTAGTAACAGCCAATGCTAGTCTCTGGAAGCGGTAGACTGGGTTTAGTGAGTGATTTCAAATTGGCCATGGTAGAGCCAGGTGCAGGATACACCAAGGGGTTTTTTCCCCGGCAAAGATTTTACCTTCTGACTTAATCCTTTTTATGGAGTTCAAAACCCTCCAGTGTGTCGAGCCTGAAGCTCTAGCCGAGGAAGTTATATCGAAATTGGAGACTTTTACCACAAGGTCCCCCAGACTTCTCCAGAGGTCTTGAAAGGCCAAAGCATTCCTAAGTCCCAGTTACTCAGGGTTTCTGGAGCAAATCTTCTGAATCACTTCTAAGGCTCTTAGGACCTCATGCAAAGCACTTGGGGGTCAGAGCACTCTCCAGCAGAGGCTACCAGGAAATTTCAGTTTAGGTCTATTTTTAACTGGTCACTTTGTGAAAAGGCTTGTTGTAGCCCTATAGCCATACAGGCAGACAGCCAGCTGACCACTGGAATCCCTCTTTGTCCTGGGTACAAGAGGGAGCAGGCCAGTCCTTCTGGGCTCCTCTGAGGTTACAGCAAGCAGGGTTCAGTCCTCTTCTGATTCTCTGAAGGTCCAGGAAGTATTTGAGGACAGTTCTAAGGGGTATCACATTTATTGTTGGCACTGGCTGGTGGTTGGGGTTGATGCCTAGAAACTCCATAATCAGTGGGGAAAAAGTTCCTGTTGGCAACCCTATCTACTTTTGCAATATTTGCTGTTTGCCCTACTGCCAACAATCCCAAACTGGCCCTCACTCCTAAAATCCAAGATGGGGAAACAGTTTCTCCTTTGTGCAGAGCTCTTGTGTCCATCCAGAGGTATAGCCAAAGAATTGAGCGGTCCCCTTCACTGTATCTACTCCACACCAGTTTTGGGGGTAGCTTCCCTCCCACTGGGTTTGGTCCCAGCCCAGCATGTGTGTGCCTGGAGGACAAAAGGTTTTCCTTCTTCTTGTCTCCCCTTACACCAAACAATGAAGGAGCAGGCCTCACTTCTGTTCTTTTCAAGTTAATGAAGTTCCTGTTTGCATGCCTGCTATACTTAGCAGAGAAAGATCAAATGCCCCTCTCCCAGTCCATCCTGTCACCAGGCCTAAGCCACTTTTCCTGCTCTGGAAGCAGGTTTCACACCTCTTTAAGGTCAAGCACTTACTGGGTGAGGGGGTAGTAGACTAATACAAAGTAGCCTTCAGGAGTTCTGGCAGGGAAAAAGTAACTTTCAGAATTTTACTTTTTCTAAATATTTTATACAAATCCAATTTCACCTATGAAGTAACATGAAATAAATATGAAAAATAGTACTTGAATGACTAATTTAGCTGTTTCCTGTCACAGGCTGCAGATTAAAGTTTATAATATGTACTTTGTATTTTGTAGTATAATGCTACAGCTCAGTCTGTGAAAATGGCTTTTGGTGCCTAGTCGCTAGAGGAATATGCTAATTTTAATTTTGCAGATGTTCCATTATTACATTTTGGGCACTCTACCTTGTGGACAACAAGGTGTACGTAGGTGTGACCTATTAATATTTAAAAGCAGTGTTGCCCGCCTGTGAAAATTATTTTTACAGGTGTGGCTGCAGGTTGTGAGGCTGCTGCAGTCATCTTCACATGATAAGCCTGAAACCATGTTTTCCAGGCCCAGTATGTGGATGGCACAATAAATGATACAGTCGTCCGTCTGTGAGTGGCACAATAGGTGCTGCTACCCACAGGTGGTAGTTAAATTCCTGGCCCTAAATTCATTCCCTATACCCTATACTAGGGACTTATAGGCAAGTTAAATAAGTCCATTAGGGTATGTCAATTTTACCATGTTAAAGGGGAGTACAAGCATGTTACTCCTATTTAGCAGGGGTAACAGTACAGTGAGTTCTATGTTGAGCAGAAATAGGGTGCTGAAAAAGGAAGAATATCTGGTGTAGCGTGCATAAAAGGTGGTTTTCCTACTCATACCTTTAATGGCCGAGGGAGAAGGTTTTCTGAAGGAGTTATATTTCAGATTGCTATTTGAAATTCAGTTTTGAGGTGTACATTCATTAGTAAAAGTCCTTCAGTAAACATATGTTCTTTATTGTTCCAGGCATATGCGCTGTAGATCATATGCTGTTCATAGATCGCCATCTAGTGTTAGGTCTGGATGTTTGCACTTTGTTTTTGTTCGAAGAAGTCTTTCCAGTTAAGAGGTAGGTGACTCCTCCTTTCAATGATAGTGCGCATGGGCTTCGACTCCATCGTTAGATTGGTTTTTTTCCGCCATCGGGTTTGGATGTGTATTGCTGCGCTTAGGTTCGGTACCGTTTTCAGATCCCTTCGACGCTGAATCCACTACCCTCAACGGTATTATCATCGATTGCGGTTCCCTATTTGACGCGCATCGTCTCAGCTTGGAAAACCTTTGATCGGGAAATTTGTGGCCAACAAACAAAGTGCAAACAAGTGGACCCAACACTAGATGACGTCTATGCACAGCATATGTCTCTACAGCTCTATATGCCAAGAACAGATGCATACTGGGTAAGTAGCTTTTTCCTTCTGGTATGCTAGGTAGTTTTTTGTGTGCAGTTGTGTTTAGGCAGGAAGAGGAGGTTTTGGAGTTTTCTATTAAGTTTTATAAACTTTAAAACCTCTGCTTGCTGTCATCCATACATGTTACTGCTCTATTTATAATTTAGACAAACCAGAGATTAACTTTGTTGTGGCATTTGCTGGATCTTTCCAAATCTTCAGGTCTGTAAGTGAGAAAAACGTGTCAACTGTGTAACAGCATTTCCAACAACGTTTATCTGTTTCTCCATTTCCCCTCAACCTTTCTTGCTGCTAGGTCATCCGTCTTGCCTGCAGTTCACACCAGTGATGATGGCAGCAGTGAAGACGTATCGCTGGCAGTGCATCGAGTGCAAGTGCTGCAACATATGTGGAACATCCGAAAATGATGTACGTGCTATCCTAACTTTTGAAAGATCTTTCCACATGATGATTTCTTGAAAAAAAAAAAAAAAAAGGTGAAGGGCTCTAGAACCTTGGTATCTCACTGTGTAGCCAGTTTGATTTAATTAAGCTATATGTTTGGTATATGCATGCATTCCTTATCGATATATGTAAGGCTCTCAATCCCAGAGATACACAAAAAAGCAAACACTCAATTTCAAGGTAGGAACTTCTGCTTAATTAATATAACACAGACATACAGTAGTTAAATGACAGAAATGTCCATGATAATTTGTGAGATACTTTCTTTCGTTCTTTTTCGCATTATTCAGACTCAGAAGGTATGTTTCCCAGGTCATTCTCAGCAGTAAAAGGTATAACATTTTACTTCTGAGACCATATTAAGATACATACCCTAATTGTGCATAAAAACCATATATTTTAGTCTCACGCTCACCAAACACAATGTACATCTCCAGACTTCTTTAATGTCCTCTTACACACCGGTATACTGTAAACATTCCTTGTTGACTATAACTTGTCATCTCTGTTACCTTTGCCACTGTTCACATCATTTTTCTTCGCCTGCACTATACACTCAAACTATTTTAAGATGGCCCCATTTGAAGTAGTTGCCGGCATACTCGATCCTTCTTCGCATATATGCTGGTCTTTTAATGCCATACAAGTTATCTATCTTCTTTCAGCGACTGATTCTGACACTTTTCTGGCCTTAGTTCTTTTTCAGTGTGTCTTTTAAAACTTGATCCATCTCGCTACGTCGGGCCTTATGTAATAAGATACTTCTGCCCATTCACCTACATGTGCGATGTCTTTAATTTCCAGTGTTAGTTTGGACTGCACTTTCCACAGCCACAACGTTGTTTTAGCCTTCTATTCTAAAACACGGTGCTCCAGGTCATTACTGCCCACTTTTACATTAATGCACAGATTACCTTCTCCCTTGAATACAAACCTTTCTTCTTCAGAAATAACTACCACACAAGGTTGGGACCACCTTGCTCCTAATATAGGTTCTTGGCTCTGAAGTCAACCTGACTTTATGCTGCCCTCACCACTTTGAACCCCTACTTCGCAAGTACTTGTACTCACCAAAACCTTGACCTCGATGGACCTCTCTGACATAATTATCCCCATTAGTCCCAGTTTTGTAGTTTGAATATCCCTCTTTTTTGTTTTCTTTTTTCACTTGTTGACAATTTGGTGCTATGTCCCTCCATTGATGACTCCAAATTTACGCCATTGAACCCTATCTGCGTGCTCGCTATTGTTAGATTCTTTTTTTCCACTATTGGATTTGAAAGCATAGACCAGAGCTGTGGATCAGAGAGCGTAGAAAAGCAGTTTTAGAGGAAAAGCATGAAATTAATAAATGCTGGAATAATGTGAAGAACCTTCGACTACAGATGGATGTCAAGTGAAAATGCAACCTAGTGTGTTTGAAAAGCTGACGAAGACATCAACTGCTTGGATCAGAGAATGTAAAGAGGGTATGGAGCACACACCCTTTCTGATTCTGCCCCAACTGCTATCACACATTCTCCCAGAAAGGCAGCCATGAGGTTTGCTGAGAAACCATCAGCTGGGGGATTGCACAGCTTGTTTAGAATTTCCACTTAAAACACTGAAGTAAAGGGAAAACAAATGTGGGCTTGCCACACTATGACACAGATGCAGAAATATGTGCCCAGGAAAAGTTGGAACTCTCCAGCAAGAAAGAAAATCCTGAGGGAAACGAACTGGTGCAGGGGGACTATCTTTTGAGCTAGAAGAAAGAGAAGACGCCTAAAGAAATCAAACCATGGGGTTCATAAATGGCAGGTAACACCGTGCGGGCTCTGAGACAAAACTGAGTCAAAACAGCACTCCCAGACTTCCCTTTTGCAGAACGTTTCGCAGTCGAAGCAAAGCAAAAGCATATAGAGTCTCAAGGATCCAGACAAAGGATACCACTGATGGGAAACCCTCTAATCCCAGTATCAACGAGAGGTGTTGAGGGTGCAGGAGGGAGAAGAAAGCCTGTGGAACTGAATCTTCGAGGACGAGGCAGTCTATGATCGACATCGAACAGAAGACTCTCGAGGTAAAGAGAAAGAAATAGAGACTCGTAACAGAAATGAAAGCTTTGCTTTGGTGGAAGATGAACTTTGTTGACTACTTGAAAGGGTACAAAATTCCCAGCCTCCCTCCTTGAGCGAAAGATCCTCTTGAGAAAGAACCGTAGAACTAGAGACACCAGCCACCTGAGAACCAACAGGGGTTCTAGAAGAAAAGATCTATAAATATGAGGATTGGCCTAGTGGAGGTCAGTTTGGGCATGAATTCTTCAACAGCGAAGTCTTCATAGATGAAGGGGTGTTTTTTTTTTTTAAATAGATACTCCTGAAGAGGGAATAGATGCATACCTCCTGAGGCAATAACTAGCAGACACCATTGCCTCATACAATGCAGTCATAAAAGGGCGGGAGACAAGTATGGAGTAAAGTTAGAAGAGGATTAACTAGAATCCTGTTTTCTCTTGGAAACACTCATGCCGCCTGAAAGGAAGATTTGGTACCTCCTGACGCTATGTAGCATTCCATTTTTTAAAAATAAATTCTGTTTCTACATTTTTTTCAGTTAAAGTACACATATTCAAAATATAGCATTCAACATAGTTGTGAACACTCTGATACTTTGCCCACTCTCCCGTCTTGTGTCACCAACATTTGGTATCATCTATGAACCATACATTATGGACCTATGTTTGACACAGTGCAGGTAAACGCAAACAATTCCATTCACGTTGCATCCGAGTATACCTGGCACTTGGTTAATACCCCCTATATTGCTCCCATAGGCCCAATTCCTTTCCTTCTTTTTCCGACCAGCTCTGGTATACAATTTTCTTGGCTTGACTACACCAGTCCAAGTCCTTTTCCCTGTCAGACACTCTTGGCAGGTGATTCGCTCCCCTGGCCTTAGCTATGTTCCTTTTGGCTACCACTGCTGACACCATGAGCCAAATCCTGTGGTATTTGGGCCTGTCCTCCTCTCCAGTTACATAAAGGATGCCTCCATAGTATTCTAGATCAAGGGAGACCTTCAGGGAGCCAGCCATCGCTATGTTACTGACAACCAGGGTCAAAAGAAAGTACAAGCAATCCTCTCAATAGTCTGCCAACTTGAAAGAAAAGTGCAGTCCTCATTACTGTCACCACAGGCTGGAAAAGAACAAACACACTGGCAACCATTGGACCACTGACAATCATGGAGCCTGACAGGGAAAGGGAGCAGTTGGAGATGATAGGCAGGAACATTGAACATGTTGCTGCTTCTCAATGGCACAAAGCCAATTCACATGTGCTACTAAACAGGTACAGTCACCAGCAATAGGAAGAAATTGAATATATGATACAACACCTACCAGATCAGTGTATGAAAGAAGCAAAAAGTGTAATTCCGGAGAGACAGAACATTGCTAAACCCTATTTAAAATCAACACTGGATGCAGCAGATACTGTCAATAGTCAGTTATGCAAGGTTCATGATAGGTGTCTAGTTTCAAGCCGGAGAGGTACCGGCGGCAGTCTTCAATTTGCCTTTCACTGGAGACACCATGTTTGGAAACATGGTGGGTGATGCTCTGCGAAGCATGAAAAATACAGTGACGCAGCTAGGTTGATGGAGCTCTCCAATTCTAGGTATCCTTCCAAGGGACACCAGCCCCAAAGGAGTAGGCCATCTACAAGGGGAAGGACACAACCAGTAGTTGGGCACTCTTCTTTCACACCATTGATAGAGTTGCATAGTGCTCCATCACAATGGCACTATAACAACATGTCAAACCAGGCCTTTCGGGGACAGTACAAGGTAGAAATTCAAACTATAGGAGCGAATCTGCACTAGAGGTCCCCTCTCATCTAACACGATTGGGATGGAGAATTGGAAGATTCCTTCAGCAGAGTGCCGTCACCTCCAACAAATGTGAGTCTAAACTTTATCCAGCCAGACACTCTAGCGAACTAATAAAGCAACCAACCAAAATTAAGGATGGTCAACTACAAAGAAAACAGTTGCTTCTGAGAAGAGGAAGAGGATCTATTGCACAAACTGATGTTAAAAATAGTTCCTGCTAAGGGTATAGTCCTGGGGGTATATTCAGTTTACTTGTACCAAAGCTAGACAAAACTTTGAAATCCGTCCTTGACTTGTGGGTCTTAAACAACTATGTCAAGAATAAGAAATTCAGAATGGCAACTCTGCAAGAACTTTTCCCTGACATTCCTGAGTAAGGACAAAGAAGGACCAACGAGGCGAGAAAAGAGGACCTGCACTAAAGATTATTGCCAAACCATGCCCCGCTTCTTACCCTCGACAATCCTGGTGACTAAGTGCCAGATGTATCAAGCTAAATTGCAATCGCAAACGCTGAAATTCGCAGAATTTCAGCGTTTGAGATCGCAATTTAGCTGTGTGCAATGTAGGAAAGAAAAACCTACTCACAAAATAAGGAATCGCAAAATTTGCAATTCCCTATTTTGTGCAAGCATTTAAAGAATCGCGATTTGCGATTCCCTAAATGCTATTCTAGTAGCCATCGCAAATTGCGATATTGCTATGACTTCAAGTTGGTGGTAATTAGCGATTACCTTTAAAAATGCACTTTTTAGCATTCTTCAAAGTGCCATGTGGCACATATATATGCCCTTAGGGCATGTATTTGCGCGACATGTGCACACATGCACATTTCAGGGGTGCAACAGGGTGTTCTTTAGGAACCCTTGCACCCTTGAAATTGCGCACACAATTCCCATTCATTCCCATGAGCCTCTTGGCCCATAGAAATGAATGGGAAGCCATTCCTTATTTGCGACTCTGCGAGTCGCAAATAAGGAATGTGTAACAATCGCAAAATATTAGCAGATTCCTACATACATTGCATTTTTCGAGTCTATATTAGCAAATCAGTAAAATTCGCTATTATAGACTAGCAAAATGTAATGTGGATACATCTGGCCCTATGTCCAAAAGCTGCATATCCTCCCCAAACCCCTTGGAGAACTGTCCAGCATCCCAACAACCAGCAGAAATCTCCCTTTAAGTGGAGTGGCCACTTCCCAGCAGTCTGCAGTCACTGACCACATCTGCCCGGTACACCGTTCTGCCGACCCCCGGGTCCACCAAGGGAGCAGCACCCCAGAAAAGAGGCCTGCCGGCTCCAGGAAGTCAGATCTGTCTCCCTGACAAGTTTGGAGACGCCAGGACCCCCAGGGTAACAGTGCAGTTGCAGCAATCAATGCTTGTTAAGTGTCCAGACCAGACACCTACCCTGCCAAGACCGACCTACCGATGATGCACATCAGCATCACTGAGGCCAGCATGAGAGTGGCCCTGCTGTCCTGTTCTGTCCCCACCACTAGGTCGACCTGAAGAAGTGAGAGCCTCTAACACAAGTAACCCACTGGGCAAAGCACCTCTGCACCCGAGCCCCACAGCCCAAGTCCCTGCCCACCATCTGTGCCCCCTTGCTCCAGAGACTCTCAAGAACCAAGTATTCATTTGGGTTCTGCCAGACTGGTCCCCCAGTCCCCACTTGCTGCCTTTTTCTTACAGGTACTTTTCCCCATTGACTCCATCTGTAGCGTTCGAGGCTACCCATGCCACCAGCACCTCTGCACCCGAACACACCAGGGCAGATAAACGTAAACTACTGGTGGTTCTAAGGACCTTGGCCCCTACTTACTTTAAGTCCCGAAGAACAGTCCTGTAAGTCGTTTGCGAGTAACCATATGCAGTGTATGTTCCTCCCATAGAATAACATTACCAGGTTTGAGCCTCATGCCTCAAATCTGACAGCTCTAATTTCTACTGTTTCGCCTGTACATCTACAACGTATAAAGTACTTACCCGATACCGAAGTTCTTGGTGTCTTAAAATATGTAAAATCTTTTATTTCTCTAAATTGGTCTCGAGATTCTTCTTGAGTGTGTGTCTCGTTTATTGACTCTGTGTGTACAACAGATGTTTAGCACTACCCTCTGATAATCCTAAACTGCTTGCCCAAAGTACCACCAAAGAGAGCATTTGGGATTTTTAAATTGAGCCCTATAAGCCAATAAGGGTCGTCTGGACTTTCTGCACAGTGTACTTCATTTTGGTGCACAGCATAGAAAGCCAGCTTCCTACGTTGGTGGATCAGCAGTGGGATACAAGACTTGGCATTTTCTGATACTACTTTGTCAATATCCACGAGGAAACCCACAACTGACATTAGTCAAAAAACAATTTTTGAAATGTTTACAATTTAATTTTTTTATTTTTCAAAATGTTCTAATCTGAACTGTTAGGGCCTTGTGTTAAGTCCCCTAGTCCACTTTATTAGATGTTTAAAAAGTGTAATAGTCAGTTAGGATTTAAATGTCTGTTTAGAATGTTTTACAATTTGTTTAAGAGGTCCAAACATTACGATGAAAGGTCTAGTCCAGAGGATTTGAAGCAGTTAAAGAACCTCTGAAAGGTTTGCAAATTTGCAACTGGGCCTAAACTAACTAAAGCACAACTCCAGGAGTTGCTGGCTGAGTTTGATAGAGCACAGGCAAGAGAAGAAAACACTGACAATACTGAAGAGGAAGTAGTCAGTGAAGATGATTCCGTAACCAGCAATCATGGGGATAATTCCCTTACCAATGGTACAGGTGATGGGGTATACCATTACATCTACCCTAGAACTGCACCTAAAGTGTTTATTCCCTACTTGGGGGTAGGTCAGCCAACTTAAGACACAGAGCAGTACTAGAGAATCAGGATGTGTATCTTGAGAGACTAGCCAAAAGAGCATCCCTTGAGGCCAAACTCCTGGTCATAGAAAGAAAAAGAGCTACATTGGGTATAGCACCCATAAATTGTGGCAGCAACAACTTAAATCGGGAAAGAGAGGAGACTTTGAGTTCCAAAATCCCCAAAGAAATTGCCCCCAAATATTTTGAGGATGATGACATTACCAAGTGGCACACAGGTTTTTAGAGGGCTTGTAGAATGAGGATGTTATACCAGAGACACTGGGGCTCTCTACTGTGGAAGCTCTTCTCAGGAAAGTGCAGGGATTGACTCCTGAGACTGGATGAGGAAAGTGCTCATTCCTATGGCCTCATGAAGGATACCCTGATAAAACGCTTCGGATTCTCCACTCCTTTTCTAGTCCCTGGGAGCTGGCTAAGAATGCTGATGAGTGGGTAAGGACCAGGATACTCATTAAGTCCCAGGGAGTGACTCTGAAAAGAAGGGATCAGACCCTCAAAAATCCAACGAGGTAGATGGTAAGACCACCAAAGACAATTCCTCAGGACCTCAGATCCCTAAAATAAGAAAAAACAATCCCATCCCCCCTCTGACAAGCAGAGACAGTGGGCCCAGGGGTTAAAACATTTCTGGTTAACAGGTTGTGTTTTGACTGTCAGCAGCCAGGTCACTACAAGGGTGACCCAACCTGTTCCAAGAGTGTCGTTAGCACTGGGCTGTCCTGTGTAACCATAGGAGAGGACACCTCAGTCGAGGAGGCCCTAATTGCAGTTAACTGGGAGGCAGGACCAGATGGTAAGCTGGTGATCCACGTGGGTGGGAGTAGGCATTTCCAATCCATTCAGGTGAATGAGATCCCTACCACTGTCCTGAGACACATGTGCCAGCCATACCTTTTGGTGGACAGGTTGGTGTCCCCAGAACAATATGTGCTAGGAGAGACAAAGAAGGTAAGGGTAGTCCCTGGGGAGATCTCATTCTGATGGATACATCTGCCAGTGGATTCCTCACCTTGTGAATATCCCCTGCGCCAGCATTCCACGGAAAAAAGGGATACTGTATCCACCAGAAAAAGCGTTACCGAAGGTAAGTAACTTGTTCTTTAGGCTTGTAGCCATACTGCCCCTAGAAAGGGAGGGTACCCTTGACTGGCATACGGTGGTGGTCCTGACCGCCACTTAGATTGTATCCTAGCCAATGAGATCCCAGAGGTGGCCTGTTCCCAGATGAGGTGGCTGCCCAGGGCACCCCCAACCCCCATATCCTGAGGATCCAGTTCCTGCTCCTAGGGGATTGGAGTCCAAAAAGAAAGGGAAAAAGAGGCGGAAAGGGTAGTCACTCTTAAGAAGAGATCCAGTTTGCCAAGGACCTTCCGACCTAGTTGGGGTGAAGTCAAGAGTTTGCACTGGAAAGGCTTCCCCTTTCCACCTCACTACCCAAAGTAAAAGGGGAGGGAGAAAAGGTATCCGCTGTAGGGAAGGTTCTCTTTAAAATGGGTCCTTTCACTGTTGAGATGGGTCAGCTCCCCAGAGGAAGTGACTGTGACAGTAGGATGTGAGGCAGAGTAGAGCCTGCAATAGTATAGCCAACTTCCTTACTTCTTCCTTCCCTGGCAAACCAGGAAAACTCTCACAGGGATGGGCTGAATCTCCTGGCGTGTTGGCTGGGGGTGGGGGGTGTTTTGTAGGAAACTGGACTTCTTTGCAGACATCTCCCACTTTTTGGCCCCATTTGAACTACTAGATGCTGTTTTTTTTACTCTGACACTGAACTGAAGCCTGCCAACTAGTGTCCAGTACTATTGTTCTTTCCTTTAAAACTGGCATGTTCAATTGTAAACTAATTTGCAAGGTGTTTAGCATCCTTGTAAGTCTCTAGTAATTGGTACCCCTCGTACCTAGGGCATGGGTACTTAAGAGGGTCCCTAAGGGCTGCAGCATGTCTTTTGCCACCCTAAGGGACCCACACAAAAATGATATGCAGACTGCCACTGCAGGCTGCGTGAAAGGACACACCTTTCAGAAACACAATGCACACTCCCTGTGTGCAATGCTCATGCACTGTGTGCACCATATGTAAGTCACCACTACAGCAGGTCTTAAGAGCCCTAAGGCTGGGTGCATTATATTACATGTGAGGTCATGTCTGCACGAGCAGATATGCCCCTGTGATGTCTAGTTCTATTATTAGATATTGCATGTGAACAGCACAGCCATCTTAAGTTTATGTACTGTGCACTGGTCATTACGGGCCACCCAGCTACATGATGGCTTCACTGAAAATCCACTCAACAGAAGAGAGGGGGCCCCTGTAAAACAATATTCAGAGAAGGCAGTACCAGAGGGAAACACAGCATGTAGCAACCAACATTGCCAAATCCACACAATTTGCATGGCTATAACTCCACAAATGTTACTGGAATAACTCCACTTACTTAGTTGACAAATATAAGTTCAAGGGTCAGACATTCTCAAAATTAATTTATTCTAATGATAATCCCATTGTTTACATATAATGTTTACTTTTACAATTTTACAAAGGTTAAACATACAGCAAAATGTTTCAAAGCACAGATGCCAAGCATTTCCCATTTCAATACATCAAAGGGACATGTGAGTACTAAGATACTTATATGTAAACAATTTCGTGACAGGATCCCAGTCACTCCACTCAGACTAAAATATCACATCCATACTGACATCTGCCAAACTGCAAACACTTTCAGTCATTCACATTAAAAACATAACATGTTATCATGCTGGATTATGGCATGTGATGCACATCAGAGTGCCCAATGATTCATTAGAAATACTAATACATTGATATATCTTCTATAGTTGTAAGCCCTGGTTTTCAATCCAGGTTGAAATGGGCGCCAGCAAGCGTTTTGGTGGAGCACAAATGTGGGCCACCTTCTTCAGTGCGCTGGACGATGGGCTGAGAAAATGGCAACAGCCATATAGGTCAAAAGGGACATGGGTTTAGTCCTAAGGGATGGAGAATATCTAAAAAGAGAAAGAAACTCAATGAACACCAGACACAAATTTCTAATAACTTGACATCTGGCTGACTTATTGGCTCCCAACTGTATTAATTGCTTTTTTGGCTGTTTATTGATTGCTACTCCCTTCATCTCATTCCAAGAGGGCATACCTCAGGAGTCTCGAGAATTAGAGATTCTACCTTGAGGGACCCCTCTCCTGTATGGCTCCCACCTAGTTAGCGGTATAGGTGTTATTTCCACATGTGGAATTATTGAGGCTCACTTTCACCATTTTGAGGCCATTTTTGTTGTTTTCTGTATTCACCCTCGTGTTTATTTCCTTTTATAATCTGACTGACCTTTGACTTTCAGTCAGACCTTCTTTGCACGTCATTGCAAGATGGTGCCTCCCTCCTTCTGAAAGAAACATGGTGGCATTAGAAGAAACTAAAAGACCATTTACTAGGTTGCTCTATGGCATAAAATAGAATGCTTTCAGGCACAGTTGCACCACAGTAGTGCCCGATTTAACTGGGTACACAACCATTTCTGATAGGGACTTTCAGCAGCAGTTTCCTTAGTTTCCCCAGGCATCAGAGTGCATCTGGAAAGTATTCCCTATAACTGTGTGCCAGAAGGTAGTGCTTGGTAGCTCTGCACTGACGCTGTTCTGCTCCGGAAGTGAAGTGCAGGGCCTATATATGAGCAAGTCCTGCTCACTTTCTCTCCATGGCATCAGATGTGGGAACGGAGCTTCTCTTGTCCCTCAAACACCCTTTCTTTACAAATCTTCTTTGAAAATTCATCGTGTACGCCCCCCCCCCCCCCCAAGACAACAGGTCTTAACCCTGCAAGGACTGTCGCAAGCAGATTTCTGTGGCAGATACTCACCAGGTTTGCCTGTGGTGTCTTGGAATGGGCCCAACTACAAGATTTATGAGGACTGCATGCCAGTGAACCGAAGGCTATCAGAGAATGCATGCCAGTGAACCTGAGGCTATCAGAGAACGTGATGCAAATCTCTACGTCGCCAAGCACAAGAAGAGGCAGCGTCAGGACCGCTCCAAGTCCCACTGCAAGTCCTTGGCTCGATTCCCAGTCCTGTAGTCATTGGAGCTGTTCTAGACGCCGGTCTTTTTTGTGCTCCAGTCCCTCTGGTAAGCACAAAAAACACAAGAAGTCTAAGTGAAGTTCAGCTTCTTCACACTATTTCCACTCCCCTGAAGATATACGTGGGCGGTGCCATCTGTTTTGCTTCCACTCTCGAAGTCCTGTGACTTCGAAGCCGATTCCACAGTTTGTTACAGCACAACCCAAGTTTCTGGGGATTTCAGTCACGCAGAGCCAGATCGAACAGTTATGCGCAGCTATACTCTGACTCTTACGAACTATTGCATCCTTTCTACCTAAAGTTGTGACGCCATTCCATGTTGGTCACACTGTCATCCTGCCGGCGTTCTATGCCCTGCCTCACCCCTCTAAGAAGGAGGAGATTCTCCATCGCTTGGACCCCAAAATGGCACTTTGTTTCTACATCGATCATAACAAAGACCAACCAGTTGGGCGATCAGCTCTTTGTGGGGTTCACGGGAGAGAAAGAAGGCCCAACTTTAGAGAAGCCTGCCATCCGCGCTTGATTGTGCTTTACATCAAGATCTGCTGCACATTGGCAAAAAAAGCAACCTCTGGATGGATTGTGTGCTCATTCTGTCAGGACCAAAGCTGTTACCACTGCTCTAGCACACAGGTCCCTGTCCTGGACATTTGCCAGGCTGCTACTTGGACATCCCTTCATATTTTCACAAAGTACGGTTGCCTCGATATCCAAGTCTGCCAGTAAGGGCACTTTGTCCGCTGGTTTAAATCCTTTTACAGCCTACCTCCAATTAGATACTAGTTTGGTATCCATTCAAAAGGTGAGAAATTTGCAGCTAGAAGTGTTGCACCGCGGACCTTGATTCGGCCTGATTCGGCCTGTGATGCTGCCCGCTTCTTCCTCGTGGGCCGCAATACAGCCCGCGGCACCTCCCTCTATTCATCGGACACTTTGCGGTGCTGTGCGGTGCCCGCTGTTGACGTTTTGGCGTTGCGGTTGTGTTCTGCTGCGCCTGCTCTCTTTCTGTGTCGGGAATGCCACATACCTACGCGGTGGCCTATTATCTGACAATTTGCATGACAGGTATGCTGCAGCTCCAGTTTTGGAACTGCAGCTTCCTATTTACCTATGTTGGGGCACTATATTCTTACCTTCTTTCACTGGATATATATTTCTTTTTTCAATTCTTCTTGGGGCCATCTTGCCTTCCCATGATTCCATAGTCTTCTTCCCAGAAGGCCTTGGGAAGTATCTGCTCTACCAATTCAAGATGGCGACCTTCCTATTCCGTCCATTGTCCTTTTCCTTATCCAGGATGGTAGGCACTTACTTCCTGTTTGGTCACTTCCTGTTCATGTTTGATCACTTCCTATTCATGGGTATTTAAAGGGCTGAATCCTTCATTTCCTTGTGTTGCAACACTCTTTGCTCCTGCTGGTGTCTCCTCGCTCTTGTTGGTACGCTGTGCTCCTGCCTGGTGTATCTGTGATTCCTGCTGGTGTACATTGTCCCTGATTATAGTCTTCTATACCGGTTTAGATTCCTTTCCTACTAATTCCTCCTTACTGGTAGATTCTTTCCTTCCTTTTCATTCCTGGAGTCCCCACTTCCATCAGAGGTTTTTCTTTATGGGTTTTTTTCCTCTTGGGACACCTTTTGGAAGGCACAGTCTGCTTTGGCCATTTTCCTTGTCGGCAGCACTGTGGCTACTAGAAGGGGTTGCCCTTACCTTGGACAGACCAGAACCCTCATGAACCGAAGTCAAGGATCTCTCCAACCTGCCAGTACCGGTAAGAACACTACAAGTCGTGACAAGAAGTCTCCATGCTCTTTCTGGTAGAGACTCTATCTACCGGCAGATTCTACATCGACCATCCCATCCTCCCTGTTCTGTAATTGGATTCTTCCCATTAATAAGATACCAAGTCTAGGAATTTGCACACTGGTCTACCAGTTTTCTTTTGGGGCTCCACTTCTGGGGGTGCAGATAGTCATACTTCACTTACCTACTCAATAAAGTTCTCTTGTGTCTCACTTAACGTACTTTCAGCAACCATAGTAGCTTACTCAAGAGGTGAAAAGTTAGATGTTTTTTTTAAACACCAGTGATAAAAAGATTTCTGGAAGGTGCAAAAAGACCAGCCCCACCAAGGTATTCCCCTTACCAATGTGAAACCTTAATATAGTACTCATGAAACCACCCTTCAAGCCGATGCACAGTGCAAGACTAAAAGTTTTTTTCCCCCTTAAAGTTGGCTTTCTTGGTATCCATTACATCCTAACAATGTGTAAACTACAAGCACTCCCAGTGCAAGAACCTTGCCTACAAATCCACAAGGACAGCGCAGCCGTTTGAACAAATCCACACTTCATGCCAAAGATGGTTTCATCCTTTCACGTCAAGTCAAATAATACAGATACCAGCTTTTTTCTAGCACTCAAAAGTTTGAGAGGAGCAAGCCCTTCATACACTTGACGTCAGAAGAGTAGTCATGTACTACATTCAAGAAAGAAAGGCACTCACAAAGGGAAACCAGTTTCCCCTGTAAGCAAGTTGGACTGTCTCAAGATGATTATCCAGACAATACAAGAATGCCGTATGGCAACAGGAGTTGCGTTATATGCAAAACCACAAGCAGACTCCACATGAAAGAAGGGATCAATACTCTCTTTCATTGCTAATGTCTCTATTACGAATGTATGCAAGGCGGCCACATGGCCCTCAAGACACACCTTTACCAAATACTACTGTGTAGACATACAAGCAAAAAAGGATGCTCGAGTGGGACAAAAATTACTAGAACACCTGTTTGCACATATAAATTCATGGTAATATAGTTTCTCAAGAAGATTCAAACTGCTTCAAAGTCAACGCACTGCATGTAAATCCAGAAAAGATTCACGCTGCAAAGCCAAATGTTTACTTACCAGTAGGAGTAGTTCTGAAGCTTTTCCTAGATTCACTTGCAACCTTCCTCCCCAAAAATGACAGATATTCGTAATTGGGGAGAAGAGAAGCTTTCACATCAAGAAAAGAAGCTACAGGATATAGCCCAAAAAAAAAAGATTCTAAAGTGGTGACAATGCACACAGGGTTCAGGAGCGTACATCTGACGTCATCAAAGGGAAAGCATAGCGCTAAATGGTTGGCACTGATGTTATTAAAAAAGTAAGAGAGAGAAAAGAGACTATTTCACGCCAAACACTAGATGGCAGGATTATGCACAGCATGTGAATCCAGAAAATTCTTCAAGCTGCAAAACAACTGGAACAGGTGAACAACCGTTTAATTTTTGATGGCGTTTTCTCTACCAAATAGTGTTCTTGTTTCATGATGAATCTCAATATCATTACTTTTTTCCTCAGCATTATTTAGCTGGGATGTTCTTTTCTGAAAAGATAATCTCACTGTGACTGCCACAACTCCACCCCGTGTTTTTACCATCACACGTTTGAGGTTCATTTGATTTGATGTAATGTTTTAACTACACTGTGAAGCCTTGAACTAGCCCCAGACCTGCGTGCCATTCAAGGGGTGAAATACATGTTGGCAATCGTATTTCCAGTATGCTTGTTGTTGAAACAATTAATAGGAATTTAAACTGAATACAGTGCATAATGGGGAAAAAAGAACTTCAAAGTGCCTCCCAGAAATAACCACTATATCTACACATGTATGTCTTTCAATTACTGTTAGTCTGTGTTTGATTATTTAAGCAAAATTTGCTACCTTGAAATCAGCTGTCGCACGCCATGCATTTATATTTGCTGATTCAGTTTGCAAACGCACATCCGTTGAGTTATTAGGAAAGGCATACTGTTGGCCAAGAAGCCTGATTTGGGGGCTCTGTTGTCTTCAAGAGGTCCTTGTCAATCTCTTATATGAGTAGGAATGGAAACACTCCAGTCAACGTCATAGTTGGTGATTAATTCAGCCACAAAACAAATGCTCCCCAAGAAATAACTTTTAATTTATTAATCTAATGCACATTGACAGCAACACATGGTGTGAGACTCAGCATCATGTCCGTTTTGACGCCATTATTTAATTAGTTACAAAACACAAAACATTAGGGCGTGCACAGTCTGAAAAAACAATACATGTATTAACATATTTTTTAAATCTAAAAACAGAATATGTTTTATTATAGGGGCTCGTCAGAAAGCACTCAGAGATAAATAATAAACAACCTCATGCCTTCTGTTTTTGTAGTTATTGAAATAATTGAGCCATATTCTATATGATGCAGGGTCACATACAAGTTGTATCAGTCAATGAGTGATTTGTAGTATGAAAATAATTCAGTTGGGAACATTTGTTCCGTGTTGTATTCCTCTTCCCAGTCTCCAGAGGGACTATTGAGTTTCCCAGGTGGTGCTGGTGAATAACTGATGATGAGACTTGCACTCTAGTCATTATGAGTAATATGTGGCCCTAAGGCAGGCCTTAATTGGTTGGAAGATGCTTCTGCACTTGGAAGAGAACCCACTGCTCTAGTCCTATGACGACTCCACTTCATTAACAGGTTAAAAACCAAAAAAATAAAGAAAGTAGTTCCCTAGGCAGGGTGGAATTGTAGGCCCGCTGTCTGAATGCCTTCTACTCCGAACTTTGTTTATCACTTGCTCTCTTTTTTTTTTTAGGACCAGCTCCTGTTTTGTGACGATTGTGATCGTGGCTATCACATGTATTGCCTGAACCCACCCATGGCTGAGCCCCCTGAAGGTAAGCCTTTTTTTAGGTCTAACATGGGCAGCACATGCGCTGCTCTGCGAGGCATGTCGTATTCAGGTAGGGACTTGAAGCTCCTCCCACCCTCCACCCATATTTTTGATTGGCTTGTGTCATTGACCACTATAAACTGTGGCTGTTCATTCGTCTCGTCTCATTTTGTAACCTCCCATGGGGACACCCCCTGTTAAGAGAGTTGTTACTCTTTAGGCTTTAATTACAGCCTCCGAGCACAATTAATTCAAATAGCAATAGATCTCGCATTCGCGAGAGTTTAAACCATTGGCATTGTAAAATACAAAATCTCTTTTATCTGTTTTAAAAACAACAAATAATTACAATGCCAGTAGCTCAAACTCTCGTAAATGCAGGACCTATTGCATTGCAAATGCTTGTTATTTAGTGACCTCAGTTTACTTCTCAACTTGTTATTACCCAGACGATGATGACCCTTTGACTGTTCTTATGTTGTGTCTGTACCTGCCCTGCTAATGGGAGCACAATTACACAGAAGCTCACACCTACTCATTGCCTTTGCTATAGTAAGCAAACCTGCAGCTATTATGACAACAGTAAATTCACCACGTTGGTCTGCAGCCTCAATTAATTCCAGGTGTTTACAATGTGGCACATGTATTGCTGTTCACCCTTGTCCTTTTGTTAAGGCAAAATTAGCTTCCTATTTTACAACCAAATGTAAATGGCCATTCTAAACTTCAGATTTTAATATGAACTCTTGTGACATTTCGAAACTATGACCCATGAGGTCAGCACCTAACCCTTTCTGGGCATGGTGTATCTGGTGGCCCTTGTTCAAATATTTAGAGTGTTTCTTATATCCTTCCTAGTCATTTTATTATTGGCTGATGGTCTGGAAAACTTTGCTTTCTGTGAAAGGGCCAACCCTAGAACTGAAAATATACGAGCAGAACTCTCCTCAATGATTGGTCCGAATAAAAATAAAATGAAACATTTTCTTTCTTTTCAGGGAGTTGGAGCTGCCACCTTTGCCTCGATTTGCTGAAAGACAAGGCCTCTATCTATCAGAACTCTTAATCTGGCTCTGGGGGCAGCAGTGGTTTGTGGGAGGGAGTCGGGTTGGGGTTGTGTAAGGGCAGGATCACAGGAAGCAGTGTTGTATGACACACCACACAGGGCTTTTGTTAACTTTCATTTCAGGAAGTAAGAAGAGCGCAGATGAGTTATTTTTCATTTTATTGGGATTTACATTTTTTTAAACAACCAATAGTTTATTTTTATTAATTTTGTTTTGGAAATATTGAAGCAACGATTTTAGTGTTTACTGGAGATGTTTATTTAGGAAGGCTGAGCAAACTGTTAGGTATATGGATTTAAAAAGAACACTCAATGTAGAAATGTCGATCTCTTATTATGCGGTGCATAAACCTTCCTATATCCAGTTTACCTAAGGGATGTATGAATGTTACAGAACAACTGGGCGTGTGGTCAAATTTCATCCCCCCTTGTTTCTGCCTGAACTCATTTAAATGTACTCTCCTTTCCATTTTAAAAAGTCACCTGCCTGACGTGCTCAGTAGTATCTATTTTATTGTCCTTTCTTTCAGAAGTCGGCACAGTTATCTGCAGCACTACTATTAGTTCAGATAACAATTTTGAAACATGCTCAGGTTTGTCCTCCTGCACTAAGAGTCATGGATAGTGATGGTGCCTGCTATGTGCTTATCGGTTTTGCTGGTGAATGCCAGTCAGACGTTTAATTGCCTTGACGAATCAGACTTATTGAATGCAAAAGGACGCCCCCATGTTACTTTATCCATTCGGATTCCTCAAGTCCTCCCTGACCTGTTCCTGCCACCCAACACTAACGTCGCTCCTGTGCCATCCTCTCTGGTTACAAAAATGAGCCTTCTCCCTCCCTCTACTTCATGCTCTTTTCTCAGCTTTCATTTTGCCTCTTCCTTCCTCTCTGCCGAATACTACATTGTTTTCCTCCTCCCAACCTCATTCAGTTCCCTCTCATGCCCCATCATTCACCCCAGCTTTTATCTACCAATACTTCCCTGCCTTCTCTTTCTTTGATGCATCTTTTCTTTGTAAACCTCTTCTGCCTCCCCGTGTCTCGTCCCTATTTGGATTGGTTTAAGTATAGAAGCACTGCTACAACAACCTTCTTTTTTTCTATTTCTGTAATATTTTTTTAACCTAGAAAAATAACTATTTATACAATTCATAATGCTATGGGAATTGTAAGAAACTTTTACTTCTGCCTCACCCTGCCATACCCGGTATTCATTACTGGGTTCGTAGTGTTCCTCTCATCAGTTCAACTTATATTTTATTAAATGTAATTTTCCTCTATCAACATTCCCATTCATTAACTAATCCTTAAGTCAATTTATGGTGGCCAGCTATGTATTCTGTAATTCTAATATTCGTCAGAGTATTTTAGTTGCTCAACATGCCATTATTTGCTTATACTGGTGAAGAACCAAGGAATTTATGTAAGGAGAAGTACAAATGATCTTTGCATGCAAAACTGTTTTTGTAAGATTGTCAAGCGAGCTATGGTGGTCACCAGAAATTGTCATTACCTTATCAAGAGCCTTGAGCTGTTATGCCTTTTGTCAGATGCTGACACGTTGTATAGTTATTGGGAAGTAAATTGAACAGAAGACATTTTTCAAAGTACTGTACAGTTACACTCCAGGACCGGATCATTTGATCTTTGTACAAATAGCCTTCTGGGCTGCTTACCCCATGATCGCATTGATGGGTATTACACAAGAGCGCCAGTACATCTTCTAGGATTCTGCGTGTGCACTGTGTTTTTCATAGACCCAGCTTCACAAGAGATTCTTGCCTCTTTTGCATAAGGATATGATGCCAGGCAGTCAAGGAGATCTCATTGCCAGTGCACATGCTCAGTAATACTGAAGCAAATGCACTGGCAGAGAAGCGATGTTGTTACCTACTGAACGAGTGCCACCATGGAGTTGGCACACACACAGAAGTGCCCTCTAGGAGGAGGCAATGATGATCGCAAGGACTTTGTAGAGAACCTCTTCCTGCCGACTTCTCCCTAACTGTACTCTGGTCACCAAAGTGAGGGTCAATATATTTTTTCCAAACGTGGCCAAGTTTATGCCTGCTCAGACTCAGTGTGCCATGGGCTGTGATGTCAGTGCTTCATGGTCGCTTTATCATTATTTGTGCAAGAACACCGTGCATCAGTACCCTTGGGTAGTCTGTGAATGCTTCCATAAGGGTGTGTGCAGTCTGGATCTTTATTGTACCCACCCTCGTGATGATTTTGAGGATGCTCTTATAGTGGTCTGTGTACACCAGCCCACACAAGCTAGCTCTCTGTGTGAATGTCTGGCCCTGCTTGTGGATACAATATATCTTTTTCAATGGGGAGTATGGCCCAGATCTGTGTGGTGCACCTAATTTCACGTGTTCAACCGCAGAACAGACAAATGCCCATCTTTGATAATGTAGCCTTAAAGCTGTGCTTGGAATGCTGCTCTCTGGCTAATGTTTTGCCATGTTAACTCCTACGCTTCATGTGTTTCAAGCTGTGGCCAGTAGTAACTAGAAAGATTTTAGTGTTGGGCAATCATTTTCCAGTTGCAGCTTACTACCCATGGTGATCGGTTTAATGTCACTACTTATCTCCACTGCCTTGTACAGTAAGGCAAGGGGTTATCTGTCAACAACACCTCAGCCCGTGGTTTGATGTTGCTACTGATGAATTTTGTTTTCAGAGGGGAAGTGTGAAGAGTTGTGATCAGCATTTCTAATTAAAAAAACATCTCTGGAGAGAAATACGAAGAGGTCCTATTCTGGCTCTCTCTCATCCTAACTTCCACAGCAATATTTTACTGTGGGGAGAATCTGGTTTCCTGGGACTTATTTGGCATGCTCTTGGGCAGTACATAATGACTGACAATAGATCACTTTTATTGACCCATTGTTATTTCTTAGACCCTACAAACTTGAAAGAAACCTTATAAATTGTCATACTCAGGCTTTTAAACCCTGTTGTTTCTTCTCTGATTGACATTTAATTTCCGTTTTCACTTTGACTGCTGGTATGAACAAGATTAATTCTTGAAAACATCACTTGAACACTTCTTCCGAAATCTTGAAGAATGAGGTTGTGAGACAGTTTCAAAGTTCTTCGCCAGTTTCATCTTCCGGTTAAAGTTTCTGCTGCTGGGTTGGTCTTGAATTTGATTTTGACCTAAATTGTTTGAGCCAAAGTCTTTCTTCAGACAGACTTGCTGACGATCACCTTTAACAGAAAATGGGTGTCCATCTCCTTTGTGCTTAGAGATAGACAGTGTCTCCCAAAAGGACAAGGTAACCTTTTGGCAGACCCCTTCCTTCATACCCACTTAACTAGCTGAATTTCATTTATATCGATTAATTGCCTACCAGGGTGTTTAGATTCAGTGCTACTTTACCTGCAGAAAATTTAAAATGGAGACGCCTTGAAAGCTCAGAAATCTTTCCTGTCGAAGATAAACAGATTTAGAATGGGCATTAGTTTGTCATGTAAGAAACTCTTAATCTAGGCTACATACCAGTTAAATCCACTTTATATTCCCTCTTGTCATTTCGAAACCCAAAGCATTAATGGTTGGAGCTTCTCAAATCCTCACTGTTCATTCCACCAGAGCAAGAGCTCCATGGCCTGCCTTTTCACAAGTATTCCTGAAAACAGTTGCATACTTCCAGTACCTTCTGTGCATCTAGTAGGCTTGAAGCCTGAGCAGGCATATGCTGTCTCCAGTGACCTTACCGGTTAGAGTTTTCAAACAGATAACCAATTAATTAGGGAAGTGGGAGAGGGAGCAGGATGACGTGGACAGTTACCTTCATAGCGATTCTTGTATTTTTTTTTATTCCTTGTGCTCTCTCCTTCATTACTCACCCAGCCATCTCCTCAACACCGTTTGCTGTACTACATAAATCTTCCATGTGGGAAAACCAATGCAAGAATTAGGTTTGGTTGTGACGTATAGTTAAAGATTGGAGATCATGCTTGAAGAGAGTCAACCAATTATTGAGGCCTTTGAAATGCTGTAAATATGCCCCATTCTTTTTGAGAAGCTTGTTTTCCGATCATATGAAGTAAGGAGGAATCCCAAGCAGTTGTTGAGGAGTAAGAGCAAGGACGAGGATAGCAGGGATCACTAGGAAGGTGATGTTCTCCACTTTGCCCTCAGTAGTTGTGTGTTTTTTATAGTTATATCAAGACCTTTTGTCCATGCAGTACGGTTAGGCTTGCTGTGCTGCTATTCTTGATATCTGTTTCGAGAGGACACGTGAAGCACTTCACACCGCTTGTCAACACCGTTTTCAAAATGGATTAGCAGTTTATATTATTTTCCCCAGCAGAGACAGAATCTATAATGGCATCCCCTGCAGAGTTGCTTTGATGGATCTCCTTGAAATATCTTGCACTCCCTCTTTATGGACCTCGGCTAAATATAAATGTGTACTGTTAAATGGGAAACACTTCTCTGACTCTGCTCAGGATAAGTCAAAGCTTGCCGCTAGTTAGGAGAGTTCTCCCTGTGAACCCAGAAAAAGGATAACACCCCTGATACAGTAGATCTCCCTTAATGACACTCCATTTCACTGATTCAACATCCTGTTATGTTGCTGTGGGCATACAGTGCATTCTTGCTTAGTCCTTCTGGCTTCTTCTTGCAGACCAGGCATATTTCGAGCATAGACATCCAAACTATAGTATGTAGTTGACATAATTCTTGAAAATTTGAACAGTTAAAAGTCCTTAATTGGATTCTAGGAGTGCTCCAGATTTGTGCCAGTGATAAATATGTTTCATTTTTGACAGGTATACAATTTGTCAGTATAGCCGTGCCTTTTTTGGCACCACATAATGAATTTGACAGCAGTAAAATCAACTCCTTAAGCAAGCTGCATCAGACTCTGACTTAGGTGAGGCCTGATCATTAGGTTAAATTGTCATCCATTAATTCTTGGTTTCTGGTGCCCACCTCTGGACATCATAAAAATCAGAAGAAGAAAGAAAGATATATATATATTGCTTTTGTTGACCTAAAAAAAAAAAAGAAAACATGAGCAGAATTGCAAAAAAAAAAAAAAAGGATATGTGGGAATTGGCGAGGAAAAGTGACGGCGAACGTGGGATTGAAGTCATGTTGTCTAACGTATCCTGTACGTTTGTGCACTGTGTTGTGGTCCTATCTTGTGCGTCAAGTGAGAAACGATGTAATGAAAAGGCAAATAAATCTTACAAAACAGCAAGTGCGCAGAGCTGGCCTTGATCCTGCTTTAGTCCATCGAAGCTTCTACCCCACTTTTATAATTGTATTGTTTATGAAAACCAGGATGCGCTGAGTTATTCACAACTTTTTAATATACATTTCCAGAATGCTGATCTGCGTTAGTAAAACCATTGCTTCGTCCTACTTTGCTTTGATTGTGTTTCATAAACCGTAGTGACGACCGACATATTGCGAAACTCAGAGCTGTACGGTTGCTGTGCTCCCTTTGCTATAGCATGGTTAGCATTCTAGAGAAGGACTTCTAAAATAGCTATGTTCAACAGTCCGGTGACACAGATTATTTTCTTATAGCATGTGTTTATTTTGAAAGTTTTAGCAAACATCAGAATATTATCTTAACAGTGCTGATAGTTTGAAGTAATTGCAATATACAGCAGCCTTCGGTTCAGACCAAATCTTTACTTATTTTCTGTTTAAATCACACTTTAATTGGTAGTTTGGCTTATGCCCAGAGGTTTCTAAATCACTAGACTCTTAATTTACTTAGTTTATTGAAGCTATCTATTATGTTGAATATTAAAATTTTAATGAACTGAAAGCAAACATAACAATGAGGATTCCAAAGATATTCAGAACTGTATAAAAGTAGGAAAGGTTCGCACACCGCTAAGTGGTTTTGTGTAGCTTCTTCATTCTTTTAAATGTGCCATAAAATATCCTGATGATGTCTTATTAAAGTAAAGTGCTAAAATCCCTGATTGCTTCTGTTGCTGTTGCATAGCTCGTAATCTGAAGAAACCTCACCTTCTTGAGTGGGTTCCAACGTGGCTGCTAATTTTTGTGTACTGCATTATCTGACAGTTTATAATGTTAATTTCCCACAGCAACTTGTTAAATATTGAAATTCCACTCAGCTGGAAAATATGTTTAATGTATAATTAACATTGTCAAGGAAAAAAACCTTCAGAATGTTACAGTGGCCAACAGCAGAAATGTTTTATTTCACTTAAGCCCATTGTTTGAGTAGGGAAAAGAAAAAGCATATCAATAAACCATAAAAAAGTGCAGGTGTTCTACTATTTCAACATCAAAATATGAAAGTTTCATTGGGAAGAAGCAATTTCAGGAAATTGTCATTGTTGAAGAGATTGAATATGGGTGGGCTTGCCTGTCTCACAATATTATGACGTTGGTAGCCAATTTGTCAAACTTTATTTGTAATATTGTGTTTTCCCAGGAACCACAGCGTGTCTTTTTATGGTACTGTATTATTACATAAGTAAATAAAGCATTTTTATATAGATTTGTGTCGTTGTTTGATTTTTAGCACACTTATCCATATTCAAAGGCAATTTATTGCTCAAAGGAGTTAACCAGTGCCTGCAAAGTTATTACAGGCCATGTTCCTTTTAAATTGGAAAAAATACATTAGTACTGTTTTTGTGTTTGTACATTTACATGCATAAACAAGTGTATTGCATTTCTGTTGGAATTCTAACCGCATACAACAAGTCGTCAGCCAGACTGAATCCAAAGATGTTTCCAGAAGTGCTTCTTGTGTGTCACTTGGTACCTCCACATGGATCCGCAGTGACTTTATACCACACTGGAAGTTATGGAGTAGAGCCACATTTAAAGGGCCATTCTGTGAGCTGATGTCAGTTCCTTTCTCTCTGATTCCTTTAACATGGAGCCAGAACTCTGTTTCCAACTATGTCAGTTTTCTGATGACTCAGAAATTCTCAAGATGGTGTACTAGGGAATGCTTCTGTCTTGAAAACAGCGTTCAAGCCATTCTGCAACTGCAGGAATCTGATATCAGTCATGGACCCACGAGAACTTGTGTCTTTGGCACTTGGGCTCTAGTCCCTACTTAGACATGCGTTAAGTATGCCCTCATGCACGTAAAGGTAGCAGAAGCGAAGCTTTCCTCACCATGCATAAGAAATGGTTGCATTTGAAACAGATGTTCCACTCATGCTCCAAGTCATGGGTCATTCTTAGTTCTGAAGTTGTTCCTGCTCAAAGAAGCCAATGTAAAAAAACAATGCAGAAGTCTAATAAAGCCAAGCAGGACTCGACCCACCACTGAAATTCAGGTCCGAAGTTGCAAGGGTAGCAATCAATGGCTCCAGTGTTTCTGACTCAGAATTGGTCCTGCATTTGGTCCTGGGATGGTCAGAATTTCCCAGGCAGTCATCAAACAAATTGTAAATAGCAGCCTTCAAGATGGTCCTGTAATACATTTTCTAGATGCTACTGCTCTCTGTGGCGCACCTTTAAGCCTCATGAAGCCACAGGGGTCTTCAGCTGGACTGCCAACTGCAGGCACTCCTCCAATGCAGATATTCCCCTTGGGCACCGTGCAGAGCCCTTTGCCAAATCTGTCCAAACTTCCACTCCAGTCCCAAAGTTCATCCCAGTACCGGACCGACTCAGGATTCAGTAGCAGCACCAGTTTCTACCCCGAACCAATGTTAACCCGCACCAAATCAGTTTTTGGTTGCCTGCCACCAAATTGGGGTTACTCTGTGCCTAATTAGATGAGCAGAGTAGATGTTGGCTGGCAGACCATGAGTAGTGTATCCATGCCTAGATGGCACAGGGCATCTTTGATCAGCGGGGCATACCATTTCTGTTAATCACTGTTGTGTGAAAGCTTCTGCACTCTGGAGTTTCTTCCAAAAAAGCTGATCGGGAGATGCATTCTGGCTGAGTTGGGACATGAGTCTCCTGTACATATTCCTTATGATGCCTCTCCTGTCTCACGTTTTGAGGAAAGTCAGGACAGACCAGGCCCTGGTCATCTTCATAGCTCTAGCCCGGGCCAGGAGAGCATTGTACTCATAGCATCTGAGCATGTATCCTCTGATCCGGCTTGTGCTTTGAGAGGATCTCCTGTCCCAGCAACAGGGGAGAGTCCTACACCAGAATCTCAACAACCTTAGAATGCAGATTGAGCAACGATAGTTAAATTCTTTTGGCTTGACTTTGAACTGGTAAATGTCATTCTTGCAGCTGGATGCATCACCATCAATTCTGAGTGCCACATGAGTGAACTACTAGAAAACTTTCTGTTAAGGTTTTCTAGTCTACACCACTTACTTCCCACACAAGTTTCTGCTGAGGACTTGGACTCCCTTCATACCAATGAGTACCATTTTTCTACATCGGTCAGTTGATTACCCTGCCTACATTTTTTGCTGTGCCACAACCCCTAAAGTGGAGAGCCTCCATCAGTTTGAAACCTTTTATGAGTTTCTAATCTACATTGATCGTATGAGAGATCATCATATGGGTGATCAGCTCTTTGTGGGTCCCACTAGATGTAAGAAAAGCAAGGTGATGTGAAAGAGGCCTCTGTCCAGGTGAAAGTCCTCCTGTGCACTGGCCAAGAAGGAACCCCAGGCTGATTTGACCAGAGTTCATGGACATATGCCATTGTGACATGGGCGTTGGTGTACCCTTTGACGAAGCACTACTGCCTAGACTGCTATGATGGGAGGACCATTTTGCCCCCTCCGTCCTGCAAGACTTCCTTATATGAGTCAACTCCTCATACCCTTCACCTTTTGGGAGAGTGTGTGGAATCTATTCTAAAGGTGAGAAATCTATGGTTAGAAGTATCCATCAAAAGAACAAGTTACTAACTTTCAGAAACATTCTTTATGGTGGATGCTTTATGCAACAAAAGATTTCTCACTTCCCCCCCTCCCGTTCTTCGAAGTAGACTCCTGAACATCATAATAAAGTTCCAGGTTAGAGTTTGATACCCGCACTTGCAATTTGTTAGAAATGCTGTGCATCTGAGGGTGTAGAAGAAGAGCGATGAAGAAACTGACGTCAGCATGCAGGGGTGGTGCTTAAATACAGTTCAGATCCAGTTCTGGGGCAGTATGAAACCACCACAGAGCCATGTGGCACCACCTACTGGCACGCAGGGAGCATTGCTGGAAAAATCTCTAGATTCCTTCTGACTCCTGGAAATTTTCCAAAGGTGAGAAATCTGCGGTTAAATAGCGTATCCACAAGAAAAAGTGTTACTGAAGGTAAGTAGCTGATTTGTTTGGCTATTGTTTTTACTGACATTCTGTGAAACCAATGTATTTTCCATTATCTTATGGAATGATAAAATGGCAGTGAAGTTTGGTTTACTGTTAGTGTGGAAAAGTGCAAAATACAGAATACACAATAAGTAATGTGAATTATAATCCGATGATGTATTCTCTATTGCTGTTTACATTTATATACCAATCCAGCTCACAAAGTTAAGATTTCGCTTTCTGAATAAAACTTCAAAGAGCCAGGTCATATTCCAGCTCAATGAAAGCAACACCTTGCTTACCAGCATCTTGGGAGTTCATCGGAAACTTTGGAGCTTGTCCTTCAGGTGCGGCTCAATTGCCATGGGACTCATACATCACAATACCTCTGGTGTAGTTCCAGGGTATTTACCGTGATTGGTTCATTAATTCATCAATAAATGGTCAAAAAGTATGCTAATTTTCTCTTTGAAGCTTAAATATGCTTTTTAGAAACAAGGTGCAATATATACAGTGTGATAATAGTGCAGACCATGCAGTACTCGATAGTGAAACTTATACATGAACACTGTACAACACCCGCAGTTGTAAAGTAATTCCAGACAATAGACATAAGTATCTATTTGTATACAATCTCCCTTCACGTATTTGAATAATACAACATCCAGGGGAGGGCTGTTGACGTTTCAACCCATTTAAAACTTGTTGGGTCTCATCAGGACTAATGTCATCTGACTAATACACCAAGTCCTGTCCAAGTACACAGGCACTCGCAATGTCACCACCTCAATGTTAAGAACGATCAAAAGGGAAAATCCAGTGGCCCTGCACCATCACTATCAGGTCCCACTAATTGGACAGAGTCAGTCAAGTTTTGCTTATCCCTTCCGCTCTGCCTCCATCAATGCCACGCTAATGAGGACGTTTTACATTGTGTTACTCTCTATCAGAGACCGTCATTGAATATTTCTGCCCACCTTCATCTTCAAAGTCTGCTGCATCACCTTCTAGTTGTGAATTTAAATACTACACCATCAGAGGCAAAAGAATAAAAATCTACAATGCACAGTGCAACTTCACAGAAGCAACAAAGCTAGCTTTGTATATAGTGCTCATCTCACTCCTAAATATAATTCAAGGCTTCATCTCTCCAGGCAACATGTTATGCTTGTGCAGGCCTCCCCCAATGTTGACCTGGAATATCCAGTAATTTTAAGTAGCGAGATATATATATATATATATATATATATATATATATATATATATATATATATATATGTATATATATATATATATATATATATTGTGAAGATAGCCATATGTTCAATCCGTTGGGTATGTTTAGTGGCACATCCACCTCTTTTGAAATAACCCAAACTTCAGCTATGTGGTGGTGGTCCTGAGCTATTTTCCCCCCTAGAGGCCACCACATTTCAGATTTCTACTGTATGTTGTGAGGGAGGAGTTCCCAAGAAGGTCTCTGCTCTAACCTTTGACCTTATTACTACATCTTGACTTCTGCATGGTTTCTGTTTACTTCAGCTAGCCCTAACTCAGCTCCCACATCCTGAGAGTTAGTTTGACTTTTTATCTTCTGATCATGGGGCACGATCAACGGTCTCTATGATAAATTAAATGATCTCTCTTCTAGTCCTCAGGCTGTGGAAAAAGGGAGATTTAAATCGACAATCCGCACAGTTATTGCATTTATTGTCTTTATCCATAAGGCATCATGCAGTGACATCTTTAAGTAATTTCCCTCCAAAACACTTAGGGACAGGGAAAGGAGGTTATCTATCTTCTGGAAAAGAAGAAAATCCACCTTTCCAAAGGAGATGCCTCCTCATCTGGGGATGATTTAGTGAGAAGTTCTTCTCTAGTTTCTTCCACAAAAGAGGCGCAAAAAAGAAAGCTTGTGGAGCTTCCTTAGTTAGAATTTTCTTTGGAAACTCCTGCATTCATGTCCACCAATGACAAAATGAAGCCTTCGTCAGTGAAGGAATCAAAAAAAGTTAGCAACAATCTGTGTTCAAAATGATACAAATATATCTAATGATTGAATTTGTGGTGTATATTAAGCTGTATCATATTGTGATTGTTATTCACATGTTTGGCAATGACTTTACATGTTATCGTCAGATGATTTGAATGTACTATGCCCTTTTCTCTGTAATGCCTTTCCAGACATGGTCAATCAAGTATGTTATTGTATACTGAGCAATTCTTTAATAAAAATATATTTTTTTCTAAATAGCAAACGATCTAGCTCTTCTCACACCCTGTCAGGAGGGCCAGATTCTTGTTGATAAAAACCCCGTAGACGACAGCAATCCTATTTGTGGAACCGTCAGCAGGACCCTTGTGAATATCTGCGGCGACCATAGTCAGTGACAATTGTACCGTTGATAGACCTGTCTGTGACTCCTTCATTAATGACTAAAATAACTTTTTGCCAGCGTTAGAAGCACAGCCAGCCTGTTGGTGTTCACCTTTGAAGCTTTCTGCCCAATTACCAGAGCATATCTTGGATGATGAGCTAGAGGTTGACATCAGTGAGGAAGGACAAACCCCGGATATGACGTACAGTCTTGTGTAGTTTGTATGCTATGTTCCAGAGAACGAGGAGGCATATGAAAAGGGGGGAGGAAGCGCATATTTTCAGCAGGATAATGATGCTCATGAGCCCTTTAATTTCGCATATGAAGCTTGTCCAAGAGGCTGTGGACCTTCATCCAAACCCTTTACCAGTACAGTCAATCTCCTGTAATGCAGGTAGCAGCTGCATTCATGTATGCATTGGAACAGATGATAACAACATTCTAAAGGCTTTGATTCTTCATCTGCAACATCCCTTTCTACTTTAAATAAATAAAATAATAATCAAAAGTAAGCCTGACTTAGAAACACTGACTCACCCCATCCTCCCTGCCCTGCTGACTCAAGTGCAGCATATAGGGGGAAGAATTTCCTGTTTAGCTCCAACTTGGAATCCAGTGACCATGGATGTTTATAACACTGGACTCCGGGCACACCCTAGAGTTTCTAGAAAAGCCATTCAACAAGGTGAATATATTAAAACTTGCAAAACTATAAAAGAAGTATCAGAAAACCTGTTGAATTATCATATATGGTAAGACGTTGTGCATCCCAGACTTGATAACCCATGGCAGAAATATCTAGCTTCCGCATTGATCAAACTGAGCCTTAAAGAGCTGTGGTCTGCAGCAGTTTTGCCTGCAACCTTCAAACTTATGGTCAACAAGAGTGTAAAGCCAGTTTCGCAATTATCTGACAAGGATGCTTTAGTGAAAAAGCACATGACTGGATTGTTTTAAATTCGTACAACCCCCCTTGTTCCTAACAATATCTTAAATTTAAATATTCTCTTTATTTAAAGCCGAAGTTTCATTCAGAATGGGCAACCTTCCTATAAAAGACTTTCTTCCCAATTGGAAATCAACTTGAACTGAAGCAAAATGCAGACTTAGGGGTTTTTTAAATAAGAGACATTGCTGTACATTGTATGTATATGTCCAGTCCTGCCGGAGGCTCTCAGGAAGTGGTTAAGGACATGTTTTAATCAATTTTATATAATGACGTGTACTTAGGCCCTGATTCAGGGCTTAAATGGTCAGCACATTAACCTGAGCTGTAATTTGATTACATGTATGGACTATTTTTTAGAGCTACATAAATATTGATTCTGGAGTTTAAACTGAATTGTTGTTTGTACTGTTTTTGGCTGATGTTTCTTTATATGCACCTGTTTATTTGGTGTCTTGTATCATCTATTGAAACGGATTTAATTAACCACATACAATAAAGGTAACTGGAGTTGGCCTAGAAAAGCCACTTAGTCATCCGCCCAAGAATAAGCACCGCTTGCACTTGCACAAATTGCAACAAGAAATTCTTCCCCTAAATAGAGCAATTGAAAAGGTGTGAAAATCCCAAAGTAATCCGAGCTTCTATTCCATGTTCTTTAAGTTGGGGAGTTGAGACCAATTCTAGACCTTTGAGAAGTGAACGTATTTCTGAAAAAACAGTTGTTTTTAATGGTCACCCAGCAGGAAGTCCTGGTGGATGGGAAGGGCCGATCATTAGCTTCTAATCTTCAGAGTGCTTACTTCCATATCCTAATACCCATGAATTACAGGCAGTATCTCTGATTCTCTGTTTGGGGGCACCACTACCAATTCAAAGCATTTTCTTTTGGACTAAAGTCAGCTCTTCAGATATTCATGAAGTTCCTGACACAATGGCCACCTTTCCTAAACAAACAAGGGCACCTGGTGTATCCATACTTGAACAACTGGTTTGTCAAGGCATCATCAAAGGAAAAAGCCTGTGCCTCTACATTGATTTTTACCAACCATGTCCTTTGGTTGGATCTCACACTAAATAAACAAAAAACATCCATCTGTCCTGTGACAAAGCTTCAGTTTCTAGGAGTTATCCTGGATATGCAACTCAGAAAGGTTTATTCCTCAGCAGAGCAAGTGGCAAAACCTCAAGCATTTGTGAAGACTTTGTGTTTTGAAGAGCCAATTCCAGTCAGGATCTACCAATCATTGCTGGGCTTAATGTCATTATGCATCTATTTAGTGTCCTTCTGCTGGTTGCGGATGAGGCTGATATAGCCAGCGATAGCAATAGCGAAAGGTGTCAGGCTCTTGTAATGACATGGTGTTGGTAACCAAAAAGCTTTGCTGTGGGTGACATTTCCCAGCAATCTCGATGCAATCCTTCCTATTCAACCCATCACAGGCAGAATTACTTTGACATTGGGTGCATTAGTGGAAGGATGAGACTCTCACAGGCAGGAATTGTCTACAAGAGGCTCCTGGTCGGTAGAAGAAAAGTTACTCCATATAAACATCTGGGAGCTGCAAGCCATTAGACTAGATCTAAAGCAGTTCTGCCGACTTTGTTGATCAGGACAGACAGCACAACCTTAACATACAACTTTGCCAAACAGGGAGGCACAAGGTCTTGGTCTTCTTCATAGGAAGCATAGATGCTGTGGGACTGGGCCAGTGAAAGAAGTGGCTGCTGCAGTTCAGCTTCTATCAGAAGTCCAGAACAACCAGACAGACACACACTGTCATGCCATATCAGACTGTCACGAGTGAGAGCTGCACCAGGATCAGCTATAGTACATGTTCCAAAAATGAGTTCATTCAAGTCTAAACCTACTTGCCACCCTGTTGAAAAAGAAATACAAATACTATGCAGCAGGAATGTGAAGTTGTGGTCAGAAGACAATGCCTTCTCAATAAGATGGTTAAAAACCTTTGCTTATGCCTTTCTGTTGTTTTTAGGTCTCGGCTGTCGAAAGCAGCGCATGCGCTGCTCTCGGCATTCAAGAGCTTCTTGGAATCAATACAGATTCCGAGGCTCTCGGAGGCGGAGTTGAAGCCCCGCCCATCTTTTTAATTGGCCAGCGTCATCTTGTATGCAAAACACTGGCTTTTGATTGCAAAGGAGGCTTCGTAGTCCCTCCTTGTTGCCGCCTTGTCTCCTTTTGTCCCCTCCCACCGGGATTTGATCTCTCACTTGCGGCGTGACACACTCTGCTTCATTAGCTGGGACGCACTATGTTTTTCACACAACGCCGATAGCTTGTTGTTGAAGGGCAGTCAACCCGATCCCGAGTAATATGATTTTGTCAGTACTCGTTCTATCTTTCAAATCACTCACTTCGTGTGGTTTGTCTTTCAATTTTTTTGTTATTGTGTTTTACTTATTTGAAATTTTCCTTCTGTTCACTACTTTGTGACTAGGTTGATTACAGACTTTGCCCATAGGGTTCCACACCATCTATTTTCACTATAAGATGGCGCCGCATTCACTTTTTGAGCAACTTTGGTCGCTTTCACTCTCAACGTTGCATGTTGTGTCTCAATTTTAAACACTGACATCCACTAAGCCAGTTGATTCCGACACGGAAACTTCAGTAATATTTTGGCAACTATCTGCAAGTTGAGCTTTACTTAACCCTGCACACACTCACTCTTTGCATGTTTCACCACAAAGCGCTAGCAATAACTCGCGTAATTCAGCATATCGTGTTCACTGCTTGGAGTTTTAAAGCCTGCTGCCAGCACATACTCACGTAATACAGCATGTTACATTTAATACCCGCCGCCAGCATGGATATCTAGTTACTGTCTAGTATGTCTTTTACCATTTTCAGTGATCAGTGTTTTGACACGCAGCATAGTCACATTCACTGTACAGGAATATTAACCGCTTGTCTTTGTGTAATAGAGAGTACGGTGTTTCACATCACGGTGACATAGCGTTTGAAGAGCATGCCGCATGCGTCCCTACCGCATTTTATACTGGTATCAGCCTTCGAGAGACATGATTCGCCGTCTACTCTACTGCAGCATTTCACATTTCGACCTCCCTCTGCATGTATTGGAGACATTTCCGTTCTTATTTTTACTTCGTTTTTTCGGTTGCATTGAGCTTTCTCTTGTTCGTAATTACACGTGCACTTAGTTGCATGAATGTTACTTTACGCTTGAGACAGAGTATCTGCACCAATATCGCCTCATTCTCTGAATATAGAGCTTGTTCATACAGTGTGGGTAACCCAGCCCCTTTCGTGCTTCATCCACACAGATATTAAACATCCCCCTGATGAAGGGCCCCGAGAGCCCACAATGCATTGGGACTGATGAATTGGGACACAGACATTTTTGCCATCCTATGATAATTCTCCCTCCATGAAATTAACATGAAGTTTGTTTACAACTGTGAGAAGTTGGCCTGGCATATGCTGGTCACTAGTTATAGTGGCCACCTTGCACCAGTCCAATTCGACTCTTATGGTAGATAGGTTTAAGACACCCTTTTAAAGAAAGCTATCCTAGTGGTAGCTGTGGAGAGCAGCCTTCAGGCTAAGTCTCAGAGGAATGTAAAGCAGCTTGTTTTACCTGATATTCTCTTGAATTACCAAATGAAAGGACACCACACAGGTATATATATCAAATATATATGTATTTATTTCTAGACACACTCTACTAATCTTTTTATGAGATTAGAAACCAGGAACACATTTAAATATCAATGTTTCACAATAAGTTAAGCACAAATATGGCTGGAGCCCTATGGGGCGTACCAGACCATATACTAAAAAAGAGGTTTAGGAAAGTCGACTTGCAAGAGGACAAGGCCTAGGGCCTGTAGAATCGCTGGGGCTTCACTAATCCACCCACGGCAGGTAAGTAAAAGACCCATGGGAGACACGTGCAGTGTGAGAACACAGCCGCGGGTTCCCGATTGATTTCAATGGAGCAAGTCGCGGTTGAATTTTTAAAGTTTAAGGGTACTTCGAGGAAGTCAACAAGCAAGCCACTTACAAGGTAAGTAATTCGAGGGCCAACACACACTAGGGCACTGGAGTGCACGAGTTACCTCACCCAGGGAAGCCGGGTGCATAGGTGTCTTTTGGTGTCTGGTCGCGCCGCTGTTTTCTATGGAAGATTTGCTGCTTGCGAAGACTGAAAAAGTGTCCGGTGGAATCCAAGGCTGGATTCAGGATGAAGATGACCTGAAAGCAGAAGGGACAGTGTTCACAGTCACTTGCCAGTGACCCGGGGCCAGGAAGATGGATGCCCACGGATGTCTGGTGATTTCAGGTGATCAAGGGTGTTTTGTCTCTTCGCTCACGAGGTCCAGGAGAGATCGACGATGACCAGCAGTTGGATTCGGAGTGTCCCATGACGTCTGCAGCTTACTGAAGTGTCGGCAAACGGATTGCAGCCAACAAGCCTTGGCAACAGCAAGTCTCGTGGAAAGAGAATAAAGTCAGCGGTGCAGACCAGCAAGGTCTGAGGGACTCACCCAGTGAGGGTGAGTGAGGGCAGGCCTGGAGCAACCAGGGGAGCCCTTTGGTTCGATCAGAAAGTCTTCAGGGGACCCACAAGCCAACGGGCAAGGGATCGCGAAGACGCCTCGTGAGGAAATGCTTTACAGCAGCCCACGATCACTCGGGACGGGGTAGGCCTCTGATTTTCGGTGCACAACCTGCTGGAGGCTTGGGCCACAAATGGTCCAAAGCACAAGTTCGTAGTGAAGGGGTTGCACTCGACAATAGTGCGCGGTTCTCAGGTATTGCGGTTCCTCGTCACTTGTGGGGTCCACTCGCCTCAGCTTTGCTGGGGACTGACAATGGTCGTCGAGAAGTCAGGAAATCCACTTCCGGGGCTGCAGGGACTTCGGACTCCGGCGGGAGCGGGAAAGTTTGCGACCGTTGATTCAAGTTTTTGGTGCCTGCCAAGCAGGGGAGTCACTCCTTGACTCCAAGGGAGATTCTTCCGTCTTCCAAAGGTAGTGGAACGTCAAAGGACCAGGACTCTTCTTGTAAAGCGTCGTCCAGGGATATCTTGTTTGCAATGGCAAGGGTTCCCTATCTTATACTAAAAGAAATGGAGGGACTAGCTTTATGACCACTCCTCTGGGAGGGTCAAGGTAGGGGGTGGTTACACCCACTTCCCTTTGTCCAGTTTCACGCCAGAGCTGGGGCAAGTAGCCCCTGAACCGGTTTGAGCTGACATATGCACAGAGGAGCCTACTGCTCCCCCAGTGCAGGACTTCAAAGCACTCTAGGAGTGCACCCACCCAGCCCCAATACACTAAATCCTGTCTGGAAGGTGGTTACACCTCCCTGTGACAGGATGCCTATTGTTGGGCCTCCTCCACTGCGAGTTTCAGTCAGCAGCAGGAGGGCAGCCCAGTGTCTGTGCTGGTGGCATCCATTTTGTGATGCCAGGGCTCTTTCAGATTTCTACCGTGTTTCCACAGTGGACACATGTTGTCCCCTCTAGAAGGGTGGGATCATACTCCCACACCAGTTACTGGTGTGGGGGTAGGATTCCAAGTTGTTTGACACAGAACACGACATGTTTTGATGCAGTCATTCCAAAGGTAGCATTTACCGGTAGGTTATAATGCACTTAAGAGTATATGGTTTAACCGCATCCACAAACAGCGACAGAGAATAGACTCTGCCAGCTGCAGAGGGTCCTGCTCATGCAGAGGCACCCCCTCACATTGTAAACCAAGCACCCTGCCCTCAGGCTTGACAGGGCCTGCCTTAGGGGTGACTGATAGGTTTATATGTGTGTGTATGGTGAGATACTGAAACCTATACCTCAGTGAGGAGTGCTAACACTACCTCAGCCAGGCTGCAGTAGCCGGCCTGTGGTGTAAGATTTAGTCTGCTTCCCAGGGGTGGCATAATACATGCTTCAGCCCCTGGTAGGCCTGTGAAGTACCTATGCCCTTGGTACCTAAGGTACCATATACTAGGGGCTCATAAGGCACCACAGTATCCAATCACTAGTGCATCTAATATGCAGTTGTTTAGAGAGAACAGAGAGACTGGGGCCCTGATTAGCAGGGACCCAGCCAGACTATAGCCAGAAACCAGTGTTAACATCATAAAAAAAGTGGGAGCAACATAAGTGCAGATCCTACTCTCCTACACAACCCCCCCCCACCAAACGCAGGGACACTAAACTAACCTTGTCCAGTTGAGTCTTCATGTTCTAAGTGGAAATACCTTGAGAGTCCATCTGCATTGGCATGTTGGGTCCCAGGTCTGTGTTCCACTGTATAGTCCATCCCCTGTAGGGAAATGGACCACCTTAGCAGTTTAGGATTTTCACCTTTCATCTGTTTGAGCCATAGGAGGGGCTTGTGGTCAGTCTGAACTATGAAGTGAGTGCCAAACAAGTATGGCCTCAGCTTCTTCAGGGCCCACACCACAGCAAAGGCCTCCCTCTCTATAGCTGACCAACGTTTCTCTCTAGGGGTCAGCCTTCTGCTTATAAAAGCTACTGGCTGGTCTTGACCTTCATCATTCAGTTGAGACAGTACAGCTCCCACACCCAGCTCAGAAGCATCTGTTTGGACAATGAACTTTTTTTGTGTAGTCTGGACTCTGTAAGATGGGAGCAGTGCACATGGCCTGCTTCAGGTCATCAAATGCCTTTTTGACAGCTAGCTGTCCACTGAACCGTTTTTTGGCATTTTCTTAGAGGTGAGATCATTTAAGGGGGTCACTATAGATCCATATCCCTTAACAAACGTCCTATAATACCCAGTCAGGCCTAAAAAGGCTCTAACCTGTGTCTGGGTTGTTGGAGCTACCCATTCCATTATGGTTTGGATTTTGCTCTGCAAAGGTTGAACCTGGCCTCCACCTAAAAGGTGGCCCAGGTACACAACCTGACTCTGCCCTATCTAGCACTTGGTGGCCTTGATAGTGAGGCCTTCTTTTTGCAGGGCCTCCAAAACATTTCTGAGGTGGACCAGGTGATCCTGCCAGGTGGAACTAAAGACAGCAATATCATATAGGCTTGTAACTGTTTTCCTTCAGATTACAAGAAAGGAGAATAAATTACTTGTGACAAGCATTGAGAGCAGCATTTTACCAAATAAAGCCTGCTCCAGGACTCCTTATGCCGGAAACTACACAGATTCAAATCCAATCCAGTGAGGGGATAAAAAAGGGAAAAAATGGAAAAAGAAAAAAACACAAAAAAATAAAAAAAGCTACAGAATTAGGTTGCCAGAGAGAGGTAGCAGAGCAGAACATGTGGTTTCAGAGTGCACACATGTCCTACATCACCACAACAGCCACCAAGCACATGCACAGAGATTTTGAAATTAATTCATTTGGGGAGAATAGGCCATTTATATGTCAAGATGAATTTTGATTGTGGTTGGAGCTGCATTCTGGTCGGTAACGCCAACAGAAGACTACAAAGTGTTTAAATCTTTGGACTAATTTCAGCCAGAATTACTGTAAGATGTGTTTCTAAATTTCTGTGGTGAGCTTTTCATCTAGGGGCTGTTGTGGTCAATTGGAAAAACCTTTAACGTGCAAAATATTGCCGCCCGCAAAGTTCCACTTTTAATAAAAAAAGTCTGTCTTCTGCTTTCTGGGACCTGCGATCTATGCTGAAAGCGTAAATAATAACAACAGCCTGGCTACCTGCTGCTTCTTGAGGCATGAGCTCTACGCTGAAAGCATAAATATTAATAACACCCCAGCAGCATGCTGCTTTTTGAGACAGGAGTTCTGCGTGGAATGCGTAAATAATATTAGCGACCGACTGTCGCATGAGCTCTACGCTAACAGCGTCAATAACTAGCATTAAAAATGCAATACATCTTGCCTTTCATTAAGTTAAAGCCATTTGCTTTGCTATACAATACCATTAGCAAAGCAAATTGCTTTAACTTAATCAAAGGCAAGACCTATTGCATTTTCAATGCTGGATTCCTAATTCCCAGGGTGTGGAGTAAGGCTTGTGGCTGTGCCAGTTCTGGTACAGTGACCTGTTGAGACTGCCACAACTTCCACCTGTAGAGTTCAAGTTCCAGTCAACCTTCTCTCTGGACACAACAGACAGGTTTTCCTACAAGGCTTGAAGTCGCTCAACCGAACAGCTTGGTTCCTGACCACTTAGTGTTTGGTCATGGCAATAGATCACCTGATTGTAGAGAGATTCTAGTACAAGCAAAAGCACTTGCATCAACAAAATCTTATAATGCTGAATGAAAGCAGGGCTGTATATTGTGCAAGGACAAAGGACTTAATTCTGTATAGATACAGCCACATTATTTACTAATGTAGTTACTGTTCCTGGCCCAGAACTATCTGAAATAGTTATCAGTCAGGTGTCACTTGGCTAGTTATTAGAGAGCAACAATAATCTTTTAAAGAGGAGGAGCCTAGCACGCATCCAAGATGGTCGCGTGAGCACAGGGCTCCCCGGACCCTCGCTGCTCCTCGGAACTTATCCTGACTTTATCCTGACTTGGTTGACGGATTCTGGAAGATGAACGTTGGCTGAACCCTAAACTCTTTTCAGAAACCAAATCGGACCTGGGAGACCTGATCTATGGTGGTTTGAACTTTTGAGGCCCAACTGATGGCTGTGCCCGGTGCGAAGGTGAACTGTGGAGCCGGGGCATAGTTGAACAACAACGGCATCGGGGCTGTGCCAGCGGCCGTCTCATCACTTTCGGTTTCACTTTTGGATCTCTGAGTGGCTGGACAGTGGAGTTGCTTTGTGCGGCTGGGTTTTCACTCGGCCTTCGCTTCGTGCCTTTGCCTCCGCCTGAAACCAGTGTGCCCATTGACTTTGATCCTCTCGCACCGCCACATTGCGGTCCCTGGTACGGCTCGTGTCGGCTTCGCCTGTGCCACTTTGACGCTTGCTCGGTGGTCCCCTTCGGCGAGCGTGGTTCCACATGGGAGGCAGAGGGGATCCCGAGAGGCGTAAGACCAAGACATCCCTACGTGGGGGACCGGTCCAGACCAACAACATGAGCGCTACACTCATGGTAAGGGGTCCCCTGGGACGGCCAGTGTTCTCCCGGATGAAGCTGGGGGTGTTCCGTCCGCCCCTCCGGATTTGTCACTGCAGGACATCATGGGCGCCATTAACGGCATCAAGGAGACCATCGCTCAGCAGTACGAGGCCTTGGCCCGTAAAATCGACACGGTGGCCATTGATGTTACGCTAATTCGGGCGGATCTCTCTAAGACCAATGAGAGGGTTCAATCGCTGGATTTGCGGACGTCCACCCTTGGTACGGATGTGTCGGACCTGCAGACTGCTCTCGGCGACCTCAAGTCGGCCAACGACCTGATGGCCCGGCGGCTGGAGGACTTCGAGGGACGGGCTCGACGCAATAACATCCGCGTCATAGGTGTTCCGGAGACCTCCGACAATCGCCCGGTGGATCTTATGGTTGAGGAACTCATCCTCAAACAGCTTGCCCCCGCTGGCCTGAGTAAGTTCTTTGCCGTGGAGCGGGCCCATCGAGTCCCAGGCGGTCGGCCGCGACCGGGAGCTCCCCCGAGGCCTATTGTCGCAAAACTTTTTCACTACAGAGACCGAGATGCGATTCTGCAGGCCTCACGGGTACATGGCCCGGTCCGATATGAGAACTCATCCGTTAACTTTTTCCCGGACTTCACCCAACTTGTCCAGAAACAGCGGATGGGTTTCCAGGGGGTGAAGCGCCGTCTCCGGGACCTGGGTTTTAAGTACTCGATGCTTTTTCCTGCTAGGCTTCGGGTGGAATACGAAGACCGGACTACCTTTTTTGACTGTCCTGCGACCGTGAGTGACTGGCTGGATTCTCTGCCGGACCGGGGTGACCGGCCTGGGCCTTCTGGTGGTACCGAGGGTGGCGGGCCTCCTTCGGAGTGACTTTTGGTCCTTGACTTTGATATTTTGTTTTGTTCGGCTGGGTTCTACTTCTTTTGTACATTTTGTTTAATTATGATCTGTGTTGGGGCGGGCGGGGACGGGTCCCTTTCCTCCTCCGGGGTCTTTTCGTAGAATGGGGTTTTTAGGGCGACAGGCACACTGCAAGTTGGGGTGGTTTTCTGGACCGCAGGGGTGCAGGGTGGGGGGAGTTGAATTTGGGGGGGGGGGGGTTGGTGGGTGGGAGGGCTTGTTTGGATTTGTGTTTTTTGTTTTCAAGGCGAGGTATTGGCTCTGTTTCAGTTTCAGGTGTCGCGCTATTTGCTGGGGGACCCTTGATCTACTGGAGGGGAAGGGGGGGGGCGGGTTGAGGCTGATGTCTTGGAACGTCAACGGATTGGGGGATCGTATCAAACGGGGTGTTGTGCTGCAGTATTTGCGTCGTTTGACTCCTGATGTGGTATTCTTACAGGAGACGCATCTGGTTGGTAATGTTTGTCATGCCATGAACAGGGGGGGATACCGACTCGTGGCCCATTCTGGTTTCACCACTGGCTCTAGAGGGGTGGGCATTCTCCTACGAACTTCACTTCCGCTGGAGATCACCAGGGTTGTCCTAGACGATAGAGGGCGCTATGTGGCTCTGACTGGGAGGTGGGAGGGACAGTCCCTTTCCTTGGTTTCGGTTTATGTTCCCCCGGGCCTCCAGAACTCCACTTTCTCAGACTTGGGTCGTATGCTGCTTGAACTTCCTGACAGTCTTTTGCTTATGGGTGGGGATTTTAATTCGGTTGTTTCGGGTGATTTGGATCGCCACCCGCCCAGGGCCCTCCCTGCTGCCCAGGCGTGGCTCGGCGGACTCTTGGATACCTTCGGTCTGGTGGATTGTTGGAGGTTAATGCATCCGACACAGTGTCAGTACACATTTCACTCTGGGGCCCATGGGAGTCTCTCCAGATTGGATTATTTTCTTATGCCCAGACTGCCCGGATTCGAGAGGTAAAGCACTTGGCCCGGGGTATCTCTGATCATTCCCCACTGTGGTTGCTTTTCGACACCGGGATGCGGTCCGCTGGGCGGATCGCCCCTATTAACCCTTGGTACTTGCGAGACCCCAAGATTCGTGATAGCCTTGTTAAGTCGATTGATCAGTATTTTCTCGAGAATGAGGGGTCGGTGTTGTCCTCAGTGTCCCTGTGGGAAGCCTTCAGTGCTCCGCGGGCATGCCCTATCCCAGATAGTGGAGGCTAAGAGGGTTAAGAATGAGGCGGTGGTGAAGCTGGAGACTGAAATATCGGGGCTGGAGGCAGCTTTGAATGAATGAATGAAAGGTGAGCTTATATAGCGCAGCTGTCACTCCAGACGGAGCCTCCTGGCTTTGGAGACGGGTGTCACTCAGGATGGGCTTCTTGCCCTCAGCTTGAAGCAGTTTGAATACAAGTCTCTTGTCACTGACGCTGCCAAGATCATGTATAGGGAGCAACAGGGTAGGTTGTATGATGCCGGGGACAAGGCGGGTAAACTGATTGCTTGGTTGGATAAGAAGGAGAGAGTGAATCGTGTGGTCCCGGAGCTTCGGGTTTCGGATGGAGTGTGTGTGACTGACCCTGGTGAGATTGTGGAGTGTTTTGCTGACCACCTCCGGGCGGTGTACTCCCCGGTGTCTGATAGAGATGAGGATGACTCTCGTCTCTTGCTGCGGGATATTGCCTTGCCCGGCCTATCCGTCGAGGACCGTGAGCAGATGGATGCCTCCCTGTCTGTCGACGAGATTGCTACCGCGATTCGTTCCCTTCGCTCGGGCAAGGCTATGGGCCCCAACGGACTGCCGATTGAACTGTATAAACTACGCCCGGATAAAATCGCGCCCTTCCTCCGTTGTATGTTTCTGGAGTCGCTCGAGCGGGGTTCCCTTCCCGACGACCAGCGTCTGGCTACTATAGTTGTTATTCCCAAGGACGGTAAGCCACGAGACCGCTGTGCCTCATATAGGCCTATTTCCCTACTAAATGCCGAACCGAAAATCCTTGCCAAGGTCCTCGCTAATCGCTTGCTGAGAGTTATATGTGATTTGATACATCCGGATCAATGCGGCTTTATCCCTCATCGTAATACCGCTCTCAACTTGCGGCGTCTACATGGCGTCCTCGCTAGGGCGGAGTACTTCTCTGAACCGGCCATATTGGTTTCCTTAGACGCCACGATGGCCTTTGATACCATCGAGTGGCCATTCCTTTGGGCCGTATTGGCAAAGTTTGGCTTTGGGGAGGGATTTATTAGTTGGGTGAAGCTCCTCTATGCTGGTCCAATGGCTCAGGTTGTTGTCAATGGGCGGGTTTCTCGGCCCTTTGCTCTCGGGAGGGGTACTAGGCAGGGGTGCCCGTTGTCCCCTCTGCTCTTTGCTCTCGCCTTGGAGCCGCTCGCTGCCTGGCTCCGCTGGGAGCCCTCGATCAGAGGGATCCGGTGGGCCCCGGGCTTCGAGGATCGGGTCTCGTTGTACGCGGATGATATTCTTCTGTACCTCACCTCGCCGCGGAAGTCGCTCAATGTGCTTTTTGATGTCCTTACTTCCTTCGGGAGAAATTCGGGTTTGATAATTAACTGGTCCAAATCTTGCGTGTATCCTATCTCCGGTGGCCTTCCTCTCTTGCCGCCTCGGCTTCCGATCCAAACATCTCAATCCGGCTTTAAATACTTGGGGGTATACGTTTCGTTGGATCCGGCGGTCCACTACGAGCAGAATCTCCTGTCTCCCCTCCGGCGTTTGAGGGCGGATACGGCTCGGTGGTGTAAGTTGCCCTTGTCTCCACTTGGTCGCGCAGCACTGTTTAAAATGATGTCCCTTCCCAGATTTCTTTACGCACTCCAGAACTCCTTCGATATCATTCCGGCGGCCTACTTTAGGGAAGTGGAGAGTTTGCAGAGGAGACTGGTTTGGGACGGTCGTGCGCGTATCGCTTTGGCAAAGCTGACTCTTCCCTGGTATGACGGGGGCATCGCGCTTCCTGACATTAGAAGGTACTATTGGGCCTCCCAGCTGTCTGCCATTAACCATGCTACGTACGCTCCTGGCTCGAACCCGGCATATGAGATGGATAAATTCCTGCTTCCCGGCGGTAACTATAACAGAGCGCTCTACTCTCGATCTGCCGGAAGGACCCTCACGGGCCCTACTAGGATTGCGGTACGTGTGTGGAAGGCGGCGAATGTAGCGGTGGGCTGGGGTGAGCGATTAACGTGTGCTACTCCTCTATTCACCTCAGAGCGCTTGGGAAGCCTCTGGACAACGAAAGGCTTTGAGCACTGGGATACGATCGGCATTAGCAGAGTGGGGGACCTATGGGTTAAGGGCGCGGTTAAATCCTTCGCGGCGCTTCAGAGCGAGTACGAGCTTAGTGAAAGGGAGTTCTTCCGCTATGCCCAGGTTCGGCACGCCCTACTCTCGGTCTTTGGGGAGGGGACCACGGTCCCTGTTTCTTCGCTTCTCGAGGACCGTATACTCGACGGACACGTCCCCGACAGTACTATCTCCCTGATTTATAAAAAACTAATAAATAATCGGGCTGATCTCTTGGTGCGTCTTCGGGAGGCATGGACGGGAGATGGGGTTGAGTTGGACGACGAGGACTGGCAGTCTGCGCTGTCATCCCCTAAGGAGGTTGCCGTCCCGGCCCGTCTCCGTCTGGTCCAGCTTAAGATTCTCCATCGTGTCTATGTGACGGGTCCCCGTTTGGTCTCGATGGGGTTTTCTGACGACGGGCTCTGTAAGCGTGGCTGCGGGCTCAGTGCCACCTTTCTCCACATCCTCTGGGAGTGCCGCGAGGTGGCGGAATATTGGCGCCAGGTGCATGATGTTATGAAACGGGTCACTGGGGTCGCTCTGCTGCCGGAGGTGCGCCGATGTGTTCTGAATGTGTGGGAGCCCAATGACTAAAATGCGGCCCAGGCTCGGTGGGCGGCCCTTGGGAACATGATCGCAAAGAGAGATATTGCGCAGCTTTGGGGTTCCCAACGGCCTCCCACCGTGTCCGTATGGAAGGAGAACATGGACTGGTGCATGTTCAGGGAGAAGACGGTGTATGTGGCTCGTGGTAAACCGGGGGCGTGGGGTAGAATCTGGGGTCAGTGGAATGTGTATCGAGGGACTATCTGTTCTCCCCCCCTGGTAGATACGTCTGCTGTTGCCTTGTCCCCCTGATCCTTGAGGGTTCCTTGCTTAATTTGTTCATCTGAGTATAGATTTGGTTTTCTCGTGGCCCCCCCCTCCCTCTCAGACCCCCTTTTTATTGACCACCCTAGGGTGGTCCTATGTGGAGTTCCTCTGCTGTGGTTAGACACCCTTTTAATGTTTTTCGCTTTGCTTTTTGTTTTTCTTTACTTTTGTTGATATTTATGTAAAAAAGGGTGTATCCTGATTTCCCTTATGTGCAGCCTGATCTCCTGTCATTTAGCGGAGCCCCTGCGGGCCAGTCATTGTTTTTGAACTGCTTGATCATTTCTGAATACTAGCGGCCGGCCCAGGAGGTTGTAGGCCCGTGCTTGTACCCTTTTTCTCTGCACAATAACATTTAAAAAAAAAAAAAATCTTTTAAAACCAGTTTTCTAGTCGAAGCCTTAGATTATTTTAGCCCAAAAACAAATTCCGGCACATATGTTGTTAGATGCCGAGAAGTCTTTTGATTCGGTCTGCTTGGAATGTCTTTTTTATATTCTAGAAGAATTTGGTTTCATGCCAAATTTATTTGTATAATTTCTAAATTCTCCAAAGGGGCTTTGGCACAAATTATTATTAATGCTGACCTGGTTCTCTCCCTCTAAAGCAGCTCTGCTGACCTGATTTCTCTGGCTCTAAAGCAGTTCTGCTGACATGGTTCTCTGGCTCTAGAGCAGCTCTTCTGACCTGGTTCTCTCCCTCTAGAGCAGCTCTGCTGACCTGGTTCTCTCCCTCTAAAGCAACTCTACTGACCTGATTTCTCTGGCTATACAGCAGCTCTGCTGACCTGGTTCTCTGGCTCTAGAGCAGCTCTGCTGACCTGGTTCTTGGGCTCTAGAGCAGCTCTGCTGACCTGGTTCTCTGGCTCTAAAGCAGCTCTGCTGACCTGGTTCTATGGCTCTAAAGCAGCTCTGCTGACTTGGTTCTCTGGCTCTAGAGCAGCTCTGCTGACCTGGTTCTCTGGCTCTAAAGCAGCTCTGCTGACCTGGTTCTCTGGCTCTAAAGCAGCTCTGCTGGCCTAGTTCTCTGGCTCTAAAGCCGCTCTGCTGACCTGGTTCTCTTCCTCTAAAGCAGCTCTGCTGACCTGGTTTCTCTGGCTCTACAGCAGCTCTGCTGACCTGGTTCTCTGGCTCTAGAGCAGCTCTGCTGACCTAGTTCTTAGGCTCTAGAGCAGCTCTGTTGACCTAGTTCTTAGGCTCTAGAGCAGCACTGCTGACCTAGTTCTTAGGCTCTAGAGCAGCTCTGCTGACCTGGTTCTCTGGCTCTAGAGCAGCTCTGCTGACCTGGTTCTCTGGCTCTAAAGCAGCTCTGCTGACCTGGTTCTCTCCCCCTCTAAAGAGCTCTGCTGACCTGGTTCTCTGGCTCTAAAGCAGTTCTGCTGACCTGGTTCTCTGCCTCCAGAGCAGCACTGCAGACCTGGTTCTATGGCTCTAAAGCAGCTCTGCTGACCTGGTTTCTCTGGCTCTACAGCAGCTCTGCTGACCTTGTTCTCATACCAATTGCGCACATCACGTAATATTAAATGTATATGATGTAACTGAAAAACACGCAGCTGTCGCACACTGTACGCGGATCCTTCACGACTTTTCTAAAATGGCGGCTAGAATGCGCGCACCCACCGTGATTTGTACGCTTATAAAATATATAATGTTATTTAATGAATAACATTTTTATAAATAAATAGTTTAAAAACTGTAGAAAATCAGTACAAAAAATAGGTATAACTACTATCACACTTAAAAATTAGCATTTAAAAAATCTTTGAAATTCACTGAAAAAAACATAGGTTTCAGAGACGTTATAGTTAGAACTTAGCATTTAAAAAAGCTTTGAAATTCACTGAAAAAAACCATAGGTTTCAGAAATGTTATAGTTAGAAATTAGCATTTAAAAAAACCTTAGAAATTCACAGAAAAAACCATAGGTTTCAGGGGTGTTATAGTTAGCTGGCCATTTCAATCGTACAATACCATAGAAATTCCTCTATTATAGTTAGTTCTGCTAACTATAACTCGCGTGCCCGCAATGCACTGCTGATGATGTCACATATTGCATCATTCATGACATGGTCAGTGACATCACTGATGACATCACTGATGACATCATCCATGTGACAATCTGATACACCTCATCATACACTAGTATAACCTTTCATCACTCACTGTAAAATACATTGTTGCATATTTGAAACCATTAACATACCAATACCAGTTACTACAAACCGACTCACTGATTCCTAAGTCTACACACACAACTACCCATTCAACAACAGAATCATTTATACATGCAGTCACTAATTAATAGAACACTATCAAATGCACTTATACACATATATAGACATTGACACATCAGCAGTCATCTTAGTCGGTTATGCAGTCATCCTACTCATGAAAATAATTAATCACACTTACATTTACTCACTTACACAATTATCCAACAACACCTCATTTATTCAAACACATAGTAACTCATAGTTAATATGTTAAAAAATCACCATTACAATTATACACTCATTCATAAAGTTACTCTCACAATCACTGACTCTTACACATACTTATTTATATACACCAACTCTCACATACAATGCCTTTTATTTGTTTTACTTTGTTGAAGATGTACAACTAAAACATATATTCGCTCACCAACACACAAATAAATACACTCATTCACCCAAACAACTATTTCCACATGCACTCTTAAACCTATACACCTAGTCAATCAACCATTCACACATCTATGCAGAGTTACACACACACCATCCAACCACACACAAACAGTGTCCCATACAAATACTCATCCAACTAATCAATAACTAATATACACACTCATGTAGTTAGTGACCAACTGATGCAGCATGTGACAACAACAGAGGTCTCAAAATGTGTTTTCGCCATGTTAATTCTCATAAGGTTTTTGAAGAAGACTACAGTCTGAACCACTGAATGGAATTACACCAAATTTAACTGAAGGCTAGATCTAGGTCCAGAGTAATGCCTTTAGGTATTTTGCTATTAATCCATTCAGCAGTTTTAGAGATATTAACCATAATCCAAATGTGTATATCTGAGGGGTGTGGAACCTCCGCGGATTCGATAGGCCCGTGCTGAAATTTGATTGGCTACCAACACTTTGACCAGTAAGTGTTGCCAACCATTTTGGGACTTGGCTTCAGTCGAGCCCCACAAAAAAGTTTAAAATAAAGAAAAGGGGGCACGGTAGGATACCCAGACCCCCTAGGTGTGATGGGGGTCCCACAGAGACCCCTCTGGGGGGTAAAAACGTTTTTGTTCAATATTGGTGTGAAATCGCAGGTGGATATGTGAGTTTGTGGCAAAATTGGAGAATGAAAACAAGCGTGGTCTCCCACGATTGGTTTTAAAATAACCAGGGGTAGGCCAGGTCACAGTGGCATGTCTCCTTTATTAAATTAATGGAGGGAGGTGCATGTGGACCCCTCCATGGGCATTTTTCTGCCCCAGAGACCACCATCATCTCCCTGGAGCTTATGTTAAAATGATGGCCGGGGCCTCATGGATCCCCCGGGGTCCGGGGGCCAGAACCTCCCCACTTCTATAAATTAAGTTAATGAATAGGGGGAGGCGCACAAACCCCCAAAAGCCCCTGGGACCACCACAGCCCCGGGGCTACAATTAACATTAAATTGGGGTGGGAAGCATTGGTCCCGCTCATGGAGCCGATAATGGCCCTGGCGACCACTGACTACCAACCCCAAGGCTGGCTTTTTGCTTGGTAGGAGCTGTGACAGCACCCATCAAGCCAAAGCAAAGACGCTAGTTCCAGAATGCAGGAGCTATCAAAGTGCTCCCACTGACTGGAAGCAGAGGTTTCATCTCTTTCCCTGTCTCCAGACATGGGGCAGTGAAAGAGATTAAACTACTGATCCTGCACACAGTGAGCTACATTTCCAGCAGCTCCCTTCATGTGAGAGCACTACTGGCTCTGGCAAAAGGCAGAGAGCTGGTTGGGACCACGGGGGTTAAGGGTGTCCCTGCAGTCCCAGGGGCAAAGAGGAGAAAGAGGCAAAATAAAGGTGAAAAAATAGGAGAAAGAGGCAAAATAAAGGTGAAAAAATGAGCAGAAAGAGGCAGAATAAAGGACAGAGATGAGCAGGCAAGATAAAGGTGAGTAACGAGCAGAAAGAGGCAGAATAAAGGTCAGAAATGAGCAGAAAGAAGCAAACTAAAGATAAGTAACAAGCAGAAAGAAGCAGAATAAAGGTCAGAAAAAAACAGAAGGAGGTAAAATAGAAGTCTGAAACAAGCAGCAAGAGGCAGAATAAAGGTCCGAAATGAGCAGAAAGAGGCAGAATAAAGGTAAAAAACGAGTAGAAAGAGGCTGAATAACGGTCAGAAATTAGCAGAAAGAGGCAAAATAAAGGTAAGTACCGAGCAGAAAGAGGCAGAATAAAGGTTAAAAATGAGCAGAAAGAGACAGAATAAAGGTCAGCAACGAGTAGAAAGAGGCAGCATAACGGTGAGAACGAGAACAAAAAGGCAAAATAAAGGTCAGCCATGAGCTAAAAGAGGCAAAATGAAGGCATGAGACAAGCAGAAAGAGGCAAATAAAAGGTCAGAAGGGAGCAGTAAGAGGCAGAATAAAGGTCAGAAATGTGCAAAATATTGGCCAGAATGAGCAGAAAGAGGCAAAATAGAGGTGAGAATCGAGCAGCAAGAGGCAAAATAGAGGTGAGATATGAGGAGCAAGAGGCAAAATAAAGGTCAGGAGTGACAGGCAGAACATGCAGAAAGAAGGAACATAGAGGGCAGAAGCAAGCAGAGAAGAGGCAGAAACATTTGCAGAAAATGAGCAGAGGAGGCAAAAAACTGAAAGCAGCAGAGGGTAGCAGACTGCAGGCAAGTCAGACAGGAGGACTGTCATAGGGGGAGCTGGTATGAGTACCTGGTCCCATGTGCTCCTTACTTTATTTTATTGCACTGACAAACCCATTCAGCCAATCACCTACTCATAGACCCACTCATACACTAATGCACCCACTCACAGACCCATTCACAGTCACAGACTCACACACCCACTCACAGTCACAGACTCACACACCCACTCACAGATGCACTCAGACACTCAGGAACCCATCACAGATCCACTCAGAGACTCTTGCACAATTTCGCAGACCCACTCAGCTTCTCATGCATCAACTCACAGATCCACTCAGAGACTTGAGCACCCAATGACTGACCCACTCAGACACTCACTCACAGACTCACTTAAAGACTCACACAACCACTCACAGACCATTCAGACACACAAACCCACTCACTCACACATCCATCCACTCACAGACCTTCAAAGACACTCATGTGCCTATGCAGACCCACTCAGACACTCCTGCACTCAGTCATAGACCTACTCAGACACTCAGTCATCCAGTCACAGACCCACTCAATGATGCACTCAGTCATAGACCCACATCATCTACAGAGCCACTCACACACCCACGCATACCTCCCTATGACCTCTCATATACCCACTCACAGACCCACACAACCACTCACATACCCATTCACAGACCCATACAACTTCTGACACACACACTCACTCACTCCCACAGCCACTCCAACAACCACTCTCTCACCCATGAAGCTACTCACAGACCCATACGGCCACTCACACACCCACAAATCTACTCACATATCCACTCATAGACCCATACAACCACTCACATAAGCATTCACACCCCCACATAGCTACTCATACAGCCACTCACTCACCCATACAGCTACTAACAGTGCTACTCACTCACCCATATAGCCACTCGCACATCTATCCACTCATCCATAAAACCACTTACATACCCATTCACACATCAATACAATAACTCACTCTCTCAGTCACCTATATAGCCACTCACACAAATACTTATTATGCAACACAGCCACTCACATACCCAGTCAAACAGCCTCTCACTTACCCATACATCCAGTTACACATCCAATCGCTCACCCATAGAGCCATTCACACAGTCACTCACTCACCCATACTGCTACTCACTCACCCACTTCTTCACCCCTATGGCCACTCACACACCTATACAGCCTCTCAGATACCCACTCCCACACTGATACAGACAGTCACAGTGCCACTCAGATGACTTATATTAGAAATAATATCACTCATTAGAAGTACAAAAAGAATAGTAACTTAACTTATGTAGTAGCTTAGTAGATACCTTTAACACTGAGAATATTTAAAAAAAACACTTGCACTCACTGGATCTTATCATCAGTGATGTCATTTGAGATGTCATCAATGAAGCCATCAGTATTGTCACTGAGCATGTCATGAGTGGTGTAATATGTGAGACCATAAGCAGTGCCTTGCAGGGGTATAAGTTATAGCTAGCTCAGGTAACTATAACTGCTGAATTTCTATGTTTTTGTATGAGTGAAGTCTGAGCCTAACTATAACGTCCCTGTAACCATTGTTTTTTTAGTGGAAAAAAAAAATATATATAGATGTAGTGAGCAAGGCGGCAAGACTGCCAAAATGTGTCTAGGCCATCACAACGGAATAAATACTTTTCTTTGATCAACTTACCCACGGAGTCAGCGCCTGTTTTCTTACTGTGACCAGGACTGGTACAAAAAATATATATATATATATATATATATATATGAGAAAGCAAAATCAAAGGTTACAGGGACGTTATAGTTAGGAAATAAAATGAAAGAAACCTTGGAAAAGCAATAAAAAAAAAAACATAGAAATTCAGCAGTTTTAGTTTGAGTTATTTCAAGTAACTATAACTCATACCCTAAGGTAACTATCAACTAGCAACCCTGCCATTCATAGTTTTCTCATCAATAATTTCACTGTAAATGTTGCACTGATATTATGAATGATGTCATAGAAGATATCATGAGTGATGTAATATCTGGGGCAATTAGCAGTGCATGGCAAGATTTTTTAAATACTATTTCCTAACTATCACGTCCTTGTAAACTTTACGTTTTTTGAGTGAATTTCTATTATTATTTTAATGATATTTCCGGACCACACCGTCCCTGTAACCTTTGTTTTTGCTTTCTCATATATATATTTTTTTGTACCAGTCCTGGTCACAGTAAGAAAACAGGCGCTGACTCCGTGGGTAAGTTGATCAAAGAAAAGTATTTATTCCGTTGTGATGGCCTAGACACGTTTTGGCAGTCTTGCCGCCTTGCTCACTACATCTATATATATTTTTTTTTTCCACTATTGCAGCCAAACCACGCCCCCGACAGCGTTTGGCCAGGCCCTGTGGCTGAACCCCTGCATGTAGCCACCCTCAAGCTGTGCATGGTTTTAGATCATGCATGGCAGGGATTGGCCTCAGGGTCACGACGAGACTACAAAATGGTGAATCTCCACCAAACAAGGGTACTTTTTTTGGACTACATGAAGTAAGTGCTTCTTTGTTTGGAACAGATATCCTCATATTTATTGGAATTGCCAATGAAACACACTTGCTTTGCCTTCGCCAAGCAGAAGAAGTTTGGATCCTTAGTCCTTTACAGATGTGAAGCTTCAACTGGGGCATTGTGATAAAGTGCCATCTTTCTTGCATGGTGTGCCCCCACTTTCTGCTGAATTGCTGACTGTACTTTGATTGAGTGTGCCCTGGGCTCCTGCCAATCAGATGCCCAGAGCCTATGTTCCTTCCCTAAAACCTAAAACCCGAATTGGCAAACCCTGGCCACGTGTCAGCCCCTGGTAAATGGTACCCTAGGTACCCAGGGCCTTGTGACCAGGGAAGGCCTCTAAGGGCTGCAGCACTTATTGTGCCACCCTTAGAGACCCTGTACCCTAACACAAACACACTGCCCTTCGCTGGGTACAAGACAAAACAAAGAGTCGACATGGCACACATCCCTGTGTGCCATGCCCACAACCTACACTGCCCTGGCATACATCAGCCACCCCTCTAGCTGGGTGCTCTATGCCAGTGGTGTGGGCACAGGAGAATGAGCCCTGTGCCCCTACAGTAACGAGGTCCATTCCTGGGCACTGTAAGTGCAGTGCTGCCATTTAAGAGTATATGGTGCTGGGAGCTCGTCAAACACGAACTCCACAGCGCCATAATGGCAACACTGAAGACTGAGAAGTTTGGTATCAAACTTCTCAGCACATTAAACCTGCACTGATGCCAGTGTGGGATTTAATGTACAAAGCACTACAGAGGGCATCTTAGAGATGCCCCCTGAAACCTAACCTACAATCCACGTCTTGTCTGAGAGGCTGCCTAGGCTGCCACACAGCAGACATGTTGCTGGACTCCTGGGTGGAGAGCACCCGCTCTCCTGGGCTTGCAACAATGCACATCCTGGGCGAGGTGCTAGGTCTCCTCCCCCAGGATGGGCAGGGGGAAGCTTCAAAACCCTTTGTTTTTTTTGTTTTGTTTTTTTACCTTCTTGGTTATTTGGCATGCCGCCTTTGTGAGCTTCTCCAGGCCACTTGCTGTACTCAGCAACTGGCCCCCACCGGTTCTGACCCCCACTCTGGTGGGAGACTGGCCGGAAACCCCAGGTAAGGACAGGGGATGTGCCAGCCTCTGCCAACCCCACCCCTCAGGTGAGAGAGGCGAGGTGAAGCACATCCCCGGGCTCTCGCCATCTTGAAGATGGGAAGCCCTGCCCAATCAGGACTAGGCTACTGCCCCCCTCCCACAGGAGAGTGGCAGGATAGGGGGTGTACCCACCCCAGGGCAGGGACCCATTGGTCCCTGCCCTTTACCTACCTGTAACACCCCATAATCTAGTATTTAGGGGCACCCTGAACCTTCCTTCCTCAGATTCAGAAAAAGCACAAAAAGAAAAGAAGTGCAAGAAGAAAGAAGACCTGCCGTGCAGCTGCTAAGAAGAGGAAGACACCAACTGCTTTGACCCCAGCCCTACCGGCCTGTCGACCCTCGAACATGCTCCTGCTAAATCCCGGCACCTCCTGTGGCCAGCAACCTGACAAACTCCGGAGGACCTGGCACCCAAGGACCCACCTTGACGCTCCTGACTACGCCTGCAGCCTCAGAACCAGGTACCCCCAACCGCGATCAACCGAGGGTAAGATTTCCCAACATCAAAAGGCACCCCTGCACCCGGCGCCTTGCGGCCACCTGTGCCCGTCTCCTGGGTACCTACCTATCCTCCAACTACCCAACTTACCTCTCGAAGTGGTGGTGGCACTTCGAAGAATCTTTGTCCCTGAGCTTGCAGCCTTTGTTCGTCCTTGAGCTTTCCCATTGAAATCCATTGAGCGCCCGAAGGCTCAAAAGCACCCTGCACCCAGCTGCCCGAGTGGCCCTGGCAGTGCAACTTCTACTCCTACCTACTTCCTCATTTGCCCTGAGCAAGTGACCAGGAGCTCAGCTCCCACAGCCGCGTGGCCTGCTAGTCAGCAGCCACCAACGAAGGCCCCCCTGCCTCCCTTAGGCTAACACTGGGCCTAACTCACTCTGCACCCAGCTGCCCCTGTGCCTCTGAGGGTGTAACATTTGTACTTACCTGACCCTGGGAGACCCCTGAGTCTATGCCCAGAACCTTAACTCTGCCAGTCGAGTACTTACCCAAAAGCCGATAACTCACTTTTCTTCCATAGGGTAACATTGACTGGCTTCTTCTGAAATTTCTTCTAAGTGTGGAGTTTCTAAACTTTCAAATATTCACCTAAAATCAACCGAGTAACGAAAACGGAAATACTCACCTGCTATTAGGAGAGATCCCAGTGCTGGATCTTGGTGCCCAGCACTGACCCTGAAAAGTACTTACAACCATACTTATCACTAACTCAATTTTCTCCCATAGGAAACCATTGACTGTTTTTCTGTGAAATTTCTTCTAAGTGTCGGTTTTTGCTAACTACAAATATTCTTTAAAAATCATACCACCTGTGAAAACGTAATTACTTACCTGTTTTAGATAGATGCCCCAGTACTGAGCCTAGGAGCCCAGGACAGGATTGAAAAAGTAAGGAGAACATACATTACCCATAACTTAAATTTTCTCCCGTAGGAAACCATTGACTGTTTTTCTATGAAATTTATGTCGATTTTGTAAACTTATAAATATTCCTTAAAAATCGCCTGTGTAACTTAAACGCAGTTTCTCAACTGCTTACAGGTGGTACACTAGTGCTGGATCTATGATCCAACACTGACCTAGAAAAAGTAACCATAACCTCACTCACCTGCTAAGTGAATTTCCTTCCATAGGATAACATTGGTAATTTGATTAGCAAAAGTTTTTAAGTGTCGACTTTTAAAATAGCAAAATATTGCTTAAAAATCACCACAGTAACCAAAACGAATTTACTCACTTGTTTCCAAGAACTGTCCCAGGACTGAATCTAGGATCCAGTCCTGGAGTTAGAAAAGTAATCCTGAAAGTATTCAAGTGCACATAACTTAAAATTCCCATTGAGCTCAATGTATTGTTGTGTTTGAAATTGTGTTGCCTATTGCAACAAACTGTAACCCACTCAGGAGCCCCAACGGACCGGCACCATTAGAGGTCCCCACAGAGTTCATTATCGATCTGTTGAACATTGCCCTGACTAAAAATTATTTCAGGTTTAATTTGGACTATTACCAACAATGTTCTGGCACTTCAATGGGTGCAATTTTTGCCCCAAATCTGGCGAATCTTTACGTTGGAGACCTAGAGGAAAAGTTTATCATCAATACCAACAATCCTTTCCACACTAATATCAAGTGTTGGAAAAGGTATATAGATGATATTTTCTTCATATGGGTAGATACTGAAGATTTGGATGATTTCATAGCATACTTACATACCTGCCAGTCTGCACTGACTTTCACCTACTTTAAAAATAAAGAAATGGTACCCTTTTTAGATCTCAAAATCAGATGTCAAGTTGACCATCTTGATGTTACTCTGTATCGAAAACCGACGGATAGGAATACACTATTACAATATAACAGTTTCCACCCAAGGTCCCTCAGAGATGGCCTACCCTATGGCCAGTTTCTGAGGTTGAGACGAAATTGCACAGAGAAACAAGACGTTTTCACAGAAGCCAACCTTTTGAGTTTGAGGTTACGTGAGAGAGGATATCCCAAGAGATTGGTTAAAACCTCAATGAAGAGGGCCTGGTTTAGTCCTAGGGAGGTTTTACTGGAAAAAACAGTGAGAGAACCTATAAAGAAAGTTGTATGTGTCACCACCTTCTGCCCGTGGAGTACACAGATACAACGGACAATCAAAAAACATTGGTCCACTCTAAACACCTTAGATTGTTGCAAAGAAATGCCCCTATTCTCTTTCAAAAAAGGAAAGAATATCAGAGACCACCTGGTTCACTCAGACACGAGTATGTCCAAAAATGAAAAAAGCATACAAGAACTTTGGTCATTACCAACAGTTACAGGGCACTATAAATGCGGGAACTGCGTAGCCTGTAGCTTTAAAAGAGAAACTAAATTCTTTGAACATGGAGACATTAGGACTAAATTGCAGGATCTAACAAATTGCTCAACCCCCAATGTCATTTATTGCATTTGGTGTCCGTGTGATCTAATTTATATTGGGCAAACCATGCAACCAGTAAAAGCACGGATAGGCCAACACAGGAGTAGAATCCGTTGCAAGGTGCTGAACGCCCCCTTGGTCGATCATTGAAAAAGACCACACAGCCAATGATTTAACCTGGCAGGTGGTGGAGAAAGCTACACTTCCACGTAGAGGTGGTGACATGTCCCTGATTCTCCAAACTCTGGAATGCAAATGGATAGACAAGTGTGGGTCTATCAAAAAAGGTCTGAATAATCTTGAAGAGTGGCGTAAATTCATTAGCCTACATTGAATAGACGGAAAGGGTTCAGCCAATGAGAAAATCCCTGTACAGTACTGTGTTTTTTCATCTCAGCAATTGTTACATCAGTGAGATGTGAATGAACAAGAAAAGGTAGTAATAATGAATAAAAAATTGATTCTTTGTATAGTATTATTGTCGTATATGAATATGACTGGTACAATGGAATATTGATGTGGGTTGATTATGTAATGACTACAATGAGAAATGCATTACAATTTAATTTGACCATTTAATGTGCAATCATGCACTAATAACTATTGTATTTCACTTTTGTAACACAATTCAGAATGATTGTGCTTTATCTCTGTGTATTGTTTACTAGATCACACAAAAAACTGTTTGCATGTCTCTTCGGCTTGTATTCTCGATCCATTGTTTTATTCTAACAATTTACAATTGTTCTACATTGGCTAACATGATCCAAATTGTTACACAATGGTGATATAATGACAACAACGAAAAGTGTTGTAGAACCTGATTGGACCATGTTGGTGGCAACGATTCTACACCAGTAATTACTATATTGGAGGATTTATACTTATATATGCCATATGTAATATATCTACACAATTGGGTATTGTTAACCAGTAGTCAATCGATTGTTTTCCCAATCCAAGATGGCCACTCTATTTTTATTTAAATCGGTCGTCTGAGATATAGATAAAGATACGTTATCAAAGAAAATATTCACCAGATATGTCGTATTTAGGTAGCACATTGGGGCGCTTCCAAACATATTTATATGACTGACTACGTGAGTTTATGTCAGGTTTGAATCGTAGAACAACGTCTGCCACTATAAGCTGGCCAGTAGTCAACTGACTTCTACTATACCCAATCCAAGATGGCCACTCCATCTTTATTCAAATCGGTACGACTGGATATAGATTAAAATGCTTTAACGAAGACATTATTCACTAGATATGTTGTATTTAGGCAGCATATTGGTTTTTCGAAACATATTTCCACTACTGGTTAGGAGGATCGTTATCACGTTTGAATCGTGGAACAACCTCAGCCACTACAAGATGGCCGCCATTATTTTCTTCCCTGAGGCCGATAGAAATAGATATCGTCTGACCGTTTTCCGAGTCTAGGAGCCAGCGTGATTCAGTCCGTTACTGGCAAGACACGGATTAAGAGCGTGTTGAGTGCGGGATCAATCGGCTATCGCCCGGTTGGATTACGGACCCCTTTTCCTACATTACAATTCAACAGAAATGTGAGTAATTGCAATCACTACGGCAGCGTCAATAGTCTGAGGCAGTGATGTATGGAGTATTGTATTGATATTGTTTTCAATACATTACAGCAAAGGCATTATAAGAACAGGTCGTATTTCCCTAAAACGATGGGGCACCCCGAAAATAGGGATAAATATTAACAAAAAATCCCAAGTAAGTGTTTTTGATTGAATTAATGACACCGTGGTGTTAATTTAAAATATCCTGGAAACACAATTAACTACCCCTATTCCTCACTTAATAGGGAATTTTGTTCCGCCAATTATCCGACCTACCAATTGACCCATATCAGTGGAAGATATAATCATATACTTTATTTGCTAACGAAGTCAAAGTGAGTACATTTAAATATTCCACTCCGTGGTGAGTTGATGAATAAACGTCACAATTTCATTTAAACTATGAACTATAATATGTGTATGTTCATTATCTATAGGTTTGGATACTATTATTTAATTTGCATACTGGATCCGAAATGGACATTGTGTATGCCATAAACTAGGTAAGCCTACAAATAACTATGCGTAATACATTCTAAGTTTTTAATTGTATAAACTTTTATCCTGATTCAAATATAGTTATACACGCCCTCTTCTTCTTCCCTCCACTAGTCCCCATATTTACAGTCCTGATGAGACCCGGTATTTAGAAGTGGGTCGAAACGCCGTCGACAAACAAAATAAGAGACAGCTCTGACTGAATTATTATATTATTTACAAAACTGTCCTTGTTTAATTTTTCCAATAACCTTTTGCACCTTTATCAAAAATTGTTTTTGTTTATTTGTGTCTGTGTGGTTATGGTTTCACTGGGGTCACTTTGCACTGTGAATGTAAGAAAAAGAGAGGAGTAATGTATATATGATATGTTTTTATATGTGTTTTGAAAAAAGTTTTTTTGCTAAATAAAAGACCTCGGCTGAGGCTTTGTAAAAATATTGGTTGTGTGTAGGCTTACTGTGTGAAGTACTAACTTCATGTTAGTTTGGTGAGAGATTAACTCAAAGACAACTACTGATGTTGTATGTGATAGATAACTATTTTCAAATGAGTTCCTTGTGAACATTGTTTTGTAGTACAGGGAATGGCAAGGCAACATGAAAATCAGAAAAAACAAAGGCTTACCCGCAGTCTGCTGGGTAAACAAAACACCTCAACCTGGCAACAGCTCAGGATGGGGCACCGCTCTGAAAAAAACGATATACAAACCAATATTAGGTATAGCTATGTAAAGAGGTCTCAAGGAAAGCATTGTTCTCATTGAGGACCTGATGTAGCTTGTAGTAGATGAATAGGGAGCTCCAAAACAAGGATCCAGACACAGTAACCTGATGGCCAATCATTGTCACTCGCAAACAAACAGCTAAAAAGATTGTCCAGGAGCAAGATGGCTCCATACAGTACTCAAGCTTCAATTCTAAGAGCAGAATAAACTGCTGATGACCCTGAAACACGCCACCTAATGCTCATATACTGAGTGGCTATATGTACATCATGCCTTTTGAGTTTAAGGCCGTAACACCTATATTGCCAAAAAGCTCGTAATTCTAAGAGAGCGTATTGACTAAACTAAGAACACACACCCAAAGGTGTTGTACAAAGTGCCTGAAACTCTGTAATCACATTATGTGTGTTAGTGACGCTATCGCGGAAATAAAGATAAAGAACTAATGTATATACTATAACACACACCATCCAATTGTCCCTACGTCAAAGGATCCATCACTAAATTCCAATGTCTATACAAAAAACTCAACATGGGGCTACAAACAGGGGCACTTACCTCTCCGTCGGTACTCCAGACATGAAATGTGCTTGTACCCGGAGGTGAGTGTCCTACGAGAGGCCGCAAGTATATACCGGAAGGAGCCTTGTCGAATGAAGATCCGGTGTGATGCATTGGTAAACCAGGAACTAGCGAGCATGCGCAATAGTAATGACACTTATCAACCGCACATGCGCTGAATCAACACGCCGTCTGCTCTCATATATAGCCCATGTAGAAAAGAGTAAAAGAATAGAAGGGGATAATGTGACCCCAAAGTTACGTAGCAACAAAACGGCAGCTCTTTTTTCGTAATTGAGACACCAAATGCATCATGTGCACTCTATAGGAAAAACAAGGAGAAAAAGCTACTTCTGTTCATGTTGTGGTGCAACTACATCAGACCTATTCGGACAGCGCTGAAAATACATAAACACGACCACAAGAGCTATTCAGTTATCTTGTCATGGGTGAGGGGTGACAAAAGACCATAAAAAGATACCTCCACAGACTGAATAATTCGAGGTCATGATAACCTATCTGTAATAATGGGGGAAAAACGGGGACAAATCCTAATGCAAAGTAGAAATACAAAGCAAAATTTCACAATATCGTTAACAAAGGTAGTGTAAATCATGAAAACAGAACTAGCTATCCTCTCCAAAGTGGTTATAGGGAGACCCACGTAATCTCATCATTCAGACCTATAAGGTCTGTCTTAAGTTTGTGTACCCACCATTGTTCACGTCTGAAAAGAAACGTGGATACATCGACAATGTGTTTAGGAATAAATGGTTTCTCCAAAACAGACCAATGAAGGTCCTGAGGACCATGTTGAGCTGTCAAAAAATGATTAGTCAACCACGTTGCGGTCTTTTTGCACCTGATCGTGCTCTTATGCTCCAAAATACGGGTCTTAACCTTCCGTGTGGTCATCCCTACGTAACGGAGGGAACAAGGACATGTTATTATATAAATTAAGTCCTCACTGTTGCAATTAGTATGAATCATCAGGACCCATGCTCTGGGGGAATCAATCTTGACCTCAGTTGTATGGGTCGTCTGGGCACAAACTGAACAAGACCCACAGGGAAAGTGACCTCGAACTGGGGGTAAACCCCATAGAGTAACCTGTTCTTCTCTGTCATAGCGTGGACGAGTGTGTACTAACCGGTCCTTGATGTTACTACTCCACTTAAAGGCGAAGAGTGGACGGGGTAGTGGCCTCGTATCAATATTCAAGATCTTCCAATTGGATAGAATGCTTTTCCTTATTTTGTGAGAAAAACTGCAAAATGTATTGACACAAGTTAGTCTCTCGGATGGCTCCTTAGGAATTGTAGGCTCCAGGAGAGCTGCCCTGTTATTATTAGCTGCACGTTTCATAGAACTCTTGATTAACTTTTTAGGATAACGTCTAGTTTCAAGTTGGACCGACAGATTTTGAGCATGCTCTTTGTGTTTAACCATAGTAGAGCAATTCCTTTTGACTCGCAAAAATTGCCCAAAAGGTAGATTAGCTCTCAAAGCTTGCGGATGAAAACTGTCAAAAGCCAAGAGAGCATTCTTAGCCATTGGTTTCCTGAACAGTTCAGTACTCAAACTACCTTCTGAAGGAAAAATCATAATGTCTAGAAATGGTAAGTTTGTCTTACTGTATTCACAAGTAAAATTCAAGTAAGCATTCCTAGCATTGAGCCATTCTCTAAACTCCATGATGGATGGAAGTTCGCCTCTCCAGATCACCAGCACGTCATCAATATACCGTCTCCATAGACGGATATGATCTTTGTATGGATTATTAGTGCCGAAGATATGTTCCTGTTCAAAAATGTGCATATAGAGATTAGCCAGACTGGGAGCAAAAATGCTCCCCATAGAAGTTCCGGACACTTGTAGGAAAAACTGGTCCTCGAACTTAAAAAAATTCTCTTTCATGGCTAACCTGGCGCAATTAATGATGAATGAAACAGGGGTAATGGAGTCCGGTGTCTTCTCTAATAGTAGAGTTTCAATGGCAATAAGTGTCTCATCCTGGGGAATGCATGTGTATAGATTCCACGTCAAAAGAGACGAGGAAATCTCTTTCCGTGTCAAAATCAATGTTGTCAACTAGGAGAAGAACATCTTTAGTATCCTTCAAATAGGTGGGGATCTCAAGTACCAAAGGTCTAAGAAAATGGTCTACAAATGTAGAAAGTGGTTCCAACAAGGACCCTATACCTGAGATGATGGGACGACCCGGTGGAGGCCTTTGATTTTTATGCACCTTAGGGAGCGTGTAAAAATAAGGTACAACTGGGTAAGGCTTCATTAGAAAAGAGGATTCCTGAGGAGTTATCGACCCATTGGTATGTGCTTCTTCCACTGCAAATTTGATCTCTAGTTCAATCCTTTTTGTAGGGTCTACATTCAACCGCTTATAATAGCGGGTGTCGTCTAGTTGTCTAAGACACTCCGTGCGTAAGCTACAGTGTCCATGACCACAATCGCTCCCCCTTTGTCAGCAGGTTTGATCGTAATCATGGCATCTGAAGCTAGACTTTGCATTGCAAGGCGTTCATTCTTGGTAAGATTCTGAAACTGTCTGTTGTTACCGGCACAGATTTTAGTAACTTGTGCATTGACAGCCTTTTCAAAAGTCAGCACCTTTGGGGGAACTTGACTAGACAGAGGATGGAAATTGGATTTATTTCTAAGACCTGTGTTGATGTCAAGTGTATCAAAGTTATCTTCTTTCTTGTCTCTAAAGAAAAAATTGAGACGAACCTTACGGAAAAATTGAGCAAGTTCTTGCTTTATCTCAAAGGTATCACCCCGATATGAGGGTACAAATCCCAGACCTTTGTTGAGAAGAGATAGTTCATCTGAATTCAAACTTCTACTGCTCAGATTGATAACTAAGTCATCTGGTTGCTTGGGCCTGCTAATGTGTCTGTCAGGCTCCGAGTGGAATGTGCGGGTGGATTGTCTGCCCAATGTACCTGTGACTGCTGATTCCGGCGTCTGCCCCTGGACCGACCCCGGCCAAACCCTAACAAAGGCTGGTTGTGATACATCTGGGGTTGTGACTGGTAAGGGAAAACAGTTCCGGGCGGTTGTAGAGGTGGATAGCCAAAAGGTGCTGGGGGCCACCATTGGGGATGCGGCTGGGGAGGATAACCTCCTCGATACCCCTTCCAATTGCCTCTATTCTTGCGACCATATCTTTTGGTCGTTTGATCCTCTTGGTTTGGAGTATCAGAGTCACTAGACCATTCCTCACTGCCTGTTAATGAGTAGTTTGACCCATATCTACGGCCTTGTCGATTAAACTGAAGAGGTACATATTGTGCACTCGTATATGGCTAAATCTTCTCCATCGAGAAACGTGCAACGTCTTTTTTAAATTTGTTGATTTTAGTATTCAAAACTGAGTCCTTGAACTCTTTATTGTTTTTGTTGTTTTCTTCGTTCTGTTTTTTGAAAGCAGTGGCCGATAACGTGACCTTAATCTGTGCCTCTAGGGTCTGTATCTCAATTAGAATATTATCAGCGATTCGCTTGGCTGTGCTAATGATTAAAATCAGCCAGTCACGAGTGCATCTCCAGGCTATTAAAGACCAGTCTTTAAGAAAGATCTTATCATCTAAAAATAAATGTGGAGCATTCGTGACAATCAACCCAGTGGGTGAACAGTTACCTCTCAGGTATTCCGTCATAATAGCCCCGTGAATGTAAATTCTAGAGTGGGACTTTTTAAGTGTTAACAAACTAGACCAATCCTCACCCGATGTATTATTAACCCCTTGAAAGGTGTCTATGATGCTTGGTGTATTCAAAATGGCCTGAGCCATTGAGTCATCAAAGGCTAAACCTTGCTGTTCAGCCATATCTGGTTCACAATATACAAGAAAAAATCCAAACAAATTACTCTATGTCCAAAAACACTTGTACGAGAGGGGCTCACCCATCCACTACTCAATCTTTCATACAAAAAAGGGAAGTCACTGTTGGTGAAACTTCCACATTATTATTTATTCAGTCTGTCGAGATATCTTTTTATGGTCTTTTGTCACCCCTCACCCATGACAAGATAACTGAATAGCTCTTGTGGTCATGTTTATGTATTTTCAGCGCTGTCCGAATAGGTCTGATGTAGTTGCACCACAACATGACCAGAAGTAGCTTTTTCTCCTTGTTTTTCCTATAAACAGTGCACATGATGCATTTGGTATCTCAATTACGAAAAAAGAGCTGCCGTTTTGTTGCTACGTAACTTTGGGGTCACATTATCCCCTTCTATTCTTATACTTTTTTTTACGTGGGCTATATATGAGAGCAGACAGTGTGTTGATTCAGCGCATGTGCGGTTGATAAGTGTCTTTACTATTGCGCATGCTCGCTAGTTCCTGGTTTACCAATGCATCACACCGGATCTTCATTCGACAAGGCTCCTTCCGGTATATACGTGCGGCCTCTCGTAGGACACTCACCTCCAGGTAGAAACTCATTTCATGTCTGGAGTACCGACGGAGAGGTGAGTGCCCCTGTTTGTTGCCCCGTGTTGAGTTTTTTGTATAGACATTGGAATTTAGTGATGGATCCTTTGACGTAGGGACAATTGGATGGTGTGTGTAATAGTAAATACATTAGTTCTTTATCTTTATTTCCGCGATAGCGTCATTAACACGCATAATGTGATTACAGAGTTTCAGGCACTTTGTACAACACCTTTGGGTGTGTGTTCTTAGTTTAGTCAATACGCTCTCTTAGAATTACGAGCTTTTTGGCAATATAGGTGTTACGGCCTTAAACTCAAAAGGCATGATGTACATATGGCCACTCAGTATATGAGCATTAGGTGGCGTGTTTCAGGGTCATCAGCAGTTTATTCTGCTCTTAGAATTGAAGCTTGTGTACTGTATGGAGCCATCTTGCTCCTGGACAATTTTTTAGCTGTTTGTTTGCGAGTGACAATGATTGGCCATCAGGTTACTGTGTCTGGATCCTTGTTTTGGAGCTCCCTATTCATCTACTACAAGCTACATCAGGTCCTCAATGAGAACAATGCTTTCCTTGAGACCTCTTTACATCGCTATACCTAATATTGGTTTGCATATCGTTTTTTTCAGAGCGGTGCCCCATCCTGAGCTGTTGCCAGGTTGAGGTGTTTTGTTTACCCAGCAGACTGCGGGTAAGCCTTTGTTTTTTCTGATTTTCATGTTGCCTTGCCATTCCCAGCACTGTCTTTTTGGCACGTTTTAACCACACACACGGATGAATTGTATATTATTCTGTGTTTATATCTTTTTCTCTAGGTAATATTTGTTAGGAGAACAGACTAACTGATTGAAGTTCCTGTTCGTGTATCCTTTTATATTTATATCACTCACACATTTTTGCAGCAGCATCATTATAGGTCCTGATGAAAGCGTAGCCCACGATAGAGCTTTTTGCTGAAACATGTCGACCATTTTTCATCTCACCCAAGCGGTTTTTAACTCTGGCAGAGAATGTATTACAATAAAATATATAATTTACGCTCTCTAGCTAGTTTTAATCACACTCCCTTCACATTTGTTTATACTTTGCGCTGCGCCCTTCCTCACGTGTCTCTCTTTGGCCATCATTTGTGGATTTAGCAAACTCCACCTATATTTGCAAAACATCCCTGAGTTTCTTCCTCGTAGAGAGGGAGTTGTAGCCCCCAGAGGAACCAGGTTTTTCCTCTGGGAGGAGATTCCCAAATGATGAAGCATGTCACCTATGGTGAGTGAGGGATTTCGTCCTGTAAAGGAAAATGCCCACAGTTTATTGCTGTGAGGTTTAGTCAATGTTTCAGAGCTCGGTGGCTGATTGAACGGTAATAGTGTTTTGATACACTTTTTTTGATGACACTTTATTTATTTTTTGACCCCAAGATTTCGTACTGTTCTTTGATACATGTTATGGGGAGCAAATCTTGTTGTGGTCGTTAAAATTCCCTAAGACCCTCTCGTTTTTTAACTGTATTGTCTGTTGATTACAAGTTATAGTAACCAGAGATAACTATGAGTGGAGATTTTCAGTGGCTTTGTACATTCAAAACAGTATGATTTAACTGACATTTTCACCTAACTATAATGTCACTTTAACATTTTGATTTTTCATATATATATATATATACAGAAACGTTTTGGTATAAGTATATAAGATAATTAAATAATTTGGTTTTTTGTAATAAATAGCGTATTTAAAAATAGTTAAGTTATATTTTTAAACATTCATTAAACATACAAACATAATAGATTCATTTCAATTAATTAAACTCAACTTTTAATTACATGTACTGAATATTAATTAAAAATAAAAATGCTAGTGATTATAGTTTTATCTAATTTAGTTTAAAATGTTATCAATTAAATGAATATATTTGAATTATTTTAATATTTAATAAACATTTATTGTGATGACTTAATGGGATCTATCATTTCGTTTTATTACTTCCAGAATAAAAACTACATTATAAAAATTATTTTACATTCATATTTTATGTTAGCTTTTTTAATTAATCAACATTATTAATTTTACAAAGACTTTCTTATAAGGAAATAACTTTACACTAGCAAATTCAGTTTTAAATGTCTCCACCCCACTATCGAATGGAGGTGGAAAGATGTAAGTCAAAACTTAGGTGTAAATCTACACTGGGAAAAGGTGAATAGCAAAAAAGTGTGGACATGCACCTAGGCGCAGTAGTAGATTTACATCTATATATCCAAATTTACCTTTGTAAATAGAGCCCTTGATCTGCTGTTGGCAATGGAATGGTGATGATTGGTTTAGTAGCCAGATCAGTCTCTATGGTCCTTTGATGTGACATTTTTCTGGTTTACTCTTTTACTGATTTATAAAAATACCCTAGGACCCCTGCTTTTCGACTGTGTATCCATTCAAATGGTCACTCCTGATGCCCACAGTTGGGTCCCTGGTTGCAGATGACAGGGGTTTGCCTTATCTCAGAATGAACTTTCTCTAATAAAGGAAGAGTAAGACGCAAGAATCAGTTTGCCTCCACTTCCTTAAACAAGATCAAAAGAGAAGAGCACATATGGGTGTTTTCACTCCCTGATTTTGTAGGATTTTGTTTGAGTCTGTACTGATCATTTGGCATATCCAGCCTGATGGCTCTTAGATGTGCTCACAATATTGGAGCTATTACTAACTAAACCTACAGACCTACTGTGAGCTTACATGGACTCAAGTTAATTTTAACCTTTTGCCTCCACACAGTAGCTTTCGTATCACATCATATTGGCAGTCCCTTCTTTAGCACTTAAACTCCAAGGCAACGGAGCACTCCACAGAGGGATGACCAAACCTGTTGAAACAAGCAAGCCTTCAGATATTTCAAACCAGAAGACAGCTGAGTTGTTATATGCATTTAATTTCGTGTTACATGATTTATGAATATCTGATGCCTCACTGACATTGTGCTAACCCAATCACTTCATTCAGTCCTCCCTATATCTTAAATATCTCAGGGAAGACACCCAACAAGTGTTAGAATGCAACAGTCTATTATTCAATTTGTTTCCTTCTCTCGCAGGTGTGCCATCATCATTTCATCTCATGTCATGTTATGTTATGCAATGTGTATTTGTAAAGCCCGCAATCACCTGTGAGGTTATCCTGCCCATGAGAAGGTCTGCATGCCTAGCCCTGCCTTTGATAGGCTTTTTAATTGAAAAGCCAGGTCTTCAGCTTCTAACACATTTCAAGAAAAGAGGAGGAGGCTCTAATGTGAAGTTGGAGGCTGTTCCACACTTTATGAGCAATGTAAAAGAATATCCGCTCTACTGATCTGGTTCTGTGTCTGCACGGGATGTGTGCGAATAGGAGTCTTGTGGAGCAGAGGTATCTGGTTGGTTGGTGTAAGGAGATGGGACTGTTCAGGTAGGTATGGCCTGAGTTGTATAGTGCCTTGAAAGTATGTTTGAGGAGTTTCAATTCAGTGCATTTGTGTATCTTGAACCAGTGCAGTTCTCTGAGGTGTGGGAGGTTGAGGATGAGTCTGGCTGTCGGGTTCCGAATGGTTTGTAGCCTTCTAGTGAGTTGGTTGGTAATCCCAGCATTGAGGGTGTTCCCATTGTCCAACTTTTTGATGACTACGGCATGAGTGACAGTTTTTCTGGTGCTGCTTGGGAGCCTTTTGAAGATCTTCCTCAGCATCTTAAGGGTGTGGAAGCAGGGTGTAGTGATGGTGTTGAATTGTGCAGCCATGTCTGGTTTACTGTTGATTATTTTGAGGTTCTTGGCACAAGTTCTAGGTATGCGTGTGAGTCCGTGTTTGGCCAACTCAGGAGATGGAAGTCATCCGGGTGAATGGGTAGTAGTCTGAATGCTGACTCAATGTCAGATTGCATGATCAAATGGGGTATACAAGACTACACACAGGCCTTGGTCAAGACCGTGATTTACAGACTGGCCTTCAGTTAAATATCAAGTTTTGGATGAGGTGGAACTTCTCTACCTCTTTTTTGGGAAGCAATCCACCGGGAGAGCACACTAAGCATTCCATCTGTGGTTTCTCAAAGGGACCCTCTACTCTCCCTGCTTTCTGTTCCCTGGGATCTTTTCCCTAGCAATTTTAGGTTCAAGGGCAACTGATTTCTGGTGCCTAGTGGCTGACGGGGTGTGGAATGTGAAAATCATCTCTGAAACCATAGCACAGAGTGTGAGCATCTTGTGTTAGGATATCTTCATAGCCAAGTAGCTAGTACATGCAAGTGTATAGGAACTGCTACCTTTGACTGTGGAGATTCAGTAGGATTTACCTGCCTGGTCTTTGGGTTTTCAAGGCTTCTTAAAGATCTTGATCTCAGGATGTCCCTGGAAACTGAAGAAGGAAGAAAGGTGATTGAACCTGCACGCAACTCATGTTGGACACTTTTCTCTATCATGCTGCAAGAATGCAATTTTAATATCCCATCCTGGCTAAAATAACCAAAAGGGCTGGCCCAGCCAGTGTGCACTTGAGGACACCCTGAATTCTGCATGCCACAGATATTTATTCCTCTGATTCCACGCCGCATCTGGCCATACTGCTTTCATCTATATAGATTTCACATTATATTGGTGCCAGGAAGTGCCTGCAAAATCTATTTATGCATTGTAGTTTAAGCAAATGTAACCCATGAGGCTGAGGGGCCAAAGCCAGGAACTTCTCCATTAGGACAACTGCATAAATGGTAAAGCTCGTTAACCAGGTCTTTATGGAGCTGTCATCCCAAATTTCCTTTAGCCTATAATCTCCATTGTTCAACATGCAGACCTTCTCCATCTCTACTTCCACATTGATCAGCTCAAAGACATCACAGTACTCACCCCTGCATATTCTGTCTCTAACATCCTACTGTTATATTCCCTTTAGGTACTCTAATATAGGCGCAGGTAACATTGCAACCTTTCACCTATATTCTTCCCTACACTACACACATAACGGTTTACAGGGACTGACCTTTTACCTAGATACCACACTGCATTCAGAACGCGGGTTTTTCCGTAGTTCGAATCTCATGCATTATGCATAAGGCTTCTTGGGAGCACAGCAGGACTACCATCTCCTGTTTAATATCTCTGTATAACGTTCACGTCCGACGTCATCCTTTAGGCTGACACAGTAACACAGCAAGGAAGGACCAATGGGGAGACCTATGGTATTTATACATCACATCTTGCTTAGAAAGACAGAGGCGACCGAGACTTCCCGCCTGACACACTGACCAGAGATGCTGAGGTTCCTGCATGCAGACGCTCCAGCTTGAAGTGGTCTAACATCCTTTGTGGGGTGTCCAACTCGAGACCAGGACGGGGTCCCATATTCTCTCATTCTCAGGTAACGGGGTTGACTAGATCCTAGAGGGATTCTTGGCATAACATCTACACAGATGATAGGTACATTTAGGTACATCTAGTTAGGGAGGTATCGTAGAAGTACGCACTTTTTATCATGTGTTTTATATACTCATATGTATTCATGATTATTGCAAGATGGTAGAGCTATACCATCCATTTCCTTTCTTAGTGCTTCTAATCATATATCTATGCTACTGTCTAATGGTAGTTGCAGCTCATATGTTCTACACTAGAATAACACCTGTTCAATAAATTCTTATTGAAAACGCATAGCCTGTTTATTCTGTGTATCTCTCTGAGAAAAACTAAGTGAGCACGAGTGACTGAGAGAAAAGTAGTATATTGTTTCCACAATTCTGAAGGATTAGGGTTGTCATGTTCGAAGGTTGCCAATAACTATTCTCTCCCCGATAAGAGGAGATTCTAGTGGCACTGTGAGCTAGCTGATACAGACAGGCTAACATACCCGGTGGGGGTGCATGGAATCAGTCTGCCACCAGTCCCACAGTTTATGTTATTCGAACGCGCAGAACCTATATAGGTATATAGGCACTACACGACATGGCACCGCCGATGTTGGTTGGGTAATTATTTAACAGTAGAATCTGAATGTTCATTTGTGCTATTCTCAGAGACCCCTACTCACAAAACACCAGAGACGTCTGGAGTGGGTGGGCACAAACTCCGCCACAGCTGAGTAGGCAAAAAAAATCCTATTTATTGGCTGTTGGTTAATCAAGCTTGAAGAACAATTGGTTCCTAAAATTGTGCAAAACACCTTATCTTAGTTCCCTTGAAAAGTTATTAGTGTTCTAAAAACAATGACTAACCAGGTCTTAACCCACTGGAACAAGCACTGCCCCTCTCGGAAGACGAGGGAGATGCAAAAGCAATTGCTATTGCTCCAAAAGTTAGAAATACAGTCACCCTGAAACTGCTAGAGCATGGTTTAACACCTATGGGTGGCATAGTAGCTTTCGTGATTGAGGCACACGAATTATACAGAACAGAGGTATTTTATTTGTGGGTTACACTCCCAGCAGCAAATGCAAGAACACAAACATTTCACTTCTACACAGAAGGGGATACCCAGCAGAATGTTGTCCGTATGAGGACATCGAAGTTCCACTCACATACCAGGAACATTTATACTGGTTTAAAGGCGCCCTACCCCATACAAGAAGAAGAGTGAGACTCGGCCCACTCGGAAGAGAAGGGGCAACATGTACCACATCCTGACATTGAAACAATGCCACCAGGAGACTTACTCACACAACACAAAGAATTGATAAAAATTAACAGAAACTTGACACATTTTGTCATGAGGACACTTACAGTCCAACCAGCAATGGTTACAACAAATGGAACTCAAGCTCACAGTACAGCAACTATAATCACACCACAAACATTACACGCAGTGATAGGTAAAATGCCCACAAAACGTGAACAAATGCCATTTTGGGTAGCTCAGAAAATAACACAGCTAGAGACAGTATTCCCGAATACTACCCCGTTTGAAAAACACAGAATGCTGACAATCTGCTTGCCCATGGGGATAACGCCGCAAATAGAGGATCGTACCACTTGGGGTACAGTCTTAGCTGCCATATATACCAGAGCACATGGTATCCCATCATTAGCTGTAATACCAGATGTATTAGGACACATCCAAAATGGGTACAGAGTGGAACCTTCCCTGAATTTAGGAATGAAATTACTAGGTAACTATGCCCAGATATCAGCCATTATATTAGCTAATATTAAAGGGGAAGCAGCTTCAGTGGCTATCCGCCAATGCTTAAGGTGGTTCAGTCCTTTAGATAAGGTACACAAACTACCAAAAATAATTGAAACTGCATATGCAGAATTAGGCAGAGACAGTTTGGGTGGAAAAGCATTAAAACCACAACTGATGGGCAGTCATGAAAAGGACACCGCGTAGCAGACACCTGCTTCAACAAAGAAGAGGTGGGACAATAAAAAACAACAAAACTTTAAAGGAAACAGATCTCAATCCAGAGGTAGACTCCTCCACAGGAGCCCTCTGAAAAGAGGTATAACATTAGGAATAGGGCTAACATTAAGAAACCTAACAGGTATCAGGATACTGATAAATGTTTATCTCGTTCCTTTCAGGGTTCATCGAAAAACTCAAAGAGGGAAGGATGGTCAGACAGACAAGAAGAGCGTACAAAGTCCAGAGACAAGCAGCACGCTCAAGATTACACTTCTAAAAAAGAAGAGAAACCAAAACAAAAGCCACAGTTTAAAAAGAAGAAGGTAGCAGGTCTAAAGATCAGACATGCCCAGAATTCTGAGGACTCAACTACTGAATGGGGAATGGGCTCTGATGATGCTAGACAGTGCGGCAGAAGTAACAATAGCTCGCCAGAACCTGATGGAATTTCTGGTGACAGCGGACTTGAATGATTATATCACAGTGGAAACACCTGATGCTAGGGTAAGTGTCCCACATAGGTTATACAAAATAACACTCAAAATGGAGGGGGACAAATGCAGGACAGTGAGAGGTCTATTTTGGGAGAACCTGACCTTTGGCTATGATATTTTGTTAGCTGAGCCAGATTGGCCACCAGCATTCGTCATGGATTGCCCTAAAGGAGAAACTGTAATTTTACCTGCATTCTCAGACCATATTCCCAGGCACCTAAAACACACATATGCGCAGGAGTGGGCGGTAGCCCAAGCGCCTGCTTTGTACAAAAACCATGTTGGATGGGATCAGGATTCAACCCACCACATATTTCCTATAAAAAATATTCCAACTGCACAGAGGCAGCATCCAATAAAGCAAGAAGTTTAAAAGCAGGTCAGGGAGATCTTAGATCAACTTGAATACCAAGGGGTGTTAGAAAATTGCACCTCATCGATAAATAATACTTTGTTTCCTGTCATGAAACCTTGCAATTCATATTGTTTAGTTTTAGACTACAGACATTTAAACATTTGCACAAAGACATTTGTAGTAGAAAATGCACAGTGCCGCATTAATGAATAACATTTTGGGCAAAAAATATAAAACAACAAATGATATCTCAAATGGATTTTTCTGCCAAAATGTAGCACCTGAAAGCAGGTATCTAACAACATTCTCAGCGCTAGGGTCTCAACCGCAGTTTTGTTGACTCCCCCAAGGGTATAGGAACAGCCCGGGGTTGTTTTCAACCAGGGTAACTGAGTTACTTTAAAATTTGGATGAAGAGGCATTGTCCTATGTGGATGATATCTATCTAATGGACGATGACCTAGAGAAGCACTTGAACGAAGTGAATACCATAATTTTGGGATTTGCATCTGAGGGCTACAAATTCAACTCAAAAAGATCAAAAATTGTCCACCTCTGTGTCCTGTTTTTAGGATATGAGCTTTCAAGTTAAGGGAAAAGCCTGGCAGCCAATTTTTTTAGAAAATTGTGTGCTGCTCCAACCTCCAAAATCATTGAAAAATGTACAATGAATCCTAGGATTCCTAAATTTTGGTAGAACATACATTTTGGATTACGCAGAAAGAGTAAAACCTTTCTACGATTTAATAAAACCTGATTTTTCAGTAAGACAATGGACACAGGAACACACAGATATCCTTTGTTCCCGACAAGCTGACATGATAGCTTCCAAACACTTACAGATACCCGTAAAAGTATGCAACCTGGTGATCCGTATACTTGTGGATCAGTCAGGGTACACTTACCTAACTTATAATGAAGGTGAAACAGTACCAATTGCATATAAATCACATTTGTATACAAATGCCGAGATGCACTTCGCATCTACAGAAAAGATTCTGACAGCAGTACAAACTGCTGTAGTAAGAGAAAGAGCACTGGCCCGGGGGAAACTAATAATAGTAGTGACACGGTCCCAGCCTTAGAGGCTGCAACAAAGGCGAGCGGTCCTAATGCTAAAGCCTTACATCTGAGATGGATACAATGGGCTAATTCTCTCACTGCAACAGATGTAGAATACAGGTATGACCCGAATCTAAAAACACAAGCATTTCTGCAATACGAGCAAGAATGTCCTCTACCAAATGAAATAATGCCTCTAGATCAGTATGAATATATAATTTACACTGACGGATCTGCTCAACCGCCCATAGGAAGTAAGTAACAATATAGCGTGGCATGCGCAATCATTAAAGGATGCATGCAGAATGGAAAGTTTCACCCAAGTTGCACAAAAACGCAATCTCTAGTAGACTGCACGGCACAGCTGGCAGAGTAAAAGCCTTGATACTGGCACTGTTAAATACGGATTGAGAATTCCCCACACTTATCGTGTGCAATTCCTTTTACTGTGTACAATCATATAATGAGTATTTGCACCACTGGGGTCAGAACGGTTTCAAAGAGGCAAAAGGTGGCACAATTAAGCACAAAATGCTATGGGAGCAGGTAGTAGATTTGGAAAAAGAAATACCAAGAGCTCACATGAAACATACACTGAGACATCAGCGTGATGGCGTTCACATTGAAGGGAATTCATTGGCTGCCGAAGCCGCAAAGGGGGCTGTACGCATGGCTTCCGTAGCTGCCATCACTCGTTCAAAAATGAGAATAGACGAGATTATGGTGGCAGTCATTGCTTCACGCAAAAACAGCAAAGCAGTACCAAAAAGGTTTCCACTCAAGTACTCCTACAAGTTAGATGCCAATAACATTCCATTTGCTCATATTCCTGGAGTGGGGGATAGAGTAATTCCAAACATGGATCGTAGGTTAGATTTAATTCTAGTAGTTACGCCGACTGTTTCTTTATTGAAACGACGCTATTGGTGGCCTGGGTTAACAAAGCAGATTAAAGACTATGGGGGTCATTAGTATGGCGGATGGAGTTTGTCCGCCCGCCATACCCCCGGGAATCGGGACCGCCCGCAATGCCAGCGGCGGTCCCGTACCCTCTATTAGGATGCACCCGCCACACTGGCAGGCGCATCGCGCATTTGAAACATTGCGGCGGGCGGTGCTGAAAGCACCACCCGCCGCAATGCCACAGAGGCAGGTTGTGCCTTTCAATGCACAACGTGACAGGCACCGCGCGGTGCCTGCCACGTTGTACATTGAAATGCAGGGGGGTACCATAGGTACCCCCCATGTGCACCCCCCCAGAGTCCCTGGGGGCTCGCAACGGGCACCCGCAAGTAAACTCCGCATGCCTTTCCGTGGCGGCAATGCTGCCACGGAAAAGCATGTTTCCGCACCGATTGTAATATGGCTGGCGGTATCTAACAGACACCACCACCATATTGAACCCTTTTCCGCCCGGTCGACTTGTCGACTGGGATGAAAAGCGGCGGACGGTCTTTCTGTCCGCCGTGGACCCCCCCAGCCATCGTCATATGGCGGGGTGTCTTTGCTGCATGGATGGTGGGCGGATTGCCCCCGCCGGGCCGGTGGTGACTACCGCCAGCCCGGTGGGGGCGATCTGCCCGCCATCCTAATGGGGCCCTTTGTCTTGAAATGCGACATCTGCCAGCAGATGAAAGGTTCCACCATAACAGATCCAGCACAGACACCTTTATTAATATCAGACAAACCTCTAGCGTGAGGGATGGGGCTTATAGGTATATCATGGTTGCAGTGGATTCCTGCTCAAGATTCCTATGGGTGTGGCCCCAATGCTTGGCTGATGCTCGAACTGTTATAAAAGAAAACTGGGCGGAAGTAGAGGGGTGTATGGTTATTCAAGGATGAGATGAGGATCGACTGGATGGAAAAGTCGTGGCAGGTACGTGTAATTGTGCGATGTAAACTGTGGTTGATAATTGAATGGTGAGAAGGTGCGCTAGTTAAACATATGGGAGAGGTAGATTACGAGTGATTGTGTGAGTGTTGGTTTGCACGATGACAAAGGTTGTGAGTAAAGTGTATTTAAGGGTGGAAGGATGGTTGTTCATAAATGGATGAGGGATGGTTGTGATGAGAGTAGAATGAATGTAGTAATTGCAAGAGGGTGATATGGGTACTTGGCAAGTATGTTTGAGTTAGGGGAAATTTGTAAAAATAAGTGAGGAAGAGAGGTTGAGGGGAACCGTTAATGGTGGTGAATGATAAATGTGAAGGATTGAGAGAGTAGGGAGCGTGAAGCTGACGAAGGCAAGTGGTTTAGTTTGCAACGATAATGGGGTGTTGGATAAATGGCAGGGTATAATAAGAACTGCTTCTACAGACGCCGACTAACGCGGAATAATGGACGGGGGCAATAATGATATGGGATTCAGGCTAACTTTATATTACACAACCAGGATTTATTTTGCAAATATGCACAATAATAATTAACTGATCATGTAAGATGTACAATAATGATCACTAAGTTAATGACAAATGTTTTATTGTTAATTTATAGTTCCCCTGAAGAAGGGCTCTGGTAGCCTGACATGCATTGCGTTTTTAATAAACACTGCCTTGGACGAATTATGCATCAGTGCGTGTTTTTGTAAAGAGGTCCGGATGGGCACAACTTAAACATGGGAAGCTATGGAAATGGCAAAATATTCCTGCATGTGGATTGAACAGGAGTTGAGAGATCAAATAAATGGAATTAAAAATATGGAGTACATGGATTACTTTGAGTACAATGGTCGAACATATAAGGCGTCGTAATGCGCAATTTAGCAATGCAACTGGAGATGGCGCGTAATACGCTCCACATCTTGCTAGTTTGTATAGGGACATACGCAATTGGCAAATTACATCCTGACCAGGGCCCTGCGTTTAGCTCTCAGGCTTACGATCAATAGACCATTTAACTATGGCGCCCAAGGTTTTGCTTGGATTTCACTATCTGTTTTAACATGGCGCCCAACATTTAAATTGGTTGTTGGTCACCCTTTCTATTACTACTCTTCCTTCATTAATACGGAAGTTGTCGGCAGCAGCGCCTGGTTCCTGTACTCGGGATCACAGAAGCCGTTTTTTCAGGTGAGCGGACTGGACCTATGGCGCGAATATTTAATTTTGGATTTGTACGGCAATAGATTAGAATAGTGTTAATTTAAGAATTCTCATCCGTAGGTCACTTATTGAGTTGACGACTTTTCATAAAGGACTCGTTGGCAATCTGATACTTCCTAACAAATATTGAAGATGTAAATTAGGGTAAGTCCGTGGTACTTTTTTGTAGCATTTGCTTTGGTGCGTTTGCTTTATTTTAGTGTTACAAAATCCTACATATTGTTGTTTCAGGTGCTTTATACTTAGGCCTTTGACGCTTGGATGGCCTTTCAATGATTTTGCTGCATTTCGTTTTCGATATTGGGACTTGTGATTATTATCAAGTCTAATCAGGTATTTACTCGACCTTATGAGTACCTTGATTTATTGTGCCTCATGTGTGACGCAATGATTAATACAGGGTTATTTGTACCATTATAGGTTTGCAGTTCTTCGAAAAATTAAGGTACAGGTTTTTATTTTTAAATTATATGCAGCATGAGACTCACATGGGTTGGTGAGTAGATTGTTCAGGGATATTTATTTTTTTGCTGACACCACTGTATGATTTTGCTCCTTATAATCATTATTATGTCTTAGGATTTATGTTTTATATTGACGTTTTAATATCACACAGACATTGTTATTTTCACATTTGCCTGTTACTGTACCGTTTATCCTTTTGTTCCGAGTTTAAAAACTGTGGGATTTATTTTTGTTTGTTATTCTTTGCCGCCATTATTCTATACATCTGTTATTTGTGTAACTTCCAGCCCTGAGGAAGTCGTACGGGTTAATCCCTTTCAAACGACGAAACGCGTTGGGGAGTGGAAGAATCTTGCAAATAAAGAAAGAAGAACTGAAGTTTTTGCTGGATTTGATTCATTTAAATATTTACTTATTTTGTGGCGTGTGCATCAACTTTATTTCTTGAAAGACAAATTTTAATTTGACCAAATACAGATGTCTACATCAACATGCCTCAACAAGGGTAAACTACGATTTCCACAAATCCTGATGCAATACCAACAATTGATCGAACTGCTTCTAGCTACTACATAAACTTTGATACGTTTTCTTTGGATCCAAGTGAACCTGAAACAATTCCAGCCCAACAATCACGCAAGCAGCAAGTTAAAGACGTTCTGAACTTTCTTAAAAAGACTTACCTGGTATCATCCTGGTTAGAACTATGAGTAATTACCGGGATACTTTTCTTTCTTTTCTGGTTAGGCTTAGTAATATTATTTAGCATGCTTGTTAATGGAAAATACCTTCGACAAAGATCTGCAGCGTAAAAGGTGAATTTAATTTTAAACCACACCAATCATCTCATCGAGAACAGAGAGACTTGTCATCAGTGAACATTACAGCAGTTCCTATACCTGATGGTATAGTTTGGGACAAGGTTGATTTTGATGTATTTGGTCCGACCGAACTTTTAAGAATTCCTCATTTATATAAAATATCGTTGATTGATATCATTAACTCGAGTACATTTTCCAATGATTGGGATTTTGGAACTAAATAATATGTTGTCTGATTTGGAAAAATCTGCTGCATTTTCTAATATTGAAACATTGGAAAGCGCATCAGATTTCTAAACAATGTATCAACACTATGGTCTTATTTTCTGCATAAATCTGACAATCCTAGAAATGTGTTCATGTACCACCAGTGGGAACATTGTCCAACACCGTCGAAAGGCAGTTCAAAAACATTTGCACGAAAGTTTCCACATTTTTCAGGGTTTAATATGTCTAACCCAGCCTCATATTATTATAAGGTTGCCCCAACATCAGCACAAAAAAATATGCTAACAAACACCAAACTGATTTACTCTGCTTCCTTTATTGCCCAGTTGTCTAAACAAGGTTTCGACTTATGGAAAGACACCATAGACTTAAAATCAATCTGGGGTACTAGAGAATGGCAAGGGCCAGGGAGTAGAAGCATTATTTAGAGAATGCCTCATTCCACAGCAAATCATGTTTTTGAACAAAACAGTGCAACAGATGTCTTGCCTTGGACTAGCCAAGAACAAAGACTTGAACACACCTCGGATGCCAACTCCATCATACACGAGGGTAACTTAACATCACAGAATGAGATTACAATAGATGGCATTATTCAATACAACAGACCAAACCCCAATTGGAAGAAATGGTTGATTTGGCCCACAGACAACAATAGTTGTCAGGCGAGATTCATGGGTAAAACCGAAGGGTTTAGTATCCATAGGCCAGATCCACAGTATGTACAGAGAGAACATCCAGGGGTAGTGACATCCTACAGTGTTGGGAAGTTTTGCCTTGATTGGCTAAAAACCTCAACACTCAGAAAGGTGAAACAACACTTATACTTAACAAACATCTTGGAAGGGCCGGTAACCTGTAAACACTGCCGATTTCAAAGTGATCTGATAGTAGTTGACACACCAGATCCAAGGAAGGTCTAAACAACATATTATGCAATGTAAGACCACTAGCTAAACACCCTTTTGAAATATGGGATATGATTGCTTCCCACTCCCCGACACTATGTTTCTTCACAGAAACGTGGTTAAATCCCACAAATCATCCTTTGATAAACTTGGCTATTCCAGAGAACTATAAATTCCTTCATCTGGACAGGGAAGGAAAAACAGATGGGGGCATAGCCATAGCTTTAAAAAAATCCCCACTCTGTGAACTGGGTCTCCACCTTAAGCAATGATTGCTTTGAATTGGGAATTTTTAAGATCACTCTATCTCCTTATGATAGCTGGTATGGAGTATTAATTTATCGTCCTCCAGGATCCAAAGCCAATTTTACGGACCTTCTGGTGGAACATATAGCCTTACATGTGCTTGCTTCAAATACGTTTCTTCTGTTGGGGGATTTTAACTTTCATGGAGAAAATCTTACTAACTGTAAGGTAAATAAACTTTTTTCCTCCCTGGATTTAATGGGACTCACTCCAAGAGTTGAAGGCCCAACTCACCGGGCTGGTCACTCATTATATTTAATTTTTTCCAACTCAGACCAGCTGAGTTGTTGCCCTCCTGACCCCCTCACATGGACAGATCATTCCATGATCAAGTTTTCCTTTCATCAGCCGTGTCAGAGGAGCTCAGATATATGTGCAAGACAAAAACAAGAGCTGCACAGGCCATGGCGTAATCTCTCCTTAGAAGCCTTTAACGCTATGGAAGTATCCAAGATGTTGGAGGCCTTCAATGCTGCCTTAGGAACAGCCTTAGACGCCGTAATCCCCCCAAAAAAGTACGGTACTTCTCAACGGCGGCCTTCAACCCCCTGGTTTACGGTGGAGCTAAAGATGGAAAATCTAAATGCAGGCGTTTGGAAAGAATCTGGCGGGCTAGTAAGGATTCTCATAATAGACTACTTTACAGACAGTCCTTGTCCAGATACCATTTGAATCTAAAAGCAGCCAGACGTCTGTTCATCATTAACCAAATAGAACATGCTAGCAATTCCCCAAAAGCCCTTTTTAGTATAGTAAGGGACTTTGTATCCCCAAAAGTTTGTAGACAGTCGCCAATGGAATCTCAGGAGTTTTGTAACTACCTTGCAATTTACTTCCAAGAAAAGATATCTAAAATCTATGCAAACTTCTCATCTATAGCCCCCCCTGCTTCTGAACCTCCTACCAAATGGGAGGAGTTAGGAAGGATAGCAAGTAGCACTCTTGATAGTTTTGAACTGACCTCGATTGAGGAGGTCTCCAAAGACCTCTCTACTACTAAATCTGGTTCGCCGCTAGACCTCTGCCCGCCAAAGACAATGGCTCTCCAAACCATGAGTTGTGCCCCTGCCATTCGAGACATCTTCAACTACTCAATACAATCTGGCACCATTCCTAGGACATGGAAGGATTATTTTGTCCGCCCAATATTAAAAAAAACAACAGCTGACCCTTTAATTCTTAAACAACTATCGCCCTATTTCGTTACTACCGCATCTGGGCAAACACCTGGAAAGCTTTGTAAACAGACAGCTAAGTTCATATTTGAAAACCAATCAAATTTTGGATCCATCACAGTCTGGCTTCCGGCCAGGTTTCAGCACTGAGACCGCTATCTTGGCGGTGACTGACTCCCTTAGGCAGACAATAGACACGGGAGGATCAGTAGTACTGATACTCATAGATCTCTCCGCAGCGTTTGATACCATCTCGCACTCAGAGCTGGCGGAGAGACTATTCTCCTGCGGCATCCAAGGGACAGCCTTGCAATGGCTGCAACACTTCATGTCTGAAAGAACACAAACCATCATGCTAGGTCCCTATACTTCAGCAAAAATGCATCTTGATAGGGGTGTCCCGCAGGGCTCTTGTCTGAACCCGACTTTATTTAATATATACATGGCCCCCCTATCAAAAAATAGTCAAACAGCTAGGATTTGAGATCATCTCATACGCTGATGACACGCAGCTTATGTTTACCATCGGCTCAAATCCAGATACAGAGAAAACTCGCTTCGCCATCGGCATGCTCGCAATCTCCAATTGGATGACAGAAAACTGTCTTCAACTGAACCCTGGCAAAACTGAGGTCATGCTAATGGGGAAAGCCTCAGATATCTGGTTGGACGACTGGTGGCCCTCTCAATTGGGTACAGCACCTGTTCCCAAACAATCTGTAAAAAATCTAGGTCTAAAGTTGGACCAGGCGATGACCATGAAAGACCACATTGCTGCCACTACCAGTTCCTGTTACTACAGTCTACGTTTGCTTCAAAGAATTCTTCCCTATATGCCTACCTCCCATCATAGAACTTTAGTTCAGGCAATGGTTATAAGTTGTTTGGACTATGGAAATGCTCTGCTTGCCGAAGTGGGAGAGACCTTGCTTGCTAAATTACAAGTAATACAGAACACTGCAGCTAGAATGATTCTGATTCATCCTGCAGGCTCCCCCTCGATTCCTTTGCTCAGGGAACTGCACTGGTTACCAGTAAAAAAGAGATCTTTTTTTAAAATCTGCTGTTTAACCTACAATGCTCTGAAAGGCAGAGGTACTCTCTACTTGCAAAAAAACCTTTTAAAACGCTCCCCCTGCAGAAACCTCAGATCCAGCACACTAGGCCTTCTTCAGGTTCCCTGAATTCATCTGATTCGCACAGGGGGCAGAGCATTCTCATTTCTTGCTCCAAGATACTGGAATAAGCTCCCCATAGCCCTGCTCAAAATTTCCAGCTATTGTATCTTTAGGAAACAGTTGAAAGCCTTTCTGTTCTAATTGGTTTTCTTTGAGTCGCTCTAGTCCTTCCAATCCTCCGGTTACTATTTCTAGGCAGCGCCGAGATGCCCCAGGGTGAGTTGAGCGCTATAGAAATTAAACTTACATAACATAACATAACTTACTGTCACAGGATGTGGATCTCAGGGATTTTTTACTAGGTCCCAGGAAGCCACGTCAGAAACGTTTCATTTATGCTGTCTACAACGAAATATGGAAAATATCCCAACAAGAGGCCGCAGAGAGATTACTTGAAATACACCATATAAATCTAGAAAAATCTCTAGCAGTGGTGGACAATGGGTTAACTATGTTGACCTCCAGGATATATTCCTTGGGCAACATTGTATCTTCAGCGATAGACATACTAGAACAAGATTTGGCCATATTACAACACGGGCAATCTCAATTACGTTCTATTATGTTGTTAAGCTGGACGCTGCAATCATTGTGTGCAGGCTATGTGCCTTGGCGTTATATTAATAGCAAGTCTCTGCTCTCTGAATACAATCTAACAGATAAACAGATAGAAATGGCACGAAGAGAAGCAAAATATACAATGCTGCGTATCGGAAAACTGGATAGATTAGCCTTTACAGTGGCAGAATTGCCGTTCACGGAATGGCTAATCCATGGCCACATAACTCTACCAGTCACTACATTTCAGTTTCAGTATTACCTTGAACAAAAGCAGGCAGGCAGATATGAACAGATGGGTAAGGAATACATTTAGGAATCATGGGAATTATCATACAGATTTCGATGCCGGAGTGGGGATGGAGAAGTGCTTCTAAGCGGTACACAGTGTGAGAACAGTTTAAGTGGATCACTCATATGCTAGGAAATAATGCTGCACTGGGCTTGTAATGGTTCTGTAGCAAATTTGTCCTGCCATTTGAGGAGTGCCCCAGCTGCAGTGATTACTCTAGTACTCAGGCTGCTTTCAAATGGAAGTTACTTGATGCTGAACAGTCAAGGCTGCTGTGGAATGCTCCTGGGCATCGCATATCTGGTAACCATGAGTTCCAGGGTTACTTGCTGTATGCAAGTATTGTTTCCACCGACATATACAGTCAGGGAGGTGCCGTTATGGCCTTCACTGAATGTTTCTTTGATACTGTTTGATACTCTAATTGATACTTAAGTGCCCTTAATCTCCGCTCGAGAGACTCTTGATCTCCAGATCGCAAGGTCTTCGGCTGAGATACAGGTGCTTATTCATACAAACTGCCCTTTCCATTTCTAGAAATAGTAAATTGTATCTTTAACATGTCTGATACGGCAGGCATTGTTCACCTATTTAGGACCATAGTTTCTGGACTTCTGGGCAGCTTTCAGATGGTACTTGGAGTGATACCAAACTTCATATACTCCGTATTCGGAATCATCTTTGGATGACTTCTGCTCATCCTGTTTCTAGTAGCAGGTAGCCTGATTGCTTTCCATCTGCTACGCAATGGACGTCCCAGTCACCAAGGAGATGGAAAAAGCACTCTTGGAGCGTAAATACCGTGAACACATGGTACAACATCTAGGCATGCCTCGCATAAGAGAACTAAGTGCATCTTGGTTCTTGTAATTTCGACCAGTCTGGTTGGACTGCATCTTACCTGTCCTCCGATGCCTCTTTTGCGGAGAAGAATGCGTGTTAGACCTTCGTTTGACACTCCCATCATGTGGGCAACCGGACGTGAATGTTTTACTGGACCCGATAACGGCCCATATTTTGCAGTGTTCTCAGCGTATTCTGATGTTAATGGCGGCATTCCTTGAGCCACCACAGGTAGTAACTGCACCTGTAGGTAAGGACACTGGCTCCTCCTCTGACACCCAGGCTTTGGATGGAGAACAGGCTGGCCCAGCACCGGCTGCGGACAGTATGGAACATAATCTGTGCTCAATTGACGTACTCTGCGAGGTGCTACAGGGGCCGTCTACTGCGGAAGCAAGCAACAAAAATGTTGGGTCTACTAGCTAGGACACATAAACATTTGACTCATTTGGTTCGTTGTGTGCTGGAAACAATTCGCCCCGTTTTTAAAAACAAGCTCAAATTGGACACTCAAAAACAAAATTGACATTCCTTTCATTTATTGGGTATACATGGCTTTCTAATGCTGAAAGTGGTTCGGACTATAACTACAGACACTTTAGAGCTATGGCTTGTATCATTTTTTCAACATTTTTTTAGTTTTTTGTAATATTTTAGCTGGTTTTAAACATTTTAGCAAAACAAATGTTTTTATAAAACTTTATGCGTACCAATATCTAGTTAGGCTAGTAGTACGATAATAAGTTACATATGTCGTCCGGTCGGAAGAGGAGTGGATGTTATATTCCATTTAGGTATCCTAATTTAAATGCAGGTAACATTGCAACCTTTCACCTATATTCTTCACTACACTACACACATAATGGTTTACAGGGACTGACCTTTTACCTAGATACGACACTGCATTCAGAACGCAGGTTTTTCCCTAGTTCGAATCTCATACATTATGCAGGAGGCTTCTCGGAAGCACAGCAGGACTAACATCTCCTGTATAATATCCCGGTATAAGGTTCAGGCCCGACATCATCCTTTAGGACAACACAGTAACACAGTAAGGTAGGACCCCTGGGGAGGCCTATGGGTATATATACATCACATCTTGCTTAGAAAGACAGAGGAGACTGAACTTCCTGGCTGACACACTGACCAGAGATGCTGAGGTTCCTGCATGCAGACGCTCCAGCTCCCAGTGGTCTAACATCCCTCGCAGGGTGTCCAACTCAAGACCAGGACAGGGTCCCATATTCTCTCATTTTCAGGTAATGAGGTTGACTAGATCCTAGAGGGATTCTTGGTATAACACCTACACAGATGGCAGGTACATTTAGGTACATCTAGTTAGGGAGGCATCGTAGGAATACACACTTTTTATCATGTGTTTTATATACTCATATGTATTCATGATTATTTCAAGATGGTAGAGTTATACCATTGATTTACATTCTGAGTGCTTCTAATCATATATCTATGCTACTGTCTAACGGTTGTTGCAGCTCATATGTTCTACACTACAATAACAACTGTTCAAGAAATTCTTATTGAATACGCCCAGCCTGTTTATTCTGTGTATCTCTCTGAGACTAACTAAGTGAGCACAAGTGACTGAGCGAAAGGTAGTATATTGTTTCCACAATTCTGAGGGATCAGGGTTGTCATGTTTGAAGGTTGCCAAGAACTATTCTCTCCTCAATTTGGGGAGATTATATTCGCACTGTAAGCTAGCTGATACAAACAGGCTAACATACCCGGTGGGGGTTCATGGAATCAGTCTGCCACCAGTCCCACAGTTTATGTTATTCGAACACGCAGAACCTATATAGGTATATAGGAACTACATGACACGCCTGTGCATGACAAGCCATGGACCACGTAGGGCAAAAACCCACTGCAGGGGAGATACTGGAAAAGTGGGGTGCGTAGGAGGGAAAGACAGACCTCTGGGATGGTATGAGAAATGGGGCTGATGTTTCTCTCTGACTAGGTGGGGCTGCCACTATTAGACATTGCAATTGCTATCCAGGTACCAGCACTGCAGAATTAGTGGTTCACCCTTGCTACCCGCAAATCCCTTTGTGACTAGCAAACAATTGTAAACTTACAGAAAGGTGTAAGTTTACTTTTGTGAATCAGACCCTGAATGTTTGCAGTGGACCGACCAGTTCCTGAGATGCTGGACGAGCACCCGCGAGACTGTAGACCCCTTTCCCAGGTGCTGAGCACATCCTCCAGGGGTGCCAATTGAGACAACGCTGCGGCTAGCACTTCGCTAGCCACCGTATCTGTGGGCAGAGTCTCCAAAACGGGCTGGGGCGTTCCATTGCCTCTTGCCAGGAGTTCCATCTGCTGATGCCTGGGGTCCATCGCTCACTGTCCGAACTGCCCCGTTGAAGCCATGGGCTGTGCTGCTTCCCAACAGCTCCATAAAGGACTGCACCGAAGCCCAGGTTCGCTTAGGAGGCATGCCGGAAATCTTGCTGAAAGTAAAGGATACAGATCAAGGAACGGAGGGCAGGAGGGGTTAGGGGTGTATTTGTCAACAATGACACTCGCTACTGGCTCCCATGCATTCACTTCCACTCCCAAAGGGCGAGCTGAGAGCTCCTTAAAACAGCCCTTTATGAAGTCAGGGCATCTGGACCGCCACTTAACCCGATAGCTCCACTTTGACTGACGTGCTTCCCAACACCGTAGACTTTTTTTTTTTTAACCACACAATGAAAGGTTGCATCAATTATCGGATTACCAGGTGAGCCTCTCTCTACTCCTACATGCTGGATTTTTAAGGTTATAAATATGCCTGCTAATTTTTTCTTCATAGCAGCGGCCATTTTACCTTATGCACGCAGTTTCTCTGGAACCTTCTTCTTCTCCTGACAATGTGGATATTGTTTTTCCTCAAGTGCCTTTTTTATGACATTTTACTAAGGATTCTTTTCTCATGTTTTATCCTAGTTGACTTTGCCGCTTTATTCTTCTGCTGCCTGCATTTGTTTTGCACTTTTTGGTAAGCTTTCTTTCTGCACATAATCAACAAGGGAATTGACCAATGGATATTTTATTTACCTTCTTATTTACTTTAAATCTTATTCTCCTTCTGCATTATTCAAGCTGAAAGGTTCTGCCGGAAGCGTAAGTTGTGGCTTTCATTTTGATCATCCTATTTCTCCTCAGCTTTGGTGTAAATAACGACTGTTTCTACATTTTAAGAAGGTCTCTTCATTGGAGTGCCGTAGCTGTTTACATTGTATTCACTCACCGCTGCTATATTTGCTCAGTTGGTTGTTTCTGATGTCAATGCATATTTTCTGGTCAGATTACAGAAACATACAGCTTCTCCTTATTATGCAACACTCTCCTCTCAGAAGACATTGTATTGTTGCAAGGCTGACAACTGCCCTATTAGAAGCGCATTGTCTACACCAAAAATGTAATCCTCATCCTCGCTTTTCCACAAAACTGGTCATGCTGCGTCTACGTCTACACATAAGAGAGTCAATCAGGACACTCTTTCTCCTGTCAAACCTTCTTCACCTATCTATCTTGAACTCATACTGGAAGAAATACGTGTGTTACATCCATTTGTTGAGGAAACGAATAAGTGCATGCAAAATCTTGATGACAAATGGTCTCATATGGAAACAAAAGTCTCAGCACCGGATCAACGTTTCAGTGATGTGATGCGAGTTAAATACAATTTCTTGAAAAGGAGATAGCAATGTTGACAGCAAATTCTGAAGACTTATGAAAAAGAAACTGATGGAAGTCACCCCTAAGGTAGGCCCAAGGTAGCCCTATTGGCAGGGTGCATTGTGTGTGAAAGGTAGGACATGTAGTAGTGTACATGTCCTGATAGTGAAATACTGTGCATTTCATTTTTAACTATTGAAAGGCTGTCTGTCCCTTAGGTTTCCATGGGAGCTGCCTTGTAACATCTGACAAGTGTAACTTTTCGCTGGGACAAGCTTGAGGACTAGAGTTTAGCCTCTCTGAACACAGAATTTAATAGCACATATTTTAGTAAAGGTGGTTTTTAAATTCTGTGTTTGAAAATGCCACTTTTAGAACGTGCAATCAATATTTAAAAAAACAAGTGAGACCTATATCACCATGTGAACTGTGTATTAAATTATAGCCTGCAGCAAGGGTTCACATGGAACTAAGCCTGGGCGGAGCTGGCGTAGTTGCACTACTCGGAGCTCCATGTAGTTGGGCAAACATTTATAAATATTTAAATGAATAAATATTAAAACAAATAAAATAAATTAGATAAAAAACACACTTACCTCTATCGTGGCGTCTCCCGGTTGCCCTCCTCCTTGCCGTGGTCTCTTCTACAAACTGAAACCCCTACTTTTGACGTACATCTTATAGGACTGCGCACGCATTCGCAGTCCTACCACGACGTACATCTGATGTAGGAGTTTCTGCAGAAGAGACCACGGCGAGGAGGAGGAGGGCAGACTGGAGACAGCGTGATAGAGGCAAGTGCGTTTTTGTATCTTCTTTATTTTTATTTTTTTTAATATATATTGGGGGGGTTGAGGCGGGGAGCTTACTGTGGAGCCAGGGGCTGAACTCCGCTCCGCTGCGGAATCGGAGTTTTGCATAAACTCCGCCTTCTTAGCGGAACGCAGAGTAGGCAAAAATCCGCAAGCTCCAGCAGCAGAGCAGAGTTCTCTGCCCACATTTACTTATTTCGAAAACAATCTTATTTTATCGCACATTTTTATTTTGTGTTGGTTTAGTCAGAGGAGGGAAAAGAATCAAAATAAATCAGGTTCCCCTCTTACCTTTGATGATTGGTATAGACCAATCAGGCTTTATCAAAGGTGGTTCACTGATAGAATATCGATGTAACAAACATCGATGTTGTAAATGTGGAAAAAAAATATCGACTGTAAAAGTATCGACTCCAAAACCTTAACAGGTAAGTACAAAAATATTTAATCCATTTGTTGAGGAAACGAATAAGTGCATGCAAAATCTTGATGACAAATGGTCTCAACTGGAAACAAAAGTCTCAACACCGGATCAACGTTTCAGTGATGTGAAGCGAGTAAAATATAATTTCTTGAAAAGGAGATAGCAATGTTGACAGCAAATTCTGAAGACTTAGGAAAAAGAAACTGATGGAAGTCACCCCTAAGGTAGGCCCAAGGTAGCCCTATCGGCAGGGTGCATCGTGTGTGAAAGGTAGGACATGTAGTAGTGTACATGTCCTGATAGTGAAATACTGTGCATTTCATTTTTAACTATTGAAAGGCTGTCTGTCCCTTAGGTTTCCATGGGAGCTGTCTTGTAACATCTGACAAGTGTAACTTTTCGCTGGGACAAGATTGAGGAATAGAGTTTAGCCTCTCTGAACACAGAATTTAATAGCACATATTTTAGTAAAGGTGGTTTTTAAATTCTGTGTTTGAAAATGCCACTTTTAGAACGTGCAATCAATATTTAAAAAAACAAGTGAGACCTATATCACCATGTGAACTGTGTATTAAATTATAGCCTGCAGCAAGGGTTCACATGGGACTAAGCCCGGGCGGAGCTGGCGTAGTTGCACTACTCGGAGCTCCACGTAGTTGGGCAAAAATTAATAAATATTTAAATGAATAAATATATTTAAAAAAAAAATTAGATAAAAAAACACACTTACCTCTATCGTGGCGTCTCCCGGTTGCCCTCCTCCTCCTTGCCGTGGTCTCTTCTACAAACCGAAACCCCTACTTTTGACGTACATTTTATAGGACTGCGCACGCATGCGCAGTCCTACCACGACGTACATCTGATGTAGGAGTTTCTGCAGAAGAGACCACGGTGAAGAGGAGGTGGGCAGACTGGAGACAGCGTGATAGAGGCAAGTGCGTTTTTGTATCTTCTTTATTTTTATTTTTTTTTAATATATATTGGGGGGGTGGAGGCGGGGAGCTTACTTTGGGTTAGGGGCTGAACTCCGCTCCGCTGCGGAATCGGAGTTTTGCATAAACTCCGCCTTCTTAGCGGAATGCAGAGTAGGCAAAAATCCGCAAGCTCCAGCAGCAGAGCAGAGTTCTCTGCCCACATTTACTTATTTCGAAAACAATCTTATTTTATCGCACATTTTTATTTTGTGTTGGTTTAGTCAGAGGAGGGAAAAGAATCAAAATAAATCAGGTTCCACTCTTACCTTTGATGATTGGTATAGATCAATCAGGCTTTATCAAAGGTGGTTCACTGATAGAATATCGATGTAACAAACATCGATGTTGTAAATGTGGGAAAAAAATATCGACTGTAAAAATATCGACTCCAAAACCTTAACAGGTAAGTACAAAAATATTTAATCAAACATTTTGAGGCAAAAAATATAGATGTTAAAAATATCAATTTAAAATTATGTATAAGATAAAATATACTAAACATATTAAATATTACTATTATTTTTAACAAAATTAATTACTTTTAATGTACATTTTAAGTAAATATAACAAATAACCTAATTAAAAAAAATATACACACACAAACATAAAAATGTATACATAAACATCTATTTACTTAAAAATAATTTATTAACCATTATCGTTATTTAACTTTTAAACTTTAAAAATTATATAAAAATAATCTTTATATATATTCAATTCAATTCAAATCAGCTTTATTGCGGTTAGATTTACCATAAAAGCACATACAGAAAAAGAAAATTAAAAAAAGAAACACAACAATACAACAGGTCAAGCAATACATTCCAATATATTAATCTCAGGGATTTTTAGTTGATTGTTAGACATTTTTTTGTTTTTATTTTCAAAATTTAAATAATTCTTAAAAGTTCTAAAATTAATAAAAGTCAGATCATTCAAAGGAGATAAAATGTTTTTTTGGTAGTCATGGACTTAGTGTTAAAGTGCTACAGCATTGTTTATCAAATTCCTTCGGGTTATCCACATGGAATGTAAATATTTAGCTACTGCAGAGACAATCACTGCATCTGTGTCAGTTTTCAGAATCCTAAAAAAAGCCAAGTATTGCCTTATACCCAAGTTCTTACAAAGCTGAATTATCCATTTCTTTCTAATATAGGAGTAGGCTGGGCAAAAGAGGATGACGTGCACAGAAGTTTCATCCTCTTGCGAGCAACCTGGGCAGGGACGCACAGGGCCCCCTTCCACCTATCGATTTTTTGGAAAAGGGACAGAGTGCCATATTTAAATTGCAAGTACAGTTTCTTTGCTAGTGTAGGTTGGATAGTATCAATCGCAGGCTCAAAACTATAAAAGTACTTGGTGTCCAAGAAAATATCGGTCAGGCTTGAACCTTTTGTGGAGCTAAAAAGGTTCATTAAGTTAATTTCTTTAACAGTGCTTATCATAGTTTGTTTAGATGTGGCTGGGCAGGCAACCTCGGGATTAAACCAGAGTTCCTCAAACCCAGTCGATGTCAGTGACTAAAAAAAAATCTTTGATAAATTAAAACATGAAACTATGAAAAAAATGTAAACTTACATTTACCAATACAATAAGTGCAATAGTAGGGAAAGTGTTGGATAACGGAATAATTACATTTAACATTCCAACTTCAGTGAGTGCAACAGTAGAGAAAGTTTTGGATAGCGGAGGGGTATAAATAGCAACAGTAGGGAAAGCGTTGAATAGCAAGGGGAAAAAATTACCATTCCCACTCCAAAGAGTGCAACAGTAGGGAAGGTGTTAGATAGCAGGGGGGGGGGTAAAAATTACTATTCCAACTCCAGTAAGTGCAAAAGTAGGGTAATTGTTGGATAGCGGAGGAATTAAATTTACTATTCCAACTCCTATGAGTGCAACAGTAGGAAAAATGTTGGATAGCAGAGGGGTAAACATTACTATTCCCATTCCAATGAGTGCAGCAGTAGGGAAAGTGCTGGATAAAGGAAGGGTAAAAATTACTATTCCCACTCAAAAAAGTGCAACAGTAGGGAGAGTGTTGGATAGCGGAGGAGTAAAAATTACTATTGCCACTGCAGTGAGTATAAAAGTAGGGTAAGTGTTAGATAGGGGTGTAATTAAAATTACTATTTCCACTCCAGTGAATGCAACAGTAGGGAAAGTGCTGGATAGCAGAGAGTTAAAAATTACTATTGCTACTCCAGTAATTGCAACATTAGGGAAAGTGTTAGATAGCAGAGAAACAAAAATAACTAATAACACTTAAAAAATTGAAACCCCCCAAAAAATATTACATTTTAAAAAATCAGAAAAATAAATAAACAATATTTTAAAAATATAAAATTAAATATATAAAACATATAAAAAGAATACCTAATATAATAATAATTACATATAACAAAAACCTACAAATAATATATAAAATAAATTAATAAGTACATTTATAAACAATAATTATTTAAAAGTAGCAAATATTAACAAACAACATTTTTTTAAACCAAAATGTATTTATTTTATTTCCTACCCTATAAGACCACACCAATAACAAAACAATTCAACATTTTTAATTAAATGTATTTCCATAATGAACGTAATTAATAATCAATTAAAAAATCTTATTTATAACAAAAAAATACTAAACATTCATTGAGTACACATGCTTTAACACTATAATATCCATATCCACAACACACACCTAAATTACACTATAAAATAGTAAAACACAATCAAATATTATTTTTAAAATAAAAACTCTAAATATTAACAACTGATAATTAAATAATTAAAAATGTATATAATACCCACCTTTTACCCATTTAAAAGTAAAAACAACAGACATAAAATAAACAATGACACAAAATAAATATCAAATAATTAACATTAATTAACAACTATATAATAATTAATTAAACACCACCCTTTACTCCTATAAACACCACAACACACACCTAAAATGAATTACACAATTACCATAATTAATTACTAATTAATGAAAATTAATTAAAAACAAATTATTAATTCATCAATTAAAAATACATTACTTCCCACCTTTACACCTATAAACACCACAGCACACCCCTAAAATTAATTACACAATTACCATAATAAATTACCAATTAACTAATTAAAATTAATTACCAACCAATTATTAATTAATTAATAATAAAGTACCCATTTAGCACTATAACATCTCAATTAAACAAATAATAATAAATAAAGAATATTCAATACATTTAGGGGCCGATTCCGATCCTGTAATTTCTTATTCCGTACGACTCGTATCCGGATTTTTTCCGTACATATCATACAAGTCACGTCCGACCCGTGAAGTACGATTCGTAAGGGAAAAAGTACATACGGATTGACCCAATCCGTACGAATCGTGTCGGGAAAAGTTGTACGAAACGTACCCGGATACTTTTCCGTATGAATCGTAAAAATACAGTCCGAGCGTACAAGTACGATCCGGACCGGCTTTCCGATTTACGATTCGTATGGAAAACGTCCCGTACACGGGGAAAGACTTTACCCGCTACAAAGCAAAGTTTGTACGATTCGTATCCCGGGAAAAGTTGTTCTCGGGGTGCGAGTCGTACGGGCCCCCCATGCATATGTACGGTGCGTACCCCCAGCGCGTATGTACGGTGCGTACCCCCAGCACGTATGTACTGTGCGTACCCCCAGCGCGTATGTACGCACCGTACCCCCAGCGCGTATGTACGCATCGTACCCTCAGCGCGTACGCACTGTGGGTACGGTGCGTACATATGCGCTGGGGGTACGGTGTGTACATACGCGCTGGGGGTACGGTGCGAACATACGCGCTGGGGGTACGGTGCGTACATACGTGCTGGGGGTACGCACCGTACATATGCGCTGGGGGTACGGTGCGTACATACGCGCTGGGGGTACGCACCGTACATACGCACTGGGGGTACGCACCGTACATACACAACGCACGGGGGTGCATGCCTGTACAACTCGTACCCCTGGGGACTCAGCTTTTATGGCTGTTATTGGCTCCCGTAAAAAAAGAACCGTACAGAGTGACGTAGGGACGAATCGTACTTGCTGGGCCATAAAACGCTGCTTAAATACGTCAGGACGTCGCGTACAGGCTGTTTCGGATCAGAATCGTAGGTATTTTCTACCAGTACGGTCTTTTGTACGATTCGTATGGAAATAGGCTTTCTGTACGAATCGTACTTCCTAGGTTGTACGGACAGTTTACCGGGTACGAGTCGTATGGCGAAAACGCGCCGTACGACGATTCGTACGGCCTTTTTCCAGGATTGGAATCGGCCCCTTAATATAATTACATTTCTTTCCACCATATTCTCCTATAGACCCACAACCTGCTACAGAACTAAGAACACATAATTCTAATAAAAAACTGTTAGTAGCTACTAAAAATAATCAATTATTATATATAATTAAATTACTTCCCAACCTATTCCGCTATAAATCCACAACCCGCTACGGAACTAAAAACGCAGAAATCAAATAAAAAAATTAATAACTACTAAAAACTTAACACATATATCAAAAATACAACAAAATCTTATATAAAAAATACATCACATACATATAAAAAATATATACTAAAATACAAAACATTTATAAAAAATCGATATTTTTAACAACTATATTTTTGCAAACAATTTTTTACACTTCGATATTTTTAACATCCATATTACTTACCTAAATTCGATATTCTTGACCACGAGAATTTGTCTATATTTATGTAAATCGATATTTTTGATTCGATATTCAGTCTCTGCACCATTAAAGGTGGACTTGTATCGGATAATTCTAGATGCTTTTTTTATGTTGTCAACAAGGCCTCCTCTTTATCATTTCCCCATGCAACAATTTTTATAGATGCGGGGAAAGCATTTATAGTATGGACTGTTCCTTTTCACTTAAATCACTGTCTTGCATATTCTGTGCCTCCCCTTAATTTCTCTCATATCTTTGCTTTATCATTCCTCCCCAAAGGATCTATTCTTGTTAATGGGAAGGTCTTTCACCATTTGCAACGTAGCATTCGTCGAGGTTGCCCATTATATCCTCTTTTGTTCATTCTAGCTCTTGAACCCGTTCTCTCTCGTATTAGGAATAATACAGAAATTCATGTTTTCCATTACGGAGATAAACAACTGAAACTTTCTGCCTACGTGGATGATATTCTCCGCTTCCTATCTAATCCTGAGCTTTCTGTACTGGTTTCGATCCATGAAATATCTGCTTTTTCCTTAGTCTCAGGGTATAAGATAAATTTAGACAAAATGGAAATCCTTCCTCTCACTAAGGGGCTCATCACGATGGCGGGCGGAGGCACAACCGCGGTGCTGGCGATGGCGGAAAATTACCTTTTCCGCACTCCAGCAGCGGTCTTCGCGCCTGCCATATTACAATGGGCAAACATAGCCCATTTCCCGTCCACCGCGGAGCGACGTGAACCGGCAAAAATATGCACGTGGCGGCGGACCGCCGTGCAGAATGACGTCCCGTCTGCCGTACAAATCCCGATGCCCCCACCCACAGTGCGTCACACTGCAGTGGAGAATCCACCCAACTAGAGATAGCGGAAGCATGACAGTGGAGCGCGAAACCATTCTCCCGGTCCCCTCCACCCAGTCATGAATGCAATGGATCCAGCTCTACAAGCCTTTCCGGTGCTGTGCCATCTCAACTACCCGCAAGTAATGCACTGTTGTGGACAACGCTGCAGGTATGCAAATATACAACTCCGCACACAACCACAACACACAACTCCTGTGCTGACATAGGGTTCCTGTCCACATCAGACACTCTGGTGGGAACAGGAACACATCCCCAAGTGTACCCACACATGTCCTCCCTGTCACAAAATCACCCCTCTGCATCTGGGTCACCCATCAACCATGAAATCACTGCAATGTCCCGGTCACGTCACCGCAGTGGTGCAGACGCAGGAAAACTTGCACACAATGTAGTAGGCAGGGCCGGCGCCAGGCATGGGCAGTCCACAAATATTAACAGGGCTCCACCTCCACCTTTCACACACTACGCTTCCTACACCCGTTTGGGGACATGCTGTGTGCTCCTCCTGTGCCCCCCTGCACAATTAACCTGCCCGGTGTAGCCAGACCTTGCACCTCACACACCAACCAACCAGGGAGCCTGTCTTGGAAGGTGGGGGGAAGAGGAACACCCTGCACAGAAGCTCAGGGGCTGGACAACCCTCCTCCTCACACCTACCTTCAACTCATGTAAAGCAAACTGAGTCTAATTATAAAATGAAGACTCACACTGCATATGAACATCCACTCAACTGTCCACACTGCCTGTCAAGTTACTCAGCACACCCCACACTGACACACAACCACATACACATACCATAGGTTAGCAGAAATAGGGGACAATAAATGGGCCAGCTAAAAGTGAAGTGGACAGTGATGGAAAACCATGGAGCGAGCCACATAGCATCTGTACATCACATGCAAGAGAAGGAACATTTCACACCACCCTTAGGCCATCAAATCAGACATGGTTGACACAGTGAGTGTAATTAAACCACAGTGACCTCTGTGCAACAACTCAGGGATACATCAAGGCAAGCCATGCATAGGCACAGGAATGATAGGAAGTGTCTGAAGCCATAAGGTGAACAGCCACACATCTATGTTAACTTACTTGACATGTGTATGCCATCAGTAAAACACACATGGCTCATTGTCACACTCCCTGACTGTCAAACACAAGTAGGACCTTCACACATACCCCTCCTCTACCCACCTCACATCTGCAGCACTCAACACCTGAGAGAAACACACAGAGGGGCCGATTCCGATTCCGGACGGAAAACGAACCGACCGACACGAACCCGGACCGAATACCGACCGACACGTACCAGCGCCGTACGACACGTGCAGTACGATGCAACGCGAGTGAATAACAACCGACACGTACGGAATACAAGCTGTATGACCGAGCCGGAGGGAAAATAGTGATCCGGCCGGAAAACCGACGCGATTTTCACCGACCGACACGAACCCTGAATCAACCCGACCGACCCGTACCCACGATGTACGATTAGCGCAGTACGATGCAATGCGTGTAAAACCAGACCGACTCGCACGGAGACCAATCCGCACGATCGACACGCACAGACAACCTGGCACACAAGCAATAGAGACCGCCGCGAACTACGTCTACCAAACACAGAAGACAGGCAGCGTGAACGAGGCGGAGAAGCTCGCACCAGACAACAGCAGTGTCCTGCTGTGGGGAGCACAAGGCTCTGCTAGGGCATGTGCACAAATCAGAAGCAGGACACCACTGACTGACATCCTGAAAGACAACTTGCACGCCCTACAATGGAAGCATGTGTCATGATGGGAAGGAGGACTGACAGCCCTGACCATACTAATCAGCATGGGGAGACACCCCCCCAACACAAACTCCACACAACTCACCGGATACAATGCATTGACCCACACCTCATTGAAATATCAGCAAAAGATACCCCGTACTGGGTGCTGCTGTGTGAAGCACAGGGGCTCACTTGGGACTTGTAGCCAAACAAACACCAGGATTTCACAGTCAGCCATCTTGCCATTGCTGTCACACCCCCTCACAGGGAAGCAGAGTCAAAAGGGAGGAAGCATGGGCATGCTGGGAAGGGGAGTGTAGCCAAGAGTATGATGGGACTCGCAGTCACAGACAACCTACACCCACCCATATGACCCAGCAAGATCAACCTGAAACATACTCGCCTCACAGGGAGTGGGAAGGGACTGACAAGATGTCTGACACCGGGCTCTGTTGTGGGGAGCACAAGGCCATGCTGGGCCTGCTAGCCAAACAAACACCAGGATTTCACAGTCAGCCATCTTGCCATTGCTGTCACATCCCCTCACAGGGAAGCAGAGTCAAGAGGGAGGAAGCATGGGCATGCTGGGAAGGGGGGTGTAGCCAAGAGTATGATGGGACTCGCAGTCACAGACAACCTACACCCACCCACATGGCCCAGCAAGATCAACCTGAAACATACTCGCCTCACAGGGAGTGGGAAAGGACTGACAAGGTGTCTGACACTGGGCTCTGTTGTGGGGAGCACAAGGCCATGCTGGCAAATGGCCAACAACAAGGCAGGCATCTGTTAGAAAAGTCGAAAATGTCATGTTTGTGAACCAACGATGCATGTAGAAACATAAATCACATTGTGTGTCTCTTCCAAACACAGGTCGTGCTGGGCACCCAGTGACAAATGACGAGGATACCCAGTCCCAGACTCTGTTGGACACTGAGCTCTCTGCTCTGACTCTCTCACTGTCCTCTTCGAATGACGACGACCAACCTGGCCCCTTCGGTGTGAGCCATCATGCAGCACCAGCAACATCTGCCCCCCCTGTACCCAGGCCTCCACCATCTGGACACCGGCAGGGCACCCCCGCCAACACAGACAGACCAAGGACAATCAACACTCACAGCACAGGGACACAGGACTCCCCGGAAGCTACAGCCAACACCACCAGCAACACCACCCAAGGGGTCCCAGGGTCACCTGTGCGTACCGCCACTGGTCCTGCCCGTGTGGAGAGGGGGGGGAACAACCTTTACAACGCAACTTTTACAACGCACTACACTTACAACGCATTTTTTACAACGCAAAATCCATTACAACGCATTCCATTACATAGCATGACACTACAACGCATTTTTAAAAACTACCTTTACAACGCATTCCATTACAACGCATACTACCTTTACAACGCATACCATTACAACGCATAATATTACACTACACTATCCAACACTTACCCTACTGTTGCACCCCCTGGAGTTAGAATAGTAATTTTTACCCCTATACTATCCAACACTTACCCTACTGTTGCACCCCCTGGAGTTAGAATAGTCATTTTTACCCCTATATTATCCAACACTTACCCTACTGTTGCACCCCCTGGAGTTAGAATAGTAATTTTTACCCCTATACTATCCAACACTTACCCTACTGTTGCACCCCCTGGAGTTAGAATAGTAATTTTTACTCCTATACTATCCAACACTTACCCTACTGTTGCACCCCCTGGAGTTAGAATAGTAATTTTTACCCCTATACTATCCAACACTTACCCTACTGTTGCACCCCCTGGAGTTAGAATAGCAATTTTTACCCCTATACTATCCAACACTTACCCTACTGTTGCACCCCCTGGAGTTAGAATAGTAATTTTTACCCCTATACTATCCAACACTTACCCTACTGTTGCACCCCCTGGAGTTAGAATAGTAATTTTTACCCCTATACTATCCAACACTTTCCCTACTGTTGCACCCCCTGGAGTTAGAATAGTAATTTTTACCCCTATACTATCCAACACTTACCCTACTGTTGCACCCCCTGGAGTTAGAAAAGTAATTTTTACCCCTATACTATCTAATACTTACCTTAAATGCAATTTAATATTATGCGTTGTAATGGTATGCGTTGTAAAGGTAGTATGCGTTGTAATGGAATGCGTTGTAAAGGTAGTTTTTAACAATGCGTTATAGTGTCATGCTATGTAATGGAATGCGTTGTAATGGATTTTGCGTTGTAAAAAATGCGTTGTAAGTGCATGCGTTGTAAAAGTGTGTGTTGTAACGACATACATCCGGAGATGGGTGCTGGGAGGGGTGGGAGGCACAAGGCACGCCTTGCAGAGGGGTCTGGACTGCATGATGACCCCCAACTGGCACGCATCATAGATGCGTACCAGGATAGCACCGGAGGATTTGGCCAGGTAGTGGGGATCCTCAAGGACATGCAACATGAGCAGGTCGCCCACCATGCCCGCATGGAGGCAAAGTGGGAAGCCCTTACTGCGGTGCATCGGGACATACTACAATGCCTCCACCAGATCAACACCAACCTGTCCCCACCCCCCTGTGTGCCCACAACATCTGTCGCAACACCATCTGCCAGCGCCACAGGGAGGGAGGAGGACTCTGGCGGAGAGTCCCCTGCACCGCAGAGGCCTGCACATGAGGATCCCCCCCCCCCGGAAGAAGAGGGGTCATCCGAAGAAGGACATGTGAGAGGCAGATGTCCCAGCACATCCCCCAGGGCTTCTAAACCTGTTCTGGACAATGTTCTTTGTGCGCAACCCGTTCACCTTGTCCAATCGCACACAACTTGCCCACATGACATGGAGGGTTCATGTTGGGCCAATGTAGCAGACGACTGTGGACTTTACTCTGGACATTTCATCTACCAGCACTTCCAACTCCAATGTGAACTTTGGATTCCCAAACCACTGTACAGCACCCACCATCCTGTGCACCTCACTCACACATGTTTGTAAATAAACTCACCAGTACACCATACTTGCCTCTGTTGTGATTCAAACTTGTCATGTTCAGGGCGAAGTCGATCTGCTACACAACACAGTGCATGCCAAATACTGCAACAATGTGACCAACGTAAGGTGAGTCATGGGGATGTAAACAATGAGAACATCAGAGGGTCCCTGTACTAAAGAATAACGGGATAGAGTAGCAGGGAATACACAATTCAAAATGCAAGAGAAGAACCCCTATTAGAAAGATAACCTCTCAAGACCACAGAAACAGTAATTTATAACATTCTTTTGTTTTTTATTATAAAAATATAGAGTTATTAATCAATTTTTCTTTTTTCGAATAAATAATTTCATTTTTTGTTCAAAAGTATTCATAAATAGCCAGCTATTCATCAGGCTAGAATTGACGAAGCAATACAAATTACAAAGAAAAAAATAACATATAGACAATAACAATCAATGCAGTGTATACATAATAGTCACATACAGATATGTAAACAATACAATACAAAGACATAAAAAACACACAAATGCACCGACGCACGTTTCGGAGTCTTCCTTCCTCAGGGCGTAGATGGCAATTCAAAAGGCGGAGAAACAAAGTTCAATGTGATACAATAAACCAACAAATAGATTAGAAATGACTAACGTAAGTTAACTTTTATGCCTCGTCAGTCTTATTTGTTATCGTCAAAAGAAGTCTCACGATCAAAATGGCCGAGGGATGGGGAGCTGGCGAAGAAGTTACCGAAATCAGAGTACACTCAGGTACAAAATGAACAGCTTTTAAAATCCCAGATCTAGGTCCTGTTCAACAATATGTCTCAAGAGGATGGTACACTGATGTAGTTCTAGTGGCGGTAAAGACTCATGTTCCCAGAGTCAAAATTCTTGTGGCATAAACAAAGGCCGTCTCGCTGTAACTCTAACCAGAGGTCAGTCTGTATTCAAAACAATTTGACAACGTGAAGTCCAATCGCATATACTGGGTTCTAATGTAATGGCCTCTCGGTCTCCCCACCGCTGGGTTCGTGACTCATGGGGATGTGACACATGTGAGGGAGACACACCACTATTGCAACACAAAACATACTCACCATGGCCATGTTACTCATCACACACAATGATGTTGATTTGAAACACATTGGCATGCACAGACACAACACCAAGCACAGTCAGTGGTAATAAGTCCACAGGTGAGGTAAGCAGATGTCACTCAGATGTGGGAAGACAGACAACGCACATAACAAAGCGTAGCACAGGTTAATTACACATCAGCAACACGTTTATTCCACAATAGTTGCACGGTAATTCTATGTAACAGTGGACACACGCTCACAATGTGTTGGAGAATGGAAGTCCAGGGATGTGTGGTACATCAGTTGATGGGAATTGTCAACTTCAACACTGGTGTTGGCTTCTGGGTGTTGGGGGTCAGTGTTGACCACACAACAGGCAAAGGACCCTGGGAAGGACAGACAAGATACAGTCAAAAGCACAGACGAACAGGAGAGAAATGCAATACACATGCACAAAACATGGTGCAAAACACCTACACAAACACTAGTTAGCAGTACTACCCTATTGTGGAGTACACACCCGCTGAATGGACACAGCACAGCACGCATCCAGTCAAGTGGCACACAGACACACTCAGACAGCAACAGAGCTGGCTCAACACATTCCTGGCTACCTCCATACATTCACATAACAACCCTGGAAACTCACTTTCAGGTGAAGAAGTTGTTGAGCTGGGAGCGGACGTCACCATCATCTTCATCATCACTGGCATCTTGGCCCAGGCCGGGATCCTCCACAGGTGCCGGACGTTGGTCGTCGTCATCCTCATTCTGGATGAGAGGCACCTCCTTCCGCACCGCCATGTTGTACAGCATGCAGCAGACCAGTATTATTTTGCACACCTTTGCAGGCTCATATGGGAGGGCCCCTCTGGTCTTGTCCAGGCAGCGAAAGCTGCTTTTCAGGAGGCCAAATGTCCCCTCAATAACCCACCTGCTCCGACCATGTGCCTCATTGTAGCGCAGATCGGCTGGTGTCACAGGGTTCCTGAGAGGTGTCAGCAACAACGGCATGTTGGGGTATCCGGAGTCACCTACACACACAAAAATGAACAAGTAGCTGAGTTTTGTAGGAGTGCGGAATACAACACTGACAAACACACACAATGAGAAACAGTCAGTACACACCGACAAGCCAGGCACGCTGAGCTGGCATCTGTGACATCAGCGTTGCAATGTGACTACTCCACATAATGTAGGCATCGTGCGCAGAACCAGGGAACCGTGCACACACATGTGTGATCAACATGTCAGCAAGACAGACCACCAGAGAATTGATCGAATGGTAGTGCTTCCTGTTACGGTATGCCTGCTCATGTGCCTGTGGTTGTATCAATGGATCCAATGACGTTTGGCATCCTCCCCAGTGTATAAAAGGCATCCTTAATTTCAGGGAGTTCATCTTGGCTCGGGAACTTGATATACAGGTCGAGGAATTGCAACATCCCCTCCAAGACATCGCGTAGCACCCGACTAAACATTGTTTGCGACATACCACCAGCAGTAGCCACAGTGTACTGGAAGGTACCGGTAGCAAAGAAGTGCAGGGCTGCCATCACCTTCACCTCTGGGGTCAGTGCTGTAGGGTATGTCCGGCCAGGTAGCAGATGAGGCGCCAACTGCTCCGCCAACTCCTCAATCAGTGGCCTGGTGAAGCGGTACCGTCTGATGCTGTCTCGTTCCTGCATGGTTGCAAGGTCTGGGAACGGACGATGGACAGCTGGTGCCCTGCAGTACAGAGATGCACAAAGGAAGATTTTCAGTACATCCCCCCCATGTGGCCATGACCACGATCACTCTCACATGCTAGTTCATGACATTACACAATGTACTGAGGTGTGTGCTGTTGGGCATGGACACATATGTTATGTTATGTTATGTTGTGTTAAGTGAAATTTGTTGAGCGCACTGACACCAAAGGTTTCCTGGCGCTGAAAGACAGAGGGGAGTCAGAAGGGACAGGAGTGGTAGGGCCTAGCAGGGTGGAGGGAAGAGGAAAGTTTTAAACAGTTTCCTAAAGTGAAGGAGAGAGCTACAAGATTTGATAGGGAGGGGAAGAGGGTTCCAGCATTTGGGGGCAAGGAAGGCAAACCGGCGGCCGCCAAATTTGTTGGTTTTGATCTTGGGGGCAGCAAGCAGGTTGAGGAGGGCTGAGTGAAGATTGCGCGTAGGGCGGTGAGGGTTGATGAGGGTCGTAAAAAAAACAGGGCTGGGGCAGTGAAGAGATTTGAACGTGAGGCAACCCAGCTTGAAGGCCGCCCTTTGTTCTATGGGTAGCCAGTGCAGTTTGTATAGCAGGGGTTTGGCCGACTGCCATTTGGGGGTGTTATGGATGAGACGGGCTGCTTGATTCTGAACGACCTAAAGACGATGCAGCAGAGATTTAGGGAGACCGTAGTACAGGGAGTTAGAGAAATCCAAGCGGGATAATACCAGGGAGATGACTACCTGGATCAGGACAGCTGGTGGTAGTAGATGGCTGACTTTGCGGATTTTACAAAGCTGGAACATGCATGAAGAAATCACAGTACCCACATGCGGTCTGAGGGAGAGTTCGGTATCAATGGTCACTCCTAAGCTTTTTACTGATTTCATGGGAGCCGGAGGAGGGCCAAAATTATCAGGCCAGAACTGTGGACCCCAATGGGAGATGCTGGAACCAGGGAGGAGAAGCTCCGTTTTGCCGGGATTTAGTTTTAACTGATTGAGGTCCATCCACTCCTGGATGTGTATCATGGTGGAGTGGAAGTTATTTACAGCGTCCGGAGAATCGAGTGGAAAGATGATCTGCAAGTCATCAGCGTAATTGTACACTGTGATGTCCCAGCTGCGGAGCGAACGGATTAGGGGACGGAGGTAGAGGTTGAACAACAAGGGTGACAAGACGGAGCCCTGGGGGACCCCACACCTACAAGACCACCACCTCACATCTCAATTCCACATGTCCACATGAGTGCCATGTAGTGCAATGAGCTACTCATCTGGCTGTGTCACCCAACCTATGTGCTGCTGCAACGTTCACAAAACCCACCCCATGACTAATGAGGACTCATGTCTCCCAGGTATCACAGATCTTTGCCATGCAGAAACCCAGGCTCCCTGTATTGCCACATCAACACAGCAATGGACATGGCGTAGCACGTACACACCACAAGGCAAGCGTAAGTCCCACTGGTAGTGGCCACTGTTGTTCATGCCGTCCCTACATGTACGTCTCTTAGACACACACCCCATCAAGGTTGATGCATATACCACATGGATGTGGAGACTGTCACCCATTGGTAACATGTGATCAGACACATCTGAGACACAACATGCACACCGACTGTGGGGCTACAGGTCTCACTGTGACGTACATGCCATCACCCCCAGGACTCAGGGTGTATGTGACCTGTCCTAAACATATCCAACCTGACATTGTGGCCTTCACTCATGCCAATTACTATCCAATTGCACATCACAGTGCTAATGTGCACAACACATAAAGGACTCTTCCCCCCATGTACAAGATAACAGCCTGGAAGTGTCTGCACAAAGTGAGAGACAATAAAAATGCTGTGGCCCCCTCAAACACCCAGGGAATGCAGCCTCACATGCCATGGGACACTGTGTGGCCAATGCTATAGTGTGGCAGGTGTGTGCAGGTGTCCATGGCCAGTATATGTGTGATGCATCCGTCTAATAGTCACACTAATGCGGTCCGACGCGGGTGACAATGCGTACGCATTGCACGGGTCATGTCCGAGCCGTGCGTACGCCTTGTCATTGAATGCAATGAGGTCCGACGCGGGTGACAATGCGTACGCATTGCACGGGTCATGTCCGAGCCGTATGTACGCCTTGTCATTGAATGCAATGAGGTCCGACGCGGGTGACAATGCGTACGCATTGCACGGGTCATGTCCGAGCCGTGCGTACGCCTTGTCATTGAATGCAATGAGGTCCGACACGGGTGACTATCATGCATACACGTCGGACAGGCATGGTCCGAGACAGGCGTACGCCTTGGCCATTGAATCGTATGGAGACGGGTGCATGTGTACATTCAAAATACGCGTTGTACAGTCAGTTGAACGAGCCGGGCGCACCCATTGGCTCAGGACTGTCATGGAGACGGATGCGGATTCAAAACTTGTACGAGTTGTGCACTGGAAATTCAGTTGGATGCCTACAACAATGTTGCAATTTCAATTGTTCCATGAAGGTGAAGATTTGAACGATGCGGAAGGCGTGTACGAGTCGTAATTTTGAATGGATTGGCCAGATTCATAGAATGCAACCGTGTTGGACCTATCACTTTGGACACATGGCACAGAGTCTGCCTCTGCAGCACAGATATAAGGCTGGCTGGCCCCCAGGGAGCTCACTTGCCTGCACTACATGCTACTGGACCACATCCCTGCTACCACTGCTGCTGTCTATGCATCCTCTGGCTCCTACTATGGCACATACACTGGAGAGGGCCCCAGCCTTCACTGAGGAGGAGAACCAGGCCCTGCTGGACGGGCTCCTTCCACAGTATAGAAAGCTCTATGGGACACCAGGGGAGCAGGTGAGTGTGCTGTCCACTGCCTTCCTAATTATGCATGTTGTCTGACTAGCAGTACTAGCAGTGTGTACAGCAGTGGCAAGCATTCTCACTGACTACTTTCATCCCCCAAAGTATGTAGGTACATGTACTGAATAGTTTTCCTGCTGCTAAAGTGCATTTTTGCCAGCTTAAACTATCCAGGCATTGTTAACATGTCAGACATGCATGTGAGTTATCATTCCCCAGGGTTGCACTACCTGTGTAATTTATTTACCTTTGTAATGATGACATGTATATCTAATTGTGTGCTGCACAAATCTGGGGCATGTGTTAATGTACTTTTCACTTTGTCCTCCTCACAGGTTGATGCCCACCAGAAGCAGGAGATCTGGCTGACCATCGCCCGGGCTGTTCGTTCTGTGGGGGACTACAAGTGCCGCATCCACAACTGTCAGAAGAGGTGGCAGGATCCTCGGGGCTGAACCCGGAGGATAGCTAGAGTCCAGCTGAAGCTGTCACCTCCACGCAGGAGGAGCGGACACCGGACCCTGACTCCCCACATGCTCCGGATACTGGCGGTGGGTTTCCCGGACCTGGATAGGCAGCTGAAGGCCAGACAGCAGCAGGAAGGGGGTAAGTCCATGCCTGATCTGTGTACTATGTCTGACATGCAAATAGCAGTCTTTTGTCCGGGTCACACTTCCACATTACGTAGGTCTTGTTGTCCCAAAATCAGGTCCCTCATCTGTGTGATGCACCCTCCTCATCTGTTCCACAGGTGTGGCCCCTACAGTCTTTTGCTTGTGTCACTAAGGCACTGTGTCCCTGCAGTCAGCTATGTATCAGGTACCAGTCAGCATCAGTTCCCTTGACTCTGTTGTATGTTTCATGGGTGGGTCAATTGTTTACACAATGCCTGAGATCTGACATGTGAACTGTGTGTGCCCTTGAGATGTGTACCAATTGCTGGTCTGACTCGCAACATGTTTCTGGGGTATTCAATACAAAACCATGCAGCAGGGTACTCCAATTTTTGGGCATCAGGAGTAGGTATAGCAAGTATGCCACAATTGCTTAGCCACCTGACTACTGTCTGGGGCAAAACCCTGGTTCACTTAGTCCTGTCCAGTCCTGCCCCCTCAAGGGCATTCAGAAACACTCTGTAATCCCACTCCTGTGTGTGAAATTGCAGGTTGTGCTTCGTGACATGTGTCCTCAGGTGTGTGCCTCTGTGTCATTAGAGTGTGGCTTGTTGCTACGTACAACTGGGGTTTCCATGATTCAGAGGGTCAGGATGACATCTGCAATGTGACTGTGGGAGACAAGACCTGAGTGACATATAGGTGTGTGATCATCTGACAGCGCACAATGGGGTATGCAACTCTGTCCCTCATGCAGCTGGGTTATATGCATGGCAGACTGTGATGTGTTAATGTACATGGATTTGTGTTTGCTGAGACTCATAGGAATGATTTTCATGATGTGGGGTCTTCTGGGTCCTGGATATGTTGTCTGCATGGGATGGGCAAGTGCGCCGGCCATCTGCAGAGTCATATTTGCCCCTGAGCTAGGATTGTGAGTCAGTGCATATTGTTGTTGTCTGGATGCCCTGCCCCTGTGACAGGAGACAGTGTTGACTGACTTTCAGGGCATCCCAGTGCCATGGCATTGTACTTGCTATGAGTGAGCCTGCGTTGTGTTCAAGTGTGCACCATGCACCCCATTGTGGCCTTGCCCATCAGGACATGAGTACATCATAGTGTGTGTTGCTGGCATGCATCCCAAGCATGTGAAATGAGTCTCTGCCCATCCCTTCATCCGGACACCTGTGCTGAGTCAGTCACAAGAGATGTGCTGTGGGTCTAGTGACAAACTCCTACATGTTCACTTGCATGTACAACTATTGTGTGGGTGGTGCATGTTGGCACATTGGGGTATTAGCATCCAACATGCAACAGACATATGTGTGCAAGTCAAGGAGGGATATGTTTGCCATGGTTGATATTGAAAATGACAATTGTCTTATTCTAAACAGTGTTGGCACTTTGAGCTGTGTTCAGCTGATGATGCCAGGGCTTGCCCTGTGATGTGATGTACTCACTGTGGTGTGTGCAGTCGGTGCAGGTGACTGATGTTGTTCTCTTACTTCCTATTCCTATCCAGATACATCCACGGCATCAGGAGGGGACAGCTCCACGGACCAGGAGGAGCCACAGAGCCTTACAGGGACAGAAGGAGAGGAGTCAGGTGGACCCAGTGGCATGGAGGGCGATTTGAGCCACACAGAGGAGTCGTCAGCACCACCCCCCCCCAGCTGAAGGCCACAGCAGCTCTGAGGATGACTCCCTTGTGGAGGCAGGTGTCAGCAGCCACCAAACCCCAGCTAGTGAGGCTGTCTCCGCCACCACCACCACCCTCCTCCCATCGGCTCCCATCCCAGAGGTCCCTGTGGGCTCCCGTGTTCGTGAGCATGTCTCCTTTGTGCCAGGCACCGCACCCCCTGCCCCTGTGTCCCCTGCTGCCCTGAGTGAGGAGTCTGTGGACTTACTTTGACAGATGCATGTAGGGCAGACGTCGATGCTGAAGGTCCTCCATGCACACATAGGTCTGTTGACACAACTGGTGTCATTCATGGAGGGCATTTCCTCGGGCATGTCTGCCCTACAGAGGACCAATCAGTCCGTGGCCTCCTCCCTGACGGCAGCAGTGTCCCTCCTCCAACGGTCCCATACCCCTCCTACCCCTGCAGCACCCACAATTCCTAGCACAATACCTGTCCAAAGCACAGAAACCCCCAAACCAAGGGCTAGACGTGCACACAAGCAAGTGCATGGGACTGATTCCACACTCACAGGGGCTGGTTTGCTGACATACACAGTCATCCACAACCACTCCACAGTCCTCCGAGACCTCTCCCTCCCAGCCCCCTTCCCTTGCCTCACCTGCAACCCCATCCCCCCAGAAGCTCTTCCTCTGTGACCTTGGCCTCTTCCCCACCGACCCAGCAGATCCTGATTACAAGGGGAAGAGGAAGTCTCCACACACAGAAGGGAGTGCCCCTCACACCCGGACACCCTCCCCCAGGCGCAGTCAGACCGAGACGCCCACCTGCAAGTCCCCCCGGCGCAAGAAGAGCAAGACCCCCCGGCCAGCAGGCAGCTCCAAGGCAAAGTCTCCGTCCTCCATCCCCCAGGCCACCACTCCAGAGGTTCCCCCACCACTCCCTGCCCCGGGTTCCTCCACATACAGATACACCATCCCCAAAATGCTAAGGCCATACCCCCCTAGCACTTGCTCCTGCACACCTGGTCAGACAGTTGGTGCCACTGATGTGGGGACCGTGTCCCCACCCCCTGCCCTGCAGTACTCACCTGTCCCCCATTCCGCTCCCATGGATGTAGGCACTGCTTTGGAGTCCACGCCCACCCCGCCTGACTTGGGCACTGCAGTGGTGAGCCAATCCACTCCATCTGACCTGCCCACTGGAGTTGTGCCGGAACCCACCCCATCTGACTTGTGCCCCACAGTTGTGACAGCACCCAGCACTTCAGTCATCTCCACTGCAGTTGCAAGTGTCTCACCTGCATCCCCCACCTCTTCACTGCCTCCTTCTGCTGCGCCCTGATCCTGTCCCTGCGGTGCCTGGCTTGCCCCCATGTATGCCCCTCTGAGGGGATGACTCCGGTCCGTAGCAGTGCAGGCAAGCAAGGTGTGACAGTTGTCACTCTAGTTCAATCCTTGACAATTTGACATGGACTGGCCATTGGCCTTTTGGTTGCACAGACGTTTCGAATTTCATATACTGAATTTGTGACTCTAGTTCACTCCTTGCCATTTGCACATGGACTGGCCATTGGCCTTTTGTTGGAACAGATGTTTCACTTTTCATATGCTGAATAAAGCTTTTTACTTTGTCCCTGTGAACTTGATTTAGCTGTACATCATGTTGAGGTTGTTTTAGATGCCCTTGCACCTGTAATGCTTGGTTTACAATGTTGCATACTGATGTGTTGATGTGAGGTACTCCCTGTGGTCCATGAGATATGTATCCTATTCTGGTGGGTATCCAGGTCATCCTTTGCAGTAAACTGGGTGTGTCTGGATCAACTATTTGTGTAGATCTCTCTGTGAGCATTTAATTGCCATGGTCACAGATGTGGCTTGCACCCCTGAACATATGATGTGCTTCCCATTGTCCAAATTGTCACTTCCACATACTTCGTGCTCATCACTACCGGCCCTACAGGTGTGGGCATCATTGTAATAGGAGAAACTGGGTCCTCTGTGCACCTTGCTAGACATATGTTTGGGGTATGAGCAGCTGACTTAGGGGTGACTCCCGTACCCAGGCTGTTGTGACCAGAGCCTTCCTTGTGTGGTAACTGATGGCTGACTGACCAAGTGTTCTGCAGACATGAGTGGAACTTGCGGTGAATATGTTTGGCACAGCTGTGCTCCCACAGGAGTTGTGTCCCCTCAAGTTAGTGTGTTGTCCAGTGACATGGCCTGGGCCCATGGTGTGTGTTGTATGTGCATGTGTGTATGTCCACATCCCTGTTCATTCACAGACAGTGTTCCCTTGATATGTTCCTGTTGTTGATGCTTGCTGAGTGGTACTGGGTTAATCCCACTACTTTTCCAATGGGCTACCAGATGTGTGGGTGTATGACTCTCTACTGTTAATTGGTATATCATCATTGTGATTTGTCGGTTCTGAGTGTTGATGATGTTGTCAGACACAGAATAGACACAGCGAGGGTTCCTCAAGGCACTTGTGTGTTTGCAATATCATGTAGTTGTCCCTAGGTGGTAGTTTTCAGTGATTGAGACATTTGTATGTGTGTGTGACTGCTCCCACTTGTCGGGTTTACGGCAGCGCTGCTGGCAGGTGTCTGCATGGGTGCCTTGTGTTCCTCCTTGGCATCTGCATAGTCCTGGGACTGTGGCAGGGATTGTGAAGGTCACATGAGCTTTGAGGTCATGGCCATGTACCGCATACTGTGCAGTGTGTCTGTCATTCCCCAGGGTTGTAAACAGTCCTTGTGTGATATGTGTGTGCACCTTAGTTCCTGCCAATATTCCTGTGTTTGTCATGTGGGCATGTGCAATGTCACCTGTCCATGTTGGCTTCACAGATACACATTGTTGCAGTTCAGGTGTGTGGTGTTGATGGTGGACTGATGTGAATGTTTGCATGGATGGTCCCCTAGCTCCCGTTTGTCCATGGATGAGGGGCCATGCTGAGTGATTTGTGTTTGTGTGATGTACGTTTGTGGCACAGGACACATGTTTGGGTTTCCCGGTTTGTACGACATCTGCCTTTGTCATCACAGTGGAGGTGTCATGCATGCTTGTGTCACCCCAATGTCTTGTCCCTGGGGATTGTGCTGTTGTGTGTCAGTCTCTTGTTGTGTTACTTGGTGTTCATTCCAGCTAGTGTCACATGTGTCTGTTGTGCTTCCTCTCATCTCCCAACGCCTGATTGCCCACTGAGGGTGTCCCAATGATGGTTTACTTTTGTATGGCACTGTGTCCACATCTGTGTCACTGTGGTTCAGCCCCTCTCATGTGTTGTGTAGTTGCCTGGGGATACTGTGACACACACACACACACATGTTGTGTCCGAAGTGCTGTGTGAGTTTGCCTGTTTGTGTTTGTGCATCTGCACCAGTGCATTGGTATTGCTGTTGTGGGCCATTGTCTGGATACTGTTTCTGTGATTTTGCATGCTGTCCCTGTGAGTCATTTCACATCATTGTGCACATTCATCCTGGTTGTTGGGTGCCATTGCTGGCATGGTATGTGAGTTAGTGAGCTCACACCTACAGTCTACACATGTTGTTTTGATTGGTGTGTCTATTTTCGAGATGGGTGCATGCTTGGTGATGGTCACATCTGCTGTTGTGTCATTGTACGCCGTGTGCATTGTCAGCCCCCTATGTGTGGTGCTTGTCTGCACATGGCCGAGAGTGTTATGTTTTCACAGCACTGTTAGCCTCACCACATATCTGTGTGTATGGGACACAACCACTAGTTTGCCCCAGAAGTGTTTGATGTGTTGGGAGCAGGGATCATACATGCTGTTTGTTATTTGCAGCTTTGACCATGATGACACTTACCTTTTGGTCACTGTGATGAGGGGGGTTTAGTCCCCATCACCACAATGCTCAACATCTGCTGCAATTTGGAAGCCCCCACTTAACTTCTGTTCTACACAGTGAGGGGGTGTTCTTTTTACATTGCCACAGTGCTATGGTGATGCTTGCCTTGTGTATGTCACACTCATGTGTTGGTCACAAATGTGCTGTTACTTACATTGTATGCTCGTAGCCATATTCACTGTTGTGGGCATTTGTCACAGACTACACACTGTTGTCATGATGTCGTGGGGGATGTATTTTGCGGACATACCTGATGTTTGCGTATGCTGGATGTGTTGCGCATCACCCATCCTATGGCTGGGGGTGGCAGGGGTGATGTGCAACATAAGCCCTGTGCGTGGGGGTGGCAGAGGTGATGGGCAACATAGTCCCTATGGGTGGGGGTGGCAGTAGTGATGAGCAACTGGTCCCCTGTGAGTGGGGGTGGCAGGGGTGATGGGCAATATAAGCCCTGTGAGTGGGGGTGGCAGGGGTGATGGGCAACATAGTCCCTATGGGTGGTGGTGGCAGTAGTGATGAGCAACAGGTCCCCTGTGAGTGGGGGTGACAGGGGTGATGGGCAACAGGTCCCCTGTGGTGGGGGTGGCAGGGGTGATGGGCAACATAAGCCCTGTGAGTGGGTGTGGCAGGGGTGATGGGCAACATAGTCCCTATGGTTGGGGTTGGCAGGGGTGCTGGTCGTGCAACCCCTATGGTGGGCTGTTGTTAGTGGCCCGGATATGGATCCCCTGTGTGTGTGTGTCCCATTTTGCGGGTACGTGTCGTTTGTTTATGTGGTAGGTGTCTGACTTACCGCCTGCGCCGTCAGCGTCGGTCCCTGATCCTGTCATAGATGCAGACTACTGGTATGACCTGCGCGATGGGATTCATGTTGTGTTTGTGTCGTACACGCTGCTTGTTGCTCCGTCTCGTACCCGCTGCAAGCTGTTCCGTCTCGTAGCCGTGTATTGTTTTGTGGCGCGAATCGTAGCTGATATGCTTGTTTTCTGGATGCTGTGATGTGCCGTACATGATGACCCGTCCGGCGCGTAGGAAGTATGCCGGAAACTGCTATGGATACTGCTTCCGGGCGGCACGGTTCCTCTTTGGAAGTTACGGCTCAGGCGGAGAATGGGTCTTGATTCACAGCCTACGTGTCGGTCGTGTTTTTGGCAGTTATGCGCATCGTACTTACTCTACAGGATGGACCGGCTCCGGGTACGTGTCGGTCGCAGGGTAAGGCTACGGACAACTGTCCGACCGGCTATCGGAATCGGACCCAGAATGGTCAAAATTATGTCTTGGGAGTTCAATACAACCAATCACACTCCCTGGGGTGCATCCACAAACATCACACTCACACTCAGGGATGCCTGAACCAATGCTGACACAAATAGCCAAACACAAACCTCACAAACAACATACACAGAAGTACAACAAGCCCATACATGCGCAGCCAAACAGTGGAAAGGCAATGTGAGCCTAGACAGAACAGGAATACACAATATTGTCACTCAGGGCCAATGCACAGACACCATACCTCAACACAAACAAGAGGTGCATTATCAAAAATCAACAATGAACACTAACTAGGATCAATGGGACAATCAGCTAACACAGACAGAGACACCACACCACTCATCAAGTGGACAAGGTGCCATATTGGACCAGAAGCATGCACATGCACAAACCTGAAACGTGACAGGTCAAAAATAGGAGGACAAACCACCAATGTGCACTGAAAACAAGCCCAGCAACAAGAATCCACCTTGCTGCAGCTGACAGACACACAAGTAATGCACACCACACCTGCAACACACATCTGAGTGTATCACACAACAACAACCACTCATACACAATGTCATGCCAATAGAACATCACACACACACAGCAGCTGTCAGTAGAAAGAGCCAACACAGGCCGAACACTGCATACATCCACAACAAAAACACAACTGATGCATACACCAATCCATCACATTGCAAACTCAGCTGGACATCAGGTGGATGCACACCAGGCAAGTACAAGGCAACATGCACTGACATGCACGCACAACAAGCAGTGTGTTCATACCAACCAAATCAGTAGCACACACATCTCAGTGCCACACCATGTACTCCCACAACACAAATCATCACAGCACACATAGAATATCACACTCAGAAAGGGTAGCAGTACCTTAGCAAACACACATACAGCTTACCCAACAAGCACAGATGCACAACTCAGGGACATCCAGGTGCAAACAACATGACCAGAGGACTGTGCTTCCCAAACATTTGCACTGCACATGAGCAACCATGACAGCAAACAAGTACAAGAAAATAACACATAACCAATTGGGAAACTGTCCTGAGTAGCACATTGGTCCTGTACCCAGATCAGCCTCACACAGCATAGTGTCACACTATGAAGTGGTGGGGAGGCTCACACACTGGCAAGCCATGGCGTGGAAGACATGAGATTCATGTAGGGTGTACTTCAGTAGTGGACAGGTGAGCAGTGTACAATACACAAACACATAGAGGAGTTACTCACAATGTGTATGCATCAGAAGCACCTATAGGGGATGGCATGACTCCACATACCATTTGGAGGCAACAAAGGGTCAAGTGACAGCAATGCATGAGAAGACTCACAAATAATGTCAGTGTAGAGTGCCAGGATTGAGTGGGCGTGGCTAGCTGTCGAGCATGGCGGCCGCATCCTAGTGGAGCTCCCGGCCGGGACCCGACATACCCTGCTGTTTACACTGGAACCTGGGGAGCTCAATCCCTGAATTCTCCCCTGGGGTGTAGAGGAGGCGGCGGAGATCATCGGAGACCTACTTAGACCCTGCAGTTATTGAGAACTGTTGCGAGGGTCTGACTCCGTACGGCGCGGCCTGTGGTGGTGGAGACCGGGACTACTTCTGGAGCGGAGTCTGGGGTGTATTGCGGCTCACTCCCGACTGGGCCAACAGTGAACACTGACGAACTTTGTGCCCCGCCTTGAGGTGCGTGCTTTAATTGTTTGCAACTAGAGGCGAGATCCGGGTCCAGTGCACCGGACTAAACTGATTGAACGCCCAATGACGCACTTTATCCGGTTCAGTGTTCAGTGTGCAAACCCTCTTTTGAGCCCTACATCTGTATAAACACTGCTGGGGATATTATACATTGTTTTCACCATGCAACACTTATTGACGGACTACTGAACTGTCAACACTTCATTGACCCGCCTGATTTAATGTACGTCATTGGGCCCAGGCAGAAAGCCACGACCCCGACCCCTCAACATATGCCAATGTGTGCAAGCCAGTGCTGCTGAAATATTGCGGAACTTTAATGACCCCCCCCCCCACCCCCTCTGGGCCTGCTGACCCGATTTGGTGCACGACCTGTGCTGCTCTAAGTACGAGGACATTGCAAACGGCCTTTTGGCCCTAAGGTGAGGAGCTGGGGGCTGTTCATCCTTAGTGACAGCCATATGCTGAACGCTGTGCCATTTTAACAAGAACACTTACCTGCCGTGAGTGGAACGGCCTGCAGCAGGGTCTCTGGGCAGCATCTTTTCGGAGCTTTGCCGCCATGAGGGCAACGGCCCTTGTAAACTTCATTTCCCGGCATTCCCTGGTCCGGCGCTTGCCGATGACGACTCTACCCAGCGCCGGACCTGCTTAAAACCAACCAGGCGCTGGGCTCACCCTCTAATATTTTGTCACTGGACATCAGAACTGTAAGTGTCGCTAATGGCCATTTGGTTGTGCTGTTGGTTACCCCTGACTGTTGTGTGATATCGAAGTACTTCCCTTTACTTTCTTGGCACCACTTAGTAACCTCTCCTGTATTAACTCCGCCCCAGCTCACGTGACTAATTAAGACTGGCCACCCTTGTAGGCTTCACACTTTAGTAACTGTCGGTAGCTCGGGGTTGTTGAGTGGGGCCTTAGATTATAAACTTAAAAATTCTGTTATTTTTAACGTCATTTTTAACGTCATTTTTAACGTCATTTCATATCAAGTGCTTCTTTCAATTCGGTAATTTTTGTGTTGGTTATCTTATTTCTTTGTACCTTTGTATTTTATTTTTTAATGCGACATGCTCAAATCTGCCGGGAATCCCCGCCCTAGTGTCTCTACACTTGATAACTATTTAGTTAAAGTAGTAGACAAAATTAATAAGGAACGTAGACTATCTCTGGGTTTAGGAAGTATTCCTGACCCTACGATACAACCAATCACTGTGGAGATTTCTGCTCCTTTGCCTACTGATCCGTTATTTCCCACTATTGATGATAGTTGTTCAGTGGTCTCTCCAGTGGTCTCTCCAGACTGTTTAATCAGGGAGGGCAACAATGAAAAAGTGCAATCACGGGTTATCTCTGATGCCGAGGATTCCCACAAGGAACCTGATGCAAATAAGTCTCATTATGATCTTGACTCTGACGCACCGGGTCCAGTGGTCCCTAAACCTCATAGAGTGTTGAGGTCAGGGAGACATTTAAGTAGACCAGTACAACCTAAGAAGGGGGGCCATAACAAGAAAAAGAATAGTGTCCCCTTACCAAGCGGGGGTCCCACCGAGTCAAACATCTTACTAAATGATGATAATCCCACCCATCTGACACTAGCCCCAGACCAGCTTGAGCTTCTTATAGGGATGATTGATGCTAAATTGGATAAAATAGTCCTTCCACTCCTCGATAAACTTGAGGTTGTTTCTAGGGAGGTTGTTAGATTAAGTGAGCTTGTGCAATCTGCCCTGAAACCAATTAATAGCCAGCAACCAGCCGCTGCTGCGATCCCTATGGTCGGGGGTCGGACCAGTAGGCCCGTGCAACCTAACAAATTAACTCCCACCGTTGGAACGACTTATATAGGTTCTAGTAACCCTGCTCAGATAAATAGTAACCCCATTTTAGCTTCCGAGCAGCAGAGTAATTTAAACTCGCCATCCTCAAGGCGTTCTATAAAAGTTACTACAGCATTATCTTCATGCACTAATGAGGTCCCTCTGAACCCGCCAACCATCCGGGCCCCGGGGAATCAGTTGAAGATCATAAAAAGGGGGATATCTAATAATCGCGGCCTACCTCAACCAAACCTCCCACCGGACTGCTCACCTTATGTAGCTGTCCTGACCAATGTTACACCAATTAGGGAGGACGGGCTTCATCATTATACTGAATCACATGAGTCCCTTAAAAATAAAACCGTGGCATGGCTTAATCGGGAGTGTGGCTTTCCAGTGGCTCTGGCGGACCAAATCTTGGCTACCACCAGGGTCAACTGGATTGGCACATCCCCGAAGCACATCTCTGGGGATTGTGTTATTGTTAATTTCAGTAATCCACACCTTGCCACAACAGCTTTGATTCGAGCCACCTCTCGTCCGTGCAATGAGCAGGGCATCTCACTTCGTCCCTTGGGCTTTTTTTATAGACAATGCATTAGTCCCCATTTTTGCAACAATGGGGGGGGGAGTACGAGGGGAGAAGCTGTGGACAGGTTTGCAAATAGTTTTCATGTGAATACTGCTAATCGTTTTGAGTGCCTTAGCGGGCTGGACCAAAGTGATTGACTGGAATACAAGATACCCCCTGAGATTCTGGAGAGACAGGCTCCGCCTGACTTGGGACAAAATGTTTGTATTTTAGGGACTCCGACCAACACCCCTGGGATAATTTTAGATCGCTTGCCTAGGGACTTGAAGGGTGACACAGTCGGTCAATCGGAGTCTTTGATGGTGTTGGGTATGTTACCCCCAGTTACCGAGTTGGAACGGACCCCGTTTGGTACTGATCAAATTGATCATACCCCAGGGTACATGGATAACCCCTCGGGGACTACTGTAGATTGTACGCCTATGGGCAGGGAGGGCACCCTTCTTGGCGGGCCGGAGTTATCATCAGATACCTTAAATGTTGCTATTTCCAAGCAAGGTAGTAATTGTTCACCTAAGGGGCCTGGTGCACCTGGTCATTCCAGATGTTATATTGCCAGTTGGAATATTGCGGGCATCAGGTCCAAATCAGATTGCTTAGGCTGGACTGAATTTTTAGCTCTCTTTGATATCATCTGTTTACAGGAAACTTGGTGTAGGGACTTTGAAGTTTATAATGGTTTTGCTTGGCTTGCACCCCTGAACATATGATGTGCTTCCCATTGTCCAAATTGTCACTTCCACATACTTCGTGCTCATCACTACCGGCCCTACAGGTGTGGGCATCATTGTAATAGGAGAAACTGGGTCCTCTGTGCACCTTGCTAGACATATGTTTGGGGTGTGAGCAGCTGACTTAGGGGTGACTCCCGTACCCAGGCTGTTGTGACCAGAGCCTTCCTTGTGTGGTAACTGATGGCTGACTGACCAAGTGTTCTGCAGACATGAGTGGAACTTGCGGTGAATATGTTTGGCACAGCTGTGCTCCCACAGGAGTTGTGTCCCCTCAAGTTAGTGTGTTGTCCAGTGACATGGCCTGGGCCCATGGTGTGTGTTGTATGTGCATGTGTGTATGTCCACATCCCTGTTCATACACAGACAGTGTTCCCTTGATATGTTCCTGTTGTTGATGCTTGCTGAGTGGTACTGGGTTAATCCCACTACTTTTCCAATGGGCTACCAGATGTGTGGGTGTATGACTCTCTACTGTTAATTGGTATATCATCATTGTGATTTGTCGGTTCTGAGTGTTGATGATGTTGTCAGACACAGAATAGACACAGCGAGGGTTCCTCAAGGCACTTGTGTGTTTGCAATATCATGTAGTTGTCCCTAGGTGGTAGTTTTCAGTGATTGAGACATTTGTATGTGTGTGTGACTGCTCCCACTTGTCGGGTTTACGGCAGCGCTGCTGGCAGGTGTCTGCATGGGTGCCTTGTGTTCCTCCTTGGCATCTGCATAGTCCTGGGACTGTGGCAGGGATTGTGAAGGTCACATGAGCTTTGAGGTCATGGCCATGTACCGCATACTGTGCAGTGTGTCTGTCATTCCCCAGGGTTGTAAACAGTCCTTGTGTGATATGTGTGTGCACCTTAGTTCCTGCCAATATTCCTGTGTTTGTCATGTGGGCATGTGCAATGTCACCTGTCCATGTTGGCTTCACAGATACACATTGTTGCAGTTCAGGTGTGTGGTGTTGATGGTGGACTGATGTGAATGTTTGCATGGATGGTCCCCTAGCTCCCGTTTGTCCATGGATGAGGGGCCATGCTGAGTGATTTGTGTTTGTGTGATGTACGTTTGTGGCACAGGACACATGTTTGGGTTTCCCGGTTTGTACGACATCTGCCTTTGTCATCACAGTGGAGGTGTCATGCATGCTTGTGTCACCCCAATGTCTTGTCCCTGGGGATTGTGCTGTTGTGTGTCAGTCTCTTGTTGTGTTACTTGGTGTTCATTCCAGCTAGTGTCACATGTGTCTGTTGTGCTTCCTCTCATCTCCCAACGCCTGATTGCCCACTGAGGGTGTCCCAATGATGGTTTACTTTTGTATGGCACTGTGTCCACATCTGTGTCACTGTGGTTCAGCCCCTCTCATGTGTTGTGTAGTTGCCTGGGGATACTGTGACACACACACACACACATGTTGTGTCCGAAGTGCTGTGTGAGTTTGCCTGTTTGTGTTTGTGCATCTGCACCAGTGCATTGGTATTGCTGTTGTGGGCCATTGTCTGGATACTGTTTCTGTGATTTTGCATGCTGTCCCTGTGAGTCATTTCACATCATTGTGCACATTCATCCTGGTTGTTGGGTGCCATTGCTGGCATGGTATGTGAGTTAGTGAGCTCACACCTACAGTCTACACATGTTGTTTTGATTGGTGTGTCTATTTTCGAGATGGGTGCATGCTTGGTGATGGTCACATCTGCTGTTGTGTCATTGTACGCCGTGTGCATTGTCAGCCCCCTATGTGTGGTGCTTGTCTGCACATGGCCGAGAGTGTTATGTTTTCACAGCACTGTTAGCCTCACCACATATCTGTGTGTATGGGACACAACCACTAGTTTGCCCCAGAAGTGTTTGATGTGTTGGGAGCAGGGATCATACATGCTGTTTGTTATTTGCAGCTTTGACCATGATGACACTTACCTTTTGGTCACTGTGATGAGGGGGGTTTAGTCCCCATCACCACAATGCTCAACATCTGCTGCATTTTGGAAGCCCCCACTTAACTTCTGTTCTACACAGTGAGGGGGTGTTCTTTTTACATTGCCACAGTGCTATGGTGATGCTTGCCTTGTGTATGTCACACTCATGTGTTGGTCACAAATGTGCTGTTACTTACATTGTATGCTCGTAGCCATATTCACTGTTGTGGGCATTTGTCACAGACTACACACTGTTGTCATGATGTCGTGGGGGATGTATTTTGCGGACATACCTGATGTTTGCGTATGCTGGATGTGTTGCGCATCACCCATCCTATGGCTGGGAGTGGCAGGGGTGATGTGCAACATAAGCCCTGTGCGTGGGGGTGGCAGAGGTGATGGGCAACATAGTCCCTATGGGTGGGGGTGGCAGTAGTGATGAGCAACTGGTCCCCTGTGAGTGGGGGTGGCAGGGGTGATGGGCAATATAAGCCCTGTGAGTGGGGGTGGCAGGGGTGATGGGCAACATAGTCCCTATGGGTGGTGGTGGCAGTAGTGATGAGCAACAGGTCCCCTGTGAGTGGGGGTGACAGGGGTGATGGGCAACAGGTCCCCTGTGGTGGGGGTGGCAGGGGTGATGGGCAACATAAGCCCTGTGAGTGGGTGTGGCAGGGGTGATGGGCAACATAGTCCCTATGGTTGGGGGTGGCAGGGGTGCTGGTCGTGCAACCCCTATGGTGGGCTGTTGTTAGTGGCCCGGATATGGATCCCCTGTGTGTGTGTGTCCCATTTTGCGGGTACGTGTCGTTTGTTTATGTGGTAGGTGTCTGACTTACCGCCTGCGCCGTCAGCGTCGGTCCCTGATCCTGTCATAGATGCAGACTACTGGTATGACCTGCGCGATGGGATTCATGTTGTGTTTGTGTCGTACACGCTGCTTGTTGCTCCGTCTCGTACCCGCTGCAAGCTGTTCCGTCTCGTAGCCGTGTATTGTTTTGTGGCGCGAATCGTAGCTGATATGCTTGTTTTCTGGATGCTGTGATGTGCCGTACATGATGACCCGTCCGGCGCGTAGGAAGTATGCCGGAAACTGCTATGGATACTGCTTCCGGGCGACACGGTTCCTCTTTGGAAGTTACGGCTCAGGCGGAGAATGGGTCTTGATTCACAGCCTACGTGTCGGTCGTGTTTTTGGCAGTTATGCGCATCGTACTTACTCTACAGGATGGACCGGCTCCGGGTACGTGTCGGTCGCAGGGTAAGGCTACGGACAGCTGTCCGACCGGCTATCGGAATCGGACCCAGAATGGTCAAAATTATGTCTTGGGAGTTCAATACAACCAATCACACTCCCTGGGGTGCATCCACAAACATCACAATCACACTCAGGGATGCCTGAACCAATGCTGACACAAATAGCCAAACACAAACCTCACAAACAACATACACAGAAGTACAACAAGCCCATACATGCGCAGCCAAACAGTGGAAAGGCAATGTGAGCCTAGACAGAACAGGAATACACAATATTGTCACTCAGGGCCAATGCACAGACACCATACCTCAACACAAACAAGAGGTGCATTATCAAAAATCAACAATGAACACTAACTAGGATCAATGGGACAATCAGCTAACACAGACAGAGACACCACACCACTCATCAAGTGGACAAGGTGCCATATTGGACCAGAAGCATGCACATGCACAAACCTGAAACGTGACAGGTCAAAAATAGGAGGACAAACCACCAATGTGCACTGAAAACAAGCCCAGCAACAAGAATCCACCTTGCTGCAGCTGACAGACACACAAGTAATGCACACCACACCTGCAACACACATCTGAGTGTATCACACAACAACAACCACTCATACACAATGTCATGCCAATAGAACATCACACACACACAGCAGCTGTCAGTAGAAAGAGCCAACACAGGCCGAACACTGCATACATCCACAACAAAAACACAACTGATGCATACACCAATCCATCACATTGCAAACTCAGCTGGACATCAGGTGGATGCACACCAGGCAAGTACAAGGCAACATGCACTGACATGCACGCACAACAAGCAGTGTGTTCATACCAACCAAATCAGTAGCACACACATCTCAGTGCCACACCATGTACTCCCACAACACAAATCATCACAGCACACATAGAATATCACACTCAGAAAGGGTAGCAGTACCTTAGCAAACACACATACAGCTTACCCAACAAGCACAGATGCACAACTCAGGGACATCCAGGTGCAAACAACATGACCAGAGGACTGTGCTTCCCAAACATTTGCACTGCACATGAGCAACCATGACAGCAAACAAGTACAAGAAAATAACACATAACCAATTGGGAAACTGTCCTGAGTAGCACATTGGTCCTGTACCCAGATCAGCCTCACACAGCATAGTGTCACACTATGAAGTGGTGGGGAGGCTCACACACTGGCAAGCCATGGCGTGGAAGACATGAGATTCATGTAGGGTGTACTTCAGTAGTGGACAGGTGAGCAGTGTACAATACACAAACACATAGAGGAGTTACTCACAATGTGTATGCATCAGAAGGACCTATAGGGGATGGCATGACTCCACATACCATTTGGAGGCAACAAAGGGTCAAGTGACAGCAATGCATGAGAAGACTCACAAATAATGTCAGTGTAGAGTGCCAGGATTGAGTGGGCGTGGCTAGCTGTCGAGCATGGCGGCCGCATCCTAGTGGAGCTCCCGGCCGGGACCCGACATACCCTGCTGTTTACACTGGAACCTGGGGAGCTCAATCCCTGAATTCTCCCCTGGGGTGTAGAGGAGGCGGCGGAGATCATCGGAGACCTACTTAGACCCTGCAGTTATTGAGAACTGTTGCGAGGGTCTGACTCCGTACGGCGCGGCCTGTGGTGGTGGAGACCGGGACTACTTCTGGAGCGGAGTCTGGGGTGTATTGCGGCTCACTCCCGACTGGGCCAACAGTGAACACTGACGAACTTTGTGCCCCGCCTTGAGGTGCGTGCTTTAATTGTTTGCAACTAGAGGCGAGATCCGGGTCCAGTGCACCGGACTAAACTGATTGAACGCCCAATGACGCACTTTATCCGGTTCAGTGTTCAGTGTGCAAACCCTCTTTTGAGCCCTACATCTGTATAAACACTGCTGGGGATATTATACATTGTTTTCACCATGCAACACTTATTGACGGACTACTGAACTGTCAACACTTCATTGACCCGCCTGATTTAATGTACGTCATTGGGCCCAGGCAGAAAGCCACGACCCCGACCCCTCAACATATGCCAATGTGTGCAAGCCAGTGCTGCTGAAATATTGCGGAACTTTAATGACCCCCCCCCCACCCCCTCTGGGCCTGCTGACCCGATTTGGTGCACGACCTGTGCTGCTCTAAGTACGAGGACATTGCAAACGGCCTTTTGGCCCTAAGGTGAGGAGCTGGGGGCTGTTCATCCTTAGTGACAGCCATATGCTGAACGCTGTGCCATTTTAACAAGAACACTTACCTGCCGTGAGGGGAACGGCCTGCAGCAGGGTCTCTGGGCAGCATCTTTTCGGAGCTTTGCCGCCATGAGGGCAACGGCCCTTGTAAACTTAATTTCCCGGCATTCCCTGGTCCGGCGCTTGCCGATGACGACTCTACCCAGCGCCGGACCTGCTTAAAACCAACCAGGCGCTGGGCTCACCCTCTAATATTTTGTCACTGGACATCAGAACTGTAAGTGTCGCTAATGGCCATTTGGTTGTGCTGTTGGTTACCCCTGACTGTTGTGTGATATCGAAGTACTTCCCTTTACTTTCTTGGCACCACTTAGTAACCTCTCCTGTATTAACTCCGCCCCAGCTCACGTGACTAATTAAGACTGGCCACCCTTGTAGGCTTCACACTTTAGTAACTGTCGGTAGCTCGGGGTTGTTGAGTGGGGCCTTAGATTATAAACTTAAAAATTCTGTTATTTTTAACGTCATTTTTAACGTCATTTTTAACGTCATTTCATATCAAGTGCTTCTTTCAATTCGGTAATTTTTGTGTTGGTTATCTTATTTCTTTGTACCTTTGTATTTTATTTTTTAATGCGACATGCTCAAATCTGCCGGGAATCCCCGCCCTAGTGTCTCTACACTTGATAACTATTTAGTTAAAGTAGTAGACAAAATTAATAAGGAACGTAGACTATCTCTGGGTTTAGGAAGTATTCCTGACCCTACGATACAACCAATCACTGTGGAGATTTCTGCTCCTTTGCCTACTGATCCGTTATTTCCCACTATTGATGATAGTTGTTCAGTGGTCTCTCCAGTGGTCTCTCCAGACTGTTTAATCAGGGAGGGCAACAATGAAAAAGTGCAATCACGGGTTATCTCTGATGCCGAGGATTCCCACAAGGAACCTGATGCAAATAAGTCTCATTATGATCTTGACTCTGACGCACCGGGTCCAGTGGTCCCTAAACCTCATAGAGTGTTGAGGTCAGGGAGACATTTAAGTAGACCAGTACAACCTAAGAAGGGGGGCCATAACAAGAAAAAGAATAGTGTCCCCTTACCAAGCGGGGGTCCCACCGAGTCAAACATCTTACTAAATGATGATAATCCCACCCATCTGACACTAGCCCCAGACCAGCTTGAGCTTCTTATAGGGATGATTGATGCTAAATTGGATAAAATAGTCCTTCCACTCCTCGATAAACTTGAGGTTGTTTCTAGGGAGGTTGTTAGATTAAGTGAGCTTGTGCAATCTGCCCTGAAACCAATTAATAGCCAGCAACCAGCCGCTGCTGCGATCCCTATGGTCGGGGGTCGGACCAGTAGGCCCGTGCAACCTAACAAATTAACTCCCACCGTTGGAACGACTTATATAGGTTCTAGTAACCCTGCTCAGATAAATAGTAACCCCATTTTAGCTTCCGAGCAGCAGAGTAATTTAAACTCGCCATCCTCAAGGCGTTCTATAAAAGTTACTACAGCATTATCTTCATGCACTAATGAGGTCCCTCTGAACCCGCCAACCATCCGGGCCCCGGGGAATCAGTTGAAGATCATAAAAAGGGGGATATCTAATAATCGCGGCCTACCTCAACCAAACCTCCCACCGGACTGCTCACCTTATGTAGCTGTCCTGACCAATGTTACACCAATTAGGGAGGACGGGCTTCATCATTATACTGAATCACATGAGTCCCTTAAAAATAAAACCGTGGCATGGCTTAATCGGGAGTGTGGCTTTCCAGTGGCTCTGGCGGACCAAATCTTGGCTACCACCAGGGTCAACTGGATTGGCACATCCCCGAAGCACATCTCTGGGGATTGTGTTATTGTTAATTTCAGTAATCCACACCTTGCCACAACAGCTTTGATTCGAGCCACCTCTCGTCCGTGCAATGAGCAGGGCATCTCACTTCGTCCCTTGGGCTTTTTTTATAGACAATGCATTAGTCCCCATTTTTGCAACAATGGGGGGGGGAGTACGAGGGGAGAAGCTGTGGACAGGTTTGCAAATAGTTTTCATGTGAATACTGCTAATCGTTTTGAGTGCCTTAGCGGGCTGGACCAAAGTGATTGACTGGAATACAAGATACCCCCTGAGATTCTGGAGAGACAGGCTCCGCCTGACTTGGGACAAAATGTTTGTATTTTAGGGACTCCGACCAACACCCCTGGGATAATTTTAGATCGCTTGCCTAGGGACTTGAAGGGTGACACAGTCGGTCAATCGGAGTCTTTGATGGTGTTGGGTATGTTACCCCCAGTTACCGAGTTGGAACGGACCCCGTTTGGTACTGATCAAATTGATCATACCCCAGGGTACATGGATAACCCCTCGGGGACTACTGTAGATTGTACGCCTATGGGCAGGGAGGGCACCCTTCTTGGCGGGCCGGAGTTATCATCAGATACCTTAAATGTTGCTATTTCCAAGCAAGGTAGTAATTGTTCACCTAAGGGGCCTGGTGCACCTGGTCATTCCAGATGTTATATTGCCAGTTGGAATATTGCGGGCATCAGGTCCAAATCAGATTGCTTAGGCTGGACTGAATTTTTAGCTCTCTTTGATATCATCTGTTTACAGGAAACTTGGTGTAGGGACTTTGAAGTTTATAATGGTTTTGCTTGGCTTGCACCCCTGAACATATGATGTGCTTCCCATTGTCCAAATTGTCACTTCCACATACTTCGTGCTCATCACTACCGGCCCTACAGGTGTGGGCATCATTGTAATAGGAGAAACTGGGTCCTCTGTGCACCTTGCTAGACATATGTTTGGGGTGTGAGCAGCTGACTTAGGGGTGACTCCCGTACCCAGGCTGTTGTGACCAGAGCCTTCCTTGTGTGGTAACTGATGGCTGACTGACCAAGTGTTCTGCAGACATGAGTGGAACATGCGGTGAATATGTTTGGCACAGCTGTGCTCCCACAGGAGTTGTGTCCCCTCAAGTTAGTGTGTTGTCCAGTGACATGGCCTGGGCCCATGGTGTGTGTTGTATGTGCATGTGTGTATGTCCACATCCCTGTTCATACACAGACAGTGTTCCCTTGATATGTTCCTGTTGTTGATGCTTGCTGAGTGGTACTGGGTTAATCCCACTACTTTTCCAATGGGCTACCAGATGTGTGGGTGTATGACTCTCTACTGTTAATTGGTATATCATCATTGTGATTTGTCGGTTCTGAGTGTTGATGATGTTGTCAGACACAGAATAGACACAGCGAGGGTTCCTCAAGGCACTTGTGTGTTTGCAATATCATGTAGTTGTCCCTAGGTGGTAGTTTTCAGTGATTGAGACATTTGTATGTGTGTGTGACTGCTCCCACTTGTCGGGTTTACGGCAGCGCTGCTGGCAGGTGTCTGCATGGGTGCCTTGTGTTCCTCCTTGGCATCTGCATAGTCCTGGGACTGTGGCAGGGATTGTGAAGGTCACATGAGCTTTGAGGTCATGGCCATGTACCGCATACTGTGCAGTGTGTCTGTCATTCCCCAGGGTTGTAAACAGTCCTTGTGTGATATGTGTGTGCACCTTAGTTCCTGCCAATATTCCTGTGTTTGTCATGTGGGCATGTGCAATGTCACCTGTCCATGTTGGCTTCACAGATACACATTGTTGCAGTTCAGGTGTGTGGTGTTGATGGTGGACTGATGTGAATGTTTGCATGGATGGTCCCCTAGCTCCCGTTTGTCCATGGATGAGGGGCCATGCTGAGTGATTTGTGTTTGTGTAATGTACGTTTGTGGCACAGGACACATGTTTGGGTTTCCCGGTTTGTACGACATCTGCCTTTGTCATCACAGTGGAGGTGTCATGCATGCTTGTGTCACCCCAATGTCTTGTCCCTGGGGATTGTGCTGTTGTGTGTCAGTCTCTTGTTGTGTTACTTGGTGTTCATTCCAGCTAGTGTCACATGTGTCTGTTGTGCTTCCTCTCATCTCCCAACGCCTGATTGCCCACTGAGGGTGTCCCAATGATGGTTTACTTTTGTATGGCACTGTGTCCACATCTGTGTCACTGTGGTTCAGCCCCTCTCATGTGTTGTGTAGTTGCCTGGGGATACTGTGACACACACACACACATGTTGTGTCCGAAGTGCTGTGTGAGTTTGCCTGTTTGTGTTTGTGCATCTGCACCAGTGCATTGGTATTGCTGTTGTGGGCCATTGTCTGGATACTGTTTCTGTGATTTTGCATGCTGTCCCTGTGAGTCATTTCACATCATTGTGCACATTCATCCTGGTTGTTGGGTGCCATTGCTGGCATGGTATGTGAGTTAGTGAGCTCACACCTACAGTCTACACATGTTGTTTTGATTGGTGTGTCTATTTTCGAGATGGGTGCATGCTTGGTGATGGTCACATCTGCTGTTGTGTCATTGTACGCTGTGTGCATTGTCAGCCCCCTATGTGTGGTGCTTGTCTGCACATGGCCGAGAGTGTTATGTTTTCACAGCACTGTTAGCCTCACCACATATCTGTGTGTATGGGACACAACCACTAGTTTGCCCCAGAAGTGTTTGATGTGTTGGGAGCAGGGATCATACATGCTGTTTGTTATTTGCAGCTTTGACCATGATGACACTTACCTTTTGGTCACTGTGATGAGGGGGGTTTAGTCCCCATCACCACAATGCTCAACATCTGCTGCATTTTGGAAGCCCCCACTTAACTTCTGTTCTACACAGTGAGGGGGTGTTCTTTTTACATTGCCACAGTGCTATGGTGATGCTTGCCTTGTGTGTGTCACACTCATGTGTTGGTCACACATGTGCTGTTACTTACATTGTATGCTCGTAGCCATATTCACTGTTGTGGGCATTTGTCACAGACTACACACTGTTGTCATGATGTCGTGGGGGATGTATTTTGCGGACATACCTGATGTTTGCGTATGCTGGATGTGTTGCGCATCACCCATCCTATGGCTGGGGGTGGCAGGGGTGATGTGCAACATAAGCCCTGTGTGTGGGGGTGGCAGAGGTGATGGGCAACATAGTCCCTATGGGTGGGGGTGGCAGTAGTGATGAGCAACTGGTCCCCTGTGAGTGGGGGTGGCAGGGGTGATGGGCAATATAAGCCCTGTGAGTGGGGGTGGCAGGGGTGATGGGCAACATAGTCCCTATGGGTGGTGGTGGCAGTAGTGATGAGCAACAGGTCCCCTGTGAGTGGGGGTGACAGGGGTGATGGGCAACAGGTCCCCTGTGGTGGGGGTGGCAGGGGTGATGGGCAACATAAGCCCTGTGAGTGGGTGTGGCAGGGGTGATGGGCAACATAGTCCCTATGGTTGGGGGTGGCAGGGGTGCTGGTCGTGCAACCCCTATTGTGGGCTGTTGTTAGTGGCCCGGATATGGATCCCCTGTGTGTGTGTGTCCCATTTTGTGGGTACGTGTCGTTTGTTTATGTGGTAGGTATCTGACTTACCGCCTGCGCCGTCAGCGTCGGTCCCTGATCCTGTCATAGATGCAGAGTACTGGTATGACCTGCGCGATGGGATTCATGTTGTGTTTGTGTCGTACACGCTGCTTGTTGCTCCGTCTCGTACCCGCTGCAAGCTGTTCCGTCTCGTAGCCGTGTATTGTTTTGTGGCGCGAATCGTAGCTGATATGCTTGTTTTCTGGATGCTGTGATGTGCCGTACATGATGACCCGTCCGGCGCGTAGGAAGTATGCCGGAAACTGCTATGGATACTGCTTCCGGGCTACACGGTTCCTCTTTGGAAGTTACGGCTCAGACGAGAATGGGTCTTGATTCACAGCCTATGTGTCGGTCGTGTTTTTGGCAGTTATGCGCATCGTACTTACTCTACAGGATGGACCGGCTCCGGGTACGTGTCGGTCGCAGGGTAAGGCTACGGACAGCTGTCCGACCGGCTATCGGAATCGGACCCAGAATGGTCAAAATTATGTCTTGGGAGTTCAATACAACCAATCACACTCCCTGGGGTGCATCCACAAACATCACACTCACACTCAGGGATGCCTGAACCAATGCTGACACAAATAGCCAAACACAAACCTCACAAACAACATACACAGAAGTACAACAAGCCCATACATGCGCAGCCAAACAGTGGAAAGGCAATGTGAGCCTAGACAGAACAGGAATACACAATATTGTCACTCAGGGCCAATGCACAGACACCATACCTCAACACAAACAAGAGGTGCATTATCAAAAATCAACAATGAACACTAACTAGGATCAATGGGACAATCAGCTAACACAGACAGAGACACCACACCACTCATCAAGTGGACAAGGTGCCATATTGGACCAGAAGCATGCACATGCACAAACCTGAAACGTGACAGGTCAAAAATAGGAGGACAAACCACCAATGTGCACTGAAAACAAGCCCAGCAACAAGAATCCACCTTGCTGCAGCTGACAGACACACAAGTAATGCACACCACACCTGCAACACACATCTGAGTGTATCACACAACAACAACCACTCATACACAATGTCATGCAAAAAGAACATCACATACACACAGCAGCTGTCAGTAGAAAGAGCCAACACAGGCCGAACACTGCATACATCCACAACAAAAACACAACTGATGCATACACCAATCCATCACATTGCAAACTCAGCTGGACATCAGGTGGATGCACACCAGGCAAGTACAAGGCAACATGCACTGACATGCACGCACAACAAGCAGTGTGTTCATACCAACCAAATCAGTAGCACACACATCTCAGTGCCACACCATGTACTCCCACAACACAAATCATCACAGCACACATAGAATATCACACTCAGAAAGGGTAGCAGTACCTTAGCAAACACACATACAGCTTACCCAACAAGCACAGATGCACAACTCAGGGACATCCAGGTGCAAACAACATGACCAGAGGATTGTGCTTCCCAAACATTTGCACTGCACATGAGCAACCATGACAGCAAACAAGTACAAGAAAATAACACATAACCAATTGGGAAACTGTCCTGAGTAGCACATTGGTCCTGTACCCAGATCAGCCTCACACAGCATAGTGTCACACTATGAAGTGGTGGGGAGGCTCACACACTGGCAAGCCATGGCGTGGAAGACATGAGATTCATGTAGGGTGTACTTCAGTAGTGGACAGGTGAGCAGTGTACAATACACAAACACATAGAGGAGTTACTCACAATGTGTATGCATCAGAAGCACCTATAGGGGATGGCATGACTCCACATACCATTTGGAGGCAACAAAGGGTCAAGTGACAGCAATGCATGAGAAGACTCACAAATAATGTCAGTGTAGAGTGCCAGGATTGAGTGGGTGTGGCTAGCTGTCGAGCATGGCGGCCGCATCCTAGTGGAGCTCCCGGCCGGGACCCGACATACCCTGCTGTTTACACTGGAACCTGGGGAGCTCAATCCCTGAATTCTCCCCTGGGGTGTAGAGGAGGCGGCCGAGATCATCGGAGACCTACTTAGACCCTGCAGTTATTGAGAACTGTTGCGAGGGTCTGACTCCGTACGGCGCGGCCTGTGGTGGTGGAGACCGGGACTACTTCTGGAGCGGAGTCTGGGGTGTATTGCGGCTCACTCCCGACTGGGCCAACAGTGAACACTGACGAACTTTGTGCCCCGCCTTGAGGTGCGTGCTTTAATTGTTTGCAACTAGAGGCGAGATCCGGGTCCAGTGCACCGGACTAAACTGATTGAACGCCCAATGACGCACTTTATCCGGTTCAGTGTTCAGTGTGCAAACCCTCTTTTGAGCCCTACATCTGTATAAACACTGCTGGGGATATTATACATTGTTTTCACCATGCAACACTTATTGACGGACTACTGAACTGTCAACACTTCATTGACCCGCCTGATTTAATGTACGTCATTGGGCCCAGGCAGAAAGCCACGACCCCGACCCCTCAACATATGCCAATGTGTGCAAGCCAGCGCTGCTGAAATATTGCGGAACTTTAATGACCCCCCCTCCACCCCCTCTGGGCCTGCTGACCCGATTTGGTGCACGACCTGTGCTGCTCTAAGTACGAGGACATTGCAAACGGCCTTTTGGCCCCAAGGTGAGGAGCTGGGGGCAGTTCATCCTTAGTGACAGCCATATGCTGAACGCTGTGCCATTTTAACAAGAACACTTACCTGCCGTGAGGGGAACGGCCTGCAGCAGGGTCTCTGGGCAGCATCTTTTCGGAGCTTTGCCGCCATGAGGGGAACGGCCCTTCTAAACTTCATTTCCCGGCATTCCCTGGTCCGGCGCTTGCCGATGGCGGCTCTACCCAGCGCCGGACCTGCTTAAAACCAACCAGGCGCTGGGCTCACCCTCTAATATTTTGTCACTGGACATCAGAACTGTAAGTGTCGCTAATGGCCATTTGGTTGTGCTGTTGGTTACCCCTGACTGTTGTGTGATATCGAAGTACTTCCCTTTACTTTCTTGGCACCACTTAGTAACCTCTCCTGTATTAACTCCGCCCCAGCTCACGTGACTAATTAAGACTGGCCACCCTTGTAGGCTTCGCACTTTAGTAACTGTCGGTAGCTCGGGGTTGTTGAGTGGGGCCTTAGATTATAAACTTAAAAATTCTGTTATTTTTAACGTCATTTTTAACGTCATTTCATATCAAGTGCTTCTTTCAATTCGGTAATTTTTGTGTTGGTTATCTTATTTCTTTGTACCTTTGTATTTTATTTTTTAATGCGACATGCTCAAATCTGCCGGGAATCCCCGCCCTAGTGTCTCTACACTTGATAACTATTTAGTTAAAGTAGTAGACAAAATTAATAAGGAACGTAGACTATCTCTGGGTTTAGGAAGTATTCCTGACCCTACGATACAACCAATCACTGTGGAGATTTCTGCTCCTTTGCCTACTGATCCGTTATTTCCCACTATTGATGATAGTTGTTCAGTGGTCTCTCCAGTGGTCTCTCCAGACTGTTTAATCAGGGAGGGCAACAATGAAAAAGTGCAATCACGGGTTATCTCTGATGCCGAGGATTCCCACAAGGAACCTGATGCAAATAAGTCTCATTATGATCTTGACTCTGACGCACCGGGTCCAGTGGTCCCTAAACCTCATAGAGTGTTGAGGTCAGGGAGACATTTAAGTAGACCAGTACAACCTAAGAAGGGGGGCCATAACAAGAAAAAGAATAGTGTCCCCTTACCAAGCGGGGGTCCCACCAAGTCAAACATCTTACTAAATGATGATAATCCCACCCATCTGACACTAGCCCCAGACCAGCTTGAGCTTCTTATAGGGATGATTGATGCTAAATTGGATAAAATAGTCCTTCCACTCCTCGATAAACTTGAGGTTGTTTCTAGGGAGGTTGTTAGATTAAGTGAGCTTGTGCAATCTGCCCTGAAACCAATTAATAGCCAGCAACCAGCCGCTGCTGCGATCCCTATGGTCGGGGGTCGGACCAGTAGGCCCGTGCAGCCTAACAAATTAACTCCCACCGTTGGAACGACTTATATAGGTTCTAGTAACCCTGCTCAGATAAATAGTAACCCCATTTTAGCTTCCGAGCAGCAGAGTAATTTAAACTCGCCATCCTCAAGGCGTTCTATAAAAGTTACTACAGCATTATCTTCATGCACTAATGAGGTCCCTCTGAACCCGCCAACCATCCGGGCCCCGGGGAATCAGTTGAAGATCATAAAAAGGGGGATATCTAATAATCGCGGCCTACCTCAACCAAACCTCCCACCGGACTGCTCACCTTATGTAGCTGTCCTGACCAATGTTACACCAATTAGGGAGGACGGGCTTCATCATTATACTGAATCACATGAGTCCCTTAAAAATAAAACCGTGGCATGGCTTAATCGGGAGTGTGGCTTTCCAGTGGCTCTGGCGGACCAAATCTTGGCTACCACCAGGGTCAACTGGATTGGCACATCCCCGAAGCACATCTCTGGGGATTGTGTTATTGTTAATTTCAGTAATCCACACCTTGCCACAACAGCTTTGATTCGAGCCACCTCTCGTCCGTGCAATGAGCAGGGCATCTCACTTCGTCCCTTGGGCTTTTTTTATAGACAATGCATTAGTCCCCATTTTTGCAACAATGGGGGGGGGGAGTACGAGGGGAGAAGCTGTGGACAGGTTTGCAAATAGTTTTCATGTGAATACTGCTAATCGTTTTGAGTGCCTCAGCGGGCTGGACCAAAGTGATTGACTGGAATACAAGATACCCCCTGAGATTCTGGAGAGACAGGCTCCGCCTGACTTGGGACAAAATGTTTGTATTTTAGGGACTCCGACCAACACCCCTGGGATAATTTTAGATCGCTTGCCTAGGGACTTGAAGGGTGACACAGTCGGTCAATCGGAGTCTTTGATGGTGTTGGGTATGTTACCCCCAGTTACAGAGTTGGAACGGACCCCGTTTGGTACTGATCAAATTGATCATACCCCAGGGTACATGGATAACCCCTCGGGGACTACTGTAGATTGTACGCCTATGGGCAGGGAGGGCACCCTTCTTGGCCGGCCGGAGTTATCATCAGATACCTTAAATGTTGCTATTTCCAAGCAAGGTAGTAATTGTTCACCTAAGGGGCCTGGTGCACCTGGTCATTCCAGATGTTATATTGCCAGTTGGAATATTGCGGGCATCAGGTCCAAATCAGATTGCTTAGGCTGGACTGAATTTTTAGCTCTCTTTGATATCATCTGTTTACAGGAAACTTGGTGTAGGGACTTTGAAGTTTATAATGGTTTTGTCTCTTACCAGTTACCTGCCACTGGCTCCCTATCAGGTAGAGCTAAGGGAGGCCTTTTGATTTTAATCTCTGTCCAAACCCCCTTGCTGGTTAAAAAATATATACAAGTTGGGGCTCATTCTCAGATCTTGTGGCTCTACAAAACCGGAGGCAGAAACATTCTTTTAATACATTTTTATAATAATGTTTTTGATGATACCAGGGTTCAGGTGGTTAGTGCACTATCAAGTGCGTTGGATGATATCCTTAAGGAATCCAACGTAATCTTTGATTTGTTCATGGCAGGAGATTTTAATGCTACTACCTGTCCATTCTCAAGTGTCAATGTTTGTGGGGTGGTGGACTGTTATGGGGACGGAATTCCCCACTTTCAACATAATCGTTATGGAGATCCCTGAAATAGTCTCCTTGATTCACATAATATGTCTATTATGGTGAATGAGAAAAATGAGCAGGAGGAGATTTGTCCAACTTTCACAGGTCGGGGTGCGAATTCTGTTATTGATTTTATCTGTATTTCCTCGAGTCTCGAGGCCTGGACTATGGCACCTAAAGTCATAGACATCCAGCTTAGTGACCATAATTGTTTGTCAGTTGAGGCTATGTTATGGGAAAATAATGGGAACTACATTGCAGGCAGTATCAATAACATAGAAGTTGTACGCCCTAATGGTTTTAGACTCAGATGGAGGGGGGACAAAGCCGAAATCTTGTCTGACTCAATTATCACTAGCTGCCTGGCTGGTATCACAGGTATTTTAGAAGATAACCTTGGTACTATTGGCTCTATTGAGCTTTTTACCGGTATTAATGCGGTCATTGACTCCAAGTTTACTAGTACATCTAAATTTAAGGAAGAACGTCTGCGGGGGTGGTTTAATACAGCTTGTACTCAGGCTTTAAAGGAATTAAATTTAGCCTTATCAGCCTCGCCTAGAGACAAGGATTTGGTTGCAGATCTCAGAACCAGATACAAGAATACCCTCAAACGGAGAAAACTGGAAGCGTGGGATAATTTGTCCCTGGCTGCCGAATCTAATAATAGTACCCTATTTTGGAAAACAGTTAATTCCCCTTTTCTCAAAGATGACAAAATCCCTGAATTAACCTCTACTGTTATGAAGGAAGAGTGGGTTTCCCATTTCTCTAAAATCTTTGAGTCTGATACTGTACCTAGGGATTCTGGGGATAGGTGGCCGTATATGCCATTGAATATCACCATTCAAGAGGTTTTAGATAGCATAAGGGCAAGTAAAGGAGGAAAAGCCCAGGGACCAGATGGCGTTCCAATCGATGTTTATAAACTGGTCCCTGAAGTCTGGGGGCCTTTGCTAACTAATATCTTTAATGCAGCAGCCTGTAATGAGGTCCCCCCTACTTGGGAAGAATCCATCCTAATACCAATATTTAAGAAAGGAAATCGAGGGGACATTAAGAACTATCGTCCAATCTCCTTGTTGGATTCTTCCGTAAAAGTAATGAGTAGAGTGCTCCTAGTAAGGCTGGAAGAATGGGTGGAGGATAATGGCATTCTAGCAGAGAGCCAGTTTGGGTTCAGGAAGGGCCGAGGTACGATTGAGCAGTGTCTAAATTTAGACCTGCTCATCGGTAAATATACCCTGGCAAAGACTGGCACTATTTATCTCTGCTTTGCGGATTTGAGTAGTGCCTTTGACCTGGTGGACCATGGCATTCTCTGGGCAAAGCTTATTGAAATCGGGGCACCTGAGGGCATTGTGTTCTTCTTAGCACGTCTTTATGCCAAATTACGTGCTTGTGTCCGTTACGGTCCCAACGGGGAATGTACCACTAACTTCGAAATTGGACGTGGAATTAGGCAGGGATGTGTGTTGGCGCCACTGCTATTTACACTTTTTATTAATGAGATTGATCCTTTTCTTAAATCTTTGGCAGTGGACGCCCCCAAAATCAATAAGGACTCAGTCCCTGTGTTATTATACGCGGATGACGCGGTCCTAATTTCACGTACCCCAAATGGCCTTCAGCGATTGATGGACGGCTTTTCTCAATTTATCGCAAGTAGAAAGTTAGTGATAAATAAATCCAAAGCCTATGTTATGGTATGTGGGCGTAGGAACAGAAAGACTCAGTCTTCCTTCTTTATAGAGGGACAGAAGGTTCAGGCTATTGATAATTTCTCATACTTTGGGGTCACTTTTTCAAATAAAAATATCTGGTTTAATGAACATAAGAATGTCAGGGCCAAGATGGCGAGGAGTGCTCATGGAATTGTTTCCATGGCCACGAAACTTGGAGACAGGCGGGTTCAGGATATGCTTAAAATTTTTCAGTCCCGCTGTGTTTCGATTGCCTTATACGGAGCTGGCATTTGGGGCTATGCCCCGGCGGGATCTCTTCAGGCCGAGGAGAATCTTTTTCTGAAGAGACTTTTGTGTTTGCCAAGCTCTGTTTCCAATGTTCTAGTGCATAACGAATTGGGTATTTACCATCTTGCCGATCTGATCCTCCTTAGGCCTCTGTTGCTATGGCGTTCCATCTGGATAAAAGAAGAGACCTCATTATGTAGAGCTATTATTTCTGACTGCCTCTCTCTGGACCATCATCTGAAGATCCCATGGTTAAAGTATATCGTGTATAGTTTTCATGAGATCTTTAATATTAATATCATGGTGGATCATTGTGGGGCCAATGAGTTGTCTAAAGCAGAACTCAAGCACTGCTTTTTACAACAGCTCTCCACCAGGAGGTTACAAAACAGTTTGGAACTTTCTTCCTGTGTTCTTTATTACGATCTAAATTAATTTGTAGGTCTGCAACCGTATTTGTTACAAGTGAGCTGGAAGTCACATCGGTTTGTGTTGGCCAGATTTAGAACCGGAATAGCCCACAATCTTGTTGCTTTCCCCTCTCAGTACCTACATCCTGTTGGCCCCTGTCCATGTGACAATACTACCCCCCAAAGTACCGTGCACTTTCTTTTGCTTTGTCAGTTGTATAAACATCTGCGGATTGCTTACCTGAAACCCTTATTTGCTAAATTTGGAGTTAGATCAATACATGACTGTATGAGCTTGCTTTTTAATCTACATCATCCCGATGTTTGTTTTTATACAGCTACCTTTCTTCTTAAATCAATTAATGCAAGGAAAAGTATGCTTTTTTAACTTTTTAATATTGTTGTATATTTTGCCCATGACTCTGTTTTATATTTTATGCTGTGCTTTTATGGTCTTGTTAAATGTACTGAATAAAGCCTTATGAAATGAAATGAATGAATGTCAGTGTGGCTGAACAGGTCTGCACATTGTGCACAAACAGTAACACAACACATGGCTGATCAACAAAACACAACACAGACTTGGCTGTCACACACTCTGCATACTCACAACTGGCAGCAACAACAAGTAGGTATCCCCAGGAGTGCAAGGACACACCCACACACTGCACAGTGCCCAACCCACAACTCCCACATGTGCCCACAATATGAAGCACATGGCAGACAATTGAAACAAACAGGCACTCAGCTTCTGTGTCATAAATGTGTGCAATTGGCATTGCAGGGACACACACACATCAACACCACTGAGAAAGTCACCCCCTTCACAAAGGCATCCCTCTGTCATATCATGTTCTTTGCTTCATTTTTAAAACTGACCATGCTTATTTTGTTTTCATATGGGCCTTGACGCTCTGCCCCAATGGCACTTACACATAGCATTCACTGCTGTGGTGCATGATTTTGCCCTGAATTTCTTCAACATGTGATTTGATGAGTCAAACTTAAATTTCTGTGACAGTTACATATGCTTAGCTGTCTGAACACTGGAAGTGGCTATTGGATCTATGCCAAGTTGTGTGGGATGTGAGGGCTGGTGTGGTCATATGGCTCCATGCTTTTTGCGAAGAATGGCAGGGAGCATGCACTGTCTACCTACCTGTTCTGTGGCACTGTTGAGGGTAATTGCTGACACATGTTTCTGGGTATGGGGGAGTGCTCCATCCTGCTGAGCTGTGGGACAAGGGTGCCTGGTGGGAGTTGTAGTGCTGGTTGCCTATCCACACCCCCCTCTCTGTTGAGATGGCTGCCTCCCTATGAAGTGGAGGAGAAGAAGGGAATAGGCTACACATGGCTCTTGGATGGGGGTGTTCCATCCTGCTCAGGGGTGGGACAGGAGAGCATAAGATGGCTACCTACCTCTAAGTTTGAAGAGTGAAATACAATGTCTGCCACATGGTTGTGGGTGGGGGGTGGAGTGTACCATCCGGCTCAGCTTTGGGACAGGGGGCCCTGGTGGGAGTTGTAGTGCTGGCTGCCTATCCACACACCCCACTCTCTGTTGAGATGGCTACCTACCTGTAAGTTTGGTTGGTGAGATACAATGACTGCCACATGCTTCTGGGTGTGGGGGAGTGCGCCATCTTGGAGAGCAGTGGGACATGGAGGCCTGGTGGGAGTTGTAGTGCTGCCTTGCTACCCCCAAACACCCCTCCCTGTAAAAATGGCTACCTACCTGTTGGTTTGATTAGGGCAATGCAATGGCTTCCACATGCTTCTAGGTGGGGGAGTGCTCCACCTTGCAGAGCAGTGGGACAAGGAGGCCTGGTGGGAGCGGTATTGCTGCCTTGCCACCCACAAACACCCCTCCCTGTGAAAATGGCTACCTACCTGTTAAGTTTGATGAGTGAAATACAATGGATGCTACATGATTGTGGGTGTGTAAAGTGCTCCATCTTGCAGAGCAGTGGGACATGGAGGCCTGGTGGGAGTTGTAGTACTGCCTTGCCACCCACAAACACACCTCCCTGTGAAAACGGCTACCTACCTGTTGGTTTGATGAGGGCAATGCAATGGCTTCCACATGCTTCTGGGTGGGGGGAGTGCCCCATCTTGCAGAGCAGTAGGACAAGGAGGCCTGGTGGCAGTTGTAGTGCTGCCTTGCCACCCACGCACAAACAACCCTCCCTGTTAAGATGGCTTCCTACCTGTAAGTTTGGTTGGTGAGATACAATGGCTGCCACATGCTTCTGGGTGTGGGAGAGTGCTCCATCTTGCTCAGCTGTGGGACAAGGGGGCCTGGTGGGAGTTGTAGTACCGCCTTACCACCCACAAACACCCCTCCCTGTGAAAATGGTTACCTACCTGTTATGTGAAGGTGAACAATGCAATGGCTACCCCATGCTTCTGGGTGTGTGGGAGTGCCCCATCTTGCTGAGCTGTGGGACAAGGGGGCCTGGTGGGAGTTGTAGTGCTGCCTTGCCACCCACGCACAAACAACCCTCCCTGTTAAGATGGCTTCCTACCTGTAAGTTTGGTTGGTGAGATACAATGGCTGCCACATGTTTCTGGGTGTGGGGGAGTGCTCCATCTTGCTCAGCTGTGGGACAAGGGGGCCTGGTGGGAGTTGTAGTACTGCCTTACCACCCACAAACACCCGCCCTGTTGAAATTCCTACCTACCTGTTAGGTGAAGGTGAACAATGCAATGGTTGCCACATGTTTCTGGGTGGGGGGAGTGCTTCATCTTGCTCAGCTGTGGGACAAGGGGGCCTGGTGGGAGTTGTAGTGCTGCCTTGCCACCCTCAAACAGCCCTCCCTGTGAAAATGGTTACCTACCTGTTAGGCGAAGGTGAACAATGCAATGGCTGACACATGCTTCTGGGTGTGGGGGGAGTGCTCCATCTTCCTCAGCTATGGGACACGGGGCCTTGTTGGAGTTGTGGTGCTGACTGCCTGTACACATGCAAGCCTGGAAATGTTGCTAGCTACCTTTGGCGTGATTCAAAGGGAGTGAATGTTACATCTGTGAGACATGTGTTGGGGAGTGTGAGGTACACATGAATGCATTTGGGCCTAGGAGGTGTAGCTTTGTAGTTGTGCAAGACAGTACATAACAGTGTAATGGTAGACATTCGTTGTCACTTACCAGCCTCCACTCCCCCGGCTACTCCTGTGAGACTCTCTGGATGCAGTATGCAAGCACCTTCTCCTCCCATGCGGTGAATGTTCTTAGTGGAATGGGAGGGCCACCACCAGTCATCTGAGCCAGCTTGAGGTTCTTGTTCTTCTCTTTCACCTTGCTCTTGAGGTCATGCCACCGCTTCACGGTCTCCTTCTTGGTGCGTGGGACAGTCCCTACTGTATTGACCTTGTTGACCATCCTTGCCCACATTTGTGTTCTGGTGGCTAATGGTGTCTGTTGGACCAGTTTTCCAAACAATTCTGGTTCAACTCTGATTACCTCATCTACCATGACTGACAACTCACTGTCAGTGAATTTTGGCATTTTCTTCTGTGCCATGGTGTTTGATGTGCAAATAGGTTAAAGGTGTAGGTGTGAGAGTGGCGGTGGTGATGTAAGCGGTGTGTGTGTGTGTGTGTGTTGTGCTGGTGAGATGTGTGCAGATTTGCCTCTCCTTTGTGCTGTGGGGTTGGTTCCTTCAGTGGTGGAGTATTGCAAAGGGTTCTGGTCAGGGAAGGGGCTGGTTTTATACTCAGCTATGTGGGTGTGTCAAAATGGAGTGTTCCTGTCAGGTGTGTTGTATGGGTTGACCTGGGATTTGTATTTTTTTAGTTGCCATGGGGATGTGTCATTGGGGTGTTAGGTGTATTTTGAGGCAGAGCTAGTTTGATGGATACACTTGGTGGGCATGTTGTGTGTTTTTTTTGTCCACCGCCATATTTTTTCTGGATCGGCCGCGGCGGTGGGTATACAACCGCCCTTCCGCCGGCTCGCTCATTCATCACTGTTTGCAATCGCGGTGGTCGGAAACAGCGGATCGTTCCGCTGTCACCGCAATGCTATCCTAATTTCACATGTGGTCAATCCGCTGGCCGTGCGGCGGTTTTGGCTTTTTCCACTGCAAATCCGACCGCCACGGACGGATTTTCACCTGCTCCGCACGCTACCGGCGGTCTTTCGTGGCATCATTACACAACGGTCGGATTTTCTGGTGGTTGATCCTGATCGGACCGCCGGTTTTGCCTTGGTACATGTGGACGGTTCATTTCCGCGTCCGCGACGGTCGGAATGGTTTTCTGACCGCCGGCCTAATCGACCCCTAAATTCTGTTTTAAACAACCATTTATTGCCACAGATTTTTATTAGAATATGTCGAAGATTAAACATTTAGGTATTTGGTTTACTGGAATAATAAAATTGAGCCGATAACCCAGACCCTTCATGCCCTCTGCTGCTCTCTGTGGCATCCATCTTTCTGAGATGTAGTCCAGCAACCCTGTGTGCTCATCGCCCAGCGCTTCATCAATGGTAGCGAATACCCCATTACAAAATGCCTGTCCCAGTGTGTGAAGCTGAAGCTGCCGCAGTCTTTGACTCACTCCCGCCTCTGTAGTGAAGGGCAATTCTGGGTGTCTAATGAGTGGGATCAATTGGGCAAATGTGATTTCCAATCACGCTCTGCACCAGAGTTCTCGCCATGCCCACACTGTGTAGCCCACAGTGTCCATTTTAGCATGTGGTCTCCTTGGGGATACAAACAGTGCCATGTTTAGAGGTGTTGGATCCACCCTATCGCTTTCCGGGGCGGTGTGCACCATAAAAAGGGTTGGAACACCCAGTGATACGCAAATTGTGCTTGGACGCAGTTATAATAGAGCTCCATATCTGGAGCTGCCATCCCACCCTGTTCAATTGGTAGCGTCAGGATCTCCCATGCCACCCTGGGCTGTCTGCGCACCCAAGCCAGCTTTATCAAATTGGAACGTTATCGGCGTCTAAATGCAGCCATGAGGGGCAGCGGCAGGTTAGTGAAGATATACAAAAACCTGGGGAGGATTACCATCTTGGCGATGGCCAGACGACTCGCTAGGGCTAAAGGGAGTGCTTTTCACCTGTTTGGTCTACTTTCCAGCCACTCCATGAGCTTGCCATACTTGTGGTTCCAGAGTTCGTATACATTCCGACTCAGCCAGATCCCCAAGTATTTCACCGGGCAATTTGCCCACTGAAGTGTGAATTCCGACTTAAAGGGGTTAGTGGCCTGGGTAAGAGGGAAGATGATTGATTTCCCCCAGTTTATGGATACACCCGATACTCCCCCAAAACGGACAACCTCCCGGATGAGTGGGTCTAAATTCTCGGCTGGGTGCTGGACATATAGGGTCACATCATCCACATACATCGAAACCAAAATCACCCTGGGAGTAAAATCAAGTCCTCGCCGGGCGTGATGCTGCTGGAGCATGGCCGTGAGTTGCTCTGTCTCTACCACGAATGACAGGGGGGAGAGGGGACACCCCTGTCGCGTCCTTTGTACGGAGGATACCTGGCTCTCAGCTTTGCTGATGGGGGTGAGTACAATAAAGCAATTGTTTTGAGTAAGAGGGGACTAATACCTATATGAAAGTGTCAAATGCTTTGGTTGCATCCAAGAATACATCCGCAGTGGGAAGAGAGCCACCTGCATGGTCGCAAAGAAAGTGCGCAGATTGTGGGATGTACACCGCCCAGGCACAAAACCACACTGGTCTGGTCAGCGCACCGCCAGTAACAGGGGGAGCAGGCGTGGTGATGCCAGTGGTTTGGCTAGTATCTTATTATCCAGATTGATCATGGACTAAGGTCTGTAGGAGTCACAGAGCTGTGGGTCCTTATCGGGTTTGAGGATGGTGAGGATTAGTGCCTCTCGCAGAGAGGTGGGCAACAGACCCCGTTCCAAGGATTCCTCGTACATGTTGAGGAGGTGTGGAACCAGGAGCGTGCAAATTCCTTGTAGCATCAGGCAGTGAGCCCATCCAGCCCGGTAGTCTAGTCGCCAGGCATAGCTTGGATCACCGCAATCACCACTTCCTCCTCAAAAGACTTGTCAAGATTTTGTCGTTGAGCGTCGCTCAGCCAGGCAAGCTCAATTGAGCCAAAGAGGGGATGCAGGTCCGGATTCATCGCTGTCTGTTGAGCCATGTACAGGGAGGTGTAAAATGCAAGCAGTTCTGCCTGTACCACTTCCTGACCAACAACGGGCACCCCACGGTCTCTGCGCAATTCACAAATATATTCACTAGCCCAGGGTCTCTTTAAGTGTCCCGCCAGTGTTTTCCCAGCACGGTCCCCCTCTCCATAATGACACACCCGTGCCTCCCTGCCCAGATAGTGCGTCTCCCTTTGTGCAGCATCCTCAAATTCCACTATTTTCCCTTTAATGCTGCCCAGAATTTCCAGGCTGTTACTGTTGAAGTATTCCAGTTTGAGCTTTCGAATTTCCTCCTTCAGGCGCCGTAGATCCCCTCGAAGTGAGCTCAATACAATACTCACGCCTACTTGGCAATGCACTTGCCCCAAATTCCTGCCTTAAAGGCCTGTCACAATACCGAGGGCGAGTCCACGGTCCCACAATTTAGCTCAAAGTGTTCTGTTATATCGGCACAAATTGACTCTCTGAATACCTAATCCCTGAGTACCCCAGCGGGGAGTCTCTAACTGAAAAGTGAGCCAATAATCAATTCTAGACCACGATGAGCCTGCAGTGGATACGCATGTACCCTCTCGTTTAGTTGGATGCCGGTGTCGCCAGACATCCACCAGCTCATGGTCCATCATGAGTGCGTGTAGCTGTTCTGGCACCCTTCGGTGAGGCCGGCGAGAATTGCCAGATCTATGAATGCTCGCATCTGGCACTACATTAAAATCCCCCACAAGACAGTTCCGGGCCCGAGTGACTCTGTCAACCTCCAGACCTCACTGAAGAATAGTGGATAATCCACATTTGGTCCGTAGACCGATACTAGGCAGACCGGTTGCCTTCTCAGTTCCCCGCTACAGTTACATACCTCCCCTTGTGGGTCGCAAAGCGCGTGAGTTCTCCAGGGAAGTGCTTGTCTGAGGATTATAGCCGTGCCTCTAGCATAGTTGGAGTAGCTTGATACAAATTTCTCTCCCATCCATCCTGCCCGTAGTCGCACGCAGTTGTTTCTAGTGAGGTGTAATTCCTGCAAAAAGCAGATGTCCACCCCATGTCGTTGGAGATATGCTGCCACCAGTCTCACTTTACGACAATCATTCAAGCCTCGCACATTCCAAGTCACTGCCTTGATCACATCCTTTTCTGTAGTGGCCTCACCCACCCCCTGATCCATATGGGTCATGACAGGTGGGATATCCTGACATACCTAGTTGACTTTAAGGCAGAGCCGGAGAAGAAAAAAATAGGGATAGAGAAGAAGAAACACATAGAGAATACAACAGCACTTCATGTGTACACCCCATCCAACAAGCCCATCCGCCTCCCACGTTAGCCCCCCAACATGGCTGATAGCTAAGCCCATTACCCAAACAAGGCTCACAGCAGCCAACAGTTAGAACATCCATGGGATTCGTCCCTACAGGAGGCACTAGGTGAGCGGGAAAACCCAGCGGTAACATGCTGGGTGGCTGGACAGAATATGTGCAGGAGTAGGGAAAACCACCTCCCCTCCAATCAAAGGCAGACCAGGCGGGCCACCAAGACCCAGCGGTAGGGCAAAGAGTCACCCCGGCTAGGGTAGGAAATGTCTCGTGGGAGCAGCCCTATTCAGTCAAATGCTCTGCTGTCTTACCAGCTTATTGCTGCTCACCCGGTGCCATAGTCGTTCTCGTTCAGGGGGCCTCCCTCCGCATGCTCCCTATTCGCCCATGCAGCTGGTGCAGGCTGTCGGAGGGAGCGGGCAAACTTGGTGGTTGCCTTAGGGTCAGTGAAGGAAACAGTCAAGCCCTGATGAAAAATGTGAAGCTTTGCAGAATAAAGTAGTTAATACTTGAAATCCTGCTGTTGCAGTAGTCTCTTTACCGGCACAAGCTCCCTCCTTGCTGCCTGCACCATTAGGGTAAAATCGTGGAAAAAGGAAATAGTGTTACCTTGGTACCTCGTGTCTTGTAGGTCTCGGGCTCTGCGCAGCATGACATCTCGATCCCTGTAATTCAACAGGTGCGCAATTATTGGCCTGACTGGGACTCCCGGCGGTGGTCTCGGGCCCAGGGATCTGTGCTTGCGCTCCACAATGCAGACCCTAGAAAGGGAGTCCCCAAACATCGCTCTGAGCATTTCTTCAATGTAGTCCTCAACTCTAGTCATGGCCGTTGTCTCCGGTACTCCCATTATGCGCAGGTTGTTGCGAAGCGATTGCGCTTCGAGGTATTCATTTTTATTGCGGATCACCTCCAACAGCTACTCCATTCGGAGCAACTTTTCATGGGTGGCGGTGCCCTCATCCTCTAGCGCTGATGTGCGCTGTTCAACTTCTGTGAGGCGGTCTTCCTGATGTGAGACCTTGTCACGAAGCCAGTCCAGTCGGTCTGACATTGAATCGATTTTGAGGTCTATGGTCGAGAGAGACGGCTTTAGTTCCTTGAACATATCCCATATGTTGGGTTCCGATGGCTGCGTGGAGGACATCGCCGCCTCCTCTAACTGTTCTTCCTCTAGTGGGAGCCCCCCACGGGGGGTTTTGCGCTGCTCAAAAGAAAGCTTGGACTGCTTAGTGTCCGCCTTTCCCATGGTCTCGCTGCAATACCGCAGCCCTGCGTATCGTGGGCCGCAGTGCAGAGTCACTTCTGAGGCTCTATCCACTGCTGTTATGGCCTGAGGTGAGCACTGCACATTATCCGGATCAGTTGTAGTGGGCAACCTAGTTCACTTCCCCACCGTCAGTGTCCAACCAGATTTCTCAGGTCCACTTCTGTATGCCCCAGTAGCCTCACTGTCTACTCCAATGTCACACCTCCTCTGGAGATCACTCGTTTGGCGCCCCTGAGTCAAGCGCCCCTGTATCCTGGTTTTCCCGGGGAGAGGTGGTTTTCCAGATCTGTTATAAGTGCAGGAGGGAGAGCTCTGCCGGCGTTGCCCTTTATCCCTTCCCCAGTGCAGCAACTGGACGTGGGCTCACTTGTGGAGCAGGGGTATCCGGCTCCGCAACGTGTAAGCGCTGTCTGATGAGCTTGCCGGGGGGGACTGCAGCCCCAGCGCGTCCATTCTCCAGGCACAGCTGTCCACGTTGCCTCACTGCAGTCTCTCTGGCCCTCAAACCACTGGGTCAGCGGTGTGGCAAAGCACCCCGGCTATGCTAACTGCCTCTTTTGTGCATTCATGGCCTTTCAGCCTCCTCCAACTCTCCCTCCCTTGGTTTGCAGGCTCACCGATGACCGATGCAGAGCTTGCTCAAGCCACAAGGTGCTCAGTCAGGATTCGCCAGCTGTCGGTCCGCGTTGGTCCACGGCCGTTCCTGAAGCTGCAGCCGCGCTCGCCTGCCCAGGTAGAAACCAGTATAATGCCTTCCTCTCCAACGCGGGGTCCGTTTGTGCCACTTTCGTTTAGGATGTGGATCACGGGGCCACCCTTTTGTCTACCAAGGCGAGCCCCACAGTGGTGATATGCAGCGGCGCAAGGGTCTCTAGCTCTCAGAAGTGCTCCCGCTAACCGTAGAGACGTTCTGATGCCCGCTCCCATCGTCAAAGGCATCTGGCAGACGTCAACTCCAACCGATAATTAACGGATTATGGGTCCTGCCCGCAGAGCATCTATAGATGGCGGCCATTATGCAGCCGGCACACTATCGTCCCCCCATGCCTGCTACATATTTTAGAACTAAGATTCCAAATTCCTTTGGTCTAATAAAAAATCTAGGATATCGCTTGCGCACCTCTGTCAATTTAAGCAGGAAGGTAGGGTTAAGTTTCCAGATCTCCGGTTGTATCATAAAGCTTTTTGCCTGAGACAAGCTTCTAGATGGCTTTCTTTGTTGCATATTTCGTTTCCTCATTTGTGGTTGGATATTGAATGCTCCTTTCTGGCTCCTTTTTCTTCCAGAGAAGTCTTGTCCTTTTCCTCTAATGCATGCAACACTGCTTCCCTTCTTCTTAAGCATACTTGCACCATTTTAAGGCCCTATTATCAATCACAAATTACAACTCGAGATTCTTTTCTACATTTTCCTATTTGGTATAACCATGTCATCACCATAAATAATAAATTGTTATTTTGGAATTTCCCGGAGACAAAAAGGTATAGTATGGGTTAAGGATTTATTTGATAATGATGCTCCTCTTTCTTTCTCACAATTTCAGCAAATATTTAACTGTCCTCATTCTTTATTGTCTAGATATCTGTTCCTCGTAAATATTCTTCTGGACGTCCTTCATTCGTTGCCATCCCCTTCATCCTCACCATCATCCCAATCCTCTCCTTGTTTGATTCTTCCTTCTATTTCTAAGGCTTTTCCTATTTACAAACTTCTTCGTTCTTCTATTACTACAAGACCAAAAACTAAAGTTGAGGCTCAATGGGAATTGGATTTGGGATGTACCTGGACTATTCCTTTTTGGAATAAGATATGGAACAGAATGCACAAAATTTCCAGAACAGCATTTATCTCTCAATCTTTGTTATAGGTTGGACGAAGTATTTGCTTCATTGTACTGTCCTTCTTTAAATGGAGAGTAATATTGTGCACCTTTGACTTCATTTTCAGATACTGTTGCTCGTAATTATCTTAAATGTACTTCCTCTGAAAATTTTAAGCTGTAATAAGTTGTTTATTTGTCTGCAATCTGTTTCTCAATATTTATTTCTCTTCTTATTTTATATATGTTTGCTCTATTCTACAATGTATATTGTAAATGATGGTAGGAATTGGTCTTCCTTTCATACCCTTCCCTTTTCCTTTCCCCTCCCTCCTTTATTCCCCAATATTTTCAAAAATGGTTGAACAGTTTCCCTTCTTCTTTATAAATTTGAATCCTTTGTGGCAGATTTACAGGAAACTGACGCACCTGTATAGATGCGTCAGTTCCCCTGCACATCCATACCAAACCCTTGTGCCACCATGAATGTGCTGTATTTACAATAAAGTGCACCATGGCGCAAGGAATATCAGATACGTCAGAATTTCAAACGCATCTGTTGGCACAAAAGTGACGCATTGCTGGAGTTGGTCATGAAAGTGACGCATCTTCAGCAATGTGCCACAACAGATAAGTGAGTCCCATTTAAAAAGCCCTGCATCATTCCTTATGCCTGGTCTGAGCAGGCGTAGGGATTTTGACGCAGTGAAGGTGTAGAGTAATGCAGTGAAATGTAAATTTCACTGCGTCAGTCCTACATGGCTTTTTGCATGGGAACGCCCACTCTGCACACATTATACCTGACGCAGGTATAATGTGGCGCAGAGCTTTACAACGTGGCGCATCTCCCTAGATGCATCACGTTGTAAATTGGCCGCAACGTGGTGCATTGTTTACGCCGCTGCTGCGTCACAAAAAGTAACGCAACGGCGGCACAATAGTGTTGCAAGAGGCTTATAAATCTGTCCATTATTCTTTTTTTTATGATTTTTGTTGTTAGCCTTTTTTCTGCTATTGTTATTTCTTTTTTTTTTTAAATAAAGTGCTTTACCTTAAAACATCTTTTACTTGGGCCCCGCCGCACTCCCTCAAAAGACCACGTGCCGTTGACCCCATAGAAACAGAGGGTTAAAGGGACTTCCCTATTGCCCTTGCGCCCCTTCCCTTGCCTCGATATCTGACTAGAGTCACCCCCAACTGAAGGCCGAACCTGATGCCCTTGATCGGAAGTGAAGGAGGTATCACAGGACTAAAACAGAAAGAAAAGCCATTAGCACCATGGTCTCCCCCATCTGGTACCCACTGTGCTAACCACCAGGCCCACCTTAAACCCATGTCCCTGTGCAGGAAGCCAGAAACCTTAGGCAGCCCTAACACATTTGAAAGTTTTTTCTTCTTACATGCACTGTTCAAAAATTGCTCTGATAAAGGAAACAAACATTGGCTTCGGTGTCCGACCTAAATACATAACTGAATACAACCTTTGCTGACAGACTTGCAAAAACATCACTGTATATTCCTACAAAAAATATCTGTGAGCAAAAAGCCACACTTATTTCTGAGGCAGAAGTCCACGACCCTAAAACATTGACAGTGAACTCGTAGATTCTTAGGAGAATTATTTGTAAGCAGTAAGCCATCCTTATCTCTGAGTCAGAATTCCGCATCCCTAAATCATTAAGACAGTAGACATCCCTTCGCTCCCCAGATCTATGCGCACAAGGCAGACGCCCGCATGGAGAACAAGCATCGAAAATGTAATAGGTCTCGCCTTTGAGTAAGTTATAACCATTTGCTTTGCTAATGGTATTGTATAGCAAAGTAAATGGCTTTAACTTAATCAAAGGCGAGACCTATTGCATTTTCAATGCTTGTTTTCTTTAGCTTCCTAAATTTAGCCCAATAAAAGATCACTTTATATCTGAGGAAATGAGGTGCAACCTGGGCAGATGATGTCCAGACTAAGGAACGATTTAACGTTCTCTGTGTTCATTCTGGAGTCTAAGCAATTCTTTTTTGTTTTTTAAGGCAATCTCAGAACAGAAATGTTTCTGAACTATTCCTGACCGAGCTGCGAGCAGAGTGGAATATTGCCTGTAGATTTGTTCTCAGTGCTTTTACTTCCAGGCAGCAAAAAAGAGTTCAGAAGCATTGGAATCAAATGATAACTGTCAGCAACCGAGAGGACTAGCAGAAACAGCTATCCATCTATGCTAACAATTTCCACCAGTAACTGAGGCAAGAGAATTCTTTTTTTTTTTTAGTTAAGTAGTTTTTATTGAAGACAAAAGCACACAAGATAAGCAATACAAAGTAAGCTAGTAGGAGCAAGTAATGTGTAAAACATGTCAGCAAGTAAAGAGAGAGCCTATACAATAAGCTAATACTATAAAAAGAGAAAACAACATTAAAGCAGTAGAAACAGTAAAACTTAACAGTTTGCTAAGAACATGCAGTAAAAGTCAAAGCATAGTAAATCACCAAGAAATATAAAACTCCTAATAATGTAACAGTGCAAATATACTATTAAAATAGAAGAGTGAAGATTTTTATAAAAAAGGAGAAAAAGGGAGAGAGAGAGGAAAGGAGAAGAGAAAAAAAGAGAGGGACAGAAAAGAGAGAAGACAGAGAGAAAAGAGAGAGGAACAAGATGGTGAGAAGAGATAGAGACTATGGTGTTGATGACAAGAAGGATGTAAAGGGTAACCATAGTAGGACTTAATCTGTACGTGAATGGAAGATTGAGGGATGGATGCAATTCTATGTTCGTCACAGATATAATTCCACCAATGCAGAAAGGATAATTTAGAATTGTCTTTCCAGCAAGTGAGTATAACTTTAAAAGCCACAGCCAGGAACAAATCTAATAACGGAGAGGCAGGAGTGGTTAAAACAAAATCTGGCGAAACAGTGCCCAAAAATACATTTTGAATATTAAGTTGTACATTATAAGAGAAGATCTTTGTACATTTTGACCATATCTCCTTCCAAAAGGCATAAACTTTAGGACAGTAAAATAATAAATGTAGTAAAGAGCCCTCAGCTGTAGAGCAAGACCAGCAAGATGATGTGACAGAGTGATTGATTTTATGTAACAAAAGAGGAGTAATGATGACTCTATTAAAAATAAAGAAGAGGGATTGTGTGAGATTTGCAGCTTTGGAGGTTTTGAATAGTTTCTGCCAGAACTTATCCCAATGTGACACAGATAAAGTCAAGGCAAGGTCAAGCTCCCATTCCAGCTCCACCTTAGATTTAGCCCGTGTGCAGATAGGAGTAGATAGAGATTTATAAATATAGGAGGCACTAGGAATAATATCGGCAGAAGTGAGACATAATGAGGAAACAGAAGGAGAGGAAGGAGGAGTTGGAGTAGAAGAGAATTTCTGTAGACATTCCTGCAGAATTGGGGCTAGTGTATTGTATTGCAGAATACAGGAATCAGGAAGATTGAAAGTAACTTGTAAATGATGGAAGGAGAGAATTACATTGTTGACAATTAGTTGATGTACAAAAAGAAGGCCCTTTTCTTTCCATTGTTTGTAATAGAATGACTTGTGGCGAAATTTAATGTACTTGTTAAACCAAAGAGATGAAGCTAGAAAAGATTCATAGTTATTCATGTTCTTGAAGAAAAGTGTGTGCAACAACATATGTGAATATTTCAAAATGGGATATTTGGAAATAAAAGTACAGTTAGACATGTGAACAACATCTCGTATTGAACATTCATTAAGCAAGGAACATTCAACATTAACCCAAGAGGGTTTAGGTAAGTCTTGATAATCCCTAGACAAAGCAAAAAATTGACGAATCAAGAATGCATTGTGATACAAATTAAAATCAGGGAACCTTACACCACCTTCATTTTTAGGACAAATCAATTTAGCCAGAGCAATACGTGCTTGCTTGTTATTCCATAGAAACCTTGAGCATAGCGAGTTAATCTGAGAAAAATAATATTTAGGAATTTTGAAGGGTAACATTGATAATATAAACAAAATTTGAGGAACAATCATCATTTTAATTGTATCAAGTCTACCCCACCAAGAGAGGAACAATGGAGACCAGAGATTCAACAAATTAGTAATTTTACGTTTTAAGGCAGAGAAATTCTGAGGAAGTGTGTCACGAATGGTGGGGGTAAACCAAGTACCAAGGTATTTTATTTTTTGGGGACACCATGTGAAATTAGACGATTCAAACATATATCTGTAACATGAAGGATTTAAAGGTAAAACCTCAGTTTTAGAAAAGTTCAATTTGTAACCTGAAACCTTAGCGAACGATGCAATTTCGTTCAAAAAGGGGGGCAGGGAGGATACAGGGTTAGACATATAAATAAGCACATCATCAGCATATGCAGACAGTTTAATTTGTTGAGATTTAAAATTAAAACCAGTATTAAGCACATTATTTCTGATACGTTCTAGGAATGGTTCAAGACATAACAGGAAAAGTAATGGGGAAAGCAGGCAGCCCTGGCGTGTACCTCTTTGAAGGGAAAAATAAGGGGAGAAAAGACCATTGACAAAAATACAGGCTTTGGGATTTGTGTATAACAATTTAACATAAGAAATAAACTTTGGACCAAAGCCAAACCATCTTAAGGTGTGAAGCAGAAAATCCCAATTAACACGATCAAAGGCTTTTTCAGCGTCCAGGGATAAAGCCGCTAACGGGGAGGTATATTTTGTACTGAGAGCAAGGATATTGGAAAACATTCTGGCATTGTCAGAGGGCAGACGACCTTTAACAAAACCAACTTGGTCAGGATTAATGAGATGGGGAATAATTTTCTCTAAACGAGAAGCCAATATTTTTGCAAAGATTTTACAATCATAATTAATTAATTAAATAGGACGAAAATTTTTACAGTCCTTAATATCAGTACCCCGGCTAGTAGGGATAAACAATATGCTTCCATAGATCCTGTAAGGATTACTTCACTGAACAGTATCCCAGAGATTAACAAAGTCCCTATCATTGGTAACTTGGGTAGTATGGATAAGCAATGTTCCTTTGTAAACCCGATAGAGATCACTCTACTGAATGGTATCCCGGAATCCATTCAAGAAGATAGTGTAACCCTCTCTGAGCATGGCACACTCCTGTCCTGGAATATCGCAGGATTGAAATCTAAGTTGAATGATCCTAATTGGGTACGATTTATTAATTCTTATGACATTTGCTTATTCCAAGAGACCTGGCTACTGGAGGCTCAGTTTGTAGCGGGTTTTTTGAATTTTAACGTCTTGGCCGTAAAGGGCAAAAAGGGGCGTCCCTCAGGTGGTCTCACCACCTGGATTAGACAGGACCTAGGTATTATTGTTAAGGAGCTCCCCACCTCTCACCCAGATATCCAGCTACTCAAGCTTAAGTTTAGAAACGGTAAATCGCTGGATATCTACAATGTCTATGCTAGAAGTACTGGGGGTAAGAAATCTGACATTATAGCACGTTTGGAGGAACTCTTGCTTCTCCACTCCCAGCACTCACATGTAATCGTAGGTGGTGATTTTAATGTAACCTTTGAACCCCTTTCTGGTATTGATTGGAGTATCTCGGAGGCTGAGGATGGCTTATGGGGTGTCCCATGTTTAGACCTTGAACCTGTCACTCGTTGGTCTGAACTGGCAATCCAGATCAACGCCCTTTGCTTAAGCAAGGGGCTTCGTGCAACTAATGGAAGGACTGAACAGGATAAATCCGGATCAATCACCTTTAAGAGTGGTTCCCGTACAAGCAGGATAGATTACATCCTACTATCTTTAGATCTATGGGAATCCCTGAAGGGCATGGAAGTTATAGCCAGATTGGAGAGTGATCACAACCCTCTCTCTCTGACTACCTCGTTTTGGGTGACTCCCATTGCCCATAGTAATTTTTCTCTTCAGCTCCATCAAGACGTTGTTATCTCTAATGATATGCGTCATGTAAAGTGGGCAAAGGTTGCTCAAAGCCAAGAATGCCTTACTCATATTTTTAATAGATTAGTGCTTGCCATTCAGGATATGGGGGCCGTACTTAACCAGTGCCCCTTGGCATCTCATTGTAATCTGGGAACTTCGATCCATGAAATCCTCTTCTCAGAACTTAAAGATATCTTTGTAAGACCCATTAAAAAAACTAAACCCATTGACGACTCCCCACTACGTTGGTATTCTACCGATTGTAGAGAAGCTCGTGCTAATCTGGGCACCGCACTGAAATCTGGTGATATCTCCTTAGTTCGTCCCGCTAGGTATGCATATAAGCAAGCAATCTTTAAAGCCAAGAGAGCATGGGACTTCCAAAGATGGCAGGAACTCAGGGAAGCAGGTGCCCATAAAGACATGAGACGATTCTGGTCAGTTTTTAAATGGGGAGCTGGGGGGAACCCTGATAAACCACAAAACTGGGTTTCACAAGATGATTGGGTTAAGCATTTTGAATCCTTATATGCCATTGACGAAAACACATGCCCATCTTCAAATTATCAATATACTTTCTACAATGAAGATGCCTTTACTTTGGGTGATGTTGTTATTGCCCTCAAGTCATTGGTTCCTGGGAGGGCTCCTGGGATGGATGGAGTTCCTGCTGATATTTTCTTCTGTAATAGTGAGTCATGGGGTAACTACATTTTAATCTTAGCCAATTTGATTGCTAGAGGCGCTCCGATTCCGACGTCCTGGAAGGGAGCAGAAATTATTCCAGTGTTCAAGAAGGGGGACAAGTCTCTCCCTGCTAACTACCGTCCTATCAGCCTGATTGATACCACACAAAAGATCTTAGGCAGGTTGATCCTGAACAAAGTGTTGGATTGGGCCCTAGACAATGCAATCCTTTCCCATCTACAAGCCGGCTTTAGAACAAGAATAAGCACCATCGATCAGGTGCTGCATTTTGCTATGCTCTATTGGAAGGTGGTTTACTTGGGGGGAGGCAGCCTATATGCAGCTTTTATTGATCTTAGGGCAGCCTTTGACTTAGTCCCTCGGAAAACCCTATGGGCTGTCCTGGACAACCTGGGGATGCCAGCTGTTCTAGTTTCTCTAATTGCTAGACTCCATCTAGACAATTTTGCGCAGATTAGATGGGGTGGTGTTGGACAAGTGACCAGGCAGTTCCCCATCCAAAAGGGGGTCAGGCAGGGCTGCGTCCTCGCGCCAACCTTATTTTCTCTGTATATCAATGACATAGCAAAACTATTAATAGATGCGAAAGTGGATGCCCCTTCTCTGGCAGGTGCGAAAATTCCTATTTTAATGTTTGCCGACGATTGCCTTATAACTTCCAAAACCCCGAGTGGCCTGCAGAGGTCCTTAGGTTTGTTCGAGGAGTTCTGTTTAGCCCGTGGGCTCGAAATTAATGTTTTAAAATCTAAATTCATGTCTTTTAATCAACCAAAATCTTTTAAATGTAAGATATTTATGAATAGTTTGTTACTGGACCAGGTCCAAGATTTTACTTATCTGGGCATTTGTATTCAGCATGATTTGAGCTGGAAAAAGCAGGTTAACCTGGCATCTCTTAAGCACTCCCAACTCTCTGGTGCTTTAAGCAAGGAACATGCCAAATCTCTGACCAAACCTATTGGTCCTGCTCTTCGGGTGTATGATGCCAAAGTGGTTGGAGCTGCACTTTATGGAGTTGAATTGTGGGGATTTGAAAATATACATAAGCTATCTTCCTCTGAAAATAATTTCTTTCGAAATTTAACTAGTCTACCTCAGAGTACTCCCCTTTGCCCCCTATTCTATGACCTTGGTATGAGACCGATAGCATTAATTGCCTCATTCCGCCCTATTCTATACTGGAGGCGTTTATGGGTCACCCCCGAACTTAGGCTTTTTGCTCTTGGCCTCATGGACATTATCAAACTGGACATTTGCCGAAAGGTCAAGTGGCTCCGTAGGATCTATGAGTCGCTTCGGGACCTGGGTCTAAAAAACCTGTGGGAGGATCCTCAAAATGCTTGCTTCCCCACCAAACAAGTCCTGAAGGCTTTGTACTGGGAAATGGTAGCATCCAGAGTTTTCAGATCAACAGCACCGCTTTCATTATCTGGCATCTTCTTGGACTTTAAGGACACCATTTCCTTGGCACCCTTTTGGGATGATATAACCAGTCCTTTGGACAGGAAGCTTTATTTTCAGTTCAGAGTTGGTAGTCTCCCAGTAAGAGAGTTTACATCTAGATGGTCCACAGAAAATGTACTCAATTGTCCTGGTTGTACTGCATCTATTGAATCTGTTAATCACTTTTTGTTCCAATGCCCTTCCTATATAATCCCCCGACAGACCTGGCTTAAACCAATGTGCCGGACCTTGGGTACCAGGAATACCAAGGTGGCAGTTCGTATTTTACGATCTGCTGAAACTTCATTTGTTTATATATCTGTTGCAAAGTTTCTTGGCAGGGCATGGGTGATTAGGAGCAAAATGTTGTCTTGATTAATTTTCCTTCCCGTGAATTGCTCAATCAGTCTGTAAATATCTCTATTTATTTATTGTTTTAAACCATTTTAAAATATCTTAAAATGTTTTATCTTGTAAATGTATGGTATATATATGCTTTTATGACAATCGTCGAATAAAGCTTTCTTGACTTGATAAATAAATCCAAAACCTATGTTATGGTATGTGGGCGTAGGAACCGAAAGACTCAGTCTTCCTTCTTTATAGAGGGACAGAAGGTTCAGGCTATTGATAATTTCTCATACTTTGGGGTCACTTTTTCAAATAAAAATATTTGGGTTAATGAACATAAGAATGTCAGGGCCAAGATGGCGAGGAGTGCTCATGGAATTGTTTCCATGGCCACGAAACTTGGAGACAGGCGGGTTCAGGATATGCTTAAAATTTTTCAGTCCCGCTGTGTTTCGATTGCCTTATACGGAGCTGGCATTTGGGGCTATGCCCCGGCGGGATCTCTTCAGGCCGAGGAGAATCTTTTTCTGAAGAGACTTTTGTGTTTGCCAAGCTCTGTTTCCAATGTTCTAGTGCATAACGAATTGGGTATTTACCATCTTGCCGATCTGATCCTCCTTAGGCCTCTGTTGCTATGGCGTTCCATCTGGATAAAAGAAGAGACCTCATTATGTAGAGCTATTATTTCTGACTGCCTCTCTCTGGACCATCATCTGAAGATCCCATGGTTAAAGTATATTGTGTATAGTTTTCATGAGATCTTTAATATTAATATCATGGTGGATCATTGTGGGGCCAATGAGTTGTCTAAAGCAGAACTCAAGCACTGCTTTTTACAACAGCTCTCCACCAGGAGGTTACAAAACAGTTTGGAACTTTCTTCCTGTGTTCTTTATTACGATCTAAATTAATTTGTAGGTCTCCAACCGTATTTGTTACAAGTGAGCTGGAAGTCACATCGGTTTGTGTTGGCCAGATTTAGAACCGGAATAGCCCACAATCTTGTTGCTTTCCCCTCTCAGTACCTACATCCTGTTGGCCCCTGTCCATGTGACAATACTACCCCCCAAAGTACAGTGCACTTTCTTTTGCTTTGTCAGTTGTATAAACATCTGCGGATTGCTTACCTGAAACCCTTATTTGCTAAATTTGGAGTTAGATCAATACATGACTGTATGAGCTTGCTTTTTAATCTACATCATCCCGATGTTTGTTTTTATACAGCTACCTTTCTTCTTAAATCAATTAATGCAAGGAAAAGTATGCTTTTTTAACTTTTTAATATTGTTGTATATTTTGCCCATGACTCTGTTTTATATTTTATGCTGTGCTTTTATGGTCTTGTTAAATGTACTGAATAAAGCCTTATGAAATGAAATGAATGAATGTCAGTGTGGCTGAACAGGTCTGCACATTGTGCACAAACAGTAACACAACACATGGCTGATCAACAAAACACAACACAGACTTGGCTGTCACACACTCTGCATACTCACAACTGGCAGCAACAACAAGTAGGTATCCCCAGGAGTGCAAGGACACACCCACACACTGCACAGTGCCCAACCCACAACTCCCACATGTGCCCACAATATGAAGCACATGGCAGACAATTGAAACAAACAGGCACTCAGCTTCTGTGTCATAAATGTGTGCAATTGGCATTGCAGACACACACACACATCAACACCCCTGAGAAAGTCACCCCCTTCACAAAGGCATCCCTCTGTCATATCATGTTCTTTGCTTCATTTTTAAAACTGACCATGCTTATTTTGTTTTGATATGGGCCTTGACGCTCTGCCCCAATGGCACTTACACATAGCATTCACTGCTGTGGTGCATGATTTTGCCCTGAATTTCTTCAACATGTGATTTGATGAGTCAAACTTACATTTCTGTGACAGTTACATATGCTTAGCTGTCTGAACACTGGAAGTGGCTATTGGATCTATGCCAAGTTGTGTGGGATGTGAGGGCTGGTGTGGTCATATGGCTCCATGCTTTTTGCGAAGAATGGCAGGGAGCATGCACTGTCTACCTACCTGTTCTGTGGCACTGTTGAGGGTAATTGCTGACACATGTTTCTGGGTATGGGGGGAGTGCTCCATCCTGCTGAGCTGTGGGACAAGGGTGCCTGGTGGGAGTTGTAGTGCTGGTTGCCTATCCACACCCCCCTCTCTGTTGAGATGGCTGCCTCCCTGTGAAGTGGAAGAGAAGAAGGGAATAGGCTACACATGGCTCTTGGATGGGGGTGTTCCATCCTGCTCAGGGGTGGGACAGGAGAGCATAAGATGGCTACCTACCTCTAAGTTTGAAGAGTGAAATACAATGTCTGCCACATGGTTGTGGGTGGGGGGTGGAGTGTACCATCCGGCTCAGCTTTGGGACAGGGGGCCCTGGTGGGAGTTGTAGTGCTGGCTGCCTATCCACACACCCCACTCTCTGTTGAGATGGCTACCTACCTGTAAGTTTGGTTGGTGAGATACAATGACTGCCACATGCTTCTGGGTGTGGGGGAGTGCTCCATCTTGGAGAGCAGTGGGACATGGAGGCCTGGTGGGAGTTGTAGTGCTGCCTTGCTACCCCCAAACACCCCTCCCTGTAAAAATGGCTACCTACCTGTTGGTTTGATGAGGGCAATGCAATGGCTTCCACATGCTTCTAGGTGGGGGAGTGCTCCACCTTGCAGAGCAGTGGGACAAGGAGGCCTGGTGGGAGCGGTAGTGCTGCCTTGCCACCCACAAACACCCCTCCCTGTGAAAATGGCTACCTACCTGTTAAGTTTGATGAGTGAAATACAATGGATGCTACATGATTGTGGGTGTGTAAAGTGCTCCATCTTGCAGAGCAGTGGGACATGGAGGCCTGGTGGGAGTTGTAGTACTGCCTTGCCACCCACAAACACACCTCCCTGTGAAAACGGCTACCTACCTGTTGGTTTGATGAGGGCAATGCAATGGCTTCCACATGCTTCTGGGTGGGGGGAGTGCCCCATCTTGCAGAGCAGTAGGACAAGGAGGCCTGGTGGCAGTTGTAGTGCTGCCTTGCCACCCACGCACAAACAACCCTCCCTGTTAAGATGGCTTCCTACCTGTAAGTTTGGTTGGTGAGATACAATGGCTGCCACATGCTTCTGGGTGTGGGAGAGTGCTCCATCTTGCTCAGCTGTAGGACAAGGGGGCCTGGTGGGAGTTGTAGTACTGCCTTACCACCCACAAACACCCCTCCCTGTGAAAATGGTTACCTACCTGTTATGTGAAGGTGAACAATGCAATGGTTGCCACATGTTTCTGGGTGGGGGGAGTGCTTCATCTTGCTCAGCTGTGGGACAAGGGGGCCTGGTGGGAGTTGTAGTGCTGCCTTGCCACCCTCAAACAGCCCTCCCTGTGAAAATGGTTACCTACCTGTTAGGCGAAGGTGAACAATGCAATGGCTGACACATGCTTCTGGGTGTGGGGGGAGTGCTCCATCTTGCTCAGCTATGGGACACGGGGCCTGGTTGGAGTTGTGGTGCTGACTGCCTGTACACATGCAAGCCTGGAAATGTTGCTAGCTACCTTTGGCGTGATTCAAAGGGAGTGAATGTTACATCTGTGAGACATGTGTTGGGGAGTGTGAGGTACACATGAATGCATTTGGGCCTAGGAGGTGTAGCTTTGTAGTTGTGCAAGACAGTACATAGCAGTGTAATGGTAGACATTCGTTGTCACTTACCAGCCTCCACTCCCCCGGCTACTCCTGTGAGACTCTCTGGATGCAGTATGCAAGCACCTTCTCCTTCCATGCGGTGAATGTTCTTAGTGGAATGGGAGGGCCACCACCAGTCATCTGAGCCAGCTTGAGGTTCTTGTTCTTCTCTTTCACCTTGCTCTTGAGGTCATGCCACCGCTTCACGGTCTCCTTCTTGGTGCGTGGGACAGTCCCTACTGTATTGACCTTGTTGACCATCCTTGCCCACATTTGTGTTCTGGTGGCTAATGGTGTCTGTTGGACCAGTTTTCCAAACAATTCTGGTTCAACTCTGATTACCTCATCTACCATGACTGACAACTCACTGTCAGTGAATTTTGGCATTTTCTTCTGTGCCATGGTGTTTGATGTGCAAATAGGTTAAAGGTGTAGGTGTGAGAGTGGCGGTGGTGATGTAAGCGGTGTGTGTGTGTGTGTGTTGTGCTGGTGAGATGTGTGCAGATTTGCCTCTCCTTTGTGCTGTGGGGTTGGTTCCTTCAGTGGTGGAGTATTGCAAAGGGTTCTGGTCAGGGAAGGGGCTGGTTTTATACTCAGCTATGTGGGTGTGTCAAAATGGAGTGTTCCTGTCAGGTGTGTTGTATGGGTTGACCTGGGATTTGTATTTTTTTAGTTGCCATGGGGATGTGTCATTGGGGTGTTAGGTGTATTTTGAGGCAGAGCTAGTTTGATGGGTACACTTGGTGGGCATGTTGTGTGTTTTTTTTGTCCACCGCCATATTTTTTCTGGATCGGCCGCGGCGGTGGGTATACAACCGCCCTTCCGCCGGCTCGCTCATTCATCACTGTTTGCAATCGCGGTGGTCGGAAACAGCGGATCATTCCGCTGTCACCGCAATGCTATCCTAATTTCACATGTGGTCAATCCGCTGGCCGTGCGGCGGTTTTGGCTTTTTCCACTGCAAATCCGACCGCCACGGACGGATTTTCACCTGCTCCGCACGCTACCGGCGGTCTTTCGTGGCATCATTACACAACGGTCGGATTTTCTGGTGGTTGATCCTGATCGGACCGCCGGTTTTGCCTTGGTACATGTGGACGGTTCATTTCCGCGTCCGCGACGGTCGGAATGGTTTTCTGACCGCCAGCCTAATCGACCCCTAAATTCTGTTTTAAACAACCATTTATTGCCACAGATTTTTATTAGAATATGTCGAAGGTTAAACATTTAGGTATTTGGTTTACTGGAATAATAAAATTGAGCCGATAACCCAGACCCTTCATGCCCTCTGCTGCTCTCTGTGGCATCCATCTTTCTGAGATGTAGTCCAGCAACCCTGTGTGCTCATCGCCCAGCGCTTCATCAATGGTAGCGAATACCCCATTACAAAATGCCTGTCCCAGTGTGTGAAGCTGAAGCTGCCGCAGTCTTTGACTCACTCCCGCCTCTGTAGTGAAGGGCAATTCTGGGTGTCTAATGAGTGGGATCGATTGTGCAAATGTGATTTCCAATCACGCTCTGCACCAGAGTTCTCGCCATGCCCACACTGTGTAGCCCACAGTGTCCATTTTAGCATGTGGTCTCCTTGGGGATACAAACAGTGCCATGTTTAGAGGTGTTGGATCCACCCTATCGCTTTCCGGAGCGGTGTGCACCATAAAAAGGGTTGGAACACCCAGTGATACGCAAATTGTGCTTGGACGCAGTTATAATAGAGCTCCATATCTGGAGCTGCCATCCCACCCTGTTCAATTGGTAGCGTCATGATCTCCCATGCCACCCTGGGCTGTCTGCGCACCCAAGCCAGCTTTATCAAATTGGAACGTTATCGGCGTCTAAATGCAGCCATGAGGGGCAGCGGCAGGTTAGTGAAGATATACAAAAACCTGGGGAGGATTACCATCTTGGCGATGGCCAGACGACTCGCTAGGGCTAAAGGGAGTGCTTTTCACCTGTTTGGTCTACTTTCCAGCCACTCCATGAGCTTGCCATACTTGTGGTTCCAGAGTTCGTATACATTCCGACTCAGCCAGATCCCCAAGTATTTCACCGGGCAATTTGCCCACTGAAGTGTGAATTCCGACTTAAAGGGGTTAGTGGCCTGGGTAAGAGGGAAGATGATTGATTTCCCCCAGTTTATGGATACACCCGATACTCCCCCAAAACGGACAACCTCCCGGATGAGTGGGTCTAAATTCTCGGCTGGGTGCTGGACATATAGGGTCACATCATCCACATACATCGAAACCAAAATCACCCTGGGAGTAAAATCAAGTCCTAGCCGGGCGTGATGCTGCTGGAGCATGGCCGTGAGTTGCTCTGTCTCTACCACGAATGACAGGGGGGAGAGGGGACACCCCTGTCGCGTCCTTTGTACGGAGGATACCTGGCTCTCAGCTTTGCTGACGGGGGTGAGTACAATAAAGCAATTGTTTTGAGTAAGAGGGGACTAATACCTATATGAAAGTGTCAAATGCTTTGGTTGCATCCAAGAATACATCCGCAGCGGGAAGAGAGCCACCTGCATGGTCGCAAAGAAAGTGCGCAGATTGTGGGATGTACACCGCCCAGACACAAAACCACACTGGTCTGGTCAGCGCACCGCCAGTAACAGGGGGAGCAGGCGTGGTGATGCCAGTGGTTTGGCTAGTATCTTATTATCCAGATTGATCATGGACTAAGGTCTGTAGGAGTCACAGAGCTGTGGGTCCTTATCGGGTTTGAGGATGGTGAGGATTAGTGCCTCTCGCAGAGAGGTGGGCAACAGACCCCGTTCCAAGGATTCCTCGTACATGTTGAGGAGGTGTGGAACCAGGAGCGTGCAAATTCCTTGTAGCATCAGGCAGTGAGCCCATCCAGCCCGGTAGTCTAGTCTCCAGGCATAGCTTGGATCACCGCAATCACCACTTCCTCCTCAAAAGACTTGTCAAGATTTTGTCGTTGAGCGTCGCTCAGCCAGGCAAGCTCAATTGAGCCAAAGAGGGGATGCAGGTCCGGATTCATCGCTGTCTGTTGAGCCATGTACAGGGAGGTGTAAAATGCAAGCAGTTCTGCCTGTACCACTTCCTGACCAACAACGGGCACCCCACTGTCTCTGCGCAATTCACAAATATATTCACTAGCCCAGGGTCTCTTTAAGTGTCCCGCCAGTGTTTTCCCAGCACGGTCCCCCTCTCCATAATGACACACCCGTGCCTCCCTGCCCAGATAGTGCGTCTCCCTTTGTGCAGCATCCTCAAATTCCACTATTTTCCCTTTAATGCTGCCCAGAATTTCCAGGCTGTTACTGTTGAAGTATTCCAGTTTGAGCTTTCGAATTTCCTCCTTCAGGCGCCGTAGATCCCCTCGAAGTGAGCTCAATACAATACTCACGCCTACTTGGCAATGCACTTGCCCCAAATTCCTGCCTTAAAGGCCTGTCACAATACCGAGGGCGAGTCCACGGTCCCACAATTTAGCTCAAAGTGTTCTGTTATATCGGCACAAATTGACTCTCTGAATACCTAATCCCTGAGTACCCCAGCGGGGAGTTTCTAACTGAAAAGTGAGCCAATAATCAATTCTAGACCACGATGAGCCTGCAGTGGATACGCATGTACCCTCTCGTTTAGTTGGATGCCGGTGTCGCCAGACATCCACCAGCTCATGGTCCATCATGAGTGCGTGTAGCTGTTCTGGCGCCCTTCGGTGAGGCCGGCGAGAATTGCCAGATCTATGAATGCTCGCATCTGGCACTACATTAAAATCCCCCACAAGACAGTTCCGGGCCCGAGTGACTCTGTCAACCTCCAGACATCACTGAAGAATAGCGGATAATCCACATTTGGTCCGTAGACCGATACTAGGCAGACCGGTTGCCTTCTCAGTTCCCCGCTACAGTTACATACCTCCCCTTGTGGGTCGCAAAGCGCGTGAGTTCTCCAGGGAAGTGCTTGTCTGAGGATTATAGCCGTGCCTCTAGCATAGTTGGAGTAGCTTGATACAAATTTCTCTCCCATCCATCCTGCCCGTAGTCGCACGCAGTTGTTTCTAGTGAGGTGTAATTCCTGCAAAAAGCAGATGTCCACCCCATGTCGTTGGAGATATGCTGCCACCAGTCTCACTTTACAACAATCATTCAAGCCTCGCACATTCCAAGTCACTGCCTTGATCACATCCTTTTCTGTAGTGGCCTCACCCACCCCCTGATCCATATGGGTCATGACAGGTGGGATATCCTGACATACCTAGTTGACTTTAAGGCAGAGCCAGAGAAGAAAAAAATAGGGATAGAGAAGAAGAAACACATAGAGAATACAACAGCACTTCATGTGTACACCCCATCCAACAAGCCCATCCGCCTCCCACGTTAGCCCCCCAACATGGCTGATAGCTAAGCCCATTACCCAAACAAGGCTCACAGCAGCCAACAGTTAGAACATCCATGGGATTCGTCCCTACAGGAGGCACTAGGTGAGCGGGAAAACCCAGCGGTAACATGCTGGGTGGCTGGACAGAATATGTGCAGGAGTAGGGAAAACCACCTCCCCTCCAATCAAAGGCAGACCAGGCGGGCCACCAAGACCCAGCGGTAGGGCAAAGAGTCACCCCGGCTAGGGTAGGAAATGTCTCGTGGGAGCAGCCCTATTCAGTCAAATGCTCTGCTGTCTTACCAGCTTATTGCTGCTCACCCGGTGCGATAGTCGTTCTCGTTCAGGGGGACTCCCTCCGCATGCTCCCTATTCGCCCATGCAGCTGGTGCAGGCTGTCGGAGGGAGCGAGCAAACTTGGTGGTTGCCTTAGGGTCAGTGAAGGAAACAGTCAAGCCCTGATGAAAAATGTGAAGCTTTGCAGAATAAAGTAGTTAATACTTGAAATCCTGCTGTTGCAGTAGTCTCTTTACCGGCACAAACTCCCTCCTTGCTGCCTGCACCATTAGGGTAAAATCGTGGAAAAAGGAGATAGTGTTACCTTGGTACCTCGTGTCTTGTAGGTCTCGGGCTCTGCGCAGCATGACATCTCGATCCCTGTAATTCAACAGGTGCGCAATTATTGGCCTGACTGGGACTCCCGGCGGTGGTCTCGGGCCCAGGGATCTGTGCTTGCGCTCCACAATGCAGACCCTAGAAAGGGAGTCCCCAAACATCGCTCTGAGCATTTCTTCAATGTAGTCCTCAACTCTAGTCATGGCCGTTGTCTCCGGTACTCCCATTATGCGCAGGTTGTTGCGAAGCGATTGCGCTTCGAGGTCTTCATTTTTATTGCGGATCACCTCCAACAGCTACTCCATTCGGAGCAACTTTTCATGGGTGGCGGTGCCCTCATCCTCTAGCGCTGATATGCGCTGTTCAACTTCTGTGAGGCGGTCTTCCTGATGTGAGACCTTGTCACGAAGCCAGCCCAGTCGGTCTGACATTGAATCGATTTTGAGGTCTATGGTCGAGAGAGACGGCTTTAGTTCCTTGAACATATCCCATATGTTGGGTTCCGATGGCTGCGTGGAGGACATCGCCGCCTCCTCTAACTGTTCTTCCTCTAGTGGGAGCCCCCCACGGGGGGTTTTGCGCTGCTCAAAAGAAAGCTTGGACTGCTTAGTGTCCGCCTTTCCCATGGTCTCGCTGCAATACCGCAGCCCTGCGTATCGTGGGCCGCAGTGCAGAGTCACTTCTGAGGCTCTATCCACTGCTGTTATGGCCTGAGGTGAGCACTGCACATTATCCGGATCAGTTGTAGTGGGCAACCTAGTTCACTTCCCCACCGTCAGTGTCCAACCAGATTTCTCAGGTCCACTTCTGTATGCCCCAGTAGCCTCACTGTCTACTCCAATGTCACACCTCCTCTGGAGATCACTCGTTGGGCGCCCCTGAGTCAAGCGCCCCTGTATCCTGGTTTTCCCGGGGAGAGGTGGTTTTCCAGATCTGTTATAAGTGCAGGAGGGAGAGCTCTGCCGGCGTTGCCCTTTATCCCTTCCCCAGTGCAGCAACTGGACGTGGGCTCACTTGTGGAGCAGGGGTATCCGGCTCCGCAACGTGTAAGCGCTGTCCGATGAGCTTGCCGGGGGGGACTGCAGCCCCAGCGCGTCCATTCTCCAGGCACAGCTGTCCACGTTGCCTCACTGCAGTCTCTCTGGCCCTCAAACCACTGGGTCAGCGGTGTGGCAAAGCACCCCGGCTATGCTAACTGCCTCTTTTGTGCATTCATGGCCTTTCAGCCTCCTCCAACTCTCCCTCCCTTGGTTTGCAGGCTCACCGATGACCGATGCAGAGCTTGCTCAAGCCACAAGGTGCTCGGTCAGGATTCGCCAGCTGTCGGTCCGCGTTGGTCCACGGCCGTTCCTGAAGCTGCAGCCGCGCTCGCCTGCCCAGGTAGAAACCAGTATAATGCCTTCCTCTCCAACGCGGGGTCCGTTTGTGCCACTTTCGTTTAGGATGTGGATCACGGGGCCACCCTTTTGTCTACCAAGGCGAGCCCCACAGTGGTGATATGCAGCGGCGCAAGGCTCTCTAGCTCTCAGAAGTGCTCCCGCTAACCGTAGAGACGTTCTGATGCCCGCTCCCATCGTCAAAGGCATCTGGCAGACGTCAACTCCAACCGATAATTAACGGATTATGGGTCCAGCCCGCAGAGCATCTATAGATGGCGGCCATTATGCAGCCGGCACACTATCGTCCCCCCATGCCTGCTACATATTTTAGAACTAAGATTCCAAATTCCTTTGGTCTAATAAAAAATCTAGGATATCGCTTGCGCACCTCTGTCAATTTAAGCAGAAAGGTAGGGTTAAGTTTCCAGATCTCCGGTTGTATCATAAAGCTTTTTGCCTGAGACAAGCTTCTAGATGGCTTTCTTTGTTGCATATTTCGTTTCCTCATTTGTGGTTGGATATTGAATGCTCCTTTCTGGCTCCTTTTTCTTCCAGAGAAGTCTTGTCCTTTTCCTCTAATGCATGCAACACTGCTTCCCTTCTTCTTAAGCATACTTGCACCATTTTAAGGCCCTATTATCAATCACAAATTACAACTCGAGATTCTTTTCTACATTTTCCTATTTGGTATAACCATGTCATCACCATAAATAATAAATTGTTATTTTGGAATTTCCCGGAGACAAAAAGGTATAGTATGGGTTAAGGATTTATTTGATAATGATGCTCCTCTTTCTTTCTCACAATTTCAGCAAATATTTAACTGTCCTCATTCTTTATTGTCTAGATATCTGTTCCTCGTAAATATTCTTCTGGACGTCCTTCATTCGTTGCCATCCCCTTCATCCTCACCATCATCCCAATCCTCTCCTTGTTTGATTCTTCCTTCTATTTCTAAGGCTTTTCCTATTTACAAACTTCTTCGTTCTTCTATTACTACAAGACCAAAAACTAAAGTTGAGGCTCAATGGGAATTGGATTTGGGATGTACCTGGACTATTCCTTTTTGGAATAAGATATGGAACAGAATGCACAAAATTTCCAGAACAGCATTTATCTCTCAATCTTTGTTATAGGTTGGACGAAGTATTTGCTTCATTGTACTGTCCTTCTTTAAATGGAGAGTAATATTGTGCACCTTTGACTTCATTTTCAGATACTGTTGCTCGTAATTATCTTAAATGTACTTCCTCTGAAAATTTTAAGCTGTAATAAGTTGTTTATTTGTCTGCAATCTGTTTCTCAATATTTATTTCTCTTCTTATTTTATATATGTTTGCTCTATTCTACAATGTATATTGTAAATGATGGTAGGAATTGGTCTTCCTTTCATACCCTTCCCTTTTCCTTTCCCCTCCCTCCTTTATTCCCCAATATTTTCAAAAATGGTTGAACAGTTTCCCTTCTTCTTTATAAATTTGAATCCTTTGTGGCAGATTTACAGGAAACTGACGCACCTGTATAGATGCGTCAGTTCCCCTGCACATCCATACCAAACCCTTGTGCCACCATGAATGTGCTGTATTTACAATAAAGTGCACCATGGCGCAAGGAATATCAGATACGTCAGAATTTCAAACGCATCTGTTGGCACAAAAGTGACGCATTGCTGGAGTTGGTCATGAAAGTGACGCATCTTCAGCAATGTGCCACAACAGATAAGTGAGTCCCATTTAAAAAGCCCTGCATCATTCCTTATGCCTGGTCTGAGCAGGCGTAGGGATTTTGACGCAGTGAAGGTGTAGAGTAATGCAGTGAAATGTAAATTTCACTGCGTCAGTCCTACATGGCTTTTTGCATGGGAACGCCCACTCTGCACACATTATACCTGACGCAGGTATAATGTGGCGCAGAGCTTTACAACGTGGCGCATCTCCCTAGATGCATCACGTTGTAAATTGGCCGCAACGTGGTGCATTGTTTACGCCGCTGCTGCGTCACAAAAAGTAACGCAACGGCGGCACAATAGTGTTGCAAGAGGCTTATAAATCTGTCCATTATTCTTTTTTTTATGATTTTTGTTGTTAGCCTTTTTTCTGCTATTGTTATTTCTTTTTTTTTTTTTAAATAAAGTGCTTTACCTTAAAACATCTTTTACTTGGGCCCCGCCGCACTCCCTCAAAAGACCACGTGCCGTTGACCCCATAGAAACAGAGGGTTAAAGGGACTTCCCTATTGCCCTTGCGCCCCTTCCCTTGCCTCGATATCTGACTAGAGTCACCCCCAACTGAAGGCCGAACCTGATGCCCTTGATCGGAAGTGAAGGAGGTATCACAGGACTAAAACAGAAAGAAAAGCCATTAGCACCATGGTCTCCCCCATCTGGTACCCACTGTGCTAACCACCAGGCCCACCTTTACACCCATGTCCCTGTGCAGGAAGCCAGAAACCTTAGGCAGCCCTAACACATTTGAAAGTTTTTTCTTCTTACATGCACTGTTCAAAAATTGCTCTGATAAAGGAAAAAAACATTGGCTTCGGTGTCCGACCTAAATACATAACTGAATACAACCTTTGCTGACAAACAGACTTGCAAAAACATCACTGTATATTCCTACAAAAAATATCTGTGAGCAAAAAGCCACACTTATTTCTGAGGCAGAAGTCCACGACCCTAAAACATTGACAGTGAACTCGTAGATTCTTAGGAGAATTATTTGTAAGCAGTAAGCCATCCTTATCTCTGAGTCAGAATTCCGCATCCCTAAATCATTAAGACAGTAGACATCCCTTCGCTCCCCAGATCTATGCGCACAAGGCAGACGCCCGCATGGAGAACAAGCATCGAAAATGTAATAGGTCTCGCCTTTGAGTAAGTTATAACCATTTGCTTTGCTAATGGTATTGTATAGCAAAGTAAATGGCTTTAACTTAATCAAAGGCGAGACCTATTGCATTTTCAATGCTTGTTTTCTTTAGCTTCCTAAATTTAGCCCAATAAAAGATCACTTTATATCTGAGGAAATGAGGTGCAACCTGGGCAGATGATGTCCAGACTAAGGAACGATTTAACGTTCTCTGTGTTCATTCTGGAGTCTAAGCAATTCTTTTTTGTTTTTTAAGGCAATCTCAGAACAGAAATGTTTCTAAACTATTCCTGACCGAGCTGCGAGCAGAGTGGAATATTGCCTGTAGATTTGTTCTCAGTGCTTTTACTTCCAGGCAGCAAAAAAGAGTTCAGAAGCATTGGAATCAAATGATAACTGTCAGCAACCGAGAGGACTAGCAGAAACAGCTATCCATCTATGCTAACAATTTCCACCAGTAACTGAGGCAAGAGAATTCTTTTTTTTTTTTAGTTAAGTAATTTTTATTGAAGACAAAAGCACACAAGATAAGCAATACAAAGTAAGCTAGTAGGAGCAAGTAATGTGTAAAACATGTCAGCAAGTAAAGAGAGAGCCTATACAATAAGCTAATACTATAAAAAGAGAAAACAAAATTAAAGCAGTAGAAACAGTAAAACTTAACAGTTTGCTAAGAACATGCAGTAAAAGTCAAAGCATAGTAAATCACCAAGAAATATAAAACTCCTAATAATGTAACAGTGCAAATATACTATTAAAATAGAAGAGTGAAGATTTTTATAAAAAAGGAGAAAAAGGGAGAGAGAGAGGAAAGGAGAAGAGAAAAAAAGAGAGGGATAGAAAAGAGAGAAGACAGAGAGAAAAGAGAGAGGAACAAGATGGTGAGAAGAGATAGAGACTATGGTGTTGATGACAAGAAGGATGTAAAGGGTAACCATAGTAGGTCGGACTTAATCTGTACGTGAATGGAGGATTGAGGGATGGATGCAATTCTATGTTCGTCACAGATATAATTCCACCAATGCAGAAAGGATAATTTAGAATTGTCTTTCCAGCAAGTGAGTATAACTTTAAAAGCCACAGCCAGGAACAAATCTAATAACGGAGAGGCAGGAGTGGTTAAAACAAAATCTGGCGAAACAGTGCCCAAAAATACATTTTGAATATTAAGTTGTACATTATAAGAGAAGATCTTTGTACATTTTGACCATATCTCCTTCCAAAAGGCATCAACTTTAGGACAGTAAAATAATAAATGTAGTAAAGAGCCCTCAGCTGTAGAGCAAGACCAGCAAGATGATGTGACAGAGTGATTGATTTTATGTAACAAAAGAGGAGTAATGATGACTCTATTAAAAATAAAGAAGAGGGATTGTGTGAGATTTGCAGCTTTGGAGGTTTTGAATAGTTTCTGCCAGAACTTATCCCAATGTGACACAGATAAAGTCAAGGCAAGGTCAAGCTCCCATTCCAGCTCCACCTTAGATTTAGCCCGTGTGCAGATAGGAGTAGATAGAGATTTATAAATATAGGAGGCACTAGGAATAATATCGGCAGAAGTGAGACATAATGAGGAAACAGAAGGAGAGGAAGGAGGAGTTGGAGTAGAAGAGAATTTCTGTAGACATTCCTGCAGAATTGGGGCTAGTGTATTGTATTGCAGAATACAGGAATCAGGAAGATTGAAAGTAACTTGTAAATGATGGAAGGAGAGAATTACATTGTTGACAATTAGTTGATGTACAAAAAGAAGGCCCTTTTCTTTCCATTGTTTGTAATAGAATGACTTGTGGCGAAATTTAATGTACTTGTTAAACCAAAGAGATGAAGCTAGAAAAGATTCATAGTTATTCATGTTCTTGAAGAAAAGTGTGTGCAACAACATATGTGAATATTTCAAAATGGGATATTTGGAAATAAAAGTACAGTTAGACATGTGAACAACATCTCGTATTGAAAATTCATTAAGCAAGGAACATTCAACATTAACCCAAGAGGGTTTAGGTAAGTCTTGATAATCCCTAGACAAAGCAAAAAATTGACGAATCAAGAATGCATTGTGATACAAATTAAAATCAGGGAACCTTACACCACCTTCATTTTTAGGACAAATCAATTTAGCCAGAGCAATACGTGCATGCTTGTTATTCCATAGAAACCTTGAGCATAGCGAGTTAATCTGAGAAAAATAATATTTAGGAATTTTGAAGGGTAACATTGATAATATAAACAAAATTTGAGGAACAATCATCATTTTAATTGTATCAAGTCTATCCCACCAAGAGAGGAACAATGGAGACCAGAGATTCAACAAATTAGTAATTTTACGTTTTAAGGCAGAGAAATTCTGAGGAAGTGTATCACGAATGGTGGGGGTAAACCAAGTACCAAGGTATTTTATTTTTTGGGGACACCATGTGAAATTAGACGACTCAAACATATATCTGTAACATGAAGGATTTAAAGGTAAAACCTCAGTTTTAGAAAAGTTCAATTTGTAACCTGAAACCTTAGCGAATGATGCAATTTCGTTCAAAAAGGGGGGCAGGGAGGATACAGGGTTAGACATATAAATAAGCACATCATCAGCATATGCAGACAGTTTAATTTGTTGAGATTTAAAATTAAAACCAGTAATAAGCACATTATTTCTGATACGTTCTAGGAATGGTTCAAGACATAACAGGAAAAGTAATGGGGAAAGCAGGCAGCCCTGGCGTGTACCTCTTTGAAGGGAAAAATAAGGGGAGAAAAGACCATTGACAAAAATACAGGCTTTGGGATTTGTGTATAACAATTTAACATAAGAAATAAACTTTGGACCAAAGCCAAACCATCTTAAGGTGTGAAGCAGAAAATCCCAATTAACACGATCAAAGGCTTTTTCAGCGTCCAGGGATAAAGCCGCTAACGGGGAGGTATATTTTGTACTGAGAGCAAGGATATTGGAAAACATTCTGGCATTGTCAGAGGGCAGACGACCTTTAACAAAACCAACTTGGTCAGGATTAATGAGATGGGGAATAATTTTCTCTAAACGAGAAGCCAATATTTTTGCAAAGATTTTACAATCATAATTAATTAATGAAATAGGATGAAAATTTTTACAGTAGGAGGGATCTTTATCTGGTTTGGGGATTACAATAATAAGAGCTTCCAAAAAAGAACCACAGGCTTGGGAGTTGGAGATAAAAGAATTAAAAAGTTCTAATAATTTGGGTGCAAAAATTGAGGAGAAAGCAGAAAGTAACTCAATAGAAAAACCATCCGGGCCAGGAGCTTTTGCTTTCTTCATAGATTTAAGTGCCTCAGATAATTCTTGTAAAGACACTTCATCTTCAAGGGGTTGAAAATTATCTTGGGAGATCTGAGGCTTAGGGATATCCCTGAAAAACGTAGCAAAATCATCTTCAGAGGTATTGGTGGTTTCTGTGTAAAGGAGCTTGTAATATGATTGAAATGTGTCAATAATATCTGAGTCAGCTGAGAGGAGGGAGTGATCAAATTCGGAATGGATTGGGCCAACGGCTTTTCGTTCTGATTTAATTCTTAAATAGTTTGCTAACATTTTCCCGGCCTTATTTTGGCCTCCATGATATTTCGACTTAACCTTGAGGAGAGTATTACAGGCCTCCGTTGTGGCAATCTTATTCAGGGTGGATTTAGCTTTGATTAACTCTTGTAGAGATGATGAGGATTTGGAAGAGTAATACTTATGCTCTAACGCTTTTATGTGGGCTAAAGTTTCATTATATTTAGCATGCAGCAATTTTTTCTTCTTCGAGGAATAGGCAATAGTAAAAGCCCTGAAAGATGCTTTAAAAGCATCCCAATTGTTGTGTAGGGAGGTATCTAAAGACTTATTAAAAGAAAAAAATTCCTTAATAAAAGAGGTCGCTTCTGAAATAAAAGTGCGATCTGATAAAAGAAAGTTATTGAAACGCCATCTACCTTGTTTGCAAGTGGTGAGAGATAAGTCAATATGGGTGGAGACAAGAGCATGATCAGAAATAAAAATAGATCCAATCTCAGATGACTGGAGACAAGGTAGCAGTGCTTTGGAGACAAGAATATAATCAATACGAGATCTAGTATGGTGTACAGGTGAGAAAAAAGTAAATTCTGAGGTATCAGGGTTACAAGTTTTCCAAGTATTGAATAGCGGGCGAGAGGAAATGGCTGTTTGAAAGGCTTTGTGGGATTTGTCGGGTTTGAATTTGCATTTGGATTGCCTATCAGGGAACGGGTCCAACCAATTATTAAAATCACCACCAATCACAATATTAGAATTAGGAATTGATAATAATTTCAATTTTACAGAATTCCAACAGTCAATATCTGGTTTAACAGGCCCATAAATATTGAAAAAAGACAGTTGTCGTTTATTAATGATAACCTCGGCCAATATCTAGCGACCATTCGGATCACACTCGGATGACAGGATTTGAGCATTAATGGATTTATGAAATAAAATGGCGACACCGCCGTGTCTGTCATTAGCAGGAGAGAAAACAATCTGGCTGACCCATTGACGTTTAAGTTTAAGAGATTCTTTATCATTGCAGTGAGTTTCCTCTAAATAAGCAACTTGGGTGTTAAGTTTAGCAAGATGAGACAATACCTTTTGACGCTTGACAGGATGACCCAGACCACGGACATTCCACGACACGACATTAACCATATTTCCGGGACCAGGGGAACGTACGAACATAGGACCATAAAACTGTAGGATTGACAAGAGGAAAAAAGGAAAGACATGTTACAATCAGAAAAACATGAAGGCAAGACATATGAAATAAGCCAAAAGACCTAAATAATAAAAGTAAAAATGAGGAAGAACGAAGAGGAAAAGGGGGATAGAAACAGATTAAAGAGAGGAAAGAGTACAATGGGAGAAGTAGGTGAAGAAAAGTAGACAGATCAAGGAAAAACATCCAGATCTGTAAAAAGAGAGACGATCAAAGAACAGAGGGCATAGTGACACCGGAGGACACAAACCACCATGAGAACAGGTGAAGAAAACAATGAAATGAACCAGAACCACACAAGTAGAAAGAGAACAGAAAATCAAGAAAGGAAGACTTGCATATCAATATAACAATGAAGAAAAACATTTCGTAAATAGGGAGGAAAAAAATCATGAGCCAGTGTCCATGCCATGTGCGGAAAAATTTTGAAGAAAAAGTTTGAGTTTTTCCGGATCCTCGAAGGAGCGTGTGCGACCTTCATGTGTAATTTTGCACAGGCAGGGATGAAGAATTCCGTATTGAATGCTGAGTTGACGCAACTGAGGTCGAAGAGCAAGAAATTCTTTACGTCTGGCATTGGTAGCGTTGGAAATGTCTTGAGATATAAAAATATTATGGCCAGACCAGGTGAGACGGCGCTTGAGTCTGACAGCTTTCAAGACTTGCATAAGATCGGTGAACTCCAGGAAGAGCATAATAATACCACGCGGTCTGTTAGCAGAAGGTAGAGGTCGACCCAATCGGTGTGCTCTTTGTATGTTAAGAGGATTCGATGGGGATGGAAGGCCCAGAAGCTCTGGAAGAAATTTCTTTAGGAATGATACTAGGTCAGCCCCTTCAACATTTTCCGGCAAGCCAAAAAGGCGAAGGTTGTTTCTGCGATTGCGATTTTCAAGATCCTCCGTGTGAAGCTTTAGCTTAAGGACTTCCTGTTCAAGAAAAGGGATCTTTGTGGAAATATCCTGCAAATCACTGACCCGCTGTTCGAGATCTAGTACCTTACTCTCCATAAGGATCCATCTCTCCTCAATTTGTTTAAGTTTGTCATTGGTAGCGGACATGAATGGCTGGAGGCCGCGAACCTCATCTAAGATGGAGTCCAGGACAGGGTTCTGTGAAGATAAAATCGGTGAAGGAGGGTCGTTTTTGTGCCTTTTCGGTTTTGTACCTGAGCTCGAAGCTCTGGGGACAGGAGGTTCGTTTGACATCCTGGAGCAGTAGAGAGTCCGGGATACAGTAATCCACAAGCAGCAAAAGCTTGGCGACACTTAAACGCAGGATAATAGTAAATTCAGCAGAGGCAGGAACACGACTTAAAAGACTGTTATGCAATACATAATCCAGGAGCAGCTAGCCCATTTAGCCACTAGAGCACAGTTCAATAAGACCCCACCATGACTGGAGTTGGCACAGCGATGTCAAAAGGAAAAATGCCTCACAAAATCAGCAAATAATTGAGGATACCACAGCTGGTGTAGGAACATTGTAGACAAAAGAGACATATTTCCATAGTCATTTGGGTGAGAGCATAGCTAGAAAATTAAAAAAGAACCGAGCACCGCAAAAGAGTCATACAAAATGGCGGTCGCTCGCATCTCAGAGGTAAATAATAGCATCAACTGTGAAGAACCACATTAAACTGGCGAAATGGCGGTGAAAATAATTCATTGTACTGACTCCATCACAAAAATGCAGAAAAGGCAAACTCCATGTCATTAAGTACCAGGCAACGAGTATTTAAAGATGAAGAAGTCAGGAAAATCGGAAAGCGAGCGCCGGCATTCAAAATGGCGGACGCTCGCGTTTTATGAGGGAATAATCACCGCCGCGGCTGCTCGGGCAAAGAACAGAGCAGGAGACTCCGTCCGTTGCAAGCCGACTCACCGACCCATCGTGCACCTGGAGAAGTCCTCCGAACGGGAAGAAGTGGCGTCCGAGGGTGGAATATTAACACCAAAGCTCCGCGTCCACACGGGGCTCACGGAGAAGCCGCCATGTCGCTGCAGCGTCCAAGCCACGCCCCCTCGAGGCAAGAGAATTCTAACCTGCCTCTTTCTGCGCCACTAGCTTTCAGTTGATACTAATGATAGCTCGAGAGAGTTTGCGAAGTGGCAGATCCGCGCACAGCGTGTCCTTTCAAGGAAGATGCCCTTAATTTACGGAGTAAAGACTTTCCTCTGTCGCATAGTGCAGTAGAATAGCATGCTACCGAGCCTATATGGCTGACATTACATGTGATAACAACGGAAGGGTGAGGGGCTGATCAGAGAGCCTTAGATTAGGACACAGAGCGAGGAGAGAAACGTGTAAGGTGGAGAGAGAAGACATTGGGACACAGCGGCAGAGGAGACATGTGTGAGAGGGACAAAGGCTTTACATATTCCAAAGAGCTTGCTTTGAGACAGCTAGGCAGGTTACCAAAGCTCAAGGCTGAAAGGTTAGACTTATCTTCCTGCATGTTTTCATCTGTGATTGGCGTAGATTTCCTACTTTAATGGGATTTACAAAGACTCTTAGGAGTACACATGAAATTCTGTGACTCGCTTGGATTTCCAAGAAAACATCATTCCACAAGAGCTGTGCATGCAAAATTTCCAACAAGTGGAAAATTCTTAGCTCATATCTGATGCAAATTGCACACACAAATGTCCCACCCCCTAAAATATATTGTTTTTATTGTAGAGAAATCCCTTCTCCCAAGTTCCCATTACTTATGCTTTTCTTAGGAGTAAAGCTTCATGTGTTTTCAGTTTTTAAAAATACATGCACAATAAAGGTGAATATTCACTTACTTGTGAATTTGTGCACGGTTGTGTCATTTTTCAGGGCCAGGTCTCTGGAATGCCTGCACACCCACTAGTGACCCAGAACTTTGCAGTGCCACCACATTGATAGATTATATACTATTATGTGGACATGCCGATGGTGAGTGGACCGACGGTGAGTGAAGAGATACTGGTGGTTAGTGGGCTGGCAGTGCGTGAGATGGGGGCGCTTAAGTGTTAGTTTAAAGTCCTTGCAGGCCGTGTTAGAGTTAATAGGCCATGGACTGTTGTTGGCCTTACCCCATTGTGCATGCCGTTGGGAGCGCGAGTAATTGTAGCAATATTTGAAAAGCCAAGACTGGTGTGTGCTGCTTCTAGGAATTCCGTGTACCAGAAATTCTGTGTATGACGTTTGGCGGCACATCTGCAGAACGTACTCCATAGTGCGGGTGAGGTATGCGCATGGTGACCCATGCTAAACGGTTAAAGGCGTGTCATCAAAAAGAGACTGGAATGGGAGCGGCATCCAGAGCGATGTTGAAGGTGATCCATTAGCATAGCGCGTGCTGTGGGTAACAATCGCAGCGTGTCATCTGATGTTAAAAAAAACCAAGGGAGTCCGGCCGGGCTGGGGTTCCTGTGTGACATGGCATCGGGGCGGCTGCAGCTGCTTGAGAGAGGCTGGCAGGGCTGGTGCTCCTGTGAGGTGCGCGCCAGCTTCGTTCAACTCTGGGTCCATCGCGCGCACGTGTGCACTGTTTAAAGTGAAAGCACGCCGTGTTTAAAGTGAAAGCATGCCGCCATGCGCGCGCGCGTGCACATCTCTTTACGAAGCCAGAGTTGAAGGAAGCCTGCGTGTTTAACAAGATGGCGGCAGACTGTCCACTGTCACACGGACACGTGCATGCTGTCTGCTATGGACAAATTGCAAAAGCAGCCATGTTTGTCCATGCAGACGCGTGCACGGAAGCCCTCAGCAGAATCGATTCCAAAAGGTACTCACAATAGCAAGAGCAGCGCATGCGCTGCTTTCGCCGGGCGTGACCTAAAAACAAATCACACTGACTCTGCCCTTGAAATGTGAAACACTTCACAATACATAATGCTGAGGAAAGAAAAGGTACTCGGACTTTAACTCTCTACCTTCACGATTGAGCACCTCACTTCTTATCCTTAGCTGTATAGACACTTATACCACGTGAAGGAGGAACGTGTGCCCTGCACCAAGAGTTATTCACATAGAGGGGGGTGAACAGCAGATCTCCGAGATAACAGAACACCAATATCGGGTGAAAGGTGTCAAACAAAGGAGGCAGCAGTAATTGATTACCACTTGACGTGCACCTCTGTACCGGGCCCAGTGATCTGTCCAAACTCTCCTTCATCCATGAGTCGTGGTCAGGACCAAACCTGACAAGAATATTATACAGCCAGTAACGCCCATGGTATATATATTTCCTCTCACATTGGATACAATAGTTATCTCCTGGCCGCATTGTTGCTCACCAAGAGCACATCTGCTGATCATAAAAGTCACACCATCTTGTTTGTGCTGTGAGAGTCTTGTATTCCTGTCGGAGCTAATGCCTGACTTCACTCAAGGCCATATATGCTCAGCTGAGTGCTAAAGTCAGTAGGTGTTTTCTTGGAACTATGTGTGTTCTTTTACCAATGATCATGACCCCCAACCCCAAGACTAGCCCATGTATTTAAACTCCAGTTTCAGCACATATTTTACTGGTGTATTTATTTCTGTCTTACATATCTCTTTTATACAAAAGGGAGTCTGTTCACAAGATACAGGCAGTGTAAGTATTTTTATTTCCACATCAGTTGGGACCATGTGATCATACAGAAGCCCAACAGCCTAGCCGTTGATACTAAATTAGCTTCATGTCCAACATCAGCTGCTGCCTGCTTCGGGTCGTGAGTTCATTAGCAAACATAAGGAGGTAACACCCCATATCAGCCAAGCTGGTTCGAAACCAGTGTCAAAGGGAGCAAGGGACTCACATCTGGGAATATTCTACCAATTTAGGGCAAACAAAGCAACCACAAGGAGATGATGGACGGAGCGCTGAAACTTTTCAGACACTCACCATCAGTCACAAATCTGAGTTTAATCCATCATTGTTCTTTAGCTCACTTCACCACCCCAGTCCAGACCCAGCCATATGCAAATCATTCTTGACCCTGTTCTTCATGGGAACAGTCCAGCCCAAAATGTCAAGCCAGGCCTTCCCTGGACCTGAACCAAGCATACTGGGACCGGTTTTGGGGTAACACCCCTCATCAGCCAGGCTAGCTCGAATCTAGTGCCAAAGCGAGCAAGGGACGCACATCTGGGCATGCCCTACCAACTTAGGGCAAACAAAGCAAACACAAGGAGATGATAGACGGAGCACTGAAACTTTTCAGACACTCATAACCAGTCACCTTAAATCCATCATCAATCTTTAGCTCACTTCGCCACCCCAGTTCAGACCCAGCCATATGCAAATCAGTCTTGACCCTGTTCCTCATGGGAACAGTCCTGCCCGAACTGCCAAACCAGGTCTTCCCTGGACTGGAAACAAGCATTCTGGGACCGGTTTTGGGGTAATGCACCTCATCAACCAGGCTAGCTTGAATCCAGTGGCAAAGTGAGCAAGGGACCCACGTCTGGGCGAACCCTGCCAACTTAGGGCAAACAAAGCAAACACAAGGAGATGATGGACGGAGCGCTGACACTTTTCAGACATTCAACCCCAGTCACAAATCTGAGTTTACTCCATCATTGTTCTTTAGCTCACTTCGCCACCCCAGTTCAGACCCAGCCATATGCGAATCAGTCTTGACCCTGTTCCTCATTGGAACAGTCTAGCCGAAACTGCCAAGCCAGGTCTTCTCTGAATCGGAAACAAGCATACTGGGACCGGTTTTGGGGTAATACCCCTCATCAGCCAGGCTAGTTAGAATCCAGTGGCACAGTGAGCAAGGGACCCACACCTGGGCATATCCTGCTAACTTATGGTGTACAAAAAAACCCCACAAGGAACGGATGGACGGAGCGCTGAAACTTTTCATACACTCACCCCCCAGTCACAGATCTGGGTTGAAACCATCATTGCTCTTTAGCGCACTTCGCCACCCCAGTTCAGACCCAGCCATATGCAAATCAGTCTTGACCCTGTTCTTCATGGGAACTTTAAAGCCCGAACCGCCAAGCCAGGTCTTCCCTGGACCAAAATGAAGCAGCCTGGGACCTGTTTTGGGGTAACAACCCTCATAAGCCAGGCAAGCTTGAATCCAGTGGCAAAGTGAGCAAGGCACCCATGTTTGCGCATACACTGCCAATTTAGGGAGAGCCAAACAAACACAAGGAGATGATGGACAGAGCGCTGAAACTTTTCAGACACTCACCGCCAGTTACAGATCTGGGATTAATCCATCATCGTTTTTAGCTCACTTCGCCACCCCAGTTAAGACCCAGCCAAATGCAAATCGGTCTTGACCCGGTTCCTCATGGGAACAGTCCAGCCCGGACTGCCAAGCCAGTTCTTCGCTGGACTAGAAAAAAGAACCTGGGACCGGTTATGGGGTGATGCCCCTCATCAGCCAGGTTAACTTGAATCCATTGGCAAGGTGAGCCAGGGACCCATGTCTGGGCATACCCTGCCAACTTAGGGTGAGCAAAGCAAACACAAAGAGATGATAGACGGAGGGCTGAAACTTTGAGGGTCTCACTGCCAGTCACAGATCTGGGCTTAATCCATCCTCGTTCTTCACCTCACTTTGCCACGCCAGTTCAGACCCAGCCATATGCAAAGCAATCTCGACCCTGCCCCTCATGGGAACCGTCCAGCATGAACTGCCAAGCCAGGTCTTCGCTGGATCAGAAACAAGAACCTGGGACTGGTTTTGGGGTGATACCCTTCATCAGCCAGGTCAACTTGAATCCAGTGGCAAAGTGAGCAAGGGACCCATGTCTGGGCATACCCTGCCAACTTATGGTGAGCAAAGCTAACACAAGGAGATGAGGGACGGAGTTCTGAAACTTTTCAGCCTCTCACCAGCAGTCACAGATCTGGGTTTAATCCATCATTGTTCTTTAGCTCACTATGGCACCCCAGTTCAGACCCAGCCATATGCAAATTCGTCTTGACCCTGTTTCTCATGGGAGCACTCCAGTCCGAACTGCCAAGCTAGGTCTTCCCTGGACCAGAGGCAAGAACCTGGGACCATTTTCGGGTTGACGCCCCTCTTCAGCCAGGCTAACTTGAATCCAGTGGCACAGTGAGCAAGGTACCTCTGTCTTGGAATACCTACCCAACTTAGAGTGAACAATGCAAACACAAGGTGAAGATGTACGGAGCACTGAAACTTTTCAGACACTCACCGCCAGTCACAGATCTGGGTTTAATCCATCATCGTTCTTTAGCTCACTTCGCCAATCCAGTTCAGACCTGGCCATATGCAAATCAGTCTTGACCCTGTTACTCATGGGGACAGTCAAGCCTGAACTGCCAAGCAAGGTCTTCCCTGGACAGGAAACAAGCATCCTGGGACCAGTTTCGGGTTAATGCCTCTCATTAGCGAGGCTAGCTTGAATCCAGTGGCAAATTGAGCAAGGTACCCAATGTCTGGGCAAACCCTGCCAACTTAGGGCGAACAAAGCAAACACAAGGAGATGATGGACGGAGCACTGCAACTTTTCAGACCCTCACCCGCAGTCACAGATCTGGGTTTAAACAATCACCATTTTTTAGCTCACTTCACCACCCCTGTTCAGACCCATCCATATGCAAATCAGTCTTGACCCTGTTCTTCATGATCTCTTGACTTTCATTATCTCTCGACAACAGAGAGTACATATGTCTCTTTCTTTTGAAATAGATAAACTTTTTCTATAGAGACAATTTATAGTGCTCCATGCTTTTTTCTCTCTTTTTTAGAGTAACAACTCAATACTATGTCCAATACCAGTTAACTGAAAAAATTGGGGACAATTATATGTGACAAAAATTATTGAAGATTTACTCGCAGTCGCTTAGTCCAGATAACACCTCTACACAAGGTGAGAAGTAACCTGTGATTTGTATATAATGTTGGACTGTAGATTTTTTAAACAGGGTCCTTACAATCTTTTGTTGTTTTGACAGGTATACTAGATTGAGTTTTGTGTACGATACCGCCCCGACTCAAGACAACTCTATTATCCAACACAATTGAAGTAACTTGACCTAATTTGGATAAAAATAGATATGAAAGTGATTTATAGGGTTGATTACCTTTAGCAATTTTTAAATAAGTTTTATGAGAGGATAATTGACACCTAAAAGTAATTATTCACACTAAGTATATCTTTGCTAGATAACATTAAGATGTTATTTTTTTATCTAGATTCCAACAAATTCAACATTAATTAACTAGACAATAAGGTCTTCCCGAGGGTGGATAAGAGATCACCCCATCTTAGGATCCACAAGGAAAGAGACAGATGACATATAGCTTCCCGTTTTGATCAAAAAAGGAAAGTCTGTTTCAATAAAGGTACATTTTGGGTAATAAAGATATTAGAATACTAATAGACACTCATTTCTTAGTGTGAGATTATAGAGGACTCAGGTATCTCCTGTGAGTCAGTTCTGGCATAGATATCAGATTATTTTTATAAATTGATAGTACTGACCCCATGGGTATTTTATTTCTTGGTTTTAAGTATTGTTTTTATACCAAAATATTGGTCTTTTCACATGCAAAAATGAGTGAACATGTAGCTGATTCAGAAATAATGTTTGAGTATGAAAATCCATTGCAAAACATATTGATATGTCCTTTGTTTTGCTTTATAGTAATAATGTTTGAATGTTTATCACTTGTCCTGAAGAAGGTGATGAAAATTTGATTTTTCACCAAAATGCTGCATCAACAAATTTTGGTATAGATAGTTCCAAAAGAATTTTTTCAAGCACAACAGTTTTTTATTTTTATATGAATGTTGTTAGCAATATTGATTGTTATGGTTCTTATTATTAATTGAATGGTAGGATAACCTATGTATTAGGTGATTTGGAATATTCATCTTGTGTATAAAATCCGAATCGCTTGCACTAGTAATTTATGGAATCTATTCTTTGTATAAAATGCAATTATGATGCATATTCATTTGTTTTAATGTAACACATTTTTAACTGTGGTGAAAAAATAAAATGCTCATATATATATATATATATATATCACCAAGAACCCTCCTCAAAGAAAAGGCGGAGGCCACGTTAGAGGACAACAAGAAGGATTTTTATTCCAAATTGCAACAATGCGGCGAATGCATTTTGGCTGTGTAGCCTTCGTCAGCGCCTGGAATAATCAGGAGGTTTGGAAGCCAACACGACTGTTTAAGTCCTGTCACCCCCGGATTGGTTTGTAGTCCGCTCCGCCCATGAATCTTCAAACGCTCACCTGAAGTAGTTCTCCAAATGTTCAAAAGAACCACCAGACCCAGAATGCAGTGGTTTTGACCGGGTAAGTATAGCGTGGGTAACCGACTGGTTATACGGGTTGCAGGCGTCGTGAAGCTCCCAAGCCAATATCCTGTGTTGCGCTCAGAATATTGATACCTCCTTGTGTCCCCAGACCACATGACCAACACATCCAGGAACGTACTTGGCGGGGGCAAAAAGCAAACAATGTTCCTCGCCCAAGGTGGAGCCATGAATGACCCCAACACCACCTCCTCTCCTCCCAGATGCGGCGGGGGCACTGGTCCTTCCAATAACTTGGAACCAAAAAAGAATTCGCCGAAGCAAAAGCCAGTGAAGACCAGGCCCATACCATGCAGGGGTCTCCGTAGCACGTCTCTGGCTCACGTGCATAACATCACCAAGAACCCTCCTCAAAGAAAAGGCGGAGGCCACGTTAGAGGACAACAAGAAGGATTTTTATTCCAAATTGCAACAATGCGGCGAATGCATTTCGGCTGTGTAGCCTTCGTCAGCGCCTGGAATAATCAGGAGGTTTGGAAGCCAACACGACTGTTTAAGTCCTGTCACCCCCGGATTGGTTTGTAGTCCGCTCCGCCCATGAATCTTCAAACGCTCACCTGAAGTAGTTCTCCAAATGTTCAAAAGAACCACCAGACCCAGAATGCAGTGGTTTTGACCGGGTAAGTATAGCGTGGGTAACCGACTGGTTATACGGGTTGCAGGCGTCGTGAAGCTCCCAAGCCAATATCCTGTGTTGCGCTCAGAATATTGATACCTCCTTGTGTCCCCAGACCACATGACCAACACATCCAGGAACGTACTTGGCGGGGGCAAAAAGCAAACAATGTTCCTCGCCCAAGGTGGAGCCATGAATGACCCCAACACCACCTCCTCTCCTCCCAGATGATTTGGAATATTCATCTTGTGTATAAAATCCGAATCGCTTGCACTAGTAATTTATGGAATCTATTCTTTGTATAAAATGCAATTATGATGCATATTCATTTGTTTTAATGTAACACATTTTTAACTGTGGTGAAAAAATAAAATGCTCATATATATATATATATATATATATATATATATATATATATATTATCTACTGGCGGTCGCCAGTAGATAGTTATAGTTAGGACCGAGTTCCCATAGGAAATCTGAAAATTCTATTTTGAATAACTTTGGCGCCGGTTGACTTACCTTCGTGAAATTTTCAAAACTAATGGGGCGCTCCGCTCAGCTCCTACCCTGAAAGTCTCGGGGTGATTCGTAAAGCGGGGGCTGAGAAAAAAGGGGGATCCCAAAACTCGTTTTCCCCATGCATTTTCCCATAGGACCTTTAGTCGAAGGTACAGCCCGAACGGCTGAAAAGAATTACTTGAAATTTGGCAAAGAGGTAGTCCTCAGGTCAGGCATTTGCTTAAATGGTGTAAATCCGTTCAGTAGTTCCTGAGAAAATCAAAAGTAAAATCACATATATATCTGGGCGGAGCCTAACCACACATCTCATCGTGAGATCTGATTGGCTGTCAACACTTCATCTCAGAAGTGTTGGCAGCCATCTTGGAACCAATATACATGATTGCACCTCATTAAAAAGCATTGCAGTTAATAGAAGCTTTTAAGACTTTAGTTACATTATAAATCATTTGTTGATGGTACCATACTCATTTTAGGAATTGTGGTGTGTTCTAAGGCGATTTTACCATGTGAAAAGCCTTCTGCTGTGATATCATGAATCATGTTTGAGAGAAAACTATTTTCTCATGCTTTTCCCACAGAGGTTTGGAAGGTGATCTATAAGCTAAACTGAGAGCATATTTTCTGTAAATTCACATTATCTTTCTCAGTCATGTGAGAATGAAGTCTGACATTCTCAGTAAAACATGTACATCCAACAAGGGCAGAGACTGTCAGTTGATTCCTTTGTGTTCTACTGCAGCTTCCCAGAGGGTTCTAAAGAACAACTAGAGCGCTAACAGTCCTACTTATGACAAACGTATGGCACACCTGAAGCCATCTTGGTTGGAATAAAGTGGTAACTCTTAAAACATTTAATTTAAAAAGGAACAAAATGAGGGGGTTCATTTTGCCATAGAAAGTATGATTAATGCTGCAGAAAATAAAATTCCGGCACATTTTGAGTGACTTCTCAAATCCTCTTCTATTTCATTAAAAAATTCTGACATGCAGACTGAAACATGCACTTTCAATACCAGCAGCAGACTTCCCTGGTGAGCAGTAGCTTTACTACAGTGATCTAATAAGCAACTAGAGTGCTAACATTCTGAATTTATGGCAAATGTGTGACACATCTGAATGCCTTCTTGATGGAATCAAAGTAAAAAACTGAAAGTATTTCCTACTGAGGAGACTGTAGTAAATGAGGAAATTAGGAAACATCATAACAAATAAGTCTCCCAAAATGGCCACCAGAGACAAAAGAGCCCAAATGTAGACCAAATATCACCCAGATGTAGCCCAAGTATAGCCCAATGACAGAATGTCCCAGAGTGTTCTAACGAACAACTAGAGCGCTAACAGTCTTACTTATGACAAAAGTATGGCACACCTGAAGCCATCTTGATTGGAATAAAGTGGTAACACTTAAAACATTTAATTTACAAAGGAACAAAATGAGGGGGTTCATTTTGCCATAGAAATTATGATTAGTGCTGCAGAAAGAAAAATTAGGGCACATTTTGACTTCTCAAATCCTCTTCTATTTCATAAACAAATTCTGACATGCAGACTGAAACATGCACTTTGAATACCAGCAGCAGACTTCCCTGGTGAGCAGTAGTTTTACTACAGTGATCTAATGAGCAACTAGAGTGCTAACATTCAGAATTTATGGCAAATGTGTGACACATCTGAATGCCTTCTTGATGGAACCAAAATAAAAAACTGAAAGTATTCCCAGGAAACTGCAGTAAATGAGGAAATTAGGAAACTTCATAATAAATAAATCTCCCAAGATGGCCACCAGAGACAAAAGAGCCCAAATGCAGCCCAAATATCACCCAGATGTAGCCCACATGTAGCCCAATGACAGAAGTGTGCAAAACACTTCTTTTTTGTGTATTTGCAGTTTTATATGGTGCAGACTTGTCAGGTATTTGAGTGCTTTACATAAGCATTGGTTACATCACACAAGATCAAATTCATTTTGGTTGTAGACATGGGGAGATTAAGTGATTTGACCAGAATCACAGAATGTTGAGCTGAAGCAGAAACTTCAACCTGGTTCCCCAGTTGCAAAGTCTGCAGCTCTGGAAGTAACACCACATCCTCTCCCCTAGGTGCAACATTTAATCAAGTGGTCAACTGGATAAAAAAACATAAAGATTACAAATAATTTAAAAGTTCTTTGTCGCTATTTGAAAACTCAGAAAATATGTCCTCATTTTAGTTTTTTAGAGCACTAACCATAATTTTGATGCAAATAAGACCCTCTCATATATGTAATTTCTAAAGGAAATACTCTAGGTATTACAGTTTTGATTACATCAAGATGACGTCAGGCGTTCCACACTTTTGTAATAAATATAGAATGTTAGCGATCTAGTTTTTCATTGGGTTACTGTTGAGAGGCAGAGGCCAGGGGCACGGACTCTGAAAATTGAAGGCAGGTAGGAGAGTGCAGAGGCAACAATTTGACCACACTGGGCAGGCAGGAAGGGCAGTGGCAGTACAACAGACTATGGAGGGCAGTGGAAAGGGGGGCAGGAGCAACAAACCAACAATACAGGACTGGCAAGAGAGGCTGTGGCAATATAATAGACCATTGTGGGTAGAAGGAAGAGGCAGTGGTAGTACAACCATACATGCCAACAGACCCGTTTCAGACAGGAAACGTCCAATGTTTTTAAGCTTAAATGGGCTTTATTTGATCTGTCTCCTGTCTACAATCTCCTCTTTTTCAATGTAACTCAAAGGGGAATATCAATACCCCAGTTTTTTTTCAAAATCTCCCTCTTACCAAGTTCAAAATGTTCGCAAGTATGGTACATTGGATCATGGTAGGCAGGAGGAATTGGGGTAGGGACATGGACTCGGATAACAGAGGACAGGAGGGACATGGAGAGGTGCACCAAACTGACCCTACAGGCATCAGGGTTTGCAGCAGCACAATACACCACACAGCGCATGCGGGACGGGAGTACAGCACAACAATCTATAGAAAGTAATAGGGAGGGGACAGGACCATGCACATGGACAACAGAGAACAGAGGGGAAAGAGGCAATGGTAGCTAGCTGACCATAATGGACAGACAGGAGAGAAAGCTGCAGCATAACAGACCATAAAGGGCAGGAGGCATGGATCAGCGGCATTACAATAAAACAGACAAGCCAGGAGGGAGGGAATAGGGGTCTGCACATGGAAACAGAGAGCTGGGGGCAAGGGGGCAGGACAGGAGCAGCGAGATGACCATGGAGGTCAGGCAGGATGGGCACTAGAAACAAGACACACCATGGAGAGCAACAATGAGACTATGATGGCATACACACAGACCATGGAGGGAAGGTGGGAGGGGGTCAGGGGCAGCTAGCTGACCACACAGGGAAGGTGGGAGGGGCCATGACAGCACAGAAGACCATGCATGGCAAGCGGGAGGGTTAGTGGCAGCACAATGGCTATGATGGGCAAGAAGGAGGGTGCAGGGGCATGCACAAAAGACCATGGAGGATAGAAGGGAGGGTCAGGACCTGGGCACAGACAAGAGAGTTCAGGGGAAGGGGCCTCACAACAGACCGCGCGGGGCAGGCAGGAGGAGCAGTTACAGCACAACAGACCAGGGAGGGCAGAAGGGTGTGGCAGTAAAATGGACCATGGAGGACAGGAGGAAGGGGATAGGGGCATGGCATGTGGACAGGCAGGGTGGAGGTGGCAGGGACAGGTTACATTCATCTGACAATGCTAGGCGGTGGGAGGGGAGTGGCAGCTCAACAGAACACTCAGAATAGATAGGAGGGGCAGGTCCATGGAACATGGTGGGCAAAAAGATGGAGCAGGGGCATGCACAAAGACATCGGAGGGCAGGGTGAAGGAGAATAGGGGCAGCAAGCTAAGCACAGAGGCTAAGCAGGAGGTCAATGATGGGCCATATAATTGGGCAATGGAGGGCAGGAGGAGTGGACTGGTACATCATGCTAAATGGAGGGCAGTGGCAGCACATCAGACCATGCATGGCAGGAGGGAGGAGGCTAGTCCATGGATTCAGACAACAGAAGATAGGGAGGAGATGGATGGGGCAGCAAGCTAACTGTTCAGAGAAGGTGGGTATTAGGAACTTTATTGTTTTTAAAATGTGTGTCTGTGCGAACTACTTAAAATATGAACAAGTATGCAGCATAATCTCACTTTTATTCAGGAAGAAGAGGACGTTTGTGACTGTGACTCCGGGCTCACTTGGCAGAAACACCCCCTGACCCTCCACCCCCTATCGCAAAATGTAATGCCAGTGAAAAGGGTAGGTGAACACAGTGTTATATAGAACATAGTCCTGAGAGCACGATTAAAAATGAAAACTAGATATAGTGTATGGTATAAACTATGCACAGAAAAGTGTGATATAAGATGAACCGGGCGTGAAATATAATATGCAATACATTGTGCGCAATGACAGATTCATTGGAAAGCGCGAGATAGCACAGGCACTAGCGCGTGCTATGCGATATGGGCCTTGGAGTGTAATATGCACAGGGCAGTGTTGTGTAACCTAACTAGTCTCTAAAGTTGTAATATAAAATATGTGCTGGGGAGTGTAACGTTGCATATGCACTGTGACAAAGATATGGATCCCAGATTGTAATATGTATGGCATAGCGCTGTGCGTTATAACATAGGCATCGAGGAAGGCACGTTAGATGGGGCAATATAATGAATGAATTGAGTTCTTGTTGAGCGCAGCTGCCACCCCAAGGGTATCCTGGTGCTTGACCTTCAGTAATTCATCAGATCTAATGCACTTCATTGGTTTTGAAAAGAGAAAGGTCTTCAACTCTTTTTTAAAGGAGGTTAGTTCTTGCTTACTCCTTAGCAGCAAAGGAAGAGTGTTCCACAACTTAGCTGCTGCATAGCCAAAAGCGCGTCCACCCATCCTCACTCTGGCGATTTTAGGAACTTTTATCAAAAAAGCTGAGCAGGATCTTAAGGGTCTGGCAGCCTGATACCAAATGAAAAGGTTTTGGAGTGGCAGAGGTCCTAGACCGTGCAATGCCCTGAACACAATACAAGCGGCCTTAAAGAGAATACGCTGCTGGACAGGCAACCAATGGAGATCAGATAAAGCTGCTGAAGACGACGCGGAACGTGGTCGGGTTAGTGCCAGTTTGGCTGCCATGTTTTGGATCCTCTGCAACCTAGACACCAAAGACTTAGGAGCCCCCAGAAGCAGTGCGTTACAGTAGTCTAGTCTACTGAGTTTAGTACTACGCACCACCTCTGCTCGAGCTTCCAAGGGAAGCAACGGCAAGATTTTATGTAGGGCTTGGAGTAAGCCCATGCACGTTGCTATGGTCTTGTTTACTGAGGTGTCTAGCTGCAGACTAGGTTCAAACATGATCCCCAAGTTACGAGCCGACTCAGCAGCTGTCACAGTACCCATAATGGAAGCCGGCCAGAAATCCTCTGGTAACGGGTGGGAGGGCCGGTCCAAGGAGCAATGAAGCACCTCGGTCTTTACCCCATTAAATTGGAGTGAATTAAGCCGAAGCCATTCTGCTGTTTCCGACATACACTGATGGAAAGTGTCCCTCGAAACCGCCTCCTTACCCTCAAAGGAGAAGATCAGTTGCGTATCGTCGGCATAGTTGATAACTGAGATGCCGAAAGATTTTATCAAACTGATTAAGGGTCGGAGGTAAAGATTAAAAAGAATCGGCCTATTCGCAGACCCCTGTGGCACACCCTGTTTCACCTGACGTATGGCTGAACGAAAAGGTGGTAGTGCAACCGCTTGTTGCCTATTATCAAGATATGATTTTAGCCAGTCCAGCGCCAAACCAACAACACCCGCTTTCTGGAGACGATCCAAAAGAACACCATGATCCACCGTGTCGAACGCGGCCGACATGTCCAGCAGCACCAAAAAAGCTGCCTTATCCATGTCGACACACATTCGCAGATCATCTAGCACGGTGATCAGGTCAGTCTCAGTCCCATGTGCTGGCCTAAATCCGAATTGGACTGCGTCCAGACATGAGTTAGATTCCAAAAAGTTGGATAGGGTTCTTGTGACCAACCTCTCTAGAATGTTTACAGGAAATGGTAACAACGAGATAGGCCTATAGCTAGCTGGACATAGCGGGTCTAAAGAAGCCTTTTTTAACAGAGGTGTCACTATTGCTAATTTCCAGCTATCGGGTACCAAGGCTGTAGCCAATGACTGGCAGCAGATGGTGTACAACGGGGGTAGCAATTCTGTCTGGAGGGTCTTCCATATTTTGGGCGGCAGCGGGTCAAGTGGGGAGCCTGAAGATATACCATTAGCCAGTGTATAGAATTCCTCCAAGGAAGGGGTGGGAAAGCAAGATAGTTGCTGTTGCTCCCCTTTAACCTCCTCATCACCTGGGAAGTGAAGGGGTTTCAAAGGAGGGAGCTCTTTCACGGCCATGTGGCCCGGGATCGAAAGGCCACTCAAAATTAGCCTAATTTTATCCTCGAATGCAGCAGCCAAAGAGTCACACAGTTCCTGAGATGCTACGGTGACTGGTGCTGCACAGGTAGGGTTTGCCAAGTTGTTTACCAGTTTAAAAAGTGTCTGTGATTTGTTGGTGGCTTTGGCCAGGGAGTCTTCCAGAAACTTCGCCTTAGCCAACCTTAAGTGAACTTTATATTCCCGCAAGGCCTGCCTATATGCCACACGGTCCAGTTCCCCGTAACCTCTCGTCCAGGCGCGTTCCGCCTGTTTACAGCGGAGTTTCTGTTGACTAAGGTCGCTAGTAAACCAGGCGTTAACTCTCCGGGGTTTAGTCTTCACCCTCTTTAGAGGGATCAGTTCATCTAGTGATGTCAAGATTTGTTTACTAAAAGCAGCGTAGCTTTTATCCACGGTTTCCTCCACCGCGAAAGTTGTAGGCAGCAGTGAAGGTGGGCTTGACCCCCTTAACAAACGGGACCACTGTCTACTAAACTTATACCTTACCAGGCCATCTTCACTACGCTGTTCTCCTGACACAAAAATAGACATAAGGATCAGAGCATGATCTGTCCAGCATTGATCCAAGACCTCATTAATAGCGACCAGCTTATTATCCGCAAAGACCAAGTCCAAGGTGTGCCCCTTTACATGCGTAGAGCCTTGCACAAGCTGCTGCAGCTGAATATTACTGCATGCTTGGCAGATTTCTCTAAAGGCTAGTTCTTGTGAGCCTGAGGGTCGTAAATTGAAATCGCCCAACACTATAAAGTTAGAGTGTGAGTTAGCTAGGTCGTAGACAAGGTCAATTTATTGCTGGAAAGAGGAAGCCGTTCCAGAAGGCGGTCTATAGCACAAAACTCCTGCTAATACAGTGCCACCATGAGCCATCAGGGAGAAGCCCATGAGTTCGAAACCTATCACCTGTTTCACTGCGAACTGTAAGAGGGAGAGTGTATCCTTACAAATAATTCCCACTCCACCACCCCTTCCCGTCGTCCGGGGGATATGTCTTATGAAATATCCCGGAGGACAAGCCCACCCCAACTCTGCTCCACTATCTGTTCTGGTCCAAGTCTCTGTTAGGAACAAGATATCCAACTTAGCCGACTCAACTAGCAGAGAGATTTCAGCATAATGCTTTACAAGGGAGCAAACATTAAGAAGGCCACAGGATATAATGGGCGGGGTAGATGAGCGCATGGTGTGTCCTTTCCTATGGGCCGTATGGTGAATCAAAGCACACAGTTCTTTTCGGGAGTATACTAAGTGTGGAATACTGGAGCCCGTAGAACCGGAAGCAACCGGGACGCGAACGGGCGCAAACGGGCTTACCTCTGGCGCACCTCCGCCCACGGCGCGCCCGCTGCGCGCTAACGCTGTGCACCTGTTCCTCCATTCTAATTTATGTATTATGCCACGCGGGATCCGCCTACTATGGCGTCCGACCCACCCAAGATGGCGCCTACAATGGCCAAGCCTTCCCTGACCCACCCAAGATGGCGGTCAAGCGCTACAGACCCGGAGCCCCGCTAACTAAGTCCCGCTGAATGCGGGTGACACCACAATTTAACGTGCAGGTAAGCCTGACTGTCTCCCCAATATAGATGGCAACGCAGTGTGGCAGCAAGTTTTAAAAACAAATTCCAGTAACGATATTTTAAAATGATATAACCCGAGCGAAGGCAAGTGTGCATTACATATTCACGGGGGGTGTTACAGTGCACATGGGCTAGAGAGTGTCATAGCATACGCACTAGCTGGTGGAATACAACACAGAGGTGTGAGGCACTCGGCGGGCACAGGTGGGTGTAACACAGCATTGGGCTCAACCAGGAGCACGCTGTGACTCTCAAGTGAGGGTTGTCTCCTTTCCAGAGAGTAAAATAAAAAGTATTACACATCCGGAGGTGGATATGTATTTTATTAACCGTCAGGGGGGTTTCTTGCATAGTTTGGTCGAATTTTTGTCGAATCCCCTTTGAATGGCTTGGTGTGCGTGTATATTAAATGTGCCCGTCAATAGCTACCCATATTTGTATAAATAAACGACAAGGGTGTCTACTTGGAGAGTACCCAACGGCGGGGGCGCCGGGATTAGCACGGTAGGGCGTCAGACACATCAGAGCTTCACTAGCGGTGTAAATACATTCCATGTGGATTCATTCTATGCATAGTCGCCTTTTAATGAATATCACACAAATCGTCATGGTGATAGGTACGTACGGTTTGTCCAGCATGTCCTAGGTGTTTCTATAAATATGTATTTTTTTTAAAATAATAAAAAACAAAGGCCGCCCCGGGGGATGGGGTCCCCGGGGCCATAAGTGGCCTGAGGAGGGGGGCAACGCAGCCCCCTCCTAAAGAATTTTTTAAAAAAAGGCCATGACCCAGGGGTGTGGGTCCCCGGGGCCGATTAAGGCCTTGGGAGGGCCAAATTTATTTTTTTCAACAAACAAAATTAGGGTGCAGGCCCTGGGGGATGGGGTCCCCAGGGCCAGTAAATTAGAAAAAGAAGGGGGGCCACACAGCCCTCCTTCTTAAAAAAATAAAATAAATAAAAGACCTACATCGTGCCAGAGGCCACGCCCCCTCCTTGCAGCACTCTGCAAACGCGCCCCCTGGCCAGTTGTAAGTTGGGGGATTAATTCCCCTTCAATACTAAGGGTCCCTGAGGGCCAACTAGCCCAACAGGTATCTCCAGTATGCGCCAGGGAGCTGCGTTGCAGACAGGTGTTCTGAGGCCACGCCCCTTTTTACACCTTTATGCAACGCAGCTCTGTGGCGCTTACTGATGGTACCTAGTGGACTAGTTTGACCCTTGGGACCCTTAGGATTCAAGGGGACTTAATCTCTCAATTTAGAACAGTCACAGGGCATGTAAACACAGTAGTGAAGGGAGGAGATGGGGTCTGAGGTAACATGTGCAAACACGCCCTGTGGCGCATTTTAAGTTGGAGAACTAGCCCACCAGGTGCTTCCAGTAAGCGCCACTGCGCTGCGTTGAAGAGAGGTGGTCTAGGCCGTGCCACTTTTTACACCTCTCTGCAACGCAGCTCTGTGGCACTTACTGGAGGTACCTAGTGGGCTAGTTGGACCCTAGGGACCCTCAGGATTCAAGGGGACTTAATCTCCCAACTAAAAACGGCCACAGGGCATGTTTACACAGTGGTGAAGGGAGGGGATGGGGCCTGAGTTAACGTGTGCAAACAAGCCCTGTGGCGCGTTTTAAGTTGGGGAAATAATTCCCCTTCAATCCTGAGGGACCCTGGGGCCGAACTATCCCACCAGGTGCTTCCAGTAAGCGCCACTGCGCTGCGTTGCAGAGAGGTGGTCTAGGCCGTGCCCCTTTTCACATCTCTCTGCACCGCAGCTCTGTGGCGCTTACTGGAGGTACCTAGTGGTCTAGTTGGACCCTAGGGACCCTCAGGATTCAAGGGGACTTAATCTCCCAACTTAAAACGGCCACAGGGCATGTTTACACAGTGGGGAAGTGAGGGGACGGGGCCTGAGGTGACGTGTGCAAACACGCCCTGTGGCGTGTTTTAAGAGGTAGTTTTAATCCCCTGCCCTATTATATACTAGGGGCTTACAGAGGAGATCATGCTGATCACAGGGGGACCCCAACGCATAGGTTTCACTGTATTATGAGTGTCTTTTAACATAGCACTGGCTCTAGGACTGGTTAGTCAGACTCAGTTACCACCAGTATCCGTTGGAAAAAATTGAGGGTACAGGATGATTTTGCAACAAGGCTTTTTTCTGCTCTTCTGTTTGTTCTTTCTGCACGTTATCCTTCTTCCTTCACTTTTCTTCGTCTTTGAGGACTTCTGTTGCTTCTTTCTGCATTTCTTTTTTTTCTTTCTGTGCGTTTTTTCTTCTTTCTTCACATGTCCCATCTCTGTAGGCATAGTTAGAAATTAGCATTTAAAAAACCTTTGAAATTCACTGAAAAAACCATAGGTTTCAGGCACGTTATAGTTAAGAATTAGCATTTAAAAAACCTTAGAAATTCACTGGAAAAACCATAGGTTACAGGGGCGTTATAGTTAGCTGGACTTTTCACTCGTACAAAACCATTGAAATTCCCCCGTTATAGTTAGTTCAGCTAACTATAACTCGCACGCCCGCAATGCACTGCTGATGACGTCACATATTACATCACTCATGACATGTTCAGTGACATCACTCATGACATCACTGATGACATCTCAAATGACATCACTGATGATATCATCCTTGTGATAGAGTGGCAGACCTCCTCTCCCCCTAATATAACCTTTGAGAGACACATTCAAAAATAGAAACTAAAATTTTCAGAACAATGGACATACCAATATCAGTTACAACAACCTATTCAGTAATTCTGAGATCCACATACACATCCACTCATTCACCAACAATCCTATACAGTCACTCATACATGTACTCACTCATCATATGTACTCATACACCTATACATCCTGTTACACAATGCCACTCATCCATAGAGTTACTCACACACATAGTCACTCATGCTATTAAAGAATCAAACATCCATTTACTTGCATATACAGTTATACACACACCACCACACTTACTTCTACAGAAACTTACACATACTTAGTCTTTTAAACAATCACTTATAGAAACACATAATTATTCATACAGGAACTCTTTCAATCTCTCACTCTCACATATACTCACTTATATACACCAATAGTCACATATACTAGTTTAAAACATATGTAGTTACTCATAAAGACACTATTGAGACAGTCATTCACTCACTAACACACCCATGAACACACTCATCCACCCATACAGTCCTGCACACATGCTGTCTTCAACACATACAAACAGTGAGTCACTCATTCATGCACCTATGCCTACGTAATACCCCCCACCGAACCATACAGTAACTCAGACACTCATACTGATACTCAAAAAACCAACTAATAACCTATATAGACACTCATGTAGCAACTCACCAACCCATGCAGCAACTTATACACAAAGTGAGAGACTGATACAGATATTTACATATTTAAACATTACTCACTAAGCCATGTATTCACTAAGATACACTTACTCAGTCAGTTATACAATCAATTTTTCAAAAACAAATCATCCATTTAGACACTTATATACCCATTTATTCTTCCATCGACCTTGAGATATACATAGATAAAACATATGTAATTTTCAGAAAAACACACATCCACTGGATGATGTAATCAGTGATGTCATTTGAGATGTCATCAGTGATGTCATGAGTGATGTCACTGACCATGTCATGAGTGATGTAATATGTGACGTCATCAGCAGTGCATTGCGGGCGCGCGAGTTATAGTTAGCTGAACTAACTATAACGGGTTTTGTACGAGTGAAAAGTCCAGCTAACTATAACGCCCCTGTAACCTATGGTTTTTCCAGTGAATTTCTAAGGTTTTTTAAATGCTAATTCTTAACTATAACGTGCCTGAAACCTATGGTTTTTTCAGTGAATATATATATATACATATATATATATATATATATATATATATATATATATATATTCACTGAAAAAACCATAGGTTTCACACATGTTATAGTTAGCGGAAATTTTACTGATAAAAAACCAATGAAATTCCCCCGTTATAGTTAGTGCAGGCAACTATAACTCACGCGACCGCAATCCTCTGCTGATGCTAATACTGTATTTAGACACTTATTTGCCCATGTCTTCTTCCATACATTTTTAGCTATACATATATTACAAATATTTTTTTTTCATAAAGACACATATGTCATCAGCAGAAGATTGCGGACGCGTGAGTTATAGTTGCCTGCACTAACTATAACAGGGGAATTTCATTGGTTTTTTATCAGTAAAATTTCCGCTAACTATAACATGTGTGAAACCTATGGTTTTTTCAGTGAATTTGCAAGGTTTTTTAAATGCTAATTCCTAACTATAACGTGTGTGAAACCTATGGTTTTTTCAGTGAATTTGTAAGTTTTTTTAAATGCTAAGTTACTTTACGCCATTCGTGGCGTGCGCGCCCACTTTACGCAGTTAGTGCCGTGCACGCATGGTGGACACGCGGTGCGCTACGCGCACCGCGTGCCCACGTTACGCTAGATGGGCCATGTACGCACGATGCGCTTCGCGCACCGTGCGCACATGGAGGACATATGATGCACTTCGTTTTGAAAGGTAATGTTTTAATTTTTCGTATATTTTATAAGCCATGCACAAATGGTGTCCTTCGGGCACCATTTGCACACGGGGTGGAGAGAGTGTGGATAATTTTTATTTTTATTTTTATTTTTTTTAATATTTTAGTTTATCTCATCTATAATAAGCCATGCACAATTGGTGCTCTGCGGGCACTAATTGCACACGGGGTGGAGAGAGTGTGGATAATTTTTTTTTTTTTTTTAATTTTTTACCGTACGCGTACGGTAAGCGTAATCGGCGAAATTACCGAAAAAAAAAAATTCCGTTTTTGGCCTTGGGGGATCTTTGGGGACTCCCTCAACATGGCTATGTGTGTGGGAGCTGTCTAAACAGCCCCTTTACATGTTTTTGGGCTTTATATTTTAGAAATCACTCTCAGTGCGAGAGAGAAAATGGCGGCCGCCGCTTCCTGGTTTCGGCCGATTCGAATGTTTACTAAGATCTAAGAGCCAATCAGAATCGCGCTCGCGCACGCCACCGTACGCGTACGGTAAGCGTACCGTAAGCGCACCGTAAGCTGGCTCAGATATATATATTGATTTAAAGGCTATTTTCTCAGAATCTACTGAACAGATTTACACCAAACCTACAAAAGGCACTTCCTTGACCTGAGGACTACCTCTCTGCCAAATTTCTAGTAATTCTGTTCAGCCGTTCGGGCTGTAGCCCTGTCTAAAGGTCCTATGGAAAAATGCATGGGAAAAACGCGTTTTGGGACCCCCCTTTTATCTCAGCCCCCGCTTGACGAATCCCCCCGAGACTTTCAGGGTAGGAGCGTAGCGTAGCGCCCCACCTATTTTGAAAAATTCGCGAGGATTCGTCGACCGGCGCCAAAGTTATTCAAAATAGAATGTTGCGGATTTCCTATGGAAACGTGGTCCTAACTATAACTACCTACTGGCGACCGCCAGTAGGTAATATATATATATATTCAGATGCTCTGTTCGTACTGCATACTCCTTCAGGCAAACAAACGGATACGGACCACAAATAGGTGCAAAAGAATTTAATCGGTGTAAGAGGTCGCCATGACGCGTTTCAGCCCTTCCCACGGGCCTTGATCACATGACACAGTGTAAGAGTTTACATTGGTTTAAATAGCATATAGTTGCAGACGTAGTCATTGGAGCATATAAGCTTACAAAAGCAATTGAAATGGACGAAAGACTAGTAATGAACTACAGATCCGTCGGTTAAAATACCTCCATAAAAACATTTTTTAACCAAGGCAAAATCATGAAAGGCCTAATATAGCAAGATAAATCTACTTAATAATCAAAGCATGGAGTACAATTACTGCACATAATGTGTCAATAACCGCTTTCTTTTATGAGTCCGAGTCCATCAAGAGTGACATACATACTGCAAATCTTTATACATAAAAACACACAAGAGAAAGTGCAAAATTAGTGCAAAGTGTGAAATTTAAAATTAAAGAGAGATTCTTTCTATCTTATTTTCTTTTTTTCTTTCTTTCATTTTCTCAGACAAGTTTATGACACTAAAACGATCTGGGAACATGATAGGTTCAGGTTAAATACCCGTTAAGAGTTTGTGGACATGAAAAACATCTCGTCTCATAATGAGATAGTAATTTAGAGATATACTCAAAATGATATAAGCAGGGGATTGAACAATTGCTAGGAGCCCCTGCAATTCCCCTTCTATATGATTGTCGACAAGAACAAGATGCAAAACATCAAACAGTAACATGGCTAGTAATCAACCAAATGGGAGATGTTCAAGCATAATCTCACAGTCATTTCTAGGGTAAATATTTTAGAGATAGCCACATGTGGGAGATATATTGAAAGAAGTTGTAATATCACATTTATACTTATAAGAGAATCAGTGACTTTCACACATAGATGAAATGACAGCATAAATATTAAATATTAAATAAGCTAAGAATTCAATCTGTAGTAGAAAAATATATATATATGCTTATATATAAAAAATATGCATCAGATAAGTATGTATAAAAAATTCAATCCATCTTGTTACAACAATTAATAAATATAATGATAAAATTCACAATTTCTAAAATCCCACATAAAAGGCTAAAAGGTGTATAAAAATATATTGTTTTAGGAAATGAGTGCAAATAGCAATGTTTATATGTTATGAGAGTCATATTTATAGGCATGTGTAAAGATCCTCAGTGATGTTGAGGCCAAAAGGTTGTTTCGTGTTTAGCTCAAGGATGTATCTCGTTTCCATGGAGCGTAGTTTTTGTTCCCTGTTTCCGCCCCTTCTGCTGGCCAGAATAGAATCAATTACAAAATATTTCAATTCTTTACTTCTAGAATCATGTTTAGCCTTAAAATGCCGGGCAACTGGGTATGTGTTGTCTTGATTATTGATCGCCCTTAGATGTTGTAAAACCCTTTGTGCACTTGGAGTTTTGTGCTTCCTACATAGAGTAGATTGCACGGGCATGACAAAACATAAACCGCATATTCAGTTTTACATGTGAAAAGTTTATCTATTTTGTGCTTTTTCTGATCAAGAGAGGTGATGTATGTAGTCTTATTCTCCCCCTGTTGACATGCTTTGCAAGTTTTGCAATGGAAAAAGCCCGTATGCGTTTGTAGCCAGTTTGTTGATTCTATAGTTTCTGGACTGGTTTTAACCAGTTCATCCCTCATTGAGCGACCTCGGCTATATGTTATAGAGGGCCTTTTAGGCAAGATAGGGCCTATCACTGGATCACTTAGAATCAGAGGCCAGTTGCGAGTTATAATAGACTCGACCTTTTTGTGTTGCTGACTATATTGGATAATGATTCTGAATTCATTTACATGTTTCCTAGTGTTGGTTCCTATTCTAGTCTCTGTGGTGCTGATCATAGTTTTTGTTTCTGTTTCTTTGAGAAGTTCAGCTCTATTTATGCACATAGATTTTGTAATGGCATTGGTTATGATTTTATCAGAATAGCCTCTTTCTATGAATCTTTGTTTACATTCTGTTTGGGCTATTTGTAAATCACTGTCCTCACTGTGTATTCTTCTGAGTCTGAGCATCTCACCATAGGGAATGCTGTTTAATAGATGTTTAACATGCGAGCTACTGGCATGTAGTGTTGAGTTTCCAGCAGTTTCCTTGCGATGGAGTTTGGTTTTAATTCTGTGGTCATTGACATATACTTCCATATCAAGGAAATTCACTGAGGTGGTACTAATGCTAGCAGTGAAATGTAGGTTAAGATTATTTATGTTAATGGCCTGTAAGAAATCCTGTGCGCTACTTAGACTGCCATCCCATACAATAAATAAATCATCTATGTAGCGTAGCCATAACTTAACATTAACTGTCATAGCCTCAGTGTGTTCTGTCATGAGGACCAGCTCCTCCCACCAGCCCATGTGTAAACATGCATAGCTTGGGGAGAAGCTGGCCCCCATCGCAACTCCTCTTAACTGCCTGTAAAGAAGGTTGTTGAACATAAAGATGTTGTTAAGCAAACAAAACTTAACCATTTCAATCAACATCAATTTGTGACCAATCAAATTACCCATCGATTTATCCAAAAAGTATTCCAATGCCCTTAAGCCATCTGCATGCTGGATACTAGTGTATAGTGAGCTTACATCAAGTGCAATTAGTAAAAAGCTGGGTTTCCAAACTACGTTATCAATCTTGCGTAGGAAGTCACTTGTGTCACTAACATATGAAGGCAGAGCCTTCACCATGCTTTGTAAAAAGAAATCCACATATTGTGATGTGTGTTCCAGACATCCATTCCTCGCCGAGATAATGGGTCTTCCTGGCGGATTTATGGGATCTTTGTGGATCTTGGGTAAGAAGTAGATGGTAGGCACCACAGGAAAGTCATTTTTTAAGAATTTGAATTCTTGTCCAGTAATCAGGTTGTTGAATTTCCAAGTTGATAACTTCTTATTAAAAGTAGTGTACATTGTTTTCAGATCAGTTCCATTACATCTAATGTAGCAAGTTCTGTCATTGAGCTGATTGTAAGCTTCCTTCATATACTTTTCTTTGGTCATCAATACAATATTACCACCTTTGTCAGAGGCTCGAATTAATATTTGATTGTTCTTTTTCAATTTGGACATCAAAGTTGTGTAATCAAACTTGTTTTTGTTGAATTTGGGTTTGCCAGCAAACGTCCTCATGTTTAACTCCTTCAGTTGGTCCGTTATTTGTTCATGGAATAAATCAATCGAATCCTTTAACATAGTAGGGTTAAATGTTGATTTTGGCTTGAATTGAGTTAGAGGATGTCTGTTTGGTGATGGCATGCTATTGAGTTCGGTAGAGGAAATGTTCTGACCATCCTGCGAGGAGATTAGTGAATTTTCATTTAGTTGAGGGTCCCATAGTTCCTGCATTTCATGGAGAAAAGTGTCGTCAGATTGAGTAACGTCTACTGAAGCTGCATTAGAGTTGTCCAGGCAAAGCTTCGGATTGAGTAAGTAAAATTTCTTTAGTTTCAATTTCCGAGTGCTCTTAAAGATGTCTAATCGTTTTCTCACATAGTTGAAATTGTTGGCAGGGCAATATGTTAGACCCAAGATCAATGTTTTCATTTCATTGTCATTCAATATTACTTCAGATAGATTTACAATCATTTTGTTCATACATGACGGTGCAATCTCTTTCATTTCCTCCACCCTCCTCTTTTTTCCGAAATGTGCTTGTTGCGTTTTGCCTTGCGACGTTGTCGTCGCTTCCAGTTTTTGCTTGGCCGTAATTTTTCTGAGTTCTGGGACGAAGAGTTTGCCGTCTGTCCTCGCATAAAAAAGACAGTTCCTCGTCTAACGTACGCTTTTGTCTGCCTTGGTTGGATGCAAGCTCCCGTTCTGAATCGCTATCTAAGGCTGAACTTAACTCAGAGTTTGATGTGCACGAGGATGCTGCGCCTGTTCTGGTCGTTTTAACTTTGGTGATTCCAGTTTTTCTGTTGTCACTGTTAGACCTAAGCATTTCATATTTTTTGGAGAAAGTGAAGATTTGTCCTACTTCGTAGTCAGTTTTGTCACGGAAAAACTTATACGTTTTCCTTTCCTTTATCTTGTCTTCTTCTCTCTTAAGTCTTGCTGACATTTCCTGACGCAGTTTTGCTTTTTCCTCTGGTTGGTCTATTGTATCAATATCCTCATTGATTTGAGCTATTTCTTCCAACAAGGCAGTGCGGTCAATATCTGCATATTTTATTAGAATTTGCATCAAACGTTTGGAAGAGTCCAAGTTGCATTCGGCCCACTCTCTCATCATGAGTGGGTTAGGTGCCTCATAACTCGGTGCTAAAAGTATTCTTAGACCTCTTGGTACTCTGTCCACATCTAGGTACATCTGTAGGGAGCGCGACTCCCACCATTTGCTCTGTTCCGATCGACTTTTCTTTTCCAATATTTTGAATTTGTCCCTTAGTGTCGTACTCGTCTCCTTTACATGGATATTGGCATTGCTTTCCTTAACAGTTGCGGGTCTACTGTCTTTGAACATAGATATTGCTGCCGCTTCTCTTTCTCTGACTGTGTCAGCCGACATTGCACCGTGTATATCAAATTTAAACTTCAGGGGTTGCAAACTGACAATTCAGTCCCAGTTCCGTAGTAGCACTCCTCTCACCACTTAACCGCTAATAACACGTACCTGAGTTGGTGATAAGGACGGCCGCTTCCTCCGAGACGGTCAGTCCCCAGACCACTCTGGGCTCGTTATTTTCCGCGGTCTCCGGGGGTTCCACAGCACAGCTCCTTCCGGAACACACTCGTAGTTTCAAGATAGAAAGCAGGTCTCTCCAAGTGCTGTGGCCCAAGACGAGAGGGGGTCCGTAGAACGCCGGAAAGAGACTTCGCCGGCTGTAAATATTCAGATGCTCTGTTCGTACTGCATACTCCTTCAGGCAAACAAACGGATACGGACCACAAATAGGTGCAAAAGAATTTAATCGGTGTAAGAGGTCGCCATGACGCGTTTCAGCCCTTCCCACGGGCCTTGATCACATGACACAGTGTAAGAGTTTACATTGGTTTAAATAGCATATAGTTGCAGACGTAGTCATTGGAGCATATAAGCATACAAAAGCAATTGAAATGGACGAAAGACTAGTAATGAACTACAGATCCGTCGGTTAATATATATATATATATATATATAAAAAGGGCTCAATTCTCACTTGGAAAAGAAAGCCCGACACAGCTCCAGGGTTTCACAGGTGACTTTATTGATATTTCTGCATGATGCCGGGAGTCCATGAAACGCTTAGGCAGAAGCGTTTCAGTCCCAATCGACTTTCTTTAGTGCTGGTTCCATGGGCTCCTCATTCTCGCTGGAGGTCACGCACAGAGTGAAGATTGCAGTGGCCTCTCCCATTTAGGATGTAATTCGCCCCTCCTCCACTTCGGGAAATACTGACGTCACACGCTCACCCTGCTGAGCATAGGTTTGCTGGTAGTTGCAGTCCAAACGGAAGTCCTTTAAGTAAAGGGGACAACCAAACACCAAATAGTGTCCTGATGAAACGGTGAGGATTTTAACACCAGCTCGAGTGCCCAGGAGGATGACAAAGTTCACCTGCAGAATCCCTTTATCAGGCAACACACATAGCCTCCTTTCTCCCCTGTGCAGACAGGTAAGTCCATAATTGATATAAGAACTGCTGGGGTGGTAGCGCGTTATGTATACTGCAAGCCGAAGGTGTAGGTTCACCGCGCTACTCCAGACCGAAAGGGCGTGTCGAGGAACAGCAACCCACTTGCTGGTAAACATAAGAAAAGGGCTCAATTCTCACTTGGAAAAGAAAGCCCGACACAGCTCCAGGGTTTCACAGGTGACTTTATTGATATTTCAGCGTGATGCCGGTAGTCCATGAAACGCTTAGGCAGATGCGTTTCAGTCCCAATCAACTTTCTTTAGTGCCGGTTCCATGGGCTCCTCATTCTTGCTGGAGGTCACGCACAGAGTGAAGATTGCACTGGCCTCTCCCATTTAGGATGTAATTCGCCCTCCTCCACTTTGGGAAATACTGATGTCACACGCTCACCCTGCTGAGCATAGGTTTGCTGGTAGTTGCAGTCCAAACGGAAGTCCTTTAAGTAAAGGGGACAACCAAACACCAAATAGTGTCCCGATGAAACAGTAAGGATTTTAACACCAGCTCGAGTGCCCACAAGGATGACAAAGTTCACCTGCAGAATCCCTTTATCAGGCAACACACGTAGCCTCCTTTCTCCCCTGTGCAGACAGGTAAGTCCATAATGGAGATAAGAACTGCTGGGGGTTAGCGCGTTATGTATACTGCAAGCTGAAGGTGTAGGTTCACCGCGCTACTCCAGACCGAAAGGGCGAGTTGAGGAACAGCAACCCACTTGCAGGTAAACATAAGAAAAGGGCTCAATTCTCACTTGGAAAAGAAAGCCCGACACAGCTCCAGGGTTTCACAGGTGACTTTATGGATATTTCTGCGTGATGCCGGTAGTCCATGAAACGCTTAGGCAGACGCGTTTCAGTCCCAATCGACTTTCTTCAGTGCCGGTTCCATGGGCTCCTCATTCTCGCTGGAGGTCATGCACAGAGTGAAGATTGCAGTGGCCTCTCCCATTTAGGATGTAATTCGCCCCTCCTCCACTTCGAGTAATACTGACGTCACACGCTCACCCTGCTGAGCATAGGTTTGCTGGTAGTTGCAGTCCAAACGGAAGTCCTTTAAGTAAAGGGGACAACCAAACACCAAATAGTATCCCGATGAAACGGTAAGGATTTTAACACCAGCTCGAGTGCTCAGGAGGATGACAAAGTTCACCTGCAGAATCCCTTTATCAGGCAACACAGGTAGCCTCCTTTCTCCCCTGTGCAGACAGGTAAGTACATAATGGCGATAAGAACTGCTGGGGGGGGTAGCGAGTTATGTATACTGCAAGCCGAAGGTGTAGGTTCACCGCGCTACTCCAGACCGAAAGGGCGTGTCGAGGAACAGCAACCCACTTGCTGGTAAACATAAGAAAAGGGCTCAATTCTCACTTGGAAAAGAAATCCCGACACAGCTCCAGGGTTTCACAGGTGACTTTATTGATATTTCTGCGTGATGCCGGTAGTCCATGAAACGCTTAGGCAGACGCGTTTCAGTCCCAATCGACTTTCTTCAGTGCCGGTTCCATGGGCTCCTCATTCTCGCTGGAGGTCACGCACAGAGTGAAGATTGCAGTGGCCTCTCCCATTTAGGATGTAATTCGCCCCTCCTCCACTTCGGGAAATACTGACGTCACACGCTCACCCTGCTGAGCATAGGTTTGCTGGTAGTTGCAGTCCAAACGGAAGTCCTTTAAGTAAAGGGGACAACCAAACACCAAATAGTGTCCCGATGAAACGGTAAGGATTTTAACACCAGCTCGAGTGCCCAGGAGCATGACAAAGTTCACCTGCAAAATCCTTTTATCAGGCAACACACGTAGCCTCCTTTCTCCCCTGTGCAGACAGGTAAGTCCATAATGGAGTTAAGAACTTCTGGGGGGGTAGCGCGTTATGTATACTGCAAGCCGAATGTGTAGGTTCACCGCGCTACTCCAGACCAAAAGGGCGTGTCGAGGAACAGCAACCCACTTGCTGGTAAGCATAAGAAAAGGGCTCAATTCTCACTTGGAAAAGAAAGCCCGACACAGCTCCAGGGTTTCACAGGTGACTTTATTGATATTTCTGCGTGATGCCGGTAGTCCATGAAACGCTTAGGCAGATGCGTTTCAGTCCCAATCGACTTTCTTCTGTGCCCGTTCCATGGGCTCCTCATTCTCGCTGGAGGTCACACACAGAGTGAAGATTGCAGTGGCCTCTCCCATTTAGGATGTATTTCGCCCCTCCTCCACTTCGGGAAATTCTGACGTCACACGCTCACCTTGCTGAGCATAGGTTTGCTGGTAGTTGCAGTCCAAACGGAAGTCATTTAAGTAAAGGGGACAACCAAACACCAAATAGTGTCCCGATGAAACGGTAAGGATTTTAACACCAGCTCGAGTGCCCAGGAGGATGACAAAGTTCACCTGCAGAATACCTTTATCAGGCAACACACGAAGCCTCCTTTCTCCCCTGTGCAGACAGGTAAGTCCATATTGGAGATAAGAACTGCTGGGGTATAGCGCGTTATGTATACTGCAAGCCGAAGGTGTAGGTTCACCGCGCTACTCCAGACCGAAAGGGCGTGTCGAGGAACAGCAACCCACTTGCTGGTAAACATAAGAAAAGGGCTCAATTCTCACTTGGAAAAGAAAGCCCGACACAGCTCCAGGGTTTCACAGGTGACTTTATTGATATTTCTGCGTGATGCCGGTAGTCCATGAAACGCTTAGGCAGATGCGTTCCAGTCCCAATCGACTTTCTTCAGTGCCGGTTCCATGGGCTCCTCATTCTCACTGGAGGTCACGCACAGAGTGAAGATTGCAGTGGCCTCTCCCATGTAGGATGTAATTCGCCCCTCCTCCACTTCGGGAAATACTGACGTCACACGCTCACCCTGCTGAGCATAGGTTTGCTGGTAGTTGCAGTCCAAACGGAAGTCCTCTAAGTAAAGGGGACAACCAAACACCAAATAGTGTCCCGATGAAATGGTAAGGATTTTAACACCAGCTCGAGTGCCCAGGAGGATGACAAAGTTCACCTGTAGAATCCCTTTATCAGGCAACAGACGTAGCCTCCTTTCTCCCCTGTGCAGACAGGTAAGTCCATAATGGAGATAAGAACTGCTGGGGGGGTAGCGCGTTATGTATACTGCAAGCCGAAGGTGTAGGTTCACCGTGCTACTCCAGACCGAAAGGGCGTGTCGAGGAACAGCAACCCACTTGCTGGTAAACATAAGAAAAGGGCTCAATTCTCACTTGGAAAAGAAAGCCCGACACAGCTCCAGGGTTTCACAGGTGACTTTATTGAAATTTCTGCGTGATGCCGGTAGTCTATGAAACGCTTAGGCAGACGCGTTTCAGTCCCACTCGACTTTCTTCAGTGCCGGTTCCATGAGCTCCTCATTCTCGCTGGAGGTCATGCACAGAGTGAAGATTGCAGTGGCCTCTCCCATTTAGGATGTAATTCGCCCCTCCTCCACTTCGGGAAATACTGACGTCACACGCTCACCCTGCTGAGCATAGGTTTGCTGGTAGTTGCAGTCCAAACGGAAGTCCTTTAAGTAAAGGGGACAACCAAACACCAAATAGTGTCCGGATGAAACGGTAAGGATTTTAACACCAGCTCGAGTGCCCAGGAGGATGACAAAGTTCACCTGCAGAATCCCTTTATCAGGCAACACACATAGCCTCCTTTCTCCCCTGTGCAGACAGGTAAGTCCATAATTGATATAAGAACTGCTGGGGTGGTAGCGCGTTATGTATACTGCAAGCCGAAGGTGTAGGTTCACCACGATACTCCAGACCGAAAGGGCGTGTCGAGGAACAGCAACCCACTTGCTGGTAAACATAAGAAAAGGGCTCAATTCTCACTTGGAAAAGAAAGCCCGACACAGCTCCAGGGTTTCACAGGTGACTTTATTGATATTTCTGCGTGATGCCGGTAGTCCATGAAACGCTTAGGCAGATGCGTTTCAGTCCCAATCAACTTTCTTTAGTGCCGGTTCCATGGGCTCCTCATTCTTGCAGGAGGTAACGCACAGAGTGAAGATTGCACTGGCCTCTCCCATTTAGGATGTAATTCACCCCTCCTCCACTTTGGGAAATACTGATGTCACATGCTCACCCTGCTGAGCATAGGTTTGCTGGTAGTTGCAGTCCAAACGGAAGTCCTTTAAGTAAAGGGGACAACCAAACACCAAATAGTGTCCCGATGAAACAGTAAGGATTTTAACACCAGCTCGAGTGCCCACAAGGATGACAAAGTTCACCTGCAGAATCCCTTTATCAGGCAACACACGTAGCCTCCTTTCTCCCCTGTGCAGACAGCTAAGTCCATAATGGAGATAAGAACTGCTGGGGGTTAGCGCGTTATGTATACTGCAAGCTGAAGGTGTAGGTTCACCGCGCTACTCCAGACCGAAAGGGCGTGTTGAGGAACAGCAACCCACTTGCTGGTAAACATAAGAAAAGGGCTCAATTCTCACTTGGAAAAGAAAGCCCAACACAGCTCCAGGGTTTCACAGGTGACTTTATTGATATTTCTGCGTGATGCCGGTAGTCCATGAAACGCTTAGGCAGACGCGTTTCAGTCCCAATCGACTTTCTTCAGTGCCGGTTCCATGGGCTCCTCATTCTCGCTGGAGGTCATGCACAGAGTGAAGATTGCAGTGGCCTCTCCCATTTAGGATGTAATTCGCCCCTCCTCCACTTCGAGTAATACTGACGTCACACGCTCACTCTGCTGAGCATAGGTTTGCTGGTAGTTGCAGTCCAAACGGAAGTCCTTTAAGTAAAGGGGACAACCAAACACCAAATAGTGTCCCGATGAAACGGTAAGGATTTTAACACCAGCTCGAGTGCCCAGGAGGATGACAAAGTTCACCTGCAGAATCCCTTTATCAGGCAACACACATAGCCTCCTTTCTCCCCTGTGCAGACAGGTAAGTCCATAATTGATATAAGAACTGCTGGGGTGGTAGCGCGTTATGTATACTGCAAGCCGAAGGTGTAGGTTCACCGCGCTACTCCAGACCAAAAGGGCGTGTCGAGGAACAGCAACCCACTTGCTGGTAAGCATAAGAAAAGGGCTCAATTCTCACTTGGAAAAGAAAGCCTGACACAGCTCCAGGGTTTCACAGGTGACTCTATTGATATTTCTGCGTGATGCCGGTAGTCCATGAAACGCTTAGGCAGATGCGTTTCAGTCCCAATCGACTTTTTTCTGTGCCCGTTCCATGGGCTCCTCATTCTCGCTGGAAGTCACACACAGAGTGAAGATTGCAGTGGCCTCTCCCATTTAGGATGTATTTCGCCCCTCCTCCACTTCGGGAAATTCTGACGTCACACGCTCACCCTGCTGAGCATAGGTTTGCTGGTAGTTGCAGTCCAAACGGAAGTCATTTAAGTAAAGGGGACAACCAAACACCAAATAGTGTCCCGATGAAACGGTAAGGATTTTAACACCAGCTCGAGTGCCCAGGAGGATGACAAAGTTCACCTGCAGAATACCTTTATCAGGCAACACACGAAGCCTTCTTTCTCCCCTGTGCAGACAGGTAAGTCCATAATGGAGATAAGAACTGCTGGGGGAATAGCGCGTTATGTATACTGCAAGCCGAAGGTGTAGGTTCACCGCGCTACTCCAGACCGAAAGGGCGTGTCGAGGAACAGCAACCCACTTGCTGGTAAACATAAGAAAAGGGCTCAATTCTCACTTGGAAAAGAAAGCCCGACACAGCTCCAGGGTTTCACAGGTGACTTTATTGATATTTCTGCGTGATGCCGGTAGTCTATGAAACGCTTAGGCAGACGCGTTTCAGTCCCAATCGACTTTCTTCAGTGCCGGTTCCATGAGCTCCTCATTCTCGCTGGAGGTCATGCACAGAGTGAAGATTGCAGTGGCCTCTCCCATTTAGGATGTAATTCGCCCCTCCTCCACTTCGGGAAATACTGACATCTCACGCTCACCCTGCTGAGCATAGGTTTGCTGGTAGTTGCAGTCCAAACGGAAGTCCTTTAAGTAAAGGGGACAACCAAACACCAAATAGTGTCCTGATGAAACGGTAAGGATTTTAACACCAGCTCAAGTGCCCAGGAGGATGACACAGTTCACCTGCAGAATCCCTTTATCAGGCAACACACGTAGCCCCCTTTCTCCCCTGTGCAGACAGGTAAGTCCATAATGGAGATAAGAACTGCTGGGGGAATAGCGCGTTATGTATACTGCAAGCCGAAGGTGTAGGTTCACCGCGCTACTCCAGACCGAAAGGGCGTGTCGAGGAACAGCAACCCACTTGCTGGTAAACATAAGAAAAGGGCTCAATTCTCACTTGGAAAAGAAAGCCCGACACAGCTCCACGGTTTCACAGGTGACTTTATTGATATTTCTGCGTGATGCCGGTAGTCCAAGAAACGCTTAGGCAGACGCGTTTCAGTCCCAATCGACTTTCTTCAGTGCCGGTTCCATGGGCTCCTCATTCTCGCTGGAGGTCATGCACAGAGTGAAGATTGCAGTGGCCTCTCCCATTTAGGATGTAATTCGCCCCTCCTCCACTTCGGGAAATACTGACGTCACACGCTCACCCTGCTGAGCATAGGTTTGCTGGCAGTTGCAGTCCAAACGGAAGTCCTTTAAGTAAAGGGGACAACCAAACACCAAATAGTGTCCCGATGAAACGGTAAGGATTTTAACACCAGCTCGAGTGCCCAGGAGGATGACAAAGTTCACCTGCAGAATACCTTTATCAGGCAACACAGGTAGCCTACTTTCTCCCCTGTGCAGACAGGTAAGTACATAATGGAGATAAGAACTGCTGGGGGGGTAGCGCGTTATGTATACTGCAAGCCGAAGGTGTAGGTTCACCGCGCTACTCCAGACCGAAAGGGCGTGTCGAGGAACAGCAACCCACTTGCAGGTAAACATAAGAAAAGGGCTCAATTCTCACTTGGAAAAGAAAGCCCGACACAGCTCCAGGGTTTCACAGGTGACTCTATTGATATTTCTGCGTGATGCCGGTAGTCCATGAAACGCTTAGGCAGATGCGTTTCAGTCCCAATCGACTTTCTTCTGTGCCCGTGCCATGGGCTCCTCATTCTCGCTGGAGGTCACACACAGAGTGAAGATTGCAGTGGCCTCTCCCATTTAGGATGTATTTCGCCCCTCCTCCACTTCGGGAAATTCTGACGTCACACGCTCACCCTGCTGAGCATAGGTTTGCTCGTAGTTGCAGTCCAAACGGAAGTCATTTAAGTAAAGGGGACAACCAAACACCAAATAGTGTCCCGATGAAACGGTAAGGATTTTAACACCAGCTCGAGTGCCCAGGAGGATGACAAAGTTCACCTGCAGAATACCTTTATCAGGCAACACACGAAGCCTTCTTTCTCCCCTGTGCAGACAGGTAAGTCCATAATGGAGATAAGAACTGCTGGGGGAATAGCGCGTTATGTATACTGCAAGCCGAAGGTGTAGGTTCACCGCGCTACTCCAGACCGAAAGGGCGTGTCGAGGAACAGCAACCCACTTGCTGGTAAACATAAGAAAAGGGCTCAATTCTCACTTGGAAAAGAAAGCCCGACACAGCTCCAGGGTTTCACAGGTGACTTTATTGATATTTCTGCGTGATGCCGGTAGTCTATGAAACGCTTAGGCAGACGCGTTTCAGTCCCAATCGACTTTCTTCAGTGCCGGTTCCATGAGCTCCTCATTCTCGCTGGAGGTCATGCACAGAGTGAAGATTGCAGTGGCCTCTCCCATTTAGGATGTAATTCGCCCCTCCTTCACTTCGGGAAATACTGACATCTCACGCTCACCCTGCTGAGCATAGGTTTGCTGGTAGTTGCAGTCCAAACGGAAGTCCTTTAAGTAAAGGGGACAACCAAACACCAAATAGTGTCCTGATGAAACGGTAAGGATTTTAACACCAGCTCAAGTGCCCAGGAGGATGACACAGTTCACCTGCAGAATCCCTTTATCAGGCAACACACGTAGCCCCCTTTCTCCCCTGTGCAGACAGGTAAGTCCATAATGGAGATAAGAACTGCTGGGGGAATAGCGCGTTATGTATACTGCAAGCCGAAGGTGTAGGTTCACCGCGCTACTCCAGACCGAAAGGGCGTGTCGAGGAACAGCAACCCACTTGCTGGTAAACATAAGAAAAGGGCTCAATTCTCACTTGGAAAAGAAAGCCCGACACAGCTCCACGGTTTCACAGGTGACTTTATTGATATTTCTGCGTGATGCCGGTAGTCCAAGAAACGCTTAGGCAGACGCGTTTCAGTCCCAATCGACTTTCTTCAGTGCCGGTTCCATGGGCTCCTCATTCTCGCTGGAGGTCATGCACAGAGTGAAGATTGCAGTGGCCTCTCCCATTTAGGATGTAATTCGCCCCTCCTCCACTTCGGGAAATACTGACGTCACACGCTCACCCTGCTGAGCATAGGTTTGCTGGCAGTTGCAGTCCAAACGGAAGTCCTTTAAGTAAAGGGGACAACCAAACACCAAATAGTGTCCCGATGAAACGGTAAGGATTTTAACACCAGCTCGAGTGCCCAGGAGGATGACAAAGTTCACCTGCAGAATACCTTTATCAGGCAACACAGGTAGCCTACTTTCTCCCCTGTGCAGACAGGTAAGTACATAATGGAGATAAGAACTGCTGGGGGGGTAGCGCGTTATGTATACTGCAAGCCGAAGGTGTAGGTTCACCGCGCTACTCCAGACCGAAAGGGCGTGTCGAGGAACAGCAACCCACTTGCAGGTAAACATAAGAAAAGGGCTCAATTCTCACTTGGAAAAGAAAGCCCGACACAGCTCCAGGGTTTCACAGGTGACTCTATTGATATTTCTGCGTGATGCCGGTAGTCCATGAAACGCTTAGGCAGATGCGTTTCAGTCCCAATCGACTTTCTTCTGTGCCCGTGCCATGGGCTCCTCATTCTCGCTGGAGGTCACACACAGAGTGAAGATTGCAGTGGCCTCTCCCATTTAGGATGTATTTCGCCCCTCCTCCACTTCGGGAAATTCTGACGTCACACGCTCACCCTGCTGAGCATAGGTTTGCTGGTAGTTGCAGTCCAAACGGAAGTCCTTTAAGTAAAGGGGACAACCAAACACCAAATAGTGTCCTGATGAAACGGGAAGGATTTTAACACCAGCTCGAGTGCCCAGGAGGATGACAAAGTTCACCTGCAGAATCCCTTTATCAGGCAACACACGTAGCCTCCTTTCTCCCCTGTGCAGACAGGTAAGTCCATAATGGATATAGGAACTGCTGGGGGGGTAGCACGTTATGTATACTGCAAGCCGAAGGTGTAGGTTCACCGCGCTACTCCAGACCGAAAGGGCATGTCGAGGAACAGCAACCCACTTGCTGGCAAACATAAGAAAAGGGCTCAATTCTCACTTGGAAAAGAAAGCCTGACACAGCTCCAGGGTTTCACAGGTGACTTTATTGATATTTCTGCGTGATGCCGGTAGTCCATGAAACGCTTAGGCAGACGCGTTTCAGTCCCAATCGACTTTCTTCAGTGCCGGTTCCATGGGCTCCTCATTCTCGCTGGAGGTCACGCACAGAGTGAAGATTGCAGTGGCCTCTCCCATTTAGGATGTAATTCGCCCCTCCTCCACTTCGGGAAATACTGACGTCACACGCTCACCCTGCTGAGCATAGGTTTGCTGGTAGTTGCAGTCCAAACGGAAGTCCTTTAAGTAAAGGGGACAACCAAACACCAAATAGTGTCCCGATGAAACGGTAAGGATTTTAACACCAGCTCGAGTGCCCAGGAGGATGACAAAGTTCACCTGCAGAATCCCTTTATCAGGCAACACACATAGCCTCCTTTCTCCCCTGTGCAGACAGGTAAGTCCATAATTGATATAAGAACTGCTGGGGTGGTAGCGCGTTATGTATACTGCAAGCCGAAGGTGTAGGTTCACCGCGCTACTCCAGACCGAAAGGGCGTGTCGAGGAACAGCAACCCACTTGCTGGTAAACATAAGAAAAGGGCTCAATTCTCACTTGGAAATGAAAGCCCGACACAGCTCCAGGGTTTCACAGGTGACTTTATTGATATTTCTGCATGATGCCGGTAGTCCATGAAACGCTTAGGCAGATGCGTTTCAGTCCCAATCAACTTTCTTTAGTGCCGGTTTCATGGGCTCCTCATTCTTGCTGGAGGTCACGCACAGAGTGAAGATTGCACTGGCCTCTCCCATTTAGGATGTAATTCGCCCCTCCTCCACTTTGGGAAATACTGATGTCACACGCTCACCCTGCTGAGCATAGGTTTGCTGGTAGTTGCAGTCCAAACGGAAGTCCTTTAAGTAAAGGGGACAACCAAACACCAAATAGTGTCCCGATGAAACAGTAAGGATTTTAACACCAGCTCGAGAGCCCAGGAGGATGACAAAGTTCACCTGCAGAATCCCTTTATCAGGCAACACACGTAGCCTCCTTTCTCCCCTGTGCAGACAGGTAAGTCCATAATGGAGATAAGAACTGCTGGGGGTTAGCGCGTTATGTATACTGCAAGCTGAAGGTGTAGGTTCACCGCGCTACTCCAGACCGAAAGGGCGTGTTGAGGAACAGCAATCCACTTGCTGGTAAACATAAGAAAAGGGCTCAATTCTCACTTGGAAAAGAAAGCCCGACACAGCTCCAGGGTTTCACAGATGACTTTATTGATATTTCTGCGTGATGCCGGTAGTCCATGAAACGCTTAGGCAGACGCGTTTCAGTCCCAATCGACTTTCTTCAGTGCCGGTTCCATGGGCTCCTCATTCTCGCTGGAGGTCATGCACAGAGTGAAGATTGCAGTGGCCTCTCCCATTTAGGATGTAATTCGCCCCTCCTCCACTTCGAGTAATACTGACGTCACACGCTCACCCTGCTGAGCATAGGTGTGCTGGTAGTTGCAGTCCAAACGGAAGTCCTTTAAGTAAAGGGGACAACCAAACACCAAATAGTATCCTGATGAAACGGTAAGGATTTTAACACCAGCTCGAGTGCTCAGGAGGATGACAAAGTTCACCTGCAGAATCCCTTTATCAGGCAACACAGGTAGCCTCCTTTCTCCCCTGTGCAGACAGGTAAGTACATAATGGAGATAGGAACTGCTGGGGGGGTAGCGCGTTATGTATACTGCAAGCCGAAGGTGTAGGTTCACCGCGCTACTCCAGACCGAAAGGGCGTGTCGAGGAACAGCAACCCACTTGCTGGTAAACATAAGAAAAGGGCTCAATTCTCACTTGGAAAAGAAAGCCCGACACAGCTCCAGGGTTTCACAGGTGACTTTATTGATATTTCTGCGTGATGCCGGTAGTCCATGAAACGCTTAGGCAGACGCGTTTCAGTCCCAATCGACTTTCTTCAGTGCCGGTTCCTTGGGCTCCTCATTCTCGCTGGAGGTCACGCACAGAGTGAAGATTGCAGTGGCCTCTCCCATTTAGGATGTAATTCGCCCCTCCTCCACTTCGGGAAATACTGACCTCACACGCTCACCCTGCTGAGCATAGGTTTACTGGTAGTTGCAGTCCAAACGGAAGTCCTTTAAGTAAAGGGGGCAACCAAACACCAAATAGTGTCCCGATGAAACGGTAAGGATTTTAACACCAGCTCGAGTGCCCAGGAGCATGACAAAGTTCACCTGCAGAATCCCTTTATCAGGCAACACACATAGCCTCCTTTCTCCCCTGTGCAGACAGGTAAGTCCATAATTGATATAAGAACTGCTGGGGTGGTAGCGCGTTATGTATACTGCAAGCCGAAGGTGTAGGTTCACCGCGCTACTCCAGACCAAAAGGGCGTGTCGAGGAACAGCAACCCACTTGCTGGTAAGCATAAGAAAAGGGCTCAATTCTCACTTGGAAAAGAAAGCCCGACACAGCTCCAGGGCTTCACAGGTGACTTTATTGATATTTCTGCGTGATGCCGGTAGTCCATGAAACGCTTAGGCAGACGCGTTTCAGTCCCAATCGACTTTCTTCAGTGCCGGTTCCATGGGCTCCTCATTCTCGCTGGAGGTCACGCACAAAGTGAAGATTGCAGTGGCCTCTCCCATTTAGGATGTAATTCGCCCCTCCTAGACTTCGGGAAATACTGACGTCACACGCTCACCCTGCTGAGCATAGGTTTGCTGGTAGTTGCAGTCCAAACGGAAGTCCTTTAAGAAAAGGGGACAACCAAACACCAAATAGTGTCCCGATGAAACGGTAAGGATTTTAACACCAGCTCGAGTGTCCACAGGGATGACAAAGTTCACCTGCAGAATCCCTTTATCAGGCAACACACGTAGCCTCCTTTCTCTCCTGTGCAGACAGGTAAGTCCATAATGGAGATAAGAACTGCTGGGGGGGTAGCGCGTTATGTATACTGCAAGCTGAAGGTGTAGGTTCACCGCGCTACTCCAGACCGAAAGGGCGTGTTGAGGAACAGCAACCCACTTGCTGGTAAACATAAGAAAAGGGCTCAATTCTCACTTGGAAAAGAAAGCCCGACACAGCTCCAGGGTTTCACAGGTGACTTTATTGATATTTCTGCGTGATGCCGGTTGTCCAAGAAACGCTTAGTCAGACGCGTTTCAGTCCCAATCGACTTTCTTCAGTGCCGGTTCCATGGGCTCCTCATTCTCGCTGGAGGTCATGCACAGAGTGAAGATTGCAGTGGCCTCTACCATTTAGGATGTAATTCGCCCCTCCTCCACTTCAGGAAATACTGACGTCACACGCTCACCCTGCTGAGCATAGGTTTGCTGGTAGTTGCAGTCCAAACGGAAGTCCTTTAAGTAAAGGGGACAACCAAACACCAAATAGTATCCCGATGAAACGGTAAGGATTTTAACACCAGCTCGAGTGCTCAGGAGGATGACAAATTTCACCTGCAGAATACCTTTATCAGGCAACACACGTAGCCTCCTTTCTCCCCTGTGCAGACAGGTAAGTCCATAATGGAGATAAGAACTGCTGGGGGGGTAGCGCGTTATGTGTACTGCAAGCCGAAGGTGTAGGTTCACCGCGCTACTCCAGACCGAAAGGGCGTGTCGAGGAACAGCAACCCACTTGCTGGTAAACATAAGAAAAGGGCTCAATTCTCACTTGGAAAAGAAAGCCCGACACAGCTCCAGGGTTTCACAGGTGACTCTATTGATATTTCTGCGTGATGCCGGTAGTCCATGAAACGCTTAGGCAGATGCGTTTCAGTCCCAATCGACTTTCTTCTGTGCCCGTTCCATGGGCTCCTCATTCTCGCTGGAGGTCACACACAGAGTGAAGATTGCAGTGGCCTCTCCCATTTAGGATGTATTTCGCCCCTCCTCCACTTCGGGAAATTCTGACGTCACACGCTCACCCTGCTGAGCATAGGTTTGCTGGTAGTTGCAGTCCAAACGGAAGTCCTTTAAGTAAAGGGGACAACCAAACACCAAATAGTGTCCTGATGAAACGGTAAGGATTTTAACACCAGCTCGAGTGCCCAGGAGGATGACAAAGTTCACCTGCAGAATCCCTTTATCAGGCAACACACGTAGCCTCCTTTCTCCCCTGTGCAGACAGGTAAGTCCATAATGGATATAGGAACTGCTGGGGGGGTAGCACGTTATGTATACTGCAAGTCGAAGGTGTAGGTTCACCGCGCTACTCCAGACCGAAAGGGCATGTCGAGGAACAGCAACCCACTTGCTGGCAAACATAAGAAAAGGGCTCAATTCTCACTTGGAAAAGAAAGCCCGACACAGCTCCAGGGTTTCACAGGTGACTTTATTGATATTTCTGCGTGATGCCGGTGGTCCATGAAACGCTTAGGCAGACGCGTTTCAGTCCCAATCGACTTTCTTCAGTGCCGGTTCCATGGGCTCCTCATTCTCGCTGGAGGTCACGCACAGAGTGAAGATTGCAGTGGCCTCTCCCATTTAGGATGTAATTCGCCCCTCCTCCACTTCAGGAAATACTGACGTCACACGCTCACCCTGCTACGCATAGGTTTGCTGGTAGTTGCAGTCCAAACGGAAGTCCTTTAAGTAAAGGGGACAACCAAACACCAAATAGTGTCCCGATGAAACGGTAAGGATTTTAACACCAGCTCGAGTGCCCAGGAGGATGACAAAGTTCACCTGCAGAATCCCTTTATCAGGCAACACACATAGCCTCCTTTCTCCCCTGTGCAGACAGGTAAGTCCATAATTGATATAAGAACTGCTGGGGTGGTAGCGCGTTATGTATACTGCAAGCCGAAGGTGTAGGTTCACCGCGCTACTCCAGACCGAAAGGGCGTGTCGAGGAACAGCAACCCACTTGCTGGTAAACATAAGAAAAGGGCTCAATTCTCACTTGGAAAAGAAAGCCCGACACAGCTCCAGGGTTTCACAGGTGACTTTATTGATATTTCTGCGTGATGCCGGTAGTCCATGAAACGCTTAGGCAGATGCGTTTCAGTCCCAATCAACTTTCTTTAGTGCCGGGTCCATGGGCTCCCCATTCTTGCTGGAGGTCACGCACAGAGTGAAGATTGCACTGGCCTCTCCCATTTAGGATGTAATTCGCCCCTCCTCCACTTTGGGAAATACTGATGTCACACGCTCACCCTGCTGAGCATAGGTTTGCTGGTAGTTGCAGTCCAAACGGAAGTCCTTTAAGTAAAGGGGACAACCAAACACCAAATAGTGTCCCGATGAAACAGTAAGGATTTTAACACCAGCTCGAGTGCCCACAAGGATGACAAAGTTCACCTGCAGAATCCCTTTATCAAGCAACACACGTGGCCTCCTTTCTCCCCTGTGCAGACAGGTAAGTCCATAATGGAGATAAGAACTGCTGGGGGTTAGCGCGTTATGTATACTGCAAGCTGAAGGTGTAGGTTCACCGCGCTACTCCAGACCGAAAGGGCGTGTTGAGGAACAGCAACCCACTTGCTGGTAAACATAAGAAAAGGGCTCAATTCTCACTTGGAAAAGAAAGCCCGACACAGCTCCAGGGTTTCACAGGTGACTTTATTGATATTTCTGCGTGATGCCGGTAGTCCATGAAACGCTTAGGCAGACGCGTTTCAGTCCCAATCGACTTTCTTCAGTGCCGGTTCCATGGGCTCCTCATTCTCGCTGGAGGTCATGCACAGAGTGAAGATTGCAGTGGCCTCTCCCATTTAGGATGTAATTCGCCCCTCCCCCTCTTCGAGTAATACTGACGTCACACGCTCACCCTGCTGAGCATAGGTTTGCTGGTAGTTTCAGTCCAAACGGAAGTCCTTTAAGTAAAGGGGACAACCAAACACCAAATAGTATCCCGATGAAACGGTAAGGATTTTAACACCAGCTCGAGTGCTCAGGAGGATGACAAAGTTCACCTGCAGAATCCCTTTATCAGGCAACACAGGTAGCCTCCTTTCTCCCCTGTGCAGACAGGTAAGTACATAATGGAGATAAGAACTGCTGGGGGGGTAGCGCGTTATGTATACTGCAAGCCGAAGGTGTAGGTTCACCGCGCTACTCCAGACCGAAAGGGCGTGTCGAGGAACAGCAACCCACTTGCTGGTAAACATAAGAAAAGGGCTCAATTCTCACTTGGAAAAGAAAGCCCGACACAGCTCCAGGGTTTCACAGGTGACTTTATTGATATTTCTGCGTGATGCCGGTAGTCCATGAAACGCTTAGGCAGACGCGTTTCAGTCCCAATCGACTTTCTTCAGTGCCGGTTCCATGGGCTCCTCATTCTCGCTGGAGGTCACACACAGAGTGAAGATTGCAGTGGCCTCTCCCATTTAGGATGTATTTCGCCCCTCCTCCACTTCGGGAAATTCTGACGTCACACGCTCACCCTGCTGAGCATAGGTTTGCTCGTAGTTGCAGTCCAAACGGAAGTCATTTAAGTAAAGGGGACAACCAAACACCAAATAGTGTCCCGATGAAACGGTAAGGATTTTAACACCAGCTCGAGTGCCCAGGAGGATGACAAAGTTCACCTGCAGAATACCTTTATCAGGCAACACACGAAGCCTTCTTTCTCCCCTGTGCAGACAGGTAAGTCCATAATGGAGATAAGAACTGCTGGGGGAATAGCGCGTTATGTATACTGCAAGCCGAAGGTGTAGGTTCACCGCGCTACTCCAGACCGAAAGGGCGTGTCGAGGAACAGCAACCCACTTGCTGGTAAACATAAGAAAAGGGCTCAATTCTCACTTGGAAAAGAAAGCCCGACACAGCTCCAGGGTTTCACAGGTGACTTTATTGATATTTCTGCGTGATGCCGGTAGTCTATGAAACGCTTAGGCAGACGCGTTTCAGTCCCAATCGACTTTCTTCAGTGCCGGTTCCATGAGCTCCTCATTCTCGCTGGAGGTCATGCACAGAGTGAAGATTGCAGTGGCCTCTCCCATTTAGGATGTAATTCGCCCCTCCTCCACTTCGGGAAATACTGACATCTCACGCTCACCCTGCTGAGCATAGGTTTGCTGGTAGTTGCAGTCCAAACGGAAGTCCTTTAAGTAAAGGGGACAACCAAACACCAAATAGTGTCCTGATGAAACGGTAAGGATTTTAACACCAGCTCAAGTGCCCAGGAGGATGACACAGTTCACCTGCAGAATCCCTTTATCAGGCAACACACGTAGCCCCCTTTCTCCCCTGTGCAGACAGGTAAGTCCATAATGGAGATAAGAACTGCTGGGGGAATAGCGCGTTATGTATACTGCAAGCCGAAGGTGTAGGTTCACCGCGCTACTCCAGACCGAAAGGGCGTGTCGAGGAACAGCAACCCACTTGCTGGTAAACATAAGAAAAGGGCTCAATTCTCACTTGGAAAAGAAAGCCCGACACAGCTCCACGGTTTCACAGGTGACTTTATTGATATTTCTGCGTGATGCCGGTAGTCCAAGAAACGCTTAGGCAGACGCGTTTCAGTCCCAATCGACTTTCTTCAGTGCCGGTTCCATGGGCTCCTCATTCTCGCTGGAGGTCATGCACAGAGTGAAGATTGCAGTGGCCTCTCCCATTTAGGATGTAATTCGCCCCTCCTCCACTTCGGGAAATACTGACGTCACACGCTCACCCTGCTGAGCATAGGTTTGCTGGCAGTTGCAGTCCAAACGGAAGTCCTTTAAGTAAAGGGGACAACCAAACACCAAATAGTGTCCCGATGAAACGGTAAGGATTTTAACACCAGCTCGAGTGCCCAGGAGGATGACAAAGTTCACCTGCAGAATACCTTTATCAGGCAACACAGGTAGCCTACTTTCTCCCCTGTGCAGACAGGTAAGTACATAATGGAGATAAGAACTGCTGGGGGGGTAGCGCGTTATGTATACTGCAAGCCGAAGGTGTAGGTTCACCGCGCTACTCCAGACCGAAAGGGCGTGTCGAGGAACAGCAACCCACTTGCAGGTAAACATAAGAAAAGGGCTCAATTCTCACTTGGAAAAGAAAGCCCGACACAGCTCCAGGGTTTCACAGGTGACTCTATTGATATTTCTGCGTGATGCCGGTAGTCCATGAAACGCTTAGGCAGATGCGTTTCAGTCCCAATCGACTTTCTTCTGTGCCCGTGCCATGGGCTCCTCATTCTCGCTGGAGGTCACACACAGAGTGAAGATTGCAGTGGCCTCTCCCATTTAGGATGTATTTCGCCCCTCCTCCACTTCGGGAAATTCTGACGTCACACGCTCACCCTGCTGAGCATAGGTTTGCTGGTAGTTGCAGTCCAAACGGAAGTCCTTTAAGTAAAGGGGACAACCAAACACCAAATAGTGTCCTGATGAAACGGGAAGGATTTTAACACCAGCTCGAGTGCCCAGGAGGATGACAAAGTTCACCTGCAGAATCCCTTTATCAGGCAACACACGTAGCCTCCTTTCTCCCCTGTGCAGACAGGTAAGTCCATAATGGATATAGGAACTGCTGGGGGGGTAGCACGTTATGTATACTGCAAGCCGAAGGTGTAGGTTCACCGCGCTACTCCAGACCGAAAGGGCATGTCGAGGAACAGCAACCCACTTGCTGGCAAACATAAGAAAAGGGCTCAATTCTCACTTGGAAAAGAAAGCCTGACACAGCTCCAGGGTTTCACAGGTGACTTTATTGATATTTCTGCGTGATGCCGGTAGTCCATGAAACGCTTAGGCAGACGCGTTTCAGTCCCAATCGACTTTCTTCAGTGCCGGTTCCATGGGCTCCTCATTCTCGCTGGAGGTCACGCACAGAGTGAAGATTGCAGTGGCCTCTCCCATTTAGGATGTAATTCGCCCCTCCTCCACTTCGGGAAATACTGACGTCACACGCTCACCCTGCTGAGCATAGGTTTGCTGGTAGTTGCAGTCCAAACGGAAGTCCTTTAAGTAAAGGGGACAACCAAACACCAAATAGTGTCCCGATGAAACGGTAAGGATTTTAACACCAGCTCGAGTGCCCAGGAGGATGACAAAGTTCACCTGCAGAATCCCTTTATCAGGCAACACACATAGCCTCCTTTCTCCCCTGTGCAGACAGGTAAGTCCATAATTGATATAAGAACTGCTGGGGTGGTAGCGCGTTATGTATACTGCAAGCCGAAGGTGTAGGTTCACCGCGCTACTCCAGACCGAAAGGGCGTGTCGAGGAACAGCAACCCACTTGCTGGTAAACATAAGAAAAGGGCTCAATTCTCACTTGGAAATGAAAGCCCGACACAGCTCCAGGGTTTCACAGGTGACTTTATTGATATTTCTGCATGATGCCGGTAGTCCATGAAACGCTTAGGCAGATGCGTTTCAGTCCCAATCAACTTTCTTTAGTGCCGGTTCCATGGGCTCCTCATTCTTGCTGGAGGTCACGCACAGAGTGAAGATTGCACTGGCCTCTCCCATTTAGGATGTAATTCGCCCCTCCTCCACTTTGGGAAATACTGATGTCACACGCTCACCCTGCTGAGCATAGGTTTGCTGGTAGTTGCAGTCCAAACGGAAGTCCTTTAAGTAAAGGGGACAACCAAACACCAAATAGTGTCCCGATGAAACAGTAAGGATTTTAACACCAGCTCGAGAGCCCACAAGGATGACAAAGTTCACCTGCAGAATCCCTTTATCAGGCAACACACGTAGCCTCCTTTCTCCCGTGTGCAGACAGGTAAGTCCATAATGGAGATAAGAACTGCTGGGGGTTAGCGCGTTATGTATACTGCAAGCTGAAGGTGTAGGTTCACCGCGCTACTCCAGACCGAAAGGGCGTGTTGAGGAACAGCAACCCACTTGCTGGTAAACATAAGAAAAGGGCTCAATTCTCACTTGGAAAAGAAAGCCCGACACAGCTCCAGGGTTTCACAGATGACTTTATTGATATTTCTGCGTGATGCCGGTAGTCCATGAAACGCTTAGGCAGACGCGTTTCAGTCCCAATCGACTTTCTTCAGTGCCGGTTCCATGGGCTCCTCATTCTCGCTGGAGGTCATGCACAGAGTGAAGATTGCAGTGGCCTCTCCCATTTAGGATGTAATTCGCCCCTCCTCCACTTCGAGTAATACTGACGTCACACGCTCACCCTGCTGAGCATAGGTTTGCTGGTAGTTGCAGTCCAAACGGAAGTCCTTTAAGTAAAGGGGACAACCAAACACCAAATAGTATCCTGATGAAACGGTAAGGATTTTAACACCAGCTCGAGTGCTCAGGAGGATGACAAAGTTCACCTGCAGAATCCCTTTATCAGGCAACACAGGTAGCCTCCTTTCTCCCCTGTGCAGACAGGTAAGTACATAATGGAGATAGGAACTGCTGGGGGGGTAGCGCGTTATGTATACTGCAAGCCGAAGGTGTAGGTTCACCGCGCTACTCCAGACCGAAAGGGCGTGTCGAGGAACAGCAACCCACTTGCTGGTAAACATAAGAAAAGGGCTCAATTCTCACTTGGAAAAGAAAGCCCGACACAGCTCCAGGGTTTCACAGGTGACTTTATTGATATTTCTGCGTGATGCCGGTAGTCCATGAAACGCTTAGGCAGACGCGTTTCAGTCCCAATCGACTTTCTTCAGTGCCGGTTCCTTGGGCTCCTCATTCTCGCTGGAGGTCACGCACAGCGTGAAGATTGCAGTGGCCTCTCCCATTTAGGATGTAATTCGCCCCTCCTCCACTTCGGGAAATACTGACCTCACACGCTCACCCTGCTGAGCATAGGTTTACTGGTAGTTGCAGTCCAAACGGAAGTCCTTTAAGTAAAGGGGGCAACCAAACACCAAATAGTGTCCCGATGAAACGGTAAGGATTTTAACACCAGCTCGAGTGCCCAGGAGCATGACAAAGTTCACCTGCAGAATCCCTTTATCAGGCAACACACATAGCCTCCTTTCTCCCCTGTGCAGACAGGTAAGTCCATAATTGATATAAGAACTGCTGGGGTGGTAGCGCGTTATGTATACTGCAAGCCGAAGGTGTAGGTTCACCGCGCTACTCCAGACCAAAAGGGCGTGTCGAGGAACAGCAACCCACTTGCTGGTAAGCATAAGAAAAGGGCTCAATTCTCACTTGGAAAAGAAAGCCCGACACAGCTCCAGGGCTTCACAGGTGACTTTATTGATATTTCTGCGTGATGCCGGTAGTCCATGAAACGCTTAGGCAGACGCGTTTCAGTCCCAATCGACTTTCTTCAGTGCCGGTTCCATGGGCTCCTCATTCTCGCTGGAGGTCACGCACAAAGTGAAGATTGCAGTGGCCTCTCCCATTTAGGATGTAATTCGCCCCTCCTAGACTTCGGGAAATACTGACGTCACACGCTCACCCTGCTGAGCATAGGTTTGCTGGTAGTTGCAGTCCAAACGGAAGTCCTTTAAGAAAAGGGGACAACCAAACACCAAATAGTGTCCCGATGAAACGGTAAGGATTTTAACACCAGCTCGAGTGTCCACAGGGATGACAAAGTTCACCTGCAGAATCCCTTTATCAGGCAACACACGTAGCCTCCTTTCTCTCCTGTGTTGACAGGTAAGTCCATAATGGAGATAAGAACTGCTGGGGGGGTAGCGCGTTATGTATACTGCAAGCTGAAGGTGTAGGTTCACCGCGCTACTCCAGACCGAAAGGGCGTGTTGAGGAACAGCAACCCACTTGCTGGTAAACATAAGAAAAGGGCTCAATTCTCACTTGGAAAAGAAAGCCCGACACAGCTCCAGGGTTTCACAGGTGACTTTATTGATATTTCTGCGTGATGCCGGTTGTCCAAGAAACGCTTAGTCAGACGCGTTTCAGTCCCAATCGACTTTCTTCAGTGCCGGTTCCATGGGCTCCTCATTCTCGCTGGAGGTCACACACAGAGTGAAGATTGCAGTGGCCTCTACCATTTAGGATGTAATTCGCCCCTCCTCCACTTCAGGAAATACTGACGTCACACGCTCACCCTGCTGAGCATAGGTTTGCTGGTAGTTGCAGTCCAAACGGAAGTCCTTTAAGTAAAGGGGACAACCAAACACCAAATAGTATCCCGATGAAACGGTAAGGATTTTAACACCAGCTCGAGTGCTCAGGAGGATGACAAATTTCACCTGCAGAATACCTTTATCAGGCAACACACGTAGCCTCCTTTCTCCCCTGTGCAGACAGGTAAGTCCATAATGGAGATAAGAACTGCTGGGGGGGTAGCGCGTTATGTGTACTGCAAGCCGAAGGTGTAGGTTCACCGCGCTACTCCAGACCGAAAGGGCGTGTCGAGGAACAGCAACCCACTTGCTGGTAAACATAAGAAAAGGGCTCAATTCTCACTTGGAAAAGAAAGCCCGACACAGCTCCAGGGTTTCACAGGTGACTCTATTGATATTTCTGCGTGATGCCGGTAGTCCATGAAACGCTTAGGCAGATGCGTTTCAGTCCCAATCGACTTTCTTCTGTGCCCGTTCCATGGGCTCCTCATTCTCGCTGGAGGTCACACACAGAGTGAAGATTGAAGTGGCCTCTCCCATTTAGGATGTATTTCGCCCCTCCTCCACTTCGGGAAATTCTGACGTCACACGCTCACCCTGCTGAGCATAGGTTTGCTGGTAGTTGCAGTCCAAACGGAAGTCCTTTAAGTAAAGGGGACAACCAAACACCAAATAGTGTCCTGATGAAACGGTAAGGATTTTAACACCAGCTCGAGTGCCCAGGAGGATGACAAAGTTCAACTGCAGAATCCCTTTATCAGGCAACACACGTAGCCTCCTTTCTCCCCTGTGCAGACAGGTAAGTCCATAATGGATATAGGAACTGCTGGGGGGGTAGCACGTTATGTATACTGCAAGTCGAAGGTGTAGGTTCACCGCGCTACTCCAGACCGAAAGGGCATGTCGAGGAACAGCAACCCACTTGCTGGCAAACATAAGAAAAGGGCTCAATTCTCACTTGGAAAAGAAAGCCCGACACAGCTCCAGGGTTTCACAGGTGACTTTATTGATATTTCTGCGTGATGCCGGTGGTCCATGAAACGCTTAGGCAGACGCGTTTCAGTCCCAATCGACTTTCTTCAGTGCCGGTTCCATGGGCTCCTCATTCTCGCTGGAGGTCACGCACAGAGTGAAGATTGCAGTGGCCTCTCCCATTTAGGATGTAATTCGCCCCTCCTCCACTTCAGGAAATACTGACGTCACATGCTCACCCTGCTACGCATAGGTTTGCTGGTAGTTGCAGTCCAAACGGAAGTCCTTTAAGTAAAGGGGACAACCAAACACCAAATAGTGTCCCGATGAAACGGTAAGGATTTTAACACCAGCTCGAGTGCCCAGGAGGATGACAAAGTTCACCTGCAGAATCCCTTTATCAGGCAACACACATAGCCTCCTTTCTCCCCTGTGCAGACAGGTAAGTCCATAATTGATATAAGAACTGCTGGGGTGGTAGCGCGTTATGTATACTGCAAGCCGAAGGTGTAGGTTCACCGCGCTACTCCAGACCGAAAGGGCGTGTCGAGGAACAGCAACCCACTTGCTGGTAAACATAAGAAAAGGGCTCAACTCTCACTTGGAAAAGAAAGCCCGACACAGCTCCAGGGTTTCACAGGTGACTTTATTGATATTTCTGCGTGATGCCGGTAGTCCATGAAACGCTTAGGCAGATGCGTTTCAGTCCCAATCAACTTTCTTTAGTGCCGGGTCCATGGGCTCCTCATTCTTGCTGGAGGTCACGCACAGAGTGAAGATTGCACTGGCCTCTCCCATTTAGGATGTAATTCGCCCCTCCTCCACTTTGGGAAATACTGATGTCACACGCTCACCCTGCTGAGCATAGGTTTGCTGGTAGTTGCAGTCCAAACGGAAGTCCTTTAAGTAAAGGGGACAACCAAACACCAAATAGTGTCCCGATGAAACAGTAAGGATTTTAACACCAGCTCGAGTGCCCACAAGGATGACAAAGTTCACCTGCAGAATCCCTTTATCAAGCAACACACGTGGCCTCCTTTCTCCCCTGTGCAGACAGGTAAGTCCATAATGGAGATAAGAACTGCTGGGGGTTAGCGCGTTATGTATACTGCAAGCTGAAGGTGTAGGTTCACCGCGCTACTCCAGACCGAAAGGGCGTGTTGAGGAACAGCAACCCACTTGCTGGTAAACATAAGAAAAGGGCTCAATTCTCACTTGGAAAAGAAAGCCCGACACAGCTCCAGGGTTTCACAGGTGACTTTATTGATATTTCTGCGTGATGCCGGTAGTCCATGAAACGCTTAGGCAGACGCGTTTCAGTCCCAATCGACTTTCTTCAGTGCCGGTTCCATGGGCTCCTCATTCTCGCTGGAGGTCATGCACAGAGTGAAGATTGCAGTGGCCTCTCCCATTTAGGATGTAATTCGCCCCTCCCCCTCTTCGAGTAATACTGACGTCACACGCTCACCCTGCTGAGCATAGGTTTGCTGGTAGTTTCAGTCCAAACGGAAGTCCTTTAAGTAAAGGGGACAACCAAACACCAAATAGTATCCCGATGAAACGGTAAGGATTTTAACACCAGCTCGAGTGCTCAGGAGGATGACAAAGTTCACCTGCAGAATCCCTTTATCAGGCAACACAGGTAGCCTCCTTTCTCCCCTGTGCAGACAGGTAAGTACATAATGGAGATAAGAACTGCTGGGGGGGTAGCGCGTTATGTATACTACAAGCCGAAGGTGTAGGTTCACCGCGCTACTCCAGACCGAAAGGGCGTGTCGAGGAACAGCAACCCACTTGCTGGTAAACATAAGAAAAGGGCTCAATTCTCACTTGGAAAAGAAAGCCCGACACAGCTCCAGGGTTTCACAGGTGACTTTATTGATATTTCTGCGTGATGCCGGTAGTCCATGAAACGCTTAGGCAGACGCGTTTCAGTCCCAATCGACTTTCTTCAGTGCCGGTTCCATGGGCTCCTCATTCTCGCTGGAGGTCACGCACAGAGTGAAGATTGCAGTGGCCTCTCCCATTTAGGATGTAATTCGCCCCTCCTCCACTTCGGGAAATACTGACGTCACACGCTCACCCTGCTGAGCATAGGTTTGCTGGCAGTTGCAGTCCAAACGGAAGTCCTTTAAGTAAAGGGGACAACCAAACACCAAATAGTATCCCGATGAAACGGTAAGGATTTTAACACCAGCTCGAGTGCTCAGGAGGATGACAAATTTCACCTGCAGAATACCTTTATCAGGCAACACACGTAGCCTCCTTTCTCCCCTGTGCAGACAGGTAAGTCCATAATGGAGATAAGAACTGCTGGGGGGGTAGCGCGTTATGTGTACTGCAAGCCGAAGGTGTAGGTTCACCGCGCTACTCCAGACCGAAAGGGCGTGTCGAGGAACAGCAACCCACTTGCTGGTAAACATAAGAAAAGGGCTCAATTCTCACTTGGAAAAGAAAGCCCGACACAGCTCCAGGGTTTCACAGGTGACTTTATTGATATTTCTGCGTGATGCCGGTGGTCCATGAAACGCTTAGGCAGACGCGTTTCAGTCCCAATCGACTTTCTTCAGTGCCGGTTCCATGGGCTCCTCATTCTCGCTGGAGGTCACGCACAGAGTGAAGATTGCAGTGGCCTCTCCCATTTAGGATGTAATTCGCCCCTCCTCCACTTCAGGAAATACTGACGTCACACGCTCACCCTGCTACGCATAGGTTTGCTGGTAGTTGCAGTCCAAACGGAAGTCCTTTAAGTAAAGGGGACAACCAAACACCAAATAGTGTCCCGATGAAACGGTAAGAATTTTAACACCAGCTCGAGTGCCCAGGAGGATGACAAAGTTCACCTGCAGAATCCCTTTATCAGGCAACACACATAGCCTCCTTTCTCCCCTGTGCAGACAGGTAAGTCCATAATTGATATAAGAACTGCTGGGGTGGTAGCGCGTTATGTATACTGCAAGCCGAAGGTGTAGGTTCACCGCGCTACTCCAGACCGAAAGGGCGTGTCGAGGAACAGCAACCCACTTGCTGGTAAACATAAGAAAAGGGCTCAATTCTCACTTGGAAAAGAAAGCCCGACACAGCTCCAGGGTTTCACAGGTGACTTTATTGATATTTCTGCGTGATGCCGGTAGTCCATGAAACGCTTAGGCAGATGCGTTTCAGTCCCAATCAACTTTCTTTAGTGCCGGGTCCATGGGCTCCTCATTCTTGCTGGAGGTCACGCACAGAGTGAAGATTGCACTGGCCTCTCCCATTTAGGATGTAATTCGCCCCTCCTCCACTTTGGGAAATACTGATGTCACACGCTCACCCTGCTGAGCATAGGTTTGCTGGTAGTTGCAGTCCAAACGGAAGTCTTTTAAGTAAAGGGGACAACCAAACACCAAATAGTGTCCCGATGAAACAGTAAGGATTTTAACACCAGCTCGAGTGCCCACAAGGATGACAAAGTTCACCTGCAGAATCCCTTTATCAAGCAACACACGTGGCCTCCTTTCTCCCCTGTGCAGACAGGTAAGTCCATAATGGAGATAAGAACTGCTGGGGGTTAGCGCGTTATGTATACTGCAAGCTGAAGGTGTAGGTTCACCGCGCTACTCCAGACCGAAAGGGCGTGTTGAGGAACAGCAACCCACTTGCTGGTAAACATAAGAAAAGGGCTCAATTCTCACTTGGAAAAGAAAGCCCGACACAGCTCCAGGGTTTCACAGGTGACTTTATTGATATTTCTGCGTGATGCCGGTAGTCCATGAAACGCTTAGGCAGACGCGTTTCAGTCCCAATCGACTTTCTTCAGTGCCGGTTCCATGGGCTCCTCATTCTCGCTGGAGGTCATGCACAGAGTGAAGATTGCAGTGGCCTCTCCCATTTAGGATGTAATTCGCCCCTCCCCCTCTTCGAGTAATACTGACGTCACACGCTCACCCTGCTGAGCATAGGTTTGCTGGTAGTTTCAGTCCAAACGGAAGTCCTTTAAGTAAAGGGGACAACCAAACACCAAATAGTATCCCGATGAAACGGTAAGGATTTTAACACCAGCTCGAGTGCTCAGGAGGATGACAAAGTTCACCTGCAGAATCCCTTTATCAGGCAACACAGGTAGCCTCCTTTCTCCCCTGTGCAGACAGGTAAGTACATAATGGAGATAAGAACTGCTGGGGGGGTAGCGCGTTATGTATACTGCAAGCCGAAGGTGTAGGTTCACCGCGCTACTCCAGACCGAAAGGGCGTGTCGAGAAACAGCAACCCACTTGCTGGTAAACATAAGAAAAGGGCTCAATTCTCACTTGGAAAAGAAAGCCCGACACAGCTCCAGGGTTTCACAGGTGACTTTATTGATATTTCTGCGTGATGCCGGTAGTCCATGAAACGCTTAGGCAGACGCGTTTCAGTCCCAATCGACTTTCTTCAGTGCCGGTTCCATGGGCTCCTCATTCTCGCTGGAGGTCACGCACAGAGTGAAGATTGCAGTGGCCTCTCCCATTTAGGATGTAATTCGCCCCTCCTCCACTTCGGGAAATACTGACGTCACACGCTCACCCTGCTGAGCATAGGTTTGCTGGCAGTTGCAGTCCAAACGGAAGTCCTTTAAGTAAAGGGGACAACCAAACACCAAATAGTGTCCCGATGAAACGGTAAGGATTTTAACACCAGCTCGAGTGCCCAGGAGCATGACAAAGTTCACCTGCAGAATCCCTTTATCAGGCAACACACATAGCCTCCTTTCTCCCCTGTGCAGACAGGTAAGTCCATAATTGATATAAGAACTGCTGGGGTGGTAGCGCGTTATGTATACTGCAAGCCGAAGGTGTAGGTTCACCGCGCTACTCCAGACCAAAAGGGCGTGTCGAGGAACAGCAACCCACTTGCTGGTAAGCATAAGAAAAGGGCTCAATTCTCACTTGGAAAAGAAAGCCCGACACAGCTCCAGGGTTTCACAGGTGACTTTATTGATATTTCTGCGTGATGCCGGTAGTCCATGAAACGCTTAGGCAGACGCGTTTCAGTCCCAATCGACTTTCTTCAGTGCCGGTTCCATGGGCTCCTCATTCTCGCTGGAGGTCACGCACAAAGTGAAGATTGCAGTGGCCTCTCCCATTTAGGATGTAATTCGCCCCTCCTAGACTTCGGGAAATACTGACGTCACACGCTCACCCTGCTGAGCATAGGTTTGCTGGTAGTTGCAGTCCAAACGGAAGTCCTTTAAGAAAAGGGGACAACCAAACACCAAATAGTGTCCCGATGAAACGGTAAGGAGTTTAACACCAGCTCGAGTGTCCACAGGGATGACAAAGTTCACCTGCAGAATCCCTTTATCAGGCAACACACGTAGCCTCCTTTCTCTCCTGTGCAGACAGGTAAGTCCATAATGGAGATAAGAACTGCTGGGGGGGTAGCGCGTTATGTATACTGCAAGCTGAAGGTGTAGGTTCACCGCGCTACTCCTGACCGAAAGGGCGTGTTGAGGAACAGCAACCCACTTGCTGGTAAACATAAGAAAAGGGCTCAATTCTCACTTGGAAAAGAAAGCCCGACACAGCTCCAGGGTTTCACAGGTGACTTTATTGATATTTCTGCGTGATGCCGGTAGTCCAAGAAACGCTTAGGCAGACGCGTTTCAGTCCCAATCGACTTTCTTCAGTGCCGGTTCCATGGGCTCCTCATTCTCGCTGGAGGTCACGCACAAAGTGAAGATTGCAGTGGCCTCTCCCATTTAGGATGTAATTCGCCACTCCTAGACTTCGGGAAATACTGACGTCACACGCTCACCCTGCTGAGCATAGGTTTGCTGGTAGTTGCAGTCCAAACGGAAGTCATTTAAGTAAAGGGGACAACCAAACACCAAATAGTGTCCCGATGAAACGGTAAGGATTTTAACACCAGCTCGAGTGCCCAGGAGGATGACAAAGTTCACCTGCAGAATACCTTTATCAGGCAACACACGAAGCCTCCTTTCTCCCCTGTGCAGACAGGTAAGTCCATAATGGAGATAAGAACTGCTGGGGGAATAGCGCGTTATGTATACTGCAAGCCGAAGGTGTAGGTTCACCGCGCTACTCCAGACCGAAAGGGCGTGTCGAGGAACAGCAACCCACTTGCTGGTAAACATAAGAAAAGGGCTCAATTCTCACTTGGAAAAGAAAGCCCGACACAGCTCCAGGGTTTCACAGGTGACTTTATTGATATTTCTGCGTGATGCCGGTAGTCCATGAAACGCTTAGGCAGACGCGTTCCAGTCCCAATCGACTTTCTTCAGTGCCGGTTCCATGGGCTCCTCATTCTCGCTGGAGGTCATGCACAGAGTGAAGATTGCAGTGGCCTCTACCATTTAGGATGTAATTCGCCCCTCCTTCACTTCAGGAAATACTGACGTCACACGCTCACCCTGCTGAGCATAGGTTTGCTGGTAGTTGCAGTCCAAACGGAAGTCCTTTAAGTAAAGGGGACAACCAAACACCAAATAGTATCCTGATGAAACGGTAAGGATTTTAACACCAGCTCGAGTGCTCAGGAGGATGACAAAGTTCACCTGCAGAATCCCTTTATCAGGCAACACAGGTAGCCTCCTTTCTCCCCTGTGCAGACAGGTAAGTACATAATGGAGATAGGAACTGCTGGGGGGGTAGCGCGTTATGTATACTGCAAGCCGAAGGTGTAGGTTCACCGCGCTACTCCAGACCGAAAGGGCGTGTCGAGGAACAGCAACCCACTTGCTGGTAAACATAAGAAAAGGGCTCAATTCTCACTTGGAAAAGAAAGCCCGACACAGCTCCAGGGTTTCACAGGTGACTTTATTGATATTTCTGCGTGATGCCGGTAGTCCATGAAACGCTTAGGCAGACGCGTTTCAGTCCCAATCGACATTCTTCAGTGCCGGTTCCTTGGGCTCCTCATTCTCGCTGGAGGTCACGCACAGCGTGAAGATTGCAGTGGCCTCTCCCATTTAGGATGTAATTCGCCCCTCCTCCACTTCGGGAAATACTGACCTCACACGCTCACCCTGCTGAGCATAGGTTTACTGGTAGTTGCAGTCCAAACGGAAGTCCTTTAAGTAAAGGGGGCAACCAAACACCAAATAGTGTCCCGATGAAACGGTAAGGAGTTTAACACCAGCTCGAGTGCCCAGGAGCATGACAAAGTTCACCTGCAGAATCCCTTTATCAGGCAACACACATAGCCTCCTTTCTCCCCTGTGCAGACAGGTAAGTCCATAATTGATATAAGAACTGCTGGGGTGGTAGCGCGTTATGTATACTGCAAGCCGAAGGTGTAGGTTCACCGCGCTACTCCAGACCAAAAGGGCGTGTCGAGGAACAGCAACCCACTTGCTGGTAAGCATAAGAAAAGGGCTCAATTCTCACTTGGAAAAGAAAGCCCGACACAGCTCCAGGGCTTCACAGGTGACTTTATTGATATTTCTGCGTGATGCCGGTAGTCCATGAAACGCTTAGGCAGACGCGTTTCAGTCCCAATCGACTTTCTTCAGTGCCGGTTCCATGGGCTCCTCATTCTCGCTGGAGGTCACGCACAAAGTGAAGATTGCAGTGGCCTCTCCCATTTAGGATGTAATTCGCCCCTCCTAGACTTCGGGAAATACTGACGTCACACGCTCACCCTGCTGAGCATAGGTTTGCTGGTAGTTGCAGTCCAAACGGAAGTCCTTTAAGAAAAGGGGACAACCAAACACCAAATAGTGTCCCGATGAAACGGTAAGGATTTTAACACCAGCTCGAGTGTCCACAGGGATGACAAAGTTCACCTGCAGAATCCCTTTATCAGGCAACACACGTAGCCTCCTTTCTCTCCTGTGTAGACAGGTAAGTCCATAATGGAGATAAGAACTGCTGGGGGGGTAGCGCGTTATGTATACTGCAAGCTGAAGGTGTAGGTTCACCGCGCTACTCCAGACCGAAAGGGCGTGTTGAGGAACAGCAACCCACTTGCTGGTAAACATAAGAAAAGGGCTCAATTCTCACTTGGAAAAGAAAGCCCGACACAGCTCCAGGGTTTCACAGGTGACTTTATTGATATTTCTGCGTGATGCCGGTTGTCCAAGAAACGCTTAGTCAGACGCGTTTCAGTCCCAATCGACTTTCTTCAGTGCCGGTTCCATGGGCTCCTCATTCTCGCTGGAGGTCACACACAGAGTGAAGATTGCAGTGGCCTCTACCATTTAGGATGTAATTCGCCCCTCCTCCACTTCAGGAAATACTGACGTCACACGCTCACCCTGCTGAGCATAGGTTTGCTGGTAGTTGCAGTCCAAACGGAAGTCCTTTAAGTAAAGGGGACAACCAAACACCAAATAGTATCCCGATGAAACGGTAAGGATTTTAACACCAGCTCGAGTGCTCAGGAGGATGACAAATTTCACCTGCAGAATACCTTTATCAGGCAACACACGTAGCCTCCTTTCTCCCCTGTGCAGACAGGTAAGTCCATAATGGAGATAAGAACTGCTGGGGGGGTAGCGCGTTATGTGTACTGCAAGCCGAAGGTGTAGGTTCACCGCGCTACTCCAGACCGAAAGGGCGTGTCGAGGAACAGCAACCCACTTGCTGGTAAACATAAGAAAAGGGCTCAATTCTCACTTGGAAAAGAAAGCCCGACACAGCTCCAGGGTTTCACAGGTGACTCTATTGATATTTCTGCGTGATGCCGGTAGTCCATGAAACGCTTAGGCAGATGCGTTTCAGTCCCAATCGACTTTCTTCTGTGCCCGTTCCATGGGCTCCTCATTCTCGCTGGAGGTCACACACAGAGTGAAGATTGAAGTGGCCTCTCCCATTTAGGATGTATTTCGCCCCTCCTCCACTTCGGGAAATTCTGACGTCACACGCTCACCCTGCTGAGCATAGGTTTGCTGGTAGTTGCAGTCCAAACGGAAGTCCTTTAAGTAAAGGGGACAACCAAACACCAAATAGTGTCCTGATGAAACGGTAAGGATTTTAACACCAGCTCGAGTGCCCAGGAGGATGACAAAGTTCACCTGCAGAATCCCTTTATCAGGCAACACACGTAGCCTCCTTTCTCCCCTGTGCAGACAGGTAAGTCCATAATGGATATAGGAACTGCTGGGGGGGTAGCACGTTATGTATACTGGAAGTCGAAGGTGTAGGTTCACCGCGCTACTCCAGACCGAAAGGGCATGTCGAGGAACAGCAACCCACTTGCTGGCAAACATAAGAAAAGGGCTCAATTCTCACTTGGAAAAGAAAGCCCGACACAGCTCCAGGGTTTCACAGGTGACTTTATTGATATTTCTGCGTGATGCCGGTGGTCCATGAAACGCTTAGGCAGACGCGTTTCAGTCCCAATCGACTTTCTTCAGTGCCGGTTCCATGGGCTCCTCATTCTCGCTGGAGGTCACGCACAGAGTGAAGATTGCAGTGGCCTCTCCCATTTAGGATGTAATTCGCCCCTCCTCCACTTCAGGAAATACTGACGTCACACGCTCACCCTGCTACGCATAGGTTTGCTGGTAGTTGCAGTCCAAACGGAAGTCCTTTAAGTAAAGGGGACAACCAAACACCAAATAGTGTCCCGATGAAACGGTAAGGATTTTAACACCAGCTCGAGTGCCCAGGAGGATGACAAAGTTCACCTGCAGAATCCCTTTATCAGGCAACACACATAGCCTCCTTTCTCCCCTGTGCAGACAGGTAAGTCCATAATTGATATAAGAACTGCTGGGGTGGTAGCGCGTTATGTATACTGCAAGCCGAAGGTGTAGGTTCACCGCGCTACTCCAGACCGAAAGGGCGTGTCGAGGAACAGCAACCCACTTGCTGGTAAACATAAGAAAAGGGCTCAATTCTCACTTGGAAAAGAAAGCCCGACACAGCTCCAGGGTTTCACAGGTGACTTTATTGATATTTCTGCGTGATGCCGGTAGTCCATGAAACGCTTAGGCAGATGCGTTTCAGTCCCAATCAACTTTCTTTAGTGCCGGGTCCATGGGCTCCTCATTCTTGCTGGAGGTCACGCACAGAGTGAAGATTGCACTGGCCTCTCCCATTTAGGATGTAATTCGCCCCTCCTCCACTTTGGGAAATACTGATGTCACACGCTCACCCTGCTGAGCATAGGTTTGCTGGTAGTTGCAGTCCAAACGGAAGTCCTTTAAGTAAAGGGGACAACCAAACACCAAATAGTGTCTCGATGAAACAGTAAGGATTTTAACACCAGCTCGAGTGCCCACAAGGATGACAAAGTTCACCTGCAGAATCCCTTTATCAAGCAACACACGTGGCCTCCTTTCTCCCCTGTGCAGACAGGTAAGTCCATAATGGAGATAAGAACTGCTGGGGGTTAGCGCGTTATGTATACTGCAAGCTGAAGGTGTAGGTTCACCGCGCTACTCCAGACCGAAAGGGCGTGTTGAGGAACAGCAACCCACTTGCTGGTAAACATAAGAAAAGGGCTCAATTCTCACTTGGAAAAGAAAGCCCGACACAGCTCCAGGGTTTCACAGGTGACTTTATTGATATTTCTGCGTGATGCCGGTAGTCCATGAAACGCTTAGGCAGACGCGTTTCAGTCCCAATCGACTTTCTTCAGTGCCGGTTCCATGGGCTCCTCATTCTCGCTGGAGGTCATGCACAGAGTGAAGATTGCAGTGGCCTCTCCCATTTAGGATGTAATTCGCCCCTCCCCCTCTTCGAGTAATACTGACGTCACACGCTCACCCTGCTGAGCATAGGTTTGCTGGTAGTTTCAGTCCAAACGGAAGTCCTTTAAGTAAAGGGGACAACCAAACACCAAATAGTATCCCGATGAAACGGTAAGGATTTTAACACCAGCTCGAGTGCTCAGGAGGATGACAAAGTTCACCTGCAGAATCCCTTTATCAGGCAACACAGGTAGCCTCCTTTCTCCCCTGTGCAGACAGGTAAGTACATAATGGAGATAAGAACTGCTGGGGGGGTAGCGCGTTATGTATACTACAAGCCGAAGGTGTAGGTTCACCGCGCTACTCCAGACCGAAAGGGCGTGTCGAGGAACAGCAACCCACTTGCTGGTAAACATAAGAAAAGGGCTCAATTCTCACTTGGAAAAGAAAGCCCGACACAGCTCCAGGGTTTCACAGGTGACTTTATTGATATTTCTGCGTGATGCCGGTAGTCCATGAAACGCTTAGGCAGACGCGTTTCAGTCCCAATCGACTTTCTTCAGTGCCGGTTCCATGGGCTCCTCATTCTCGCTGGAGGTCACGCACAGAGTGAAGATTGCAGTGGCCTCTCCCATTTAGGATGTAATTCGCCCCTCCTCCACTTCGGGAAATACTGACGTCACACGCTCACCCTGCTGAGCATAGGTTTGCTGGCAGTTGCAGTCCAAACGGAAGTCCTTTAAGTAAAGGGGACAACCAAACACCAAATAGTATCCCGATGAAACGGTAAGGATTTTAACACCAGCTCGAGTGCTCAGGAGGATGACAAATTTCACCTGCAGAATACCTTTATCAGGCAACACACGTAGCCTCCTTTCTCCCCTGTGCAGACAGGTAAGTCCATAATGGAGATAAGAACTGCTGGGGGGGTAGCGCGTTATGTGTACTGCAAGCCGAAGGTGTAGGTTCACCGCGCTACTCCAGACCGAAAGGGCGTGTCGAGGAACAGCAACCCACTTGCTGGTAAACATAAGAAAAGGGCTCAATTCTCACTTGGAAAAGAAAGCCCGACACAGCTCCAGGGTTTCACAGGTGACTCTATTGATATTTCTGCGTGATGCCGGTAGTCCATGAAACGCTTAGGCAGATGCGTTTCAGTCCCAATCGACTTTCTTCTGTGCCCGTTCCATGGGCTCCTCATTCTCGCTGGAGGTCACACACAGAGTGAAGATTGCAGTGGCCTCTCCCATTTAGGATGTATTTCGCCCCTCCTCCACTTCGGGAAATTCTGACGTCACACGCTCACCCTGCTGAGCATAGGTTTGCTGGTAGTTGCAGTCCAAACGGAAGTCCTTTAAGTAAAGGGGACAACCAAACACCAAATAGTGTCCTGATGAAACGGTAAGGATTTTAACACCAGCTCGAGTGCCCAGGAGGATGACAAAGTTCACCTGCAGAATCCCTTTATCAGGCAACACACGTAGCCTCCTTTCTCCCCTGTGCAGACAGGTAAGTCCATAATGGATATAGGAACTGCTGGGGGGGTAGCACGTTATGTATACTGCAAGCCGAAGGTGTAGGTTCACCGCGCTACTCCAGACCGAAAGGGCATGTCGAGGAACAGCAACCCACTTGCTGGCAAACATAAGAAAAGGGCTCAATTCTCACTTGGAAAAGAAAGCCCGACACAGCTCCAGGGTTTCACAGGTGACTTTATTGATATTTCTGCGTGATGCCGGTGGTCCATGAAACGCTTAGGCAGACGCGTTTCAGTCCCAATCGACTTTCTTCAGTGCCGGTTCCATGGGCTCCTCATTCTCGCTGGAGGTCACGCACAGAGTGAAGATTGCAGTGGCCTCTCCCATTTAGGATGTAATTCGCCCCTCCTCCACTTCAGGAAATACTGACGTCACACGCTCACCCTGCTACGCATAGGTTTGCTGGTAGTTGCAGTCCAAACGGAAGTCCTTTAAGTAAAGGGGACAACCAAACACCAAATAGTGTCCCGATGAAACGGTAAGAATTTTAACACCAGCTCGAGTGCCCAGGAGGATGACAAAGTTCACCTGCAGAATCCCTTTATCAGGCAACACACATAGCCTCCTTTCTCCCCTGTGCAGACAGGTAAGTCCATAATTGATATAAGAACTGCTGGGGTGGTAGCGCGTTATGTATACTGCAAGCCGAAGGTGTAGGTTCACCGCGCTACTCCAGACCGAAAGGGCGTGTCGAGGAACAGCAACCCACTTGCTGGTAAACATAAGAAAAGGGCTCAATTCTCACTTGGAAAAGAAAGCCCGACACAGCTCCAGGGTTTCACAGGTGACTTTATTGATATTTCTGCGTGATGCCGGTAGTCCATGAAACGCTTAGGCAGATGCGTTTCAGTCCCAATCAACTTTCTTTAGTGCCGGGTCCATGGGCTCCTCATTCTTGCTGGAGGTCACGCACAGAGTGAAGATTGCACTGGCCTCTCCCATTTAGGATGTAATTCGCCCCTCCTCCACTTTGGGAAATACTGATGTCACACGCTCACCCTGCTGAGCATAGGTTTGCTGGTAGTTGCAGTCCAAACGGAAGTCCTTTAAGTAAAGGGGACAACCAAACACCAAATAGTGTCCCGATGAAACAGTAAGGATTTTAACACCAGCTCGAGTGCCCACAAGGATGACAAAGTTCACCTGCAGAATCCCTTTATCAAGCAACACACGTGGCCTCCTTTCTCCCCTGTGCAGACAGGTAAGTCCATAATGGAGATAAGAACTGCTGGGGGTTAGCGCGTTATGTATACTGCAAGCTGAAGGTGTAGGTTCACCGCGCTACTCCAGACCGAAAGGGCGTGTTGAGGAACAGCAACCCACTTGCTGGTAAACATAAGAAAAGGGCTCAATTCTCACTTGGAAAAGAAAGCCCGACACAGCTCCAGGGTTTCACAGGTGACTTTATTGATATTTCTGCGTGATGCCGGTAGTCCATGAAACGCTTAGGCAGACGCGTTTCAGTCCCAATCGACTTTCTTCAGTGCCGGTTCCATGGGCTCCTCATTCTCGCTGGAGGTCATGCACAGAGTGAAGATTGCAGTGGCCTCTCCCATTTAGGATGTAATTCGCCCCTCCCCCTCTTCGAGTAATACTGACGTCACACGCTCACCCTGCTGAGCATAGGTTTGCTGGTAGTTTCAGTACAAACGGAAGTCCTTTAAGTAAAGGGGACAACCAAACACCAAATAGTATCCCGATGAAACGGTAAGGATTTTAACACCAGCTCGAGTGCTCAGGAGGATGACAAAGTTCACCTGCAGAATCCCTTTATCAGGCAACACAGGTAGCCTCCTTTCTCCCCTGTGCAGACAGGTAAGTACATAATGGAGATAAGAACTGCTGGGGGGGTAGCGCGTTATGTATACTGCAAGCCGAAGGTGTAGGTTCACCGCGCTACTCCAGACCGAAAGGGCGTGTCGAGGAACAGCAACCCACTTGCTGGTAAACATAAGAAAAGGGCTCAATTCTCACTTGGAAAAGAAAGCCCGACACAGCTCCAGGGTTTCACAGGTGACTTTATTGATATTTCTGCGTGATGCCGGTAGTCCATGAAACGCTTAGGCAGACGCGTTTCAGTCCCAATCGACTTTCTTCAGTGCCGGTTCCATGGGCTCCTCATTCTCGCTGGAGGTCACGCACAAAGTGAAGATTGCAGTGGCCTCTCCCATTTAGGATGTAATTCGCCCCTCCTAGACTTCGGGAAATACTGACGTCACACGCTCACCCTGCTGAGCATAGGTTTGCTGGTAGTTGCAGTCCAAACGGAAGTCCTTTAAGAAAAGGGGACAACCAAACACCAAATAGTGTCCCGATGAAACGGTAAGGAGTTTAACACCAGCTCGAGTGTCCACAGGGATGACAAAGTTCACCTGCAGAATCCCTTTATCAGGCAACACACGTAGCCTCCTTTCTCTCCTGTGCAGACAGGTAAGTCCATAATGGAGATAAGAACTGCTGGGGGGGTAGCGCGTTATGTATACTGCAAGCTGAAGGTGTAGGTTCACCGCGCTACTCCAGACCGAAAGGGCGTGTTGAGGAACAGCAACCCACTTGCTGGTAAACATAAGAAAAGGGCTCAATTCTCACTTGGAAAAGAAAGCCCGACACAGCTCCAGGGTTTCACAGGTGACTTTATTGATATTTCTGCGTGATGCCGGTAGTCCAAGAAACACTTAGGCAGACGCGTTTCAGTCCCAATCGACTTTCTTCAGTGCCGGTTCCATGGGCTCCTCATTCTCGCTGGAGGTCACGCACAAAGTGAAGATTGCAGTGGCCTCTCCCATTTAGGATGTAATTCGCCACTCCTAGACTTCGGGAAATACTGACGTCACACGCTCACCCTGCTGAGCATAGGTTTGCTGGTAGTTGCAGTCCAAACGGAAGTCATTTAAGTAAAGGGGACAACCAAACACCAAATAGTGTCCCGATGAAACGGTAAGGATTTTAACACCAGCTCGAGTGCCCAGGAGGATGACAAAGTTCACCTGCAGAATACCTTTATCAGGCAACACACGAAGCCTCCTTTCTCCCCTGTGCAGACAGGTAAGTCCATAATGGAGATAAGAACTGCTGGGGGAATAGCGCGTTATGTATACTGCAAGCCGAAGGTGTAGGTTCACCGCGCTACTCCAGACCGAAAGGGCGTGTCGAGGAACAGCAACCCACTTGCTGGTAAACATAAGAAAAGGGCTCAATTCTCACTTGGAAAAGAAAGCCCGACACAGCTCCAGGGTTTCACAGGTGACTTTATTGATATTTCTGCGTGATGCCGGTAGTCCATGAAACGCTTAGGCAGACGCGTTCCAGTCCCAATCGACTTTCTTCAGTGCCGGTTCCATGGGCTCCTCATTCTCGCTGGAGGTCATGCACAGAGTGAAGATTGCAGTGGCCTCTACCATTTAGGATGTAATTCGCCCCTCCTCCACTTCAGGAAATACTGACGTCACACGCTCACCCTGCTGAACATAGGTTTGCTGGTAGTTGCAGTCCAAACGGAAGTCCTTTAAGTAAAGGGGACAACCAAACACCAAATAGTATCCCGATGAAACGGTAAGGATTTTAACCCCAGCTCGAGTGCTCAGGAGGATGACAAATTTCACCTGCAGAATCCTTTTATCAGGCAACACACGTAGCCTCCTTTCTCCCCTGTGCAGACAGGTAAGTCCATAATGGAGATCAGAACTGCTGGGGGGGTAGCGCGTTATGTGTACTGCAAGCCGAAGGTGTAGGTTCACCGCGCTACTCCAGACCGAAAGGGCGTGTCGAGGAACAGCAACCCACTTGCTGGTAAACATAAGAAAAGGGCTCAATTCTCACTTGGAAAAGAAAGCCCGACACAGCTCCAGGGTTTCACAGGTGACTCTATTGATATTTCTGCGTGATGCCGGTAGTCCATAAAACGCTTAGGCAGATGCGTTTCAGTCCCAATCGACTTTTTTCTGTGCCCGTTCCATGGGCTCCTCATTCTCGCTGGAGGTCACACACAGAGTGAAGATTGCAGTGGCCTCTCCCATTTAGGATGTATTTCGCCCCTCCTCCACTTCGGGAAATTCTGACGTCACACGCTCACCCTGCTGAGCATAGGTTTGCTGGTAGTTGCAGTCCAAACGGAAGTCATTTAAGTAAAGGGGACAACCAAACACCAAATAGTGTCCCGATGAAACGGTAAGGATTTTAACACCAGCTCGAGTGCCCAGGAGGATGACAAAGTTCACCTGCAGAATACCTTTATCAGGCAACACACGAAGCCACCTTTCTCCCCTGTGCAGACAGGTAAGTCCATAATGGAGATAAGAACTGCTGGGGGAATAGCGCGTTATGTATACTGCAAGCCGAAGGTGTAGGTTCACCGCGCTACTCCAGACCGAAAGGGCGTGTCGAGGAACAGCAACCCACTTGCTGGTAAACATAAGAAAAGGGCTCAATTCTCACTTGGAAAAGAAAGCCCGACACAGCTCCAAGGTTTCACAGGTGACTTTATTGATATTTCTGCGTGATGCCGGTAGTCCATGAAACGCTTAGGCAGACGCGTTCCAGTCCCAATCGACTTTCTTCAGTGCCGGTTCCATGGGCTCCTCATTCTCACTGGAGGTCATGCACAGAGTGAAGATTGCAGTGGCCTCTCCCATTTAGGATGTAATTCGCCCCTCCTCCACTTCGGGAAATACTGACGTCTCACGCTCACCCTGCTGAGCATAGGTTTGCTGGTAGTTGCAGTCCAAACGGAAGTCCTTTAAGTAAAGGGGACAACCAAACACCAAATAGTGTCCTGATGAAACGGTAAGGATTTTAACACCAGCTCAAGTGCCCAGGAGGATGACACAGTTCACCTGCAGAATCCCTTTATCAGGCAACACACGTAGCCCCCTTTCTCCCCTGTGCAGACAGGTAAGTCCATAATGGAGATAAGAACTGCTGGGGGAATAGCGCGTTATGTATACTGCAAGCCGAAGGTGTAGGTTCACCGCGCTACTCCAGACCGAAAGGGCGTGTCGAGGAACAGCAACCCACTTGCTGGTAAACATAAGAAAAGGGCTCAATTCTCACTTGGAAAAGAAAGCCCGACACAGCTCCACGGTTTCACAGGTGACTTTATTGATATTTCTGCGTGATGCCGGTAGTCCAAGAAACGCTTAGGCAGACGCGTTTCAGTCCCAATCGACTTTCTTCAGTGCCGGTTCCATGGGCTCCTCATTCTCGCTGGAGGTCATGCACAGAGTGAAGATTGCAGTGGCCTCTCCCATTTAGGATGTAATTCGCCCCTCCTCCACTTCGGGAAATACTGACGTCACACGCTCACCCTGCTGAGCATAGGTTTGCTGGCAGTTGCAGTCCAAACGGAAGTCCTTTAAGTAAAGGGGACAACCAAACACCAAATAGTGTCCCGATGAAACGGTAAGGATTTTAACACCAGCTCGAGTGCCCAGGAGGATGACAAAGTTCACCTGCAGAATACCTTTATCAGGCAACACAGGTAGCCTACTTTCTCCCCTGTGCAGACAGGTAAGTACATAATGGAGATAAGAACTGCTGGGGGGGTAGCGCGTTATGTATACTGCAAGCCGAAGGTGTAGGTTCACCGCGCTACTCCAGACCGAAAGGGCGTGTCGAGGAACAGCAACCCACTTGCTGGTAAACATAAGAAAAGGGCTCAATTCTCACTTGGAAAAGAAAGCCTGACACAGCTCCAGGGTTTCACAGGTGACTTTATTGATATTTCTGCGTGATGCCGGTAGTCCAAGAAACGCTTAGGCAGACGCGTTTCAGTCCCAATCGACTTTCTTCAGTGCCGGTTCCATGGGCTCCTCATTCTCGCTGGAGGTCATGCACAGAGTGAAGATTGCAGTGGCCTCTCCCATTTAGGATGTAATTCGCCCCTCCTCCACTTTGGGAAATACTGACATCACACGCTCACCCTGCTGAGCATAGGTTTGCTGGTAGTTGCAGTCCAAACGGAAGTCCTTTAAGTAAAGGGGACAACCAAACACCAAATAGTGTCCCGATGAAACGGTAAGGATTTTAACACCAGCTCGAGTGCCCAGGAGGATGACAAAGTTCACCTGCAGAATACCTTTATCAGGCAACACACGAAGCCTCCTTTCTCCCCTGTGCAGACAGGTAAGTCCATAATGGAGATAAGAACTGCTGGGGGGGTAGCGCGTTATGTATACTGCAAGCCGAAGGTGTAGGTTCACCGCGCTACTCCAGACCGAAAGGGCGTGTCGAGGAACAGCAACCCACTTGCTGGTAAACATAAGAAAAGGGCTCAATTCTCACTTGGAAAAGAAAGCCCGACACAGCTCCAAGGTTTCACAGGTGACTTTATTGATATTTCTGCGTGATGCCGGTAGTCCATGAAACGCTTAGGCAGACGCGCTTCAGTCCCAATCGACTTTCTTCAGTGCCGGTTCCATGGGCTCCTCATTCTCGCTGGAGGTCACGCACAGAGTGAAGTTTGCAGTGGCCTCTACCATTTAGGATGTAATTCGCCCCTCCTCCACTTCAGGAAATACTGACATCACACGCTCACCCTGCTGAGCATAGGTTTGCTGGTAGTTGCAGTCCAAACGGAAGTCCTTTAAGTAAAGGGGACAACCAAACACCAAATAGTGTCCCGATGAAACGGTAAGGATTTTAACACCAGCTCGAGTGCCCAGGAGGATGACAAAGTTCACCTGCAGAATACCTTTATCAGGCAACACACGAAGCCTCCTTTCTCCCCTGTGCAGACAGGTAAGTCCATAATGGAGATAAGAACTGCTGGGGGGGTAGCGCGTTATGTATACTGCAAGCCGAAGGTGTAGGTTCACCGCGCTACTCCAGACCGAAAGGGCGTGTCGAGGAACAGCAACCCACTTGCTGGTAAACATAAGAAAAGGGCTCAATTCTCACTTGGAAAAGAAAGCCCGACACAGCTCCAAGGTTTCACAGGTGACTTTATTGATATTTCTGCGTGATGCCGGTAGTCCATGAAACGCTTAGGCAGACGCGCTTCAGTCCCAATCGACTTTCTTCAGTGCCGGTTCCATGGGCTCCTCATTCTCGCTGGAGGTCACGCACAGAGTGAAGTTTGCAGTGGCCTCTACCATTTAGGATGTAATTCGCCCCTCCTCCACTTCAGGAAATACTGACGTCACACGCTCACCCTGCTGAGCATAGGTTTGCTGGTAGTTGCAGTCCAAACGGAAGTCATTTAAGTAAAGGGGACAACCAAACACCAAATAGTGTCCCGATGAAACGGTAAGGATTTTAACACCAGCTCGAGTGCCCAGGAGGATGACAAAGTTCACCTGCAGAATACCTTTATCAGGCAACACACGAAGCCTCCTTTCTCCCCTGTGCAGACAGGTAAGTCCATAATGGAGATAAGAACTGCTGGGGGAATAGCGCGTTATGTATACTGCAAGCCGAAGGTGTAGGTTCACCGCGCTACTCCAGACCGAAAGGGCGTGTCGAGGAACAGCAACCCACTTGCTGGTAAACATAAGAAAAGGGCTCAATTCTCACTTGGAAAAGAAAGCCCGACACAGCTCCAGGGTTTCACAGGTGACTTTATTGATATTTCTGCGTGATGCCGGTAGTCCATGAAACGCTTAGGCAGACGCGTTCCAGTCCCAATCGACTTTCTTCAGTGCCGGTTCCATGGGCTCCTCATTCTCACTGGAGGTCACGCACAGAGTGAAGATTGCAGTGGCCTCTCCCATTTAGGATGTAATTCGCCCCTCCTCCACTTCGGGAAATACTGACGTCACACGCTCACCCTGCTGAGCATAGGTTTGCTGGTAGTTGCAGTCCAAACGGAAGTCCTCTAAGTAAAGGGGACAACCAAACACCAAATAGTGTCCCGATGAAACGGTAAGGATTTTAACACCAGCTCGAGTGCCCAGGAGGATGACAAAGTTCACCTGTAGAATCCCTTTATCAGGCAACACACGTAGCCTCCTTTCTCCCCTGTGCAGACAGGTAAGTCCATAATGGAGATAAGAACTGCTGGGGGGGTAGCGTGTTATGTATACTGCAAGCCGAAGGTGTAGGTTCACCGCGCTACTCCAGACCAAAAGGGCGTGTCGAGGAACAGCAACCCACTTGCTGGTAAGCATAAGAAAAGGGCTCAATTCTCACTTGGAAAAGAAAGCCCGACACAGCTCCAGGGTTTCACAGGTGACTTTATTGATATTTCTGCGTGATGCCGGTAGTCCATGAAACGCTTAGGCAGACGCGTTTCAGTCCCAATCGACTTTCTTCAGTGCCGGTTCCATGGGCTCCTCATTCTCGCTGGAGGTCACGCACAAAGTGAAGATTGCAGTGGCCTCTCCCATTTAGGATGTAATTCGCCCCTCCTAGACTTCGGGAAATACTGACGTCACACGCTCACCCTGCTGAGCATAGGTTTGCTGGTAGTTGCAGTCCAAACGGAAGTCCTTTAAGAAAAGGGGACAACCAAACACCAAATAGTGTCCCGATGAAACGGTAAGGATTTTAACACCAGCTCGAGTGTCCACAGGGATGACAAAGTTCACCTGCAGAATCCCTTTATCAGGCAACACACGTAGCCTCCTTTCTCTCCTGTGCAGACAGGTAAGTCCATAATGGAGATAAGAACTGCTGGGGGGGTAGCGCGTTATGTATACTGCAAGCTGAAGGTGTAGGTTCACCGCGCTACTCCAGACCGAAAGGGCGTGTTGAGGAACAGCAACCCACTTGCTGGTAAACATAAGAAAAGGGCTCAATTCTCACTTGGAAAAGAAAGCCCGACACAGCTCCAGGGTTTCACAGGTGACTTTATTGATATTTCTGCGTGATGCCGGTAGTCCAAGAAACGCTTAGTCAGACGCGTTTCAGTCCCAATCGACTTTCTTCAGTGCCGGTTCCATGGGCTCCTCATTCTCGCTGGAGGTCATGCACAGAGTGAAGATTGCAGTGGCCTCTACCATTTAGGATGTAATTCGCCCCTCCTCCACTTCAGGAAATACTGACGTCACACGCTCACCCTGCTGAGCATAGGTTTGCTGGTAGTTGCAGTCCAAACGGAAGTCCTTTAAGTAAAGGGGACAACCAAACACCAAATAGTATCCCGATGAAACGGTAAGGATTTTAACACCAGCTCGAGTGCTCAGGAGGATGACAAATTTCACCTGCAGAATCCCTTTATCAGGCAACACACGTAGCCTCCTTTCTCCCCTGTGCAGACAGGTAAGTCCATAATGGAGATAAGAACTGCTGGGGGGGTAGCGCGTTATGTGTACTGCAAGCCGAAGGTGTAGGTTAACCGCGCTACTCCAGACCGAAAGGGCGTGTCGAGGAACAGCAACCCACTTGCTGGTAAACATAAGAAAAGGGCTCAATTCTCACTTGGAAAAGAAAGCCCGACACAGCTCCAGGGTTTCACAGGTGACTTTATTGATATTTCTGCGTGATGCCGGTAGCCCATGAAACGCTTAGGCAGACGCGTTTCAGTCCCAATCGACTTTCTTCAGTGCCGGTTCCATGGGCTCCTCATTCTCGCTGGAGGTCACGCACAGAGTGAAGATTGCAGTGGCCTCTCCCATTTAGGATGTAATTCGCCCCTCCTCCACTTCGGGAAATACCGACGTCACACGCTCACCCTGCTGAGCATAGGTTTGCTGGTAGTTGCAGTCCAAACGGAAGTCCTTTAAGTAAAGGGGACAACCAAACACCAAATAGTGTCCCGATGAAACGGTAAGGATTTTAACACCAGCTCGAGTGCCCAGGAGCATGACAAAGTTCACCTGCAGAATCCCTTTATCAGGCAACACACATAGCCTCCTTTCTCCCCTGTGCAGACAGGTAAGTCCATAATTGATATAAGAACTGCTGGGGTGGTAGCGTGTTATGTATACTGCAAGCCGAAGGTGTAGGTTCACCGCGCTACTCCAGACCAAAAGGGCGTGTCGAGGAACAGCAACCCACTTGCTGGTAAGCATAAGAAAAGGGCTCAATTCTCACTTGGAAAAGAAAGCCCGACACAGCTCCAGGGTTTCACAGGTGACTTTATTGATATTTCTGCGTGATGCCGGTAGTCCATGAAACGCTTAGGCAGACGCGTTTCAGTCCCAATCGACTTTCTTCAGTGCCGGTTCCACGGGCTCCTCATTCTCGCTGGAGGTCACGCACAAAGTGAAGATTGCAGTGGCCTCTCCCATTTAGGATGTAATTCGCCCCTTCAGACTTCGGGAAATACTGACGTCACACGCTCACCCTGCTGAGCATAGGTTTGCTGGTAGTTGCAGTCCAAACGGAAGTCCTTTAAGAAAAGGGGACAACCAAACACCAAATAGTGTCCCGTTGAAACGGTAAGGATTTTAACACCAGCTCGAGTGTCCACAGGGATGACAAAGTTCACCTGCAGAATCCCTTTATCAGGCAACACACATAGCCTCCTTTCTCTCCTGTGCAGACAGGTAAGTCCATAATGGAGATAAGAACTGCTGGGGGGGTAGCGCGTTATGTATACTGCAAGCTGAAGGTGTAGGTTCACCGCGCTACTCCAGACCGAAAGGGCGTGTTGAGGAACAGCAACCCACTTGCTGGTAAACATAAGAAAAGGGCTCAATTCTCACTTGGAAAAGAAAGCCCGACACAGCTCCAGGGTTTCACAGGTGACTTTATTGATATTTCTGCGTGATGCCGGTAGTCCAAGAAACGCTTAGGCAGATGCGTTTCAGTCCCAATCGACTTTTTTCTGTGCCCGTTCCATGGGCTCCTCATTCTCGCTGGAGGTCACACACAGAGTGAAGATTGCAGTGGCCTCTCCCATTTAGGATGTATTTCGCCCCTCCTCCACTTCGGGAAATTCTGACGTCACACGCTCACCCTGCTGAGCATAGGTTTGCTGGTAGTTGCAGTCCAAACGGAAGTCATTTAAGTAAAGGGGACAACCAAACACCAAATAGTGTCCCGATGAAACGGTAAGGATTTTAACACCAGCTCGAGTGCCCAGGAGGATGACAAAGTTCACCTGCAGAATACCTTTATCAGGCAACACACGAAGCCTCCTTTCTCCCCTGTGCAGACAGGTAAGTCCATAATGGAGATAAGAACTGCTGGGGGAATAGCGCGTTATGTATAATGCAAGCCGAAGGTGTAGATTCACCGCGCTACTCCAGACCGAAAGGGCGTGTCGAGGAACAGCAACCCACTTGCTGGTAAACATAAGAAAAGGGCTCAATTCTCACTTGGAAAAGAAAGCCCGACACAGCTCCAGGGTTTCACAGGTGACTTTATTGATATTTCTGCGTGATGCCGGTAGTCCATGAAACGCTTAGGCAGACGCGTTCCAGTCCCAATCGACTTTCTTCAGTGCCGGTTCCATGGGCTCCTCATTCTCACTGGAGGTCATGCACAGAGTGAAGATTGCAGTGGCCTCTCCCATTTAGGATGTAATTCGCCCCTCCTAGACTTCGGGAAATACTGACGTCACACGCTCACCCTGCTGAGCATAGGTTTGCTGGTAGTTGCAGTCCAAACGGAAGTCATTTAAGTAAAGGGGACAACCAAACACCAAATAGTGTCCCGATGAAACGGTAAGGATTTTAACACCAGCTCGAGTGCCCAGGAGGATGACAAAGTTCACCTGCAGAATACCTTTATCAGGCAACACACGAAGCCTCCTTTCTCCCCTGTGCAGACAGGTAAGTCCATAATGGAGATAAGAACTGCTGGGGGAATAGCGCGTTATGTATACTGCAAGCCGAAGGTGTAGGTTCACCGCGCTACTCCAGACCGAAAGGGCGTGTCGAGGAACAGCAACCCACTTGCTGGTAAACATAAGAAAAGGGCTCAATTCTCACTTGGAAAAGAAAGCCCGACACAGCTCCAGGGTTTCACAGGTGACTTTATTGATATTTCTGCGTGATGCCGGTAGTCCATGAAACGCTTAGGCAGACGCGTTCCAGTCCCAATCGACTTTCTTCAGTGCTGGTTCCATGGGCTCCTCATTCTCGCTGGAGGTCATGCACAGAGTGAAGATTGCAGTGGCCTCTACCATTTAGGATGTAATTCGCCCCTCCTCCACTTCAGGAAATACTGACGTCACACGCTCACCCTGCTGAGCATAGGTTTGCTGGTAGTTGCAGTCCAAACGGAAGTCCTTTAAGTAAAGGGGACAACCAAACACCAAATAGTATCCCGATGAAACGGTAAGGATTTTAACCCCAGCTCGAGTGCTCAGGAGGATGACAAATTTCACCTGCAGAATCCTTTTATCAGGCAACACACGTAGCCTCCTTTCTCCCCTGTGCAGACAGGTAAGTCCATAATGGAGATAAGAACTGCTGGGGGGGTAGCGCGTTATGTGTACTGCAAGCCGAAGGTGTAGGTTCACCGCGCTACTCCAGACCGAAAGGGCGTGTCGAGGAACAGAAACCCACTTGCTGGTAAACATAAGAAAAGGGCTCAATTCTCACTTGGAAAAGAAAGCCCGACACAGCTCCAGGGTTTCACAGGTGACTCTATTGATATTTCTGCGTGATGCCGGTAGTCCATGAAACGCTTAGGCAGATGCGTTTCAGTCCCAATCGACTTTTATCTGTGCCCGTTCCATGGGCTCCTCATTCTCGCTGGAGGTCACACACAGAGTGAAGATTGCAGTGGCCTCTCCCATTTAGGATGTATTTCGCCCCTCCTCCACTTCGGGAAATTCTGACGTCACACGCTCACCCTGCTGAGCATAGGTTTGCTGGTAGTTGCAGTCCAAACGGAAGTCATTTAAGTAAAGGGGACAACCAAACACCAAATAGTGTCCCGATGAAACGGTAAGGATTTTAACACCAGCTCGAGTGCCCAGGAGGATGACAAAGTTCACCTGCAGAATACCTTTATCAGGCAACACACGAAGCCTCCTTTCTCCCCTGTGCAGACAGGTAAGTCCATAATGGAGATAAGAACTGCTGGGGGAATAGCGCGTTATGTATACTGCAAGCCGAAGGTGTAGGTTCACCGCGCTACTCCAGACCGAAAGGGCTTGTCGAGGAACAGCAACCCACTTGCTGGTAAACATAAGAAAAGGGCTCAATTCTCACTTGGAAAAGAAAGCACGACACAGCTCCAAGGTTTCACAGGTGACTTTATTGATATTTCTGCGTGATGCCGGTAGTCCATGAAACGCTTAGGCAGACGCGTTCCAGTCCCAATCGACTTTCTTCAGTGCCGGTTCCATGGGCTCCTCATTCTCACTGGAGGTCATGCACAGAGTGAAGATTGCAGTGGCCTCTCCCATTTAGGATGTAATTCGCCCCTCCTCCACTTCGGGAAATACTGACGTCTCACGCTCACCCTGCTGAGCATAGGTTTGCTGGTAGTTGCAGTCCAAACGGAAGTCCTTTAAGTAAAGGGGACAACCAAACACCAAATAGTGTCCTGATGAAACGGTAAGGATTTTAACACCAGCTCAAGTGCCCAGGAGGATGACACAGTTCACCTGCAGAATCCCTTTATCAGGCAACACACGTAGCCCCCTTTCTCCCCTGTGCAGACAGGTAAGTCCATAATGGAGATAAGAACTGCTGGGGGAATAGCGCTTTATGTATACTGCAAGCCGAAGGTGTAGGTTCACCGCGCTACTCCAGACCGAAAGGGCGTGTCGAGGAACAGCAACCCACTTGCTGGTAAACATAAGAAAAGGGCTCAATTCTCACTTGGAAAAGAAAGCCTGACACAGCTCCAGGGTTTCACAGGTGACTTTATTGATATTTCTGCGTGATGCCGGTAGTCCAAGAAACGCTTAGGCAGACGCGTTTCAGTCCCAATCGACTTTCTTCAGTGCCGGTTCCATGGGCTCCTCATTCTCGCTGGAGGTCATGCACAGAGTGAAGATTGCAGTGGCCTCTCCCATTTAGGATGTAATTCGCCCCTCCTCCACTTTGGGAAATACTGACGTCACACGCTCACCCTGCTGAGCATACGTTTGCTGGTAGTTGCTGTCCAAACGGAAGTCCTTTAAGTAAAGGGGACAACCAAACACCAAATAGTGTCCCGATGAAACGGTAAGGATTTTAACACCAGCTCGAGTGCCCAGGAGGATGACAAAGTTCACCTGCAGAATACCTTTATCAGGCAACACACGAAGCCTCCTTTCTCCCCTGTGCAGACAGGTAAGTCCATAATGGAGATAAGAACTGCTGGGGGGGTAGCACGTTATGTATAATGCAAGCCGAAGGTGTAGGTTCACCGCGCTACTCCAGACCGAAAGGGCGTGTCGAGGAACAGCAACCCACTTGCTGGTAAACATAAGAAAAGGGCTCAATTCTCACTTGGAAAAGAAAGCCCGACACAGCTCCAAGGTTTCACAGGTGACTTTATTGATATTTCTGCGTGATGCCGGTAGTCCATGAAACGCTTAGGCAGACGCGCTTCAGTCCCAATCGACTTTCTTCAGTGCCGGTTCCATGGGCTCCTCATTCTCGCTGGAGGTCACGCACAGAGTGAAGTTTGCAGTGGCCTCTACCATTTAGGATGTAATTCGCCCCTCCTCCACTTCAGGAAATACTGACGTCACACGCTCACCCTGCTGAGCATAGGTTTGCTGGTAGTTGCAGTCCAAACGGAAGTCATTTAAGTAAAGGGGACAACCAAACACCAAATAGTGTCCCGATGAAACGGTAAGGATTTTAACACCAGCTCGAGTGCCCAGGAGGATGACAAAGTTCACCTGCAGAATACCTTTATCAGGCAACACACGAAGCCTCCTTTCTCCCCTGTGCAGACAGGTAAGTCCATAATGGAGATAAGAACTGCTGGGGGAATAGCGCGTTATGTATACTGCAAGCCGAAGGTGTAGGTTCACCGCGCTACTCCAGACCGAAAGGGCGTGTCGAGGAACAGCAACCCACTTGCTGGTAAACATAAGAAAAGGGCTCAATTCTCACTTGGAAAAGAAAGCCCGACACAGCTCCAGGGTTTCACAGGTGACTTTATTGATATTTCTGCGTGATGCCGGTAGTCCATGAAACGCTTAGGCAGACGCGTTCCAGTCCCAATCGACTTTCTTCAGTGCCGGTTCCATGGGCTCCTCATTCTCACTGGAGGTCACGCACTGAGTGAAGATTGCAGTGGCCTCTCCCATTTAGGATGTAATTCGCCCCTCCTCCACTTCAGGAAATACTGACGTCACACGCTCACCCTGCTGAGCATAGGTTTGCTGGTAGTTGCAGTCCAAACGGAAGTCCTCTAAGTAAAGGGGACAACCAAACACCAAATAGTGTCCCGATGAAACGGTAAGGATTTTAACACCAGCTCGAGTGCCCAGGAGGATGACAAAGTTCACCTGTAGAATCCCTTTATCAGGCAACACACGTAGCCTCCTTTCTCCCCTGTGCAGACAGGTAAGTCCATAATGGAGATAAGAACTGCTGGGGGGGTAGCGTGTTATGTATACTGCAAGCCGAAGGTGTAGGTTCACCGCGCTACTCCAGACCAAAAGGGCGTGTCGAGGAACAGCAACCCACTTGCTGGTAAGCATAAGAAAAGGGCTCAATTCTCACTTGGAAAAGAAAGCCCGACACAGCTCCAGGGTTTCACAGGTGACTTTATTGATATTTCTGCGTGATGCCGGTAGTCCATGAAACGCTTCGGCAGACGCGTTTCAGTCCCAATCGACTTTCTTCAGTGCCGGTTCCATGGGCTCCTCATTCTCGCTGGAGGTCACGCACAAAGTGAAGATTGCAGTGGCCTCTCCCATTTAGGATGTAATTCGCCCCTCCTAGACTTCGGGAAATACTGACGTCACACGCTCACCCTGCTGAGCATAGGTTTGCTGGTAGTTGCAGTCCAAACGGAAGTCCTTTAAGAAAAGGGGACAACCAAACACCAAATAGTGTCCCGATGAAACGGTAAGGATTTTAACACCAGCTCGAGTGTCCACAGGGATGACAAAGTTCACCTGCAGAATCCCGTTATCAGGCAACACACGTAGCCTCCTTTCTCTCCTGTGCAGACAGGTAAGTCCATAATGGAGATTAGAACTGCTGGGGGGGTAGCGCGTTATGTATACTGCAAGCTGAAGGTGTAGGTTCACCGCGCTACTCCAGACCGAAAGGGCGTGTTGAGGAACAGCAACCCACTTGCTGGTAAACATAAGAAAAGGGCTCAATTCTCACTTGGAAAAGAAAGCCCGACACAGCTCCAGGGTTTCACAGGTGACTTTATTGATATTTCTGCGTGATGCCGGTAGTCCAAGAAACGCTTAGTCAGACGCGTTTCAGTCCCAATCGACTTTCTTCAGTGCCGGTTCCATGGGCTCCTCATTCTCGCTGGAGGTCATGCACAGAGTGAAGATTGCAGTGGCCTCTACCATTTAGGATGTAATTCGCCCCTCCTCCACTTCAGGAAATACTGACGTCACACGCTCACCCTGCTGAGCATAGGTTTGCTGGTAGTTGCAGTCCAAACGGAAGTCCTTTAAGTAAAGGGGACAACCAAACACCAAATAGTATCCCGATGAAACGGTAAGGATTTTAACACCAGCTCGAGTGCTCAGGAGGATGACAAATTTCACCTGCAGAATCCCTTTATCAGGCAACACACGTAGCCTCCTTTCTCCCCTGTGCAGACAGGTAAGTCCATAATGGAGATAAGAACTGCTGGGGGGGTAGCGCGTTATGTGTACTGCAAGCCGAAGGTGTAGGTTCACCGCGCTACTCCAGACCGAAAGGGCGTGTCGAGGAACAGCAACCCACTTGCTGGTAAACATAAGAAAAGGGCTCAATTCTCACTTGGAAAAGAAAGCCCGACACAGCTCCAGGGTTTCACAGGTGACTTTATTGATATTTCTGCGTGATGCCGGTAGTCCATGAAACGCTTAGGCAGACGCGTTTCAGTCCCAATCGACTTTCTTCAGTGCCGGTTCCATGGGCTCCTCATTCTCGCTGGAGGTCACGCACAGAGTGAAGATTGCAGTGGCCTCTCCCATTTAGGATGTAATTCGCCCCTCCTCCACTTCGGGAAATACCGACGTCACACGCTCACCCTGCTGAGCATAGGTTTGCTGGTAGTTGCAGTCCAAACGGAAGTCCTTTAAGTAAAGGGGACAACCAAACACCAAATAGTGTCCCGATGAAACGGTAAGGATTTTAACACCAGCTCGAGTGCCCAGGAGCATGACAAAGTTCACCTGCAGAATCCCTTTATCAGGCAACACACATAGCCTCCTTTCTCCCCTGTGCAGACAGGTAAGTCCATAATTGATATAAGAACTGCTGGGGTGGTAGCGTGTTATGTATACTGCAAGCCGAAGGTGTAGGTTCACCGCGCTACTCCAGACCAAAAGGGCGTGTCGAGGAACAGCAACCCACTTGCTGGTAAGCATAAGAAAAGGGCTCAATTCTCACTTGGAAAAGAAAGCCCGACACAGCTCCAGGGTTTCACAGGTGACTTTATTGATATTTCTGCGTGATGCCGGTAGTCCATGAAACGCTTAGGCAGACGCGTTTCAGTCCCAATCGACTTTCTTCAGTGCCGGTTCCATGGGCTCCTCATTCTCGCTGGAGGTCACGCACAAAGTGAAGATTGCAGTGGCCTCTCCCATTTAGGATGTAATTCGCCCCTTCAGACTTCGGGAAATACTGACGTCACACGCTCACCCTGCTGAGCATAGGTTTGCTGGTAGTTGCAGTCCAAACGGAAGTCCTTTAAGTAAAGGGGACAACCAAACACCAAATAGTGTCCCGTTGAAACGGTAAGGATTTTAACACCAGCTCGAGTGTCCACAGGGATGACAAAGTTCACCTGCAGAATCCCTTTATAAGGCAACACACGTAGCCTCCTTTCTCTCCTGTGCAGACAGGTAAGTCCATAATGGAGATAAGAACTGCTGGGGGGGTAGCGCGTTATGTATACTGCAAGCTGAAGGTGTAGGTTCACCGCGCTACTCCAGACCGAAAGGGCGTGTTGAGGAACAGCAACCCACTTGCTGGTAAACATAAGAAAAGGGCTCAATTCTCACTTGGAAAAGAAAGCCCGACACAGCTCCAGGGTTTCACAGGTGACTTTATTGATATTTCTGCGTGATGCCGGTAGTCCAAGAAACGCTTAGGCAGATGCGTTTCCGTCCCAATCGACTTTTTTCTGTGCCCGTTCCATGGGCTCCTCATTCTCGCTGGAGGTCACACACAGAGTGAAGATTGCAGTGGCCTCTCCCATTTAGGATGTATTTCGCCCCTCCTTCACTTCGGGAAATTCTGACGTCACACGCTCACCCTGCTGAGCATAGGTTTGCTGGTAGTTGCAGTCCAAACGGAAGTCATTTAAGTAAAGGGGACAACCAAACACCAAATAGTGTCCCGATGAAACGGTAAGGATTTTAACACCAGCTCGAGTGCCCAGGAGGATGACAAAGTTCACCTGCAGAATACCTTTATCAGGCAACACACGAAGCCTCCTTTCTCCCCTGTGCAGACAGGTAAGTCCATAATGGAGATAAGAACTGCTGAGGGGGGTAGCGCGTTATGTATACTGCAAGCCGAAGGTGTAGGTTCACCGTGCTACTCCAGACCGAAAGGGCGTGTCGAGGAACAGCAACCCACTTGCTGGTAAACATAAGAAAAGGGCTCAATTCTCACTTGGAAAAGAAAGCCCGACACAGCTCCAGGGTTTCACAGGTGACTTTATTGATATTTCTGCGTGATGCCGGTAGTCTATGAAACGCTTAGGCAGACACGTTTCAGTCCCAATCGACTTTCTTCAGTGCCGGTTCCATGAGCTCCTCATTCTCGCTGGAGGTCATGCACAGAGTGAAGATTGCAGTGGCCTCTCCCATTTAGGATGTAATTCGCCCCTCCTCCACTTCAGGAAATACTGACGTCACACGCTCACCCTGCTGAGCATAGGTTTGCTGGTAGTTGCAGTCCAAACGGAAGTCCTTTAAGTAAAGGGGACAACCAAACACCAAATAGTATCCCGATGAAACGGTAAGGATTTTAACACCAGCTCGAGTGCTCAGGAGGATGACAAATTTCACCTGCAGAATCCCTTTATCAGGCAACACACGTAGCCTCCTTTCTCCCCTGTGCAGACAGGTAAGTCCATAATGGAGATAAGAACTGCTGGGGGGGTAGCGCGTTATGTGTACTGCAAGCCGAAGGTGTAGGTTCACCGCGCTACTCCAGACCGAAAGGGCGTGTCGAGGAACAGCAACACACTTGCTGGTAAACATAAGAACAGGGCTCAATTCTCACTTGGAAAAGAAACCCCGACACAGCTCCAGGGTTTCACAGGTGACTCTATTGATATTTCTGCGTGATGCCGGTAGTCCATGAAACGCTTAGGCAGATGCGTTTCAGTCCCAATCGACTTTTTTCTGTGCCCGTTCCATGGGCTCCTCATTCTCGCTGGAGGTCACACACAGAGTGAAGATTGCAGTGGCCTCTCCCATTTAGGATGTATTTCGCCCCTCCTCCACTTCGGGAAATTCTGACGTCACACGCTCACCCTGCTGAGCATAGGTTTGCTGGTAGTTGCAGTCCAAACGGAAGTCATTTAAGTAAAGGGGACAACCAAACACCAAATAGTGTCCCGATGAAACGGTAAGGATTTTAACACCAGCTCGAGTGCCCAGGAGGATGACAAAGTTCACCTGCAGAATACCTTTATCAGGCAACACAGGAAGCCTCCTTTCTCCCCTGTGCAGACAGGTAAGTCCATAATGGAGATAAGAACTGCTGGGGGAATAGCGCGTTATGTATACTGCAAGCCGAAGGTGTAGGTTCACCGCGCTACTCCAGACCGAAAGGGCGTGTCGAGGAACAGCAACCCACTTGCTGGTAAACATAAGAAAAGGGCTCAATTCTCACTTGGAAAAGAAAGCCCGACACAGCTCCAGGGTTTCACAGGTGACTTTATTGATATTTCTGCGTGATGCCGGTAGTCCATGAAACGCTTAGGCAGACGCGTTCCAGTCCCAATCGACTTTCTTCAGTGCCGGTTCCATGGGCTCCTCATTCTCACTGGAGGTCATGCACAGAGTGAAGATTGCAGTGGCCTCTCCCATTTAGGATGTAATTCGCCCCTCCTCCACTTTGGGAAATACTGACGTCACACGCTCACCCTGCTGAGCATAGGTTTGCTGGTAGTTGCAGTCCAAACGGAAGTCCTCTAAGTAAAGGGGACAACCAAACACCAAATAGTGTCCCGATGAAACGGTAAGGATTTTAACACCAGCTCGAGTGCCCAGGAGGATGACAAAGTTCACCTGTAGAATCCCTTTATCAGGCAATACACTTAGCCTCCTTTCTCCCCTGTGCAGACAGGTAAGTCCATAATGGAGATAAGAACTGCTGGGGGGGTAGCGCGTTATGTATACTGCAAGCCGAAGGTGTAGGTTCACCGTGCTACTCCAGACCGAAAGGGCGTGTCGAGGAACAGCAACCCACTTGCTGGTAAACATAAGAAAAGGGCTCAATTCTCACTTGGAAAAGAAAGCCCGACACAGCTCCAGGGTTTCACAGGTGACTTTATTGATATTTCTGCGTGATGCCGGTAGTCCAAGAAACGCTTAGGCAGACGCGTTTCAGTCCCAATCGACTTTCTTCAGTGCCGGTTCCATGGGCTCCTCATTCTCGCTGCAGGTCAAGCACAGAGTGAAGATTGCAGTGGCCTCTCCCATTTAGGATGTAATTCGCCCCTCCTCCACTTCGGGAAATACTGACGTCACACGCTCACCCTGCTGAGCATAGGTTTGCTGGTAGTTGCAGTCCAAACGGAAGTCCTTTAAGTAAAGGGGACAACCAAACACCAAATAGTGTCCCGATGAAACGGTAAGGATTTTAACACCAGCTCGAGTGCCCAGGAGGATGACAAAGTTACCTGCAGAATACCTTTATCAGGCAACACACGAAGCCTCCTTTCTCCCCTGTGCAGACAGGTAAGTCCATAATGGAGATAAGAACTGCTGGGGGGGTAGCCTGTTATGTATACTGCAAGCCGAAGGTGTAGGTTCACCGCGCTACTCCAGACCGAAAGGGCGTGTCGAGGAACAGCAACCCACTTGCTGGTAAACATAAGAAAAGGGCTCAATTTTCACTTGGAAAAGAAAGCCCGACACAGCTCCAAGGTTTCACAGGTGACTTTATTGATATTTCTGCGTGATGCCGGTAGTCCATGAAACGCTTAGGCAGACGCGTTTCAGTCCCAATCGACTTTCTTCAGTGCCGTTTCCATGGGCTCCTCATTCTCGCTGGAGGTCACGCACAGAGTGAACATTGCAGTGGCCTCTCCCATTTAGGATGTAATTCGACCCTCCTCCACTTCGGGAAATACTGATGTCACACGCTCACCCTGCTGAGCATAGGTTTGCTGGTAGTTGCAGTCAAAACGGAAGTCCTTTAAGTAAAGGGGACAACCAAACACCAAACAGTGTCCCGATGAAACGGTAAGGATTTTAACACCAGCTCGAGTGCCCAGGAGGATGACAAAGTTCACCTGCAGAATCCCTTTATCAGGCAACACACGTAGCGTCCTTTCTCCCCTGTGCAGACAGGTAAGTCCATAATTGAGATAAGAACTGCTGGGGGGGTAGCGCCTTATGTATACTGCAAGCCGAAGGTGTAGGTTCACCGTGCTACTCCAGACCGAAAGGGTGTGTCGAGGAACAGCAACCCACTTGCTGGTAAAGATAAGAAAAGGGCTCAATTCTCACTTGGAAATGAAAGCCCGACACAGCTCCAGGGTTTCACAGGTGACTTTATTGATATTTCTGCGTGATGCCGGTAGTCCATGAAACGCTTAGGCAGACGCGTTTCAGTCCCAATCGACTTTCTTCAGTGCCGGTTCCATGGGCTCCTCATTCTCGCTGGAGGTCACGCACAGAGTGAAGATTGCAGTGGCCTCTCCCATTTAGGATGTAATTCGCCCCTCCTCCACTTCAGGAAATACTGACGTCACACGCTCACCCTGCTGAGCATAGGTTTGCTGGTAGTTGCAGTCCAAACGGAAGTCCTTTAAGTAAAGGGGACAACCAAACACCAAATAGTGTCCCGATGAAACGGTAAGGATTTTAACACCAGCTCGAGTGCCCAGGAGGATGACAAAGTTCACCTGCAGAATCCCTTTATCAGGCAACAGACATAGCCTCCTTTCTCCCCTGTGCAGACAGGTAAGTCCATAATGGAGATAAGAACTGCTGGGGGAATAGCGCGTTATGTATACTGCAAGCCGAAGGTGTAGGTTCACCGCGCTACTCCAGACCGAAAGGGCGTGTCGAGGAACAGCAACCCACTTGCTGGTAAACATAAGAAAAGGGCTCAATTCTCACTTGGAAAAGAAAGCCCGACACAGCTCCAGGGTTTCACAGGTGACTTTATTGATATTTCTGCGTGATGCCGGTAGTCCATGAAACGCTTAGGCAGACGTGTTCCAGTCCCAATCGACTTTCTTCAGTGCCGGTTCCATGGGCTCCTCATTCTCACTGGAGGTCACGCACAGAGTGAAGATTGCAGTGGCCTCTCCCATTTAGGATGTAATTCGCCCCTCCTCCACTTCGGGAAATACTGACGTCACACGCTCACCCTGCTGAGCATAGGTTTGCTGGTAGTTGCAGTCCAAACGGAAGTCCTTTAAGTAAAGGGGACAACCAAACACCAAATAGTGTCCCGATGAAACGGTAAGGATTTTAACACCAGCTCGAGTGCCCAGGAGGATGACAAAGTTACCTGCAGAATACCTTTATCAGGCAACACACGAAGCCTCCTTTCTCCCCTGTGCAGACAGGTAAGTCCATAATGGAGATAAGAACTGCTGGGGGGGGTAGCACGTTATGTATACTGCAAGCCGAAGGTGTAGGTTCACCGCGCTACTCCAGACCGAAAGGGTGTGTCGAGGAACAGCAACCCACTTGCTGGTAAACATAAGAAAAGGGCTCAATTCTCACTTGGAAAAGAAAGCCCGACACAGCTCCAAGGTTTCACAGGTGACTTTATTGATATTTCTGCGTGATGCCGGTAGTCCATGAAACGCTTAGGCAGACGCGTTTCAGTCCCAATCGACTTTCTTCAGTGCCGTTTCCATGGGCTCCTCATTCTCGCTGGAGGTCACGCACAGAGTGAAGATTGCAGTGGCCTCTCCCATTTAGGATGTAATTCGCCCCTCCTCCACTTCGGGAAATACTCACGTCACACGCTCACCCTGCTGAGCATAGGTTTGCTGGTAGTTGCAGACAAAACGGAAGTCCTTTAAGTAAAGGGGACAACCAAACACCAAACAGTGTCCCGATGAAACGGTAAGGATTTTAACACCAGCTCGAGTGCCCAGGAGGATGACAAAGTTCACCTGCAGAATCCCTTTATCAGGCAACACACGTAGCCTCCTTTCTCCCCTGTGCAGACAGGTAAGTCCATAATTGAGATAAGAACTGCTGGGGGGGTAGCGCCTTATGTATACTGCAAGCCGAAGGTGTAGGTTCACCGTGCTACTCCAGACCGAAAGGGCGTGTCGAGGAACAGCAACCCACTTGCTGGTAAACATAAGAAAAGGGCTCAATTCTCACTTGGAAATGAAAGCCCGACACAGCTCCAGGGTTTCACAGGTGACTTTATTGATATTTCTGCGTGATGCCGGTAGTCCATGAAACGCTTAGGCAGACGCGTTTCAGTCCCAATCGACTTTCTTCAGTGCCGGTTCCATGGGCTCCTTATTCTCGCTGGAGGTCACGCACAGAGTGAAGATTGCAGTGGCCTCTCCCATTTAGGATGTAATTCGCCCCTCCTCCACTTCAGGAAATACTGACGTCACACGCTCACCCTGCTGAGCATAGGTTTGCTGGTAGTTGCAGTCCAAACGGAAGTCCTTTAAGTAAAGGGGACAACCAAACACCAAATAGTGTCCCGATGAAACGGTAAGGATTTTAACACCAGCTCGAGTGCCCAGGAGGATGACAAAGTTCACCTGCAGAATCCCTTTATCAGGCAACAGACGTAGCCTCCTTTCTCCCCTGTGCAGACAGGTAAGTCCATAATGGAGATAAGAACTGCTGGGGGGGGTAGCGTGTTATGTATACTGCAAGCCGAAGTTGTAGGTTCACCGCGCTACTCCAGACCGAAAGGGCGTGTCGAGGAACAGCAACCCACTTGCTGGTAAACATAAGAAAAGGGTTCAATTCTCACTTGGAAAAGAAAGCTCGGCACAGCTCCAGGGTTTCACAGGTGACTTTATTGATATTTCTGCGTGATGCCGGTAGTCCATGAAACGCTTAGTCAGATGCTTTTCAGTCCCAATCGACTTTCTTCAGTGCTGGTTCCATGGGCTCCTCATTCTCGCTGGAGGTCACGCACAGAGTGAAGATTGCAGTGGCCTCTCCCATTTAGGATGTAATTCGCCCCTCCTCCACTTTGGGAAATACTGACGTCACACACTCACTCTGCTGAGCATAGGTTTGCTGGTAGTTGCAGTCCAAACGGAAGTCCTTTAATTAAAGGGGACAACCAAACACCAAGTAGTGTCCCGATGAAACGGTAAGGATTTTAACACCAGCTCGAGTGCCCAGGAGGATAACAAAGTTCACCTGCAGATTACCTTTATCAGGCAACACATGTAGCCTCCTTTCTCCCCTGTGCAGACAGGTAAGTCCATAATGGAGATAAGAACTGCTGGGGGGGTAGCGCGTTATGTGTACTGCAAGCCGAAGGTGTAGGTTCACCGCGCTACTCCAGACCGAAAGGGCGTGTCGAGGAACAGCAACCCACTTGCTGGTAAACATAAGAAAAGGGCTCAATTCTCACTTGGAAAAGAAAGCCCGACACAGCTCCAGGGTTTCACAGGTGACTTTATTGATATTTCTGCGTGATGCCGGTAGTCCATGAAACGCTTAGGCAGACGCGTTCCAGTCCCAATCGACTTTCTTCAGTGCCGGTTCCATGGGCTCCTCATTCTCGCTGGAGGTCATGCACAGAGTGAAGATTGCAGTGGCCTCTACCATTTAGGATGTAATTCGCCCCTCCTCCACTTCAGGAAATACTGACGTCACACGCTCACCCTGCTGAGCATAGGTTTGCTGGTAGTTGCAGTCCAAACGGAAGTCCTTTAAGTAAAGGGGACAACCAAACACCAAATAGTATCCCGATGAAACGGTAAGGATTTTAACCCCAGCTCGAGTGCTCAGGAGGATGACAAATTTCACCTGCAGAATCCTTTTATCAGGCAACACACGTAGCCTCCTTTCTCCCCTGTGCAGACAGGTAAGTCCATAATGGAGATAAGAACTGCTGGGGGGGTAGCGCGTTATGTGTACTGCAAGCCGAAGGTGTAGGTTCACCGCGCTACTCCAGACCGAAAGGGCGTGTCGAGGAACAGCAACCCACTTGCTGGTAAACATAAGAAAAGGGCTCAATTCTCACTTGGAAAAGAAAGCCCGACACAGCTCCAGGGTTTCACAGGTGACTCTATTGATATTTCTGCGTGATGCCGGTAGTCCATGAAACGCTTAGGCAGATGCGTTTCAGTCCCAATCGACTTTTTTCTGTGCCCGTTCCATGGGCTCCTCATTCTCGCTGGAGGTCACACACAGAGTGAAGATTGCAGTGGCCTCTCCCATTTAGGATGTATTTCGCCCCTCCTCCACTTCGGGAAATTCTGACGTCACACGCTCACCCTGCTGAGCATAGGTTTGCTGGTAGTTGCAGTCCAAACGGAAGTCATTTAAGTAAAGGGGACAACCAAACACCAAATAGTGTCCCGATGAAACGGTAAGGATTTTAACACCAGCTCGAGTGCCCAGGAGGATGACAAAGTTCACCTGCAGAATACCTTTATCAGGCAACACACGAAGCCTCCTTTCTCCCCTGTGCAGACAGGTAAGTCCATAATGGAGATAAGAACTGCTGGGGGGGTAGCGCGTTATGTATACTGCAAGCCGAAGGTGTAGGTTCACCGCGCTACTCCAGACCGAAAGGGCGTGTCGAGGAACAGCAACCCACTTGCTGGTAAACATAAGAAAAGGGCTCAATTCTCACTTGGAAAAGAAAGCCCGACACAGCTCCAAGGTTTCACAGGTGACTTTATTGATATTTCTGCGTGATGCCGGTAGTCCATGAAACGCTTAGGCAGACGCGCTTCAGTCCCAATCGAGTTTCTTCAGTGCCGGTTCCATGGGCTCCTCATTCTCGCTGGAGGTCACGCACAGAGTGAAGTTTGCAGTGGCCTCTACCATTTAGGATGTAATTCGCCCCTCCTCCACTTCAGGAAATACTGACGTCACCCGCTCACCCTGCTGAGCATAGGTTTGCTGGTAGTTGCAGTCCAAACGGAAGTCATTTAAGTAAAGGGGACAACCAAACACCAAATAGTGTCCCGATGAAACGGTAAGGATTTTAACACCAGCTCGAGTGCCCAGGAGGATGACAAAGTTCACCTGCAGAATACCTTTATCAGGCAACACACGAAGCCTCCTTTCTCCCCTGTGCAGACAGGTAAGTCCATAATGGAGATAAGAACTGCTGGGGGAATAGCGCGTTATGTATACTGCAAGCCGAAGGTGTAGGTTCACCGCGCTACTCCAGAGCGAAAGGGCGTGTCGAGGAACAGCAACCCACTTGCTGGTAAACATAAGAAAAGGGCTCAATTCTCACTTGGAAAAGAAAGCCCGACACAGCTCCAGGGTTTCACAGGTGACTTTATTGATATTTCTGCGTGATGCCGGTAGTCCATGAAACGCTTAGGCAGACGCGTTCCAGTCCCAATCGACTTTCTTCAGTGCCGGTTCCATGGGCTCCTCATTCTCACTGGAGGTCACGCACAGAGTGAAGATTGCAGTGGCCTCTCCCATTTAGGATGTAATTCGCCCCTCCTCCACTTCGGGAAATACTGACGTCACACGCTCACCCTGCTGAGCATAGGTTTGCTGGTAGTTGCAGTCCAAACGGAAGTCCTCTAAGTAAAGGGGACAACCAAACACCAAATAGTGTCCCGATGAAACGGTAAGGATTTTAACACCAGCTCGAGTGCTCAGGAGGATGACAAAGTTCACCTGTAGAATCCCTTTATCAGGCAACACACGTAGCCTCCTTTCTCCCCTGTGCAGACAGGTAAGTCCATAATGGAGATAAGAACTGCTGGGGGGGTAGCGTGTTATGTATACTGCAAGCCGAAGGTGTAGGTTCACCGCGCTACTCCAGACCAAAAGGGCGTGTCGAGGAACAGCAACCCACTTGCTGGTAAGCATAAGAAAAGGGCTCAATTCTCACTTGGAAAAGAAAGCCCGACACAGCTCCAGGGTTTCACAGGTGACTTTATTGATATTTCTGCGTGATGCCGGTAGTCCATGAAACGCTTAGGCAGACGAGTTTCAGTCCCAATCGACTTTCTTCAGTGCCGGTTCCATGGGCTCCTCATTCTCGCTGGAGGTCACGCACAAAGTGAAGATTGCAGTGGCCTCTCCCATTTAGGATGTAATTCGCCCCTCTTAGACTTCGGGAAATACTGACGTCACACGCTCACCCTGCTGAGCATAGGTTTGCTGGTAGTTGCAGTCCAAACGGAAGTCCTTTAAGAAAAGGGGACAACCAAACACCAAATAGTGTCCCGATGAAACGGTAAGGATTTTAACACCAGCTCGAGTGTCCACAGGGATGACAAAGTTCACCTGCAGAATCCCTTTATCAGGCAACACACGTAGCCTCCTTTCTCTCCTGTGCAGACAGGTAAGTCCATAATGGAGATAAGAACTGCTGGGGGGGTAGCGCGTTATGTGTACTGCAAGCCGAAGGTGTAGGTTCACCGCGCTACTCCAGACCGAAAGGGCGTGTCGAGGAACAGCAACCCACTTGCTGGTAAACATAAGAAAAGGGCTCAATTCTCACTTGGAAAAGAAAGCCCGACACAGCTCCAGGGTTTCACAGGTGACTTTATTGATATTTCTGCGTGATGCCGGTAGTCCATGAAACGCTTAGGCAGACGCGTTTCAGTCCCAATCGACTTTCTTCAGTGCCGGTTCCATGGGCTCCTCATTCTCGCTGGAGGTCACGCACAGAGTGAAGATTGCAGTGGCCTCTCCCATTTAGGATGTAATTCGCCCCTCCTCCACTTCGGGAAATACTGACGTCACACGCTCACCCTGCTGAGCATAGGTTTGCTGGTAGTTGCAGTCCAAACGGAAGTCCTTTAAGTAAAGGGGACAACCAAACACCAAATAGTGTCCCGATGAAACGGTAAGGATTTTAACACCAGCTCGAGTGCCCAGGAGCATGACAAAGTTCACCTGCAGAATCCCTTTATCAGGCAACACACATAGCCTCCTTTCTCCCCTGTGCAGACAGGTAAGTCCATAATTGATATAAGAACTGCTGGGGTGGTAGCGTGTTATGTATACTGCAAGCCGAAGGTGTAGGTTCACCGCGCTACTCCAGACCAAAAGGGCGTGTCGAGGAACAGCAACCCACTTGCTGGTAAGCATAAGAAAAGGGCTCAATTCTCACTTGGAAAAGAAAGCCCGACACAGCTCCAGGGTTTCACAGGTGACTTTATTGATATTTCTGCGTGATGCCGGTAGTCCATGAAACGCTTAGGCAGACGCGTTTCAGTCCCAATCGACTTTCTTCAGTGCCGGTTCCATGGGCTCCTCATTCTCGCTGGAGGTCACGCACAAAGTGAAGATTGCAGTGGCCTCTCCCATTTAGGATGTAATTCGCCCCTCCAGACTTCGGGAAATACTGACGTCACACGCTCACCCTGCTGAGCATAGGTTTGCTGGTAGTTGCAGTCCAAACGGAAGTCCTTTAAGAAAAGGGGACAACCAAACACCAAATAGTGTCCCGATGAAACGGTAAGGAGTTTAACACCAGCTCGAGTGTCCACAGGGATGACAAAGTTCACCTGCAGAATCCCTTTATCAGGCAACACACGTAGCCTCCTTTCTCTCCTGTGCAGACAGGTAAGTCCATAATGGAGATAAGAACTGCTGGGGGGGTAGCGCGTTATGTATACTGCAAGCTGAAGGTGTAGGTTCCCCGCGCTACTCCAGACCGAAAGGGCGTGTTGAGGAACAGCAACCCACTTGCTGGTAAACATAAGAAAAGGGCTCAATTCTCACTTGGAAAAGAAAGCCCGACACAGCTCCAGGGTTTCACAGGTGACTTTATTGATATTTCTGCGTGATGCCGGTAGTCCAAGAAACGCTTAGGCAGATGCGTTTCAGTCCCAATCGACTTTTTTCTGTGCCCGTTCCATGGGCTCCTCATTCTCGCTGGAGGTCACACACAGAGTGAAGATTGCAGTGGCCTCTCCCATTTAGGATGTATTTCGCCCCTCCTCCACTTCGGGAAATTCTGACGTCACACGCTCACCCTGCTGAGCATAGGTTTGCTGGTAGTTGCAGTCCAAACGGAAGTCATTTAAGTAAAGGGGACAACCAAACACCAAATAGTGTCCCGATGAAACGGTAAGGATTTTAACACCAGCTCGAGTGCCCAGGAGGATGACAAAGTTCACCTGCAGAATACCTTTATCAGGCAACACACGAAGCCTCCTTTCTCCCCTGTGCAGACAGGTAAGTCCATAATGGAGATAAGAACTGCTGGGGGAATAGCGCGTTATGTATACTGCAAGCCGAAGGTGTAGGTTCACCGCGCTACTCCAGACCGAAAGGGCGTGTCGAGGAACAGCAACCCACTTGCTGGTAAACATAAGAAAGGGGCTCAATTCTCACTTGGAAAAGAAAGCCCGACACAGCTCCAGGGTTTCACAGGTGACTTTATTGATATTTCTGCGTGATGCCGGTAGTCCATGAAACGCTTAGGCAGACGCGTTCCAGTCCCAATCGACTTTCTTCAGTGCCGGTTCCATGGGCTCCTCATTCTCACTGGAGGTCATGCACAGAGTGAAGATTGCAGTGGCCTCTCCCATTTAGGATGTAATTCGCCCCTCCTCCACTTCGGGAAATACTGACGTCACACGCTCACCCTGCTGAGCATAGGTTTGCTGGTAGTTGCAGTCCAAACGGAAGTCCTCTAAGTAAAGGGGACAACCAAACACCAAATAGTGTCCCGATGAAACGGTAAGGATTTTAACACCAGCTCGAGTGCCCAGGAGGATGACAAAGTTCACCTGTAGAATCCCTTTATCAGGCAACACACTTAGCCTCCTTTCTCCCCTGTGCAGACAGGTAAGTCCATAATGGAGATAAGAACTGCTGAGGGGGGTAGCGCGTTATGTATACTGCAAGCCGAAGGTGTAGGTTCACCGTGCTACTCCAGACCGAAAGGGCGTGTCGAGGAACAGCAACCCACTTGCTGGTAAACATAAGTAAAGGGCTCAATTCTCACTTGGAAAAGAAAGCCCGACACAGCTCCAGGGTTTCACAGGTGACTTTATTGATATTTCTGCGTGATGCCGGTAGTCTATGAAACGCTTAGGCAGACACGTTTCAGTCCCAATCGACTTTCTTCAGTGCCGGTTCCATGAGCTCCTCATTCTCGCTGGAGGTCATGCACAGAGTGAAGATTGCAGTGGCCTCTCCCATTTAGGATGTAATTCGCCCCTCCTCCACTTCAGGAAATACTGACGTCACACGCTCACCCTGCTGAGCATAGGTTTGCTGGTAGTTGCAGTCCAAACGGAAGTCCTTTAAGTAAAGAGGACAACCAAACACCAAATAGTATCCCGATGAAACGGTAAGGATTTTAACACCAGCTCGAGTGCTCAGGAGGATGACAAATTTCACCTGCAGAATCCCTTTATCAGGCAACACACGCAGCCTCCTTTCTCCCCTGTGCAGACAGGTAAGTCCATAATGGAGATAAGAACTGCTGGGGGGGTAGCGCGTTATGTGTACTGCAAGCCGAAGGTGTAGGTTCACCGCGCTACTCCAGACCGAAAGGGCGTGTCGAGGAACAGCAACACACTTGCTGGTAAACATAAGAACAGGGCTCAATTCTCACTTGGAAAAGAAAGCCCGACACAGCTCCAGGGTTTCACAGGTGACTCTATTGATATTTCTGCGTGATGCCGGTAGTCCATGAAACGCTTAGGCAGATGCGTTTCAGTCCCAATCGACTTTTTTCTGTGCCCGTTCCATGGGCTCCTCATTCTCGCTGGAGGTCACACACAGAGTGAAGATTGCAGTGGCCTCTCCCATTTAGGAAGTATTTCGCCCCTCCTCCACTTCGGGAAATTCTGACGTCACACGCTCACCCTGCTGAGCATAGGTTTGCTGGTAGTTGCAGTCCAAACGGAAGTCATTTAAGTAAAGGGGACAACCAAACACCAAATAGTGTCCCGATGAAACGGTAAGGATTTTAACACCAGCTCGAGTGCCCAGGAGGATGACAAAGTTCACCTGCAGAATACCTTTATCAGGCAACACACGAAGCCTCCTTTCTCCCCTGTGCAGACAGGTAAGTCCATAATGGAGATAAGAACTGCTGGGGGAATAGCGCGTTATGTATACTGCAAGCCGAAGGTGTAGGTTCACCGCGCTACTCCAGACCGAAAGGGCGTGTCGAGGAACAGCAACCCACTTGCTGGTAAACATAAGAAAAGGGCTCAATTCTCACTTGGAAAAGAAAGCCCGACACAGCTCCAGGGTTTCACAGGTGACTTTATTGATATTTCTGCGTGATGCCGGTAGTCCATGAAACGCTTAGGCAGACGCGTTCCAGTCCCAATCGACTTTCTTCAGTGCCGGTTCCATGGGCTCCTCATTCTCACTGGAGGTCACGCACAGAGTGAAGATTGCAGTGGCCTCTCCCATTTAGGATGTAATTCGCCCCTCCTCCACTTCGGGAAATACTGACGTCACACGCTCACCCTGCTGAGCATAGGTTTGCTGGTAGTTGCAGTCCAAACGGAAGTCCTCTAAGTAAAGGGGACAACCAAACACCAAATAGTGTCCCGATGAAACGGTAAGGATTTTAACACCAGCTCGAGTGCCCAGGAGGATGACAAAGTTCACCTGTAGAATCCCTTTATCAGGCAACACACTTAGCCTCCTTTCTCCCCTGTGCAGACAGGTAAGTCCATAATGGAGATAAGAACTGCTGGGGGGGTAGCGCGTTATGTATACTGCAAGCCGAAGGTGTAGGTTCACCGTGCTACTCCAGACCGAAAGGGCGTGTCGAGGAACAGCAACCCACTTGCTGGTAAACATAAGAAAAGGGCTCAATTCTCACTTGGAAAAGAAAGCCCGACACAGCTCCAGGGTTTCACAGGTGACTTTATTGATATTTCTGCGTGATGCCAGTAGTCTATGAAACGCTTAGGCAGACACGTTTCAGTCCCAATCGACTTTCTTCAGTGCCGGTTCCATGAGCTCCTCAATTTCGCTGGAGGTCATGCACAGAGTGAAGATTGCAGTGGCCTCTCCCATTTAGGATGTAATTCGCCCCTCCTCCACTTCGGGAAATACTGACGTCTCACGCTCACCCTGCTGAGCATAGGTTTGCTGGTAGTTGCAGTCCAAACGGAAGTCCTTTAAGTAAAGGGGACAACCAAACACCAAATAGTGTCCCGATGAAACGGTAAGGATTTTAACACCAGCTCAAGTGCCCAGGAGGATGACACAGTTCACCTGCAGAATCCCTTTATCAGGCCACACACGTAGCCCCCTTTCTCCCCTGTGCAGACAGGTAAGTCCATAATGGAGATAAGAACTGCTGGGGGAATAGCGCGTTATGTATACTGCAAGCCGAAGGTGTAGGTTCACCGCGCTACTCCAGACCGAAAGGGCGTGTCGAGGAACAGCAACCCACTTGCTGGTAAACAGAAGAAAAGGGCTCAATTCTCACTTGGAAAAGAAAGCCCGACACAGCTCCAGGGTTTCACAGGTGACTTTATTGATATTTCTGCGTGATGCCGGTAGTCCAGGAAACGCTTAGGCAGACGCGTTTCAGTCCCAATCGACTTTCTTCAGTGCCGGTTCCATGGGCTCCTCATTCTCGCTGGAGGTCAAGCACAGAGTGAAGATTGCAGTGGCCTCTCCCATTTAGGATGTAATTCGCCCCTCCTCCACTTCGGGAAATACTGACGTCACACGCTCACCCTGCTGAGCATAGGTTTGCTGGTAGTTGCAGTCCAAACGGAAGTCCTTTAAGTAAAGGGGACAACCAAACACCAAATAGTGTCCCGATGAAACGGTAAGGATTTTAACACCAGCTCGATTGCCCAGGAGGATGACAAAGTTACCTGCAGAATACCTTTATCAGGCAACACACGAAGCCTCCTTTCTCCCCTGTGCAGACAGGTAAGTCCATAATGGAGATAAGAACTGCTGGGGGGGTAGCCCGTTATGTATACTGCAAGCCGAAGGTGTAGGTTCACCGCGCTACTCCAGACCAAAAGGGCGTGTCGAGGAACAGCAACCCACTTGCTGGTAAACATAAGAAAAGGGCTCAATTCTCACTTGGAAAAGAAAGCCCGACACAGCTCCAAGGTTTCACAGGTGACTTTATTGATATTTCTGCGTGATGCCGGTAGTCCATGAAACGCTTAGGCAGACGCGTTTCAGTCCCAATCGACTTTCTTCAGTGCCGTTTCCATGGGCTCCTCATTCTCGCTGGAGGTCACGCACAGAGTGAAGATTGCAGTGGCCTCTCCCATTTAGGATGTAATTCGACCCTCCTCCACTTCGGGAAATACTGACGTCACACGCTCACCCTGCTGAGCATAGGTTTGCTGGTAGTTGCAGTCAAAACGGAAGTCCTTTAAGTAAAGGGGACAACCAAACACCAAACAGTGTCCCGATGAAACGGTAAGGATTTTAACACCAGCTCGAGTGCCCAGGAGGATGACAAAGTTCACCTGCAGAATCCCTTTATCAGGCAACACACGTAGCGTCCTTTCTCCCCTGTGCAGACAGGTAAGTCCATAATTGAGATAAGAACTGCTGGGGGGATAGCGCCTTATGTATACTGCAAGCCGAAGGTGTAGGTTTACCGTGCTACTCCAGACCGAAAGGGCGTGTCGAGGAACAGCAACCCACTTGCTGGTAAACATAACAAAAGGGCTCAATTCTCACTTGGAAATGAAAGCCCGACACAGCTCCAGGGTTTCACAGGTGACTTTATTGATATTTCTGCGTGATGCCGGTAGTCCATGAAACGCTTAGGCAGACGCGTTTCAGTCCCAATCGACTTTCTTCAGTGCCGGTTCCATGGGCTCCTCATTCTCGCTGGAGGTCACGCACAGAGTGAAGATTGCAGTGGCCTCTCCCATTTAGGATGTAATTCGCCCCTCCTCCACTTCAGGAAATACTGACGTCACACGCTCACCCTGCTGAGCATAGGTTTGCTGGTAGTTGCAGTCCAAACGGAAGTCCTTTAAGTAAAGGGGACAACCAAACACCAAATAGTGTCCCGATGAAACGGTAAGGATTTTAACACCAGCTCGAGTGCCCAGGAGGATGACAAAGTTCACGTGCAGAATCCCTTTATCAGGCAACAGACATAGCCTCCTTTCTCCCCTGTGCAGACAGGTAAGTCCATAATGGAGATAAGAACTGCTGGGGGGGGTAGCGTGTTATGTATACTGCAAGCCGAAGTTGTAGGTTCACCGCGCTACTCCAGACCGAAAGGGCGTGTCGAGGAACAGCAACCCACTTGCTGGTAAACATAAGAAAAGGGTTCAATTCTCACTTGGAAAAGAAAGCTCGACACAGCTCCAGGGTTTCACAGGTGACTTTATTGATATTTCTGCGTGATGCCGGTAGTCCATGAAACGCTTAGTCAGATGCGTTTCAGTCCCAATCGACTTTCTTCAGTGCCGGTTCCATGGGCTCCTCATTCTCGCTGGAGGTCACGCACAGAGTGAAGATTGCAGTGGCCTCTCCCATTTAGGATGTAATTCGCCCCTCCTCCACTTCGGGAAATACTGACGTCACACGCTCACCCTGCTGAGCATAGGTTTGCTGGTAGTTGCAGTCCAAACGGAAGTCCTTTAAGTAAAGGGGACAACCAAACACCAAATAGTGTCCCGATGAAACGGTAAGGATTTTATTACCAGCTCGAGTGCCCAGGAGCATGACAAAGTTCACCTGCAGAATCCCTTTATCAGGCAACACACATAGCCTCCTTTCTCCCCTGTGCAGACAGGTAAGTCCATAATTGATATAAGAACTGCTGGGGTGGTAGCGTGTTATGTATACTGCAAGCCGAAGGTGTAGGTTCACCGCGCTACTCCAGACCAAAAGGGCGTGTCGAGGAACAGCAACCCACTTGCTGGTAAGCATAAGAAAAGGGCTCAATTCTCACTTGGAAAAGAAAGCCCGACACAGCTCCAGGGTTTCACAGGTGACTTTATTGATATTTCTGCGTGATGCCGGTAGTCCATGAAACGCTTAGGCAGACGCGTTTCAGTCCCAATCGACTTTCTTCAGTGCCGGTTCCATGGGCTCCTCATTCTCGCTGGAGGTCACGCACAAAGTGAAGATTGCAGTGGCCTCTCCCATTTAGGATGTAATTTGCCCCTCCAGACTTCGGGAAATACTGACGTCACACGCTCACCCTGCTGAGCATAGGTTTGCTGGTAGTTGCAGTCCAAACGGAAGTCCTTTAAGAAAAGGGGACAACCAAACACCAAATAGTGTCCCGTTGAAACGGTAAGGATTTTAACACCAGCTCGAGTGTCCACAGGGATGACAAAGTTCACCTGCAGAATCCCTTTATCAGGCAACACACGTAGCCTCCTTTCTCTCCTGTGCAGACAGGTATGTCTATAATGGAGATAAGAACTGCTGGGGGGGTAGCGCGTTATGTATACTGCAAGCTGAAGGTGTAGGTTCCCCGCGCTACTCCAGACCGAAAGGGCGTATTGAGGAACAGCAACCCACTTGCTGGTAAACATAAGAAAAGGGCTCAATTCTCACTTGGAAAAGAAAGCCCGACACAGCTCCAGGGTTTCACAGGTGACTTTATTGATATTTCTGCGTGATGCCGGTAGTCCAAGAAACGCTTAGGCAGATGCGTTTCAGTCCCAATCGACTTTTTTCTGTGCCCGTTCCATGGGCTCCTCATTCTCGCTGGAGGTCACACACAGAGTGAAGATTGCAGTGGCCTCTCCCATTTAGAATGTATTTCGCCCCTCCTCCACTTCGGGAAATTCTGACGTCACACGCTCACCCTGCTGAGCATAGGTTTGCTGGTAGTTGCAGTCCAAACGGAAGTCATTTAAGTAAAGGGGACAACCAAACACCAAATAGTGTCCCGATGAAACGGTAAGGATTTTAACACCAGCTCGAGTGCCCAGGAGGATGACAAAGTTCACCTGTAGAATCCCTTTATCAGGCAACACACTTAGCCTCCTTTCTCCCCTGTGCAGACAGGTAAGTCCATAATGGAGATAAGAACTGCTGAGGGGGGTAGCGCGTTATGTATACTGCAAGCCGAAGGTGTAGGTTCACCGTGCTACTCCAGACCGAAAGGGCGTGTCGAGGAACAGCAACCCACTTGCTGGTAAACATAAGTAAAGGGCTCAATTCTCACTTGGAAAAGAAAGCCCGACACAGCTCCAGGGTTTCACAGGTGACTTTATTGATATTTCTGCGTGATGCCGGTAGTCTATGAAACGCTTAGGCAGACACGTTTCAGTCCCAATCGACTTTCTTCAGTGCCGGTTCCATGAGCTCCTCATTCTCGCTGGAGGTCATGCACAGAGTGAAGATTGCAGTGGCCTCTCCCATTTAGGATGTAATTCGCCCCTCCTCCACTTCAGGAAATACTGACGTCACACGCTCACCCTGCTGAGCATAGGTTTGCTGGTAGTTGCAGTCCAAACGGAAGTCCTTTAAGTAAAGAGGACAACCAAACACCAAATAGTATCCCGATGAAACGGTAAGGATTTTAACACCAGCTCGAGTGCTCAGGAGGATGACAAATTTCACCTGCAGAATCCCTTTATCAGGCAACACACGTAGCCTCCTTTCTCCCCTGTGCAGACAGGTAAGTCCATAATGGAGATAAGAACTGCTGGGGGGGTAGCGCGTTATGTGTACTGCAAGCCGAAGGTGTAGGTTCACCGCGCTACTCCAGACCGAAAGGGCGTGTCGAGGAACAGCAACACACTTGCTGGTAAACATAAGAACAGGGCTCAATTCTCACTTGGAAAAGAAAGCCCGACACAGCTCCAGGGTTTCACAGGTGACTCTATTGATATTTCTGCGTGATGCCGGTAGTCCATGAAACGCTTAGGCAGATGCGTTTCAGTCCCAATCGACTTTTTTCTGTGCCCGTTCCATGGGCTCCTCATTCTCGCTGGAGGTCACACACAGAGTGAAGATTGCAGTGGCCTCTCCCATTTAGGAAGTATTTCGCCCCTCCTCCACTTCGGGAAATTCTGACGTCACACGCTCACCCTGCTGAGCATAGGTTTGCTGGTAGTTGCAGTCCAAACGGAAGTCATTTAAGTAAAGGGGACAACCAAACACCAAATTGTGTCCCGATGAAACGGTAAGGATTTTAACACCAGCTCGAGTGCCCAGGAGGATGACAAAGTTCACCTGCAGAATACCTTTATCAGGCAACACACGAAGCCTCCTTTCTCCCCTGTGCAGACAGGTAAGTCCATAATGGAGATAAGAACTGCTGGGGGAATAGCGCGTTATGTATACTGAAAGCCGAAGGTGTAGGTTCACCGCGCTACTCCAGACCGAAAGGGCGTGTCGAGGAACAGCAACCCACTTGCTGGTAAACATAAGAAAAGGGCTCAATTCTCACTTGGAAAAGAAAGCCCGACACAGCTCCAGGGTTTCACAGGTGACTTTATTGATATTTCTGCGTGATGCCGGTAGTCCATGAAACGCTTAGGCAGATGCGTTCCAGTCCCAATCGACTTTCTTCAGTGCCGGTTCCATGGGCTCCTCATTCTCACTGGAGGTCACGCACAGAGTGAAGATTGCAGTGGCCTCTCCCATTTAGGATGTAATTCGCCCCTCCTCCACTTCGGGAAATACTGACGTCACACGCTCACCCTGCTGAGCATAGGTTTGCTGGTAGTTGCAGTCCAAACGGAAGTCCTCTAAGTAAAGGGGACAACCAAACACCAAATAGTGTCCCGATGAAACGGTAAGGATTTTAACACCAGCTCGAGTGCCCAGGAGGATGACAAAGTTGACCTGTAGAATCCCTTTATCAGGCAACACACTTAGCCTCCTTTCTCCCCTGTGCAGACAGGTAAGTCCATAATGGAGATAAGAACTGCTGGGGGGGTAGCGCGTTATGTATACTGCAAGCCGAAGGTGTAGGTTCACCGTGCTACTCCAGACCGAAAGGGCGTGTCGAGGAACAGCAACCCACTTGCTGGTAAACATAAGAAAAGGGCTCAATTCTCACTTGGAAAAGAAAGCCCGACACAGCTCCAGGGTTTCACAGGTGACTTTATTGATATTTCTGCGTGATGCCAGTAGTCTATGAAACGCTTAGGCAGACACGTTTCAGTCCCAATCGACTTTCTTCAGTGCCGGTTCCATGAGCTCCTCATTCTCGCTGGAGGTCATGCACAGAGTGAAGATTGCAGTGGCCTCTCCCATTTAGGATGTAATTCGCCCCTCCTCCACTTCGGGAAATACTGACGTCTCACGCTCACCCTGCTGAGCATAGGTTTGCTGGTAGTTGCAGTCCAAACGGAAGTCCTTTAAGTAAAGGGGACAACCAAACACCAAATAGTGTCCCGATGAAACGGTAAGGATTTTAACACCAGCTCAAGTGCCCAGGAGGATGACACAGTTCACCTGCAGAATCCCTTTATCAGGCCACACACGTAGCCCCCTTTCTCCCCTGTGCAGACAGGTAAGTCCATAATGGAGATAAGAACTGCTGGGGGAATAGCGCGTTATGTATACTGCAAGCCGAAGGTGTAGGTTCACCGCGCTACTCCAGACCGAAAGGGCGTGTCGAGGAACAGCAACCCACTTGCTGGTAAACAGAAGAAAAGGGCTCAATTCTCACTTGGAAAAGAAAGCCCGACACAGCTCCAGGGTTTCACAGGTGACTTTATTGATATTTCTGCGTGATGCCGGTAGTCCAAGAAACGCTTAGGCAGACGCGTTTCAGTCCCAATCGACTTTCTTCAGTGCCGTTTCCATGGGCTCCTCATTCTCGCTGGAGGTCACGCACAGAGTGAAGATTGCAGTGGCCTCTCCCATTTAGGATGTAATTCGACCCTCCTCCACTTCGGGAAATACTGACGTCACACGCTCACCCTGCTGAGCATAGGTTTGCTGGTAGTTGCAGTCCAAACGGAAGTCCTTTAAGTAAAGGGGACAACCAAACACCAAATAGTGTCCCGATGAAACGGTAAGGATTTTAACACCAGCTCGATTGCCCAGGAGGATGACAAAGTTACCTGCAGAATACCTTTATCAGGCAACACACGAAGCCTCCTTTCTCCCCTGTGCAGACAGGTAAGTCCATAATGGAGATAAGAACTGCTGGGGGGGTAGCCCGTTATGTATACTGCAAGCCGAAGGTGTAGGTTCACCGCGCTACTCCAGACCAAAAGGGCGTGTCGAGGAACAGCAACCCACTTGCTGGTAAACATAAGAAAAGGGCTCAATTCTCACTTGGAAAAGAAAGCCCGACACAGCTCCAAGGTTTCACAGGTGACTTTATTGATATTTCTGCGTGATGCCGGTAGTCCATGAAACGCTTAGGCAGACGCGTTTCAGTCCCAATCGACTTTCTTCAGTGCCGTTTCCATGGGCTCCTCATTCTCGCTGGAGGTCACGCACAGAGTGAAGATTGCAGTGGCCTCTCCCATTTAGGATGTAATTCGACCCTCCTCCACTTCGGGAAATACTGACGTCACACGCTCACCCTGCTGAGCATAGGTTTGCTGGTAGTTGCAGTCAAAACGGAAGTCCTTTAAGTAAAGGGGACAACCAAACACCAAACAGTGTCCCGATGAAACGGTAAGGATTTTAACACCAGCTCGAGTGCCCAGGAGGATGACAAAGTTCACCTGCAGAATCCCTTTATCAGGCAACACACGTAGCGTCCTTTCTCCCCTGTGCAGACAGGTAAGTCCATAATTGAGATAAGAACTGCTGGGGGGATAGCGCCTTATGTATACTGCAAGCCGAAGGTGTAGGTTTACCGTGCTACTCCAGACCGAAAGGGCGTGTCGAGGAACAGCAACCCACTTGCTGGTAAACATAAGAAAAGGGCTCAATTCTCACTTGGAAATGAAAGCCCGACACAGCTCCAGGGTTTCACAGGTGACTTTATTGATATTTCTGCGTGATGCCGGTAGTCCATGAAACGCTTAGGCAGACGCGTTTCAGTCCCAATCGACTTTCTTCAGTGCCGGTTCCATGGGCTCCTCATTCTCGCTGGAGGTCACGCACAGAGTGAAGATTGCAGTGGCCTCTCCCATTTAGGATGTAATTCGCCCCTCCTCCACTTCAGGAAATACTGACGTCACACGCTCACCCTGCTGAGCATAGGTTTGCTGGTAGTTGCAGTCCAAACGGAAGTCCTTTAAGTAAAGGGGACAACCAAACACCAAATAGTGTCCCGATGAAACGGTAAGGATTTTAACACCAGCTCGAGTGCCCAGGAGGATGACAAAGTTCACCTGCAGAATCCCTTTATCAGGCAACAGACATAGCCTCCTTTCTCCCCTGTGCAGACAGGTAAGTCCATAATGGAGATAAGAACTGCTGGGGGGGGGTAGCGTGTTATGTATACTGCAAGCCGAAGTTGTAGGTTCACCGCGCTACTCCAGACCGAAAGGGCGTGTCGAGGAACAGCAACCCACTTGCTGGTAAACATAAGAAAAGGGTTCAATTCTCACTTGGAAAAGAAAGCTCGACACAGCTCCAGGGTTTCACAGGTGACTTTATTGATATTTCTGCGTGATGCCGGTAGTCCATGAAACGCTTAGTCAGATGCGTTTCAGTCCCAATCGACTTTCTTCAGTGCCGGTTCCATGGGCTCCTCATTCTCGCTGGAGGTCACGCACAGAGTGAAGATTGCAGTGGCCTCTCCCATTTAGGATGTAATTCGCCCCTCCTCCACTTCGGGAAATACTGACGTCACACACTCACCCTGCTGAGCATAGGTTTGCTGGTAGTTGCAGTCCAAACGGAAGTCCTTTAAGTAAAGGGGACAACCAAACACCAAATAGTGTCCCGATGAAACGGTAAGGATTTTAACACCAGCTCGAGTGCCCAGGAGGATGACAAAGTTACCTGCAGAATACCTTTATCAGGCAACACACGAAGCCTCCTTTCTCCCCTGTGCAGACAGGTAAGTCCATAATGGAGATAAGAACTGCTGGGGGGGTAGCACGTTATGTATACTGCAAGCCGAAGGTGTAGGTTGACCGCGCTACTCCAGACCGAAAGGGCGTGTCGAGGAACAGCAACCCACTTGCTGGTAAACATAAGAAAAGGGCTCAATTCTCACTTGGAAAAGAAAGCCCGACACAGCTCCAAGGTTTCACAGGTGACTTTATTGATATTTCTGCGTGATGCCGGTAGTCCATGAAACGCTTAGGCAGACGCGTTTCAGTCCCAATCGACTTTCTTCAGTGCCGTTTCCATGGGCTCCTCATTCTCGCTGGAGGTCACGCACAGAGTGAAGATTGCAGTGGCCTCTCCCATTTAGGATGTAATTCGCCCCTCCTCCACTTCGGGAAATACTGACGTCACACGCTCACCCTGCTGAGCATAGGTTTGCTGGTAGTTGCAGTCAAAACGGAAGTCCTTTAAGTAAAGGGGACAACCAAACACCAAACAGTGTCCCGATGAAACGGTAAGGATTTTAACACCAGCTCGAGTGCCCAGGAGGATGACAAAGTTCACCTGCAGAATCCCTTTATCAGGCAACACACGTAGCCTCCTTTCTCCCCTGTGCAGACAGGTAAGTCCATAATTGAGATAAGAACTGCTGGGGGGGTAGCGCCTTATGTATACTGCAAGCCGAAGGTGTAGGTTCACCGTGCTACTCCAGACCGAAAGGGCGTGTCAAGGAACAGCAACCCACTTGCTGGTAAACATAAGAAAAGGGCTCAATTCTCACTTGGAAATGAAAGCCCGACACAGCTCCAGGGTTTCACAGGTGACTTTATTGATATTTCTGCGTGATGCCGGTAGTCCATGAAACGCTTAGGCAGACGCGTTTCAGTCCCAATCGACTTTCTTCAGTGCCGGTTCCATGGGCTCCTTATTCTCGCTGGAGGTCACGCACAGAGTGAAGATTGCAGTGGCCTCTCCCATTTAGGATGTAATTCGCCCCTCCTCCACTTCAGGAAATACTGACGTCACACGCTCACCCTGCTGAGCAGAGGTTTGCTGGTAGTTGCAGTCCAAACGGAAGTCCTTTAAGTAAAGGGGACAACCAAACACCAAATAGTGTCCCGATGAAACGGTAAGGATTTTAACACCAGCTCGAGTGCCCAGGAGGATGACAAAGTTCACCTGCAGAATCCCTTTATCAGGCAACAGACGTAGCCTCCTTTCTCCCCTGTGCAGACAGGTAAGTCCATAATGGAGATAAGAACTGCTGGGGGGGGTAGCGTGTTATGTATACTGCAAGCCGAAGTTGTAGGTTCACCGCGCTACTCCAGACCGAAAGGGCGTGTCGAGGAACAGCAACCCACTTGCTGGTAAACATAAGAAAAGGGTTCAATTCTCACTTGGAAAAGAAAGCTCGACACAGCTCCAGGGTTTCACAGGTGACTTTATTGATATTTCTGCGTGATGCCGGTAGTCCATGAAACGCTTAGTCAGATGCTTTTCAGTCCCAATCGACTTTCTTCAGTGCTGGTTCCATGGGCTCCTCATTCTCGCTGGAGGTCACGCACAGAGTGAAGATTGCAGTGGCCTCTCCCATTTAGGATGTAATTCGCCCCTCCTCCACTTTGGGAAATACTGACGTCACACACTCACTCTGCTGAGCATAGGTTTGCTGGTAGTTGCAGTCCAAACGGAAGTCCTTTAATTAAAGGGGACAACCAAACACCAAATAGTGTCCCGATGAAACGGTAAGGATTTTAACACCAGCTCGAGTGCCCAGGAGGATAACAAAGTTCACCTGCAGATTACCTTTATCAGGCAACACATGTAGCCTCCTTTCTCCCCTGTGCAGACAGGTAAGTCCATAATGGAGATAAGAACTGCTGGGGGGGTAGCGCGTTATGTATACTGCAAGCCGAAGTTGTAGGTTCACCGCGCTACTCCAGACTGAAAGGGCGTGTCGAGGAACAGCAACCCACTTGCTGGTAAACATAAGAAAAGGGTTCAATTCTCACTTGGAAAAGAAAGCTCGACACAGCTCCAGGGTTTCACAGGTGACTTTATTGATATTTCTGCGTGATGCTGGTAGTCCATGAAAAGCTTAGGCAGACGTGTTTCAGTCCCAATCGACTTTCTTCAGTGCCGGTTCCATGGGCTCCTCATTCTCGCTGGAGGTCACGCACAGAGTGAAGATTGCAGTGGCTTCTCCCATTTAGGATGTAATTCGCCCCTCCTCCACTTCGGGAAATACTGACGTCACACGCTCACCCTGCTGAGCATAGGTTTGCTGGTAGTTGCAGTCCAAACAGAAGTCCTTTAAGTAAAGGGGACAACCAAACACCAAATAGTGTCCCGATGAAACGGTAAGGATTTTAACACCAGCTCGAGTGCCCAGCAGGATGACAAAGTTCACCTGCAGAATACCTTTATCAGGCAACACATGTAGCCTCCTTTCTCCCCTGTGCAGACAGGTAAGTCCATAATGGAGATAAGAACTGCTGGGGGGGTAGCGCGTTATGTGTACTGCAAGCCGAAGGTGTAGGTTCACCGCGCTACTCCAGACCGAAAGGGCGTGTCGAGGAACAGCAACCCACTTGCTGGTAAAAATAAGAAAAGGGCTCAATTCTCACTTGGAAAAGAAAGCCCGACACAGCTCCAGGGTTTCACAGGTGACTTTATTGATATTTCTGAGTGATGCCGGTAGTCCATGAAACGCTTAGGCAGACGCGTTTCAGTCCCAATCGACTTTCTTCAGTGCCGGTTCCATGGGCTCCTCATTCCCGCTGGAGGTCACGCACAGAGTGAAGATTACAGTGGCCTCTCCCACTTAGGATGTAATTCGCCCCTCCTCCACTTTGGGAAATACTGACGTCACACGCTCACACTGCTGAGCATAGGTTTGCTGGTAGTTGCAGTCCAAACGGAAGTCCTTTAAGTAAAGGGGACAACCAAACACCAAATAGTGTCCCGATGAAACGGTAAGGATTTTAACACCAGCTCGAGTGCCCAGGAGGATGACAAAGTTCACCTGCAGAATCCCTTTATCAGGCAACAGACGTAGCCTCCTTTCTCCCCTGTGCAGACAGGTAAGTCCATAATGGAGATAAGAACTGCTGGGGTGGTAGCGTGTTATGTATACTGCAAGCCGAAGTTGTAGGTTCACCGCGCTACTCCAGACCGAAAGGGCGTGTCGAGGAACAGCAACCCACTTGCTGGTAAACATAAGAAAAGGGTTCAATTCTCACTTGGAAAAGAAAGCTCGACACAGCTCCAGGGTTTCTCAGGTGACTTTATTGATATTTCTGCGTGATGCCGGTAGTCCATGAAACGCTTAGTCAGATGCGTTTCAGTCCCAATCGACTTTTTTCAGTGCTGGTTCCATGGGCTCCTCATTCTCGCTGGAGGTCACGCACAGAGTGAAGATTGCAGTGGCCTCTCCCATTTAGGATGTAATTCGCCCCTCCTCCACTTTGGGAAATACTGACGTCACACACTCACTCTGCTGAGCATAGGTTTGCTGGTAGTTGCAGTCCAAACGGAAGTCCTTTAATTAAAGGGGACAACCAAACACCAAATTGTGTCCCGATGAAACGGTAAGGATTTTAACACCAGCTCGAGTGCCCAGGAGGATAACAAAGTTCACCTGCAGAATACCTTTATCAGGCAACACATGTAGCCTCCTTTCTCCCCTGTGCAGACAGGTAAGTCCATAATGGAGATAAGAACTGCTGGGGGGGTAGCGCGTTATGTATACTGCAAGCCGAAGTTGTAGGTTCACCGCGCTACTCCAGACTGAAAGGGCGTGTCGAGGAACAGCAACCCACTTGCTGGTAAACATAAGAAAAGGGTTCAATTCTCACTTGGAAAAGAAAGCTCGACACAGCTCCAGGGTTTCACAGGTGACTTTATTGATATTTCTGCGTGATGCCGGTAGTCCATGAAAAGCTTAGGCAGACGTGTTTCAGTCCCAATCGACTTTCTTCAGTGCCGGTTCCATGGGCTCCTCATTCTCGCTGGAGGTCATGCACAGAGTGAAGATTGCAGTGGCCTCTCCCATTTAGGATGTAATTCGCCCCTCCTCCACTTCGGGAAATACTGACGTCACACGCTCACCCTGCTGAGCATAGGTTTGCTGGTAGTTGCAGTCCAAACGGAAGTCCTCTAAGTAAAGGGGAAAACCAAACACCAAATAGTGTCCCGATGAAACGGTAAGGATTTTAACACCAGCTCGAGTGCCCAGGAGGATGACAAAGTTCACCTGTAGAATCCCTTTATCAGGCAACACACTTAGCCTCCTTTCTCCCCTGTGCAGACAGGTAAGTCCATAATGGAGATAAGAACTGCTGAGGGGGGTAGCGCGTTATGTATACTGCAAGCCGAAGGTGTAGGTTCACCGTGCTACTCCAGACCGAAAGGGCGTGTCGAGGAACAGCAACCCACTTGCTGGTAAACATAAGTAAAGGGCTCAATTCTCACTTGGAAAAGAAAGCCCGACACAGCTCCAGGGTTTCACAGGTGACTTTATTGATATTTCTGCGTGATGCCGGTAGTCTATGAAACGCTTAGGCAGACACGTTTCAGTCCCAATCGACTTTCTTCAGTGCCGGTTCCATGAGCTCCTCATTCTCGCTGGAGGTCATGCACAGAGTGAAGATTGCAGTGGCCTCTCCCATTTAGGATGTAATTCGCCCCTCCTCCACTTCAGGAAAAACTGACGTCACACGCTCACCTTGCTGAGCATAGGTTTGCTGGTAGTTGCAGTCCAAACGGAAGTCCTTTAAGTAAAGAGGACAACCAAACACCAAATAGTATCCCGATGAAACGGTAAGGATTTTAACACCAGCTCGAGTGCTCAGGAGGATGACAAATTTCACCTGCAGAATCCCTTTATCAGGCAACACACGTAGCCTCCTTTCTCCCCTGTGCAGACAGGTAAGTCCATAATGGAGATAAGAACTGCTGGGGGGGTAGCGCGTTATGTGTACTGCAAGCCGAAGGTGTAGGTTCACCGCGCTACTCCAGACCGAAAGGGCGTGTCGAGGAACAGCAACACACTTGCTGGTAAACATAAGAACAGGGCTCAATTCTCACTTGGAAAAGAAAGCCCGACACAGCTCCAGGGTTTCACAGGTGACTCTATTGATATTTCTGCGTGATGCCGGTAGTCCATGAAACGCTTAGGCAGATGCGTTTCAGTCCCAATCGACTTTTTTCTGTGCCCGTTCCATGGGCTCCTCATTCTCGCTGGAGGTCACACACAGAGTGAAGATTGCAGTGGCCTCTCCCATTTAGGAAGTATTTCGCCCCTCCTCCACTTCGGGAAATTCTGACGTCACACGCTCACCCTGCTGAGCATAGGTTTGCTGGTAGTTGCAGTCCAAACGGAAGTCATTTAAGTAAAGGGGACAACCAAACACCAAATAGTGTCCCGATGAAACGGTAAGGATTTTAACACCAGCTCGAGTGCCCAGGAGGATGACAAAGTTCACCTGCAGAATACCTTTATCAGGCAACACACGAAGCCTCCTTTCTCCCCTGTGCAGACAGGTAAGTCCATAATGGAGATAAGAACTGCTGGGGGAATAGCGCGTTATGTATACTGCAAGCCGAAGGTGTAGGTTCACCGCGCTACTCCAGACCGAAAGGGCGTGTCGAGGAACAGCAACCCACTTGCTGGTAAACATAAGAAAAGGGCTCAATTCTCACTTGGAAAAGAAAGCCCGACACAGCTCCAGGGTTTCACAGGTGACTTTATTGATATTTCTGCGTGATGCCGGTAGTCCATGAAACGCTTAGGCAGACGCGTTCCAGTCCCAATCGACTTTCTTCAGTGCCGGTTCCATGGGCTCCTCATTCTCACTGGAGGTCACGCACAGAGTGAAGATTGCAGTGGCCTCTCCCATTTAGGATGTAATTCGCCCCTCCTCCACTTCGGGAAATACTGACGTCACACGCTCACCCTGCTGAGCATAGGTTTGCTGGTAGTTGCAGTCCAAACGGAAGTCCTCTAAGTAAAGGGGACAACCAAACACCAAATAGTGTCCCGATGAAACGGTAAGGATTTTAACACCAGCTCGAGTGCCCAGGAGGATGACAAAGTTCACCTGTAGAATCCCTTTATCAGGCAACACACTTAGCCTCCTTTCTCCCCTGTGCAGACAGGTAAGTCCATAATGGAGATAAGAACTGCTGGGGGGGTAGCGCGTTATGTATACTGCAAGCCGAAGGTGTAGGTTCACCGTGCTACTCCAGACCGAAAGGGCGTGTCGAGGAACAGCAACCCACTTGCTGGTAAACATAAGAAAAGGGCTCAATTCTCACTTGGAAAAGAAAGCCCGACACAGCTCCAGGGTTTCACAGGTGACTTTATTGATATTTCTGCGTGATGCCAGTAGTCTATGAAACGCTTAGGCAGACACGTTTCAGTCCCAATCGACTTTCTTCAGTGCCGGTTCCATGAGCTCCTCATTCTCGCTGGAGGTCATGCACAGAGTGAAGATTGCAGTGGCCTCTCCCATTTAGGATGTAATTTGCCCCTCCTCCACTTCGGGAAATACTGACGTCTCACGCTCACCCTGCTGAGCATAGGTTTGCTGGTAGTTGCAGTCCAAACGGAAGTCCTTTAAGTAAAGGGGACAACCAAACACCAAATAGTGTCCCGATGAAACGGTAAGGATTTTAACACCAGCTCAAGTGCCCAGGAGGATGACACAGTTCACCTGCAGAATCCCTTTATCAGGCCACACACGTAGCCCCCTTTCTCCCCTGTGCAGACAGGTAAGTCCATAATGGAGATAAGAACTGCTGGGGGAATAGCACGTTATGTATACTGCAAGCCGAAGGTGTAGGTTCACCGCGCTACTCCAGACCGAAAGGGCGTGTCGAGGAACAGCAACCCACTTGCTGGTAAACAGAAGAAAAGGGCTCAATTCTCACTTGGAAAAGAAAGCCCGACACAGCTCCAGGGTTTTACAGGTGACTTTATTGATATTTCTGCGTGATGCCGGTAGTCCAAGAAACGCTTAGGCAGACGCGTTTCAGTCCCAATCGACTTTCTTCAGTGCCGGTTCCATGGGCTCCTCATTCTCGCTGGAGGTCAAGCACAGAGTGAAGATTGCAGTGGCCTCTCCCATTTAGGATGTAATTCGCCCCTCCTCCACTTCGGGAAATACTGACGTCACACGCTCACCCTGCTGAGCATAGGTTTGCTGGTAGTTGCAGTCCAAACGGAAGTCCTTTAAGTAAAGGGGACAACCAAACACCAAATAGTGTCCCGATGAAACGGTAAGGATTTTAACACCAGCTCGATTGCCCAGGAGGATGACAAAGTTACCTGCAGAATACCTTTATCAGGCAACACACGAAGCCTCCTTTCTCCCCTGTGCAGACAGGTAAGTCCATAATGGAGATAAGAACTGCTGGGGGGGTAGCCCGTTATGTATACTGCAAGCCGAAGGTGTAGGTTCACCGCGCTACTCCAGACCAAAAGGGCGTGTCGAGGAACAGCAACCCACTTGCTGGTAAACATAAGAAAAGGGCTCAATTCTCACTTGGAAAAGAAAGCCCGACACAGCTCCAAGGTTTCACAGGTGACTTTATTGATATTTCTGCGTGATGCCGGTAGTCCATGAAACGCTTAGGCAGACGCGTTTCAGTCCCAATCGACTTTCTTCAGTGCCGTTTCCATGGGCTCCTCATTCTCGCTGGAGGTCACGCACAGAGTGAAGATTGCAGTGGCCTCTCCCATTTAGGATGTAATTCGACCCTCCTCCACTTCGGGAAATACTGACGTCACACGCTCACCCTGCTGAGCATAGGTTTGCTGGTAGTTGCAGTCAAAACGGAAGTCCTTTAAGTAAAGGGGACAACCAAACACCAAACAGTGTCCCGATGAAACGGTAAGGATTTTAACACCAGCTCGAGTGCCCAGGAGGATGACAAAGTTCACCTGCAGAATCCCTTTATCAGGCAACACACGTAGCGTCCTTTCTCCCCTGTGCAGACAGGTAAGTCCATAATTGAGATAAGAACTGCTGGGGGGATAGCGCCTTATGTATACTGCAAGCCGAAGGTGTAGGTTTACCGTGCTACTCCAGACCGAAAGGGCGTGTCGAGGAACAGCAACCCACTTGCTGGTAAACATAAGAAAAGGGCTCAATTCTCACTTGGAAATGAAAGCCCGACACAGCTCCAGGGTTTCACAGGTGACTTTATTGATATTTCTGCGTGATGCCGGTAGTCCATGAAACGCTTAGGCAGACGCGTTTCAGTCCCAATCGACTTTCTTCAGTGCCGGTTCCATGGGCTCCTCATTCTCGCTGGAGGTCACGCACAGAGTGAAGATTGCAGTGGCCTCTCCCATTTAGGATGTAATTCGCCCCTCCTCCACTTCAGGAAATACTGACGTCACACGCTCACCCTGCTGAGCATAGGTTTGCTGGTAGTTGCAGTCCAAACGGAAGTCCTTTAAGTAAAGGGGACAACCAAACACCAAATAGTGTCCCGATGAAACGGTAAGGATTTTAACACCAGCTCGAGTGCCCAGGAGGATGACAAAGTTCACCTGCAGAATCCCTTTATCAGGCAACAGACATAGCCTCCTTTCTCCCCTGTGCAGACAGGTAAGTCCATAATGGAGATAAGAACTGCTGGGGGGGGTAGCGTGTTATGTATACTGCAAGCCGAAGTTGTAGGTTCACCGCGCTACTCCAGACCGAAAGGGCGTGTCGAGGAACAGCAACCCACTTGCTGGTAAACATAAGAAAAGGGTTCAATTCTCACTTGGAAAAGAAAGCTCGACACAGCTCCAGGGTTTCACAGGTGACTTTATTGATATTTCTGCGTGATGCCGGTAGTCCATGAAACGCTTAGTCAGATGCGTTTCAGTCCCAATCGACTTTCTTCAGTGCCGGTTCCATGGGCTCCTCATTCTCGCTGGAGGTCACGCACAGAGTGAAGATTGCAGTGGCCTCTCCCATTTAGGATGTAATTCGCCCCTCCTCCACTTCAGGAAATACTGACGTCACACGCTCACCCTGCTGAGCATAGGTTTGCTGGTAGTTGCAGTCCAAACGGAAGTCCTTTAAGTAAAGGGGACAACCAAACACCAAATAGTGTCCCGATGAAACGGTAAGGATTTTAACACCAGCTCGAGTGCCCAGGAGCATGACAAAGTTCACCTGCAGAATCCCTTTATCAGGCAACACACATAGCCTCCTTTCTCCCCTGTGCAGACAGGTAAGTCCATAATTGATATAAGAACTGCTGGGGTGGTAGCGTGTTATGTATACTGCAAGCCGAAGGTGTAGGTTCACCGCGCTACTCCAGACCAAAAGGGTGTGTCGAGGAACAGCAACCCACTTGCTGGTAAGCATAAGAAAAGGGCTCAATTCTCACTTGGAAAAGAAAGCCCGACACAGCTCCAGGGTTTCACAGGTGACTTTATTGATATTTCTGCGTGATGCCGGTAGTCCATGAAACGCTTAGGCAGACGCGTTTCAGTCCCAATCGACTTTCTTCAGTGCCGGTTCCATGGGCTCCTCATTCTCGCTGGAGGTCACGCACAAAGTGAAGATTGCAGTGGCCTCTCCCATTTAGGATGTAATTCGCCCCTCCAGACTTCGGGAAATACTGACGTCACACGCTCACCCTGCTGAGCATAGGTTTGCTGGTAGTTGCAGTCCAAACGGAAGTCCTTTAAGAAAAGGGGACAACCAAACACCAAATAGTGTCCCGTTGAAACGGTAAGGATTTTAACACCAGCTCGAGTGTCCACAGGGATGACAAAGTTCACCTGCAGAATCCCTTTATCAGGCAACACACGTAGCCTCCTTTCTCTCCCGTGCAGACAGGTAAGTCCATAATGGAGATAAGAACTGCTGGGGGGGTAGCGCGTTATGTATACTGCAAGCTGAAGGTGTAGGTTCCCCGCGCTACTCCAGACCGAAAGGGCGTGTTGAGGAACAGCAACCCACTTGCTGGTAAACATAAGAAAAGGGCTCAATTCTCACTTGGAAAAGAAAGCCCGACACAGCTCCAGGGTTTCACAGGTGACTTTATTGATATTTCTGCGTGATGCCGGTAGTCCAAGAAACGCTTAGGCAGATGCGTTTCAGTCCCAATCGACTTTTTTCTGTGCCCGTTCCATGGGCTCCTCATTCTCGCTGGAGGTCACACACAGAGTGAAGATTGCAGTGGCCTCTCCCATTTAGGATGTAATTCGCCCCTCCTCCACTTCGGGAAATACTGACGTCACACGCTCACCCTGCTGAGCATAGGTTTGCTGGTAGTTGCAGTCCAAACGGAAGTCCTCTAAGTAAAGGGGACAACCAAACACCAAATAGTGTCCCGATGAAACGGTAAGGATTTTAACACCAGCTCGAGTGCCCAGGAGGATGACAAAGTTCACCTGTAGAATCCCTTTATCAGGCAACACACTTAGCCTCCTTTCTCCCCTGTGCAGACAGGTAAGTCCATAATGGAGATAAGAACTGCTGAGGGGGGTAGCGCGTTATGTATACTGCAAGCCGAAGGTGTAGGTTCACCGTGCTACTCCAGACCGAAAGGGCGTGTCGAGGAACAGCAACCCACTTGCTGGTAAACATAAGTAAAGGGCTCAATTCTCACTTGGAAAAGAAAGCCCGACACAGCTCCAGGGTTTCACAGGTGACTTTATTGATATTTCTGCGTGATGCCGGTAGTCTATGAAACGCTTAGGCAGACACGTTTCAGTCCCAATCGACTTTCTTCAGTGCCGGTTCCATGAGCTCCTCATTCTCGCTGGAGGTCATGCACAGAGTGAAGATTGCAGTGGCCTCTCCCATTTAGGATGTAATTCGCCCCTCCTCCACTTCAGGAAATACTGACGTCACACGCTCACCCTGCTGAGCATAGGTTTGCTGGTAGTTGCAGTCCAAACGGAAGTCCTTTAAGTAAAGAGGACAACCAAACACCAAATAGTATCCCGATGAAACGGTAAGGATTTTAACACCAGCTCGAGTGCTCAGGAGGATGACAAATTTCACCTGCAGAATCCCTTTATCAGGCAACACACGTAGCCTCCTTTCTCCCCTGTGCAGACAGGTAAGTCCATAATGGAGATAAGAACTGCTGGGGGGGTAGCGCGTTATGTGTACTGCAAGCCGAAGGTGTAGGTTCACCGCGCTACTCCAGACCGAAAGGGCGTGTCGAGGAACAGCAACACACTTGCTGGTAAACATAAGAACAGGGCTCAATTCTCACTTGGAAAAGAAAGCCCGACACAGCTCCAGGGTTTCACAGGTGACTCTATTGATATTTCTGCGTGATGCCGGTAGTCCATGAAACGCTTAGGCAGATGCGTTTCAGTCCCAATCGACTTTTTTCTGTGCCCGTTCCATGGGCTCCTCATTCTCGCTGGAGGTCACACACAGAGTGAAGATTGCAGTGGCCTCTCCCATTTAGGAAGTATTTCGCCCCTCCTCCACTTCGGGAAATTCTGACGTCACACGCTCACCCTGCTGAGCATAGGTTTGCTGGTAGTTGCAGTCCAAACGGAAGTCATTTAAGTAAAGGGGACAACCAAACACCAAATAGTGTCCCGATGAAACGGTAAGGATTTTAACACCAGCTCGAGTGCCCAGGAGGATGACAAAGTTCACCTGCAGAATACCTTTATCAGGCAACACACGAAGCCTCCTTTCTCCCCTGTGCAGACAGGTAAGTCCATAATGGAGATAAGAACTGCTGGGGGAATAGCGCGTTATGTATACTGCAAGCCGAAGGTGTAGGTTCACCGCGCTACTCCAGACCGAAAGGGCGTGTCGAGGAACAGCAACCCACTTGCTGGTAAACATAAGAAAAGGGCTCAATTCTCACTTGGAAAAGAAAGCCCGACACAGCTCCAGGGTTTCACAGGTGACTTTATTGATATTTCTGCGTGATGCCGGTAGTCCATGAAACGCTTAGGCAGACGCGTTCCAGTCCCAATCGACTTTCTTCAGTGCCGGTTCCATGGGCTCCTCATTCTCACTGGAGGTCACGCACAGAGTGAAGATTGCAGTGGCCTCTCCCATTTAGGATGTAATTCGCCCCTCCTCCACTTCGGGAAATACTGACGTCACACGCTCACCCTGCTGAGCATAGGTTTGCTGGTAGTTGCAGTCCAAACGGAAGTCCTCTAAGTAAAGGGGACAACCAAACACCAAATAGTGTCCCGATGAAACGGTAAGGATTTTAACACCAGCTCGAGTGCCCAGGAGGATGACAAAGTTCACCTGTAGAATCCCTTTATCAGGCAACACACTTAGCCTCCTTTCTCCCCTGTGCAGACAGGTAAGTCCATAATGGAGATAAGAACTGCTGGGGGGGTAGCGCGTTATGTATACTGCAAGCCGAAGGTGTAGGTTCACCGTGCTACTCCAGACCGAAAGGGCGTGTCGAGGAACAGCAACCCACTTGCTGGTAAACATAAGAAAAGGGCTCAATTCTCACTTGGAAAAGAAAGCCCGACACAGCTCCAGGGTTTCACAGGTGACTTTATTGATATTTCTGCGTGATGCCAGTAGTCTATGAAACGCTTAGGCAGACACGTTTCAGTCCCAATCGACTTTCTTCAGTGCCGGTTCCATGAGCTCCTCATTCTCGCTGGAGGTCATGCACAGAGTGAAGATTGCAGTGGCCTCTCCCATTTAGGATGTAATTCGCCCCTCCTCCACTTCGGGAAATACTGACGTCTCACGCTCACCCTGCTGAGCATAGGTTTGCTGGTAGTTGCAGTCCAAACGGAAGTCCTTTAAGTAAAGGGGACAACCAAACACCAAATAGTGTCCCGATGAAACGGTAAGGATTTTAACACCAGCTCAAGTGCCCAGGAGGATGACACAGTTCACCTGCAGAATCCCTTTATCAGGCCACACACGTAGCCCCCTTTCTCCCCTGTGCAGACAGGTAAGTCCATAATGGAGATAAGAACTGCTGGGGGAATAGCGCGTTATGTATACTGCAAGCCGAAGGTGTAGGTTCACCGCGCTACTCCAGACCGAAAGGGCGTGTCGAGGAACAGCAACCCACTTGCTGGTAAACAGAAGAAAAGGGCTCAATTCTCACTTGGAAAAGAAAGCCCGACACAGCTCCAGGGTTTCACAGGTGACTTTATTGATATTTCTGCGTGATGCCGGTAGTCCAAGAAACGCTTAGGCAGACGCGTTTCAGTCCCAATCGACTTTCTTCAGTGCCGGTTCCATGGGTTCCTCATTCTCGCTGGAGGTCAAGCACAGAGTGAAGATTGCAGTGGCCTCTCCCATTTAGGATGTAATTCGCCCCTCCTCCACTTCGGGAAATACTGACGTCACACGCTCACCCTGCTGAGCATAGGTTTGCTGGTAGTTGCAGTCCAAACGGAAGTCCTTTAAGTAAAGGGGACAACCAAACACCAAATAGTGTCCCGATGAAACGGTAAGGATTTTAACACCAGCTCGATTGCCCAGGAGGATGACAAAGTTACCTGCAGAATACCTTTATCAGGCAACACACGAAGCCTCCTTTCTCCCCTGTGCAGACAGGTAAGTCCATAATGGAGATAAGAACTGCTGGGGGGGTAGCCCGTTATGTATACTGCAAGCCGAAGGTGTAGGTTCACCGCGCTACTCCAGACCAAAAGGGCGTGTCGAGGAACAGCAACCCACTTGCTGGTAAACATAAGAAAAGGGCTCAATTCTCACTTGGAAAAGAAAGCCCGACACAGCTCCAAGGTTTCACAGGTGACTTTATTGATATTTCTGCGTGATGCCGGTAGTCCATGAAACGCTTAGGCAGACGCGTTTCAGTCCCAATCGACTTTCTTCAGTGCCGTTTCCATGGGCTCCTCATTCTCGCTGGAGGTCACGCACAGAGTGAAGATTGCAGTGGCCTCTCCCATTTAGGATGTAATTCGACCCTTCTCCACTTCGGGAAATACTGACGTCACACGCTCACCCTGCTGAGCATAGGTTTGCTGGTAGTTGCAGTCAAAACGGAAGTCCTTTAAGTAAAGGGGACAACCAAACACCAAACAGTGTCCCGATGAAACGGTAAGGATTTTAACACCAGCTCGAGTGCCCAGGAGGATGACAAAGTTCACCTGCAGAATCCCTTTATCAGGCAACACACGTAGCGTCCTTTCTCCCCTGTGCAGACAGGTAAGTCCATAATTGAGATAAGAACTGCTGGGGGGATAGCGCCTTATGTATACTGCAAGCCGAAGGTGTAGGTTTACCGTGCTACTCCAGACCGAAAGGGCGTGTCGAGGAACAGCAACCCACTTGCTGGTAAACATAAGAAAAGGGCTCAATTCTCACTTGGAAATGAAAGCCCGACACAGCTCCAGGGTTTCACAGGTGACTTTATTGATATTTCTGCGTGATGCCGGTAGTCCATGAAACGCTTAGGCAGACGCGTTTCAGTCCCAATCGACTTTCTTCAGTGCCGGTTCCATGGGCTCCTCATTCTCGCTGGAGGTCACGCACAGAGTGAAGATTGCAGTGGCCTCTCCCATTTAGGATGTAATTCGCCCCTCCTCCACTTCAGGAAATACTGATGTCACACGCTCACCCTGCTGAGCATAGGTTTGCTGGTAGTTGCAGTCCAAACGGAAGTCCTTTAAGTAAAGGGGACAACCAAACACCAAATAGTGTCCCGATGAAACGGTAAGGATTTTAACACCAGCTCGAGTGCCCAGGAGGATGACAAAGTTCACCTGCAGAATCCCTTTATCAGGCAACAGACATAGCCTCCTTTCTCCCCTGTGCAGACAGGTAAGTCCATAATGGAGATAAGAACTGCTGGGGGGGGTAGCGTGTTATGTATACTGCAAGCCGAAGTTGTAGGTTCACCGCGCTACTCCAGACCGAAAGGGCGTGTCGAGGAACAGCAACCCACTTGCTGGTAAACATAAGAAAAGGGTTCAATTCTCACTTGGAAAAGAAAGCTCGACACAGCTCCAGGGTTTCACAGGTGACTTTATTGATATTTCTGCGTGATGCCGGTAGTCCATGAAACGCTTAGTCAGATGCGTTTCAGTCCCAATCGACTTTCTTCAGTGCCGGTTCCATGGGCTCCTCATTCTCGCTGGAGTTCACGCACAGAGTGAAGATTGCAGTGGCCTCTCCCATTTAGGATGTAATTCGCCCCTCCTCCACTTCGGGAAATACTGACGTCACACGCTCACCCTGCTGAGCATAGGTTTGCTGGTAGTTGCAGTCCAAACGGAAGTCCTTTAAGTAAAGGGGACAACCAAACACCAAATAGTGTCCCGATGAAACGGTAAGGATTTTAACACCAGCTCGAGTGCCCAGGAGGATGACAAAGTTACCTGCAGAATACCTTTATCAGGCAACACACGAAGCCTCCTTTCTCCCCTGTGCAGACAGGTAAGTCCATAATGGAGATAAGAACTGCTGGGGGGGGTAGCACGTTATGTATACTGCAAGCCGAAGGTGTAGGTTCACCGCGCTACTCCAGACCGAAAGGGCGTGTCGAGGAACAGCAACCCACTTGCTGGTAAACATAAGAAAAGGGCTCAATTCTCACTTGGAAAAGAAAGCCCGACACAGCTCCAAGGTTTCACAGGTGACTTTATTGATATTTCTGCGTGATGCCGGTAGTCCATGAAACGCTTAGGCAGACGCGTTTCAGTCCCAATCGACTTTCTTCAGTGCCGTTTCCATGGGCTCCTCATTCTCGCTGGAGGTCACGCACAGAGTGAAGATTGCAGTGGCCTCTCCCATTTAGGATGTAATTCGCCCCTCCTCCACTTCGGGAAATACTGACGTCACACGCTCACCCTGCTGAGCATAGGTTTGCTGGTAGTTGCAGTCAAAACGGAAGTCCTTTAAGTAAAGGGGACAACCAAACACCAAACAGTGTCCCGATGAAACGGTAAGGATTTTAACACCAGCTCGAGTGCCCAGGAGGATGACAAAGTTCACCTGCAGAATCCCTTTATCAGGCAACACACGTAGCCTCCTTTCTCCCCTGTGCAGACAGGTAAGTCCATAATTGAGATAAGAACTGCTGGGGGGGTAGCGCCTTATGTATACTGCAAGCCGAAGGTGTAGGTTCACCGTGCTACTCCAGACCGAAAGGGCGTGTCGAGGAACAGCAACCCACTTGCTGGTAAACATAAGAAAAGGGCTCAATTCTCACTTGGAAATGAAAGCCCGACACAGCTCCAGGGTTTCACAGGTGACTTTATTGATATTTCTGCGTGATGCCGGTAGTCCATGAAACGCTTAGGCAGACGCGTTTCAGTCCCAATCGACTTTCTTCAGTGCCGGTTCCATGGGCTCCTCATTCTCGCTGGAGGTCACGCACAGAGTGAAGATTGCAGTGGCCTCTCCCATTTAGGATGTAATTCGCCCCTCCTCCACTTCAGGAAATACTGACGTCACACGCTCACCCTGCTGAGCATAGGTTTGCTGGTAGTTGCAGTCCAAACGGAAGTCCTTTAAGTAAAGGGGACAACCAAACACCAAATAGTGTCCCGATGAAACGGTAAGGATTTTAACACCAGCTCGAGTGCCCAGGAGGATGACAAAGTTCACCTGCAGAATCCCTTTATCAGGCAACAGACATAGCCTCCTTTCTCCCCTGTGCAGACAGGTAAGTCCATAATGGAGATAAGAACTGCTGGGGGGGGTAGCGTGTTATGTATACTGCAAGCCAAAGTTGTAGGTTCACCGCGCTACTCCAGACCGAAAGGGCGTGTCGAGGAACAGCAACCCACTTGCTGGTAAACATAAGAAAAGGGTTCAATTCTCACTTGGAAAAGAAAGCTCGACACAGCTCCAGGGTTTCACAGGTGACTTTATTGATATTTCTGCGTGATGCCGGTAGTCCATGAAACGCTTAGTCAGATGCGTTTCAGTCCCAATCGACTTTCTTCAGTGCCGGTTCCATGGGCTCCTCATTCTCGCTGGAGGTCACGCACAGAGTGAAGATTGCAGTGGCCTCTCCCATTTAGGATGTAATTCGCCCCTCCTCCACTTCGGGAAATACTGACGTCACACGCTCACCCTGCTGAGCATAGGTTTGCTGGTAGTTGCAGTCCAAACGGAAGTCCTTTAAGTAAAGGGGACAACCAAACACCAAATAGTGTCCCGATGAAACGGTAAGGATTTTAACACCAGCTCGAGTGCCCAGGAGGATGACAAAGTTACCTGCAGAATACCTTTATCAGGCAACACACGAAGCCTCCTTTCTCCCCTGTGCAGACAGGTAAGTCCATAATGGAGATAAGAACTGCTGGGGGGGTAGCACGTTATGTATACTGCAAGCCGAAGGTGTAGGTTCACCGCGCTACTCCAGACCGAAAGGGCGTGTCGAGGAACAGCAACCCACTTGCTGGTAAACATAAGAAAAGGGCTCAATTCTCACTTGGAAAAGAAAGCCCGACACAGCTCCAAGGTTTCACAGGTGACTTTATTGATATTTCTGCGTGATGCCGGTAGTCCATGAAACGCTTAGGCAGACGCGTTTCAGTCCCAATCGACTTTCTTCAGTGCCGTTTCCATGGGCTCCTCATTCTCGCTGGAGGTCACGCACAGAGTGAAGATTGCAGTGGCCTCTCCCATTTAGGATGTAATTCGCCCCTCCTCCACTTCGGGAAATACTGACGTCACACGCTCACCCTGCTGAGCATAGGTTTGCTGGTAGTTGCAGTCAAAACGGAAGTCCTTTAAGTAAAGGGGACAACCAAACAGTGTCCCGATGAAACGGTAAGGATTTTAACACCAGCTCGAGTGCCCAGGAGGATGACAAAGTTCACCTGCAGAATCCCTTTATCAGGCAACACACGTAGCCTCCTTTCTCCCCTGTGCAGACAGGTAAGTCCATAATTGAGATAAGAACTGCTGGGGGGGTAGCGCCTTATGTATACTGCAAGCCGAAGGTGTAGGTTCACCGTGCTACTCCAGACCGAAAGGGCGTGTCGAGGAACAGCAACCCACTTGCTGGTAAACATAAGTAAAGGGCTCAATTCTCACTTGGAAAAGAAAGCCCGACACAGCTCCAGGGTTTCACAGGTGACTTTATTGATATTTCTGCGTGATGCCGGTAGTCTATGAAACGCTTAGGCAGACACGTTTCAGTCCCAATCGACTTTCTTCAGTGCCGGTTCCATGAGCTCCTCGTTCTCGCTGGAGGTCATGCACAGAGTGAAGATTGCAGTGGCCTCTCCCATTTAGGAAGTATTTCGCCCCTCCTCCACTTCGGGAAATTCTGACGTCACACGCTCACCCTGCTGAGCATAGGTTTGCTGGTAGTTGCAGTCCAAACGGAAGTCATTTAAGTAAAGGGGACAAACAAACACCAAATAGTGTCCCGATGAAACGGTAAGGATTTTAACACCAGCTCGAGTGCCCAGGAGGATGACAAAGTTCACCTGCAGAATACCTTTATCAGGCAACACACGAAGCCTCCTTTCTCCCCTGTGCAGACAGGTAAGTCCATAATGGAGATAAGAACTGCTGGGGGAATAGCGCGTTATGTATACTGCAAGCCGAAGGTGTAGGTTCACCGCGCTACTCCAGACCGAAAGGGCGTGTCGAGGAACAGCAACCCACTTGCTGGTAAACATAAGAAAAGGGCTCAATTCTCACTTGGAAAAGAAAGCCCGACACAGCTCCAGGGTTTCACAGGTGACTTTATTGATATTTCTGCGTGATGCCGGTAGTCCATGAAACGCTTAGGCAGACGCGTTCCAGTCCCAATCGACTTTCTTCAGTGCCGGTTCCATGGGCTCCTCATTCTCACTGGAGGTCACGCACAGAGTGAAGATTGCAGTGGCCTCTCCCATTTAGGATGTAATTCGCCCCTCCTCCTCTTCGGGAAATACTGACGTCACACGCTCACCCTGCTGAGCATAGGTTTGCTGGTAGTTGCAGTCAAAACGGAAGTCCTTTAAGTAAAGGGGACAACCAAACAGTGTCCCGATGAAACGGTAAGGATTTTAACACCAGCTCGAGTGCCCAGGAGGATGACAAAGTTCACCTGCAGAATCCCTTTATCAGGCAACACACGTAGCCTCCTTTCTCCCCTGTGCAGACAGGTAAGTCCATAATTGAGATAAGAACTGCTGGGGGGGTAGCGCCTTATGTATACTGCAAGCCGAAGGTGTAGGTTCACCGTGCTACTCCAGACCGAAAGGGCGTGTCGAGGAACAGCAACCCACTTGCTGGTAAACATAAGAAAAGGGCTCAATTCTCACTTGGAAATGAAAGCCCGACACAGCTCCAGGGTTTCACAGGTGACTTTATTGATACTTCTGCGTGATGCCGGTAGTCCATGAAACGCTTAGGCAGACGCGTTTCAGTCCCAATCGACTTTCTTCAGTGCCGGTTCCATGGGCTCCTTATTCTCGCTGGAGGTCACGCACAGAGTGAAGATTGCAGTGGCCTCTCCCATTTAGGATGTAATTCGCCCCTCCTCCACTTCAGGAAATACTGACGTCACACGCTCACCCTGCTGAGCAGAGGTTTGCTGGTAGTTGCAGTCCAAACGGAAGTCCTTTAAGTAAAGGGGACAACCAAACACCAAATAGTGTCCCGATGAAACGGTAAGGATTTTAACACCAGCTCGAGTGCCCAGGAGGATGACAAAGTTCACCTGCAGAATCCCTTTATCAGGCAACAGACGTAGCCTCCTTTCTCCCCTGTGCAGACAGGTAAGTCCATAATGGAGATAAGAACTGCTGGGGGGGGTAGCGTGTTATGTATACTGCAAGCCGAAGTTGTAGGTTCACCGCGCTACTCCAGACCGAAAGGGCGTGTCGAGGAACAGCAACCCACTTGCTGGTAAACATAAGAAAAGGGTTCAATTCTCACTTGGAAAAGAAAGCTCGACACAGCTCCAGGGTTTCACAGGTGACTTTATTGATATTTCTGCGTGATGCCGGTAGTCCATGAAACGCTTAGTCAGATGCTTTTCAGTCCCAATCGACTTTCTTCAGTGCTGGTTCCATGGGCTCCTCATTCTCGCTGGAGGTCACGCACAGAGTGAAGATTGCAGTGGCCTCTCCCATTTAGGATGTAATTCGCCCCTCCTCCACTTTGGGAAATACTGACGTCACACACTCACTCTGCTGAGCATAGGTTTGCTGGTAGTTGCAGTCCAAACGGAAGTCCTTTAATTAAAGGGGACAACCAAACACCAAATAGTGTCCCGATGAAACGGTAAGGATTTTAACACCAGCTCGAGTGCCCAGGAGGATAACAAAGTTCACCTGCAGATTACCTTTATCAGGCAACACATGTAGCCTCCTTTCTCCCCTGTGCAGACAGGTAAGTCCATAATGGAGATAAGAACTGCTGGGGGGGTAGCGCGTTATGTATACTGCAAGCCGAAGTTGTAGGTTCACCGCGCTACTCCAGACTGAAAGGGCTTGTCGAGGAACAGCAACCCACTTGCTGGTAAACATAAGAAAAGGGTTCAATTCTCACTTGGAAAAGAAAGCTCGACACAGCTCCAGGGTTTCACAGGTGACTTTATTGATATTTCTGCGTGATGCTGGTAGTCCATGAAAAGCTTAGGCAGACGTGTTTCAGTCCCAATCGACTTTCTTCAGTGCCGGTTCCATGGGCTCCTCATTCTCGCTGGAGGTCACGCACAGAGTGAAGATTGCAGTGGCTTCTCCCATTTAGGATGTAATTCGCCCCTCCTCCACTTCGGGAAATACTGACGTCACACGCTCACCCTGCTGAGCATAGGTTTGCTGGTAGTTGCAGTCCAAACAGAAGTCCTTTAAGTAAAGGGGACAACCAAACACCAAATAGTGTCCCGATGAAACGGTAAGGATTTTAACACCAGCTCGAGTGCCCAGCAGGATGACAAAGTTCACCTGCAGAATACCTTTATCAGGCAACACATGTAGCCTCCTTTCTCCCCTGTGCAGACAGGTAAGTCCATAATGGAGATAAGAACTGCTGGGGGGGTAGCGCGTTATGTGTACTGCAAGCCGAAGGTGTAGGTTCACCGCGCTACTCCAGACCGAAAGGGCGTGTCGAGGAACAGCAACCCACTTGCTGGTAAAAATAAGAAAAGGGCTCAATTCTCACTTGGAAAAGAAAGCCCGACACAGCTCCAGGGTTTCACAGGTGACTTTATTGATATTTCTGAGTGATGCCGGTAGTCCATGAAACGCTTAGGCAGACGCGTTTCAGTCCCAATCGACTTTCTTCAGTGCCGGTTCCATGGGCTCCTCATTCCCGCTGGAGGTCACGCACAGAGTGAAGATTACAGTGGCCTCTCCCACTTAGGATGTAATTCGCCCCTCCTCCACTTTGGGAAATACTGACGTCACACGCTCACCCTGCTGAGCATAGGTTTGCTGGTAGTTGCAGTCCAAACGGAAGTCCTTTAAGTAAAGGGGACAACCAAACACCAAATAGTGTCCCGATGAAACGGTAAGGATTTTAACACCAGCTCGAGTGCCCAGGAGGATGACAAAGTTCACCTGCAGAATCCCTTTATCAGGCAACAGACGTAGCCTCCTTTCTCCCCTGTGCAGACAGGTAAGTCCATAATGGAGATAAGAACTGCTGGGGTGGTAGCGTGTTATGTATACTGCAAGCCGAAGTTGTAGGTTCACCGCGCTACTCCAGACCGAAAGGGCGTGTCGAGGAACAGCAACCCACTTGCTGGTAAACATAAGAAAAGGGTTCAATTCTCACTTGGAAAAGAAAGCTCGACACAGCTCCAGGGTTTCACAGGTGACTTTATTGATATTTCTGCGTGATGCCGGTAGTCCATGAAACGCTTAGTCAGATGCGTTTCAGTCCCAATCGACTTTCTTCAGTGCTGGTTCCATGGGCTCCTCATTCTCGCTGGAGGTCACGCACAGAGTGAAGATTGCAGTGGCCTCTCCCATTTAGGATGTAATTCGCCCCTCCTCCACTTTGGGAAATACTGACGTCACACACTCACTCTGCTGAGCATAGGTTTGCTGGTAGTTGCAGTCCAAACGGAAGTCCTTTAATTAAAGGGGACAACCAAACACCAAATTGTGTCCCGATGAAACGGTAAGGATTTTAACACCAGCTCGAGTGCCCAGGAGGATAACAAAGTTCACCTGCAGAATACCTTTATCAGGCAACACATGTAGCCTCCTTTCTCCCCTGTGCAGACAGGTAAGTCCATAATGGAGATAAGAACTGCTGGGGGGGTAGCGCGTTATGTATACTGCAAGCCGAAGTTGTAGGTTCACCGCGCTACTCCAGACTGAAAGGGCGTGTCGAGGAACAGCAACCCACTTGCTGGTAAACATAAGAAAAGGGTTCAATTCTCACTTGGAAAAGAAAGCTCGACACAGCTCCAGGGTTTCACAGGTGACTTTATTGATATTTCTGCGTGATGCCGGTAGTCCATGAAAAGCTTAGGCAGACGTGTTTCAGTCCCAATCGACTTTCTTCAGTGCCGGTTCCATGGGCTCCTCATTCTCGCTGGAGGTCACGCACAGAGTGAAGATTGCAGTGGCTTCTCCCATTTAGGATGTAATTCGCCCCTCCTCCACTTCGGGAAATACTGACGTCACACGCTCACCCTGCTGAGCATAGGTTTGCTGGTAGTTGCAGTCCAAACAGAAGTCCTTTAAGTAAAGGGGACAACCAAACACCAAATAGTGTCCCGATGAAACGGTAAGGATTTTAACACCAGCTCGAGTGCCCAGGAGGATGACAAAGTTCACCTGCAGAATACCTTTATCAGGCAACACATGTAGCCTCCTTTCTCCCCTGTGCAGACAGGTAAGTCCATAATGGAGATAAGAAATGCTGGGGGGGTAGCGCGTTATCTGTACTGCAAGCCGAAGGTGTAGGTTCACCGCGCTACTCCAGACCGAAAGGGCGTGTCGAGGAACAGCAACCCACTTGCTGGTAAAAATAAGAAAAGGGCTCAATTCTCACTTGGAAAAGAAAGCCCGACACAGCTCCAGGGTTTCACAGGTGACTTTATTGATATTTCTGAGTGATGCCGGTAGTCCATGAAACGCTTAGGCAGACGCGTTTCAGTCCCAATCGACTTTCTTCAGTGCTGGTTCCATGGGCTCCTCATTCCCGCTGGAGGTCACGCACAGAGTGAAGATTACAGTGGCCTCTCCCACTTAGGATGTAATTCGCCCCTCCTCCACTTTGGGAAATATTGACGTCACACGCTCACCCTGCTGAGCATAGGTTTGCTGGTAGTTGCAGTCCAAACGGAAGTCCTTTAAGTAAAGGGGACAACCAAACACCAAATAGTGTCCCGATGAAACGGTAAGGATTTTAACACCAGCTCGAGTGCCCAGGAGGATGACAAAGTTCACCTGCAGAATACCTTTATCAGGCAACACACGTAGCCTTCTTTCTCCCCTGTGCAGACAGGTAAGTCCATAATGGAGATAAGAACTGCTGGGGGGGTAGCGGGTTATGTATACTGCAAGCCGAAGGTGTAGGTTCACCGCGCTACTCCAGACCGAAATGGCGTGTCGAGGAACAGCAACCCACTTGCTGGTAAACATAAGAAAAGGGCTCAATTCTCACTTGGAAAAGAAAGTCCGACACAGCTCAAGGGTTTCGCAGGTGACTTTATTGATATTTCTGCGTGATGCCGGTAGTCCATGAAACGCTTAGGCAGACGCGTTTCAGTCCCAATCGACTTTCTTCAGAGCCGGTTCCATGCGCTCCTCATTCTCGCTGGAGGTCACGCACAGAGTGAAGATTGCAGTGGCCTCTCCCATTTAGGATGTAATTCGCCCCTCGTCCACTTCGGCAAATACTGACGTCACACGCTCACTCTGCTGAGCATAGGTTTGCTGGTAGTTGCAGTCCAAACGGAAGTCCTTTAAGTAAAGGGGACAACCAAACACCAAATAGTGTCCCGATGAAAAGGTAAGGATTTTAACACCAGCTCGAGTGCCCAGGAGGATGACAAAGTTCATCTGCAGAATCCCTTTATCAGGCAACACACGTAGCCTCCTTTCTCCCCTGTGCAAGCAGGTAAGTCCATAATGGAGATAAGAACTGCTGGGGGGGTAGTGCGTTATGTATACTGCAAGCCGAGGCTGTAGGTTCACCGTGCTATTCCAGACCGAAAGGGCGTGTCGAGGAACAGCAACCCACTTGCTGGTAAACATAAGAAAAGGGCTCAATTCTCACTTGGAACTGGGAGCAGCTTTTCTTTGGATATATTTTGGTCTTGCTCGGACCGAGAGGTGCCCCACGGCGGAAGAGCCGGTCCACAACGTAAAAGATGAAGAGACGCTGCAGTAACTCACGGCAACACCACTAAGAGAGAAGTCCAGTTACCATTATGCACTTGTTGCCCACGCCCATTGGGCGGAAATATTTAAATCAGCGCAGCTGCGCTGTGAACATTGTTGCCGTGCCTCAATGCTGCCTGTGCCAGTGATCAAGGGAGATCGCTCCCGAAACGCGTATGGAAAAGAAAACAAAGGCTGAAGTACAAGTTTGGCTGCACGCTGTTTTATCCCTGTGAAAGCTCCAATAAAGGGTATTCAAACACGAAGTGCGAGGCGCCTCAATGCTGGGAGCAGCTTTTCTTTGGATATATATGTATAATTGATGGTTATAAACAGACTTGACGCCATAAGTACAACATACATTAAGGTACATACGGCATCAATTTTGATGAAAACGGTCATCATCTTATCTGATATGGTTACCGCTTAAGTTTGTTCGGTTAAGGAATCGACAACTTAAATAGTATGTATTGTATTATCCGGGCCTTCAGATTCTTTTGTTGGCAATGTATACACACAACTGAATTGACATGTTACAAGATGGCATCACTAGTTTTGTAACACTGAAGCTGTCCTTTGTCTATGTTTATGGCACACAGAGATGTTTAAATGACGGCTTCTTACGGTGTGCCGGTAACACCGAAGAAGGCAGACCGCCGAAACGCGGTTGTTCTGGCAATAAAGACCCGTGTACACGCTACCCGTGAGTGCTTTTATTTCTTTACCAAACTAAGAGATACTGGAGCGCTAATATATATATAGAAAGAGCGGGAGGCTGCAGCAGCAATGATGTTTACAGACAGTCTACCACTAGCTATTAACACACGGGGGAGACTCAATACCAATGACAGTACCAGTAATAGTACACTAAAAGAGAAGTTCAAAATATTGGAAAAAAAGCTAAAAAACGAGCAGAGTAAATGGTGGGAATCTAAGTCCCTACAAGCCTATATTGACGTTAACAGGATCCCAAGAGGACTTTGAATTTTAACGGCTCCGAGCTACGAAAACCCCAATCCGGACCTCATGAAAGAATGGGCTGAGAGCAACTTGGAATCGTCAAGACGCCTTACTCTAATCCTCATCAAATACGCGGATATAGACAGAGCCAAATTGCTAAAAGAAATTGCCACAATACATGAAGAGTTGGAAACAATTGGTGAAACAGAGGAAAAAACAAAACTCACCAATGAAATGAATGCCAGAATCAAGAAAGAAGAGTCTGTGATCAGGGAAGGAAAAGCGTTCAAGTTTCAGCGAGACCGTAATGATTACGAGCTTGGCCAAATATTTACATTTTCAAAAAAATATGATGCCCTGCGTGGTCCTTCGTCCAAGGCATATTCCAAACACAAGGCGCCAAGAAATAAAGATCAAGCTGATTCAACTATATCTGATATCAGTTCAGCAGGAGAGAATGACTCAGATTCAGAGCTCCGTGGTGCGGATATGCAGAGTGGATTAGTGAAACCCTCTCCAGGTGAAGAAATTGTTTTTTTATGCCACGAGAGGATGCAATCGCTAAGACCCCGACCACAAAAGAACTACAACGAAAGCACACCAACTACAAACGCAGGCAGAGGAACAACGCGAGGAAGAGGGGCACCCTATCCCAACAGAAAGAGGGGCAGGGGCCAATGGCAGACCAACAAACAATAACGTGCAATGATTCCAACCGGACTATAGTTAACCTGACCCCAATGAACCTCACACAAGAAGAACAAAATATTCTTAAATTAGGACTTTCCTTTGCTCCTCAAACTAACTTGAACTATGCTTCAACCAGAATAGACATTTACAAAGCGGTTAGAAAATTAAAGCTCCACAAATTCCACCTTCTTAATAACTACAAAAAAACGCCAGCCCATATCCCAAATGTTACGGATACAAGCGAGGCTTCAAACCCAGGATTCTCTCAAGACATTCTGGAACTTTGGGAAACTGAAGGAGCAGGATATTCTGACACCCCAAATCAAGCAGTAACATCAACACTTCCCACTAAACAAATAGCACCTAAAACCTCTTTTAAAGTGCCATCAACCTTCAGCCCTATGATGCCACATGATGCAATAGACATTTTCCACGAGAATGTTATTGTTCAATTGAAAAATCTCCAGAGACGCATCATCAACAATAAACGACATTTCAACACAACCACTTATCAGTATGAAGCGTTAGTGGCCAAACTCAGCAAAGAGAAAAATATCATAATACGAGGAAGTGACAAAGGGGGCAACATCGTCCTGCTAACCAGAGCTGATTATGACAAGGAGGCCTACAACCAGCTCAATGACAGACAATGTTATGAACGTATCAATGTTACAACTTTGAAAACAACACAACAAGAGTTTTATCACAAACTGACCAGATGGAGAAACAAACAATTGATATCAGATGATGAATTGAAATTTCTCAAGAACAATCACCCAGTTACTCCATTGATCTACTTTATACCGAAAGTCCACAAAGATGAGAAGAAACCCCCCGGCAGACTCATCATTTCTGCAAGAGGGGGGCTGTTGGAAAAGGCTTCGCAGTATATTGATTATTTTTTGCAAAGTCACGTAAAAACTCTTGAGTCGTATATACAGGATACAGGTGACTTTTTACTCAAAATACAACAGATCACATGGATGAACGACGATTGGATGTTGGCTCTTGATGTGAATTGCACTCTATACTAGTATTATACACACAGATGGTATAGCGGCAGTGAAATACTACCTTACACGCAGACCTGAACAATATCAAGATCATAACTCCATGTTGTTACAGATGTTGGAATTTTGTTTATGCAATAACATATTTATGTACAACAATCTTCTGTACCGCCAATTTCAGGGTGTGGCCATGGGGGCCAGTTTTTCTCCAAACTACGCCTGTTTACACATGGGGGCTTGGGAGGAACTGGTCCTCAAGGTCCAGCACAAGCAAATTTTCAGTACCAATGTCATTGCCTGGTACAGATACATAGATGACCTTTTTGTTGTTTGAAGGGGTAGCAAAGAACAGGCAGAGAATTTCATCGCCATGATTAATGTAAATCAATTTAATCCAAAATTCACGGCAACTATGAGTCAATCAAGTATAGCATTTTTGGACACTGAGGTATTTATTTCCAACAACACAATCCAAACCAGGTTATACAGAAAACACACCGCAGGCAATACCATCCTTCACGCAGGGAGTGCACATCCCAATCATCTTATCCACAGTATTCCATACGGTGAGATGCTTAGATTAAGGAGAATATGCAGCAGCCAATCTGACCTAGAGCTCGCACAACAAGCAAGTAGAATCCGATTTTTGGAGAGGGGCTACAGTGCACGAGTCATTAATAGTGCCGTAATGAAAAGTATGCAAGTAGAAAGACAAAAACTCCTTGATACCTATAGAACCTCTGATTCACTGGTACCCGTTAAAACGAACACTATGTTACCACCAACAGCTAGTCCATTTAGGATTATCACGGGGTACAATAGACAACATTCAGACCTTTATAAAATCATCAATCGGAATTGGCCCATTATCCTCAGTGATCCAATCATCGGCCCTACTCTTCCTCACAAAGCTTCTATCACCTACAGTAGGGCCCCCTCCATGAAGGACCGTTTGGTCAATACCAGTCCCGAAACAATTGAAAGAACCACATGGCTTCAGACCAATAGCGGATTTTTTAAATGTAAAACCTGTAAATCCTGTATCCATGGTTCTAATACAAAAACTTACAAGGATGGCTGTAGTGACAGAGAACATCCCATTGATAAGGTTTTAACATGTAAAACAGAATTTGCCATATACGTTTTACAATGCCCATGCCAACTCAGATATGTCGGCTGTACGAAACTTGCCGTACACAAACGCATTCTACAACATCTCAGGGCTATAACAAACAAAGATAATACTTATCCAGTACCCAGACATTTTAAGGAGCACCACCATAGTGACAATAAGGGCTTAAAATTTTACGTCATTGATGCAGTGACGGCAAGCAGACGCGGAGGAGATAGAGAGCATAGACTCCGCCAACTTGAAACACGATATATCTTGCAGCTTGATTCAAAACACCCTGGGGGATTGAACATCACAGAGGATCTCTACACCTGCCTACCTTAAATACCATCCAATATTAGGTAGGCATCTGTGTCTTCACTATAGATTTTTATACCACTTGGCAGGACCTAGAGGTGACCTACGGCCCCTCAAATTCATTCATATTTATTTATTTATTTATTTATTTATGTATTTTAAACAGCCAAACAATTTGGTGAAGAAAACATGACCTCTTTCTGATATACATATATTATATACCCCCATCGTTGCTGCCAGTCTATATAGGGTGCCATTCGAATTTACCTGTTTCTAATACCAAGTCACACTAGCACCCATTGTACATACGATGCCCTTCTCCACTAGTTTCCCAAGTATTTACTCATGATATTATTTCATGTTAGGATGAGGGCTCTCACCATATAGTATTTTACCTTGAGAAAACATCTCTTAGTCCTCTCTTATTTTGTGAGTTGTTGGATATACCTTCCTTTGAGACCTGCCCACTTTTACCAGTGAGGCAGAGAACATTGAGCATATTTACAGGTCTCCGGCTGTCTTTTACATGTTTTTTACTTGTTTTGTACATGTGTTTTACATGCTTTTTACAGTCTTCTCAAACTTCAGTCATTAGATACATTGGGCAATGTCCTGTTATCCGATCTAGTCAGTTCTTTGATTTGAGTACACCCCCCAATATGTGATTATAAGATTATCATCGCTACTATAATCACATTTACATATATTTTTACTTTTTTATATTTCTTTATTTCACAGGTGCGGCTCATTGGTTACACATTTCACTTTGCACATTTGCACAAATCTTACATGTGACTGTACATATGACATTAGTTCTAATTTACGCAGACTTGCTTACAGCGTTACCCTTAGGGATTTATCCCGCAACAGGTTTACATAGTCCTGAATATGTAGATGGAAGGCTACTGTGATGTTTTCTGTTAATATGTTCCCAATCAGATTACACACAAGACGGGATTTTTTCATCGCAAGTAAGGTGCATTTTAAACATTAGGCCTCATCATAAGAATTGTATTATTGTAGATTCATGAAGTATTTCATCTCATGATCTTTCAGATGTCCCTATGTTTAGCACCGTATCCTTACTCTATAGCTGTGGAATAATTGACACACGTCGACAGGCATTGGCACTTTGAATTGAATGTGTCTTTATGATATATTTAGGTGGTTGCGCTAAGCAGTTATAACAGCAATATTTTGCACAAGTAAAAGAATATACATTTATTTATTCTTTGTAAAATTGATTGTTATTTGCACTTACATCGATTTTAAATATGTTATATTTATTTTATTTGATGTACATACCAATACAGGTTTTTAAATTATTTATAATTCAATTACCGTGCGCTTACTACTTTCAAATGCGTTGTTTTGCACTAATATATCAGTCAAGTCTGTTATCGATATTCATGTGTAGGCAGTCACATGATCAATTGAATGTTTGCACAGTCACTTTAAAAGCCAACTTTTCATTGGTTCATGTTGTCATGTGATCAAGGCTCGGAGGAGCCGAAACGTTATGGCGGCAGAAAGGCACAAAATAAAATAATCAGCACTCAACTTTGGTCCGTGTCCGTTTATGCTGTGACGGTGAGGAGTGGCATTCGCAGCAAGCTTACGGATTCATTCATATATATATATATATATATATATATATATATATATATATATATATATATATATATATATATATATATTATCTACTGGCGGTCGCCAGTAGATAGTTATAGTTAGGACCGTGTTTCCATAGGAAATCCGCAACATTGTATTTTGAATAACTTTGGTGCCGATTGACGAATCCTCGTGAAATTTTCAAAATAGGTGGGGCGCTCCACTCCGCTCCTACCCTGAAAGTCTCAGGGGGATTCGTCAAGCGGGGGCTGAGAAAAAGGGGGGTCCCAAAACGTGTTTTCCCCATGCATTTTTCCATAGGACCTTTAGTCCAAGCTACAGCCCGAACGGCTGAACAGAATTACTTGAAATTTGGCAGAGAGGTAGTCCTCAGGTCAGGGATGTGCCTTTTGCAGGTCTGGTGTAAATCTGGTCAGTATTTCCTGAGAAAATAGCATTTAAATCAATATATATATCTATAGGCGCTCTCCGAGCGAGTACGGTAAGCTTACCGTACGCGCACGCTGCCGTGCGCGACCTTAATTCTGATTGGTGGTTACATGACTGTAAACATTCGAATCGGTCGAAATCAGGAAGTGTCGGCCGCCATTTTGTGTGTCTCACACTGATAAACAAAGGTGTAGAACGTGAAAAGGGGGCAACGAAGAGAGTTGCAGATCCCCTAGCGTTTGTCAGGGGGTCCAAGAAGGTCCCAAAAGTATGAAAAATACATTTTAATTTTTTTTAAAAAAATTGCGGGGTGCGCGTACGGTAAGCTTACCATACGCGCACGGCAGAAAAAAAACAATAAAAAAATAGAAGTAAAAATCAAATTTAAGTGTTTAGATATTAGGGGGCTCTAAAAAGAGCCGTTGTGTTTATGAAGTGTTTTTTTTGTGGTACCTACAAGTAAGTACCGATGCAGAGTCTAAAGTTCAAAGGAAGACTCTGTTGCCTTCATCAGTGAAATGTACACCGTCTCCTCTATAAATGCCTTGCATGTTGTAACGCAAGTTGTTGTGGTACATAGAACCCATACCATAGTCTCTGAGGTAAGCAGAAATAGATTTGTTGACGTGCTTTCTTGCTTTGTCAATCTGTGGACAAAATTGGTTGGACCAGTTCCACTTTTGCCTTTGGCATATATTAGAATATACAAAGGCAGATTGAGAAAAAAGCGACATTAATTGCACAAAGGTGTCCTTAACAAGCATTTTCAGACCTACCCCAGTTAAAGTGCCTAGTTCATTTCCACCACAGTGCACGATAATAAGGTTAGGCTGTTGGAGGTGTAGAAAAGATTTCACCAAAGGCATTAATTGGTGCCACTTTAACCCTCTCTGACCAATCCATTTAATGTCTACATTTGGCAAAGCAAGGTCTTTCAAAATACCTCTTTTTTTCTGCATACTTTTCACTCCAGAAGACATAGCTATGACCTACAATCCACACTGTGAACATCTTTCAAGGAGATCTGGATGCACTCAGAAGGTGTCTTTCAGTAGAATGGCAATATGAAAAGAAAGATAGTTGTAAAATGGAGGCTAACATACTTTTTTTTTTTTTAAAAAGAACTGATTGGCTGATTCAAACCATTTTACAGTTAAAACTAGGCTGTATGTTTAGATTTTTACAAGCATGTTTTGTATTGGCTCAGAAAAATGTGTACCCACAGAACATTACTTTGGATTTGCTGTTAGGTTTGAAAAGTCAAGCACTCTTGCTCTAAGGATTAGAAACATTGTGTGCTGAACTTCTGACCTCTCTGCTCACAGCAGTGTTCCATGACCTGTTGCTATGGTAGCAGGCAGAAGTCATGTTGGGGGAAGGGATCATTTGGAAAGGGTTGAAATTTGCAACCAATAGAAATGTGTGTTTCCATTTGAAAAAAATGTGGGAAGGACTGTGATTTTACATTAACATGTATATGTGTGAAAAAAGGGAAACATTGCCATTTACTGGTTGTGGTGAGAGGAGAGAGGTGTACAGCTCTGAGATTCTGGGTCTGATAATCTGCTGTTTGAGTGCCACATTTCTTTCTCAACTAACTAATTTTAAAGGTGAGATATGAGTTTGAGAGTGGATGTATGTGGTGATTTTTTATATAAATATTAGAATTGTCATTCTTCTTTTAAAGTTGTGTTTTACATTTTGTGTTTTAGGAGATATTTAACTGTCTTGAACTTGTAAGATATTATGGCGTATGTCTTCACTGTAAGTTAAGGTGTACTGGTATCACTGAGGAATACTGTTTTGTGCCTAGAATCACATCATGAGTCTGTCTGCACACAGGATTTGTTGTCAGAGATTTAATTTGTGTTGCTCTTGTTTTGTTAGCCTTGCACTCGCAGAAAAGGGGCAGTTTGTTTTCTTAAAGTGTGATGGTTAGCATTCAGCAGAAATTAGTTACTCACAAATGAGAGGCAAATGCAAACACATTTGAAAATAGCATGGTACATTTTCCTACCACTTTAAAAGTTGTGTTTTACTTTTTATGTTAAGGAAGATATTTAACTGCCTTGAACATGACAGATATTATGGAGTATGTCTTCACCATAAGTTAAGGTGTACTGGTATCAACCAAAAAAACTGTTTTGTACCTAGAATCACACCATGAGTCTGTCTGTACACAGGAATTGTTCACAGAGATTTAATTCACTTCCGCGTAACGTGCGCGTGTAAGAAGCATGCGCTTACGCGTCGCGTAGGAAGTACGGACGCGTCCGCAAATTGCGTAAGCATGCGCACACGGAGTATAAATATTACGTACGCTCACCGTACATAAAGCGAAGCGTGCGCTTACGGTAAGCTTACCGTACGCGCACGGTAAAACATTTTTTACACAAAATTTAAAAAAAGATAAAGCTTTGGTGAAGATATTAACTATGTTATACAACTATACCTAACCATTTATTTAAAAAAGGTGAATCTTTCTATATTGAAGAATGCATTAAATCCATGAATATATACATAGGTAGCATAGTGTTTAAAGGAAAAAAGAAAAAGAAAAAAAATGATGTAAAAAACCAAGCAAATTCAATGAAAAAACCATAGGTTTCACACACATTATAGTTAGGAATTAGAATTTAAAAAACCATGCAAATTCACAGAAAAAACCATAGGTTTCACACACGTTATATTTAGGAATTAGCATTTAAAAAACCTTGCAAACTCACTGAAAAAACCATAGGTTTCACACACGTTATAGTTAGGAATTAATATTTAAAAAACCTTGCAAATTCACTGAAAAAACCATAGGTTTCACACACGTTATAGTTAGCTGGACATTTCTCTCGTAAAAAAACATTGAAATTCCCCCGTTATAGTTAGTTCAGCTAACTATAACTCACGCACCCGCAATCCACTGCTGATGACGTCACATATTACATCACTCATGACATGGTCAGTGACATCACTCATGACATCACTGATGACATCTCAAATGACATCACTGATGACATCACTGATGACGTCATCAATGTGAAAAATTACCACATCTTCTCACACCCTTATAAAACATTTGATATACCAACTCAAAATTACAGAGTTCCATTCTCATATCCATAAATAATGCAATACCAATAACTGCATACCCACATATTAACTTTTAGGTCTTCAGACACCTCCAGACACTCACCTGTAAAGTCACTCATACTTACAGTCACTCCATAAAAAAGTATCATATGAATTTATACACACACCTATATAGACACTCACACACTACCAATCATCCATAGAGGTACTCTCACACCTAGTCATTCATACAAATAATCACACTGCCATTTACTCACCTATGCAGTTATACACACTCAAGTTCCCTTGCTCACAAAAATAGTATCACATTTTTATGCTCTATTAGAATCATGGACAAAAGCACATACTCATCCATACAGTCACTGTCACAATCACACATTCTCACATCTAGCCACTTATATAATGCATTTCACATATGTAGTTAGTCACAAATGTACCACTGAGATATACATTCAATCCATAACACAGCCATACATACACTCACTCAACCATACAGTCCATCACAGATGCACTTTTAAAAACATCCACTCATAGAATCACCCACTCACTCATCTATGCACAGAGTCACACACACCTTACCCACACAAACACTCAGGAACTCATACAGATACTGAGACAAGCAATCAATAACTCATATAGACACTTATATAGCTATTCACAAAACCCTGCCGCCACTTATACACCAACACACAGACACATACAAACATTTATACAGTTTAGTCACTAGTCTGAAGTAAGATGCACTTAAACGACTCACTTATCGAGTCAGTTACGCAACACAGAAAATCATCCCTTTACACACTTGTACACCCACTCATTCTTTAACAGGCCTTTCCCTATATATATATATAAAAGATATTGAACATTTTAAGAAAATCACACATTCACTGGATGACGTCATCAGTGATGTCATGAGTGATGTCATTTGAGATGTCATCAGTGATGTCATGAGTGATGTCACTGACCATGTCATGATTGATGTAATATGTGACGTCATCAGCTGTGGATTGCGGGTGCGCGAGTTAAAGTTAGCTGAACTAACTATAACGGGGGAATTTCAATGTTTTTTTACGAGAGAAATGTCCAGCTAACTATAACGTGTGTGAAACCTATGGTTTTTTCAGTGAATATATATATATTATCTACTGGCGGTCGCCAGTAGATAGTTATAGTTACAACCTAGTTTCCATAGGAAATCTCAAAATTCTATTTTTGAATAACTTTGGCGCCGGTTGAAGAATCCTCACCAAATTTTCAAAACTAATGGGGCGCTCCGTTCAGCTCCTACCCTGAAAGTCTCGGGGTGATTCGTCAAGCGGGCGCCGAGAAAAAGGGGGGGTCCCAAAACACGTTTTCCCCATGCATTTTTCCATAGGACCTTTAGACGCAGCTACAGCCCGAACGGCTGAACAGAATTACATGGAATTTGGCAGAGAGGTAGCCATAAGGTCAAGGAAGTGCCTTTTGTGTAAATTTGTTCAGTATTTTCTGAGAAAATAGCATTTAAAAGCATATCAATATCTATATATCAATATCTATACGCGCGCACCGTGCGCGCACCGTGCACGCACCCTGCCGTGCGCGAGCGCAATTCTGATTGGTTGTTAAATGTCGGTAAACATTCGAATCGGTCGAAACCAGGAAGTGTCGGCCGCCATTTTGTCTCTCGCTGTCTGAGGGGGTGAAAAAAAAAGGTGGAGAACTTGAAAAGTGGGCAGAGTGGACAGTTCCTGACCCCCTAGCCTTGGTCAGGGTGTCACAGAAGGACCCCCAAGGCAAAAAAATCAATTTTTTTTTGTTAAAAAATCGCGAGGTGCGCGCACCCTGCGCGCACGGTGTAAAACCTGAAAAAAATAAAAAAAATAAAAACATAACTTAGCATTTAAAAAAACATACAAATTCACTGAAAAAACCATAGGTTTCACACACGTTATAGTTACGAATTAGCATTTAAAAAACCTTGCAAATTCACTTAAAAAACCATAGGTTTCACACATGTTATATTTAGCTGGACATTTCACTCGTAAAAAACCAATGAAATTCCCCCGTTATAGTTACTGCAGGCAACTATAACTCACGCGACCGCATTCCTCTGCTGATGACGTCAGATATTACATCACTGATGACATATGTGTCTTTCTGAAAAATAAATATTTGTAATATATGTATAGCTAAAGATTAATGGAAGAAGACATGGGTAAATAAGTGTCTAAATACAGTGATGTAATATCTGACGTCATCAGCAGAGGATTGCGGTCGCGTGAGTTATAGTTGCCTGCAGTAACTATAACGGGGGAATTTCATTGGTTTTTTACGAGTGAAATGTACAGCTAACTATAACATGTGCGAAACCTATGGTTTTGTAAGTGAATTTGCAAGGTTTTTTAAATGCTAATTCGTAACTATAACGTGTGTGAAACCTATGGTTTTTTCAGTGAATATATATATATATGCATATTATCTACTGGCGGTCGCCAGTAGATAGTTATAGTTAGGACCCTGTTTCCATAGGAAATCCGCAACATTCTATTTGGGATAACTTTGGCGCCGGTCAACGAATCCTCGCGAAATTTTCAAAACTAATGGGGCGCTACGCTCCGCTCCTACCCTGAAAGTCTCGGGGTGATTTGTCAAGCGGGGGCTGAGAAAAAAGGGGGGTCCCAAAACGCGTTTTCCCCATGCATTTTTCCATAGGACCTTTAGACACAACTACAGCCCGAACGGCTGAACAGAATTACTTGTAATTTGACAGAGAGGTAGTCCGCAGGTCAAGGAAGTGCCTTTTGTAGGTCTGGTGTAAATCTGTTCAGTAGTTTCTGAGAAAATAGCATTTAAATCAATATATATATCTGTAAGCGCGCTCCGTGCGCTTACGGTAAGCTTACCGTACGCGTACGGTGACGTGCGCGAGCGCGATTCTGATTGGTTGTTAGATCAAAGTAAACATTCGAATCGGTCGAAACCAGGAAGTATCGGCCGCCATTTTCTGTCTCTCGCACTGAAAAACAAAGGTTGATAACATGAAAAGGGGGCAACGAAGAGAGTTGCAGACCCCCTAGCGTTCGTCAGGGGGTTCACAAAGGACGAAAAAGTATGAAAAATAAATTTAATAATTTTTTTTAAAAATCGGGGATTGCGCGTACGGTAAGCTTACGGTTAAAAAAATTAAAAAAAATAAAAAAAATTAACAATCACATTTAATTCTAAGGACCCCCAAGGGAGAAAAAAACAATTGATATTTTGTAAAAAATGGCGTGGCGTGCACGGTACGAAATGCGCAAGGTGGGCGCTCGGTGCGCGAAGCGCACCGAGTGCCCACAGAGCGCGCACGGTGCTTGAAGCGCACCGTGCGCGCAAAAATTAACAATAAATAGATAACTTAGCATTTAAAAAACCGTACAAATTCACTGAAAAAACCATAGGTTTCACACACGTTATAGTTAGGAATTAGCATTTAAAAAACCTTGCAAATTCACTTAAAAAACCATAGGATTCACACAAGTTATAGATAGCTGTACATTTCACTCGTAAAAAACCAATGAAATTCCACGTTATAGTTAGATCAGGTAACTATAACTTGCGCGACCGCAATCCACAATGTGTCATTTGAGATGTCATCATTGATGTGATGAGTGATGTCACTGACCATGTCATGAGTGATGTAATATGTGACGTCATCAGCAGTTTATTGTGGGCGCGCAAGTTATAGTTACCTGATCTAACTATAACGTGGAATTTCATTGGTTTTTTACGAGTGAAATGTACAGCTATCTATAACTTGTGTTAAACCTATGGTTTTTTAAGTGAATTTGCAAGGTTTTTTAAATGCTAATTCCTAACTATAACGTGTGTGAAACCTATGGTTTTTTCAGTGAATATATATATATATATATGTATATATATATATATATATATATATATATATATATATATATATATATATATATATTCTTCTATTTAATGGTTCTAGTGTGATTGATGGCTTTGCAGTGTTATTAAAGAGAAAGATTGTATGTACACTTCTTTTTTATTGTTTTATTGTTTCTCTATATTAGAGATAAAGTGGTCTCTTAATCTCTTGGGGCCCTAACAATATTGGCCCATATATAATTGGTGGGTCCTGGCTACTACTGTTTTGTAAAAAATATTCTCTAATATTAGATATCTTTTAATTCGGGACCAAGCCATAAAAAGTTTGCATAAATAATAACGCTAACAAAAATCATCATATGTACAAACTTATTGCACATAGGGAGATACATATAAAACCATCTTAAAAAGGAAAAATAGTGGCTAACAATCATTATTAATACAGTCGATAATGGCCATATTACTGCTATATAATAATTCTGTTTCTTTATAAAATGAGAATATACCTTCTTGTACAACAAACAGTCTAAAAAGACAAGATATCACATTATAGATATAAAACATATTCATATGTCAATCTAAAAAACAGTTAATAAAAATACTGCATCAATCAATATCCTGAGTGTAAAAAAGGAGAAGGCAGACACTAGACAGCCAATTTGAGTTTTGCTCGGCAGTTTAGTTAATAGAATTAGGTTTTATCTATGGCCTTCTTTCTTAGTTTCCACACACAATGCAGATACAGAGATACTGTAAAGGCTAGTTGTTCACTAGTGTCACACTTGAAGAGTCTCATGGCTTACCGATAGTGTCTCAGACCCATGAGTTTACATACAGCTATGAGCCATTTATTTCGGGCGAACCAATATCAAGGGCAGAAAAACATAAAGTGGAACTCCGATTCTTCGATATTAGGGCAGTTAGGACAAAATTTAGATGGAGAAGGCAGACGGATCCATGCCGAAGTATTAATTCTCTGGGGTAGAAGCCCACATCTGAACTGAACATATAGGCGTTTGGATTGGAAAGGGTATATTCTATCCATATAGGGTTCAAAGCTTGGGAGACACTTATGATTCAGGAACTGGCCTGTCAGGGTACTAACTGGGTATGTTTCCAATGTTTGGATCAAAACTGCCTTCCAATATAGCTGTTTTGCTTTTTGCTCATCGCCCTTATGGATCGACTCAGGGGACGTCCATTGTTCATCCATGCCTATTCTACGTGATGTTTCTTTAATATTTTTCAGCCATGGAGTGTACAGTGACCTATCAACACCTATTGGGTCTCTAACGCAGTCTCTATAGGTTCCTAATTCTTGCATAGACCACAATCTAATCCAATATAGCAATAGGTTTTATTAGGATTGTTAGGTGTATGGGACTAACTGCTAGGTCAAGTTGTAATGGGGTGGTGGGCGAGCTTTGGGGAAGTTAAATAGGTTCTTAATGAACTTATTTTCACTCTTAGTTAGGGACACCGAAGTAGCATAGCCCCATATCTGTGCTCCAAATATCGCCAATGGTACCACGGCTGCTCTATATACCGTAAGAACAGGGGACATCGCACCTTCCGATGCGGCCCTGTATTTTCTCTCTATTGCTGAGGCTTTCTGATGGAGTATGACTTTGCTTTTTTCCAGCTGCTGGTCCCATGTTTGGCTGTTGCTTAGCCTCACCCAAGTTAATCGAAATGGGACACTTTTCCTAGAGGAAATCCCTCAATAAGCATGTTGCCTCTATATTTTTTGAGGGGGTTTATAATCATAACCTTAGACCTGAAAATATTTAATTCAAGTCCTCTGTCCTTGCAAAAACTATCAAAAGCATTCAATTCTGTTTGCAGGCCCAGAGGCGTACGAGAAACCAACAAGGTGTCATCTGCAAACATCAGGATAGGGGTAGGGACACCAGCTAGTTTAGGGGCATCATTCATGCATTCCTTCAGCTTCCTCGCTGCGCCATTAATAAATAAACCAAAAAGTGATGGATACTAGGACACACCCTTGTCTGACTCCTTGCTTGATCTTTATCCTTTCTGTCAGATTACCTACGTTGTTCCATCTAACTCTTGTGTAGGTGGTAGCGTGAAGCTCTATCAGTATTCTTAGTAGCTCTGGGGGGATAACATATCCTGCCAATACTTCCCACAGGGTTTTTCTTGGCACCAGGTTGAATGCTGCTCTCAGGTCGATGAAAGCGACATACAGATGGTCACGCTTCAAGGTGACGTATTTCCATGTTATCAACTTGAAGCAGAGGACCTGGTCCAATGTGCTGACCTTAGTTCTAAAACCTGCTTGCACCTCATCAAGGATGTTATTCTGTTTGACCCATTCGTTCAATTTGAAGAGGATCTCTCTGCAAAATATTTTTTGTGTAATGTCTAGCAGGCTTATGGGTCTGTAGTTGGAGGGGTTTGTCTGTTGCCTTTTTTATAAACAGGTATTATGATGACGCCATGCCACGTTGGAGGAATTGAATTGTATTTTAATATACTATTGAATAGGACATTCAAATATGGACACCAGATGTCAGGTTGGGAAAGGAAAAGGTCACCAGGGACACCATCCATTCCTGGGCCTTGTCTTTTTTTTTGTTAGTTTCACTGCTTGGTAAGTTTTTGATAGAGTAAAGGTAAGCTGAGCTTTACCTATAGCAGGATTTTCCTTCTCATATTGCATTGGGGCATGGCCATAAACCCCGTCCCAGGAATGATTATTACATTACTTTGTGAATGTGCGCCACTAGATCTAGAGCTTTTCCAGGTTTTCCAGCACCTTAAACTGGTTAGAGCACTCAACCTTAATAACTAAATGTTCCTTGTTCGAACTGGTGGGTCGTCACGGGACTTGGGAGGGTATGAGTTATCGCATGGGCTAAGATTTTCAGAGGCTGAAGCTATGGAAGGCACGGCTGAGTGGCAAAGTACGAAGCTATACTCTTTGATGATTTTTGGCCGTTCCCCATCCTGCTCTTCTTTTCCCCTTGGCTACTTAGGCCAATGTTCTTTGGCTTAGGGGCTCGCAAACCCTTGACCTCTTCAATGGGTTTGTCGATCTCGTCAAGGGTACAGTTTTCTGCAGCATGGCTAGGGATTTTTCGTAGGCTGCCTGCTCCCCGTTTTTCTCTGATGATTTCTCTACCCCATTTTGAGTAGTAAGGTGGCCCGACAAAAAAAAGTACAATTAAAGAATTAACAGTGTAGACCCCCAGTACTTACTGTTCATGGTGGAGTGCTTAGTGAAAGAGCCAAGGATGGTGGTCCTGCCCTGCCTCTTCCCGGTGCTGACGGGCGCAGGACGGGCCCGCCCTTGTGCCAGGCTTTGCCCGGGTTCGGCCTGCGCATGTCCTGTGTCTCTGGGTAACTGCAGCATTCAAGAGCGCGGTTGATGCTCCTCCCTCCAGAGAGAGTGAGGACTTGTGGGGCTTGAAGCCCCCCCACCGGACCCGTAGGCAACAAGGTAGCTGCAAGTGGCGTCCTGCGCCGCGGGGTAACTGCAGCGCTTAAGAGTGCAGTTGATGCTCCTCCCTCCAGGGACAGTGAAGACTTGTGGGGCTTAAAGTCCCCCCACCGGACCAGCAGGCAACATGGCAGCGGCAAGTGGCCTCTCTAATATTAATTTGGGTGAAAAGTGAATCCATTATTGTTGTTTCCCTAGGTACTTCCTATACCTAGCTGCCGCATGTGTTGCAAGAGCTTTCTCCATCAGGATGCTGAGGTCCGGCCTATTAGGCTCCACAGGCACCATCTAATCTTCTGCGGGCAGTGCCAGATATCTGAATTTGCCTCACTGCAAACGAGAGAGAGCATCCACCACTAAGTTAACAGTGCCAAATTCAGGCCCTGACCTGAGTTCAATGTTGGCCCCACCTTGGCCTCCACCATGTGTTTCAGCAACCCCCACCCCTTGGGCACGTTTTTGATACCCCATTGCTTATCAGCTGGACCTCTCCCTGGTTATGAGACCAGAATGTGATCTTTCTATTACACACCTTCTGGCTCCATAATGTAAAGATACCCCTGTTGGAAACAGTTCTAGCAGGTTATGCTGTTTATAATGCTTGAAGCGTTCCAGCTTTGCACCATTTATCTTCTGTGTTTTTTCCCTTTAATCGTCTCCGTTTATGCACATTAGGGCACCTTTGATCAATGCACGGGTATTTGCTTCTTCACTGGCATAAAATGTCTTAAATGTTCTTAGCACAAAATATTTCAATGTAGTGCCAGAGCATGTTATTGAGCCTTGCTTTACCAGTTTGTTTTAGTAGCATTTTATTGAACATTACACTGTTTACCTTTGAATTGATAAAGTGAGTGAGGTACTGATAAAAATAAGTCCGAAATAAAGCGTTACCAGAAAGAAGGATCCGGGAGTGGTAAGCACGAGAGCCTGTGCACCACAGCTGTTACGTCATATCGTCCAAATCAGTCAAATCAGCCCATGCCTCTGTGGGCAACACAGAACAAAGGGGCTTTGTTCTCAGTAGAATTGTTGAATGTAATTTACAATTTTATTTTATTTGCCAACGTTGTTTTACTTCCTTGCTTACTTTGCTGTGTGTGTGAAGCGCCCTCCAGCTGCTTGATAAATCGGCGTTCCCAGCACTGAAACATGATTTTAACTTCTGCAGAAACGCCTTGGGTATTGACACAGGAGGTTGTGTCACACTAAAGCGATGGGCGTTTCTGAGTAATCAGAAGTCAAGCCTCACACTTATCTTTGGCACTTCACCAATATAATAACAAGTACGCTGCATGCAGGGCCACTGGAATTGCAAGGCAGCGGGTGACCAAATTGTTCATTTGGGTTGACTAAAATATACAACAAAAAGCAAATTATATGCCATAATGAGCCCATTCTGCGGCACTATGTTTTCCCTACTCCTATCTGGGTAAGTTTCACCTGATTAGTACCAATTTGACACTATATTTCAGCAGCCAGCTACAGAAAGGCGACCTGTTGACATCTGCCAATAATTTGACAATTCATGGCACCATCTATGCCAGCTTTTTGTAGTACCTTTTGCTCAGTTTGAGCCAGAAACTATTTTAGTTGGAATCCGCTATTGACGGACTATGTGGCATTTACAGTAAACCCATAATTATATGGACAACTCAGCAACCATAAAATTGCATAATTCCTCTGTTCCTGATTATTTGTTACACTAACAGCATGTGAAGAGCAGATTTCTGACATTTTGTATTGTTATAGGGCTCTTGGTATACATGCCAACATTTGGAAACAAATAAGACAGGAATTTAGAAAAAATTATAACGGCAATGTCATCTTACCTTTAAGTTACCTAGACGTGGAAGACGTCTTAAGCAGGAGACAGCTGAAACTAGGCCATTTTTTTCATTTAAAAATCACGGGCCATATGTACTAATCCCTTGCGTTGCCATTGGTTACGCAAGGCGACAAAGGTCAATGCAAGAGCTTAAGTCAGATTTACTAATTCATACAGAGTCAACACATCATTCAACTTGAAAGAATATGAAGAAAAATAAGACTGCACCATGTATGAGCCCACCATATGTTTCAGTAAACGGGCACATCCTCAGAAACCAGCCACCCGCTGTAAATCATGAAAATAGCCCTAATATCACAGATCATGGCTGGGCTTCCATACAACACCTTTGCATTCAATGCATATTATATGAAGGAAAAGGCAATAACTCTATAAATACTCAGCTTCCAGGGGTACTTCTGACACTAGGGAGTCTTGCTTAAATCTACAACTTTTCTTTGTATATCATTTTACCGTTACTACTTTGTAAATATCATTTTTTCCTAAACCCATATTAGTTATACTGAAAAATACCTTTGAAAAAAAATGACAGCTAAAAAGAAACTCTGGTTTCTGAGATGGCAAACATCTCTCAGGTTCCAGAAGTAATGTTATCTATATGCCAACCCTATTATACTAAGAAGTGGCAGGAGACTCAAATTCAGTTCTTTAATCCAGAGTGGGAAGCTCTCCTTGCATAGCCTCTGTGTATAGTGCCTGATATCTTGGGTTAGACAAAAAATGCCAGAGTTCTGCTCGCCGCAATCTGTACATCAGACCGAGGCCTGACACGCAGGTGCCATGCATAGAGGCATCTGTTAAACAGCATTGAAATGTATTTCACCAAGGCACCTCCCTGTCAAATTCCCCTTGAGGGTCTAAGTTAGAGTACCCATCAACTGCTTCCTGCTATAGCCCCTCTTCCCACTTTGATGCAAAACCGAGCAGCAGCACCTTTCTCCAACACTGCACGCTCATGGCGCTTAAGCCAAGGACCGCTCATCTCTTAGTGCTTAAAGCTGGAGCATAATGCATCACACCGCACAGGTACCTAGAAAGAATTCGCTGAGAACTCTTTCCTTGACATGTAGTATGAAGCTCCTCCAGTCCAGGTAAAGAACAGTGCACACCGTCAATGTCTCTGTGACATGCTCTTCCTTGAACATGAGAGAATGTATCTCAAAACGGATGAACCACCACTCAATTTCCCAACCACCAGTTGAGTTCTCATCTGCAAGCATTGGAAATGGATAAAATATCCCTCTTGGACCCCAAAATTCCTCATTCTAACACTTTTTCTGTGTGTTTTTTTTCTGCTTTCCTGGTACACCATCACAATGCTAGTAATCCAGTCCTTCTCTTGTCGCAGTACTCAGGGCTACTTAATGCTGTATCTTTCTACATAGCAGGCTCTGGAACAACAAAAAATCTTCCTTCTTTAACCATCTAAACATCTTCTTTTTCACATTTTTTCAGTTGCTTTCCTGAGGACTCACTAGTAAGGCCTGCTTCACAATACCATACCAAGCATCACTGCCCTACTGGACAGGGATACCTTTTACGCTCCAATCTTCTGTGGAATTCCTCTCCCTAAAAACTGACAAAGAAACCTTGAAGGCTTTAGTTGCAGTTCTCATTGAGTTGGATGCAGCTTTCTTCTTCTGCAAGGCTGGCAGAAGGATGGTCACTGGTGGGGACTTTTCTTGTTTTTCTTGTCCAACATCTTCTCTTGGTCTTCAATTTTGGTTTCTTTAGTTCCTTGTTGTACAGTGCCCTTCAGTTCTCCCTGTCATCACTGTTGTATATGTGGTAAGAGGTTTTCACGTGTTCAGGTACAACATAGAGTGAGTTTATTTGTAGTTACAGGTGACATACACATGGATTCCATTTAACCCCATCAGCAGCTACCGAAGTTACCACATCCGTCTCTGGGTCCTTTCTGACCTGCCCAACAGACACTGGTGGAATGAGGGAAAGGGAGCATTCTATACACAGGGACTATTTCATGCACTAGAACACTAACCAGGGCAGAGACATGATATTATAATCACCCAGCTAAAGAACTGTATTACAACCACCCACCACCCAAGCACGGTTGTCGAGGAACTATCTCAAAATAAACTCATCAAAGACCAAACATGTACTGTTTGCAAATGATCGGGTCAGACATGGCTGGACGAATGGGACCTGTAAGACTTGACTTTAGGACCCATAGAAATTAAAAAATTTAAAAACTAAAAAACCGTCTGGAACTAATTCGCCCTGCTACGAAGAATAAATTAGTTCCTCCAAGAAAATGAATTTGGGAAGGTCTGTGCAAATATCCTTACCCTCCCACCTCTATAGTGGCAAGCCTTGCTTGTTGATTCCCGGATACAAACAGGCACTTCGTGACCCTGAGATTTAAGCGACAAATTGTCAATGTGTTTCTCCAAATTACCTTGCCATAACTCGGTTCACTGCCCCAACCTGCGAGGCAGGCTGCATTCTAAATCCTAATTGCGTTCCTGTAGGGCTTAACTCTCAGTCACTATACATCCTTTTGTCTGATCATGTCTCAGCTGATATTTAGATCCTTCTAACTTTCATAATTCACCATATGTCCTATAATGCTTTTTAACAACATAAGGAATTGGTATATAGTCTAGTTCTTTGCGTTGTGCCAACTTCACTTCTATCTCAGAACTTGATCACTCTGTCAATTGAACTCTCGGCTACTTAGCTTCAGTGGTCACCGATCCCATGTTGTTGGTAAAGTATTCCGTAATATCCACCCTTATTTCTTCCTTAAAGGCCTCGTCAAGTAAGGCATACGCCGGGTGGCGCAAGCCATCTCGGCTACTTGGCTTACTGCAATTAATTAAATGATGCTCTTTGGTCCACTGCTGTCCCGAATTGAGGTCTTCTTAAGCTGAACAAACCACGGTGTTCTGATTTTCTGAGGATTTGCTGAAATTAATATACACCGCAAGACAAGAAAAAAAGCACTGGTGTGTCATGAAAACAACGTGGACACAAAAATGAATATAAAAAATAACTTTAGTTGTAGAAATCTGAACTGAGTAAAGCACAAAGCACTTATTGCAATAGACCTGGGTAGTTCTCAAGAAGCAGTAGTCAGAATTGCTGATATACTCATGGCAACATCAACTTTTACTCCATCTGTCCCAGCTACCTGGCCTTTTTAAAAGAATTTCCATCTTTTTTATTTCCAACATTTCTACCATCGCTCACCATTAGAGCCCTTCCACACAGTTTCATCGCCAAATTTCTTCTAGCGTCAATCGCCCCCTTGCTCTTTTTTAAATCTTCTTCGGTGGAGGGAAATATCTTAAACCATTTAAGGAAGACATAGTTACCCTTCTTCTCAAAAGTCCGGCTTAAATTCTATGGGCCAGACGTACAAAGCATTGGCCCCAAAATAATGGCTGCAAACTACAACTAGTATTTTTATAACCAGTGTGAAATTTTACAAACCGACCTAAGCACCAATAGGTCCATTCACAAAATTCTGAATCATAGTGGGTTGCAATCTAATTTACCTCACCAGTATTCAGAAGCTAGGACGCAAATTACAACTCACTGTGATCGGTGGCCATCACAGACATGTCTGTGAACATTTTAAAAATATTTTTTAAATGCAGCCTGTTTTCCTTGAAAGAAATGGGCTGCATTTTAAAAAAAGTTTTAAATTTGATAATAGTTGGCTTGATAGTGGGCAGTGGTACTCTGGGCCACTGCCTGCTCCCCAGAAAACCTTTTGTTTATATTCACAAAGGGTTCCAATGGAACCCCTTCCCTTTTGCGATTGGTTTACCCCCCCCATGTTGGGAGTCAGTAAAATTTCAAAGTCTTCCAACTGGATTTTAGGCACAAAAAACGTATACATATTATAACAAATCAATATTAGAAAAGGGCGCCCTAAACACATACCCTCCAAATAGCAATTCCCTATGCGCTTCTAAACCCATTTTGCGGTTTGGTAACCTGTAACTGTATCAAAAATCGGTTTACTACATTCCAAAAGCCATTTAGCAAATTGCAGGGTTTGGGACTCATAAATGGCTTTGTACCTGGAGCATGGAGCAAAGCAACTCTGCACCTTCTTGGAAAACCTCTCAACCCTCAATGATGCCCATTCTGGATTCCACCCTCGACGCAGCATGAACGCCAAACCTGTTGCCTCTGTAGAATACTTTTGTCTTAAGGTGCACAAGGACAGTTTCAACACTGTTATTCTGTTATATCTATAGCAGCATATGACACTGTCATTCATGGGCTGCTGTCAAACAGGCTTGGTAAAATAAGTCTAGGCAGAGCATTGCAGAGCGGGTTTTCATATGTTTTGTTCAACTGCACAATAAATGTAATTCTTGGACATTTTTTGTCTTCTACTTCACCCATTATGTGCGGTGTGCAACAGGATTCGGTTATTTTCCTTTACCTCTTTAGCATGTGTGTATCTCCTTTTTCAAACCTCATTTGACTCTCAAGTTTGTAGCTACTCTACATACAACCATCTGCAATTCAGGCTCAGTTGTCATTGCCTGGGTGACTGGAGCTCTGTCAATGCATGCTTGGGGTCAAGAAGTAGATGGTAAGGCATTAGTTGAAATTGAACTGCGAAAAGCTGAGATCTTGGTTGTGGGTGGAAGCATATCTCCAATGCAACACTGACGTAGGCCTGTGGAACTTGGCTTCTGTCCCATTACCTTTCCTACTGTTAATCGGGCTTCAAGGTTGACTGCAACGCCTATAAGTTCACCTAAATAATTGCCGTAGAAAGTCAATTTGCACCTATCAGATGGGAAAGCTACCCAAGATTCTTCCCTTATTGACAGTGCGGGGTCTGTAAGATGCTGTATCCTCTCTTAAGACTAGACTACTGCAGTTCACTCTACCTTGGCATTTCAGATTGTTTTATGAGACACATTCATATCTTACAGAATGGTCTTAAATTTGCTTCACTGTCTACCAATACATGCTAGAGCATTCTTTAAGACCCCCTATTTGCTTCATCGCTCCATATACAGAAGAGAGCAGGAGCTTCTCTGTCCTGGCCCGCATCTTATGAAACTCTCTCTCTTCCTTGGTAAGGCTGGAACCTAACATCTGGAGGTTCAGGGAGGTTTTGACGGCCTGGTGGTTTAAGCAAGCTTTTGATTAGCCTGGGTCCTTGCTCATTTCCCTCCAGTGGCTGTATTAGCTATGCGATGCATTTTATTGGTTAGCGCTGGGCGCCCCAGGCAATTGTGCCATATTAGCATGAATGCGCTGCCCCCAAGGCAGTCGCAAACTTGTGTTGCCATGGGGTTAGCATATTCAGGTGAAAAACGGAGATGCTGCTTTGAAGCCACTCTGTTTTTATACAGTGCAGGTGGCAACCTACCTGCCCTTTTAGAGGAGATTAGAGATCCCTGTGCAGGTGGGTCCAGTGAGTGACGGCACCCGCCTACAAGGCGATGTGTAGGGAGTCCATGGAACCCTGATTGCAGAGGGCTGCAATCAGGGGGTGCACTGACATGGCGCCTCCTGAGAGCTTCATTGTGTCTTTGCCCGCGTCTCTAATATGGTGCGGGCGCAGAGACAAAGGGCTCCCTCATTTGCATAGGTTCACGCCCCCATGCAAATGAGGGAAAGCTGTCTTGAGGAAGCCCTGGCATTGTATGTGCGCCAGCGCTTTCAGTATTACAGAAAGGGCTGCACAAGAGTCTGCGGCCCCTTCTGTAATAACAAGTGCCCCGGTAGCAAGCAAAGCAGGTGCATATGCCCGTTGTGCCCCCTGGGCACTCCTATAATATGGCCCCTGGTTGTCACAAAGCCAAGAAACCCTTGTCTGTACCTGCTCTCTATAAGTTTTCATAACATAACATAACCTGCAGTTCTTTCAATTTTCTAAAATCAAAACCTAATCGGATACACTTTTTCCATATCTCTCTGCTATGAGCGCTCTATCATCCTTTACGTTCCATGCTTTAGGATTTCCTCCTTGGTGGTAGCTCCATTTTAGTTTTGGGCCTCTCCTCCTTCGGAGCAATGCAAACTGACACCTCTTCTGCTGTCTAGCAAGAAACTTAAAACTCTTCCCTTCTGCCAGTGGGTCTAATTCATTTTTTGATTTTTTGGGAATGTATTTATTTGTATTTTCTTGATCATATGCAAAACCACTTCAAATATACAAAGCATCTTATTTCTGGGTACATTACAAGTAGGGTCTAATTCATTTTTAAGTCTAGCCATTTACATCTGGCAAGCTCCCTAACGCCAAGAGACCTGATAGGTGCCAGGGGGCTTTACATGACTACTACAGCCTAACATAACATAACAGCATGCACTGGTGGAATCTTCTCAGCATACTATCCGTAAGATTGGAGAGTTTCCATTGCCGGGCTCTCTTCTAGACTTAGCACTTCTTGCAGGAATTGGAGAATGACCACACAACTCTTGTCAGGCCCTAAAAGTTTAATCAGCCTGTAGAAAGTAAGCTGTGTACACTATGCATCCGATCACACTGACACTAATTCAGTAGGCACGATTACGGGAATTTTATCAATGCGATAAAGCGATTGTGTGTACTTTTACTATCTATTTCCAGCGAAATATCACATCATTATTAATGGGTCAACAGCCAAGAAAATTCGATTGTGTAAGCATTGAGTAGTTTATTTAACATTGCATCTTCAAACAGGAATGGGCTGGGCTCTGCCTATAAAGCTCCCATGGATTTCCACTGAACTGGTGGCAGGTCTTCTCTCGAGCCTCCTGCTTTCAGGTGAGTGTCCTCCCTAATCCTGCTGCCAGCCTCACCTCGGCTGAAATTGACTCATTTAGCTGCCCTGTCTGACATCATTCTGCTAGGGGCTTCTGTGCTTCCATCCGTCACTGAATTCCCTCTCACTGTATTTAGTTGGTTTTTGGCTATAACTTTTCGAGCTCTTCCCGACATACTTTGAGGGGGATTTACTATGATTTTGCTCCGTGTCTGCATCACAAAAGTGGCGCAAAACGGCGCAAAATCTTTTTTCCTAATTAACTTTCCAGTGCTAAACTTGTTTAGCGCTGGAAATAGCGTAAAAGTAATGCGAAGCAGCGCATTGCGTTACTTTGCACAGTGGGGGCGTGCCAAGGGTGGTGCATGGGCGTTCCCATGCAACCACCCAGGCTTTGTCACGCTAAGCCCAATTTACTAAAAACAGTAGATTTGGTTTAGCGTGAGAAAACTGCGCCTTTTTAAACCAGGCGCAAGGAAGGAGAGTGCTTTAATTTCCCCTTCCTTTTCCGACTTTGCATGCGTGCTACACTGTGCAGCACGCATACAAAATGGTAAACGCTTTCCCTTGTGTCTAGGATAGTATTTTGTACAGGAAAGGTACCCTTCCTGTACAAAACCTATGCTGGTCCCACACACGCACACCTTAGCGCTATGGCGCTAAGGTGTGTGCGTGGTGCACAGCAGCTGTAATCAGCGCCAGCGCAAGGAAAAGGGGAGGAGAGAGCCATATCTTTGAAGATATGGCGCTCTCCTGCTCCCTCCATGTCGCGCAAGGCAGCGCAGCGTCACGGGAGGCTGCGTTGCGGGGAGATTTGTTAAATTTCCCCCACTGTGTTTTACCAAGTAAAATGTATCAGAAGTGCTTTTTGCAATAAAAAAGACAAATAAATATAAAAGTGCATGGGGCAACACTTTTCTTAGGAGCCAGCCAAATACTGGGTGTGCTGCCTACCAAGGGGGGTTCATCTTAATTTCCCCACATGCCACTGTCGCTCACCTCAAAACGCTTCCTCTCTTTTTATTTATCTCTAGTAGATTATTCTCATCCCTCCTTTCTAACTTTGCTTCTGATTTCCTATTTTTCTTTTCCTCCTTCTTTCTCCCTTTGTCTCTTGCTGTGGCTCAAAGTCTGATGATAAAAATCAATCCCTATACACAAATATTAGAGCTTGTGCCCACCACCTGAACAAGTTAAGTAGTATTAGATTCTTCGCTAAACACTGTTGGGCCTCATTTATGAAAACTGTGGCATAGCTGTGACAAAACAACGTTGCAGCAGTTTTCAGTGCACCCTCCTTGCGACACGATGGATGTGCTGTATTTAATGTATGGCGCTCCATGTCACAAGGATTCACAGATACGTCAGTATGTCTAACGTATCTGTAGGCGTAAAAGTGACGCATTGCTGGGGTGTGTCTGAAAATAGACGTAACTCCAGTAATGTGTCCTTTTACATGGGGCAAGCCCCAGGTGAAAGGGCCTGCGTCAGTCCTAGTGGTGTCCTAGAAGTGTCGCACTGAAATTTAATAGATTTTAATGCACCACTTCTACGACCCTTTATTGTGGGGGAAGGCCCACCCTTTATACATTGTGCCTGACACAGGTATAATGTAGTGTAGGCCTTGACAAAGTGGCGCATCTGCTTAGATGCGTCACTTTGTAATTATGGCGCAACGTTAAGCATTATTTACGCTGCTGCAGCGTCACAAAAAGTGATGCAACGGCGGCGTACAAGTGTCGTAGGCCTTCATAAATAAGGCCCTGTTCTGTTTAAAAGATGCCCTTTCACATTTTCTCACCCACACTGATTCTAAATCTTCCTCCTCTGATATCTGTATGATTTACTTTTTCGTTCATTCGTTTCCTTTCTTTTCGTCTACTTATGTGCTCTTCCTCTGCTGCTGAACGGTGGCACCTATTTTAAAATAAATACAGTCCTTTCCTTCTGGAAAACATCCTTAATCCACTTTGTCTTGCTAACTATTGACACATTAATCAACTGTTCCTCATCAGGGTCTAAAATTTTACACTGGGACCCTCATTACAAGTGGCCCGTGAAATGGGATGGATTTTCACCAACCCCTTGGAATTATTGATACCCCAGGAGGTACTGTTGACTCCAACGGTGGGGAAAATCTTGCCCATTAGAAGTTGTATCATCAAGGCCCACTAAGAAACGAGAAATTACCAGAAGGATTGGTAATTCTGGGTTCAATTCCGTGGTAATCCTTATTTTACGCTGGACTTTCACCCAAAGGTAGCCGAAAACTCCAGGTAAAAGTAAAAATCTCGTAATTATAATGGGGGCATTAATTTAGTAAAGCGTTTGTCACCCCGAGTGGGATGGGTATGCTCAGACGTGAGTCCAGTGCTCTCCATACCACTGGAATCAAGCTATCCTGGCTGAAGAGGGGTGAAACCCTGAAACCGGTCCTAGGATGCTTGTTTCCGGTCCAGGGAAGACCTGGCTTGGCAGTATGGGCTGGGCTGTTCCCATGAGGCCCAGGGTCAAGACTGATTTGTATATGGCTGGGTTCAAACTGGAATGGTATGTTGAGCAAAAAAACGATGGATTTAGGCCCAGATCTCTGTACTGGGGTGAATGTCTGACATTGGTCTGCATTCTATCCACCAACTGTTGTTTTTGCATGTGTCACCCCGAGTGGGACGGGAATGCTCAGACGCGAGTCCCGTGCGCTCCATGCCACTGGAATCAAGCTATCCTGGCTGAAGAGGGGTGAAACCCCGAAACCGGTCCTAGGGAGGACTGTTCCCATGAGGCACAGGGTCAAGACTGATTTGCATATGGCTGGGTTTCAACTGGAATGGCATGGCATGTTGAGCAAAAAAACGATAGATTAAGGCCCAGGTCTCTGTACTGGGGTGAATATATGACATTGTTCTGCATTCTGTCCATCCACTGCTGTTTTGGCATTAATTTAGTATTCAAAACCCGTTTTAGGCCTTCATTCCAGGACCAGCAATATCAAACAAAAGTAATCTTGATTTGGTATCCCTCGGTATGATATTTCCTCCCCATTTCGGGTTCTGCAGGTTGAAATGTGGTATCACCACCAACACCAGATTTTCTTCCAGAAATAGTGCAATTTTTGATCACACATTTAAGGAGAAATGAACGCTGGGGAAAAACAGAAAATCTGTGCGAAATTACCATACTACTTGAAATTCCCATTCTTGTGCAGCCACCCACTTGCGCGCATGGCAGAATTACAGCCGCTCTCAGAATGATGCCTTTGTGGGGCTAGGCACATGCCAATATTTCTTCTGAACGGTCATTCTTTTTTCAGCCAGCGCGAGTGATTGTTTATTTCAATATTCTATGGGACGGGACACTTCATGCTGCCCTCTTTTCTTTTCTCACCCCTTAAGCTTGTGCTCTGGTGCCCTCAATCTGGGTGCTGGTCAATTTAATTTTTAACCCCTTCTGTGCCCATGACGAGCTGGACTCGTCATGGGCCGCGGTTGCGCTGTGCCCATGACGAGTCCAGCTCGTCATGAACCCCGCCCGCTAATGCAACGCCCGGCACAGGGCGGGGAAAGGGCGTGGCACACAAGGGGTTAAAGAGATGAAGTTTTGCTTAACTATGTATTTATGGTAGTGAAACTCAAAATGACTACTTACTTCACCTTCACACTTGAACGTCCTCTTCCATTTTCTGTTTGAATGCAGTCAGATGTGCCCATTCCACTCCCTAAAATATTCTTTGTTGAGGAATAAATAGGTCAATTTATGAATACTTTTTCACTCACTGAGATAGAAGATGCCTTAGCCACAAGTCCTAACGACAAGGCCTGTGACAATGATGGCTTCCCAGCCGAATTGTATTAAATATTCACCATTGAATGGTTGCCTTTCTTGACTGAGTTATTCAATAATATTAAAGATGGGTGTGTAATCTCATCTTATTTGAAGGAATCAACTATCGTCAGCTTTTTAAAAAAGGTAAGAACCCTGAAAATGTTAATTCTTACAGGCCTATTAGTTTTCTTAACACTGATTATAAGCTCTTTATGAAATTATGGGCAACTTGTATTACTCAGCTTGTAGAGGTTTTAATTCAGAGAGCCCAGGCAGGTTTTGTGGCTGGCTGACTGATGGCTGTAAATATCAGCTTTTTATCTAGGCAAAGGATTTCTTCTCCGTTAACCAGACAAAGGCTGCAAATATTATAGTAGATGTGGAAAAAGCCCTTGATCTGGCAAACTGGACTGTTCTTTGGTCTGGAAAGAATTGGGTTTCCTCTTCACTTCCTCAGAATATTATCAAATGTCTACCATCGAGCCAATGCCCAAATTTTGGTCAACTCCCATCTAGCAGGCACTTTGCCGATATAGAGGGGGACCCGTCAGGGGTGCCCTCTTTTGCTTCTTTTATTTACATTTTTTATAGAGCCTCTTGCGATTAGGATTAGGTCTTCCCAGGCTATTGAGGCCCATCTTTCAGGTATGAACAAATGTTTTGCCGATGATGCTAATCTTTATTTGAAACCAGAAAGGGCAATATTATCCAGGTTTTGGATGAATTTGATCGGTTTAAGGACATCGGAGGGTAAAAAATCAATCCAAGAAAAACAGAAGTTCTGTTCTTTAACCCCTTGAGTGCCCCGCCCTTTCCACGCCCTGTGCCGGGCGTTTCATTAGCGGGCGGGGCTCATGACGAGATAGTCTCGTCATGGGCACAGCGCAACCGCGGCCCATGACGAGACCATCTCGTCATGGGCACTCAAGGGGTTAATTCTTCTGTTGATGCTCTTCCAGCCCTTCTCTATTTACAAGCCCGAGATCAGATGCTGATTCGGTATTTTGTGGTATATGTCACTCAAGAATGGGAAACGGCCATTACAACACGGCCGTTTCCACGCATAACATTAACCACGCATGCATTACAACGCATGTGTGGTTAACACGAATACCCTTTACCACGCATACCTTTACTACGAGATACGTAGCAAAGGCATGTGTGGTAAAGGCTAAAATTCAAAAAGGGTGCTATGGGGGGTGTCCCCCCCACAAAAAAACGCACCTGATAAAGTACCGATAACAGAGGCAATCGGGAGGCAATCAACGTCATTAGAGGAAACGGAAAGACACTTCCGTTTCCACTTTACGACGTGCTACGTCAACAAGGAAGTTCATGGAGAAGAGATAACGAGGAGAGGTAAGGGGAATTTTAGATTTTTTTAAAAACACAAGGGTCCGATTTTAGGGTGAAGGGCAGGGGAGGGGCATTTGTAAGAAGGGTTTAGGGGTGGTGGAATAACCTTTACCAAGAGTATTCCCTTACTATGCATGAATTTACAATGAAAATCATTGTAAAAATATGCGTGGTAAAGGAATATTCATGGTAAAGGTTATGCGTGGGAATGGCATTCGCGTTGTAACGCATGTGTGGTAAAGGCATGCGTTGCAACGGAATGCGTTGTAACATCATACAACCCTCAAGAATATTCAAAGCTTTTTCAATTGAATTATCTCCCCATGTTTTATTAAATAAAGGGGCTCGTCAATAGATGGACCTTGTACCCCCTCACCTTGGTCGGTAGAGTGGCTCACAAAGATACCTGTACTCCTGTTGTTGCTGTTTCTTTTCTGTAATGTCCCCATTAAAGTCAAAAGTCGTTATTTCGCTGATTTAGATGTGCTTTTTAGGTACTTCATTTGGAATAATAAAACCCCCTAGCTGGATACCTTACATGGTGGTTTGGCCCTTCCCCATTTTCAAAACTACTATCAGGTGGCCCTTTCGGATTTGTGTGCAAGGGTCATGGATGGAAGAGGCACAATTAGGTCTTTTTTTCTTGATAGAATGATGCATGATGCAGGCAACCAATTGCCAGTTTTTATTAAATTAAGGTTCTGAAATTTCCAGAAAAAAACAGATATAAGCTTTTACTAGATTTAAGTGTCAGACATTTGAGTACATATCATTCTAATAATGTTTGTTCAGGCTGGATGTTTCTCACACTCCAGGAATTAGGGCATATGGGCTTCATAATTTCCCCGGCTGTTGTTATTTTTTGGGATTATTCCCAGTTCAGGGAGTTGGGGCATTTTCTTCTTCAGAGTAGATGGATGACATGGATCGAGATTTCTGCTTGGTGTGGTGAATGGGCCGCAACTTAACCTGGGCTATCATCAGATCTTATCTTTTCTTAGGGCTCAACATTTCGATCCTAGTCTTGAGATTCACACTCTAGTTTGAGTATTTTCTTTAGGTCTTGGATGGTTGGGATAGGGAATTTGCATTGGCAAATATGGAATTCAGAGGTGCAACCAAATGTTATTAAAATATTTTACATAAAATTTGGTTAACAACACATTGCCATTTTCTCAGAGGGAGATTGGCAGACCATGCCACTTTTAGGCTATAAGTCGTTGAGAGTGGCGAACTTCAAAAGGATGTAATTCCTCTCGCGTTGGATGGCCTATTACACTCCAGCAGCCTTAAATAGAATGTTTCCGGCACTTGAGAATTGTTGCTTTTTTTGTAAGCACCAGGGTGAAGGGGACTGGCTACACATGTTCTACTGTTGCCCTAAGCTAATGTTCTTTTGGTTCCAGCTGTCCACGGTTTTAAGTTTGGCTATAGGTTAACAATTGATTTAGATCCTACTTTGGTACTTTTCGGTCTTTTAAAATATAGGCAATCTTTGAGTTTAGCATAATCAGGACAGAGGTTTTTGTCAATTGTTTTTATCATAGCCCGTTCTCTGATTTTGCAAATGTGGTGAACCTGCAGAGTTCCTGAGTATCAAGAATGATTTAATAAAATGATCAGAACAAAGCAATTTGAAGAAGCCTGAGCAAAGAGGACCAGGGGCTTAAAGCAATTAAATGCCTCCTGGCAGTATTTTGATTTAATCGAGAACCAGGGTTCTGTGGTACAGCATAGTCCGAGATCCCCTTACGGTGAATGTTATGTTACATCTTTAAGGTTGGGGCTGCAGTAGTTCTTTACTATGTCACAGGCCCGAGTTGGTGATCCACTTTAGTGTCATCAAAATATAATTGTTGCCTTATTTCACTTTATTGTTAAAGTGATTTCCATTTTATTATGTAATATGATCATGATGGATTGTGGCATCTGGTTACTACTGTCTTCTGCATAAGCACTTTACTGTATTTGCAGGAACCACAGTAATGAATATAACTCAACTTTATATGCACTTTGGTATGGATTCTGCCTATGTACTATATTGTATTTGTAAGGAACAGAAGTAATGAATATGTTTTAACTCCAGTCTGTCTATGCACTTTCATGGAACCTTAGTAATGAACTTTCGCTTTCTAGATCGCCTGCATTTAATAATGTCTTAAGTTGTCTTTTTATGAAAGGTATATTTTTTCCCTCTCTTTTTTTGTGTATATTTTGTATGTCAAACTGTGCCCTCACTCTGTGAATTGGAATTCATGCTAATCATGGTTGAAGATTGAAATGTTCCTCTCTTTTTAAGATTCTGCTCAAATAAAATAAAAAACTATAAAAAAAAAGAGGTATAAATAGAGACTGACAGCTGATTCCAGAACCTTCCAAAGCATTTCTGTATTTTTTTGTATAGCACTTAAATACGTTTATGTTCTAGTGCTTTGGAAAATTAGATTTTAGATGGGATGGTGATTGGGAGAATGTGCCAGAACCCCCAAAATCCCGGAGGGACTGATGCACAAAGGTAAACTTACCCTTTTGTGTCAGTTTACTATTTTTGTGGTATTCACAAACTGACTGCAGAGACTCTGCACTCATGGTGGAAAGTCTGCACATATAAATGTAGGCATGTCTTATCATTTGATGTGTGGGGTTCTTGCTCCCGAATGCAGAGCCTCCACAGTCATAAAATTACGATTAACTTGTAGTTTGTGAAAAGCACAAAAAAATAGTAAACTTACATAACAGTGTAAGTTTACATTTGTGAACCAAGCCCTCACTGTATACGTGCTCTTTCCACTTTCCTTTTTCACTCCATGATGAGGATTAAAATCAGATTTTTGCTATTAAGGACTACATTTGTTTTTGCTGTTCTTTCTGTACACTTCCAACTTCTTTCTGGTACCTTATGCGCTCTTGTTACAAGCCATGCAAATAGTTCCTTCTGCCTGCATAGCTCCTGCGCCTCGTGTCTGGGGAAACACAATCCAATTCACCACGGTGCTACTTGTGCCACCATTGGCACTGTGCCCATATAGAAGTACCTGGCTTGCAAGCAGAATAAGAGTGCTCTGACCTCCTTAAGAGATGTTGGATTTTGTCATCAGGGAAAGGGGTCAGCAGGAAAGTGAAGGGTGTTGTATTGAATGGCCTTCCACCTTCTTAGGTAGATAGGCATCCCAACGGACCCCTCTGTCAAGGATTGTTGTTGGGGTCCAGAAAAAAGCATGAAATACTAATGGGCAAAGGTCCCTTGGGCTCAACATCCACTGGTCTGGAGGCTTCCTTGCACTGTCAAGCTCAGTTCCCCACCTGGATGCGGAGACCTTAAGGCAGTTTTGCACCAAGTGGTCATACCAGTCTTTTCCTCCTTGCTAGCGCTGCAGGCCCGTTCGACCGTGAGGTTGAGGCCCTCAAGGAAGACGCAATGAGGTTGCAGGCCTCCCCATCAGGTGACTCTGAAGGCTTCACAGTTGAGTGCAACTCCTCCTGTGTGTACAGTTACAGTCTGCCTGGGCACTCCCCTCTCTCTTCTTCTGACTTCTCCTCTTCCCTTCTAGTTAAGTCTGATTTCTATGTTTTGCAAGAAAAGGAGAAGCACCAGTCCTGTTGGGGAAGGCTATTCTGACTCTGAGGCTTACTGCAACAAGGAGTATGTGGCACTGCTGTCTCTCTTCCTCTGATATACCTGATGTGGAGAAGTGTGGCTCACTGGTTAGAGCGGCAGACCCTGATGCAGAGGTCTGGCCCGGGACCAGGGTTCAATTCCCTGCCTCGGTGGGTCTTGGGCTCAAAATTCCACGGACCTGATAATTCTCGCCTCGGTGCCTATTCCAATCATGGAGTCCCACTCTGCAACTCTGGGCAATAGCTTGCTTAATCTCCACAACGGCCCCCACAACGCTAAGGATGCCTGGCCTCCACCTTGGGGGTGCCCAGGAGTGGACACCTCACAGGGAAAGCCAGGATGGGTTCCACAGCGGTATTCGTACAAGCGCCTTGAGACCCTTGCGGGTGAGTAGTGTGCTATACAAGTATCAATCTACAATTTACATTTACATGGATTCCCTGGCACATTTGGGCTCCCAGCTGGTAGTCCTAATACCAATGGTCCATCTCCTAAGGCCTTAGAGAGGATGCACTATTCCAATTCCAAACCTGGGAGGTGCAATTTGCAGTGAGCCCTATGTACAAATATGTCACATATCAAATTGTGCATTCACAGAGAGTCACAAAATGACCTGCCTAATGAATAATAATTAGGTAGGCCACAATCGGGGCTTCATTGAAGGGACAGCAGACCTCTGTCACTGCATGAGCTTTCCCAAACCGGAAACATTTTAAAAGTAGCCTGTGTTCATTAAAGACACAAGTGTTGCTTTTAAAAACAAATGTTTCTCCTTTGCGCCACTGACACTCCTCCTAAGGGGGAAGCAGATCTAGTAATCTTTGTGAATTAGTATCCATCCCAACTTGGGGATCAGTTACTGATCAACGGGTTGCAACCGCTTTTATGGTCACAAACAATTGAAGATACCTTTCCAAATCACAAATAGGAGGTGAATTTCCTTTCATGCCTCTTCTATTTACAATTCAGAAAGGGTTGCAAAACCTTTTTATGAGATACTAATAATTTTCCTACTCATAAAAGGGCTTTTGTACATTTAAAAAAAAAGTTTGCAGTCACAATCTATGTAGTTTTGGGAATTGAAGGGTTTAAGACCAGAAAAGTGCTTTGCACATCTGGCCTCTAGTTCCCAGTAGACTCTTCCCTGTCTCTGCTTCTATAGAGATTGTGGACTCCCTAGTGTACATATTGGATTGGGGTGAACCTTTGTACCAGGACCTGCTGGGCCCAGAGGTGCCAATCCCTACGCATGAGGAACAGCCCATAGCACAAGTTGCCTTGAACCAACTAGCATTGTTGGTCCTGGACCATTGTCCATGCCAACTTTAATCCTACCTGACCTACTTATCATACAAAGATTATATTTCTTCTCTGCTCCTCCACCTAGGACCTTTAACACTTAAAAGTAAATGCAGTTTTCTGTGAAGAATGCTTGGCTGAACAGTAAGAAACAGAGGACCCCGGAAGGAGCTAAATACCAGGGAAGAAAACAGACAATGCTCACTGAAAAAATATTCTGATTGGGGGCAGAATTGTAAAAAATGTGCATACTTTGCACCCCAGATCGGGTGTCTTTTTCCTTTACTGCAGTCCAAGACCCAGAATCTCGAAGGAGTCATGGAATGCAACGCAGCAGCCACAAATGTTGTGCTGCATGGCGGAACAGGGAGAGAGCAGGAGAGCACCATATTCACAGAGATGATTTTTGCTGCCGTGCACCACGCACACATCTTAGCGCCTTAGTGCTAGGGTGCGGGACTGAGTCTACCATATATTTTTTACAGGAAGGGACCCTTCCTGTACAAAATACTACGGCTAGACAAGTTTAAAACCTTTTCCTACTTTGTATGTGTGCTGTGCAGGGCAGCACACATTCAAAGTCGGAAAAGCAAGGAGAAATGAAAACATTTCTCCTTTTAACGCCTGCTTTTCAGCGGTGGTAATTTTTGGTGCTAAACTCTGTCCTCTAATGTTAGTAGATAGGGTTTAGCGTCAAAAAACATTGGTGGTTGCATGGGAACGCCAATGTGCCACCCATGTAACACCCCCTTGACTCAAAGTAATGCAAAGCAGCATTTTGCGCTGCTTTGCTTTTTTTCATACAAACCAACACGGATGCCAATTAGCTTTGGCTAGTTAATCCCCCAAAGAGTTTTGCATTAGGTTAGTGTTACAAAGGTAATGCTAACCCGGTGATGAACCTTTGGGAATCTGGGCCCAAGTGCTCCTTTCTGCTGTGATAGCTCGTCTGATCTCACCGGGTATGAGGATTGCCCATTGTTTGAGATTATCGTACATTGTATGGTAAAAGTATAATCCAACTCCCCTAACCACATTTCCTTGAGTAAAATGTCTTCTTTCTCTTTCTTACGTTTCAGACCTTTCAAGGAAGCAATATTGTGGCAGAAGAATCAGACACGCACGAAGATGAAGTTGCTTGTGGTAGTGATTGCCACGCTCTTCGGTGAGTCCAGAGTGCCCATCTTTCTGCATGTGCACCTTTCTCTCCTGTTGTCATGCCATCCATCGATCTTCCAGTACAATGGCATTAATTCCCCCTCCATGAGATAATTTTGAAGTGTAAAGCATTCCACAAGGAGCTGGAAGTGTAGACCCCTATGCAGCAGTCTGAATAGGCCTACCCTGTATCAAAATTAAAAGGAGCATGTCCCATTTCATATGCAACATCAATCGATACAGTGACACAAGCTTTCAGAATCTGGGTAGGCATGGCACTATGATATGAAAACGTAATCATTGGTGACAATGATCCTGAAGATTGATGGTATGTTGTCCCTTGTCGCAGGCCCTATTGAGGCCCATTACCGGACTGTCCAGAGCCTCACTCTGGGGCATATTTACGAGAAGATGTCGGAGCGTGGAGCTGCGCCACATTTGGCAGTGCGGCTCTCCAACATTTTCAAAATGCAGGGATGCGCCGCATTGATGAGAATACGGTGCACCCCTGTCTTTTCCCTAGCGCTGGTGCTAATTTTAGCTGCCTATTGCCAACGCAGGCACCCTTGCACCATAGTACAAGGGTGCCTGTGTTGCGGAGAATTACTGTTTATGTGCAGGGAGGTTTTCCTTCCTGCACATAAACAGTGACTAATGGCGATTTGTTACTTCTATGTGTGCTGCAGAATAAAACACACATATAAGTAGCAAATCATCATTATTTAATGATTGTTTATGTGCAGGAAAGGACACCTTCCTGCACCTAAACAATCATTATTGGCATTTTGCTCTTCTAGAAAAGTAAAACGAGGAGAAATAAAAGTATTTTCCCTCGTTTCGCCATTTTAACACCTACAATTGCATGGCATTGGTTTATGGGGCTGCCTCAGATTTACACCTCCTTGTGATGATGTAATGATGATGTACGCAGCTCTTATATAGGTGCCACCCCAGCATGCTGACGTCAGTTTCTTTTCATGACTTTCCACGCCAGAAGCGCAGAGCCACCAAGAACACTGACCCCTGGTGGATAAACTAGGGCCCCTAAAAGGGGAAACAACCCTTAACTCTGAAATCCGTCCGCAGAGTGGGGAGGATGGGTGGGTCAGTGAGGAATCTGTAGCTAGATTGAGTTTGTACCAGATAAGGTGTTACCTAAGGTAAGTACGTTGTTCATCTGATTGAGAGTTCTAGCCGCAGATTCCTTACCATACAGTAGATACCCAAGCGATACTTCCTCGGAGATGGGGCTGTGCTCCGGAATATACTGGAAAGTCCTGTAGAACTGAATGGGCAAAATGACCGTCAAGCTGGATCTGACTGTCCAGACATTAGTGCTTCGTAAACGTTTGCAATGAGATCACATTGCTGCCTGACAGATATCCAGGACAGGAACCCGTTTCTGCACTGGCCTCCTTTTCTTGGTCTAGACGTAGCCCACAAAGATTTGATCATCCACCCAGAACTCTTTTACATGGTAAAGGTAGAACAACAATGTTCTTTCTGAGTCCAACCGTGGGAGTCTGACCTCTTCTTTAAAGGGGTGAGGCAGAGCGCAGAAGATAGTCAGAGTGATGGACTGGCCTACGTGAAAGGGAGTTACCACCTTTGGTAAGAAGGATGCCCTAGTTCGGACGGCCAGTTTCTCTGGATAGATGGTAAGGTACAGAGGATGTGCCAATAGTGCCTGTAGCTCATTGACCTTTTGGGCATATGTTATCACTACCAAGAAGACTGTTTTAATTGTGAGGAGCCCGAGTGGACAGTTATGAAGAGGCTCGAAAGAAGGACACATTAGAAATGTGAGAACTAAACTAAGGTACCACTGTGACATAATAAAGGGTGCTGGTGGGAACATGTGTTGAAGGCCTTTCAGAAACCTATGAATAATAGGGAACTTGAACAGGGATCGCCAATCTGGCAACGGCAGAAATACTGAGATGGCAGAAAGATAGCCTTTCAACCTGTCCAAAGCAGAGCCCTACTGGGCTAACATAAGATTGAACAATAGAACTTGGGAAAGGGGTGCAGAAGAAGGTCAACTTGTCTGTCTGTACACCATGCCACAAACCTTGCAGACTTTGGGCAGAAGGTCAGAAGCTGTTAACTGTAATTGCTCAACCTCCACGCATGAAGAGGGAGTGTTTTCAGGTTCAGGTGCAGAAACCTACCCTACTGCTGCGATAGATGATCCTCCCAAGGAGGCAGCCTTGTCGGAGACTGCTGCTTCTACTGAACAGCTTGGGATAGCAGACTCTCTGTGCTCAATCCAGAACCACAACAATGACTTGGGCCTGATTATTACTGATCTTCTATCTTCTTGAGAACAAAGGTTAACAGATCTAACCAAGCTCTCCCCGTTCTTGGTAATGACCTTGCGCTTGCGCCACCTCTGGATTTGTGATCCACTAAGCATCAATGGCTGAGTTTGTCTGCTGTGCCATTCAGAGAACCTGCCACATGTTGAACCACCTGGAATATGCTCGGATGTTCTACCCATGTCAAGAGGCATAGTGCCTCTTGACAAAAGGACCAAAACCCCAAACCTCCCTGTTAGTTGAAATACCACATGGCGGTGGTGTCGTTCATGAATACTTGAACCAGCATTCCCTTGATCGAAGGAAGAAAGGCCTTCAATGCCAACCAGATAGCTTGGAGCTCCAACAGATTGATGTGGAGTCTGGATTCCGCTGGAGGCCAGAATCTTTTGATTTCCACCTCTCCCAGATAACATAACATAAATGGTGTATTTGTAAAGCGCACAATTACCTGAAGGTGTCCTGGCACTGAATAACAAATGTTTCTTGTTACCCAACTCAATGGTACTCATTTTATCGACCTCAAATGGATGAAAGACTGAGTGGACCCGCCGGGATTTGAACCTGTGACTGTGAGGTCGAACACAGGCCCCTGCAGTGGCTGCTTTAGTCAACTGAGCCACCAGACCCGGCTACCACTGCCCAGAAGTAATGCATCTGTCACTATAGACAGCCTGCTTTGGGAAGGGGTCTGCCACTGACCTAATTGCGGTTCATTAGCCACCACTGCAGATATTTTGCAGTCTCCTCTGTGATCTGGGCCATGTCGGAGAGATTCCCCTGATGCAGTGCCCACTGGAACTTCAGGTCCAACTACAAAGTCCTCATATACCAATGGGCATGTGTAACAAGAAGGATGCAGGAGGCCTTGAGACCCAGCAGCCACAGAGTCAGTCTGAATGAAATCCGGGAATGAGGTCAAAACATTAGAATCATAGCCTGAATGACATGGAATCGCCACTCAAGAGGATAGGCCTGAAACTGCAATGTGTCCAGAACAGCTCAGATGGAAGGGAGTGTCTGAGAAGGAGTCAGGTGTGACTTCGGCAGGTTGATAGTTCACTCCAGCGAGTGCAGAAGGTTCCCCGTAGTTTTAAGGTGGGAGGCGACTGCCTGGGGTGAGCCTGCCTTCAACAGTCAATCATCGAGGTAGGGACAGACTGGAATTCCTGACCCTCGCCGATCAGCTGCGACCACTGCCATCCCTTTCATGAACACCCGAGGGGTGCTGGTAAGGCTGAAGAGGAGCACGGCATACTGAAAGTGAACTTGGCCGACCGTGAACTGCAGTTAACACCTGTGGGCAGACAGGACAGGGATGTGAAATTTAGCATCCTGTAAGTCCAGTGATGCCATTGAGTCTCTTGGGTCCAGGGCAGAGAGGATTTTTGGGAGCATGATTATTTTGAATTTCTCCTTTTTCAAGAAAAGATTGAGAAGGTGCAGGTCTAGAATAGGACGAAGGCCTTCTTCCTTCTTGGGCGCCAGAAAGTAGCGGAAATAGCAAACATGACCTACTTCAGATGCCAGATCCTTCTCGTTAGCTCCCTTCACCAAGAGAGCTAACACCTCCTGACAGAACAAGGAGAGGAAGCCCTCTCTCAGCTTGTCGTAAGTAGGTGGCATAGGTGGGGGGGAGTGGTGGCAAAGTAGAGGGAGTAGCACCTTTGGACAGGCAACAAAACCCAACGGTCTGATGTTATTGACCACCAGTGGTGCATCCTGCCTCCCACTGAATGCCCTCGATGGTCTTAGGGCGTACTAAAGGAGTTTAGAGGCTGACACTGGTGGGGTGGTGGACTGGTTCAACCTCTGACTGTCTGTTTCACGTGGTCTGTGGGAACCGTGTCCTCGGCCATGAAATGATTTAGTGGTTTGCTGGTTGGGATTGCTGGGTGTGTAAAGAAGCAGTTGGAAGCCTCTTTGGCTGCATTCTTCCCATCAGCAATTGTTTGAGAGAGTATGGCTCGGGCCTCCTCTGAGACTGTGGGCAGCACTTGCACAACCGAGTCGCAGAAGGTATGGGGGTATTGTCCCAAGAGGCACGCAGTGTTCACAGACTGCAATGCCAGACTGACAGAAGAGAACCTCCTCTTCCCGAAGGCATCCAGCATTTTGGATTCCCAATCCACTAGAGTGGTAGGGAATGCGCCGGGGATAACTTTTGAAGTGGAGTCCCGGACCGCCAAGCTTTTGAATGGGTGTTGGGTGAGGAAACTGTGTTTCCCTGGGGCAGGGCGATGGCGGCGGGCAATTGTCCTGTGTACAGGAGGCCCTGTTCAGGGCTTGGCCCAGGTTCCGAATAGGACATCAGTAAGGGCTTCATTGGATGGAAATAATAGCTCAGTAGGGGAAAATCCCGGCTGAAGCACCTCCGTCAAGAGGTTCATCTTGACTACCATTGAGGTCTAGGATTTCAGCTGCCCTTTGCACCACCAATGTGAATGAGGCACCCTCCTCTATAGCCACAGTAGGGGAGAGACAAGGCCAGTGTCTGGGGAGGTGTCCAGTCCTATGGCATCAACCAGATCCTCATACTAGGTATTCTAATTGGTATCCCTAAGGGTCTGCTGACCCCTCCAAGTCATCAACCAGTCCTGGCCTGTCGTAATTATAAGCCACTGGGTCAGCAGCGGAGCCAGCGTCAGATGCCGCCTGCCTTGCTCTGTATCAGAGTAGGGAATGATGATGGGGCGGCACCACCACTGGGCGTCAGTGGCGCAGAGGGTGTCAGCACTGGAGCGGGTGCCAGGGAAGGTTGAGGTCACTCTGTCAATGGATCCTTGGGGGTCTAACTGATGCAGGGGGCAAACCTACCATTGTAGGACCATCAGGGGCCCCTCCCAGACCCGTGGGGCCTGAGGGCACCCCAGAGGGATTGGGCTACCCAAATAAAAGGTACTTGGCCTCATGAAATTCCTTAAGTTAGACGGTGGCTGCTCCAGCTCCCAGAAACTTAGGAAGGTGTGGAGACGGCGCAGGCACCGCCATCGACTTAGGCCTCGAGTGCCAACGGCCCAGCGACTTGTCTGAAGACTTTCGCAGTGAATTCGAAGACCACTTAAATTTCATTTTTTTTTCATTTACCTGACTTTCCCAACAACTTGCTGTGGACCGACGATTGTCTGACCTGACTTCACAAGCAATCTCAAGACCTTTCTCATGACTGATAACTGGAGCATCGTGGAGTTGCTCGTCGCCGTGCAAATGAGGAGCTTGAGGGACCACTCCCTAAAGTCCTCACACTTATCAGCATCGTGGTCACACTCCAGACACCTTAGACAGACCAAATGCGGGTCCGTCACCAACATCTGTCGCTGACAGGCGCCGCATGGCTTAAATCCTGCCTTTCTGGTGGACAACCTGCACACCAGTGGACAAAGTCTCAAAAACTTTGACAAACGGTTGAAAAGTGGTCAGTCAAAAAGTGAATGGGGGTAGCTGACTGGCACGGAATGAAAAGAACTGATGTCAGCACACTGGGGTGGGACCTATATAGGCAGCATTCACACCACTTCCGGCGCCAATGACACCACGCAGAGCAGAACGATGCCACTTACCTGGGGAGTACTGCTTATGAAAACATTTTTGGATTCAGTCTGATGCTTGGGGGTTATTCTAAGGTAAGGAAACAGTGGCTAGAAGTCTCTCTCAGATTCAAGCATTCCAGCCATCACTTTTTTGTATACTTTAACTTTCTCTAAGGGGCAGCGCACAAGGTAACAGGGACAGTGAATCATCAGCCTTGGCATACATGGCCAACTTTTGTTGTTCCAAACACTTCTAACTCACTCACACAACAGTCTTAACCATTGTCTTTCTCCTCTTGCGAGCAAATGGAGGGTAAATTGAGGGGGAGGAGAGAAGAAGGCAAAGGTATAGTTAGAGGAACGGCCATGGCTTGGAAAATGAGGACTGCACCCCCTATCCTTGTGATGCACCCCAAAAGAGACCGCATCAGAAGTGAATAACATTTTAGAATGCTGCATTGCCTTAGTAGGGGATACCGTTGTTCCAAACATGTATATTAATTACAATAGCATGCAATTATTGCCCATTCCTTTTAGTGGCAAATGTGTGGAGGGAATAATTCTGTGCTCTTATCTGGTGATAACTAACATTTACTACAAAGTGCCGGTCGACACTGATCCAGCGGTTATTTCACTGTAATTTCTCAATGCAAAACCTCATTTACTTCTAATTTACCGCTGTAAAGGTGTTGGACCCTTGCCACCGTGTATTACCTCCAGGAGACTTTACATAAACATGATAATCAAAAATGCAAGTTGTGAGTATTTTTAATGGGTTTTATTTTCTGGTTAAAAATTAAGGTTCTCTGACCCTTTTTTCATTAGTCAAATATCAATCAGGTTACATAATTGAAAATAGGAAAAATATAATTAATACAAACATATTATAGGTTGCATAGAAAGCACTCCATAAGGTAGGAAAAACCCCTAATTCAGTGTCAGTCAGAACTCTTTAAAGAGTTTCAGGAAAAATATAATTCAAGAGTGAGTTTTGCAAGGCTAATCAATAATTAATAGTTGGCAAAAATCTCCCATAAAGAGAAATAAACGCATAAGAAAAATAAAACTTTTTTCAAACTAGTTAATTAGTCGAAGCATTAACTTATAGTTTTAGCATCTCAATCTAAACCTGTTCTATCAGCTGCACTCTCTGCCCTGGTCTGTTCAATCTGCCTCTCTGTGCTTCACAGAGAGAGACAGCCAGACCTTCACAAGACCACAGAGGAATGTGATCTGCCTTGCCAAAAATATGACGTGCAAGGACTCTCTGAAAAACATATGATCAAGAACCCCCACCTCCCTCTGTCTCTCCTCGGATGCAATCTCCTCCCAGACTGAACCCGCGACGTTCACGTACCTCTCCCATATAATGTCTGGTCTCATCTGCTCCTTCTCCTCTCTCCTCCTTTCTCTTCTAGTCCTAAAGCTGACACGCCCCCTAAGGGGTCATTATTTATACTCTAATTCTTGGCTGACTACACTAATAATGTTGCAGTTTCAGTAGAAACTCGCACTGTGATTGGTTAGCCTAGGTGACATGAGGTTCTCACCATCCTGTTCTCATTGCAAATCCAACCCATTTCAGTTCTGACAATAGGGGCTTAATGCTAAGAACAAGATACATGACATGTATCAGTAAGAACATTTCTTGCAACTAAATGTATCTCTCAATTTCCTGTCTCTCTTTCACATAGCACACAGGAATAACACTTTACAACACACAGTGGTACATTGGCACGATAACAAGAATGTACAGTTCACTGTGGCCTTGGCCCATGTGTCTTCACTTGAGGCAAGCTGGTTCTGCGCATGCTTCTCTCATTCCGTACAATTCTCAGCCATGCTGGATTCCCAGGCAGCCATATTATGGTAGGCCAAAAACAAAACAAACAACAAAAAAGTATTAATTTATTAAATAAAATCTGTTATGTTTACCTCCCCCATTCTAGTTATTAACTAGCAAAAGCTATTAGTTTAACGCAGCTTTTCTATTAGTTGTGCACAACATGCAAAAATGTGCAATATACAACATAGCATAAACATGCACCAGTGCAAATGTTCAAAGCGCCAACAGTTAATACATCAACATGCTCTAATCTTTTAGATAGCTTTTCATGCAAAATGCTTTTGCCCCACGTGTAGTGTTGGTTGATTAATTAATACACATTATAAAAAGATGTGTTATGAACTGAATATGCATTGTCTAGATATGCAACAAAGCTAGAGTCTCTAGAGAGGGGAACAGGGAGTGTAGATTATAGGGGAAAGGAACTGGGAGGAGAGAACACATCCATTTTATCTTCAAAGCTAAAAAGGAAACTGCAATCACGAGTTTCTCTACACTGCAAAAATAAGCACAAGCATTTCAGACTGAAAGCATTTGACCAGGCCTCATTTTTTGCCTTTCACGCAACAAAAGTGCCACTTTTAAAAAGCATTTGACTAGCCTTATTTAATATTTCATGTTCCATGTATTTTCACTTGCACCAAAATCTGTGTGCCAATTTAAAGGCAGTCTGTCTGAAACACAAAACAGAGCAATGCTTAATCTTGAGAAATCTAGCTCTATCAACACCACAGAGATAATATGTACGAATGATAGTTTAACCCTCAGCCCCTCTGCAGACAACCACACAGAACCAAGCCAAAGAGTTGGTGAAGAAAGGTAATGTGCACCCTGTTCAGCCCTAATTGCACAGGGCCATGGATTGTAGACTGAAACTAAAGCATGGTGTACATCCTTGTCCCACAGTTTCTATAGTTGCCCGTAGTACAGCACTATCATGTCAATATTAAATACGAAGGGGCTTATTTACAAGCCCCTTGTGCCATTGGAACGTCATTTTGTGCCATATTAAAAGTGACGCGACGGTGGCACAACAGGTTTGTAAATAAGCCCCTTAGAAAATATAATCTTTCTGTGATAATCTCACTGTGATAATTGTGCCAGCAACTATCACAATTTTAAACTGTGATTTCGGCCAAAATGTTATATGGGGTGCCGCTCGTGTAGCGGGAAGAATTGTGGACAGTGTTTTTGGCCGTGCCAGGGGCACTATCAGCAGCGGAGCCCTTTCCAAGACTTTCTGCGTGGCCTGGGAGCATTTCGGCTCGGTCACCTCGGCTGGGGGAGTGCTTCAGACGCCACCTGCATAGGGAGCGGGACTGCGAGGTCCAGAAGTGCTTGCGCCGTCCACCGCGCGCACCTGGTTCCTCTTCCCGCCCCCTTCTCTCCTCCTCTACTTTAACCCCGCCTTGAACGCGTACGCGGGATGCGGGCGGACGAGGAAGCGGGCGAAGACCGGGCAAAGAGCGGGCCGTTTTAGGCCGTTAGAGGCCGGCAGAGACCGGACCGGGCCCCCCCTCTAACTTTGTCCCTGTCTCAAGGCTCTTCTCCATACTCCATCAGCCTGCGGCTTTGACTGTTCCTCTCGCCATGGCTACTAGAGTATCCAGGAGTAAGGCTGCCCAACAGTGCTCTAGCACACTGGAAAAATTATTTCCGAAGACCAGTGCTGCGGCTAGCAAAGGTCGCACAGTATCAGACACTCTCCTTGAGGTAAACTTAGAAAACGCGTCAGTTTCAGTGGACCCCTCGGACTCTTCTTCCATCGATGTTAGTACTCCAATACCCCTTGACGTCACCCATCTATCTCTCATGGATAGCATTGATCAGACAATCGAGTCAGTCCTCCAACAACTTAGGACCCCATCTAATCTACTGAGGGATAGCGAGTCTCTGCGTCCCTCGGGGGTGGTGGAGACCACTCCGTATATGAACTGTGCGGAAATGTCTAAGGCGCAGGATGAAGGGCAAGTTGCAGCGCCAACAGATCCCGTAGGCAGTAGAGTGGACCATCCTCCGAAAAGGAAAAGGTCAAGGAAGCTTAGAGGGGCAAAAAGGGCCAAAGTGGATAAAACCAACCCAACATTAGATGTTAGCTCAGACATTTCGGCTTCTCCCGTGGTTACTTCCCCGGGAATTGGGTCTGATCAACCAGACTCGCCATTAGCCACAGTGGTACCTGGGTGTTCCGGGCCGTTCATATTTGGTGGAAATCCTCCTAATGCGGCAGAGGCTCTAATTGGCTCTTTTAGGGACATCCTTAGGAGCCTGTTGGAGCCCCTGTCTGTAAAATTGGACTCCATAGCTGCTAGACTCAGGGCTATAGAAAACGCACATAACAGGAATAGTCCTAGCAGGGGGTTGGGTCCAAGTGCACAGACGGCTCCCCGGGAATCTGTAGGGAATAGACCATCTACTGCTGGAACAAGCATACAGGCCCCGGCTGGGGCACAACACAGTGTTACAGGTAGTCATGCTCCCCCACTGCCCTCTTCACAAATGTCTAGGCCCCCTGTCCCTGCACCTAGAAGATCTAAGCAACCAACACTACCCCTTCCAACGAGTGGGGGGCGAGTTAATAATGAACATACTGGTCGCCCCACTAGCCCCAACACTAGGCGCAGGGCGGTCAATCTGCCCTCTGAGGCTGTGCCCCACACAGCGATTATGGTGGGAGTTCCTGAGCTCACTGGCGACACCAGAGAGCCACAGGACTCACTCCGTAATAAGGTAATTAGCTGGCTTAATATTAACAGGCCCCTCCCCTCTAACATCAAAGGTGATGTGTTGATGGTCAGAAGGATCCCATGGATCGGAATCACCCCCAAAAACAGGGTAGGGGACTGTATCATAATTAGTTTTAAAAGCCCACTGGTTGCCCCTTACATTTGTAACTGGCTGGTAAGGCCGGATAAGTCCAACATAGAATTAGTGTCCCTCTCACACTTCTACCCAAATGTTTCCAACTTAGTAGTGGGGAGGGAACAGAGTTCGACCAGAGTGGGCTTCGCCGTAGATGGTTCACGGTACAGACCCAAGCACAACACACTGCCCGCCCATGGCAATTTTGTCCATCAGAATAGATTCTCCTGCCTGGACCAAGTAGATTGACCAATAAGGGGGGTCACTCCACAACACCCAGTAAATTCTGCCTATGGGTCTACACTCAGGGGGGAAGGTACATCTGTTCCCGTAAATGAAAAAAGGTCCCTGGCCCCTGCAAATGAGGGGGGGACCGCCCTGGGAAGCATCCAAGTTTTAGATGAGGATCCACCAAACACACCAACTGTTCTTACAACGCAATTGGTGGAGCTTGTTGAATTACCCACCCAGTCGCCCATTACTACTGGTTTGGGTGACTTGGGTAATTTTGCACATGACATCCCGTCTGCACCAAGTGAAGCAGGTCCGCAATTTCAAGGTCCCGGCCTGACTATCCTTTCCTGGAATGTAGCTGGCATCTTAAGTAAGGTGGATACCCCGGAGTGGGAAACTTTGGTCAGTAAAAGTGACATCCTCCTCTTCCAGGAGACATGGGCTAGGGCACCACAGCTTAGGAGGGGATATGACATTTTTGAAATCCCGGCAAAGTCGAATGGGAGGGGGAGACCCTCGGGAGGTTTAGCAATCTGGGTGGCGAGCCACATTGGGTGTCAGGTGGAAAGAATGGATACACTTTCACAGGACATTCAGTGTGTGCTCCTCAGATGGCCTGGTAAAAGTACATGGGCTATTGTTAACGTCTACTCTCGACCAGTCGCTGTGGGCAAGGAATCCCCAACCCTAGTTGATCTTTCATCTTTTCTAGGGCAACTGCCAGGTGACTTGAAAATAGTGATGGGAGGAGATTTCAACTGCCACTTTGAACCCCTGGAAGGTCTAATGGAGGGTACCTTTACTGCCGAGGATGACCACTGGGGAGTCCCACCTTCCTCCTCACCTCACCCCAAAGCTTTGTCTCCGTTGGCAGTACAACTTACCTCTCTCACTCTGAACTTTGCACTGAGGGCGTGTAACGGACGCACCCCCTCTGACACTCCTTCGGTGTGTACTTTCAACAAAAAGGGCCATGAGTCAAGGCTGGACTACATTTTTATAGATATTTCCCTGTGGCCCAAAGTTCAAGATTTTAGAGTGATCCCGAGGACAGACAGTGACCACAATTCCCTCTTGTTGGAGATCCAGCACCCAGCCCCTGCTATAGGGCTGCTAACTACCGATTCTGGAGTCGACCAGGGAGACATACTACTCACTACAAGCAGGCGCCGGGCGAAATGGGGGAAGCTAGTTGATAAAGAAGAAGCTATAAATAACCTCTATGGCATAGCACTCCCCAGGTTCCAGGAGGTGGATGCTCTCATCAATCAACCAAGACCCTCTGACTACAATGAGAGACTATTTGGCATTCACCAGGCCTTAGTGAGGGACCTTGCAGATGTCTTCAATCCGGCCCTGCCCACTAGAAGGAAAAAGACTCGCGCTCCGACTTGGTACACCTCCACCTGCAGGAAAACTAAGTCTGAGCTTCTTTCCGCAATTAAAGAGGGTAGCGATAAGGTGAAGATTGCAGCCCTTAGGAGGGGGTACAAGTTAGCACTGGCCAACGCAAGGGCAGAGTGGGATTGGAACCACTGGCATGAACTGACTGAAGCCCTCAAATCCAAAGACTCTAGGAAATTTTGGGCTCTGGTAAACAATGGAACAGGGGATCTGCTATCCGCAGTAGAACCCAATATTGCCCCCTCTATTTGGGAGGCCCACTTTGGGACACTATATCAAGAAACCACTCTCTGGCCGGAAGGGATGGTGGCGGAGTCCCCCTGCCTTCCAGATGTGGCCTTGGAATTTTCCTTGGGGGAGGTGAAGCTAGCACTGGAGCGCCTAGCGCTGGGGAAGGCACCGGGGTTGGATAAGCTACCCGGTGATTTGTTCAGATACCACCCTGACATCTGGGCCCCGTACTTTCTTGTTCTTTTTAATGCTATTTTGGGAGGTATGGCGGTCCCGTCCTCTTGGCTAGGGGCTGAAATAGTTCCGATTTACAAGAAAGGGTCCCCTTTGAGTCCGGCAAACTACAGGCCTATTAGCCTGATAGATGTTCCCCAAAAGCTTTTTGCGCGCCTTATTTTGAACCATCTATTAGACTGGGTGGAGGAAAATGACATCATGAGTCCCCTGCAGGCTGGCTTCAGGAAAAACACGTCGACCATGGACCAGATCTTCCGCCTCGTTCTCCTCTACTGGAAGACGGTGAGGATCGAGGGGGGGAGATTGTACATGGTCTTCGTGGATCTGAGGTCAGCCTTTGACCTAGTCCCGCGCAGGAAACTTTGGGAGGTGCTGGAAAAGTTAGGAATTCCCCCCCAGCTACTTAACATCTTAGCCAGGCTGCATGAGAACAACTATGCTCAAGTCAGGTGTGGGAAAGATGGCAAACTTTCATCCAGGTTTCCTGTCCGTCGAGGTGTGAGGCAGGGTTGTGTCTTGGCACCGACCCTGTTTTGCTTATTCATTAATAACGTCATCTCACACCTGGAAAACGTCAAGGACAACGACGCCCCCTGTTTGGCAGGTAGGAAGGTACCGGCAATCATGTTTGCCGACGACACCCTCCTCCTTTCAAAATCCCCCATGGGGATCCAGAGGATCCTGGATGGATTTGGTCTTTTCTGTCATCAGCATGGGTTGGAGGTGAACACAGAAAAGACCAAGTTCATGATCTTCAACCCACCAACCAAAACTAGGCCCAATCCCACCCTGGGGACCGCCAGCCTTGAGAGGGTGTCCACCTTCATATATCTGGGGGTAACACTGCAGGAAAATTTAGCATGGGACCGACAGATAGTACGATCTAAGGCCAAATTATCCCAACTGTCGGGTGCAATCCTGAAAGTGGCTAATACTTCTTCCTTCAAGCCCATAAGCCCGGCCCTTGAAACTTACAAGACCCAGGCCAAGGCTGCGGCCATGTATGGCAGTGAGCTATGGGGATACAAAGCGGTGAAGGGCTTATCAACAGTGGAAAATAGTTTTTTAAGGCGCCTTCTAGCCCTTCCAAGTGCCACGCCACTTCAGCCTCTGAGAATGGACATGGGTCTCCCCCCTATTGCAGAGGAGCTTGTGTCAAAGCCAGTGAAGTTCTGGCACAGGCTCTGGTCTACGGACGAACTTCATCATTATAGGGAGGATCTCACCCATGTCATGAGTTTAAACTGCAGTGGCAAAATCCCCTGGCTCACCTTTGTGGAAAATGAACTGTCTGCCATCAATCTCCGTGTCCTGTGGGAGGACCCAGCGCGAGGCTGCCAAACAATCTCGCGCAAAGCCCTGGCACAAATCTACAAAGCCAGGTCCCTTGCTCACTTGATGGTCGCTCAAAATAGCGGCACCCTAACTTTGCGATTTTTAGAATCCAAAAATTCTTATGTTTTTGAACCTTTTATGGATTTTATTTTTCCCATCCTGGCGAGGAAACTGTATGTTCAATGGAGGCTTAGCACACTACCTATTAATTCATACACCTGCAAGTGGACAAATGGGGGCGATAAAACATGTCCCTGCTGTAACAACCATGTGGAAGATGACCCCCACATCTTGTTTGTGTGCCCTGCATACCAAAGGCCCAGAAAATACTGGATAGCACCGCTCTGTAAGAACCTGGGGTTCAGAGAGTATGCACAGGCATACAGGATTTTGAAAACTAGCACCCTGGGCCACATTGTGTTCGCTGTTTCCAAATTTCTTATGGCCATATGGTTGATCAGGAAGAAAAAATCCTCTGAAGCCCCTTGAACTTTCTAATGTAATTTTAAATCACTCCTCGCTGGGAGAGCGGACTCTATTTAAATGTGTTTTAAAATAATGTTTTAATGTTTGTAATGTTCGCATTGCATCTTTTATGGTCTATATGGCCGAAATAAAGAATTGGAATTGAATTGAATTGAATATATTTTGAAATGTGCCTTTGTCCAACTCCTGAAACCTGTCTTCTCTGTTACTCTCTGCAGTGCTTTTCTCGGCTGCTCTTACCGAGGACTTGAAGGACGGTTCCTCACATCATTTAGAAAGTGGAAGCCCCCGAGATGTATCCGTCCCACTGCTGTCCCGGGCAAGAAGAAGTCATGGAAGAAAGGAGTACATCATGTACCATGGGACGTCTGTGAACGCTGCCTCTTCCATCCTCAGCAATGGTTTCACGCGATCTAAAAACGGCATGCTCGGCCCCGGAGTCTACGTTACCCGGGATATTAGAAAAGCACAAGCTTATCCACAGAATATACCTGCTCATGAGAGGGTCGTTCTGAAGCTCAAAGTCCGTGTCGGTAAAGTGAAGAAGATCGACAGGCAAGGCCACCCCTTACAGCTAACGTGGCACCAACATGGGTATGACACAGCCTGGGTACCCCCCAACTGCGGCATGGTACCAAGCGGTCTGGAGGAAAACTGCGTCTGGGATCCCAAGAGAATCAAAATCATCGACGTTGTTCAAGCTCCAGCTTACGCCATGCCATTTCTAAAGTCTAAACTTCCCAAAAGAAAGCATCACTGAGCTTACTGGCTGCCTTGTTAAAGTCAGATTTAAGTCTTAAAGTCAAGTCTGGTAAAGAAGGCGTTACATAAATCTCATATGTACTTGGCAGACGTTAATGCACCTGTATCACTACTGCCTGTTGCACAGAACAAGAAAACACATATGCAAAATAAAACAAACCCAATTCACATAGCAGAATACCTGAATCGTGTCATTCTGAGTCTAGCCTTGAGTCAGTGAAACAGGCAAGACTGTGGCTTAGTTCATCCCCTATATGTTTACACCCCATGAAGGGGCGTGGCCGCAGAAGTCCTAGGAAACTGAGCAATCATAATTTATGAAGTTTCCATGAGGAACGCTGTAGGCACAGGGAGGTAGAAGGGGGGAATGGGTCGAATTAGAAAAGGCTGAGAATGCTTTTTACATGGGTTTGCCGGTTGAAGATCAGTCCACCACAAAATGGTGGAAGAAGCTAAAAACAAGCTTTGGCAAAGGCAATAAGTTTCACCTTCTGTCTTTGCCAACATAGGCCTAGTGCTTTTGCAGATGCCGTACAGCAGTGGCCCCAAAAAATAAATAAATAACTATTTCTGATGCTGAACAGGTTTGGAAAAAAAGGTTTAAAAAAAGATGAGATGCTCACGCACACATATATGCGGCATGAGGCTCTGCGCTCCCGCTCACCACCCATGTGTTAGGACCCAGCAGCTTGGAATGGTAAATAACAAAAGTGCACTGAAGCATATTCCTCATAGATAGGAGCCACCCAGTAACAAAATGCAGCTGTTTATTTTTTATTTTTTTTATTAAATTTTTTTATTGAAGTCGAAAAATTGCAATACATAAAATCCATTAAAACCGATACATCCATAAAAACAGATTACCTTTAGGCAAACATGAAAATTCCCACAAGTTCATAGATAATACATAAAACACAAAATGCAGCTGTTGTGCCTTCTGATTTGTTTGCGAAGGCATTATAACTATGAGGGGGGAGTTTTGGAGCGGTACACGGGTGTGATCAGCAGGGGGAGCAACAAAGGGGTATGGGGGGGGTGGGTTTAAAATGTAAAAAAGGAGAGAAAAATTCTTCAGGGTGGGGGGTGAAGGAAAGCAACACATAGCAAGTAAGGGGGTGGAGTGGGAGCAATACAGAGAGGGCAGGGGAATTTCAGTAAGGAAGCAGCACATTATGGAGACAGAAAGAAAACATGAGCACTTGCAATGAGCGCTCAAAGAAAAATAACTAGTTCCCTGAATGCAAGCAGAGGAAACATACAAGTCGTCTAGTCCTAATGATGGTAACAAAGCTATGCTCCAGAAGGAAAGACAACTAATGATAAGCTAAAGCTCACTGTAAGTATTGGCACTGTCCGCAATAGGTCTTCGACAACAGAGAGCTAAAAGCTTCAGTTTGAAGTGGTGGGATGCATCACCCATTTTATTTTCAGATCTGCAGAGGTAGCACACAATTAATTGGTCATTTATAGCAGCTTATTAAATAAATAATGACTGTGATTTTCTGTCAAATAACAGAAGATCGAGTTCCTTAAAATGGACCAGCCCAGTCCTTTCGAGTTACCTAAAAGGGACAAAAAATATTTTCCTTTAGAAACTCGCATCTGAGTGCACATTTTGAGGTTAGAATGAAAAAAATATATATTTAGAGTGTTTAGTGCTGTAAATATGCTAAAAACCAATATTCCTTTATGAATTTTATTTTACAAATCTGACATCTTTAGTCATTTAGTGATTTTAAAAACTGATCATTCACTGCAGGGGTGTGAAGAAAAAAAATATTGTTTTGCAACCATTGAAAATAAATAGAGAGAAAGTCAACAATATGTTTAATTTGGACATTTGTCCTTAAAACCAAAACAAATCACCACCATATTCATAAAACACTTGCATTAAACCACCCATTCTATTTGTTGTGGGGTTTAAGTCAAAAGTGTCAATTTTTCTCATAGAACATTAAAGGCATCCTAGTCACACACTGTCTTCAGAGGAGTGAACACTGGTTAAAACACAATTTACAAAGACAGCATACTTTAAAATCCAATTAAATTATTAATTCATACAAATCCATATTTCTCACCGATCGTAAAAAGCGCCCAATCCTACAAGAATTATGTAAGAACTGACTGTTCACTAACACATCAATTGCAAGAAGCAGAGACAGTGCACCATGTTTTTAAAAAAAGATCTTAAAAACTTTAGATGCTTAATTAAAGGAAGTGAGTAATCAATCAGAATATGTATACTCGTACATTTTATATATAAAGTGCATATGCAATATCATTTGTTTTCCCAAAATGTTTCAGCCAAAATTGGGATGATCTTGAAGAGATTGATACCTATTCTGTTTTAAAAATTCCTAAATGAAGTAAGGGATCAGGCAAATAATAAATATATGAGTCCATATCCAAACTACCTAAAGAATACACTGTCCTTTGAATTGAAGGTTTGTTTGGATAAGTACTCTATCTTTCTGATGGGCCAATAATCAGGCAGCTTCCCGGGCTGACTTCTTGTGTGCGAAGGGCTCTCAGCTGGTAATCACTTCAGCAAATAAAATTGTGTGATCTTTTATACTTTGTACATTTCCTCTCAGAGCCTGAGCCCATTTTAACTCACTTTGTAGGACTTCATTCAATCCAATATACACATACTATCATTTTGGGACTATCTGTCTAAGAAAGAATATTTGAAAGTTTAAAAAGCACATTTTCATATATACCCAGGAGATGAGCTTTACTTTACATCTGATACTCTGCATCATGGATACTTTTAGCAGATTTAAAAGATTTTTTTTGATAAACATATTTTCCAATGAGTCTGAAATATCTCCTTAGTCTATCCATGTTATGTGAGACCCATAAAGTACTAAAGGAGGTATTTAATACAAAAAGGCATTTAAAAAGGTGTAAGTGACAATTGCCCCATACATGCCATTAAACTTCATCAAAGAGCCCACTGTAAAAAGGCCCTAGGTCTTATATCCTGCAGATGTTCATCTCATAACAACTTGGCATTGAAGTGCAGCTGAAAATACTTACAGGTCATATTTTCATCTATTTTTGTATTGTTATTATGCCAATTCAAGTTTGATGCTTTTTTCCACAAATTTGGACCTTTGTCTAATCTTTATTAGACTCAGAAGCACCTTTATTCGGACTAGCTAGACCATACAAGTTTAAAACCAATAAATCAACATAAATACGTTCAAACTGCAATAAAGTCATACAGCAGGCTGATTGCAATTAAAAGGCAATAAAAAGACAATTAAGAACAAACGACCATAAGATATTAGAGGCCCATGCAGTCACAAAAAATTAAAAAAAGTATACCAATTAATACATAATCAGCGTCGCCCTCTGCTTTATCACACATTGAATGAAAGTGGCTGTTAGAAAACAAATGTTCTCAGAAGAGAGAGTCTGTAAATCATTAAAAGCTGCTTTACAGTATCAAATGTGGGCTTCTTTTAAAAAAGGTAACAAATATTGCTTTCTCTGCAGTAAATGCAATTTAGAGAAAAACATAAAGTGAATCCTGCTTTCTGCTGAGTGATTGTCACAGAGATAGACTGGTAGGCAACGGAAATAAGAGCCTTGGCGAGGAAGGGCGGCCAGAAAATGCATTGTGCATAGTCTGAAGCTGACTAACAAAAATCTGTGGTACTCATTATACACCAGAGTGAGGTAACGATAACGCCAGTTTTTACACAGATCAACATATGCACCTGGAAAGTAGGCATATCAACCTCCCTCCGAATTGTCTCATCCGTTCGACTAGCTAGAAAAGTATTCTTGAGAGAAGTGTGATAGACAGCTGCCCCACTGCTAGGAGAAATTAACAAGTCCGCGTCCCAGACTAAGGCAAGTGTTGCAGATATACTTTACCCAGGGCATGGTCAGGCTTTGGTCCAGTTTCAGATAGTCAGAGAGCACAGCTCTGTTAAGTGAGGTCTGGCTTCTAGACCAACTTCTGAGCCACAGGAGAAATTATTACAGCCTTATGAAATTATTTATACACCCAATCCAAACATCAGAGTGGCAGATAAAAGAGTTGGTGCTTCTGGGGACAGATAAAAATCTTTTAAGAAACTTATTTTCAGTTGCTTCTAGGATTCACTGATCATTAATGCCCCCGAGCCCGGCCCCATAGGCGGCAACGGCACATCATTTGGCTTTGTCATTGGCCAAGTGTTTCTTGAATCTGCGGGCAAAGTTAAGAAAAGCCTCAACAGCTTTAGAGAAAGCAGTGGCTCTACTGGTCTTCAGGTGGCCCCATGCTAAGAGAGTGTCAAAAGGAATACCTACGTATGAGAACAAAGAAACAGTGCTGACCTTGGAGCTATAGACTCAAAAAGTGGTACTATCTTTTTTCTTAGTCCCAAAGATTATAACATACGTCTTGGCCTGATTAACCCTCAGATCTAGACTGGTCATAAACTGGCAAAAAAGGTCCAGCAACCGTGTAGGCCGATTGCTGTTCTAACCATTAGAATAGTATTGTCTGCATATCTATATTAATCCTCACATAGTTTAATGCACAGTATGCTTCTAATATCTCCTGGAGACCTCTTAGAATATTATGTATAATACCAAGGCCATCCGCAAACATCAGACAGAGAATATGAAATGCTCCCATTTTTAGGGAAAAATAATTGATTTAGTTCAGGCATCTAGGGAGATCTGCTACACAGACGATGAATAAGAACGGGGATGGCACACAGCCTTGACCAAGATCATTATTGATTTTTATTCTTCTGGTTAGTCTGCCCGACCAATCCATCTCTACCTTGGTCCAATTTCTGGTCTGTAGCACCTGGATCAGTTCCCTTGAAGCATCCCAGGAATGTAATTTCTCCGATAATCTTCCGCTATCTACCAATATTTCAAAGGTCATACGAAAGTTCACACATCAGCCGCACAGTAGTTTGTTGATTTCTTTAGATTTTTTATTTAGGGCCCATAGGGCAAAGCAATTGTCTGTAGTGGAGGACCCTAACCACCTTGTTACATGGGTAGTATTTTATTTAGGACCCCATCTTCAAGCCTTTTAAGAAACAAAATATTTTTGATGACACATCCAGCAGACTAATTAGCCCATAATTTGCCTTGATTCTGCCATCTTCTTTCTTTAGTAATGGTTTTATCACAGAGCCCCTCCAGGACTCCGGGATAATTCCCATTTCTGCTAAACGTTGATACAAATACTTCGTATTTTCTGCCCACCAGTTAATATTTGATTTCAGTACAATTGCTGGGATATTATCGGGCCAAACAGCTCTACTTAATTTAAACGCGGCTATTATTCTTCATCTGAAGAGAATAACTCAGAGGTCTCTACATCAGTGATATAAGCATATCTCTTATCATTGACAGGGGGTGGGCCCTAGATTTGTATTCACATGAAATACCAAGTCTTCTTCTGTAATAATGTGAGTGGGAGACATAGCATCTGTTTCAGCGATATTATTCACTAACCCCCAAAACCTTTTGTGATCCCTGGCTTGTCTAAGCTCTAGCATTTCAGTCCATTTTTGATCATAAAAGCTTGCTTACATATTTTTAATCAGGTCTTATATTGTCTTTGCAGCCGCCTGACTTTAATATTAGTACCCTCCAATTAACATGCTCTGTGGTGAGCCTATAATATCCCTAGCCCTTTTTTGCATGTCTTACACTCTTCATCTAATCATCCTCCAATTTGTTTTGTTGCATAGTTATTCCTAGTATTACCCCCATGTGTTGAAAAGCCCAGAAGAAAATTGAGGACAAGGTCTATTAAAAAAGCAAACAAATCTATTTTATTACAGAAAGCACTAACATTTGCATCAGGCAAAGATGTAATTTGAAGCTCACTGAGCTCTTGCAATTGCTTAGTGCCCAGTTGAGTACTTAATTCATTAGGGAAGTCAATAGCGAAAGTTAATACTGTTTTGTTTACGGGTGCTTCCCTTAGTGTTAAAGCCCCCTGCAAAATCCAGTGGTCACTGCCTTCATTGTGCAATATCTTAAAATCCTTAAATAATCAAAACTGATTGCAGGCAACAAACACATAATGGATTGGGCTAAGAATCAAACCTGACTGGCTGGCTTATCATAGTTTGAGCGACCATTCCAACTTATTAGGCTGCTCCAGCTTAGCCAATCACCATTACCATTCTCGTAACTCCCTGTGGGCCTGTTACATTCAATGGCATAGAACGGACCACGACCCACTACTTATATAACAAATTGGTTGACTTTGATATACATGCCCTTTCCAAGGTTCTTCGGTGGGGGTGAGATCAGTAGATAGAGGGTAAGGAACCACTACAAGCACGGCGGGAGTGTGTTGGGGTTACATCAGAGAGTTTTCCACCAGGGAGTACTTTTGTTTTTGACACAAGTACTTAAGATGCAACAGGAAACATCCAATCAGGTACGGCCCAAAGGAGGGCAAGCAGGTGCAGAACTGGAATATCACCATAGGGGGAGGCAGCGGGAGCAGCGAGGAGCACTGCCGGGCAATACTTCAATTAATTTGGATCAGTTGCTACATTGGTTCCAAGGTTGCAGTGAAATAAAGAGGGGTCAAGTTGGGATATAACGGCCAATAAAAGGCTAGATAAGTTTAGACTTCACACTCAGCAAAGGCGTAATATGGGCGGAGCTAATGAAGGAGGCGGAGAAAGGGAGATTGAAAGGTCCTTTTGCAGAATGGCCTTTGCAAAACCTGATCATTTTGCTGATTGGTGTTGTGCCAACAAAACAAACAAGGTGAATTTCATCTAATACAACACTCCTTGCCTGAGGGTAGCTCAGTCAATGATTATATCTCTCAGGAGTTGACAGCCGTGTCCTATGCTTCCGTGGATGTGGATTTTTAATTGGTAAGAAAGGCTGGTACAGGGGAAACCAGACATTAATTATTCCATCTTTAGGATCCTGCCCATACACCCTGCAGACTATAAACTGTTTGGCATACAGTTGAGAGCTGGTAATTTGTGCATAAAGAACTTCCAATGTAGTGCTCTGTCTCATGTGCGTGGCTTGAACATTTTAGTTCATTACTGCAATGAATATTTGAACATTACTCAGGGATCCAGGCGGTTACCCATTACCTGGGTGACTTCCTTTTGGTTGGTTCTGTTGAGCCATCAGAGCCTGTCTGACAGGAGTTCTTCTGTAGCTAACACACCACCAGCTCAAATTCAATGCAGAAAAGACTGAACTGCTTTTCTTTGAGGTTATGACCTTTAAGCCTTGGCAATCCTTTTGGCCGGCCAATGCTCCTCCTCTAGGTCACCAGGCTACCTCATCAAAGAATTTAGGCACTTCATTTAATGACTGTCTTTCTTTTGTACCTCAGGTCAATGTGGTGGTAGGGGCTTGTTTTGGACTGCTGCGTGTGCTGAAAAAGTTTCTTCACTTTCTTTCTTTCTTAGGGACCAATTACGATCTCGTTCGGAAAACATTCTGACCGAATCGGTTTCGGATGCTTTCCGAACTACTCGGATCGGGGGTGCCCAACCATGCGGTTTGGATGCATTCAGATGCTTCCGGAATCGATTCAGTTGGACTACCATTGACTTAAATGGGAGCCTGTGTTCCGAACGAAAACACAGGCTCCCCTTGACGAAAGGGGTGGCTGGGAAAAATTCTGCACCCTGTAGCAGGCACCACTTCTTGCCTGCCACACTGTGCATGCTTCGGAATCGACCCACAAGGGCCAGAATTCGGAGGGCCCTGGGTAAAGGGGGGGCCTGATATGGGCCTGTTAATGCAGATTCTGACAGCTGTTTCAGGCAAACGGAATCGGAACAGCTGTCTAAATCTGCCATCGTATTCGCTCGCTTGGGAAACCGTGTCCATTGAGCTGTTCGATTCAGCTCCGAAAGGCTCGACCTGTCCTAATACCTTTTGGAGTCAATTCCGACAGCCCTTATGGTTTCCGGGCATCGTAATTGGTCATTGGGAATTGTGTACGATTCGGTCGGAAACAAGAGTTCCGAATTGGATTCGGTAAACCCGAATCCGATTCGGATCCCTTCCGAACGGGATCGTAGTCGACCCTTTAGTTAGGAAACAGGTAGTACAGGCCCTAATAACATTGAGGCCTGACTATGGCAATGCATTATACCTGGGCCTGCCGGACTATCTCACCAATAATTTGGAGGTGGTCCAAGACACGGCAGCACGGACCCTTTTGGGTCTACCATTGAGAGCACGTGTCTCCACATTTGAGGGCGTTGCAATGACTCCCTATTAAGAAAATATTTTTTTAAGGCGTTGGTACTGGTACATAGGGCCCTCCATCAGTCTTGTGCGGGGTACCTCAGAGGAAGGATTATTCCCTATGGACTGTTTAGATGCCTTTGTTCAGCCAAAACTTTTTTGGCCAAAATTCCTCATATCCAGCACTCTAGAGCTGGAGGGAGGTCCTTTTCCTTCTTAGGACCCTCAGCATGGAACAAACTATCTTTGGAGTTGAGGGCCATTTCAGCCACTTCCACTTTTTGGAAGAAATTGAAAATGTGGCTTTTTAATCAGGATTAATGGTTTGGTCTTTTTAGTCAGTCAGCAATTGAGGTGCAGAGCATCAGGACACTCCTTGAAGCAACAAAGTGCTATGAAAGTTCCCTTTACATTACAAGAACCAATGACATCTTTGTGTGCAGAGATGTTGGCAACATTTCAGGAAGTGATGCAAACACTGGGAAAGGACAGGGGGTCCTCAAAAGGTCACATAATTTTTTTGCAATGGGATTGGTTCTGTCACAACGGAGGACTAGTAGTCAGAGGAGAAGTGTAGAGTTTTGCTTTAGATGCTAGATGAGATGCTGCACCGGAAAAAAGGCGACTATCTTCGAGATACATATCTAACTGGATTACCTGAACTTTGCTTGTAGGGTGAAAAAGGCGGGGCATTCTTTTTGCTGATGTTTGGGATTCATTTTGGTGGGTCACCGTCTGCTGCATCATACTTTTCAACTTGTTGTGGGGATAAAGGCAGACATGAAAGTGTAAAGAGTGCTCTTTGAAGCATTCGACAGGCATACTTTTGGAAGAAATTGGGGAAAAGAGCAAATGGTCTAAACAGAACTTCTTTGATGTGGCTGGAGGTGGTGGTTTTGAATTGGTTTGGCAAGGAAGATGGTGCGCAGAATTTTGAAGGTTTTTTTGGGGTTGTGGCAGTGGCCCTGCTGGGGAACAATTTCCAGAATAGGAAAGTGTCTTTCAATGTGGACAACATGGCAGTGATAAACATTGTAAATAGACAGCGAGAGATTTGAAGATACTCCAATTGTTACAAATTTTTTGTTGGCTTGTCTGACATATGATGTTACTTTTTGGGCATGGCATATACTTGAAGTCAACAATGACATTGTGGATCCTCTATCAACAAATAACACCTTGGGATTCTCCAACAGAGGGAACTAGAGGCTACGAATGTTCAGGGTGAGCTGGCCTCCAAACCTTTCATGCACACACAAAAGAAGGTACCCTGAATGGTTAGTCAGTAACAAAATGCAACCATATCCTTACAAAGCACTAAATCAGTAAAGTGCTAAGCATCTCAAAAAATGTAAAGGACTGTCCTCACACACCACCAGGTGTCATGTTTCATCATTGGCAGTCCTTGCTCTCTAAAGAACATATTTGATAGAGAGCTGGCCTACACCTGGAGACAGAGAGGCACTTCTAATAAGCTAATAAGCTAAGTGACGGCCCGTGAATAAGTGATTTTAAAAGCCAATGTAATAACCCAAATACATTTATTTGGTGGGTACTACTTGGTATTAAACACTGAAGTGTGGGGATTGGGGGAACTATTTACCCCATCACCACCTCTGTTGTCAACATGTTTCTGCCTTTGGCCAAATGAGTCCGTGGCATTCATCAGGACAAAAAAACGTGGCTCCTAGCTTACCAATATGGTCAGATGTTACCACTATGTTAGGGTGACCTGTGTCATCCTCTAACTAAACTGGTGTTTCTTAAACCTGTGAAACAACGATAAGTATTATCAGTGAAATGCGTAGTTACATAAAGAAGGAATAGGAAACATACACACCATGCATTTATCAGAATTGCATGTAAGTGTGAAACACGTGACAATGCAAACGTGGAATACATTGTCAAAAAGTGAAAAATGAATTTCATTAGTTTTGTGAGAACAGCTCACATTCTTACCTCAAATTAGGATCCTAATTACCCCACAGGAAGGGGGTAAAAGGGACCCCTGTAGTCACAGTTTATGGAAGGTAAAGTTGGTGATTAAAAGAAGTATATAATCACAAACATAAGCCAATCAGCAATCTTAGCATGTAATGCTCTTTTTGGGATGCTGATTGACTTCTGTTTGTGATTATATACTTCTTTTAACCCCTTCGCTGCTAGGCCTTTTCCCCTCCTGTGCTAAGCCTTTTTTGGGCTATTTGAGGTAGTGTGCGCTTAGGGCCCTGTAACTTTTTGACCACAGTAGGTATCCACGCCAAATTTGCGTCCTTTTCTTTCAACATCATGCGGATTCTAAAGGTACCCAGGGTTTGTGGATTCTCCTAGAGGGTTCCCAGAAATTAGTCAAAATACAGCAACATTTTGTTTTTTTTGTGAAAAATGGGGAAAAGTGGCTGCAAATGAAAGCGTCTGGGTTTTTCTCTGCAAATGATATCAAAAAGGGGTTTGTGGGGAGGAGGAGCCAAGATGGCGATCGGGACGGCAGCGTAGGCTCCCGGCTCCGTGAACCTCCACATCCCGCACAGATATCCTGCATGAGATCCTTAGCCTGCGCTATCTGCCCGTGTTGGTGGCTGAGAGCGGCAACCGATCGTGTGATTCTGAAGTTTCTGGCGGCGGTACCGCCGGAGAAATGTCCATTTGAAGTTTGCGGCCTGTGCAACCCTGGAACCGGGACCTCGGGTGGACAACATGGCCGGGCGGCAGTTCAACAACAGCGGCCATTGGTGACTGGGTGGAGTCGGAGTACCGGAGCGGTGCGAATATTGGCCTGAATTTCGCTGTGGTCATTCCTACCACTGAGCGTAGCGGAACGAGTGCATGCCCGGGGTGGCAATTCCAGGATTCTCCGGTAATTGCCTGAGCCTTCGCCGGTGAGCTGCCCGGACGCTGCCCGTAACGCGCCCCGATTTCCGCGGGCTGCTCCCGGATTTTCGCGGGCGCTGGTCCGTGGTGGGGATGACTGTTACCTGTGGCCACACACTGGATATATATTTTTGTCTGCCCCCGGAACCCTGTTTCCAGTGACATGGAACTTGATGCGCCTGTGCCTGAGTCCCGGTCCCAATCTGGGATGAACCTACCCGGCGGCCATCTTGCTAGGATGGAGTCTATCATCCTGTACACTGGGTCTCAGCAAGATTGGGAGAGTGTGCCTAAGAGGAGCGTAGCGGAGCGGGCGCCGGGAGCTGGGCTGGGGTACGGTGACCTTCTCGAAGCTCTCGGTGCCCTTCATTCCACCCTGGTTCACGGCGCCTCGGTATTGGGGAGAAAGCTTGATAGTGTTGCTTCAGCGTCGGAACAGTTGCGATCTGCCGGTCCCCAGGCACACAGGGACTTGGCACACTTCACACAGGAGGACAGTGTCGTGGCCGCCCCTGTGAATAGGGGAAAGCTGGAAACTTCGGACAATGTGCCAACGTGTGATCAGCTGGCTGTGGGTCCGGTCTGTTCCGGAGGTTTTGGATTTGAGCGGGGGGTGGTGGCTTTGTCCCACGCGCAACCTCCGGCGACCCAGGCAATATTCCAGCAACAGTCGCCTGCTCTGGCTGATTCCGCCTTCCTGGACCTTGTGTGCAGTACAGACCCTGGGGCAGTACTGGGAAAGATGGTCCTCCATAATGTTGACTGTGTTGGTGTTCAGAGACGTCCACCCTACATGTGTGTGTCGCTTCCTGGTCTTTTTTGGACGCTCCTCTTCCTTGTAACATTGGACATGGCACTGGGTCGATGGGTATGCATGGGTGGATTCGCAAAGAGTGGCCAAGGATAAGGCTGATCCTTCAGAGGTTGTCATCTAACAGGCGGGCGGGCACAGGGGTTGCGTGCTCTCACGACGTAACTAATAGTGTAATAGGTGCATAATGCTCCCCATTTTTTCTTTGACATGGTCGATTTTGTGTTTGTTTACTGTTTGCTTTGGGGAGGAACATATTGTGCGGGAGGGAGAAGCCGGGGGCATGTTTTGAAGGCCCTCCTCCAGTTTATTAATACTCTCTTTACTCCCCCGTCTGGTGGGGTTTCCTTTCTTACTCCATTTTCTCTGTTTCTTCTATATTTCGGGTCTGGTTCCGGGGCGACAGGCACACTGCTGGGGGGGGGGGGGCGTACTCATCTGCAGAGGTGCAGGGTGGGGGGTTGGGGGAGGGGATTCTTTAGTTTTTTACTTTGTTTCTATGGCCTCCTTTTTCTTCTCTTATTCTTCTTTGTCTTCTTTTCTGGGGTCAGCACGGTAGGTCTCCTTTGCTGCCAATCACTGCTTTTTTATGTGTGCCTCAATTTCCGTGGTGATTTCTGGGTCTTAGGGCAGGGGACTGCAGGCGCAAATGGCCGTGATATTCCTCCACATCCTGAACCTCCTGTTTTAGCGCCATTGCCTGGATAGATTGCTGTTTATTGTCGGCGTTTACTATTCTGCCTGCCATTTTTTGCTGCTGGGAAATTGTTTGGCACCTGATCCTTCTATCCCTTATTATAAAATGAAAACCTTTTGTATCCTGGTCCCTATTTGGGCTGTTCAGTGGCCAAGAGTATGCTAGCATGGAGAATCTGCTCCCCGAGGTGCTGCCTGTGATTAAAATTTGCTTCTGTTACTCTGACTGCTTAGCGGCCGGCCCCGGGGGTTGTAGGCCCATACTTGTCTTTTGTTGAAATGTCAATAAAGGTTTTTACAAAAAAAAAAAGAAAAAGGGGTTTGTGGGGCTTCCAGCTTTTAGGAAATGACAGATTTTTGTCAGAAATCCAACTTTTTTACACAGTTTTGACATTTTTTTGGGACATACCCTATTTTTGCAATTTTTTGTGCTTTCAACCTCCTTCCAGATAATGGTAGAAATGGGTAGAAAAGCAATAATGGATCTCGATATTGAAAAGTAGACAACATTCTGAATTCAGCAAGGGGTCATTTGTGTAGATCCATCAAGGTTTCTTTATAGAAACTAACAGTTAAATATAGGAAAAATTAAAAATTAGTTGAAAAAAGCAGCCTTTTGTGTCAACGTTTTCACCTGTAACTCCTTCTAATTATGACATCTCTTAGAAAGCACCGTTACATCCGCTGGACCTTCCTGGTTGTGGGGATATATAGGACTTGTAGGTTCACCAAGAGCCCAACGAACCCAGAGTAAAAAACTGAGCAGCATTTTGTAATGGGTTTTTTTTGGTTCCGGGTATATAGCAATTATAGTGTGAAAATGTATACATGGTAAAATTGGTATGAAAGACACCTATGTATTTCTGAAATGGGAACAAGTTACAGAGTTTAGAAACAGTGCATATTTGCACATTTTCGAAATTGGGAATACTCATACTTGTATGACAATTATTGGTCATTTTTCAAAATGACTTTTTTTTTACACAATGTCTTTCATTTGGAAGGGAGAAATGTATCAAAAATCAATAGGTAATAACAGTTGCTTTACAAATCTGAACTACCCTAAGTCTCCCGATAAAAATGGTACCTCACTTGTGTGGGTAGGCATAGTGCCCACGACAGGAAGTGGCTCAAAACCTAAGGTGAACGCACCACATTTTCACACTGAAAATTTACACATTTTTTGCGAAGAGTCTAGCTGTAGTTTTTGAACCCTAGCACTGCCGGCACCTAGGGAAACCTAGCAAACCTATACATTTTTGAAAACTAGACACCCAGGGGAATCCAGGATGGGGTGACTTGACTGCCTCCCACCATGATCTGTTACCCAGAATCCCTTGCAAACCTAAAAATTGACAAAAAAAACAAATTTTCCCACATTTCTGTGATGGAAAGTTCTGGAATCTGCGTGGATCCCCAAATTTCCACCCACCCCGCGTTCCCCAAAGTCCTACGAGAAAAATGGTACCTCACTTGTGCGGGTCGGCCTAGTGCCCGCGACAGGAAACGGCGCAAAACGCAACGTGGTCACACCTCAATTATGCAGTGAAAAATGACCCTTTTTTGGCAAAGTGACTAGCTGTAGTTTTTGAACCCTAGCCCTGCCGGCACCTAGGGAAACCTAGCAAACCTGTATATTTTTTAAACCTAGACACCCAGGGGAATCCAGGATGGGGTGACTCGAGTGCCTCCCACCATGGTCTGTTACTCAGAATCCCTTGCAAACCTAAAAAATTGACAAAAAAACACATTTCCCCACATTTCTGTGATGGAAAGTTCTGGAATCTGCGTGGATCCCCAAATTTCCACCCACCCCGCGTTCCCCAAAGTCCTATGAGAAAAAGGTACCTCACTTGTGCGGGTCGGCCTAGTGCCCGCGACAGGAAACGGCAAGGGCCCAAAACGTTCTGAGGCGAAATCCACATTGCCTATCAAAAAAATGTTTGAGCCCTTCCCTGCCGTGGGTACTTGGGCCTCCCACACAAGTGAGGCACCATTTTTACCGGGAGACCTGGGGGAACTCTGGGTGGTGGTAAATTTGTGTGAGCCCGGTGATGCCACAACTTTCCCACACCAAAATGTGTGAAAAAAGTGATTTTTCCAGCTAAAATTGAGGTTTGCAGGGGATTCTGGGTAAGGAAACGTTGGGGGATCCACGCAAGCCATACCTCCCTGGAAGCCGCCGGGTGTCTAGTTTTCAGAAATGCATGGATTTGGTAGGTTTCCCTAAATGGCCGCCGAGCACCGGGCCAAAAACACAAGTGACCCCCCTTGCAAAACCAGGTGGTTTTGCAATAGGCCACTTTGATGTCGCCTCACTACGTTTTGGGCCCTTGCCTGCCGCGGGTACTTGGGCCTCCCACACAAGTGAGGCACCATTTTTACCGGGAGACTTGGGGGAACGCTGGGTGGTGGTAAATTTGTGTGAGCCCGGTGATGCCACAACTTTCCCACACCAAAATGTGTGAAAAAAGTGATTTTTTCAGCTAAAATTGAGGTTGCAGGGCATTCTGGGTAAGGAAACGTTGGGGGATCCATGCAAGTCATACCTCCCTGGAAGCCGCCGGGTGTCTAGTTTTCAGAAATGCGTGGATTTGGTAGGTTTCCCTAGATGGCCGCCGAGCACCGGGCCAAAAACACAAGTGACCCCCCCTTGCAAAACCAGGTGGTTTTGCAATAGGCCACTTTGATGTCGCCTCACTACGTTTTGGGCCCTTGCGGGTACTTGGGCCTCCCACACAAGTGAGGCAGCATTTTTACCGGGAGACCTGGGGCAACACTGGGTGGTGGTAAATTTGTGTGAGCCCGGTGATGCCACAACTTTCCCACACCAAAATTTGTGAAAAAAATGATTTTTCCAGCTAAAATTGAGGTTTGCAGGGGATTCTGGGTAAGGAAACGTTGGGGGATCCACACAAGCCATACCTCCCTGGAAGCCGCCGGGTGTCTAGTTTTCAGAAATGCATGGGTTTGGTAGGTTTCCCTAGATGGCCGCCGAGCACCGGGCCAAAAACACAAGTGACCCCCCTTGCAAATCCAGGTGGTTTTGCAATAGGCCACTTTGATGTCACCTCACTACGTTTTGGGCCCTTGCCTGCCGCGGGTACTTGGGCCTCCCACACAAGTGAGGCACCATTTTTACCGGGAGACCTGGGGGAACGCTGGGTGGTGGAAAATTTGTGTGAGCCCAGTGATGCCACAACTTTCCCACACCAAAATGTGTGAAAAAAGTGATTTTTCCAGATAAAATTGAGGTTTGCAGGGGATTCTGGGTAAGGAAACGTTGGGGGATCCACGCAAGTCATACCTCCCTGGAAGCCGCCGGGTGTCTAGTTTTCAGAAATGCATTGGTTTGGTAGGTTTCCCTAAATGGCCGCCGAGCCCCGGGTCAAAAACACAAGTGACCCCCCTTGCAAAACCAGGTGGTTTTGCAATAGGCCACTTTGATGTCGCCTCACTACGTTTTGGGCCCTTGCCTGCCGCGGGTACTTGGGCCTCCCACACAAGTGAGGCACCATTTTTACCGGGAGACTTGGGGGAACGCTGGGTGGTGGTAAATTTGTGTGAGCCCGGTGATGCCACAACTTTCCCACACCAAAATGTGTGAAAAAAGTGATTTTTTTCAGCTAAAATTGAGGTTGCAGGGCATTCTGGGTAAGGAAACGTTGGGGGATCCATGCAAGCCATACCTCCCTGGAAGCCGCCGGGTGTCTAGTTTTTAGAAATGCGTGGATTTGGTAGGTTTCCCTAGATGGCCGCCGAGCACCGGGCCAAAAACACAAGTGACCCCCCTTGCAAAACCAGGTGGTTTTGCAATAGGCCACTTTGATGTCGCCTCACTACGTTTTGGGCCCTTGCGGGTACTTGGGCCTCCCACACAAGTGAGGCAGCATTTTTACCGGGAGACCTGGGGCAACGCTGGGTGGTGGTAAATTTATGTGAGCCCGGTGATGCCACAACTTTCCCACACCAAAATGTGTGAAAAAAGTGATTTTTTCAGCTAAAATTGAGGTTTGCAGGGGATTCTGGGTAAGGAAACGTTGGAGGATCCACGCAAGCCATACCTCCCTGGAAGCCGCCGGGTGTCTAGTTTTCAGAAATGCATGGGTTTGGTAGGTTTCCCTAGATGGCCGCCGAGTACCGGGCCAAAAACACAAGTGATCCCCTTGCAAAACCAGGTGGTTTTGCAATAGGCCACTTTGATGTCGCCTCGCTACGTATTGGGCCCTTGCCTGCCGCGGGTGCTTGGGCCTCCCACACAAGTGAAGCACCATTTTTACCGGGAGTCCTGGGGGAATGCTGGGTGGTGGTAAATTTGTGTGAGCCCGGTGATGCCACAACTTTCCCACACCAAAATGTGTGAAAAAAGTGATTTTTCCAGCTAAAAGTGAGGTTTGCAGGGGATTCTGGGTAAGGAAACGTTGGAGGATCCACACAAGCCATACCTCCCTGGAAGCCGCCGGGTGTCTAGTTTTCAGAAATGCATGGGTTTGGTAGGTTTCCCTAGATGGCCGCCGAGCACCGGGCCAAAAACACAAGTGACCCCCCTTGCAAAACCAGGTGGTTTTGCAATAGGCCACTTTGATGTCGCCTCACTACGTTTTGGGCCCTTGCCTGCCGCGGGTACTTGGGCCTCCCACACAAGTGAGGCACCATTTTTACCGGGAGACCTGGGGGAACGCTGGGTGGTGGAAAATTTGTGTGAGCCCAGTGATGCCACAACTTTCCCACACCAAAATATGTGAAAAAAGTGATTTTTCCAGATAAAATTGAGGTTTGCAGGGGATTTTAGGTAAGGAAAAGTTGGGGGAAGCACGCAAGCCATACCTCCCTGGAAGCCCCCGGATGTCTAGTTTTCAGAAATGTATGAGTTATGTAGGTTTCCCTAGATGGCCGCCAAGCACCGGGCCAAAAACCGAAATGACCCCCTTTCCAAAACCAGATAGTTTAGACATAATTATTGGTTTGTTTCTAAAGCGTGAGAATTTTGGAACAATATTGCAATGAAAATGTGGCAGACATTTTGAGGTTTGCAGGACATTGGGGATTAAAAAACTTTTTGAATTCACAAGAGACATCACCATGAACTCCCAAGGGTTTTCAACAATATCTACAGTTGGTGGGTTATTCTTACATGGAAAGTACACCTTGGCAGAGAAACTAAAGACAAAGATTCCTGCACAACCATCTATTCCTCAAACACACACATACTGGTTGGATTTGGCACGAGGGCGAGTCATGGTTCAGTGTATTAAATTTTATTAACAAGAGATTTCACAAAAATGAAATGCACTGTCAATAATTAGGTTCACAAAAAACCAAACCAATGACTCGCAGCTCGTGAGCTGTAAAGCCACGTCAAGGCACCAACCACTTTACAGGCCATTCACACACCTTTCATACATGATACAAACAAGACCATTTGCACCACCAGGCACAAAAGCAAAACACATTACAAAATTCACAAAAAGGGACAAGGAACACCCTGCTTCAGAAAGGCAAATATTACTGCACAGCCATCTAATCCTCAAGCACACACACATACTGGTTGGATTTGGCACAAGGGTGAGTGATGGTTCAGTAGATACAATTGTATTAGCAAGTGATTTCACAAAAATGAAAAGCACTGTTAGTAATTGAAACGGCGAGAAACTGAACCATTGACTCACAGCTCGTGAGCTGTAAAGCCACGACAAGGCACCAACCTCTTTACAGGCCATTCATACACCTTTCATACGTGTGAGACATACAAAACCATTCACACCGCCAGCCGCGGGCCCATCACATAACAAAACTCACACCAGCACACAGCGCCATTCAAGGGCCCATCACTTTCACACGCCCACATTCCTGACACAGCAACTACACAAGCTGATGGATTGTGTGGAGTGGCACTCAGCTAGCAGTGTGTATAGTGACCAGCAGCAAGTCAGTACTCACACACAGCCAGCCGAGCGCTAGTCCACACACACCGCTAGCAGAGTGCCAGTCCACGCACACCGCTAGCCAAACACCAGTCCACGCACACCGCTAGCCAAGCGCCGGTCCAGGCACACCGCCAGCCAATCGCCAGTCCAGGCACACCGGCAGCCAATTGCCAGTCCAGGCACACCGGCAGCCAATCGCCAATCCACGCACACCGCCAGCCAAGCTCCAGTCCACGCACACCACCAGCCAAGCACCAGTCCACGCACACTGCCAGCCAAGTACCAGTCCACGCACACCGCCAGCCAAGCACCATTCCACGCACACCGCCAGCCAAGCTCCAGTCCACGCACACCACCAGCCAAGCACCAGTCCACGCACACCGCCAGTCCACGCACACTGCCAGCCAAGTACCAGTCCACGCACACCGCCAGCCAAGCACCATTCCACGCACACCACCAAGCAAGTGCCAGTCCACATACACCAACAGCCAAGCGCCAGCCTACACGCACCGCCATCACATTTAGGATTTTTAAAGACAAAAGTAAAAACACAAACAAATCGCAAATAGATACAAATCTACAAACACAAAATCACCAACTAAATACATTGCACTAACACCAACCTTGAAACAGAATCACATTTTCAAAAGAATACAGACCAGGCAGTTCACTTTACCACTCATGAATGCTCCCAAAAATTCTTTTGCGTGTGGTACGCTCTAAAACAAGCCGGGACACACAGCCCAGGTTTAGAAGGACAGTCGGGGTAGTACATACGAATCTCCTTCCGCATACCTCTTCGCCAACAGACTCTACATCTCCTACTGGGAAAATCTTTTGAGGGTGTGGGAGGAATGTGATCAGGAAAGTGGCGGCCTCTCAATCTAGCAACATCCTCCACCACTCCAACTCTAGGAACACTTGCCTGTTCCACTACAACAAGGCTGCCTATTACAAACTCCTGAAACTTAGCAAAAGTCATCTTTGACTCAGGGCAAAAATCCTGGAACACAACAAAAGCATTAAACATTGCCAAGTGGAAAAGATGGATAGCCAACTTCTTGTACCAAATGTAAGCCTTACGAAGAGCAGCGTAAGGTTCCAACCTCTGATCTACTCTGTCAACACCACCCATGTGCCTATTATAGTCTAAAATGCACACAGGTTTACGCACTTCAGCGACCTGACCCCAAAAAGTCACAGGTGCAGTGCTTTCATCATGGATGGTAGTCAGCATGTAGACATCTCTCCTGTCTGAAAACTTCACAGCAAGAAGCTCCTCGCAATGCAACGCACTGCACTGTCCCCGCACAAGCTTTTGACAAACCAGTTCTTTTGGGAAACCTTTACGGTTAGAGCGGATTGTGCCACAAGCAACAGTGTCCACTTTGGCCAATTCCCTGAACAACCGCACACCAGTGTAGAAGTTATCTACATATAAATGGTGGCCTTTGTTAAAAATTCCTCTACCAAGTTCCCACACAATTTTCTCAGTCACTCCAAAAGTGGACGGACAACCAGGGGGGTTAATCCTGGATTCCTTACTGGTGTACACCCTGAAATTAGAGACATATCCAGTCCTACTGTCACACAGCATATACAGCTTAATTCCATAGCGTGCCCTCTTACTAGGAATATATTGCCTAAAAACCAAGCGGCCCTTGAACAACACCAAAGACTCATCCACTGCAATATCTTTCCCAGGAGCATAGATCTCAGAAAATCGATCAACAAAGTGATCATGGACAGGCCTAATCTTAAAAAGACGGTCACACTCAGGGTGATCTCGTGGCAACGCTAAACCATTATCAACAAAATGCATCATCCGAAGCAGAAGCAAATACCTGTCACGACTCATGACTGCCGGAAAAATAGCAGTTGCCATCAAGGGACTAGTAGACCAATATGAAGACATTGATGGCTTCCTTAGTAAGCCCATCAAAAAAGTTAAACCCAAGAACTTCTTCATCTCTTCAAGATTTGTGGGAGTCCACCGGGTAGCTCTAGAGTGTGGCTTAAGACTGGCACTGTTGTCCCTCAAAAACTGTTCGGCATACAAATTAGTCTGCTCAACAATCTCTGCCAAAAACACATCGTCCATAAACATCTGAAAAAAATGTATTGGCAAAAAATTTTCAGTATTCACCCTACACCCTGGAACACCAGTAAAGTCTGGCAATGCCGGCTGCACCATGCCAGGGGCAACCCAGAGGTCATCACTTTCAAAAGGAAACCTTGCAGCCCCAGCCTGCAGCCCAGATGCCTCTTGCCGCACTACACCAACGGGAAGCCTTGCAGCCGCAGGCTGCAGCCCAGAAGCCTCTTGCCGCACTACACCAACGGGAAGCCTTGCAGCCCCGGCTGTAGCCCAGATGCCTCTTGCCGCACTATCGGCACATCAGTCTCCTCCTCTAACACAGGCACTTCCTCCGCACTAAGAGTATCTTCATCCTCCGATGATTCCATAGGGAGAGAAAACTCACTGCCAGAATCGTCCCCTGCCTCCTCTCCCTCAGATGCAGAGTCAGTCTCTGAACCATGGTCAGAGGAAGACTCAAACAGCAAACCAACAACCTGCTGAGCAGTAATCCTGCGACTAGCCATTATACTTACTAAGATAGAAGACTGCACAATCAAGTCAACAACAACCAACAATGTGCAAACCAAGTAAGTAAAGAAATGTGTACCTTTATTACAAAGATCAATGTACTCAAAAGCTATAGAATTCAATTACAAGAGACAGCTAGACTCACCAGAACCTACTCTGCAGTGACACAGCAAAAACCAACGATATCTGACTAGAAAGAAGAAAAAAAACCAAATTACTCACAAGACAACAAAATACACATCGAGCACAAATGCAAACAGTTTTTGACATTCAAAAACCAAACATACTGCTATTATTACACCATTTGCAAAAACAAATCATGCAGAGTAATCAAACACATTTACATTGCACAAAAAAAAGTCTCTTATCAAACTACACAAACAGCAGAACCACCAGTAACGAAACGGCAAACTGGAAAGAGCAAAAGCCTTCACCTAGAACAAAAAAGTAAAAAAAAAAAATATTGCAATTGCAATTCACAAAAAATATAACAATAAACATTATAACATACTATGTTACTACCCAAATGGTCAATCGGGTTGTGTGCCAGGTGGGGCAGAAAACAGCAGGAAAAAAATAGGCTACTCTGTCCCGGGGCGGGTGGGCCAAATACATATTATAAAAATTGCACCCTGGAAGCGACCCTTGCCCAAGGGGTCACTTCCATTTTTATTTAAACTAATTCCCTGGTGTCTAGTGGGCTTTTCTGCCCCCCCTGGGACCAGAAACGGCTACACAAAAGACCGATCTGCCCCCAGGGGGGGCAGAAAATTCTTGAAAAATATTTGGGCCCCCAGGAAGCGACCCTTGCCCAAGGGGCCGCTTCCTTTACTCAAAAAAACACATCCCTGGTGTCTAGTGGGCTTTTCTGCCCACCCTGGGAGCGGAAACAGCAACAGAATCAAACCGATCTGCCCCCAGAGGGGGCAGAAAAGTCTTCCAACAAAAATGGGGCCCCAGGAAGCGACCCTTGCCCAAGGGGTCCCTTCCTACAACAACAAAGACATCCCTGGTGTCTAGTGGGCTTTTCTGCCCCCCCCTGGGAGCGGATACGGCAACAAAATGAAACCGATCTGCCCCCAGAGGGGGCAGAAAAGTCTTATTAAAAAAATGGGGGCCCAGGAAGCGACCCTTGCCCAAGGGGCCGCTTCCTTTACTCAAAAAAACACATCCCTGGTGTTTAGTGGGCTTTTCTGCCCACCCTGGGAGCGGAAACAGCAACAGAATCAAACCGATCTGCCCCCAGAGGGGGCAGAAAAGTCTTCCAACAAAAATGGGGCCCCAGGAAGTGACCCTTGCCCAAGGGGTCGCTTCCTTCACGCAACAAAGACATCCCTGGTGTCTAGTGGGCTTTTCTGCCCCCCCTGGGAACGGAAACGGCAACAAAATGAAACCGATCTGCCCCCAGAGGGGGCAGAAAAGTCTCCCAAAGTAAATGGGGCCCCAGCAAGCGACCCTTGCCCAAGGGGTCCCTTCCTACAACAACAAAGACATCCCTGGTGTCTTGTGGGCTTTTCTGCCCCCCCTGGGAGCGGATACGGCAACAAAATGAAACCGATCTTCCCCCAGAGGGGGCAGAAAAGTCTTACAAAAAAAATGGGGGCCCAGGAAGCGACCCTTGCCCAAGGGGTCGCTTCCTTTTCAACAACAAAGCATCCCTGGTGCCTAGTGGTGGCATTCCTGCAGCACAACCGCGACGCTGTGCGCGATCGTGCTGCAGCAATGCACTGTATTGAGACATCATGGGAGAGGAAATACTCTTTCCTCTCCCAGATGCCTCAATCACTATGAAAATCACCCCCGCGGCCCCACCAGCCAGCAAAACTTACCTTCTCCTCCCTGGGACGCCTGGAAGCAAATGGCTTCCAGGCGTCCGAGCGCTTCCTGATGATGTCGCCACGCGCTGTGCGCGCTGACCTCATGGGGAAGCGTGGGGGGGGGGGCTCAGGGGTGGCAGCGGAAACTCTTCCGCTGCCATCCCCCCCTGTGGGGGAAGGATCGATGCCCCAGGGGGGGAGCGCCAGCGCTTCCCCCAGGGGCTGTGCTCATGACGGAGCGGTTCCGACATAAGCACAGCCCAACTGATACTCATGACGGAACCGCTTCATCATGAGCATCGAAGGGGTTAATCACCAACTTTACCTTCCATAGAGTGTGACTACAGGGGTCCCTTTTACCCTCTTCCCATGGGGCAATTAGGACCCTAACTTAGGGTAAGAATGTGAGCTGGTCTCACAATACTACTAATAAAATTCATTTTTCACTTTTTGACAATATATTCCACATTTGCAGTGTCACGTGTTTCACACTTACTTGCAATTCTGATATATGCATGGTGTGTATATTTCCTTATCCTTCTTTATGTAACAGGTTTAAGAAACACGAGTTTGGTTAGAGGAGGACATAGGTCACCCTAACATAGTGGTAACATCTGACCGCATTGGTAAGATAGAAGCCCTGTTTTTCGTCCTGTTGAATGCCACGGACCCATTTGGGCCGAAGGCAGAAACATATTGACGACAGAGGTGATGATAGGGTAATAGTTCCCCCAATCCCGACACTTCAGTTTTTAATACCAATTAGGACCCACCGAATAAATATATTTTAGTTATTACATTGGGTTTTCAAATCACGTATTCCATGCCCCCACTTAGCTTTATAGAAGTGCCTTCCTGTCTCCAGGTGTAGGCCCGCTCTCTATCAAACACGGCTTTTAGAGAGCGAGGACTGCCAATGATGAAGCAAGACACCTGGTGGTGTGTGTCAACAGTCCTTTACATTTTTTGAGATGCCTAGCACTTTTATGATTTCGTGCTTTGTAAGGATATAGTTGCATTTTGTTAATGACTAATCATTCAGGCTAGCTTAATTTGTGTGCGCATTGTGGATGCTCTATCTAGATCACAATGGAGAAGATTCTGTGGTCTAGCACCGGATGTGAACCAGGGGAAAAAAGGCAGCAATTTATCCAGTCAGGAACTCAGTGGCAGGCATGGGCAGGATGCTGTGCGGTAGACCACATAAATAATGTGACCAATTTAATTGTGTGCTTTAGCCAAAAATCTTTGCCACCAGTTTCTATTTCAGTCAAATTGCCAAGTGTAGCTTTTTATGGGAAGATTCTCTGGGGTTATGACCTGTCTGTGGGGAGATGGGTAAGAGGATACTGGTTGGCTGGATGAGGGAGAGGTGTTTTTCATCTAGGAACTGACGGCCTTACATTGACTTTGTTACATAAATTAGTACTTGTTCTTTAGAGGGTTTTGCATTTCAGAGTAGTTGGGTGAAAAGGGGGAAATGAGTGCTTAACAGTAGTGTAGAAGTTTGCATTAGAAAAAGCTAAGGCGCACAGGGTAGGCAAGTAATATTTAGAAAATACCCAAAGAAGGGATTGTGTCCTATGAGATGGTGGCAGAAATTTAAGAGTAGAGTTCTGTGTAAGGGCAGGCACATTTATCTAGACAAACACCGCCTTGCTTTACACATTTACGAGCGTGGAGTCATTTAGGCGAACTGCAGAGACCTTGTAAATTACAGAGATGTCCTTTGGAGGGTCATTCCTTTCCTTGCCTTCAAAGATTTACCATCTTTCTCTGAACTCCTCCTTAGATTACAGTTTGCAAGCCTCACCCCACGACTTACCAGGGTGCCAGACCAACATTTGGTCAGGGTGGGGAATCACGATGTTTATCAGAATTGCAATTCCCTTACAATTCTGCTCCTCCCCTATATGCAGGCAGGGACCTGATGATTATTTAACTACATCCTTCATGGTGTGGCCTGTGCAGTGTTCACAATGACACTTAGGCCCTCATTTAAAAGAGGCTTGCGCTGCCAGGATTTCGCTTTTTATGACAACTCAGTGGCGCAGGCCTCTCAATCATATCCATGAGGTGATGCATAGCCCCCCTGCGTGGTTTTGCATGGCCTTATAGATATGGAGTAAAGCAAGAAGTCCAAAGCGCTGCCTTGCCCTACTCTATGTCAAGGAGGCATTCCATGAGTGTTACTGTGGGTGATCCCACTCTACACCCATGGATTCTGAAACTGCCCCAGATTTACAACATCATGTAAACTTGTGAAAGCACCAAAAACGCATGCCTCCACAAAGCCGGCGTAACAACTAGAAATGTTTACATTTCTCCTTGTTTGTTTTTCTTTCCATGTGTGCTGCATCTGCAACACACACAGAGTGAGGAAAACACCTCTCTGGATTGTTTTTGTGCAGGAAAGTGCACCTTCCTGCAAAAAACAATCATGCCAACAACAGAGACACCGTTGCACCATGGTCTAAGTGTGCCTGCATTGGTGCTCGGTAGCAAATTGAGCGCTGGCTGAAAGGACAGGATTGCACCATGTCTTGTAAATACAGTGCATTCCTGCTCTTGCGAACTGGCGTAGGGCAGCGCAGCAAATGGACTTGCTGCGCTGCCCTATGCCAATTCTTTGTAAATGAGGCCCTCATTATGCATGTGCCTAGGTGTTTTTTAAGCATTATATGAAATGATTCTCAACTAACACAATAAGTCTGACTTTTTTTCATATGTATGTTGTTTGTCTTTACTTTTGAAATTTCAGATCTTATGTATTTCAAAGAACCCTCTTTCAGATTAGAAGAGTACATTTAGTATATATCACACTATTATGGGACTGTAAAACTTCCAAGAACCTCTTTAGAAAGAACATTTAGGGCATATTATCAATAGACGGCGATAAATATCGCAAAGTGCGCTTAGCGCTTTTTTATTTATCGCCGTCTATCGCTGGAATTTATCGCCCGGTTAGCGCTTTATTAACAACACATATCACCGAGCCAATAAAAATTCCAGCGATAGCGGGGATATCGCCGTTTTCCATGAAACAACGCTGGTTTTCCAGCGATAGTCCGTGGAAAACAGCGATATGGTTGATGATAGGGCCCTGTGGTCTTAGCCCCACAATCCACCTCCCATGTTAGGTATGCCTTCGTCAGGAATTTAACAGAAGTCAAATTCCTGCGTTAAGGCCGAGTTAGCGCTATAAAGATCAGCGCTACACCGGACGGGGCCTCGTTTTAAATATTGCGAAGCCCCGTTAGCGATATTTTACACTGAAGTTTTACGAGGCATGCCTACCTTGCATCTCATTAGCAATGCGAGGCGAGGCGGAAAGAAACCGGGCGCTAAGGCAAGGAAACACGTGCTAGCCTGTCCTTGTTAATCAAGCGATAAAATTATCACAGCTTTTCGCCCGAAAACTGACGCTAAAGCGGTGATAATGTTATTGCCGGCCCTTGATAATATTCCCCATTTGTTCTCTTGTTTATGGAGGAAAAAAATAAGGTAGCAAAGCGGGCCCACGCCTGGACAGTAATAAACAGCTATTCTTTGTGTAAGAAGCCGCCATACATGGACATAAGCTATTCTAGGACCCTAAAGATGAGGTTCATGCAGTTTCGATTTGGAGGGCTTCCATCATTGGATTTGGTACCTAAATGGTTAAACCGCTACTCTGGAATGTGATGCAGACTTTGCATTTACGCATGCAAATCCATCAAAAATGTAAATTGATACTTGTATAGCGCACTACTCACCCGCAAGGGTCTCAAGGCGCTTGTACGAATACCGCTGTGGAACCCATCCTGGCTTTCCCTGTGAGGTGTCCACTCCTGGGCACCCCCAAGGTGGAGGCCAGGCATCCTTAGCGTTGTGGGGGCCGTTGTGGAGATTAAGCAAGCTATTGCCCAGAGTTGCAGAGTGGGACTCCATGATTGGAATAGGCACCGAGGCAAGAATTGTCAGGTCCGTGGAATTTTGAGGCCAAGACGCGCCGAGGCGGGGAATTGAACCCTGGTCCCGGGCCAGACCTCTGCATCAGGGTCTGCCGCTCTAACCATTGAGCCACACTTCTCCCAGTTATTATGCACCTGTTCAGGCCTGCTATATGAAAGAAGGAGCTGGTTGAAACAGCTGTTTAGTACATTAGGCAACCACTCCTGTAGAAAGGCAGTGGTGATATCAATGCAAGGAGTCAATGCCATATTAAGTATCCGCTTTGTGAGATACCTGTCTGTTGCTGAAAAGAAATAGAAAATTACATGTGCAAATCACATTTGGAAAGGACTTTTACCAAAATAATTTAAGACTTGCTTTTTCTTTAAAATCATTTTTATTGAAGAATTAAAGACAAGAAAATTGGCAACAATAGCAATACAACACCAATGGTAAATCATAGCAAAAAAAGTAAACAATAATGAAATAGTTCAGAGTATGGAAAAGAGCAATATAAGTCAATAAATATAGAACAAGTATGTTTTATATTACAAAAAGTGAAAGGGAGAAAGAAGAAACTAAGAGAAATAATAAAATAGTATTTAAGATATAGGTGAGTGTGCAGAAAAATATGTAGTGAAAGGTAACCCGAATATATCAGATTACATTTTCTGAGACATTGAGAATGTAGAAACAGTAGCTATTCTATGTTCATCACACAGAAAATTCCATCATATTAATATAGATAATTTAGAGGTGTCTTTCCAATAAGAAAGTGTCACCTTAAATGCAACAACAATAAAAGAAAACAAATAACATTGGCTTAGTGGAGAGGCAGTTCCAAGAAAAACATTTTGCATTGATAATGGAATATTACATTGAAAATGTTTTAGACATGTTAATCCAACAGATTCCCAAAATGTAAACAGATTGGAACAATAGTGTAATAAGTGAATTAAAGTCCCTGTGAAGGAAGAACAGGACCAGCACAATGGAGAAGAGGGCGGAGAGAATTTTGAGATACATTCAGGGGAAATCAGAGCTCTGTAATAATTAAAAAATAAAGCCTGCGTAATAAAAGCTGCTTTGGATGTTTTAAATATTTTAAGCCAAACTTTATACCAAGCAGGAGTGGGAAGTGAGATATAAAAATCAGTTTCCCACAATAGTTCAATAGTTGTTTTGGATCTTTCAGGGATAGGCAATAACATTATAAAATAGGCAGCCTTGGGTATAGAGTCATGAGAGATGTTATGTAATGGTGTATGGGGGTGAGTGATAAGATATCTGGAGGAAAATTATTAGCTGTTAAATAAGATTGAAGAGAAGACGATATTAAACTATATTCATGTAAAAATGAACTTGGTAAATTGTATTGTGTTTGCAATTTGGAAAAAGGAATACCAAAATGATGTTGTACAATCTGATGAATAATCATAATTACCTTCTCTTTCCGGTGTTTATAATAGAATGATAAACAACATTTGATACATTTGTTATACCAAATAGAGGAAGTAAAGAAACATTGATGCACATCAAAACCTGTGGAAAATTCAATTTGTAACAATTGTTGTGAATATTTTAGTAAAGGATTATTTGATATAAAGGTGCAGTTAGACATATAAATTGCATCTCCAAATGAGAAATCAATTAATAAAGAACGCTCAAATACAATCCATTGTGGTATTGGAATATCACATAAATCATGAGTTAAGGCAAAAAATAGACTAATTAAAAATGCAGAGTGATATAACTTAAAATCAGGAAAGCAGACACCACCCTCATTCTTGGGACATTTAAGTTAAGCTAAAGCAATACAGGATTGTTTATAATGCTAAAATAATTTGGTACAAATTGAATTGAGTTGAGAAAAATAAGAAGTAGGGATCTTAAAAGGCAACATAGATGGTATATAAAGGACATGTGGTACAATCATCATCTTAATGGTATCTAGCCTACCCCACCATGATAAGTGGAGAGGAGACTATGATGAAAGTAATTTCAGAAGTGTGCGTGTTAAAGAGTTAAAAGTATAACTAATTGTGTTCAAAATGGTGGAAGAGAACCAAATTCCAAGATATTTAATTTTGGTAGGGCACCAAATAAAATTAGTGTTCACAAATATATATTGATAACATGAAGAGTTTAATGATAATATTTGCACCAGAAAAAGGCGACTATCTTCGAGATACATATCTAACTGGATTACCTGAACTTTGCTTGTAGGGTGAAAAAGGCGGGGCATTCTTTTTGCTGATGTTTGGGATTCATTTTGGTGGGTCACCGTCTGCTGCATCATACTTTTCAACTTGTTGTGGGGATAAAGGCAGACATGAAAGTGTAAAGAGTGCTCTTTGAAGCATTCAACAGGCATACTTTTGGAAGAAATTGGGGAAAAGAGCAACTGGTCTAAACAGAATTTCTTTGATGTGGCTGGAGGTGGTGGTTTTGAATTGTTTTGGCAAGGAAGATGGTGCGCAGATTTTTGAAGGTTTTTTTTGTGGTTGTGGTTGTGGCAGTGGCCCTGCTGGGGAACAATTTCCAGAATAGGAAAGTGTCTTTCAATGTGGACAGCATGGCAGTGGTAAACATTGTAAATAGACAGCGAGAGATTTGAAGATACTCCAATTGTTACATTTCTTTTGTTGGCTTCTCTGACATATGATGTTACTTTTTGGGCATGGCATATACTTGAAGTCAACAATGACATTGTGGATCCTCTATCAACACATAACACCTTGGTATTCTCCAACAGAGGGAACTAGAGGCTACAAATGTTCAGGGTGAGCTGGTCTTCAAACCTTTCATGCACACACAAAAGAAGGTACCTGAATGGTTAGTCAGTAACAAAATGCAACCATATCCTTACAAAGCACTCAGTCAGTAAAGTGCTAGGCATTTCAAAAAATGTAAAGGACTGTCCTCACACACCACCAGGTGTCATGTTTCATCATTGGCAGTCCTTGCTCTATAAAGAACACATTTGATAGAGAGCTGGCCTACACCTGGAGACAGGGAGGCACTTCTAATAAGCTAATAAGCTAAGTGGCGGCCCGTGAATAACTGATTTTAAAAGCCAATGTAATAACCCAAATACATTTATTTGGTGGGTACTACTTGGTATTAAACACTGAAGTGTGGGGATTGGGGGAACTATTTACCCCATCACCACCTCTGTCATCAACATGTTTCTGCCTTAGGCCAAATGGGTCCGTGGCATTCATCAGGACAAAAAACAGGGATCCTAGCTTACCAATATGGTCAGATGTTACCACTATGTTAGGGTGACCTGTGTCATCCTCTAACTAAACTGGTGTTTCTTAAACCTGTGAAACAAATATAAGTATTATCAGTGAAATGCGTAGTTACATAAAGAAGGAATAGCAAACATACACACCATGCATTTATCAGAATTGCATGTGAGTGTGAAACACGTGACAATGCAAACGTGGAATACATTGTCAAAAAGTGAAAAATGAATTTCATTCGTTTTGTGAGAACAGCTCACATTCTTACCTCAAATTAGGATCCTAATTGCCCCACAGGAAGGGGGTAAAAGGGACCCCTGTAGTCACAGTTTATGGAAGGTAACGTTGGTGATTAAAAGAAGTATATAATCACAAACATAAGCCAATCAGCAATCTTAGCATGTAATGCTCTTTTTGGGATGCTGATTGGCTTCTGTTTGTGATTATATACTTCTTTTAATCACCAACTTTACCTTCCATAGAGTGTGACTACAGGGGTCCCTTTTACCCTCTTCCCATGGGGCAATTAGGACCCTAACTTAGGGTAAGAATGTGAGCTGGTCTCACAATACTACTAATAAAATTCATTTTTCACTTTTTGACAATATATTCCACATTTGCAGTGTCACGTGTTTCACACTTACTTGCAATTCTGACATATGCATGGTGTGTATATTTCCTTTTCCTTCTTTATGTAACAATGCATTTTACTGAAAATACTTATATTTGTTTTACAGGTTTAAGAAACACCAGTTTGGTTAGAGGATGACATAGGTCACCCTAACATAGTGGTAACATCTGACCGCATTGGTAAGATAGAAGCCCTGTTTTTCATCCTGATGAATGCCACGGACCCATTTGGGCCAAAGGCAGAAACATATTGACGACAGAGGTGATGATAGGGTAATAGTTCCGCCAATCCCCACACTTCAGTTTTTAATACCAATTAGTACCCACCGAATAAATGTATTTTATTTATTACATTGGGTTTTCAAATCACGTTTTCCGTGCCCCACTTAGCTTTATAGAAGTGCCTTCCTGTCTCCAGGTGTAGGCCCGCTCTCTATCAAACATGGCTTTTAGAGAGCGAGGACTGCCAATGATGAAGCAAGACACCTGGTGGTGTGCGACGACAGTCCTTTACATTTTTGGAGATGCCTAGCACTTTAATGATTTCGTGCTTTGTAAGGATATAGTTGCATTTTGTTAATGACTAATCATTCATGCTAGCTTCATTTCTGTGCGCATTGTGGATGCTCTATCTAGATCACAATGGAGAAGATTCTGTGGTCTAGCACTGGATGTGAACCAGGAGAAAAAAGGCAGCAATTTATCCAGTCAGGAACTCAGTGGCAGGCATGGGCAGGATGCTGTGCGGTAGACCACATAAATAATGTGACCAATTTAATTGTGTGCTTTAGCCCAAAAACCTTGCCACCAGTTTCTATTTCAGTCAAATTGCCAAGTGTAGCTTTTTATGGGAAGATTCTCTGGGGTTAGGACCTGTCTGTGGGGAGATGGATAAGAGGATACTGGTTGGCTGGATGAGGGAGAGGTGTTTTTCATCTAGGAACTGACGGTCTTACATTGACTTTGTTACATAAATTAGTACTTGTTCTTTAGAGGGTTTTGCATTTCAGAGTAGTTGGGTGAAAAGGGGGAAATGAGTGCTTAACAGTAGTGTAGAAGTTTGCATTAGAAAAAGCTAAGGCGCACAGGGTAGGCAAGTAATATTTAGAAAATACCCAAAGAAGGGATTGTGTCCTATGAGATGGTGGCAGAAATTTAAGAGTAGAGTTCTGTGTAAGGGCAGGCACATTTACCTAGACAAACACCGCCTTGCTTTACACATTTACGAGCGTGGAGTCATTTAGGCGAACTGCAGAGAGCTTGTAAATTACAGAGATGTCCTTTGGAGGGTCATTCCTTTCCTTGCCTTCAAAGATTTACCATCTTTCTCTGAACTCCTCCTTAGATTACAGTGTGCAAGCCTCACCCCACGACTTACCAGGGTGTCAGACCAACATTTGGTCAGGGTGGGGAATCACGATGTTTATCAGAATTGCAATTCCCTTACAATTCTGCTCTTCCCCTATATGCAGGCATGGACCTGATGATTATTTAACTACATCCTTCATGGTGTGGCCTGTGTAGTGTTCACAATGACACTTAGGCCCTCATTTAAAAGAGGCTTGCGCTGCCAGGATTTCGCTTTTTATGACAACTCAGTGGCGCAGGCCTCTCAATCATATCCATGAGGTGATGCATAGCCCCCCTGCGTGGTTTTGCATGGCCTTATAGATATGGAGTAAAGCAAGAAGTCCAAAGCGCTGCCTTGCCCTACTCTATGTAAAGGAGGCATTCCATGAGTGTTACTGTGGGTGATCCCACTCTACACCCATGGATTCTGAAACTGCCCCAGATTTACAACATCATGTAAACTTGTGAAAGCACCAAAAACGCATGCCTCCACAAAGCCGGCGTAACAACTAGAAATGTTTACATTTCTCCTTGTTTGTTTTTCTTTCCATGTGTGCTGCATCTGCAACACACACAGAGTGAGGAAAACACCTCTCTGGATTGTTTTTGTGCAGGAAAGTGCACCTTCCTGCAAAAAACAATCATGCCAACAACAGTGACACCGTTGCACCATGGTCTAAGTGTGCCTGCATTGGTTCTCGGTAGCAAATTGAGCGCTGGCTGAAAGGACAGGATTGCACCATGTCTTGTGAATACAGTGCATTCCTGCTTTTGCGAACTGGCGTAGGGCAGCGCAGCAAATGGACTTGCTGCGCTGCCCTATGCCAATTCCTTGTAAATGAGGCCCTCATTATGCATGTGCCTAGGTGTTTTTTAAGCATTATATGAAATGATTCTCAACTAACACAATAAGTCTGACTTTTTTTCATATGTATGTTGTTTGTCTTTACTTTTGAAATTTCAGATCTTATGTATTTCAAAGAACCCTCTTTCAGATTAGAAGAGTACATTTAGTATATATCACACTATTATGGGACTGTAAAACTTCCAAGAACCTCTTTAGAAAGAACATTTAGGGCATATTATCAATAGACGGCGATAAATATCGCAAAGTGCGCATAGCGCTTTTTTATTTATCGCCGTCTATCGCTGGAATTTGTCGCCCGGTTAGCGCGTTATTAACAACACGTATCACCGAGCCAATAAAAATTCCAGCGATAGCGGGGATATCGCCGTTTTCCATGGAACAACGCTGGTTTTCCACCGATGGTCCGTGGAAAACAGCGATATGGTTGGTGATAGGGCCCTGTGGTCTTAGACCCACAATCCACCTCCCATGTTAGGTATGCCTTCGTCAGGAATTTAACAGACGTCAAATTCCTGCGTTAAGGCCGAGTTAGCGCTATAAAGATCAGCGCTACACCGGACGGGGCCTCGTTTTAAATATTGCGAAGCCCCGTTAGCGATATTTTACACTGAAGTATTACGAGGCATGCCTACCTTGCAATTCATTAGCAATGCGAGGCGAGGCGGAAAGAAACCGGGCGCTAAGGCAAGGAAACACGCGCTAGCCTGTCCTTGTTAATCAAGCGATAAAATTATCACCGCTTTTCGCCCGAAAACTGATTCTAAAGCGGCGATAATGTTATTGCCGGCCCTTGATAATATTCCCCATTTGTTCTCTTGTTTATGGAGGAAAAAAATAAGGTAGCAAAGCAGGCCCACGCCTGGACAATAATAAACAGCTATTCTTCGTGTAAGAAGCCACCATACATGGACATAAGCTATTCCAGGACCCTTAAGATGAGGTTCATGCAGTTTCGATTTGGAGGGCTTCCATCATTGGATTTGGTACCTAAATGGTTAAACCGCTACTCTGGAATGTGATGCAGACTTTGCGTTTACGCATGCAAATCTATCAAACATTTATTATGCACCTGTTCAGGCCTGCTATATGAAAGAAGGAGCTGGTTGAAACAGCTGTTTAGTACATTAGGCAACCACTCCTGTAGAAAGGCATATCATGGTGATATCAATGCAAGGAGTCAATGCCATATTAAGTATCCGCTTTGTGAGATACCTGTCAGTTGCTGAAAAGAAATAGAAAATTACATGTGCAAATCACATTTGGAAAGGACTTTTACCAAAATATTTTAAGACTTGCTTTTTCTTTAAAATCATTTTTATTGAAGAATTAAAGACAAGAAAATTGGCAACAATAGCAATACAACACTAATAGTAAATCATAGCAAAAAAAGTAAACAATAATGAAATAGTTCAGAGTATGGAAAAGAGCAATATAAGTCAATAAATATAGAACAAGTATGTTTTATATTACAAAAAGTAAAAGGGAGAAAGAAGAAACTAAGAGAAATAATAAAATAGTATTTAAGATATAGGTGAGTGTGCAGAAAAATATGTAGTGAAAGGTAACCCGAATATATCAGATTACATTTTCTGAGACATTGAGAATGTAGAAACAGTGGCTATTCTATGTTCATCACACAGAAAATTCCATCATATTAATATAGATAATTTAGAGGTATCTTTCCAATAAGAAAGTGTCACCTTAAATGCAACAACAATAAAAAAAAACAAATAACATTGGCTTAGGGGAGAGACTATCAAAATCTGATGAGGCAGTTCCAAGAAAAACATTTTGCATTGATAATGGAATATTACATTGAAAATGTTTTAGACAAGTTAATCAAACAGATTCCCAAAATGTAAACAGATTGGAACAATAGTGTAATAAGTGAATTAAAGTCCCTGTGAAGGAAGAACAGGACCAGCATAATGGAGAAGAGGGCGGAGAGAATTTTGAGATACATTCAGGGGAAATCAGAGCGCTGTAATAATTTAAAAATAAAGCCTGCGTAATAAAAGCTGCTTTGGATGTTTTAAATATTTTAAGCCAAAATTTATACCAAGCAGGAGTGGGAAGTGAGATATAAAAATCAGTTTCCCACAATAGTTCAATAGTTGTTTTGGATCTTTCAGGGATAGGCAATAACATTATATAAATAGGCAGCCTTGGGTATAGAGTCATGAGAGATGTTATGTAATGGTGTATGGGGGTGAGTGATAAGATATCTGGAGGAAAATTATTAGCTGTTAAATAAGATTGAAGAGAAGACGATATTAAACTATATTCATGTAAAAATGAACTTGGTAAATTGTATTGTGTTTGCAATTTGGAAAAAGGAATACCAAAATGATGTTGTACAATCTGATGAATAATCATAATTACCTTCTCTTTCCGGTGTTTATAATAGAATGATAAACAACATTTGATACATTTGTTATACCAAATAGAGGAAGCAAAGAAACATTGATCCACATCAAAACCTGTGGAAAATACAGTTTGTAACAATTGTTGTGAATATTTTAGTAAAGGATTATTTGATATGAAGGTGCAGTTAGACATATCAATTGCATCTCCAAATGAGAAATCAATTAATAAAGAACGCTCAAATACAATCCATTGTGGTATGGGAATATCACATAAATCATGAGTTAAGGCAAAAAATAGACTAATTAAAAATGCAGAGTGATATAACTTAAAATCAGGAAAGCAGACACCACCCTCATTCTTGGGACATTTAAGTTAAGCTAAAGCAATACAGGATTGTTTATAATGCTAAAATAATTTGGTACAAATTGAATTGAGTTGAGAAAAATAAGAAGTAGGGATCTTAAAAGGCAACATAGATGGTATATAAAGGACATGCGGTACAATCATCATCTTAATGGTATCCAACCTACCCCACCATGATAAGTGGAGAGGAGACTATGATGAAAGTAATTTCAGAAGTGTGTGTGTTAAAGAGTTAAAAGTATAACTAATTGTGTTCAAAATGGTGGAAAAGAACCAAATTCCAAGATATTTAATTTGGGTAGGGCACCAAATAAAATTAGTGTTCACAAATATATATTGATAACATGAAGAGTTTAATGATAATATTTCGTTTTTTGAAAAGTTAAATTTATATCCAGAGATACTAGAATGTAAAAGAATTTTGTGTAAAAAAGGAGTTAAAGAATAAAGGTTGTCGGACATATAAACTAAAATATCATTAGCATAAGCTGATAATTTGGTTTCAGTGAAATTATGTTTAAAATCTGATATGAGTGTGTTACAACAAATACATTTAAGGAAAGGCTGTAAAAAAGAATACATAGCAAGGGAGATAGAAGAGAACCTTGCCGTGTACTTCTATGTAACTGAAAATAATGAGAAAAAACGATTGTTGACAAAAATACTAGCACAGGGATCAGCGTATAACAATTTTACAAATGAAATTTAATTAGGGCCAAAGCCACACCATTGGAGAGTGGTAAACATACATTTCCAGTTAATACAGTCAAAAGCCTTTTCGGCATTAAGAGACAATGCAGCTAGAGGAGAGTGGTATTTTTTACCAAATGCAATAACATTTGAAAACATCCTAGCATTCTCAGTAGCCAGTCTGCCCTTAACAAAACCAGATTGATCAGTTTTTTTATCAGTAAAGGAACAATAGTCTCAAGGCGGGACACTAGATTTTGGCAAATATTTTGGAATCATAATTAATTAATAAAAGTTGACAGTAGTTTTTAGAGAGGGTGTGATCCTTATCAGGTTTGGGAATGAGGACAATCAAAGCTTCTAGAAGAGAACCAGTGGCCTTAGAATCTGCAGGAAAAGAAATAAAAAGTTCAAGTAGTTTAGGGGCAAAAATGGAAGAGAAAGAAAATAAAAAAATCAATAGAAATGCCTTTTGGACCAGGAGGCCTGGTTTTTTAAGGATTTCCTAGAGAGTTATTTCAGCTTCTAATAGGTCAAATATATCAGGCATATGAGGAGGATTAGGGAGACCACTGACGAAAATATGCATATTATGTCCTGAGGGGGTGGTATCATCAGAATACAATAATTGGTAATATTCTTGGAAAGTGGTAGAGATGACAGCATCAGAGGTTGCAATTTTATTGGAATAATCATTCAGAATGGAGTCAATGTTTTTACGTTCAGATTTGATTTTTAAGAAATTATTCAACATCTAGCCCCCTTTGTTTTGACGTCTGTGGTACTTAGATTTAACTTTAAGGAGGATATTACAGGCATCAACAGTCGCACGTTTGTTAAGAGCAGACTTTTCTTTAATCAACTCGTGTAGGACAGAAGAGGTTTTAGACAGAAAATAAGTATGCTCTATTGGTTTAGGTTGTTGTAATATTGTATTGCATTTAGCATGATTGAGTTTTTCCTCTTTGCTAGTAGGCTATGCTAATGGCACACAAGAGGCCTTAAAAGAATCCCAGGTATTAGAATAGATGTGTTTGAAGGTTGACTAAATTTAAAAGACTCATTGATAAAGGTAGTATTCTCTGTAAGAAAATTATTATCGATAAAAGAAAATTATTACATTTCCAGTGACCATTTTCAGAATTATTTAGAGTTAATTCAAAGGAAGAAAAAAACAGGAGATTGGTCGGAGATAAAAATAGAGCCAATCTCTGAGGATTGGATAGATGGAAGTAGAGGTTTAGTAACCATAATATAGTCAATTCTAGAACGGGTATGGTGAATATTGGAGAAAAACGTGAATTTAGAGGATTCAGGGTTAAATGTTTTCCAAACATCTAATAATGGATAAGTGGCAATGGTAGAATGAAATGCCTTATGAGGTTTGTCAGGATTAAATTTACATTTAGACTGTCTATCATTAAAGGGATCGAACCTTTGATTGAAGTCTCCTGCAACAATAATGTTAGGGTTGTCAATAGAAACTAATGTTATCTTGACGTTGTTCTAGAAATCTGGGTCCAATTTAAAAGGACCATAAATATTAAATAAAGAAATTTATCAGTTATGAATTACAAACACAACTAATACACATCGTTCATCATTATCACATTGAGTTGATAACATTTGTGTGTAGAATAATGTATTAAAAAGAGTAGCAACACCAGCATTATGATTAATCGCAGGAGGAGAATATACAACTTGCCCTACCCATTATCGTTTTAATTTAAGTGATTCACCATTGTTACAATGAGTTTCCGGCAAGAAAGTAACAGGTGAAGTTAATCTAGATGAATGAAAAAGTACATGTTGATTTTAACAGGATGTCCCAAGCCAAGAACATTCCATGAGACAACATTAAACATATTGGGCAATGGGATGAAAGATGTAGGGAACACAAATGACACGATGCATAGACGCTGAAGGAAACAAAAGGACACCCTTTATTAATAAATATGTAACACATACACAATGTAAAAATAAAAAACAAAAAACGAAAGAGCACTCACCAAACAATATGAAAAAGGAGAATAAAAGGCAAGAAATGAGAAGGGATAAGAAAGTGACACTAAGATAAAGAAATAGACCAAGGAGAGAATTCCAGATCTAAAATGAAGAGCAGAAGAAATTAACATGGGACGCAACAGCACCAAGAGTAAGAAGAGAGGCAGAAAGAGAGAGATTATGATGTAAAAGAGAAAAAAGCCATGTAAAATGATTACAGAGGTAGTAGAAGATATGTAAGAGTAGCAGTAGTTAGTTAGAGTTATTTAGGATTACTGGGCAGAAGTATCCATACAATGATGTGAAATACTTTGGAGAATAGGTTTTAGTTTGATAGGATGGTCAAAGGATTATGTAGTACCCCCATAAGTAATTTTACATAAACAGGAATGCAAAATGCCTTAACAAATGTGCAATTGTCTTATTTGTGGATGGAGAGAAAGAAATGATTTCCTTCTGACATTAGTAGCATTGGATAGATTTTGAGATATGTAAATATTTTGACCAGACCATATAAGACGACGTTTTACTTTTGCTGCCTTCCACACACAGATCAGATCTCTAAATTCCAAGAATAATATTATAACTCCTCTGGGTTTTGTAGAATGAGGTTTGAAGTGACCAAGACGATGTGCACTTTGAATTTTCAATGGTGGATCATGTTGAAAGTCCAAAAGCTCAGACAGGAACTTTTTCAAAAAGGTAAGGAGGTCCGGGCCCTCCAAATTTTCTAGGAGGCCATATAGACGAAGGTTATTACGTCTGTTTCTATTTTCAAGGTCTTCAGTATGTAATTTGACCCCTTGTATTTCTTGTTCCAGGATAGGAATCATGGTGATAGCATCAAGTAGATCACTTAAGCTTTGCTTCATGTCAAACAATTTTGCTTCCATATTAATCCGTCTATCTTCAATTTGTTGGAGTTTTCCATTAGTAGTATTCATGAAGGGTTTTAAACCCCTCAAATCATCAAATATAGTGTCAAGAACAGGATAGTGTGATGACATAACAGATGGGGGGATTATTTTTCACTCCCTTTGGTTTAGTCCCAGAAGAAGTGGGTTTAGCAGTAGCTAAAACTCCACTGCCCATTTCAGCGTGATGTCAAGGGCAATGTGTTAGCTTTTGTGGTGGTCTGAGCCTGCCCATATGATGTAGCAACAGCACGCAAAAATATATGCAGGTGGAGAGTGAAGTATGCTCAGTCTCCAAAGTGAAGATAGAAAAGATGTATTGAATTTGAGCATGATATGATATATTAAAAGCAAAGAAGGCACTCAAATAGTCAAAATCCCAGCATGAGAAAAAAGAATGAGAGAAAAAAAGAGAAAGTAGCAATATCTAAGTATAAAATGCTGTGAGACTGAAACAGCATATAAGCATCTTTAATGGCATTTATAAAAAAAGTAATTCAGTGAATAAAATGGCAGAATAAGCATTAGAATATGTAACTCAAAGAACATTCCTTTAAAAGATAATCTGTATTTAGCTGTTTTAGCTGTTAAGAAAAGAGAAAAACGCACAAACTTTGTTGAGAGTTTAATTGCTGAAATGCTGATATGCCTTAGCAGGGAGCCATAGATTGTGAGTGGCATGTTAATGAAATGATGGCCGTTTGCATCTGAAGAGAAAACTCATCACCATAGTTCTGGGTCGAGGAAAGCACACAAGTATAGCCAGAGCAGCTCGAAATGCTTCGCTGATTGTCGGAAACATTTTGATGCAGAGCAGCCACCCTGCGCATATGGTAAGAGGCTGTACTGAAGACAAAAATGCTACCTGCTCTAGCGGAGCTCAGTCCATCACCGCCATCTTCCTTGGCACGTAGACCTCGCCCTCTTAGACTTGCTTTTTAAATGAATAATTCTTGACATGGTAATGTAAGCTTATTTTAAATGCAATGGTTTTAACTAAGTGAACATCAATACATTTTTGTACCATACCATAATCACATGTGGTGGGCCCTAATTGGGCACCCTTGGGCTGCCCACCTCAGTAGATTAGGTTGTTTTCTCTAGGCCTGATGAATTTCTTGTGGCGATTGCATTTAAGGTATCTCAAATTGAGATTCCTTAAATGCAATGCATTAAAGTGAAAAAAATAGCGATTTCGCTAATTGCGGGAGCAAATTACCATGAAGCTGGACTTCATGGTAATTTGCTAAAACTTTGAAAAATGCACTTTTTGGCATTTTTCAAAGTTTCATGTTGCGCACACACATGCCCTTAGAGCATGTGTGTGTGCAACATATGTGCACTGATCTATTTCAGGGGTGCAATAGGGTGTCATCTTGACACCCTTGCACCCTTGGAATTGCGTGAGCAATTTGCGAGTACCTACTGGTACTCGCAAATTGCTCTTGCAATCTCCCATTCATTCCTATGGGCCTGGAGGCCCATAGGAATAAATGGGACGGCATTTCCTAATTGCGACTCGGTATTTGCGAGTCGCAATTAAGGAATGTGTGGGAATCGCTATTTCTGTAGCGATTCCTACATGCATAGGCTTTTGTGATTCCTTAATTGCGATTCCTTATTAATCGCAATTAAGGAATCGCAAAAGCATTTGTTGATGCATGTGCCAGTAAATGACTCCGTCCAGGAAATACAAAACATTTCTTGGTCTTGTCTGAAACTGACTATTACGCCACAACAGTATTGGTGGGTGCAGGTCATGGCACCAGAGGATATTTATCATCATCAAACTTTTCCTCTAGAGCAAAAGATGGACAGACACAGGAGTAAGCAGGAGGCAGAGTCAAGAAATCAATGATAAAAGGAGAAAAGAGGTATTAAAAACAACCTTCAAGTGTGAAAAAATAGATAGGAGGTATAGGGTGATGAAACAACAACTGTAAAGGGCAATCAAGACTAGGAACCCCAGTGTAGAATAGTGTCCTTTTCGACATGGTCAACATCACTTTTTGCCTGGTATTTGGTGTAATTTCGACTGGAAGTGCACACCAGGCCTCCAGTGTCAGATCTCTTTCCCCAAAACTGTAAAATTGTTTCCCCTTTTGGCAATACCTTTAGTACCCTCTGAAAGATCCTAGTAAATGGTGCCCCTGGTACCTAGTGCATGATGTACTAAAGAGGGTCCCTAAAGGTGGCAGCATGAATTGTGTCACCCTAAAGGCCCCTTCACCGAGCTTACACAAACTGCCACTACAAGCTGCATGTGTTGGCACAGACAAAATTGAAAACACAACATGGCATCTTCTGTGTGCCATGCCTTCCAACACTACATGCAGCATAAGTAAGGCACTCCTTCCATAAGCCTTACCGCCCTAGGGCAGGGTGCACTATATTACATATGAGGGCATAATTACACGATATGCCCCTGTGCTGGTCAGTTCCATTACTGCCAGTACAGGTTATAAGGGAGCCATGTCAAACGCATGTGCTGGGCATAGGTGAAAATGAGTTCCCCAGCTACGTGAAGGCTTCACAGAAAATAGAGATGTCTGGTATCCAGCATCCCGTATTAATAAACCCACACTGATTCCAGTGCCAGATTTTATAACACGTGCACAAGAGAGGGCACCTTAGAGGTGCCCTCTGAAAACCTACAAGCCCCTGGTGCTGACTGACTGGATTTCATCAGCCTGCCACCAGAAGCGAGTGTCTGAACTCCATGAGTAAGGGCCTTTACTCTCAGGAGGCCAGAAACCAGGCCTGCTTGGGTAGGGGGTGTTTTTACCTCCTCCCACAGAATGAGCATCGTGAGGTCTGAACTTCCCTGTTGGGTCCACCCGACTGGCCTCCCAGTCCGACTCTGCAGTATCTGTTCACGCAGGCCAATCCCTATCCTCTGACCCTGGGCACCCGACTCTGTTTTGCAACACTGCACCCGGTGGCCCTCATGCCACTGGAGATGATTTGCTGGTGCTGCCTTGGACCTTGCCTGATACTCACGTCAAGCCTAGGCGGTTGGTCTCATAAGTTGCTGCAAATAACTTTGACATATTTTTTTCTCCTTCCTTAGGGTAACGCACAGTTGACTTTTTAAATGCAAAAGTATTTCTCTTCAAAAACGTAGTTACCTGATTGTATTGATTCTGGTGCCTAAACATATATAAAGATACTTGTTATTTTTATAAATTGGTGTGGATCTCCTTATTGAGTTGTGTGCATCATTTATTAACTATTGAATGTATTTGCGGATGTCTCACTCTCCTCTCTGATAAGCCTAAGGCTGCTTGACCCCCTAGAGATTGCTAGAGCAAGCCCCTGTCCACTCGTAAGGGAATACCCGGACTAGTTTTGATGTACTACATAAAGACACAGCTTCCTACTTTGGTGGTGCAGTGGTGGGGTACAAGACTTGATATCTGCTGTACCACGTGATTAATACATGATTGCACTAAGGAATCCAAAATTGTCTTTAGTTTAAAAAAAAATCTGATTACGATTTTTTTCCTTAATTGTTTAAATCCTCGCTGTAAGGGCCTTGCATTACTTCCCACAAGAAACTGTTTATAGTTTAAATAGTGTTTTAGTTAGTTGGGCCTGTAGTGTTGTGTGTCGATTTAGATACCGTATATAGGTTTCCGGATTTATGTCCTTATATAGGCACAATTCGCATTGCCCATATTTAGGCATAGAAATCCTACCCTTATTTAGGCATTATCCATGCTAACCAAATACAGGCATGGCCACCTACATCCGTTCAACTATGTCCCAATGAGTTCTTGGAAAACCAGACTCTTAAGCCTTTAGGACTTACCCTTGCTTGGATATTGATTTCTCCACGAACTCATTTATTATGCATGAACATCTATTCCATAGGGGTTCATTCATGACGTTCTTCTGCCCGACTTTTACGTCAATGCTGGCATTCCTAAACACCTTCAAGGTATAAATATACCTTCACTTACCATGGCAAACCACGGTTCGGCTGCCTACTTGCACGACGCTGCTCGCCACGGCAAGTTCGGAAGGAAGTCAAGTCCCCGCCTGACACACTGATCAGACGCTCTCATCCTCCTTGCAGAGAATCCAGCTCCAGTGTTTCTGACTCCCCTTGCGGGGTGTTAGAGATCGAGACTCGGAAAGAGATTCCAACCTCACTCATTCTAAGGTATGGAGTGGACTAGAACCTAGAGGGACTTTTTGCAAATCTTGGTAACTATAGCTAAACTAGACTATAGACAAACAGCACCTACTTCTTACCTCGTGCTACACTTAGGTTAGGTACACTGGGGTAGAACTAGCTAGAAGCATCAGATGAGTATTAACATTTTAGCCTGTGTTATTTATGGATGTATTTTTATGAATATCTGTCATAGCTATAAACCATGCTATTGCAGTATTATTTTATCTTACTGCTAACGCTGTACATATTATACTTCGCATTCTGTCTCACGATTGTAGCAGTTCATATCTCCTGCACGAGAAATAAGACTGTTCAATAAACCCTTTTGATTGAAACGCCTGTCTGTCCATTTCTGTGTAACTCTGTGGAAACGAAGCATGCACGATTGACTGAGTGAAACTGTTATCTATTGTTTCCACGATTCTGAGATTGTTCCTATTCTAAGGAAAACAAAGTTGTCATGTTTATGCGGTTGTCAGAAACTAATTCCTTCTTGTTTATTCGAGAAGTTTCTAGTGACCTCTGATTTAGCTGGCACACACAAGTAATTAAGTTTAATGTACTCGATAGAGACATACTGACCTCAGTCCTATGTCAAAACTATAGTGTATATTATTCCAATGCGCAGAGCCTATCAGGAATATAGGAACTGCACTACAGTAGAAAGTACTTAATTTTTTTGTAGTTTTCTAAAAAGGTACCAACTACTTTAATACTATGTCTGAGGCAGGTCCTTCCCAGGAGCTCAACCTGGGACCCAACAGGAAACTTATGTTGGCCAGAATTAAGTCCCTCTGCCAAGTGTGGAGCCTCCCCATGGGACCTAGGCCCACTAAGGCACACCCGCAAAAACTACTTGCAGAAAATGCTAGATCCCTGGTGGAGTAAGGAACTCCTAATAAAAGAGGGGAATAGGTCACTGAGGTGGATGAAGAAGACAATGATTCCAGCAGTGAACTTACTGATGGCAACACAAGGGGGTGCTACTGGTAGTGCCCCAGAAGACTTAGAGAGTGAATATGCTGATCTTCAAAAACTAACCAAGAGGATATCCTCAGAGGCCAGGCTCTTAGCTATAGAAAAGGAAAGATCTGAGATGGGCCTAGGACCCATCTCTGATAGCAGCAAAATAATAAATAATGAAAAACATGAAGCTGTTGGCCCTAAGATCCCCAAAGGGATTGTCCCCAAATACACAGAGGGTGATGATATCACCAAAAGGTTTACCGCTTTCGAGAGGGTTTGTAAAATTAGGCAACTTAGGAAAAAGTATTGGGGCTCTCTTCTATTGGTGCTGTTGTCAGGAAAGTGAGGGGATAGGATCCTGACACTTAATGTGGCAGATGCTGAATTGTCCTATGATCTCATGAAGAATACGCTGATTTAGGGCTTTGGACTCACCACTGAGGAATACAGGATCAGTTTCAGGGAGATTAGACAAACCGAGAGCCAGACATGGGTAGATTTTGTAAACTTTTCAGTGAAAACACTAGGGGCCTGATTTACAAAGGTAAAATGAGACGAAAGTCTAACTTTACAATTTTCGGAACTCACAAAGGGTATTTACCACCAAAAGTTGAACTTTACGACTTTTGGTATTCACAAACGGCATTTACGAGTAGTAAATGCCCTTTGTGAATACTGAAAGTTGCAAAGTTAGACTTTCATCTCTTTTTACCTTTGTGAATGGGTCCCTAGGTGTGGCTGGTTAAAATATAACAATGTGCAAGACTATGATAAGAGAGCACCTGTTGAGTAATTGTGTTCCTGAGAGATTACATCTATACTTGGTAGACCTAGGTCTGCTTTCCCCTCAAGAGTTGGGAAAGAAGGCAGACCACTGGGTCAAGACATGGGTATCCGAGACAACTCCTGGTGGGGGTGACCAAAAGAAAGGGGTCGCTAAGCCCTCCCAAAGGAAAGATTGTAACCAGTAGAAAAACGAAAAACAAGAGTCTTCTCAAGGTCTGTAAAAACCTGTTCAGATGGGTGGGCCAGAGCCAAAACACAGTCTAAGGGGGGTATCAGGGAAATAACTGGGATCCCAAGAAGGCTTGGTGCTTTAATTGCAAGGCCAGTGGGCACCACACTAAGGACCCTGGCTGTCCCAACAAAAAGAGTCCCCCTAGTGCCCCTGCAGTAAATGCAGTGGTAAGTCTCCAGATGGGATCCCAGGTGAGCCCTGACCATGTGAGAGAGCTCACTGAAACAACTTTAGTCTCAGAGGATGAGGTGGATGTAGCTACCCTGGCTGTCTGGCCTATTAACATGGAAAAATACAGACAAAAGCCTCATATAAATGAGATCAGAGTTAAAGCACTGAGGGATACAGGCGACAATGTCACAATGGTGACTGAACGTCTGGTATCTTTAGAACAATACCTGACTGATGAGACATGTAACTGTCCTCAATGCTGACAATCAGGCTAATGTCCATCCCATGATGATGGTGGACTTAGAATGTAGATGTGTTGCTGGCCAAAAGAAGGCGGTGGTATCCTCTGTAATTCCTGTAGAATGTCTGCTAGGCAATGATCTGGAGTCCTCAGCATGGGTAGAAGTTGAAAGAAAAACTCATGGAGCTATGCTGGGTGTACCTGAATGGCTGTGAACAAAAACAAGAGCACAATGCAAACCCAGGATGAGAAAGAGGAATTGGAGACTGGAAGAATGGCCCAAACCTCCAATAGAAAAGTCCAGAAGACTGGGACAGCTGGGAAACCAGCTTCTGAACAGACACAAGCTCAGTTCCCCTCTCCTCTGTCATCTCTAGAGGGAACTGATCCCCAGGACCTTGGGCCTTACACGGCAGAGCTCCTGTGAAGCACTGTGCCAGGGACAGAGGGCCTGTCCCACTCTTAAGAGATATCAGTGGCTCCCACAGAGCCTATTTGGAAGAAGGGCTCCTTTACACTGAGGTCAGAGACCCCAAACCTGATGTCACTAGGAGAGTGATAGTGCCTAGGATGTATAAAGAGTTTTTACTCACTTTGGCTCATGACATCCCCTTAGCTGGGCATCTTGGCATTGCCACAATGTTAAGTAGGTTAGTTACCCACTTCTACTGGCCAGGTAGGTCTCAAAAGGCGAAGGAGTTTTGCAACTCTAGTGCCACCTGCCAAGCCAGTGGCAGAGCAAGTAGCCACCCAAAGGTCCCCTGAATTCTACTTCTGATGGTTTGGTTTCCCTTTGGAAGGGTAAGGGTTGACGTTGTTGGCCCCCTAGACCCTCCAACAGCATCAGGGAATAGATTTATATTTTTGGTGGTGGATCGTGCCACCAGATACCCTGAGAAAATACCCTTAGGGCTACTACTATTCCTACAGTGGCTTGGGCCCTTACTGGAATCTTTACAAGAGTGGATTTCCCTATGGAGGTGGCATTAGACAGAGGTACGAACTTCATGTCTGGCTACCTGAAACACATGTGGGCTGAATGTGGAGTGTGCTGAATGTGGAGTGACTCACAAATTCACCACCCCATATCCCCTACAGACAAGTGTTTTAGTTGAAAGATTCAACAAAACCATGAAAGACATGATCGTGGGACTCCCTAAAAAACTCAAAAGGAGATGGGATGTCTTACAGCCGTGCCTACATTTGGCCTACAGAGAAGTGCCACAGAAGGAAGTAGGGTTTTCACCCTTTGAACTTCTGTTTTGCCATTCTGTAATGGGACATTTGTGTCTAGTAAAGTAAGGCTGGGACAGACCTCTCAAAGACCCTAAGCAAGACGTAGTGGACTATGCGCTTGGCCTACATTGAAGGATGGTTGAGTACATAGAAAAAAGCATCTAAAAACCTTGAGGCCAGCCAAGAGCTCCAGAAGCTCTGGTATGACCAAAAGGCTACACTGGGGGAGTTCAACCAGGGCAGAAGGTATAAGGTTTGGAGCCTGAGGCTCCTGGGGCCATCCAGGACAAATAGAGTGTCCTCTACCTTGGCACTTGCAGGAACCCCAAAAATGGTCATCCACGTAAAGCGCCTTAAACCCTGTCCTGACAGGGCTGATGTGGCCATGCTGATGGTCATTAATGAGGATCAGGAAGAAGAAAGTGAAGCTCTCCCTGACCTCCTCTTTCACAACCCTAAAGATGGGTCAGTGGAAGGAGTGGTCTTTTCAGACAACCTCTCTGCCCAATAGTGGGCTGACTTCAGGCAATTCCTGCAACAGTATCCTGAACTCTTCTCTTTGACCCGTGGTCAGACAACCTGGTGTACACATGATGTGGACACTGAGGACAGCCTACCTGGCAAAAATAAAATCTACAGGCAGTCTGACCATGTCAAAGAGAGCATCAAAGCTGAAGGAAGGAAGATGCTGAAATTGGGAGTCATTCAACCCTCTAAGAGCCTGTAGGCCAGGCCCAGTTGTCTTAAACCCCAAAACTCAAACCAAGGGTGGTAAAACAGATCTGAGGTTTTGTGTGGACTATAGTGCTTTAATGCAGTAACCAAGACAGATGCATACCCAATTCATAGGGTTGACAAATTGATTGACAGGTTAGGGGCAGTCAAGTTTTTCAGTGCATTTGATTTGACATCAGGGTACTGGCAGAGTGGTCTGACCCCATGAACGAAAGATACATCTGTATTCTAAACCCCAGATGGGCATTATCAGTTCACTGTTATGCTCTTTGGACTAAAGAATGCCCCTCCCACCTTACAAAGGTTGGTGCACAAAGTTCTTGCTGGGCTGGAGTAATTTATTGTGGCAAATCTTGACGATATTGCTATCTTTAGCTCCACCTGGCAGGATCACTTGATTCACTGTAGTAAGATCCTTGAGGCTCTATGAAATGCAGGTCTCACTATCAAGGCAAGCACGTGCTGGATAGGTCAGGGCTCTGTTGTATACTTGGGTCACCTAGTGTGTGGAGGCCAAGTTGAACACTTACAACCCAAGATCCAGACAATTCTTGACTGAGTAGCTCCAACCGCCCAGACTCAAGTCAGCGCTTTCCTTGGCTTGACTGGGTATTACCAGGGGTTTGTGAAGGGGTATGGGTCAATTGTGACCCCTCTCATGAAAATAACCTCCAAGAAAATGCCAAAGCAAGTAAACTGGACAATGAGCTGTCAAAAGGCTTTTGACACTCTGAAAAAAGCATAGTGCTCAGCACCCATTCTAAAAGGTCCTGATTATTCAAAGCAGTTCATAGTGCAGACAGATGCCTCTGAACATGGGATAGGAGCGGTTCTATCCCAAATCAATGACGATGGCCATGACCAACCTGTTGCTTTAATTAGCAGGAGGTTACTCCCCAGAGAGCAGCATGTAGTCCCATTGAGAGGAAAGCCTTTGCTGTGGTTTGTTCCCTGAAGATATTGAGACCATACTGGTTTGGCATGCACTTCCTTGTTCAAACCAACCACAGGCCTCTCAGATGACCAAGCAAATGAAAGGTGAACACTTCAAACTGTTAAGGTGGTTCATCTCTCTACAGGGTATGGACTTTATAGTGAAACACACCCCTGGGACTGACCTTGCCAATGGAGATGACCGTTTCAGGTTCTTCCACTTAGAAGATGAATACCCTCTTGGGTAAGGTTAGTCTCATCCTCTTTCATTTGAGAGGGAGTTATGTAGGAAAGTACAATTTTCGACAATGTCACCCCCACTTTTTTCTTGCCATTTGATGTGATTTCGACTGGAAGTGCACCGGGTTCCTGTTTACCAGGCCCCCATGTCAGATCTATTTTCCTAAAACTGTAGAATTGTTTTTCCCAATTGGCAATACCTTAAGTAGCCTCTGAAAGTCCCTAGTAGATGGTGCCCCTCGTACCTATGGCCTGAGGTACTAAAGAGTGTCCCTAAGGGTGGCAGCATGAATTGTGCCACTCTGAGGGTCCCTCGCCGAGCTTACGCAAACTGCCACTGCAGGCTTCATGTCTTGGTTCAGAAAAAATTTAAAACACAAGGCACCCTCTGCGAGCAGATTGAGTAAGGCACCCCTACCACAGGCCTTACTGCTCTAAGGCAGGGTGCACTCTACTACATGTGATGGCATGACTTTATGAGGGGATGTGCCCCTGTGCTGGTCTTTTCCATTACTGCCAGTACAAGTGATCAGGAAAGCCATTTATAAAGCATGTGCTGGACACTGGTGAAAACGATTTCCCCAGCTATGTGATGGCTTCACAGAAAACATGGATGTCTTGTATTCAACATCCCATATTAATAAACACACACTGATTCCAAAGTCGGATTTAGTAATACATGGACACAGAGGGCACCTTGGAGGTGCCCCTGAAAACCTACCAGCCCCTGTTGCTGACTGACTGGCCTTCACTGCCTGCCACCAGAGACGAGGGTCTGATCCCAAAGGGTGAGGGCCTTTGCTCTCGGGTGGCCAGAAACCAGGCCTGCTTGGGCAGGGGGTGTTTTCACCTCCTCCCACAGAATGACCTGCAGATTAACATTCCAAGGCAGGTGAGCTTCAAAGAAGTCTCTGCCTTTGGTATGCAAATCTGGTTTCTCTCAGAGGAGATGAAATCTCCCCTTTTGTCCATAACCATTTGGCACCTGAACAGGTTGGAAAATTAGCTAGACAGATAGGCATGTCCACCCTCAGGCTAGTGCTACCCCTTAGGTAGGCTACCTGAAGTGGAGGCGACTTTTCAAAGTTAGCCATCTTGGTGATGGCAAAATCAAGAATTCTGGGACAGGGTTATGACCACCTCTCCCAGCAAGGGTAGGTAGCCCTTTGTATACTACTCTACACTCCCCTTACACCTCAAAAGTCAGTATTTAGGGGAGCGCATGGCACCAGAGAATCATATCATGCCAACCAAAGAAAGAAGAAGGACCAAGAGAAAGCAAGAACTGCAGAATAAGCAACTGACCTGGCACCAACACTGCTGGCCTGTATGCCTCCTCTCACCAATTGCGTCAAAGTCATCTGGCCCTTCAAACTGCTGCTCCTCCAAAGCCTGGTAGGACTGCCTGTGCCCAAAATAAAGTTTTAAAAACATTTTACAGCATAGGCATGTAGGAGTGGAAGATCTGGGGTAAAATAAACAAGCATTGGCATAGCCAATAGGTCTCGCTTTTGAGACCTTATAAGTATTTAGTTATGCAGCACAATATCCTTGGTGCACCAACATCAACTGTTGCATGGCTAAACACTTCTAAGGTTCCAAAGGCAAGATCTATTGGCTATGCCAATGCTTTTTTTTGTTGTTGTCTCACTGATGGTGTGGTAGGCGCAGTTTACCTGGACTAGCATTTTAAGATTATGACAGGAGCACGTGGTGTGAACAAGCATGGGCCCTGGTTGTCTTATCATAAGGTGCGGGCAGGAGTAATGGAGCTGCAGTTCTAAGTGAGTGTGGAAATCAAAGGGTAGACTATGGTAGCCCAAATGGTCAAAGGGATGAATTAGGTGAGCAGCCCAGACAAGTTGTTTCCTTTAAGTGGTGGCTGGAGCATGACCATTAGGGCGCAGCAAGGCTATCACAGTATAGAAGGGGCTGTGGAAAAGGCTTGGTGGGGTGGGAAATGGACTGGAATTAGGGTGTCATTTACCAACAGAGGACTCTCAAGCGAGTGTCTGTCATGGGCACTGCGTTAGTGGTGTGCTGGCATGCCTCATTCCTCTGTGGTGCAGTCAATGTATAGTGTAAAGATGGGTGCATAATCCTGCATTCAACACTGGCCTAAGGCCGGAGCATCTCCACAAAATAAACAGAAATAATCCAAAAATGCACACTCCAATTTTTTAACGTGTTTGTCAATGTTTGTGGTGCTGTAGTAGTAGTGCTCCGTTGTTGGAAGAAATAAATACTTCAACTAACCATGTTTAAGCGCGGGCAAAAGTAAAGAAATAGATTTTTTTCTATTTCTTTACTTTTGCTATAATCACGGCACGTAAAGCGCGGGCAAAAGTAAAGAAATAGATTTTTTCTATTTCTTTACTTTTGCTATAATCGCGGCACCCACGCTTTACTTATAATGTTAAAAGTAAAGCGCGGGTGCTGCGATTATAGCAAAATATCTATTTCTTTACTTTTGCTACAATCACAGCACCCGCGCTTTACTTTTAATGTTAAAAGTAAAGCACGGGTGCCGCGATTATAGCAAAGTAAAGAAATAGATCTTTTGCTATTATCGCGGCACCAGTGCTTTACTTTTAACATTAACTATAGCTTCTCAATAGGTACCCATAAAATGGAAAAAGTAAAAACTTTTAATTACCTGGAGATTGTTTTTGACCAAGATCTCAGTTTTAAACCCCTAGTAAGCCTGAAATGTAGTCAAGTGCTGTGGGATCCATCATGAATCTCGCAACAAGATTGGGTCGTTGGTCCCCGCACGAAATCATCCAATTATATAGTTCAGTTTGCTGCTCAAAGACCCTCTATGGAAGCGAGGTATGGGGCTTTCGTGATATGGGGAACATTCAAAAAGAAGAAGACAAATTTCTAAAAAGGCTTCTGCAGGTCCCCACAAGCGTCTCTTCATATGTTGCCCACGAGGAACTGGGCATAGATTATCTTACCGATAAAGCTGCCTCTAACCCAATTTCTTGTTGGGTAAAAATATGGACTAATCCAGAGGCCACCCTGAGTAGATTAATCATACAGGATTGCATGAAAGGGGATAAGTGGCTTAGAAGAATACCATGGTTAAGATACGTAAGGGATGCTCTGACCAGGTTGGGTCATGAAAAGTTCTTTAACGATCCAAGCACGCTGGCCAATAGGGATAAGGGCAGCATAAAGAAAGCCTGTAGGCAGCACTTGGCTAGGACCAGAGAGGCAACAGAGGGGTCTAAAAGTACAGTGAGATTACACCAGCTCATTAAAACTCAGCCGGGTATGAAATTCTATTTGGCCAACATGTACAATAGACATGATAGATATTTAATGTCTGGATTTAGATTTGACTTGCTGCACCATATTTTGGCCGTCCCAGCAGGTTTTGTACATGACATAAGTTTAAAAGGGTGCTGCGGCTGCGATCTTAGATCTCCGCAAGACACCCTGCATTTTGTTTTACTGTGTCCCTACTTTTCTTACCCACGCTCATTGTTTTTAAAAATATTACTCAAACGTGCTAAGATTGGACAGGCCAAAGTGGCCCTTTTATTTCTTAAGCTTGCGGCTGACCCTTTTACATTGTTCAGCATGGTACATTTCTTGCGTCTGGCAGTCAAGCTGAGAAAAACTAGGGGAGAGGAGTAACGGGGTCGACTGTATCAAAAATGAGCAGTAACAAAAAAACTAAAATTAAGAAAGGAATAGAGTACAAGTGTATAGCTCTCCCGCACAAGGATGACATGGATTGTTAGCTTTTAAAGTTGCTTGTTTTAATATGAATTATTTATTAATGTATGGAATACTGTGTTTTAGAAGGCCCGATTGTATAACATGTATCTTTTATGGCTATTTTTTTAATAACCGAATAAAGATTATTTGAATTTGAATTTGAATTTGAAATACTTCAACTAACCATGTTTAAGCACGGGCAAAAGTAAAGAAATAGATTTTTTTCTATTTCTTTACTTTTGCTATAATCGCGGCACGTAAAGCGCGGGCAAAAGTAAAGAAATTGATTTTTTCTATTTCTTTACTTTTGCTATAATCGCGGCACCTACGCTTTACTTATAATATTAAAAGTAAAGCGCGGGTGCTGCGATTATAGCAAAATAACTATTCCTTTACTTTTGCTACAATCACAGCACCCGCGCTTTACTTTTAATGTTAAAAGTAAAGCACGGGTGCCGCGATTATAGCAAAGTAAAGAAATAGATCTTTTGCTATTATCGCGGCACCGGCGCTTTACTTTTAACATTAAAAGTGAAGCGCGGGTGCCGCGATTATAATGACCCTTGAAAGACAGATGGTGGCTGCGCGTGTGCACGCTCGCATGAATGCAAGCGCTAGGCCAGCCAAAGCGTGGGGTAGCAGCACTTTTAAAACCCACCTACAAAATTACAGTTACAAAAAAACAGTTAAAACCATCAGATGAGATTTTATGGATCCAGGAAATTTAATGTATGCGCTGGACAGTAATGATTTTCATTTGCGCTCTAAACTGAATCCTTTTCTTAAAGTTATGAGATGATGAAAGGTGGATTTGCATAAAGTCCTTCATTGATATTTAATGCGTGTACTGCAAAAATTGATAAACTTCAAACAAATGAACTAAACTACTAACAACTATCAAAAGGGAGAAGATAGCCCCTCTTCTCAACCATACCCTTGACAACCCCATTCTTTGTGTAAGTATCAGTATGTGCTTCAACGAAGAACAGAGGTTAATAGTTAGATGCAGGACTTACCCAAACCTAACAAACGAAAACATATTTGGGATGATCAACTCACAATGTTCAAATATATGTTTGCAAAACACAGCATATGGTAACCAAAATTAATTTCCCAAAAGTCAGAACAACATGATGCGAGTTAGTCACCAGCACCAAAGCTACTTTCAACGAACCGTTCTTGAGTCCATAAAATGTGCCACAAGAAAAGTTTACATTCAGAACTCCTAACCAAAAGGCTACAAAGGGTAAATATGTCAGTAACTCCTACCCCCGAACTGTACAATTAAAGGGTAGTCGCCATAACATTTGGAAGGTGACAAGTAGCCCAGCAATTAAGTGACAAACCTAATATATTATGTATACGTAGCTAAATGGGAAAACAAATAAGACAGAATAAGTGATGCACATACCATCTACATTGGTGCTTCATTAAGAAAGCTTGGTTTCTTCCGAAAAACTCACCACATGCCTAACGTATATATTTGGTAAGAACTACCTACAGGGATCGGAGTCGGATTAACTGTCATTCTTGTACACGCATATCACATCGGTCGTTCAGCTTGAACATCCATTCACCACAATTTTACATCCAAAGCCTTCATAACACCTGGCTACGCTGAAATTACCCTACACTGCATGCAAAATGAAACAAGCATTGGCATAGTGGTGCAGCGATTATAAAAAAAGTAAAGAAATAGTTGTTTTTTTCTATTTCTTTACTTTTGCCATAATCGCGGCACCCGCGCTTCACTTTTAATGTTAAAAGTAAAGCATGGGTGCCGCGATTATAGCAAAAGATCTATTTCTTTACTTTTGCCATAATCGTGGCACCCGCGATTATAGCAAAAGATCTATTTATTTACTTTTGCTATAATTGCAGGTGCCACGATTATAGCAAAATTAAAGAAATAGATATTTTACTATAATCGCGGCACCCGCGCTTTACTTTTAACATGAAAAGTGAAGCGCGGGTGCCGCGATTATAATGACCCGAGAAAGACAGATGGCGGCTGCGCGCATGCACACTCGCGTGAACGCAAGCGCTAGGCCAGCCAAAGCGTGGGGTAGCAGCACTTTTAAAACCCACCTACAAAATGTCTCGCAGAGAAGCGCATGCTCTGACTCAGCGAGACCTAAAAAGGATGGGGGGCTCTAGCCCTTTATAAATAACTACCTCCCATGGTGGGCTGAGGCCCAAGGGGTCATGCATTTTTTTTGTTTTTGGGAGGGGTGTGCAGGCCCCCTCCCTGAGCCATTCAGGCCACAGGATCCCTGTCTCCCTTTAATGTGAAGGGGGGCGTGTGCCTTCCGCCCTGAGCCCACCTCCCATAGCCATTTTAAGGCTGAGGGGTGGAACTGGAACACACACAAAATAACAACAAAAACATATTAATAAATGAGTGGCAGAAGCCATTTATTTATTATTCACTGCTCCTGGCCAGGAGCGCCTCTTAATGCATTTCAATGGCTTATTTACATATTTTTCTCTGTTTTGTTGTGCCCCAATCTTGCCACATCACCACCAATGTGTTATAAATGTTTTGTGGGGGTGCTTTATGCTCTTCAGTTGGAGTGCAGGACCTCATGTGGCTGGTCCTATTGTTGCATTTTGGGACCTGAAGAATGTGTAGGAAAAGACTCATATGCTCATTTAAAGTTTTATGGAATAAAAAAGCTTTACTTTAAATATTTTTGAGATAATAATTTCTATGCATTGCCATATGCATATTTACAAAGATTACGTTGGAATATGGTTATAGATAAATTATTGTGGTGCATTCTTGACAAAGCCAGTAGGTCTGCTTTATAGTGGCTGATGTGGTGAATGTTTGCTACAGCCAATAGGCCAGCTTTTTATATTTTGGTGTGCGATCTCTTTGACAAAGTTAGTTCGTCTGCCTTACTTAAAATGACTTATCTTTATATTGTTACTTTACGTTAACAAAGCCCAGATATTCCCTGAAAAAACACAAAGGGTAAACTGACATTATAGTTAAATCTGGTAATGATACCATACTTTATGTTAAAAAACACTCTGAAATTCTTTGAAAAAAGCAAAGGTTAAAATGATGTTATAGTTAAGAAAAAACGTCACTTAAAACATTAATTAACAGAAATTATTTTCGTCCCGTGGATTCAAGAAATTAATAAGTCACAATAACACTGTAACATGCAAGGATAACAATGGCGGGACCACCGCATGAAAGGGCTGATGAGATACAGCGATATGTACAATGTATTTATATGATGAACAACTATCTGTGAGTAACTGTTCATACTGTTTGATTTTACCTCACAGGTTGGGATCAACATTAGCAACTTGAAAATGCGATGCACTTTTGATGGAACTGGGTATATATATGTTACCCAATGGCGGTCGCTACTGGGTAATTATAGTTAAATCAGCATTTCCATAGAAAATGCATTTTGGTGTTGCTAATAACTACACAAAACACTCTCTTTTTTGACTAGTTTGTGCATGGAAAGATTTGTAGTGGTCTGTCAAACGGGCCGAGAAAAAAGAGCTGGTGCCAAAATGCAAAATCCCAATGCATTTTCCATAGAATTCTTTAAGCAGGGTTACACATAATAACACCAAATTTGGCAGGAAGCTAGATCTTGGTGTGCAGATTGTGTGTTTTGTGATTTGGCTTAAATCTCTTCAGTGGTTTTTGAAAATGTAAGCTTTAAAAGTATTTTTATATCTAGACAGTTGGATCCGTGAGAGACTTGCAGAAGTTAGACTCCCGCAGGAAGTAAGCCCTGGCAGCAACATCAGAAAAATGTAGCTGACAGCCAGTACAGAATTGGGTGACTTAATCCTCTGTACTGAACTTTAAAAAAAAAAGTAATATAAGAGGACTGGGTGGGAATACTCTGCCCCCCAGGCCCTGTGGGGGGAGCCAAAGGAACCCCCGCCCCTTGGACCAAAAGAAAAATAAATTTAAATTTTTGCTGCAATCCCACGGGACGCCTATTGGAACGGAAAAGAATGGAGACCCCCCTCCCCGAACTGTACTTGGCCCTGGTGACCTTATCCCCAGGGCCTAATTTAATAAATTTAGAGCCTTAATGGCCCGGGTGACCCCATTCCCTGCGGCCTAATGTAGTTTTTAAGGGGAGGGGCACGCGGCCCTCCTCCCCAAAACTTTAAAAAGCCCTGAGGACCCCATCCACCAGGGCCATCACTGTTGCAAAGAGGAGGGGGGCACTGAGCCTTAAAGGGCCCCAGGACCTCATTCCCCAGGGCTGCTCACATACTATGTCCCGGGGAACCCATCCCGAGACACTGGTTTCCCTGGCCCCACCAGCATGGGCTACGAAACTTGTATTTGCTCCTGCCTGGCAGGAGCATTTTTAATACTCCCACCAAACAGGAGCAAACATGAACTCAACTTCCAGTTGCCTGGAAGCAGACTTGTGAACTGCTACCCTGCCCATGCTGATGCAACTTTGACTTACCAAGTGAACTACATTGACCCGCTGTTGTGTTCACACACTGCACACGGCCTCCATGGGGCTCCTGGTTACTTACTTTGGGTAGTTCCTTGGGTCCCCGGAACTTCTACATCTTCTGGTTATAGTCTTAACTCAAGTCATGGTTCGCATGCCACTATTTTAGTATATGGTTTGGTCTCCCATGGTGACCACTGTGTATTCTGTGCTACTTACCTGTTTCTATCGTAAAGTATTGTGTGCATTGTGTACATCTCCAGCTAGGAGATATCTGTATGTGTTAGTGAGTGTCTTATAATAAATACATATTTTTATAAATACACTGTGGGATTCTTTTCCATTTAATCAATACCTATAAGAATATGTTCTGGTAAAACAAGCTGCTTTACACTCCTTCTGGACTGAGCCTGAAGGCTGCTCTCCACAGCTACCACTTAGAGAGCTTTTAAGGTTGTCTAAGACCACTAAAATAACCATAAGGGTTGTCTGGACTGGTGCAGGGTGCCCACTTGCATAAGTGTGCATCTTATACCAGGCCAGCCTCTCACAGGTCCCCACCCTGGGCACCCACCAAGCACCACATTAGGGGCTGCGGGGGAGCCCCAGAGTCCCCATGGCCCCTGCAGGCTAACCACATGGTGTGGGAGCTGCATTGCTCCTGTCAGGGGCAGTTGCGTTTTGCATGCTCCCTCTGGGTAGGAGCAATGCGTTCTGTTTCCCTGCCCGCACCTGCGCAGGTAGGGAAACAGAGCATATGCCTGCTCCCAGCCGGCAGGAAATGTTTTAAATCTCCTGTGGGCTGGGAGCAGACCTAGTGTTTGCTCCCATTTGGTGGGAGATTGAAAAACACATGTTTCCCTTCTTGCGGTAGTGTGGGTAGACAAACTACTGTGGCTCAGGGCCAGGCACCCTGGGACACAATAAGTGAGCTGACCCCAGAGGATGGGGTCCCGGGCCTTCAAAGGTTTGGGAAAGGGGGCTGCGTTTGTTCCCAGGAGGGTCCTTCTGGGACTCAACCACCAGGCCTAGGGGGTCAGGGTATTCCTACCCTGCCACTTGTATCTTGTTGTGTTTTTGTAGGACTCAAGACTGAGTCTCAAGCTCTAAGAAGGCTGCCCCCACTTCCTGGTTTAGGTTGCGGCAGCCAATAAGATCTCAGTTTCGGGATCCATGGAGCTGCCACATTCCTAGAAAGGTTTTGAGCATTTATTGCTCAAACATTACTTAACAGATTTAAACAAAAACACAAAAGGTACTCGTCTGGACCTAGATTTAGCTTTCTGCAAATTTGCTGCATATCCATTCAGTGGTTTAGGCTGGAGCTGTGTCTAAGGTTGTTTTGGGAAAAATGAATGGAAAAAATTCATTTCGGGATCCCATTTTCTCTCAGCCTCTGCTTGATTGATCATCCCGAAACTTGCCATGTGCAAACTAGGAAAAACAGAGCACTCTTTTGAAAAGTTTCATTGTGATTTGCCTAACAGCACCAAAGTTATTAGCAACAGATAAAATATAATTCCTTGTCATAGGTTTGAATAAATTGGGCCCGCCATTTCTTTTCTGATGATTTTCTGTTATTGTATAATTAGTGATATGTGAAAACAGTTGTGTTTCTTTCATCCGTGATTGCTGCTACAATTGTTGAGGTTAGTATGATGTGACCTTGGACCCCGTACAGGTGTTACACAGGACAAGGGGAAATGTTGAATGGATGTCTGTGTGGGATGCATAAGCAAATCGGGCAGGCATTGCACTAAGTGACTTGTTACATGGTAAATTATTCAGCTTGGTCTGGCCACTACCTACCTTATTAGGTTTCACTTCTCCCTATGATGTAATTTGGATATGTGCTTGAAGTGTTGAAGTTAGATATTTGTTTATCCACACATGGAGGGTGTTAAATATTCATACTTTTGTGGAGTTTTGTCTGGAAATATGTCCATTTTACAATGTGTACCTTTCACCTACTTTATCTAGATGAATGACAAATGCTGTTAGCGCTCCGTTTGCTTTCATGACTTGCACTTACACATTTCCTATACCTGCATAGCACTTGATTATGCTATTGGTTGCCCCTAATATACTTCAGTTTCCAGACCCTGTGCACATTGAGGTTTTCAGGCATGTGCATAATGTTCTGTGCCCTAGGGTCCCAGCCTTTCTGTTACTAAATACACCATGGAGCTTGAGCTGTGAAGAAGACTTCCACATGCATTTATAGAATTTTAGAAATTCCCTTTTGATTTTATCAAGTCATGAGATACCTGGAAATAACGTACTTTGCCTGCCAGAGGAGTGTTCCGGGTCTTGCTGCATCTACTTTGCCTGCCAAAGGAGTGTTCCGGGCATGATTTCTTCACCTACCACTGTACTGCGGGGAAGGACCCAGTCTCCCAGGAGCCCGTGATCATCAGTATGCACATAAAACACGCCGGCAGCCCTGCGACATCGGACGCACGCAGGGACGCGCCCAGGCAGCACCTGTCAGAGCCTGGAGGAAGCTGGGCTGGGCCCCTCTCTAACGTGGTCTCCTTGTATACATCATCAGAGGCTCAGCTGTTAACATGGTAAATCAAAAGGCCAAAACATGTGACCAAGGAACTGAAGTCGTTGCCGGTTGACAATTGTAAATGTCAATGTAAACATCCCCCTTTTGTCAGCTCACAACCTGCGGCTAGGACTGAGGTTAGGGCTGAGTGATCATTGGCCCCATGTTAAACACAGGGCAACAGGGAGGCAGACGTAGGAGTGGGTTTTAGCACTGCTAAAATGCCTCTATGGGTTGAACCCACGGTTGCGAGTAATACAACTAAATTAGCCATACCAAGCACTGATAATATGCGCAGTGGCCATCAAAATGCCACTATAAATAACCAGGCAATCTACCCCAACTATCAAGCCCCACAGAATGAACAGGCTACACACATACGTAGCACCACAGCTATATCTAGAGCAAGACAGGACATGTTAGGGGAAGGGCGGGAAAGCTACTCACTACAGAATAAGCCTAACTTGAACCTCCCTCCAGCCGTATGTCCATTTGTGATTATCTTAGAACACACCCCACAATTGCAACATGCGCAGTTAGAATCCACACACCAATTGATGAATAAATCACTACATTGGATGTCTAAGTATGTTGATGCTTATGAATGTTCCAACATTGCAAATCATATTTTTATGGCTAGAAAAGTTCAATGGTTGGGCTATTCTGCAAAATGTGATTAACTTCAATAACCAACTTCTTGTGAAACATCTTGTGATTGACAGGAGGTCCGTTGGGAGACCCAGCATATACAGCATAGTCAGGGCCAGCAGGGGGGGAATTCTTTATTAGTTAACTATCCCCTGGATCTGAGAAAAGACACAGTAAAATCATTAGGTTGGAATATAGCGAGGCTTAGATCTAAGCGAGACAATGATGATTGGACTAGGATCATTCAACAATGTGATCTAGTTTGCCTGCAAGAAACATAGGAAGTTGATGTTGTCTATATTGATGGATTTCATGCAATTCAAACTCCTGCAACCCCCTCACAATCAGGTGGAGCGAGAGGAGGATTACTGACCTATATTAGAAACACCTTATGTGTAAAAATCTTTAGGACCAAAATGGTGAACGAACCATCATAATCCCCTGAATACAGCTTGGTTGGGTGATCTTAACGCTCATAGTTGCACCAGGATAGCAATACCATTATGTGGGCTGCTCGATGAAGAAGCTGTAGTACCGCTGCATTTCTCAAACACCCCATATGGGGACAAATTGAACAGGCTTTTGATTACAAGAAACCTGGTAATACTTACCTCAACTGATGAATCTACGGGCACCTTGGTAAAAACATTTGGGGACACTATCTATGGTACTACGATAGATTACCTGTTTGTTTCCTCTCCCTTAAAGATATTTTTTAATTAGATAGAAACCCTTGACACTAATTCAACCACCGACGCTGCAATTACTTTCCAAATTTCTTAGAAAGGTTCTTTTAATTTGTCTGATAGGAGAATCCCAGTGCCAATCACAGCAAGAAGGAATGGAAAAGTCCTTAAATGGGCAAAGATAATTAAAGCTGTATTAATAACAAATATAATTGTGTGTACTCAGCAGAAAATATTAACCTGCTTAGACCTACATAGTGAACCACTGAATACAGTGCAGGCATTTGTTTCATTGCTGAATGTCGTGGAAAGTAATTTATGATCCCAGAAGAGGAAACAGCAAACTATGACTCCGAGCAGATTTGATGCTGTTTTCACCAAGGCACTCAGTATACATGTGGCACTAAAGGAAAAGCCAAGAGACAAAGAACTGGTCACCTATCTCCACACCCAATATAAGGAAAGTAGGCGGGGTAGACTTAAAGCCTTGGAGGAGGATGCTTGGGATAAACTACAACTTGCTGCATTATCAAAAACCTCAAAACAATTTTGGGATATAATCAACACCCCATTCCTGAATCAAGACACAGGACCTTCTTTAGATGCTCATGTGGGAGAGGATGCTTGGGTGGTTCATTATATATATATATATATATTTGGGTCAGTTCCAGAAAGGGAATATTTAACTGATGACGTTTTAACTAATGACCGGGGTACCCCTATTTTCTTTTCTATGGCAGAGGTAAAATGTGGTCTGTTGCAATGCAGAAGCACTAAAGCCCAGGCCCGGATGGGGCCCGATCGATTTCTTTTTTGAAAACCCGGACCGTTGGATCCCGTTCTTGACAAACGTTTTTTATGCAATCGCTCTAGTGGGTCCCCCTGCTTCTGAGAAAAAGACAATTATTGTGCCAATACATAACAAAGGGGATAAATCATTGCCCAAAAACTATAGGCCCATTTCACTCTTGGATGGAATAGTTAAATTAATGGGACGTCTGTAATTAAACAGACTAGTGGATTGGGGTACTGACAAAAATATATTAACACCGGTTCAATATGGTTTTAAAAAAGGGATGGGGACTTTGGATCAATGTTTAAATTTGCACCTAATCACAGCTAAGTATACCCAAGTTAAAGAAGGAAATATTTGTATGGCTTTTATGGATCTCTCGCCGGCTTTCGATTCTGTCTCACATAACAAATTATGGAGTATCATGAAAGACATGGGTGTGGATGAAACTATAATATCTTTCATTTTTTTTTTTTCTTTTTCAAAAACCTTTATTGGCAAAAAGTAAACATACAGGTCAGCGCAGCACAAAGTCACGTAGCCATGTGTTACCCCCCCTGATCCGCAGGAGGGGGGGGGAAAGGGGAAGGTGCAGTTTACGCGTACACGGCCATTTAGCCGACATCCCGGAGGACCGGCGGCGTTTCAGGAGTATCTACACACAAGGAATCCCATTGCCATTACTGCTAATATCAGTGGCGGCACCAGCCCCCAGGCCCCACTACAGACCAGCATGTATATGGGGCAGTCCCACCAGTTACCTCCTTCCCCTACTAACCTGAACCAGTCCCTGAGCTTCTGTAAATCAAGTCCCAACGCCCCCCCTCCCAACCCACCCACCCCACGCACGTCGTCTCATCTCTCTCGCATCTGCGTACTGCCCTATCCGCCGTCCCTGCATCCAGCAGTGAGCAGGCAAGGCGGTGCTCCACTCTCAGTTCGCCGGCCACCCTGCAGCCGCCTTCCGTCTCCCCCACGGCTCCACTCAAAGCATGCCAAACTCCTCCGGGTAATGCCCCGCCACACACTCAGCCCACCGGCGCGCCTCCTGAGAGTCACGCCAACCTGCCATCCAGTCATGCGTCTACCAGGGTGCGATCCAGTATCACACCTGCCTCCGCCTCGCTGTGTGCATTAGGTCCGTCGTCCTGTGTCTCTCCCCGGCCCGCCCCCTCGGCTTACCCAGCAGTCAGATATGTTCTGTACAGTCCCCAAAAGTTCTTGGGACGGCTCTTCGGGGGCAACAATTCACTATATGTCTCCGCCTGCGTGCAGCAATACAGCATATCTCTGACCCAGCGTTTCTTAGTGGGAAGCGGCCCCCTCATCCAGCACGACGCCACAACGCGCCGAGCCGTTAAAAGCGCTATGTCCGTCAGGCGTCTAAGCGCCAGCGGGAGAGGCTTGGAGAAACCCAGCAACGCCAGCGCCGGGTTAGGCTGTATGTCCGTTTCAAGTATCAGGCTCAGTTCCAGGAACACTGCTGTCCAGAACCGGGCTATACCCGGGCAGTGCCAGGCCATGTGTATGAAATCTGCTACCGGGAAATGGCAGCGTTCGCACTCTGCCGATGGGCGAAGCCCGTACCTGTGCAGTCTCTCTGGGGTGTAATAGACCCGCTGCAGGAACTTAAAGTGTATCAGTCTGTGCCTACCGTTTAACGACACCCTCTTGGTGCTAGAGCAGCAGTAGGTCCACATCTCGTCCGTTATTTCCATTTGGAGGTCGGCCTGCCACCCCCGTCGCGCAGCCGAGCACTCGGGCGCCCGGTGCTTATCCCCAAGTTTTTTGAGAGTCGAAACGAGTTTGGCTGGGACCACCGTTTTGATGACATAGGTAAGTTCCGGGACCTCTGGCGGTTCCTCCAAGCCCGGCCCCAACAGGGCCGACAGCGCACTACGGATCCTATGGAATTGGAAGCGCTGGAGCTGGGTAGCCCCAGGTCGGGTCGAGCGGATCTGCTCCCACGTCTTAACCATCCCGTCCTGAAACAGGTCCGCCAGTTTGGCGATGCCCAAGGCGCCTAGCGCCTGTCTCACCCCAGCTTCCCTCAGTGGGGGGAGCCAGATCGCCCACTCCACTCGCATCAGTGGGGAATACAGTAGATCGCAATCCTGCGCCCTCCGGATCGCATGCCATGCATGGTTCGTGGCCTTTAGGGAGTCCAATGTTCCCACCCTGCGGTCCACCGGCTGGAAGACAGTTGCCGGGAGGGGAAGCGGGTCCGCAAATAACCGCTCCATCAGCACGTGCGGCAAAGCCGTGGTGGCGTGGACCCACGTATGCAGGTGGGCCGCCAGCGCTATCCTGTAATACCTTTCCAGATCCGGGGCCCCAAGTCCCCCCATCTCGTAGGGGAGCGTCAACACCTTCCACTGCACCCTAGGCTGCTTACCGCCCCAGGCTAGCCGAACCAGGGTCTGGGTCAACTGCGCGAAGAAAGCCTTAGAGAGCACGATAGGGATGTTAGTGAAGAGGAACAAAAATCTCGGCTGGACCACATTTTCATGATGGCCACTCTGCCCATCAGCGACAGGGGGAGTTTAATCCACACCTCTACGTCGTCAACAAGGTTGGAGTAGGCTACCCCGTAGTTTTCCCGGAGCAAGACCTCTGGATCCTTGTGCAGCTGAATCCCCAAGTATCGGACGGGGTCAGTTGTCCACTGTAGGGGGTATTCCATAGGGAACGGCACTGTGACCGGGGTCAGCGGGAACGCCAGCGACTTGGTCCAGTTCACCTGGAGGCCCGAGAGAGCCCCAAACCGGACTACCTCTCTCAACACGGAGGAGAGATTCTCCTCCGGGTTGCGGACGTACAGTAACGTATCGTCCGCGTAGGTGGAAATGCAGATCCTATAGGAGGGGAAGTTAATACCTTCAAATTGATGATACTCCCGCATTGCGCACGCCAGCGGCTCCGCCACCAGAGCGTATAAGAGGGGAGAAAGGGGGCACCCCTGCCGGGTACCCCTGGAGACCGCGAAGGCGTCCGTGACTCGGTCTCCTATGCGCAGCCTGGCAGTAGGTCTAAAGTATAGTGCACCCACCATCTGCAGGAACGGTTCTCCCAGCCCTAGTTTCCTCAAGACTCTCACCATGAAGGGCCACTCGACAGAGTCAAACGCCTTCTCCATGTCGAGGAAAATCGCCAAGGCCTTACCCCCCGGGTGCACATGTTGCATGGCCCCAAGGACTGTGCGAATGTTATAGGTAAGGTTCCTGGACGGAATGAACCCCGCCTGCTCCGGGGCCACCAGCTCCGGCACCAGTAGCGCCAGACGCGTAGCGAGGACCTTTGCATACAGCTTGGCGTCCACGTTTATCAGGGAAAGCGGCCTGTACGAGCCGCACAGATTCGAGGGCCGCCCAGGTTTCAGAATGGTGACGAGCAGCGCCTCTCGCATCGAGTCAGGCATGCTACCCTCCTGACAAATATCATCGAAAAGGGCCATGATGTGTGGTAGAAGTTTATCCTGGAAGGCCTTGTAAAACGCCACCGTTAGCCCATCCGCGCCCGGGGCAGTGCCCGCCCTCATGCCCCCCAGTGCCTCGAGGATCTCGTCTTTTTGCACCGGCAGCGCCAGGAATTCCCTCTGCGAGTTTGACAGGAAGGGCATTTTTATATAACTGAGGTAGTCGTCTATCTCCTCCTCCATTTGGGAGGACTTTGCTGTATACAGTCCAGCATAATAGTCCCGGAATTCTTCCACTATCTCTGTCTCGTCAGTAATCACCGTCCCAGATGCAGTCACCAGTTCGTCGACGACCAAGGGCCGCCTGGTGTTACGGAGTATCCCCGCTAATAGGGAGCCCGGGCGTTCGCTCTCCCCATAGGTGCGAGCTGTGGCGTATTTGCCCATGTGCTGCACTTCCCTGTCCGCATCGCTGTTGTAGTCTGAGACCAGAGTCTGAATCTGGGCCACCACTTCAGGGTCCGTGGACCCTCCATGGCGCTCCTCTAACTGAGCTAGTTGCGTCTCCAAGGTTCTCAGACGCTGCCGTATGGATTTGAGAACACCGGAGTGCTTGGCCATGGCCACGCCGCGAATGCAGGCCTTAAACGAGTCCCATACCGTTTGGAAGCTCTGCACGGACCCCAGATTAGTCGCGAAGAAAGCGTCAATCTCGTCCGCCAATTCCCCCCGATATGCCTCGTCCAACAGGGAGTAGGGCGGCATCCGCCACGTGAACGGCGGTAATCGTTTGACCGGGGCAGCCAATACCATGAGGAGGGGGGAGTGGTCCGACAGAGTACGAGGTAGAACCTCGCATCGCTTGACAGCTGCCAAAAGCGTCCGGGACGCCAGCCAGTAGTCAATTCTGGTATGCACATCGTGATATGCAGAATAATGCGTGTAGCCCGCCTTTTCGGGGCTTCTATGTCGCCAGACATCAACCATGTCCAGTTTGGTCAATTCCGCCTGCATGCACATGGCGGCCGCCGCCGGTCGGCGGGCCCGCCCCGAGGAGCGGTCCAAAGCCGGGTTGAATATGAAATTAAAGTCGCCACCCCACACCATGCGAGCCTGCGCGTAATGCCTGCACTGTGCAGCGAGTGCGGCGTAGAACTCCGGGGTATCGTAGTTGGGACCATAAACATTGACCACAATGAGGTCATGACCTTTGCCGGCACACCGAGCGATCAAGTAGCGTCCGTCTGGGTCAGCGGCCAACTTCTGTAACGTCATTTTGGATCGTGGGTTTACCCATGTGACCACCCCTCTAGAGTGTGAGGTAAAGCCTGCCGCCAAGCTGCAACCAGACAGACCCCTGTGGGAGAACAATTTACTAGTGAGTGGGAGGTGAGACTCTTGTATGAGCGCCAAGTCGATGTGGTGCCTATTGAAGTAATTCAGTACTTTTCGCAATTTGCGAAAGTCGTTCAATCCTCTCACATTCCATGTAAGCGCTCTGAGGGTCGCCTCGCAGCTGTCGCCATTCATCTCTCTATGCTCAGGCATCCCTGCATTCACACATCATAGCCTCCGTAGGGGGAGAGCCAGCGGGGGACCCCCCCACCAGACACCGCCTGACAGCACACCTCGGGCGCGCAAGAGCAAAGCAGAAGACTCTGTTCTCAGCATACCGTGCGTTTCCCAGTCCCCAACCCCTAAACCACTCCCCAACCGCCCAGCCCCCCTCCCACAGCCGACCACCCCCAACCTGGCCAGACAGGACCCCATCCCCACCCCCCCTCCCCTGTTCACAGCAAACATGTAATATCTTCCCCAAGTCGGCCCTCAAGAGGGCCACCCGTGCTTAACAGCGCTGGGGCAGCGGCCACCGGGGATCGAACGTCCCGACCTTTCGGAACACCACTGTGTAGGCGTACCCCCCGCACCGTTACCCTCACTTGTCAGCACGGCTCGAGCTGGTGATGTCCCCCATTCAATAGTTCTAGGGGACTCCTTTGCAGTACTCTCAGGGGCGTATCGCCCTCTCTAGCGGGACAGACTCGGCCATCCCAGGGAGCCTATGAATAGACATCTAGTTCAGCTTCTGGCAGGTTCAAAAACAGGCTATCTCAGCATCAGGATGGGACCACCCCTAAGGGAACCCCGCAACTATGAGGCCCCTGAGGGCAGCGCTGACGGTAGTCCGCAATTGCAAGTGAACCCCCCCCCCCAAGTCCAGTGTCATAATAGGAAGGCACCCTCCACAAATTAGAAAGATCTCACCCAGCAGCGGCGTCTTCAAGGGCAGGCGCCATCTTCTCCTTCCGCACACAGGTCCAGTAGGCAGGCCACTCTCAGGGCCCCAAATGCTCCCGGGGGAGGGCCACAGGCCTGTGCCGGGCAGCTGCCCACGGGAGAGGGCCGGCGTATGACGTCTAGTCCTGCTCCTCCAGGCCGGGGGCCTCAGAGCCATTGTCCACGCAGTCCCGCGGGCCACTCCATTGCCCCCTGGACCATTCCTTCAAGGATCGTTGCAGCTCTCTCGGGTCCGTGAAGAAGTGCGACTGGCCCTGCCTGTTGATCCGTAGCCTCGCCGGATACAGCATCGCGTAGTCCAGCCCTAGTTCGCGCAGTTGCTTCTTGTAGGGGGCGAACTGTCTCCGTTCCTCCTGCACCCTCGCCATGAAGTCCGGGTAGATGGAGATATCCATGCCCTCGAATTGCAGCTTCCCTTTTTCTCTCGCAATCCGCAGGGCGGTGTCTCTGTCCCTGTAGTTCAGCAGCTTTGCTATGATGGGTCTCGCAGGGGCGCCCGGCCTGGGGCGAGGTCCCAGCGAGCGATGGGCCCTCTCCACGACGAACATGGGCGAGAACACGTCCTCTCCCAGCAAAGTGCGGAGCAGTTTTTCCACGAAGGGCTCCATCCGCCCCGTGTGCGTCGACTCAGCCACTCCCGTGATGCGGATATTAGACCTCCGCGAGCGGGCTTCCAAGTCCTCCGACTTGTCTTGTATGACCTGGAGCAGTTTACGGAATTGTTTGCGGTCCGAGTCCCATTCCGTCTGCGCCTCCTCCACCTGCGTTATTCTGTTCTCGGACTCGTCCAGACGCGCTGAGTTCTTGTCCACCCTCTCCGACATGCGGTCCATGCGATAGGAGAGCGCATCAATCTTGGTGCCTATCGCCGCCAGGCTGCCCTGCAACCCCTTTTCCATTGTCGCCAACATTTCTTTAATGTCTGCACATATAGTGGTCTCCTGGGCGGCTCCACTGGGCGGCGTCGCCTGAGCCGCGATATCGGGCCCTTTCGTCTTGCGAGGGTCGAAGGACAGTTTAGGCTGGGTCTTGTCACCCTTGCCCATGTTGTTTCCGGAGGTCCGCGCCCCCGAGGGTCCCAGCGCCTCACGGCCGATCCCGGTATCCGTCCGGGAGCCCCTGCGTCAGGCGACCCCCACGAGGCCGGGAGGAGACACCGCCGCTCTCTGCCGAGGCGCAGGCCAGGGGGCCCTCCAACGTGGCCGGGCCGCCAGAAGACCAGGGCTCCCGATTCCAGGTCGCGTAGCCCAGCACATCGCTCCGGCCCTATGTCGAGGGGGCACCTCCCGGCCGCCTCCCCCAAGGGGCAGCTATGTTCGCCCCCTCAAGGCTCCCCCTGCTCCTCCAAGCAGCGCGTCGCCGTCCGGCTCCGAGCCGGCGTCGCGAAGGGGGCAACCGGTCACAGTCAGCAATTCGCTCCTCACTGGTCAGACCGGCGTCTGGAGCGCGCTCCATGCTTCACCAACGCCCCGCCGGGCTCCTCAGGGCTCGCTAGAGGGCCGCAGCCGAAACGCCAGGGCCGGCCCGCCAATTGGCCGCGACGTTGCACCGCTCCGCCACGCGGCAGCAGGGGCCTGGTTCCCCCTATGCGGGAGCAGCGTGCATGGGAGCCCGGTTTTCCTCCCAGAGGGGGTCAGGAGGGGGGGGGGCCAAGTCACCAATGCAGCCTGGGGGGTCACCGGCGGGTCCAGAAGCGCGAGGGCTCCGTGCGCTCCGAGAGGCCACTGTCCGTTAGGCCGAGGTGCGACCCAGGAGGGGGGGAGGCAGATCCAGCGACTCTCAGCCCCCACCCTCCACAAGTGCTCGTACCTCCTATGTCTCGTCTGGTGCCGTCCGCACCCTAGCTCCTCCGGCTCCACAGCAGTCAGTGCTCTCGAGTGATCGGGTCCTCCCCCTCGCTGGTGACCGCACGTCGAGCGACGCACACCGGGGCGGGCCCCAAGACAGGCCGGGGATGGCGGCCCAGTCCGCCCGACCAAGCACCGCTCTCCGTTCCAACGCCCCAGAGCGCCGTCAAAGTACGCCGGAGCTCCCTGGCGAGGTAGTCTGGTGCGGGAGGGTGTCTCCTCGTAAAGACGCTCGAGCTCTGTGCTGCGGAGGATAGATTGAAGGATCGTTTGAGGGTTGATGGCAGGAGCTACGCGCTCACGCGTCCGCCATGATCCTCGGCAAGCTCCGCCCCCCTATAATATCTTTCATTTGTCAATTATGCTTATAGTCCTCTGCGTGCGTTAGATATGATCATTCCCAATTCTTAGGGGTGTCAGGCAAGGATGCGTGCTAGTCCCCTTTCTGTTTTCACTCTATATTAACGGCGTAGACTCAGCAATGGATCACTCCATAATTGAAGTCCCCATGGTAAATAAAAAACGGATTTCCATATTGCTATACACAGATGACTCCGTATTGATAGCCAGGACTAGTTTAGCACTACAAAAGCTTATTAACCCCTTCGCTGCGGCGGGAATTCCGCCGCAGCGCTGGGGGGGGCTTGGGGGCAGCGCGGTGGCGCTGTGCTCATGACGGAGCCACTCCGTCATGAGCCACGGTTGAGCTGTGCTCATGACGGAGTGGTTCTGTCATGACTCCGCCCACTGCGCTAATCGCCCGCACAGGCGGGGAATCAGCGCTGCGTGGGCGGAGTGGCGGCCAACGGCCACAGCATGATGGAACCACTCCGTCATGAGCACACGGCAACCGTGGCTCATGACGGAGTGGCTCTGTCATGAGCAGGGGAGGGGTTAATATTTATGTGTCCTATATGGCTTCATCGGATCTCCAGGTTCATGAATCGTGGGGAAACAACCAAGAAGATTACCCTCCTTTTACATTGCTTCTCGCAGAGTTGAAATTACCAAGACATTTTTATACCTGGGTGTTCCTTTTAATAGTGCGAGCATGTGGCTAAATATGATAGCGAATAGATGTAATGCATTAGAAAAGAGCATTATGGCCATATTTCCTTTCATGAAAAAACTGGGCACAAAGCCATTGGAACCGATTAAAAAGATTTACTCTGCTAAAGCTATTGCATCAGCCACATATGGAGCAGGGATTTGGGGTATAATGAAGGGTGATGTATTACTACGGAAAGAAGATTACTCTTAAAAAAATTACTATCCCTCCCAAAAAGCTGTTCGAATTTTAATATGCATCAAGAGTTGAATGTCCCATATATCTTATATCTAAAATTCCTTGCCCCGGTTTTACTCTGGCACTCAATCTGGCTGAGGGACACAGTGGGACTAACTCAAAATATTATTAGGGATTATTTAACCCTTGAGCAGGTGCATAAGATACCATGGGTCCAAGATGTTAAAGAAACTTTGTCAACATTGGGTTTTGAATCACTATATAATGAACCACTCAACTGCCAGATAATTCCCAAAGCTGAAATTAAATCTCGCTCCAAAATGTATAGGGAAAACTGAAGACAGGCACATAACTGTAATAAAACCATGGTAGCACTATATCTGGGACTTCCTACTATCCCTGACGAAGCAAACTAATATCTGGCTTTTGTGACAAACATCCACCACCGATATGTATTGGTGCGATTTACATGAAACTGTAATATTACTATTCAATGTCTATCTAACCCCCCCTCGGGACTGTGGCCGAGCAATGGGGGGTGAAAGTGGTATCCTATGCCGATGATACTCTGCTGGTGTTCTCTTTCAGAGAACACTCTGAGGTTGTCTTTGCCAACTTCAAGCGATGCCTGAATAACATCTCGGCCTGGATGATGGAAAGCTGCTTGAAATTGAACACTGAGAAAACAGAGGTCTCATTTTTTTATTCAATCTTCTCCCCTGCTACCAGAGCTCTGGTGTCCATCTGAGTTAAACCCATCGTCAATCCCAGTAGATTCAGCTAGAAATCTGAGGTTTAAATTTCATTTGGACCTCTCAAGGCCCAGATTTGCCAGGTTTCCTCATCCTACTTCTGGAAGCTGAGAGCTTTGAGGAGATTCCTTCATCTCCTCTCCATTGAGTGCAGGAAGACAGTGGTCCATGCATTGGTCACGTCCCAGCTAGACTATTCTCATAGCCTTTATATAGGACTTCCAATGTATCTGATCCCCAGGCTGCAAACAGTTCAAAATGCTGCGACCAGACTCATAAGGAAGGTTCCATTCCACCACCACATATCCCCTCATCTCCGGAGACTCTACTGGCTGCCGGTCAAAAGGAGGATTGAATTTAAGGCTCTTACCCTTGCCTACAGAGCCTCAAGAGACCAGGGCCCGCCATACCTGAAACGAAGACTCCAAAACTATCATCAAAACAGGATTCTGAGATATAACCACCTGAAACTGCTCAGTATTCCCCGCTTCCCTAAGTCCAGGATGGGCGGCCGAGTATTCACGGTGAGAATTGCGTCACTTTGGAACTCCTTGCCTACCCATCTTCGGTTGATAGAGTCAGAACTGGCATTTAGGAAGGCACTGAAAACCTGGCTCTTTAGTCTCCCGTAGCTCTTTCCTCTCTTTCCCCACTGTGAATCTGCATTTAGCACCGGGACATCTCTGTTGGAGGTAGCTGTGCACTCTATAAATGCCACTTATAATTATTATTATTATTGTCTCATGCATGCTGGGTTTTCCCGCAGGAGTTTACTCAATTATTGAACTGGCAGTTTGACCCTGTGATGGTACTTCCCCTCATTTGATATTTTTCTGTAAATGTTATATATATATGAACGTAAAAATTATATCCGTCCCCTATTGCAGAAATATAACTTTGTACAATGTTGCCTAGCTTTGTCTTTTCTCCAAATGCTCACTGACCCCTATGTAAGCTTTTGTCTTGTATCCTATCTATGCATGGTTTTAGCAAATAGGAGATTGATTGTCTTATAGTCTGCACTTTACTTGACTTCGGTACTATTTTGCACATTATATTATGTACTGGATGAATTTAGTATGTTTTAACAGAGCGTTTTTAGCATTAGTTTTTAGGTGGTTTCAATCTGTATTTATTTGTTTTGAATTCACTGGAAATGTAATTTATTATTGAATTTGTATTTTATGATCTATTGTACTTTTATGATCTTATTGTCTAAGATCGAATAAAGTTAATTGACTGACTGACTGAAAGATGAGAGAAAACTACGATACACTACCTGTGGAGAAAAAATGAATACTTCTTTCACAAGAAATATAACTCCTAAATATAGTAAGAGGGTTCTGAATAACAGAGAAGTATGAAATACTGAGAAGGTATAAATAGGAAATTATATTGGCATTTTTAAGAAAATAATTTTTTGGTAGTAGAAAAGTGTATTTTCGATTTGATGTTTTGGCATATTTGTTGTTAAGTTAAATTGAATGTATTTTATAAATATACACATTATTTATTTTATGCAAGATACAAGATGATGTTTACATATTGATAGCATATAATAAAAAGAACAGGTAGAGTCTGTTGTTACTTTCCATTAACAAAGGAAGTGATGTGTCTTTAAACGTAAATAGACAATATGGCACCTTTGTGAGCAAGGCTGTGTGGCAGCCAAAATGCATCAATGAGAGCACATTAGCACTTTGAAATAAAAAGAAATTTGAGCAGCACCCATGTCGGCGGATTTGTAGTGCAAATACACTATAGCCTGAAAGATACATATATATATATATATATATCGCCAGTAGATAGTTATAGTTAGGACCTATTTTCCATAGGAAATCCGCAACATTCTATTCCCAATACGTCTGGCGCCGGTTGACGAATCCTCGCGACATTTTCCAAACTTTTGGCCAGCTCCGCTCCGCTCCTACCCTGAAAGTTTTGTGGTGATTCGTCAAGCAGGGGCCGAGAAAAAAGGGGGGTCCCAAAACGCATTTTCCCCATGCAATTTCCCATAGGATCTGTTGTCGCAGCTACAGCCCGAACCGCTGAACGGAATGACACCAAATTTGGCAAAGAGGTAGTCCTCAGTGTAGACTCATGCCTTTTACATAAATGGTGTGAATCTGCTCAGTAGTTCCTGAGAAAATTAGGGTAAAAAAGTTAGTGATATCTATGGCCGCGGAGGATCCGCGGACCGTACACGCACCGCACAGTGATGTCATTTGAGATGTCATCAGTGATGTCATCAGTGATGTCACTGACCATGTCATGAGTGATGTAATATGTGACGTCATCAGCAGTGCATTGCGGGGGCGCGAGTTATAGTTAGCCGAACTAACTATAACAGGGGAATTTCTAGGGTTTTGTACGAGGGAAATGTCCAGCTAACTATAACGCCCCTGAAACCTATGTTTTTTTCAGTGCATATATATATATATATATTCCAAAAACACCACGTCTCCAACAAAAGACAATGTGCGGCGCACTCCAGGCTCAATCAGGAATTAAATTATTTATTCGTAGTTTCCGTGAAAGCTAACACACGCGTTCCGGCACCCTGGCCTTCGTCAGTGTTAGTTTGTTTGCTCAATACACACACTTAAATAACAAGTTGTTTCATTGGACAGCAGGGCTGGCAAGCAAAATGGACAGGGGACTTGCCGTTTTGCTTGCAAGAATCAACGTTACCACAGTAGCCATCTTGGCCTGCTCTCTAAACAAGAATTTGTAATGAAAAACAGGTTGCAAAGAATAACGGCATTTACAGGTACACTGCCATGTCAACTTAATGAAATCAAATAAATTGTGAAAATTATATGTGGAATATAAACACACAATTCCCAGGGATAAATATATATGTCCGTGCTTTTTGACATGATTTCATGTGCAGTTGTTTAAACCAATTCATAAAGGACACTGCTGTGTTGGTAACAAATATTTACGAATATATACAGAAATCAAAGCCGTTACCAAAATTATAGTGGCTTAATTCATAGACACAAAATATACAAAAATCATGATTACCTATACTATATACATAGGTTCGTACAACTGGATCATATGATTGGCTATCTGAACCCCAGGATTCAATTAGAGAATTTACTACATTGATGCATATTCATTGATAAGCATATCGACATGGCCAGTGTTCATCCAAATTATAAATTCCATTTTTACAACAATTGAGCCCACCAATGGGCCATTATCCCGCAATGGTTTTGGTGAAAGTAATGAATGAATGTCTATCAAAAATGTGCCCAACAAAATCGTGTAAGCATAAAACGAGGGAGGTTCACCAAATTCTCACATGTATTCTATATATATGTAACTGTGCCAAACCACATAAAAGAGGATTATCTTGGGTCACATTTAGTTTAGCCAATGAAGGACCAAAGTTCCTCCTCCATGTTAAGTCCCCCAGGGGTGCGTGTTTGGAGCTCGATGATGTAACGTGCCTCCAATTGGCGCAACTCCTTTACCCTGTCTCCTCCTCTAACAGTCACGGGGACATGATCTAAACAAAAGTAACTAAGTCTGTCACTACGAGACTCATGTTTTTCTGTGAAATGCCTCGCTACCGGGTAGGCTACATCGTGGTTCGTAATTGCCCGTGTGTGCTCCAATATCCGCTTCTTCACAGGATGAATGGTGCTCCCGATGTATTGGAGACCACATGGGCATGTTAGACAATAAATGACAAAACTTGTGTTGCAGTTCATAAATCTGTTAATGATGCATGTCCCCTTCCTACCGGGAACAACATATTCTTTTACTTTTTTGCTGTTCTTGCATGCCTTACATGAGGCACATGGATAAAAACCCACTGCAGTGTTTTTAGAGGCACTATCAGAGAAGTGGCTGCGCACCAATAGATCTTTTAATGACTTGCTTTTGCGGTATGTTACCTCTGGTTTATCTGATATAATTTTACCAATAATATTATCGGTCTGCAGTATTTTCCAGTTCCTCTCTACTAGCTTCCTGATGGTTCCTGCTTCTGTGGAGAAACCTAGAATAAGTCGGGGACTTTCTAATTTTTCTTCTTCTTCTCCTTGAGTCATGCTTGGTTCTTTTGATCTAAGTAATGTGTGCCTCTCAATTGCCTGTACTTTTAGGGCTGTTTCATTTAAGAGACTGTTGGTATAGCCTCTTTGTCTGAATCTTCCTAGTGATTCGCTTGCTGCCTGGGTATAATCCACGGGGAGTGTGCAATTCCTTTTAAGGCGCAACAACTCCCCATATGGAATACTGTGGATTAGTGACCGGGGATGCTGACTCCGTAGTGCAAGACTGTGTTCCCTGCAGTGGGCTTTCGATAAAGTTTTGTGCAAATTTTGTCATCTGCCACAAAAACCGAGACCGATAACATTATTGGTAAAATTATATCAGATAAACCAGAGGTAACATACCGCAAAAGCAAGTCATTAAAAGATTTATTGGTGCGCAGCCACTTCTCTGATAGTACCTCTAAAAACACTGCAGTGGGTTTTTATCCATGTGCCTCATGTAAGGCATGCAAGAACAGCAAAAAAGTAAAAGAATATATTGTTCCCGGTAGGAAGGGGACATGCATCATTAACAGATTTATGAACTGCAACACAAGTTTTGTCATTTATTGTCTAACATGCCCATGTGGTCTCCAATACATCGGGAGCACCATTCATCCTGCGAAGAAGCGGATATTGTAGCACACACGGGCAATTACGAACCACGATGTAGCCTACCCGGTAGCGAGGCATTTCGCAGAAAAACATGAGTCTCGTAGTGACAGACTTAGTTACTTTCGTTTAGATCATGTCCCCGTGACTGTTAGAGGAGGAGACAGGGTAAAGGAGTTGCGCCAATTGGAGGCACGTTACATCATCGAGCTCCAAACACGCACCCCTGGGGGACTTAACATGGAGGAGGAACTTTGGTCCTTCATTGGCTAAACTAAATGTGACCCAAGATAATCCTCTTTTATGTGGTTTGACACAGTTACATATATATAGAATACATGTGAGAATTTGGTGAACCTCCCTCGTTTTATGCTTACACGATTTTGTTGGGCACATTTTTCATAGACATTCATTCATTACTTTCACCAAAACCATTGCGGGATAATGGCCCATTGGTGGGCTCAATTGTTGTAAAAAGGGAATTTATAATTTGGATGAACACTGGCCATGTCGATATGCTTATCAATGAATATGCATCAATGTAGTAAATTCTCTAATTGAATCCTGGGGTTCAGATAGCCAATCATATGATCCAGTTGTACAAACCTATGTATATATTATAGGTGTAGGAGAGTAGGGTCTGCAATCCTATGATCACCCAGATTTTTTGCTTTTGCTTCATTGGTTTACGACTTTCCCTGGCTGTGGGCCTGCCAATCAGACCCACAGCCTAGCTGTTCTCTCTCGAAATTAATACACATGTACATTAGGTGCATCCACTAATTGGAACTGGGCCGCCTTGTCAGTCCCTGTCTCAGCATACCATAGGTATCCAGGGCATCGGTGTACCCAGGGCCTACCAGGGGCTGCAGCATGTATTATGCCACCCCTGGATGGCCGCCCAAATTTGACACAACTGGCTGCACGACAGCTGGGGCAAGGTGGTGTAATCACCCGTTGCTGTAGGTGTAGTATTCCTATACCTAACCCTAAAATGGACACATGGATTCCTATCAGTCACTCCTATGGCAGGCCTTATCAATCCTGAAGGCAGAGTGCTGGGGATCATGTGGGACGGTGCTCTGGCGCGAGCTGAGCCCGTCGACGGCTTGCGGAACCAAGTCCTAAATAGCCGTTCCATGGTGACGCGGGCCAACTACCTTAAAATGCATTATAATCCTTGCGGTTATTTGCTAACTTTGGCATCGCATCACCTACACATGTCGAGTAAGGTGTCATAAGAATTGGAATACGAACCCCTCGCCAGTTCTGGCGACGGGGTTAGCATTCCACCCTTCTAGAGGGACACGACATGGAAGTAACCTTGAACCCCGGTTAAAGTTGACTCAAGCCTCAGCATCACAAAATGGATGCTGCCACCAGACACAAGTCTGACCTCCTGCTGCTGGGAGACCTTCCAGCGAAGGGGGCTTGGACAAAGGGTTTCCTGTCGAGGGCGGTGTTAGCACCATACCAGACAGGGTTTGTGTATCCCAGGTAGGCAGGGCTGAAAGGAAGGTGATTGCAAGTGGCACCCCGGTGCTCACTGTGCATAGCCCGGCTCAAACCAGTTTCGGGGGCACACCAGCCCCTGAGCTGGGGCGAAGCCGGACAAAGGATAGGGGTGTAACCACCCCCCTCCTGGTCCCACCCATAGGTAGGACCTAGTCACAGGCCAGCCCCTTTTTCCTAGAATAAAGGTGGGAGCGGGTCCCCTTCCCAAATTGGATAATCGGATAATTCTGAATCTTGAACTACTTTCCACGAAAGGAACTCTTGACTTTTCTGAAGACTCTCCCTTGTGGCTAAGGAGTAGCCACCCTGCACCAGCAGGCACCAACTAAGCGCTTGCGGTTTGCTGTACGTCTCTCCCACGGATCAAGACTGCCCAGCTCAACGAGACCCGGGTTCCCTGCCATCTCTGACCTCTACCTACATCGTCAGCCCAGCTGAGATTCGTAGGTGTGACGAGACCTGTGGGACCGACCATCTTCAGAACCTGCACGACGCTTATCTAGCACGCCCACCGAGGGACCCTCGAGTGAGTGCACCTAGGGTTTGAGAAGCCCTAACCCTGAGCGGCTCCAGCACCGAAGTCCGCCTCCCCAGCATCCACGAGATCTGCGTGGGGGCCCTTCTGCTCCTTGCTGTTCACCGCGTTGTCCGACCACTCGCCGACCGGCTTGTGGCCCTCTTCACGACGCACCACGATAGTTTGTTTTCATCACTGGTCTGGTTGCTCCAGACTGGCTCTTGCTCCCTTTCAACAGAGGAGTATCTCGGACCCTCCTGGTCCACTTCAGATGCCATCTTGACTCCACCGCGTGGGTTGCCACTGCCAAGACCTGCTGCCCCACTCCTGGGCCCAGCATCATCGACAGCAGACACCTTCGTGGGACAGCTCGCCCTCCATCCTGGTCGCCGCCGCGCCTCCTGGTCCGAGGAACAGCCGAGTCCGACGTCATCCACTCACCTGGTCGAGGTGACTTCAGCCGGTACCTTCCTGGTACCCGCACGATTGCTGGCTAGCGGTTGAGAACTGAGTCCCCTCTGCTTTCAGGTTTCCTTCAACACCGATCCAGGCTTGGATCTCGCTGAAACATCGACACTGGTCGCCTGCCAGCAACTTCTTCTTTCAGGCTCCTGAGACTACAACGAGGACTCCCGACATCTTGCCGAACCTCACGCAGCCGCAGCCTCTGGGCTAGGTAACTCGAGCATTTCGGTGCTCCATCGCAGGTTCGCTCTACAAGTGTCCAGTTCCTTTTTTTCGTTTAGTCCCACTGATCGGATCACTCCGGCATCAGTAACTCCAGACTCTAACCACTCGCATTTCACTGTTAGCGTAGATGGTTTCTCGTGCCCTTCGGGCATTTGTGTAAATTGTGCAACTGAAGTATTTTCCAAGAGTTTTGTAGTGTGCTTAGCTCCCTGACTCATAAAGAGCCAGGGTAGTCTTGTTATAAATAAATATCTTTTATTTTCATAACAACTTGTGTGGTGTCCTTTCACTTGACGTTCAAGGGGTATATGTGATGGTAAACAGCTGGCTTAACACGCCCTCTAGAGTTTAGCCTAAAGACTGCTCGTATCCACGCTACTAGGATAGCTGGTCTAAAAGGTTGACTTACAACCAATCATCAATAAGGGTCGTTTGGAATGATACACAGTGATCACTAGAATAGTGAGCACTACATATCAGGCCAACTTCTCACATTGGTGAGCAGCGGTTGGGATTTGAGCTTGCTGTTGTTTTACCACACACGTATCCTAAGAATATCAAAGTGAAAGATCACATAAGTACCCAGGTACATATAACTTAACTTAGAATACTCTGAGTTCTACTGAACCAGCTGTTGTAGTGTAACAGGGCTTAGCACACCCTGACTACAACTCTTAGCAAGGGATCAGTAGGTAAACAAATAGTGTAGGTAGGTGCATCACTTACACCTCACTAGAAGCATGTCGGTCCACGGAGAGTCTGCGGAGACTCCCTTAGTGGTCAGTGACCCTCCACAGGTCATGTCACGATATGCAGCTCTTAGCTTCAAGGAGATGAGACAGCTGTGTGCCTCCAGGAAGCTAAACCAGGGTTCTAACCCTACCATCGCATTTCTGATAGGTCTCTTAGAGACGTACGATGCAAGGAGGTCCTCTAACACAGGTCCCCCCAATGCTGATGGGAACATGCCTCCCTTAGAGGGAACCCTTGGTGACCCGGACCTCGACCTCCATACAGAGGAGGAAGACGAGGAGGAGTTATCAGGAGACGAGGCAAACAAAGGTCCAGTGGTAGTCAGCAGGCTTACAAGGACCAACTTAAGCAGGCATGAGAATGGAACTGGGGGAGCCCCGGGCCCACGCTCAAGCAGGCCTAACATTGGGAACGGACGAGCTAGGTCTCTCTCCAGAGGCTCTAACAGATCTGTTCGAACACATGTCTCTCAGGCATCTTCTCAGAGAGGAATGACGTCCCCTCAGAGAAGGGAGCATGAAGCGAAGATGAGGGAAGTCAATCTGAGGATCGAGCGGGAAGAACTTGCCCTCGCCAAAGAAAGACTTGCCTTGGCCCGAGAGCAGAAATTAAGTGGGTTAGATCCCACTGGTGGCAGCATTCTCATTAGAGAGAAAGACAGGGGTATAGACACTAGACACCTGAGTAAAATAGTGCCCCCCTTTAAGCAAGGGGACGATATCCACAAGTGGATAACTGCGTTGGAGAGGGCCTGCACTGTCCAGTGCGTCCCCCAAAGTCAGTGGGCAGCTATACTGTGGCTCTCCTTTGAAGGTAAAGGGCGAGACAAGCTCCTCACTACTAGAGCTGAGGATGCAAACAACTACCAAGTCCTGAAGAATACACTGATTGATGGGTTTGGCTTAACCACGGAGCAGTACAGGTTGCTGTTCCGGGACACCCAGAAAATTCAGTCTCAGGATTGGACTGACTTTGTCGATTGTGCCACTAAGGCTTTGGAAGGCTGGTTGCTGGGTAGCAAGGTTACTGATTGCACAGGATTGTACAATCTTATCATGCGAGAACAGATTTTAAACAACTGTCAGAACCAATTGTTGCATCAGCACCTTGTTGACTCGGATCTGACCTCTCCCCAAGAATTGGGAAAGAAGGCAGACAGATGGGTCAGAACAAGGGTCAAGCAGAACCAGAACCAGAACCAGGGTGGTCAGAAGAAAGTAGACCAAAAGGGTAGTAACAAGAACGAACAAAATGACCAGAAGTCTTCGACAGGTCCCCAACAAACCAAAGAGGGTGGGGGTCAGGCTTCACAGAAGAAGAAGACTCAAGAAGGCCAGTCAAAAAGGTGGTGCCAATACTGTAAAAGTAAGACTCACTGGTTTAGTGAGTGCACCAAGAAAGGAGGGCAAACTCCTGCCACTGCAGCCCCTAAGGCACCTGCACCCCCTAGTACAGTCAGCAGTGGTAGTGCGCCTCCCAAGGCATTAGTTGGGTTAACCTTGGGAACCGAGGGGAGTGACGACTTAGTCAGCACGCTCACTCAGGCCGTCCTTGTCTGTACAGGGGATATGGATATGTCCCCTGATGCCAGTCCCAATACTTTGGGCAAATACAGACAGACACCTTTGATCAATGGAAAAATGGCTCAGGCCTACAGGGACACTTGTGCCAGTGTCACTATGGTGACGCCTAACTTTGTGGACCCTGGACAGATCATGCTAGGTACCGATTACCTAGTGACCAATGCCAGCAACGTCACTACCAATCACAGTATGGCAGTTGTTGATTTCTCCTGGGGAGGGGTAAGTGGCCCGAAAAAGGTTGTGGTTAGTTCAGACCTCCCCGTAGAATGTCTGTTGGGCAATGATTTGGAAACGTCACAATGGTCAGAAGTGGAGCAGAGGACTCACATGGAAATGTTAGGCTTGCCAGCACATGTCCTTGCTGTGACCAGGTCACAGGCCAAAAGATGCCCCACTGAACAGGTGCTGGATCCTGGAAGAATGGACCAGATACCTTCCAAGAAAAGGAGCAGTAAGGGTAAGGCTTCGCCTTCCCCCTTGCCCCAGGTCGTGGATCAAGTCTCTGAGGAGGCTGACCTTAAAGAACTGAGGGAAACTGAGCCGAAAGAGCTTGAACCTGGTCAGGTTGAGTTTCTGGGCTCAGGGGGACCCTCCAGGGAAGACCTGGGGAAGGCACAGTTAGACTGCCCCTCACTTGAACCCCTCCGACAGCAGGCTGCTGCTGAGGCTGCAGGGAACGCCACAGGTACCCACAAAGTGTACTGGGACGATGGACTCCTGTACTCCGAGGCAAGAGACCCCAAACCTGGCGCGACCAGGAGGCTGGTCATCCCCTTGTCTCTGAGAGGTTTCCTTTTTACCTTGGCCCACGAGAATCCCCTTGCAGGTCACTTAGGCCAGAATAAGACTTGGGACAGAATTGTTCCACACTTTCACTGGCCCCACATGTCCGAAGATACGAAGGAGTTTTGCCGCTCCTGTGTCACTTGCCAAGCCAGTGGTAAGTCAGGTGGCACAACAAAGGCCCCCCTGATGCCACTACCGGTGGTGGGGGTGCCCTTTGAACGAGTGGGGATCGACATTGTCGGACCAATGGAACCCCAGACAGCATCAGGGCACAAGTTTATACTGGTGGTGGTGGACCACGCCACCAGGTATCCTGAAGCTATTCCCCTTAGGACCACTACAGCACCTGTGGTGGCACGGGCCCTAGTTGGAGTGTTCTCCAGAGTGGGCTTCCCTAAGGAGGTTGTCTCAGACAGAGGTGCAAACTTCATGTCGGGATATCTGACTGCAATGTGGAAGGAGTGCGGTGTCAACTACAAGTTCACCACACCCTATCACCCGCAATGCAATGGGCTTGTTGAGAGATTCAACAGGACCCTAAAAGGGATGATTCACGGACTACCTGAAAAGCTTCGGCGGAGATGGGATGTCCTGATACCCTGCCTCTTGTTCGCCTACAGAGAGGTCCCGCAGAAGGGGGTTGGCTACAGCCCTTTTGAGCTTCTGTTCGGACATCCTGTAAGGGGACCCCTTTGTTTGGTAAAGGAAGGATGGGAGAGACCTCTCAGAAAGCCGGCATCAAACATTGTGGACTATGTGCTCGGCCTCCGCTCGCGGATGGCGGAGTACATGGAAAAGGCATCTAAAAACCTTGAGGCGAGCCAAGAATTACAGAAAGCTTGGCACAACCAAAAGGCTGTCCTGACTGTGTACCAGCCTGGACAGAAGGTGTGGGTGCTGGAGCCAGTGGCCCCAGCAGCACTTAAAGACAAATGGTCTGGGCCCCACACGATCATTGAGCAAAAGGGAGAGGTCACCTACTTGGTAGACCTGGGAACTCCCCGGAGCCCCCACCGGGTGCTCCATGTAAACAGGCTCAAGGCATATGTCGACAGGGAGGGCATGGGCTTGCTCATGGCCACAGATGAGGGACAGGAGGAGGAGAGTGACCCTCTCCCGGACCTGCTCTCTCAGAACCCTGACGATGGGTCAGTAGATGGTGTTGTCTTTTGTGGCAGCCTCTCTGGACATCAACAAAAGGATTGTAAACAGGTTCTTCAATCCTTTCGACATATGTTCTCTCTGACACCCAGTCAGACCAATTGGTGTACCCATGAGGTCGACACTGGGGACAGTCTGCCCGTAAAGAGTAAAATCTATCGACAGCCTGATCATGTCAGAGACTGCATCAAGACAGAGGTGCAGAAAATGTTGGAGCTGGGAGTCATTGAGCCCTCGGACAGCCCCTGGGCTAGTCCCGTAGTTCTCGTGCCGAAACCTCACACCCAGGGCGGTAAGAAAGAGATGAGGTTTTGCGTGGACTACAGAGGTCTCAATGCAGTCACTAAGACTGACGCCCACCCAATACCAAGAGCAGACGAACTTATAGACCGGTTGGCTTCGGCCAACTACTTAAGTACGTTTGACCTGACAGCTGGGTATTGGCAAATCAGGTTAGCTGAGGAGGCCAAACCCAAAACAGCATTTTCTACCCCGGGTGGGCATTATCAGTTCGTGGTAATGCCCTTTGGTTTGAAAAATGCACCTGCCACCTTCCAAAGGCTGGTGAATCGAGTTCTCACTGGGTTGGACGACTTCTGTGCGGCGTATCTGGACGATATCGCTGTCTTTAGCTCCACCTGGGAGGATCACCTGGTCCACCTGAGGAAAGTGTTAGAGGCCCTGCAAAAGGCAGGCCTCACTATCAAGGCCACTAAGTGCCAGATAGGGCAGACACAGGTTGTATACCTGGGCCACCTTGTAGGTGGAGGCCAGGTTCAGCCATTGGAGAGCAAAATACAGGCCATACAGGACTGGGCTCCTCCAACCACCCAGACTCAGGTTCGAGCTTTCTTGGGCCTGACTGGTTATTACCGGAAATTTGTCAGAAATTATGGATCCATCGTGACCCCGCTAAACGATCTGACAAGTAAAAAGATGCCAAAGAAAGTTCAGTGGACAGCAAGCTGTCAGAAGGCATTCGATGACCTAAAGCAGGCCATGTGCACAGCACCTATCCTAAAGAGTCCAGACTACTCCAAACCATTCATTGTCCAAACAGACGCTTCGGAGTTGGGTGTGGGAGCTGTTCTATCTCAACTGAATTTTGATGGTCATGACCAGCCCATAGCTTTTATTAGCAGGAGGCTGACCCCCAGAGAGAAGAATTGGTCAGCTATTGAGAGGGAGGCCTTTGCTGTGGTTTGGGCCCTGAAGAAGTTGAGGCCATACTTGTTTGGCACTCACTTCAAGATTCAGACCGACCATAAGCCCCTCTTGTGGCTAAATCAAATGAAGGGTGAAAACCCCAAACTACTTAGGTGGTCCATTTCCCTACAGGGGATGGACTTCACAGTGGAGCATAGACCTGGCACTGATCATGGCAATGCAGATGGGCTCTCCAGGTATTTCCACTTAGAGCAAGAAGACTCACCTGGTCAAGGTTAGCTTATTGTCCCAAAGTTTGGGGGGGGGTCATGTAGGAGAGTAGGGTCTGCAATCCTATGATCACCCAGATTTTTTGCTTTTGCTTCATTGGTTTACGACTTTCCCTGGCTGTGGGCCTGCCAATCAGACCCACAGCCTAGCTGTTCTCTCTCGAAATTAATACACATGTACATTAGGTGCATCCACTAATTGGAACTGGGCCGCCTTGTCAGTCCCTGTCTCAGCATACCACAGGTATCCAGGGCATCGGTGTACCCAGGGCCTACCAGGGGCTGCAGCATGTATTATGCCACCCCTGGATGGCCGCCCAAATTTGACACAACTGGCTGCACGACAGCTGGGGCAAGGTGGTGTAATCACCCGTTGCTGTAGGTGTAGTATTCCTATACCTAACCCTAAAATGGACACATGGATTCCTATCAGTCACTCCTATGGCAGGCCTTATCAATCCTGAAGGCAGAGTGCTGGGGATCATGTGGGACGGTGCTCTGGCGCGAGCTGAGCCCGTCGACGGCTTGCGGAACCAAGTCCTAAATAGCCGTTCCATGGTGACGCGGGCCAACTACCTTAAAATGCATTATAATCCTAGCGGTTATTTGCTAACTTTGGCATCGCATTACCTACACATGTCGAGTAAGGTGTCATACGAATTGGAATACGAACCCCTCGCCAGTTCTGGCGACGGGGTTAGCATTCCACCCTTCTAGAGGGACACGACATGGAAGTAACCTTGAACCCCGGTTAAAGTTGACTCAAGCCTCAGCATCACAAAATGGATGCTGCCACCAGACACAAGTCTGACCTCCTGCTGCTGGGAGACCTTCCAGCGAAGGGGGCTTGGACAAAGGGTTTCCTGTCGAGGGCGGTGTTAGCACCATCCCAGACAGGGTTTGTGTATCCCAGGTAGGCAGGGCTGAAAGGAAGGTGATTGCAAGTGGCACCCCGGTGCTCACTGTGCATAGCCCGGCTCAAACCAGTTTCGGGGGCACACCAGCCCCTGAGCTGGGGCGAAGCCGGACAAAGGATAGGGGTGTAACCACCCCCCTCCTGGTCCCACCCATAGGTAGGACCTAGTCACAGGCCAGCCCCTTTTTCCTAGAATAAAGGTGGGAGCGGGTCCCCTTCCCAAATTGGATAATCGGATAATTCTGAATCTTGAACTACTTTCCACGAAAGAAACTCTTGACTTTTCTGAAGACTCTCCCTTGTGGCTAAGGAGTAGCCACCCTGCACCAGCAGGCACCAACTAAGTGCTTGCGGTTTGCTGTACGTCTCTCCCATGGATCAAGACTGCCCAGCTCGACGAGACCCGGGTTCCCTGCCATCTCTGACCTCTACCTACATCGTCAGCCCAGCTGAGATTCGTAGGTGTGACGAGACCTGTGGGACCGGCCATCTTCAGAACCTGCACGACGCTTATCTAGCACGCCCACCGAGGGACCCACGAGTGAGTGCACCTAGGGTTTGAGAAGCCCTAACCCTGAGCGGCTCCAGCACCGAAGTCCGCCTCCCCAGCATCCACGAGATCTGCGTGGGGGCCCTTCTGCTCCTTGCTGTTCACCGCGTTGTCCGACCACTCGCCGACCGGCTTGTGGCCCTCTTCACGACGCACCACGATAGTTTGTTTTCATCACTGGTCTGGTTGCTCCAGACTGGCTCTTGCTCCCTTTCAACAGAGGAGTATCTCGGACCCTCCTGGTCCACTTCAGATGCCATCTTGACTCCACCGCGTGGGTTGCCACTGCCAAGACCTGCTGCCCCACTCCTGGGCCCAGCATCATCGACAGCAGACACCTTCGTGGGACAGCTCGCCCTCCATCCTGGTCGCCGCCGCGCCTCCTGGTCCGAGGAACAGCCGAGTCCGACGTCATCCACTCACCTGGTCGAGGTGACTTCAGCCGGTACCTTCCTGGTACCCGCACGATCGCTGGCTAGCGGTTGAGAACTGAGTCCCCTCTGCTTTCAGGTTTCCTTCAACACCGATCCAGGCTTGGATCTCGCTGAAACATCGACACTGGTCGCCTGCCAGCAACTTCTTCTTTCAGGCTCCTGAGACTACAACGAGGACTCCCGACATCTTGCCGAACCTCACGCAGCCGCAGCCTCTGGGCTAGGTAACTCGAGCATTTCGGTGCTCCATCGCAGGTTCGCTCTACAAGTGTCCAGTTCCTTTTTTTCGTTTAGTCCCACTGATCGGATCACTCCGGCATCAGTAACTCCAGACTCTAACCACTCGCATTTCACTGTTAGCGTAGATGGTTTCTCGTGCCCTTCGGGCATTTGTGTAAATTGTGCAACTGAAGTATTTTCCAAGAGTTTTGTAGTGTGCTTAGCTCCCTGACTCATAAAGAGCCAGGGTAGTCTTGTTATAAATAAATATCTTTTATTTTCATAACAACTTGTGTGGTGTCCTTTCACTTGACGTTCAAGGGGTATATGTGATGGTAAACAGCTGGCTTAACACGCCCTCTAGAGTTTAGCCTAACGACTGCTCGTATCCACGCTACTAGGATAGCTGGTCTAAAAGGTTGACTTACAACCAATCATCAATAAGGGTCGTTTGGAATGATACACAGTGATCACTAGAATAGTGAGCACTACATATCAGGCCAACTTCTCACAATAGGTAATCATGATTTTTGTATATTTTGTGTCTATGAATTAGGCCACTATAATTTTGGTAACGGCTTTCATTTCTGTATATATTCGTAAATATTTGTTACCAACACAGCAGTGTCCTTTATGAATTGGTTTAAACAACTGCACATGAAATCATGTCAAAAAGCACGGACATATATATTTATCCCTGGGAATTGTGTTTTTATATTCCACATATCATTTTCACAATTTATTTGATTTCATTGAGTTGACATGGCAGTGTACCTGTAAATGCCGTTATTCTTTGCAACCTGTTTTTCATTACAAATTCTTGTTTAGAGAGCAGGCCAAGATGGCTACTGTGGTAACGTTGATTCTTGCAAGCAAAACGGCAAGTCCCCTGTCCATTTTGCTTGCCAGCCCTGCTGTCCAATGAAACCACTTCTTATTTAAGTGTGTGTATTGAGCAAACAAACTAACACTGACGAAGGCCAGGGTGCCGGAACGCGTGTGTTAGCTTTCATGGAAACTACGAATAAATAAATTAATTCCTGATTGAGCCTGGAGTGCGCCGCACGTTGTCTTTTGTTGGAGACGTGGTGTTTTTGGAATACTAAGATTGTGGTATCGTCCGCGCAATTGGCGCACCCACATTGTCGAGAGCAAGGGAGTCGGGCGGTTCTGTTTTTGCAATATATATATATATATATATATATCCTTACACCAGCTTACACCAGGTCCATTGCACTGACACGGTAGCACTGCACACAATTCTTCATCCACATCCAGGTAATCTGTGCAATTATTTCTCTTAGTTATTGAGTGAACGCCAAAGAAAATTTCAAAGTGCAAAACAATTAAAAAAGAACACCCAACGCGTTTTGGCTCACACCGTCAACGGGGCATCACAATCAGTTGAGGTGTACCGCATTTTATCACTTAGTCCCTACTTAGTCTTGTCAGCCCTTGCTGTGTGGTAAGGGTCCCAACAGGAGGCAGAGACATACATACATGTACTAAATGATAACTCTTTGAATCTACACTTCACCACCCAGATGAGTGATACTCAAGTACTGTTTCTTGATCTAATGATATATGTACAAGACAACTTGCTAGAGACCAAACTTTATAGGAAGCCGACAGCCATGAACAAGTAACAAACGGATCACAAAATTACTTATTTGCAATACGAACTACGTGATCTACTGTATAGTTTTTCTTTTAAAGAAAGATGTCAGATGTTGGCTGACTTCAACTCCCTGTTTGTGTCTGGCTGTTGGTGGGGCCACCACACTGCTTCCAGTCAGAGACCTCTCTTGCTCTCCCGCAAGAAAAGTCTGCACACAGCAGACGTGTTGCACTGCAATGTGTCTAATATTGGATTGGAGGTAGATCTATCAGTTCACATCAGCTTCCTCCAAAGCAGAGGTCATGATTAGTGATGCCATCTTGAAATATTTTAAAACACACCTGTGTTTGTGTAGCAAACATATACATAGAAAACATACTTTCTCCTTTCTATTATCTCAACATTATGCACAAAAAGAAAGATATTGCTCATTAAACATCGCTATATAAATCAACATACTCCAGTATTCTTCATATATCAATAATCAAAACAAGGGAAAAATACATAAAAATAAATTAGAATTCATAAACCCCAATAATTCAGTTCATCACAATGATTTATACTCAGTGTATTGAGAGAAACGTTTTAAAAAGTATTTTCATATTATTTTATAGAACAATTATGCCCAAGAGGGATTACCTTCAGATATTTGCTAGTGTGTTGTAATCGCAGTATTATTCATCTGAGCTCATTTGTGTTGTATATGGTCAACTCAATTTCAATTTCCAAAATATCTGGACTTCAAATTGACTCCTAACATATGTTTCTATACAATATTGGCGCATACTGAATTGCGAGTAGAGAATCCAAAACTGGTTTGCCTAATAAGGAGAAATAAACAAAATACAGTACCATTAAAATATATAAAAAGGTCATTAAAATGTATTTATCAGAACCATCATGCCATAAAGTGACAAAACAACTTAATGCTAGCCAGTCTTAATGATGTACATATAGGGCCATATGTAGGTAGGCTGTGTTTTGCGATTCTCTAATTGCAATTTTTAGGGAATCGCAATTAGAGAATAGCAAAACGCTATGTAGGTAGGATTAGCAATTTTGTTTGCGAATCCCACCTATTCCTTATTTGCGATTCTCTAATTGAGAATCGCAAATAAGGAATACCTTGCCATTCATTCCTAGGGGCTAAAAGGCCCATAGGAATGAATAGGAAGACATTCTCAATTTGCGATTCTCAATTAGAGAATCGCAAATTGAGAATGCAATTGCAAGGGTGCAAGGGTGTCAACATGACACCCTTTTGCACCCCTGTAATGAGCATGGGTGCAGATGTGGCGCACATACATGCCCTAAGGGCATGTATGTGTGCCACATGGCACTTTGAATAATGCAAAAAACTGCATTATTGAAAGAAATCGCAAATTACCATCAACCTGAAGTTGGTGGTAATTTGCGATTCCTTAAGCCAAAATAGCACAACCTGGGTGCTTTCTACATTGCATTTAAGGAATCGCTATTTGGGATTCCTTAAATGCATTTGCAAAATAAGGAATCGCTAATTTTGCGATTCCTTATTTTGCATGCAGATTTGCCTTCCTACATCCCACTTAGCAAAATTGCGATCGCAAACGCCAAAATTCTGCGAATTTCGGCGTTTGCGATCGCAATTTTGCTTTCTACATATGGCCCATAATTCCTTATCTGAATTGAGCCCCCAATGTTTTTGCAGTTAAAGGATAGAATGTATTGAGATTCTAACCTATGCAGTGCATTTTCCCTGTCACCTCCCCTTAGTTCTCTTTTTACCTGATCTATTGCACTATATCTCATTGTTCTTGGGCCACCTCCATGTTATTTCAGGAAATGTCACGCAACTGGGTATTTCGGGTCATTGATCTTTATTGTTTTTATGTCTTGCAGGACACGCTTATGCACCTGCAAAATCGTATTGCCAACATATATTTTGGGGCAAGAACGTTTCAAAATATACACTTCATACTCTGTTTTGCAGTTTAGGTGACTTCTAATGTTGAGCTGCTGCTTGTTAAAATGATTCATGAGTGCCATTTTTACCATACCAGCAAGTCTTTCAATATGTATATTTTACAAGCCCCCCCCCCCCCCCCATGGTTTAAGCCCAGGTCTTTCCTTGGACTAATATTACTTTTCACTAGTTCATCTCTCATTGATTTAGCTCTTCAATGGGAAATCAGAATTCTTCTTGAATTCTTCTTTTCTATCACTAGATCATTCCATATCAATTGCCAATTTCTGCTCAGGATGGCCCTTTCTGCATTATGCACAGTGTTATAATCGGTAACTAATCTGCCTACTCCTCCTTGTTTGTGGGATTTCCAAACTCTAAAAAGAGCCTCTTCTCTTTTCATTTTAGACACTTTGGGGTCGATTCCGATTTCGGCCAGAAAACGTCCTACCCGACACGGACCCGTCAATTTTTGCGACCGAACCGTACACACGCCTTACAAATAGCTGAGTACGATGCTATGCCTAAAATTTACTACCGACCCGGCCGGAAATTATATTATATGTCCGAGTCATCAGGAAAGGAGCCTGACGAGACAGACTCCGACGTGCAAGATTCGTGATAGCCAAGCGTCAACCAGACACAACAGACACATACGCGAACGACTCCATGTAGCTAAGCATTAACACAACACGACAGACTCGGACACGAACGATGCCCCATAGCCAAGCATTAACACGTCCCGACAGACTCGGACGCGAGCGATGCCACATAGCCAAGCATGAACATGACCCGACAGACTTGGACGCGAACGATGCCACATTGCCAAGCATTAACACAACCCGTCAGACTCGGACGCGAACGATGCCACATACCAAGCATCAACACGACCCGACAGACTAGGACGCGAACGATGCCACATAGCCAAGCATTAACATAGCCAAGCATTAACACGACCCAACCGACTCGACACAAACGATTCCACATAGCCAAGCATTAACACAACACGACAGACTCGGCGAGAACGATGCCACATAGCCAAGCATGAACACGACATGACAGACTTGGATGCAAATGATGCCATATAGCCAAGCATTCACATGACACGACAGACTCGGACGCGAACGATGCCACATAGCCAAGCATTAACACGACACGACAGACTCAGACGCAAACGATGCCACATAGTCCACCATCAACACAACACAACAGACACATACGCGAACGATTCTACACAGCCAAGCACATAAACGATGCGACAGACTCGGACGCGAACGATGTCACATAGTCCTCCATCAAAACAACACAACAGACTCGCACGCAAATGATTCTACACAGCCAAGCACATACAAGACGCGACAGACTTAGAGGCGAACAATCCCACATAGTCCACCATCAACACAACAGACACGTACATGAACGATTCTACACAGCCAAGTACATACACGACGCGACAGACTCGGACGCGAACGATGCCACATAGTCCACCATCAACACAACACAACAGACACGTACGCGAACGATTCTACACAGCCAAGCACATACATGACGCAACAGACTTGGAGGCGAACGATGCCACATAGCCAAGCATTAACATAGCCAAGCATTAACACGACCCAACAGACTCGGACGCGAACAATGCCACATAGCCTAGTATGAATGGAACAGACTCGGCCAAAACAAATTTCACAAGAACAAGCATCATGTGCCGTCAAAACGACTTACATAAGTTGAAAAAAATACAATAGAAACAGAAAAAAGACTACCAAAAAAGCATTGTCATCTCAATTAAATAATACATTTAAATATTAAGACACACCCACAAATCAACCTATATAAAGTGAGCAAAAGCTTACCGACAGCATTTGCGATTTCAACACACATGCAAGCAGACCACACTACTACACAGACAACTCATCTACCCACTACAAACACACATAACTCATCCACCACACAACCTCCACACAACTAGCACCACTGAAACACACCTCCACTCACACACACTCACCCTCACCTTCACACACACATGCATCTCCACCACCACCCATCACCGTGCCCCCAAAGAAGAATCCACAGTTCTTAGCGGCTGAGTTGGAAGTGATGATAGATGAAATCATCTGAGTTGAGCCACAGTGATTTGGCACCTTGGCCCAACAGACCTCCCAGTCCCAGAGAACCATTCTTTGGGAGAGGATTGTCAACAAGGTGAATGCCCATTCACCTACCTTGCGCACAAAGGAGGATATCCGGAACCAGTATTATGACGTTCGCAGGAGGGTAAAGAAGCTCATTGCCAGAGAACATGCCCTGAGCACCAAGACTGGTGGTGGACGTCATAAACCGGTGCATTTTACCACCTGGGAGGTGAAGGTGCGTGATCTCCTCCCACAGGAGGCCATAACTGGATTAGCTGGAATACCAGAACCTGGTGAGTACATGTACAAATAGTCTAAAATGACCTCAAATACACAGCCACAGACATCACAGCAAGGCATTCTCAATGTAACTTTGTACTCACTGTCATGGAACCCTGGGACATGCTGGCCCATGTGTTCTGGGTGAGAGGAGGAGTGGAAGCAATGACTACTGGCACCAGCAGACACTAGTCACACACACACACACATCCCAGTCCCTCAAGAACACACCTGTCACTATGCGGTCCCTGAGAGTGAATGCAAATGCCCTGTCAAGATGGTTGACACTGGCATTCGGTGTGGGGAACACAAGGCCCTGTTGGCAGTCGTTTACAGCATGACTGCAGCCACCACTGTCAGACATCTTGAATGTAACTTTGTACACACTGTCATGAAACCCTGGGACATGCTGGCTCATGTGTTCTGGGTGGGAGGAGGAGTGGAAGCAATGACTACTGCCACCAGCAGACACTAGTCACACACACATCCCAGTCCCACAAGAACACACCTGTCACTATGCTGTCCCTGAGAGTGAATGCAAATGCCCTGTCAAGATGGCTACACAGGGCCATCATGTACGAAATTTGGAAAAACTTACTGCCAGCCCTTGGCCTACTCACACAACTCCAGACCATAGCCTCAACTGTACATTCCACACACTGACAGGTAAAGATCAATCACATGTGCCCTCAATGTGCATGCTACAAATGCGTGTGGAGGACAGGACACACTCTAATTTGCAGTCACATCACATAACACAAAACACACACAGATAAACACACATCAGGGACAATGCCCACGGACAGTAGATGTGAGGTGTAATGCAAGATGGCTGACACTCTTGCGTCGTGTCATGTGCACAAGGCATTGTTGTGTTTTGCATTGTAATTCAACATCAGTCAGCGGTGTCAGCATCCTTGAAAACTACCACCCTCACTGTCATTGATCCTCTGACAATGATGAGTAAGATAGTCTGTTTGCCATTAGGAAGTGGGGTAGAAGTCAACACAGCCTAATTCAAGCACTAACTACACTGTACCTCACAGCTCTGACCATGAAAAGGCAAAAGACTATCCTTGGGAAACTTCTCTGTCCATGGAAAACAAGTAGAATGTACATGAAGTGATCATGTGCAAAAGTATGCAGCAACAAAATTTACTACAGCAAGATATTCACATGTGTGCAAAGTGATGAGAAATATCAACACAAATATGTGTTCTCACATTGCATATGTTTACAAACAATGCTAAAACAACACAGGCATAACAACAACCATGTTGTGACAAAGCAGAACATCACAATGCAAAACATCACACAAACTTGCTGTAGGCTCTGCACAGGAGTATAAACTTATATTATTTACCATTACAAGTCCAGTGTGGGCAACATTAGGGAATGTCAGATCATACTTTTATCACATAATACAACAACTCATGTTAGTGAATCCCCTATTGCATGTCAATGTAAAGACCTTTGTTTCAATGGACTGCCATGAAACAATGCATTTGTCAGAAGAAACGTGTTGCTATTGCATTTGAGGTTACACATGTGATGTCATTGATTATTCACATCAACACAATTCATCCAAGCAAAATCATCAAATGCTGACACATATTCAGGAGAGTGAGTTTGCATGTCACCTCAGCAATGTAACAGTGACAAACATTCACAAATGCAAGCACAGATGCACAATTCCTGCTAAACATCAGATTTGTTACAGTATGTATGTCATAGTGAAAACACTGATGTGTGAAATAACAACACACCTTGCTCATGCACAGTGTAACACTTGACAAACAATCACGACAAACAGTCCAGGATAACAATACATGCACATTGATGCACAGAGCTAGACATGCTCAGTAAAGCACATGATTCCAAGATCACAATGTTCAATTAACACATATCTCAGTGTCTGTGAGGATTGATGAGTTGAAATAAGAAGGAAATGTCACATTATCCACAACATCTTCACATTTGTCTGTGTCTGACTTCATAACATCTGAAAATACAAAACTAACATTGTGTCTCTCTACTACCCACAGGCACTCCAGAACAGAGGGCATAATCTGGAGAAGATTCTGAGTCCACCAGCAGCTCCGGCACAACGTCGGACACTGAGACCTCCAGTGGGAATGACTCTCACACCTCCTCGGGTGATGGGAACCAACCTGGCACCTCCGGTGTGGGTCAGCATGTGGCACCAGTACAATCAGCAGCCCCAGCGACCACTCCTGCAACATCCATTAATATCCAGATGCCCGGATCCCTACGGACACACCCAGACAACAAAACCCTGGGAGCACAGCAAGACAGCTCAATCTGGATTTGGTAGGAAATACCAGCACTGTCAACAATGAAGGAGGAGGAGCTGTCAGTGCGTGCAATGCCAAGCAATGTCCATGCGGGTAGGGTAAGGAGTGGTGTGAGGCTGCGTGGTGGGAGGACACGTCCCACAGCTGGTGTCTGAGATCAAGCTGACCCTGAGTTACAACACATTTTCGATATATATCGCGAATGTACCGGAGACTTTGGCCAGGTTGTCAGGATCCTCAGGTACCTAAAACATCAGCAGGCTTCACATTTTGACCAGATGGACAACCATATGGACCATGTGGACCAACACATGGACCTTATGGAGTCCAACTGGTCGAAATTAGACAATCTCACTGCGGTGCATAGGGACATACTTACATGCCTATGCCAGATAACCACCAACATTACCCCACCTCCCCGTGTGCACTCCACACCTGTTGCCTCAACATTCGCAACTGCCACAGGGAGGGATGAGGAGTCTGGCATAGAGCCCCCTCCACTGCAGCAGCCTGATACTGAGGGTCCCCCCCAACAAAGAAGAGGAGGGGATGTCCAAGGAAGGATGGCAAGTGAGAGACTGATGGACATGCATCCCCCCTCAGGTACAAAAGAAATGCTCTGGATATCCTCCATTGTGTGCAAATCATTCACTTTGTTGACAGTCCCTGGACTCTCCCACATGGGATGGAGCATTTAAGTTAGACTAAATGCCAAATTGACTGTGGACTTTGCTCTGAAGATTTTACATCTGAGAACACCTTCAACTCCTCTATGAACTGTGGATTTTAAATTTGGGAATACAATCACCTTTGACTGTTAGATTTTTTCACATGCACATTAATAAATTCATATTCACACAATCCCTGTGTCATCTGTGAATTATACACTGTACACACTTTTTAAATTATGATCAGCATCACCTGGCCCTGTCTCCTAATGAGGTGCATGAGTTCTGTGGTAGGAATTCTTCTCATACAGAAGTATGCACAACAAAATAGGCGATTGGTGAAGGATGGTTGGACATTAATTGCACATCAGAACACACAATCCAAAGAGCCACTACCTCTAGTGTCTCATTAGCTCAATAAAACATAGAGAAGATACACAATGATTCTACCACCCAGTACTATCATCTCAGAGTCAAGGTACCAATGCACACATTCACGCTCACTCACCCATGCTTGTCCACAAAATTATGATTCAGAGTGTGTGTAAAGTTAAAGAATTTAAGTTTGAGAAAGAACAATCTCTGTTGTCCTACAATGCAGTATACAAGCTCGCACCAGCAGCAGAATACATGATTCTCAAACAATATATATTTTCATCATTAAATAGAATACTAAAGGTGAAATGTGTTTACATCAACAGTGTGGAAATAACTACCCTCCCTGTGTTGGTGACATATTCATCAAACTATTGAAGGACTCTGTGGCAATACAGGTTAACCGCTCACCTCAGGAAGTAGGAGTACTGGTTACAGCATATGCACAGCAAAGCCCTGGTGCGTAGATGGAAATCTTCCATCTGTGTAGATGATTCCCCTGTGCGTCAATGTAATGCATGTATTCCACTTATGTGTCAAAAAATGTAGCATTTCATGGCTAAACTATGCGTGCGGACAGATCTTCCATTACAGAGAGTCTTGTTTTTCAACCTTGTGGCGCAGTGCTTCAACTGTACCAAACTGATCTCATGTGGACTCAAAGGCATCTTGCACAACAAGCATAGAAAGAATGTGTGCGAAAATGAAAGACACAAAGATAAAATGTAAGCTTTGCTCCGGTTAATTTAGCATAATCCAGCATGAACCTAGGGACCAGCTAACAGATCATCCACCGTCTTGTGAAGATAAGTCACATTACACATACCAGGGATAGACACGCAAGGTCACCCCAACACACATAGCACATGCAGCAATTAAACATTGCACACACTCTTGTGAAATCAAACCATTGAACCGCACAGACAATGACCATTGTCAAATGAAATGAACACCATGGCATAAATACAGTATCTAAACGATTGTAGCATGTGTGGAAACAGACAATGCAAACATCAATGTGTGGAACTGGTGTATTACACAGGCACAAGCTCTGCTCAACACAAAACCAACATGATGACAGTTCCAAGTATTCAAATGAAAAAACTAAATTAAAACACTGACCAAAAATATTGTCTTTATCAGAGTACTGTTTCAAATGGCAATTCTGTACCCACACAACAGGCAATGGAGCCTGTGAAGGAGAGACATACTACAGATTGAAATACAACTTGTTATGATGACATATCCAAATATGGACTCACTATTGTCCATTGTAACTTCAGAACACAAGCTAGAAGTAACTCCAACAACGTAGTGGTGACCATCATAACTAAACATACACTGTACAACAACGAGAACCATGTAAATTGGCACACACACACACACACACATATCCCAACATATTGTCCTGTATACACACATAATGCTTAGGAAAGGCATTACAAACATCTTTGCATACTTACCCTCATGTAAAAAAGTTGTCAATGCGATGTCTCCTGACATCCACCTCCTCCTCCTCCTTGTCACTGGCAACGTGCCCCAGGTCTGGATCCTCCCATGATGGAGGCCATTGGTCCCTGTCATCGTGGATGAGCGGTAACTTATTCCTCTCAGCCTTGTTGTGAAGCATGCAGCACACTGTTATGATCTTGCACACCTTATCTGGAGAATATTGAAGGGCACCTCCTGTCTGGTCCAGGCAGAGAAATCTTGTCTTCAGCAGCCCAAATGTGCGTTCAATCACACGCCTGGTCCGCCCATGTGCCCCGTTGTAACAGATATCAGCAGGTGTGACCGGGTTCCTGAGAGGTGTCAGCAACCAGGGCATGTTGGGGTATCCAGAGTCTCCTACGGTATTTCAATTATAAATTATCATCAGAGCAAACACAGGGTACAACATGACAGACGATGAACACACAACTGACAATGACAACATGACTCACGACAAGTCATGCATGCTCATTCCTGAGCTGGGACATCAGCTGGGGTATCCGACTCATCTTCATTATGTATGCGTCGTGTGCAGATCCTGGAAAACGCACACATACATGGGAGATGATTTGGTCCACCAGACATACCACAAGGGCATTGATTGATGAAAGTGTTTTCGATTTCTGTAAACCAGTTCATGGGCTTGTGCTGTGACCAAACCCACATGTGTCCCATCAATTGATCCAATCACATGTGGCATGTGTCCCAGAACATAAAAATCATCTTTAATGGCACGGAACTGTGGCGGTGTAGGAAACTGTATGTACAGGTCAAGGAACCTCAACATGGCCTCACACACATCCTGGAGGACTCGACTAAACATCGTCTGGGACATGCCACCAGCATCAGCCACAGTAAACTGGAGCGATCCAGTGGCAAAAAAATGTAGTGCTGCCATCACCTTCACCTTGGGGGTCAGGGCAAAGGGATATGTGTGTCCAGGTTGCAAGTGTGGTGACAACTGGTCTGTCAATTCTGAAATTAATCCCCTCGTTAACCTGTATTTCCTCATGCACTCACGCTCCACCATGGTTGCTAGATCAGGGAAGGGTCTGTGGACATTTGGTCCCCTGCGGAACAGATGACAAAGTATGTACATCTATTACTCTCTAAATTAAACATCAGGTAATTCTGATTTTACATATCGCGTTACACTTACAATGATGACACAGTGAAGTCAGATGTCTGAGGTTGAGCTAATCCAAAAATCACAGCTATGTGAGCATGAACATACACTCAATTATGTCATGTATTATCAAATAATACAGTGTTGTACTGTGACTACTCACTGTTGTCTGTCACTCTCCATGGGATCAATCGTAATATACACAACACACACACAATTGAGATTCAGCCATAGATGTCTCGGTCAACTAGCACATGTACTTAAGGTACACAGACATGGACAAGGTATTACAACCTAGCAACAACATTACATTCAGACAGCTTGTCACCATGCACAACACTGTCATGGTGTGGACATTGTCAGGATATGATGTATGACCTACATGTCCAATCACAGACACAGAATATTGATGATGCGTAGCACATATGTATTTGACATGCATACATGCAATTCTGTGACACATAGACACCACAGCAACTCACATGACAAATGCAAGATGAGATAATTCTACATTATTGTGACAACTTTCAGCAGTAAGTTATTGCGTTGTACAAGTCTCACATACTGTGGACACAGTCGAAAGGAATTAACACATTGTACTTTAATCATAATCAGTTGATGCTGTGATTACGTGTGGAAGTGTCCTGTGTAAACACATTGATCCCCTGGGACAATGGCCAAGCACAGGAGGATGATCTGTGAAGTGGTGACTCACACTAGTCATGTTCCTCACAAACACTGCTATAGTTGCACTGTAAGCTAGGATCATAATGTGAGTAGTCTTGTCTTTTGTCTCTGTCCCATTTGACATGTGCTTATCTCCATCCATACAGGGCATACAGCATGCCATTATTCTTACATACATTGTCTGGCATGATGAGTGTGTATTGCATGGACGCGTGAGCCAACTCCTGACTGAGTACGACTGACAGATTGCATGCCCAATACAGTCTTGTACGACACAGGTGACTCTTGCATGGACGCGTGAGCCAACTCCTGACCGAGCCGAACTGACAGATTGCATGCCCAATACAGTGTTGTACGACGCGGGTGACTCTTGCATGGACGCGTGAGCCAACTCCTGACTAAGCCGGACTGACAGATTGCATGCCCAATACAGTGTTGTACGATGCGGGTCACTCTTGCATGGACGCGTGAGCCAGCTCCTGACCGAGCCGGTCTGACAGATTGCATGCCCAATACAATGGTGTGCGACGCGGTTGAGTTTTCGAAATACACCTCTGCAACATCCTGACCAATCCGGATGCACTGATTGGATGTTGGTCGTCATGGTGACAGACACGCATTTTGCATCGTGCACGATTCGCGTGCGGTACGAGTCGGTTATGTTTTGATGCAAATATATCAAAAACATAACATAACTGTCATGATGCAGTTATTTTGAACGTTGCTGTAGGCGTGTCCGATTCGTGCTCATGGATTGGACTAATTCAAAGGATGCGAACGACTCTGACCTATCAGTTTTGACACATGGGACAGAATAGGCCCCTGCAGCACAGATGTAAGGCTGTCTCTTCCCCTGGGAGCTCACATGCCTAAACTACATGCTCCAGCTTGACTTTTCTCTCTGCTACCACTGCTGCTGTCTATCTGTATCCTCTGGCTCCAATTATGACATGTACTGTGGAGAGAGCCCCAGTCTTCACAGAGGAGGAGATCCAGGCCCTGCTGGACAGCCTCCTTCTGCAGTACAGCAAGCTGTATGGGAAACCAGGGGAGCAGGTGAGTGTGCAGTCCACATCCTCTCTCATTGTGCATGTTGTCTGACTAGCACTAATGGCATTGTGTGCACCAGTGGATAGCATGCTCACTGAGTAGTCGTTACCCACAAAGTGTGTAGGCACCTGTAGTGAACAGGTACTGTGCTGGAAAAGTGTTGTTTAAAAAGGTGAAAATTCACAGGCACTAGGTCTTTGTTGTTTATGCATGACAAGTGTCCATCACCATAGTTGCACAACCTGTGTAAATCAGATGCCCATGTGAAAACTACATGTTTATACAACTGTGTGATGCTCAAACAGGTTGCATGTGTAGTTATAGTCTTTTCACTTTGTCATCCTCACAGGTTGATGCCCATCAGAAGCAGGAAATCTGGCTGACCATTGCCCGGGCAGTTAGATCTGTGGGGGTCCACAGGTGGCGCATTCGCAACTGCCAGAAGAGGCAGGACCTACGTGGCTGGACCAGACGAATTGCTAGAGTCCAGATGAAGCTATTGTCTACTCGCAGTAGGGGCGGACACGGACACTGACCCACCAAATGTGCCGGGTTCTGGCAGTGGTCTTCCCTGACCTGGGTGGGCTGTTAAAGGCCAAACAGCAGCAAGGAGGGGGCAAGTGCATGCCTTGCCTGTGAACTGTGTCTAACATGATCTTTGCATTCCTTCAACCTGGTTACGCTACCACAGTTTGTCTGTCTGCTTGAACTAGAATCATGTGCATTAATTCTGTAATGGCCCTTCCTCATCTGATACACAGGTTTGTCCCTTTCAGTCGGTGGCATGTCTTACTGGGGGGGGGGGGGGGCTGCTGTTATCCAATGTTGATGTGGGAAACAGCATTTGCTATCAGCAGAATGTATTTGCCTTCATGAGTGAGGGAATTTATTGACATGTATCTGTACATTGACAGATTTATGACATGCACTCTGTGGGGGCTATAAATACGTGTCATAGTTGCTGCTCTGCCTCACCATATGTGTCTGGGGTATTTCCAAAACACACATGCAGCAGGTGGGGCAATGTTGTGGGCTCTGAAGTATGTACGTCATGTGTGTCACACATGCATGGACACATACCTACTGTTCAGGCTAATCCCATGTTGCACATGGACCAGGTCAGGTATGCCTACTCCGGACACGGAGTACACTCAGTTCTCCTAATCATGTGTGTCAAAGTAAATTTAATGCATTGTGCAATGTACAATTAGGTGTCAGCCTCTGTCTCATTGTGGAGTGGGCTAGCTTTTTAGACTCCTGGGTTGTCAAATATTTTTGGGTGGGCAGCCAGCTGACATGTGGCTGTTGGATCTTCACAATGGGGTCAAACATAGGTGGGTAATCACTTGACTGTGCCTAATGGTGTATTCAAATCATAAGTGCAGGCAGCTATACTTCATTGTCATCAGACTGTGATGTGATCATGTTGACAGACTAGTGCTTGCTGTCACTCTACTGTGGCATTTGTATGACGTGGGATCATCAGTAGCCTTAAGATGTGGGTAGCAGTGGTGCAACACATGGACTTGACAGATGCAGGGCTTATATTACCCACAAATACATGATTGAGATACAGTGCAGACTATTGGTTTTGTGATGCACTGCCCCTGTGACAGAAGGCAGCAATGACTGATTACCCAGAGTGCCCGGTAGCATGGTATTTCATTTGAAATAGTGTTTTCTGCAGTGATGGAAGTTGTCCTGCATGCACTCAATTGTGGCATCGTCCAGCAATACATGAGCACATCATGGTGTCTGGTGAAGGAAGCATATCCATATTACTGACAATGACTTGGGCCATCCCTTATCCTGACACATGTACAAAGTCAGCGGCAGGAGATGGTATATGTGTGTACTGACACATTTCCATCACAAATCCTGCAGTCCAGACAACTATCTATGTGGTGCATGTGTGCACATGTGAGTAGTGTCTGGCTACATGCACCAGAGTGATGTCTCCATGGACAGATAGGATATGAGGGGCATGGTTTCCTGGCAGACAGACGTGTGTTTCACAAACATGTGTCAGCACTTTAGATAATATACTAGATAATATACTTCAAATGATGCACAAACATGCGCTGTAATGTGCTGTACTGACTGTGATGTGTGATGTCAATACAGGTGACTGATGTTTATCTGTTTACCCTGTTGATTTGCAGTTACATCTACGGCCATTGGAGGCGACAGCTCCACGGACCATGAGGATCAGCAGAGCCAGACAGGGTCCGCTGCAGAGGATTCGGAGGGACCCAGTGGCACGGAGGGTGAGGGGAGCCACACTGAGGAGACTGCAGCTACAACCACCTCGGATAGGAACACAGCTGCTCCAGTGTTGACTCCCTTGTGGATGTGGCTGTCAGTAGTCCCAAGACAACAACTAGCAAGTCTGGCCCCACCACTGTTAGACGGCGACCTCAGAGGAGCCCGGAAAGGGGATCCTGACTACCCTGAGACCCACCCTCAAAGTATCGTAGCCGGGCACTGGCGGGAGATTCCCCAGGGGGAGGATTCTCGCAACTAGGATCGTACTTCTGGCACCACACGACACAGAGGGACCACACTGGGTATTCTCAGAACAAGCTTTATCAAACAGGTATCACTGCAAATATGTACAAGGTGAGCACGGGCTCAAGAGTCTCGGAAAGGTAGGGGGTAGCGGGACTGTCTTTGGTAACGGTTCAAAGCAGGGACGTACCCGGCGCACAGCTCACAATCCTCGAGCTGGGGGATACGTGGTCGGAGGTGGGGTCCGGCGGGACCGTGAGAGTCTGGGGGAGCCGCGAGTCACTCAGCAGGGCTCAGGTACAAGTTCGGAGGTCTTACGATCTTCAGGGAGCCGCGAGTCACTCAGCAGGGCTCAGGTACAAGTTCGGAGGTCTTACGATCTTCAGGGAGCCGCGAGTCACTCAGCAGGGCTCAGGTACAAGTTCGGAGGTCTTACGATCTTCAGGGAGCCGCGAGTCACTCAGCAGGGCTCAGGTGAGTTCCAGTTCCAGGAGCCGCGACCACGTCAGCAGGCTCTCGTTGTTCCAGCGTCGAATCTGCCGGACAGCCCCAGAGCACCCCTTGTTATAGTTCGACCCCTCTTTGATGTCCGGAGTCTGTGCAGGCAGGGGTCTTGTCACCTGGGGGTCGCTTGTCGGGATTTCCTGCTATAGTCTTTTGATCCTTTCAGGGCCGGGTCGGGAGGAGTCCCAGACACCCAGCAGGCGTGGAGCCAGCCCTCAGGGAGGCCGGAGGGCCGATCGAAACCCATCGTCCCGGGGGAGTTCAGAGGTGTGATAGAAACTGCTCCTCCCTCTCTCATCCCCTGGAAGCGTGATGTCCTCCAGCCGGAGTGGCGCCTCTATGCCCGGGTCGCGCTGGGGCCGGGCGGCCATCTTGGTGCATGAAGTGGGCATGCGGGCCCGGGGTGGCCGAAGGGGAGAGGCCAGGGACGGAGATGTCCGGGTCGGTGCGTGTGTCCTGGTGGGGAGGTTCGGCCGGGCCGGGGGCTTGGGCTGTAGGTACCAGGTTTCGGTGGTGCGGGGGCACGGAGGGCCATTCTACGAGGCCGGGTCCAACACGCGTCCCCCCCAGCTGAAAGCCGGAGAGAACTGCCCATCAGCTTGGGGGGTTCTCTTCGCTGAGGCGGAAGAACCGGGAGAGGCCGTCAGCATTGGCGTGGTCCGTACCAAGGCGGTGTTCCACGGTGAAATCCATCCCCTGGAGGGAGATTGACCACCGCAGTAGCTTGGGGTTTTCTCCTCGCATCTGCATGAGCCAACGTAAGGGCCGATGGTCAGTTTGGACTCTGAAATGGGTGCCAAACAGGTAGGGTTGTAGCTTTTTGAGTGCCCAGACCACGGCAAAAGCTTCGCGCTCTATGGTGCTCCATCTTTGTTCTCGGGGCAACAGCCGCCGACTGAGGAAGGCGACGGGCTGGTCTAGGCCTTGGTCATTTACTTGGGACAGGACGGCCCCAATGCCATGCTCGGAGGCATCGGTTTGGACTATGAACTCCTTGGCGTAGTCGGGAGCCTGGAGGACGGGGGCAGTACACATGGCCCTTTTTAGGGCATCGAAAGCTTCCTGGCAGGCAGCCGTCCACTGCACTTTCTTTGGCTGTTTTTTAGACGTGAGTTCTGTGAGAGGGCCGACAAGGCTGCCATACCCCCGAATGAATCTTCGGTAGTAGCCCGTGAGTCCCAGAAAGGCTCGGACCTCCGTCTGGGTGATGGGTGGTTCCCAGGCCAGGATGGCGTCGATCTTTGGCTGTAGCGGGGCGACCTGGCCACTCCCGACCTGGTGCCCCAAGTAGAACACGGATCCTTGCCCGATCTGGCACTTGCTGGCTTTTACTGTGAGGCCTGCCTGGCGCAGGGCGATTAGCACCCTTCGGAGGTGCTGGAGGTGCTCACTCCACTCTGAACTGAAGACAGCGATGTCGTCCAGGTATGCCGCGCTGAACTGTTCTAGCCCGGCCAGGACTCTATTCACCAGTCGCTGGAAAGTGGCCGGGGCATTTTTCATCCCGAAGGGCATTACGCGGAAGCGGTAGTGCCCATCGGGGGTGGAGAAAGCGGACCGCTCTTTGGCCCCTTCGGTGAGCGCAATCTGCCAGTATCCGCAGGTGAGGTCGAATGTGCTGAGGAACCGGGCTGCCCCTAGTCGGTCAATGAGTTCGTCGGCTCGTGGAATGGGGTGGGCATCGGCTCGGGTAACGTCATTGAGCCCCCGGTAGTCCACGCAGAATCGGAGCTCGGGGGCGACACCGGGGGCCGCTGCCTTCGGGACCAGGACCACGGGGCTGGCCCAGGGACTGTCAGAGGGCTCGATCACCCCCAGGGTCAACATCTTCGAGACTTCCGCTTGAATGCAGGACCGGACCCGGTCAGGAACCCGGTAGGCTCGGTGTCTCACCGGCGGGCTGTCCCCGGTGTCCACATCATGAACACACCAGTTGGTGACCCGGGGGGTCAGGGAGAAGAGGTCAGAAAATTGTCTTAGGAGCTGGCGGCAGTCCGCTTGTTGCTGGGCAGTGAGGGCTGGGGAGAGGTTCACTTCTTCCATGGAGCCATCCTGCTCCTTGATACACAGGAGGTCCGGGAGGGGATCCGACTCATCTTCGGCCCCGTCATCGGTGGCCAGCAGGAGGCTCAGTTCTGTCCGCTGGAAGTGAGGCTTGAGGCGGTTCACGTGCAGGACCCGGAGGGGATCCCGAGGCGACTGGACGTCCACCAAGTAGGTGACTTGGCTCTTCTTCTCGACCACTTTGTAGGGCCCAGTCCATCGGTCCTGGAGAGCGCCAGGCTTCACTGGGGCCATGACCCACACCTGCTGGCCCGGCTGGAACTCGACCAGAGTAGCATTCTGGTCGTACCAGCGCTTCATTTCTTCTTGACTCGCCTCCAGGTTGGCCTCGGCCAGTTCTCGGAACCTCCTGGTCTGGTTCCGGAGGGCCAGGACATATTGGAACACATCTCGGGGGGTGGCCTGGGGTGCTGCCTCCCACCCTTCCTTAACTAAACTGAGGGGACCTCGGACGGGGTGCCCATAGAGTAATTCAAACGGGCTGAACCCTAAGGACTTCTGGGGGACCTCCCGGTAAGCGAACAAGAGGCAGGGGAGCAGGACGTCCCACTTACGCCAGAGGGGCTCTTCTAGGCCAGCGATCATCCCTTTCAAAGTCCTATTAAACCTCTCTACTAGGCCGTTCCCTTGGGGATGGTACGGGGTGGTGAACTTATAGGACACCCCACATTGTTGCCACAGGGACGTCATATACCTGGATATAAAATTAGTGCCGCGATCGCTCACGACCTCGCGGGGGAAACCCACCCTGGAGAAGATCCCCATCAGGGCCCGGCCCACCACGGGGGCCGTAATGGTGCGTAGGGGAATAGCCTCTGGGTAGCGGGTGGCGTGGTCCACTAGGACCAAGATGAAACGGTGACCTTGGGATGTGGGGGGGTCCAGTGGCCCCACGATGTCGATCCCGACTCGTTCGAAGGGGGTACTGACGACCGGGAAGGGTTGGAGGGGAGCCTTGCGCTTCCCCCCACTCTTCCCACTGGCTTGGCACGTGGGGCAGGACTTGCAGTGGGCTTCTACCGCTGCTTTCATCTTAGGCCAATAAAAATGGGTCACGAGACGGCTGTAGGTCTTGTCCTGACCCAGGTGACCGGCGAGGGGGACATCGTGGGCTAAACCCAGGAGGAAATCCCGGAAGCGGAGAGGTACCACCAGTACCCGTCCGGATCCCAGCTCCACTGATTTCTGCTCACTATACAGGACGTTATTCTCCCAATAGATTCGGTGCGTTCCGGTCTGGTCACCTGCGGCTTGGCCCTCGGCCTGGCGCCGCAGCCCGACCAGGGAAGGACAGGTGGCTTGCTCCCGGCAAAATTCTTCTCGGGTGGGCCCGCCCTCGTGGCGCCAATGGGCCAACTCGGGTAGATCCCCCAACTCGGGGACCGGGGCGGGGTCGGATGGTGCGGGTTCGTCGCTGACGACGGACCCTTCCGATGGGGGAACGGGAGGACCCTCGGCGTGGACGGTGCTGGCTACTTTGACCGGGGTGCTCTCGATTTCTCTCCGGGGAGTGAGTCGGGCTGTCATAGATCGGGTGGTGGCACACACCCACTCGGGGAGTCCCATCATTCCTAGGTGGGCCTTGCGCTCTACGTGCTTCCAGGGGGAACTCTCCAGGTCGTTCCCTAAGAGGCAGTCGACCGGCTGGGAGGTTCTTACGGCCACCTTGAGTTTGCCTATCACCCCTCCCCACTCAAATGGCACCAGGGCCACCTGACACATACTTTCCCTATTGTCTGCAGATATTACGGGGCAAAAGACATTGGGGAGGATCTGCTCCTCGGGAACTAGGTGCCTGAGGACACCGGTGATACTGGCCCCGGTGTCCCGCAGGGCCTCTACCTGGTGGCCATTGATCTTGACGAGCTGCCCATATTTCTGTGTGTTGGACGGTAGGAGGCTACCAGGGATCATTTCCCTATCTCCCAGGGATACTAGGGCCATCGCGGCTGGTTCCCACTCCTCGGCTTCCTCAACCTCCTCCCCTAGGGCTACGTTGGCTATCTGTCTCGCAGGGGTGACTTGGGTGGCCATGGGGCACTCTGGGTCATTGGCGTAGTGCCCGGGTTTCTGGCAGCGGAAACATGTGACGGTCACCCGGTGTCCCCGTCTCCCGGGGGGCCCTGTTACTGGTGGGGGGGGCGCCGGGAAAGGTGGAGGTGGTGTCTTCGGGGGGCTAGGCTGGGACTCCCTTGGCCCTCCCTGGTTCCCTCCCCCTCTCTGGCGGGGTGGTCCCTGACTGGTTCGGGGGTACTCTCCTACCATGCCCCGGGAGACCCGGGTGTTGGTCCAGCGGTCGGCCTCCACGGCCAGCTTCCGGGGATCTGTGAGCTTGCTATCCAGCAGATGTTGACGTAGCTCTACGAAGCAGTTCGCAGCCAGATGTTCCCATAACATGAGGTCAGTGAGTTCGGCAAGGGTGGTGACTTTGCTGCCCTTGACCCACCCATCGAAGGCCCGACTAAAAAAGTTTACATACTCCACCCAGGTGGTGCCCGGGATCTTCCTGCAGTCCCGGAACCGTTGGCGGTACATTTCTGGGGTGAGGCCGTATCTTGTGAGGAGAGCCTCTTTCATGTGGCTGTAGGAGGTCTGCAGGGATAGGGGTAGGTCGAGCAGGGTGTCCCTTCCTTCGCTCAGAAACCGTCCCCACAACCCCGCCCCCTAGTCCTTCTGTGGAATCCGATGGGAGGTCATGGCGACCTCGTAGGCCCGAAACCATTGCTGAATGTCATCGTTTTTATAATATTCTTTGACCACATCCTTGGGGATGTGGACCTTCTGTTCCGCTGGGGGGGCCGTCTCTCGGTTCCCCGAGGGCCTCCCGTCCTCATTTCGGGCCTTGAGCTCGAGTTCCTTTAAGCTCCGCTCGTGCTCCAGTTGGAGCTTTCTTCCTTCGTGCTCCCGTTGGAGCTTCTTTTCTTCCAGTTCGCATTGTACACGCATTTGCTCTACTGCTAGCTTCTTCTCCGCTAACTTCAATTCGCCCTCGATTTTGAGTTTGGCTAACTCGAGTTCATGACTGCGGCTTCTCTCTCTGTCCGCGAGCTCTTCCGGGGATAGGCCCCCGTCTGGTACGATGCCTCGCACCTGATTGCTACTGCTTTCATTTTGGGGGGGTTCGGCTTCGTCGGGGCGCTCCCCCGTGCCTTCCGGGCGGGAGGCCCCGGTCTCCAACCAAGTTTTCAGTGCTTTCTGCAAGTCTTCTTTAGTGTTGAGGCCAGTGGTAGCGATTTTGAGTTCTTTGCAAAATTGTTTTAGCTCTTTGTGTGTGTATTCTTCCAGATGCTCCACCTGGAACACTCTGTTGGCGTTGGTTTCTGCGGAGCTCGTGGCGCTTCCTTCTGCCATCTTTGTTGGTCGTGCGTCCGTCGTTTACTGTACGATCTCTAGGTGATGGGCCCGAATCCCGTCGCTTGCCACCAATGTTAGACGGCGACCTCAGAGGAGCCCGGAAAGGGGATCCTGACTACCCTGAGACCCACCCTCAAAGTATCGTAGCCGGGCACTGGCGGGAGATTCCCCAGGGGGAGGATTCTCGCAACTAGGATCGTACTTCTGGCACCACACGACACAGAGGGACCACACTGGGTATTCTCAGAACAAGCTTTATCAAACAGGTATCACTGCAAATATGTACAAGGTGAGCACGGGCTCAAGAGTCTCGGAAAGGTAGGGGGTAGCGGGACTGTCTTTGGTAACGGTTCAAAGCAGGGACGTACCCGGCGCACAGCTCACAATCCTCGAGCTGGGGGATACGTGGTCGGAGGTGGGGTCCGGCGGGACCGTGAGAGTCTGGGGGAGCCGCGAGTCACTCAGCAGGGCTCAGGTACAAGTTCGGAGGTCTTACGATCTTCAGGGAGCCGCGAGTCACTCAGCAGGGCTCAGGTACAAGTTCGGAGGTCTTACGATCTTCAGGGAGCCGCGAGTCACTCAGCAGGGCTCAGGTACAAGTTCGGAGGTCTTACGATCTTCAGGGAGCCGCGAGTCACTCAGCAGGGCTCAGGTGAGTTCCAGTTCCAGGAGCCGCGACCACGTCAGCAGGCTCTCGTTGTTCCAGCGTCGAATCTGCCGGACAGCCCCAGAGCACCCCTTGTTATAGTTCGACCCCTCTTTGATGTCCGGAGTCTGTGCAGGCAGGGGTCTTGTCACCTGGGGGTCGCTTGTCGGGATTTCCTGCTATAGTCTTTTGATCCTTTCAGGGCCGGGTCGGGAGGAGTCCCAGACACCTAGCAGGCGTGGAGCCAGCCCTCAGGGAGGCCGGAGGGCCGATCGAAACCCATCGTCCCGGGGGAGTTCAGAGGTGTGATAGAAACTGCTCCTCCCTCTCTCATCCCCTGGAAGCGTGATGTCCTCCAGCCGGAGTGGCGCCTCTATGCCCGGGTCGCGCTGGGGCCGGGCGGCCATCTTGGTGCATGAAGTGGGCTCGCGGGCCCGGGGTGGCCGAAGGGGAGAGGCCAGGGACGGAGATGTCCGGGTCGGTGCGTGTGTCCTGGTGGGGAGGTTCGGCCGGGCCGGGGGCTTGGGCTGTAGGTACCAGGTTTCGGTGGTGCGGGGGCACGGAGGGCCATTCTACGAGGCCGGGTCCAACAACCACCATCTCAACCCTCCCATCCCAGATGTCAGTGGAGGCTCCCGTGTAAGGGAGCATGTCTCCTTCGTGCCAGGCACTGCACCCCCTGCCCCTGTCTCCACTGCTGCCCTGAGTGTGGAGTCTGTGGACTTACTTATACAGATCCATGTAGGGCAGACATCAATGCTGAGTGTCCTCCATTCTCACAACAGTCTGTTGACCCAACTGGTGTCCTACATAGAGGGCATCTCAGCTAACATGTCTGCCCTACATCGGACCATTCAGTCCATGGCCTCCACACAGATGGCAGCAGTGTCCCTCCTCCAACAGGCCCTCACCCCTGCTACCTCTGCCACATCCACAGTCACCACTCCCCTGCCTGTCCAACAGACACCCACACCCACACATGCACGCACCACATCAGCCAAAAGCAGCACACAGACACGCAAGCCACAATCTAGTTCCACAAGCAAGCACAATCTGGGGACTGATGGCACACACACAGGGGATGGGTCACAGACACACATACAGGCATCCACAAGCACTCCGCATTCCTCATATGCCTCTCCCTCCAAAACACCTTCCCTTGCCTCACATATTAGCCCCACTTCCAAGCAGCTCTTCCTCTGTGACCTTGGCCTCTTCCCCACAGATCCATCTGCTCCAAATTACAAGGGGAAGAGGAAGTCACCACAAACAGAGGGGAGTCCCACTGCAAAATGGACACCCTCCCCCAGGTGCACAAACACTGAGGTCCCCAGCCGCAAGTCTTCCCGGACCAGGAAGGGAAAGACACCACCTAAAACACAGACTTCCACCTCACACTCTCCATCCTGCAGCCCCTCGGACGCCAATACACAGGTCCTAAAGCCATTCCCTGCACCAGGTTAACCCACACACCCATACCGCATCCCCAAGATGCTTAGGCCCTCCCCCCTTCCACATGCACTTCCACCCCCACCTCACATGCTCAACCTGTTCCTGCCACTGGTGTGGAGGCCGTGTCTCCCCCCTCTGTCCTCCCCACCTCATCTGAACCCCATTTCACTCCTCTTGATGTTGGCACTGCAGTAGGAGGTACATCCCCCCATCTGACTTGGGCACTGCAGTTGAGAGCCCATCTACCACATCTGTCCTGCACACTGCAGTGGTGCAGGAAAACACTACATATGACTTGTGCCCAGCAGTGGTGATGGCGCCCACTGTGTCAGACCCCTCCACTGCAGTTGCTGGCATCACTCCTGCACCCACCATACCTCCCCTGCCCCATTCTCCTGTCCCCTGATCCTGTCCCTGCGGTGCCTGCCCTGCCACTATGTATGCCCCTCCAAGGGGTGAGATGTCCCTGGTCCATAACAGTGCAGGCAATCAATGGGTGACAAGTTGTCATATGTCACCCTGGTAGGACTCTTTGAAGGACTGGCCATTGGCCTTTTTGCATCGTGGCATGAACATTTATGAATATTTTATCGCTGAATAAAGCCATTTTTTGTTATCCAGTGGTGTTGCATCTAATGTACATGATGTTGATGATGTGTATCATGAACTTGCTGTTGTAATGGTGTCTGTGTTTGTGCATCTGCACCACTGCACTGTTATGTATTTCCCATGCCATTGGCAGTATGTTTTTGGAGGTTTTACCCTAGTGTCCCTGCGTCTCCTGGCTTATCAGCCTACACATTCATCATGTTTGGTATGTCCCATTGCTGACATGGTATGGGACTTGGTCACCTAACATCTACAGTCTCCACAGGATTCCTTAGTATGTGTGTCTGTTGGTGTAGATATGTGTGTATACATCATGGTGCTCACTCTGCGCATTGTCTAACTGTACACTGGAGTCATTGTCAGGGATCATGGCCATTGCTTGTCTGCACATGGCAGAGGGTCTTCTTGTGATACACAGCAATATTTGTCTCACATAATCAATGTTTGTATGTGACACAACCACTACATTGCCACAACATTGCTTGTGCAATTTGGACACGGAATCATGCATGCTGTTTTGAAGATGCTGCTATTTTCATGTACACATTGACCTTTTGGCCACTGTGGTGATGGAGGGTTTATGTCCCATTGCCACAATGATCACAATATGCTGGATTTGTGATCCCCACAATCACCTTTTGGTCACTGTAGTGATGGGGGTTTGGGCCCCATTACCACAATGATCATAAGATGCAGCACTTTTGAACCCCACAATCACCTTTTGGTCACTGTAGTGATGGGGGTTTAAACCCCATTGCCACAATGATCAGTAGATGTAGGATTTTTGTACAACACATTCACCTTTTGCTCAATGTAGTGATGGGGGTTTGGACCCCTTATCCACATTGATCAGTAGATGCAGGATATTAGTGACACACATTAACATTTTGGGCACACATGTGTTGTGAGTCACTTTGTATGTTCACTGCCACAATCTGTGTTGTGTGCATTTTTCACATACAAACATGCAATGTGGCAAAGATGGTAGAGGGGTGGTTTGCTTAGTCACCCTATGTGTGTGTATCCTGGTGTTGATGGGCATCCTGCCCCCTATGAGTGTGGATGGTCATTTTGATATGCATCCACCCCCCATGGGGTGAACAATACTGGGAGTGATGAGCATCCACCCCCTATGGGTGGGATGTGCTGTGAGTGATAGGCATCCACCCCCCTATGGGGTGGACACCACTTGGAGTGATGGGCATCCACCCCCCTATCGGTGGGATATGCTGTGAGTGATAGGCATCCACCCCCCATGGGGTGGACAATACTGGGAGTGATGGGCATCCACCACCTATGGGTGGGATATGCTGTGAGTGATTGGCATCCACCCCCTATGGGGTGGACAATACTGGGAGGGATGGGCATCCACCCCCTATGGGTGGGATATGCTGTGAGTGATAGGCATCCACCCCCCCATGGGTGGAATGTGCTGTGAGTGATAGGCATCTACCCCCTATGGGGTGGACAATACTGGAAGTGATAGGCATCCACTCCCCTATGGGGTGGACAATACTGGGAGTGATGGGCATCCACCCCCCTATGGGTGGGATGTGCTGTGAGTGATAGGCATGCACCCCCTATGGGGTGGATAATACTGGGAGTGATGGGCATCCACCCCCCTATGGGTGGGATATGCTGTGAGTGATTGGCATCCACCCCCCTATGAGGTGGACAATATTGGGAGTGATGGACATCCACCCCCCTATGGGTGGGATATGCTGTGAGTGATAGGCAACCACCCCCTATGGGTGTGATGTGCTGTGAGTGATAGACATCCACCCCCTATGGGGTGGACAATACTGGGAGTGATGGGCATCCACCCCCTATGGGTGGGATATGCTGTGAGTGATAGTTATCCACCCCCCTATGGGTGGGATGTGCTGTGAGTGATAGGCATCAACCCCCTATGGGGTGGACAATACTGGGAGTGATGGGCATCCACCCCCCTATGGGTGGGGTATGCTGTGAGTGATAGGCATCCACCCCCCTATGGGGTGGACAATACTGGGAGTGATGGGCATCCACCCCCTATGGGGTGGACAATAATGGGAGTGATGGGCATCCACCCCCTATGGGTGGGATGTGCTGTGAGTGATAGGCATCCACCCCCCTATTGGGTGGACAATACTGGGAGTGATGGGCATCCACCCCCTATGGGTGGGATATGCTGTGAGTGATAGTTATCCACCCCCCTATGGGTGGGATGTGCTGTGAGTGATAGGCATCAACCCCCTACGGGGTGGACAATACTGGGAGTGATGGGCATCCACCCCCTATGGGTGGGATATGCTGTGAGTGATAGTTATCCACCCCCCTATGGGTGGGATGTGCTGTGAGTGATAGGCATCAACCCCCTATGGGGTGGACAATACTGGGAGTGATGGGCATCCACCCCCCTATGGGTGGGGTATGCTGTGAGTGATAGGCATCCACCCCCCTATGGGGTGGACAATACTGGGAGTGATGGGCATCCACCCCCCTATGGGGTGGACAATAATGGGAGTGATTGGCATCCACCCCCTATGGGTGGGATGTGCTGTGAGTGATAGGCATCCACCCCCCTATGGGGTGGACAATACTGGGAGTGATGGGCATCCACAACCTATGGGTGGGATATGCTGTGAGTGATAGTTATCCACCCCCCTATGGGTGGGATGTGCTGTGAGTGATAGGCATCAACCCCCTATGGGGTGGACAATACTGGGAGTGATGGGCATCCACCCCCCTATGGGTGGGATATGCTGTGAGTGATTGGCATCCACCCCCCTATGAGGTGGACAATACTGGGAGTGATAGGCATCCACCCCCCTATGGGGTGGACAATACTGGGAGTGATGGGCATCCACCCCCCAATGGGTGGGATAAGCTGTGAGTGATAGGCATCCACCCCCCTATGGGGTGGACAATACTGGGAGTGATAGGCATCCACCCCTATGGGGTGGACAATACTGGGAGTGATGGGCATCCACCCCCCTATGGGTGGGATATGCTGTGAGTGATAGGCATCCACCCCCCATGGTGGTGTTTCCTTTCATGTACTCATGACATTTTGGTGTGTGGTAGGTGTCTGACTTAACTTCTGCGTCATGCGTGTCGGTAACGGTGGGCGTACAGTATAGGGAAAGACATGCGCGATTGAAGACATGGCTGCTCCGTCTCTTCCCCATTGATCGTGTTCTGGCACGACTCGGAGCTTTCATACATCTCGTCCAAATGCTGTGACATGCTGGAGGCGGCGCCCTGTACGACGCGTACTGAAAACGCATCGTACTTGTGTATCCGGAAATTGGTTAGGATGAGCTTCCGTACTACTCGATTTCCGTGTTTCCTGGGCCTGTTCGCTACTGACATAGTGCACGAATCGGAAAGGATGATTTGATCATAAATGTGCCTGTTATACGCATCGTACTTGCTCGTTTGTAGGATGTAGCTCCGGATACGAGTTGGTCATAAGGTAAGCCTATAGATAGCATTGGTAAGGCATTTTTGGTGACATCGGAATCGACCCCTTTGAGTTTAACTGACCTCAGCACCTGTTCTTTCTAACTTTTTTTAAACCTCTGTACTATCTTTTCTTCTACTTACTCTGAACTATATAGTCTCCTGCCAATTAGAAGCTCACCATAAAGTATACTAGTTTTAAGAGACTCAGGATGGAAACTACTTGCATGTAGGGTGCACAGCCTTGAGACCCTCATGGGTGATTTGCCGTCTTTAAAAATCCTTGATAGATTGAGTGAGGATACTATTTTCTGCATTGGGTTTTCTATAAAATGTGGTCACTAATTTACCATCCTCTTCTATGAGTATCACATCCAGAAATTCTTTCTTGCCTATTTTGCTGGTAATTTTCAAGTTAAGATAATTTCCATTTATTTCTGACACAAATTCCTATGCTAACTCCATGCTTCCTTTCTATATCACAAAGATATAATCCATGAAGCAAACCCAAAGAGTGATGTGTTTGCTCCATTTGTCAGACCCAAATAGTATCCGCTTCTTCCACCTGCACGTGAGCTAATTAGGTGAGAGTGAAACAGGTACTCATTGCTGTCCCCAGCTGGTGCTCATAGAACTCTTCATTAAACAGCCAGATGTTTTTCGTGGAACACCAATGTAACATTTCCAATAACATCATAGTATGCTCAAAAACTTTGACATGGTGTGATCTCGACAAGTGTTTTACAGCCATTATCCCATACTCATGTCAATACTTGTGTTTAGATTGGAAACATCTAAAGTCATAATTAGCATTTCCTCTTCCCAACTCACATCAAAGATACATTGTAAATACTCAGTTGAATCTTTAATGTATTATGGTAAACCCGAGACATATGGTCCGATGAAGTGATCCAGATATTTAGACGTGTTTTCAAAGAGACCCTCTTGAGCTGCTATTATCAGTCTCCCCGAGGGGGGGGGGGTGTCTCAAGACATTTGTGCACCTTAGCTGTAAGGTAAGACACTGGGGCCATTGGATAATCATTTCTCAAGTAACCATACTCACCCTGATTAAGCCTTGGACTCTCCACTTAATCAATTTGTTACAATATTCTACTTAACCATAAAAGTAGTATTTTTGGTCAATTATTTTATAACTGGTCATATCCCTTAATTGTTTCTTCACCTCTTACATGTACATTGTGATAGGCCATATGACCGCATTCACCCCTTTATCTGAGTTTCTAATTACCACTCCTATTGTGCTTCAATTTCTCAATAGTATCCCTATATTTCCATAACTGGAGTTTCAAGTGTGGCCGTTCAGTGCCCTTGAAATATAGGCTGAGGAAGGTCTGTGATGGAATATTAGTGGTATATTAATGGAAAACCTCACCCATGCGTACTCCGCTGCTGCGTTGGATTCAGTGGGGCAACGAGGCCTTGAGATTTATGATATACTTCGGATGTGCCTTTGTATGAGACTTGGGAATCTTTGGCATGCTACCCTTGGATACAATGTGGCCGAAAAATAGTCTACTTCCACGAGTGAGGACCGGGTCAGAGGACTCTGTGTCTTCAATGTAAGTGGAATTGGGTGACTATGCATCCTTGTACTTTCTTATTAGTATACTGAATTGGGCTGATTCAGACTGGGAGTGTCAGATGGTGTATCAGCAACACAAGCAAACGTGTATGTGTGCAAATAGATTGCTTACATTTTCTGAAAGCGCAGCAGTAAACTGTATATTTGTCTATACAGTAGCGAGAACTGGGGTTCTCCCTAGTTAGGTGGCATTATGGATATGGATGATACTGCACGAAGGAGAAAGGCAAACAAACTATTTGCTCTAACTAGAAGCACTGAAAAACAGGGTGGCGAGACTGCCATGAGTTTGACTAAGAGGCACAAATATTTTAAGTTTGGAGAGCTAATGTGACAAGAAATAACCAAATGGTGGGAAGCTGTGGCTTTGGAGAAATATCGGGAATGTGGCCGCATACCAAGAGCTCCAACAGTGACAGGGTTAAGAGCTGCAACAGTTATAATGAAATGAATAGTGCATTGTAAATTGGGAGATTAAGTCCCCTTGAGTCCTGAGGGTCCCTGGGGCCAACTAGCCCACCAGCTACCTCCTGTAAGCGCCACAGAGCAGCATTGCAGAGTGGTGTAAAAAGGGTGTGTGGCCTTGGACCACCTCTCTGCAACGCAGCTCCCTGGCGCTTACTGAAGGTACCTGGTGGGCTAGTAGGCCCCCAGGAACCCTCAGGATTCAAGGGGACTTAATCCCCCAACTTAAAACAGAGGTGATACTATTTGGGAATGCCCCTAGCTTTTGGAATCCTAATTGGTGGCCCTCCACAATGGGAGTACTTCCTGCCCCGGTAAAGAAAGTAAAAAACCTGGGTATAATTGTCGATGATAAACTGAATCTGGGTGACCAAATCAATTCAGTATCATCATCAACTGCCTTTGTTTTAAAATCTGTAAAAAAGATCCTGCCTTTCATGCCAGCAGGGAGTCAGAAAACAGTAGTCACTGCACTTGTCTTGTCTAGGCTTGACTATTGTAATGGCCTCTATTTAAACGTTCAGGAACGCTATTTAAATAAACTACAAAGGCTACAGAACGCAGCCGCCAGATTACTTACTGGGGTGCCCAAATTCGCGGCCATTTCCAATGAAATTAAAAAATTACATTGGCTCCCGGTAAAAAAGCGTGTGCTTTTTAAATCCTTGTGTACCGTTTTTAAAGCACTCCAAGGTGCTGGACCAGAATACCTGCAGAAACAATTTAACTGGTACATACCCACAAGAAATTTGCGCTCATCAGGAGCCAAATTGGTGACCGTCCCGACCACCAAAAAGGTATCATGGGGAAGACGAAGATTTGTCTACGGAGCGGCCAAGGCGTGGAATGATCTTCCGGCCCAGCTCAGAAATTCCCCTGATCTGCTGTCCTTCAGAAGGACTCTGAAAACTTGGCTGTTCAACAATTAAAACTCATTCATTGGTGACGGCTGAAAAGACAGGTAACTAGCGCCAGGACACCCCAGGGTAACCGTTGCGCTTTATAAATATATTTAACATAACATAACATAACATAAAACGCTCCAAAGAGTGTATTTGCACACTTGTCACATCAGGCCACGCCCCCTCCCTGCACCACTGTGGAAACGTGCCGCCGGGAGCGTTGTAAATTGGGGGATTAAATCCCCTTGAGTCCTGAGGGTCCCTGGGGCCAACTAGCCTACCTGCTACCTCCAGTAAGCGCCACAGAGCTGCGTTGCAGAGAGGTGTAAAAAGGGGTGTGGCCTATCAACACCTCTCTGCAACGCAGCTCCCTGGCGCATACTGGAGGTACCTGGTGGGCTAGTTGGCTCCCAGGGACCCTAAGGATTGAAGGGGACTTAATCCCCCAATTTACAATGTGCCAGGGGGTGCGTTTGCACACTTGCTATGTCAGGCCCCGGCCCCTCCCTGCACCACTGTGCAAACGCGCCCACTGGCGTGTTGTAAAATGGGGGATTAATTCCCCTTGAGTCCTGAGGGTCCCTGGGGGCCAACTAGCCCACCAGGTACCTCCAGTAAGCGCCACAGAGCTGTGTTGCAGAGAGGTATAAAAAGGGGTGTGGCCTCTGAACACCTCTCTGCAACACAGCTCCCTGGTGGGTTATTTGGCCCCCAGGGACCCTCAGTATTCAAGGAGGATTAATTCCCCAACTTGCAATGCACCAGGGGGTGCGTTTGCTGAGTGCTGCAGGGAGGGGGTGGGGCCTAACCACGATGCCAGCTTTTTATTTTTTATTTTACAAGGCGGGCTGTGTGGCCCCCTTCTTTTACATTAATTTGGGCCCTGGGGACCCCATCCCCCAGGGCCTCTCTTTTTTTTACTTTATAAAAAGAAATGGGAAGGGGTTCACGCGGCACCCCTCCTGAGGCCAATTTCAGCCCCGGGGACCCCATCCCCCGGGGCATGGCCATATATATATGGTTTAATATATTTTTACAGGAGGGGGGCTGTGTGGCCACCTCCTGAGGCCTCTTCTGGCCCCGCGGACCCCATCCCCCGGGGCATTGCCACATATATTTTTTTTTATAGGAGGGGGGCTGCATGACCCCCCTCCTGAGGCCTCTATTGGCCCTGGGGACCCCATCCCCCGGGGCCGATCTTTAATTTATTTTAATTTTTATTTTTTATTTGGGGAGGGGGGCCGCCTGACCCCCCTCCCGGGCCACTTCTGGCCCTCTGGACCCCATCCCCCGGGGCTGGCCCTATCCATTGGGGACCGTGGGGGGAGCCCCAATGCCCCCACGGACCCGTCGGCTCCCCGCCTCCTGCAGGAGCCAGCATTGCTTTTCCACATGGGGAGCGTCTGATAAGCAGCTCCCCGTGTGGAAAAGCAATCTGCTTTGGATTTTGGATGTTTGATTCCAAAATCCAAAGCAAGTTTGGTATGACAGGGCGGGAGCTGCACGGCTCCCGCCCTATCATAGCAAACAGCAGTGTCCCATGGTGGGAACCCTGGGACACTGCAGGAGCCGGCCCTGGGGGGTGGCAGTCCTCAGGGCCATGGAGGGCTCCAGGAGGGGGGCCGCGCGGCCCCCCTCCCAATGTGATTGAAGCCCCGGGGAGGTGGTGGTCCCCGGGACTCGGGGGTCCGTGATGGACCCCTACATTTGCATTTTAGTGCCCCGGGGAGGTAGCGATCCCTGGGGCGTGTGGGGGGCTTGAGCCCTCCTACACAAGTTTATTTATTTGTTTTAAAAAGCCCCGGGAGATACCCGGGGCAGCGGGGGGCCTTGTGCCCCCGCAAATAATTAATAAAAGCCCCAGGGGGTGGCGGTCCCCATGGCTTGGGGGGGCCTTGGAGGCCCCCACATATATTTGTTGGAAATGCCCCCAGGTCCTGGCCCTCATGGGGCCCTCAATTAAATGAAGTGTGGGAGCCCGTGCTCCATTTTTTAAAAATTATTTGGCGGGATTCGCGATCCCAGTGCGAATTTTGCCCAAAATTTTTTTAAAATGCTTTTTTGGGCCGTGGGAGTCCTTGTGGGACCCCCTGAGCAGGCCTAGGGGGTCAGGATGTTTCTACCCTGCCCCCTTTTCTTTTTTTTCACCTTTGTATTTATGGTTTTTTGTGACTTGGTTGTCACAAGATGGCTGCCAACACTTCCTGGTTTGGAGTGTTGACAGACAATTAGAATAAAGCTCGTGGTTGGGAGGGTTCAAGAACCCTCCTCGGCCATAGATATCGAAACTTTATTTTTTTATTTTCTCAGTAACTACTGAACGGATTTACACCATTTAAAAAAAGGTCGCTTTCTGAACCAAGCACTACCTTTTTGCCAAATTTGGGGTGATTCCGTTCAGCAGTTCGGGCTGTAGCCTGTCTCAAAAGTTCCTAAGGAAAATAACATCGGGAAAATGCATTTTGGGACCCCCTTTTTTCTCAGCCCCCGCTTGACGAATCACCCCCAAACTTTCAGGATAGGAGCTGACCTGGATAGACTTTTTTTTGGGAGAATTTCGCGAAGATCCGTCAAACGACACCAAAGTTATTAGCAAATCAAAAAATGCTTTTCCTATGAAAACTAGGTTCTAACTATAACTACCTACTGGCGACCGCCAGTAGGTAATATAGATATAGGTATAGATATTTAGATATATATCTTGGTGGGTAGGTTCTCAGTTTGTGAGGATGGGCTCACGCTGTGTGCACTAAACAAATCTCCCTGGGGCAGGGAAATAATACAGGAACACATATGTGCATTTCTCAATTCCAAATCCATTATTTATTTTAGCAAGACACGTTTCGGCTCCAATGCCTTTATCAATTGCCGCAAAATAAATTAAACATTCATGGTTGGATAATGCGTTTAAAATATCAAAAGCACACTCCTATTGGCGGGTGACAGGGAGGCAGTGAGAGGACTACGCCGTCTGGGTAAAACACCATATATTTCCCGCCATCTTGGGTGTAATATCCCAATGTTCAGTATTTCACCTTGCGGCATTCATTAATGAATGCACATTGACATTTTGCTATCAAATCAATGAGTGATAACACAAAGAGCCAGTATTGTACCATAATTCCTCCGTTTGACTGGCTTAAAACAGAAGTTCTATCAGTTACAATAATGCTCTGTGTGAGCCGCCTCCCCATCACTCTCAGGAGCAGCTATTCAACATAGCCATTTGCTGTTCATTGGACACTAAGCACTCAATGCCACTAGTCCCAATCAACTATAACCATGCAGTCTCAAGCAATAGTTCCACATTGTGAAAGGCTTTTCTCACCTCAGCCGCAAATCCAACTTGTAATCCATGACCTCCACAAGTCGTTCATACAAACGCTGAGGTTCTGGGACACTTTAACCAGTAAGTGTTGGCAGCCATCTTGGGACTCAGCTTCAGCCAAGTCCCACAAACAAATGTTTTTTTTAAAAAGGGGGCAGGGTAGGTATGTCCTGACCTCCTAGGTGTAGTGGTGGGGTTGCTCTGGGAGCCCGACAGGGCCAAAAAGCACTTTTATAAAAAATGTTGCAGTGAAAATGTGACGGAGCCAAGCCATGAATCTGTTTTTAAAAAACACAAGCGTGGGCTCCTACACTTTATTTTGAATGCAACGCCCAGATGGGCCAGGTTCCCATGGCATTTTTTTTAGAAAAGAGGCAGAGCACGGGCCCCCCTTCTAATGCTCATTGAGCCCCAGGGACAACCACCTCCCCGGAGCTTTATTGATAAGAAGGAGGGGGGCACAAAGGGTCTCCTCCTTAGACTGTATAAGCCCCAGAGACCAACACCTCCCCAGAGCTAAAGAAAGATTGATGGTGGGTGTGCAGACCCCCAAGCCCTGGATACTACCACCCACCATGACTAAATACCACCTTAGGGGTGGCCCAGTGGACCCCCTCGAAGTCCTGGGAATGACCGCCTCCCTGGGGCCATATATAGCCCCCGAGACCACCACCTCCCCGGAGCCACCTTTGCAGATCAAAGGCCATCAGTGATGTCATTTGAGATGTCATGAGTGATATCACTGCCCATGTCATGAGGGATGTAATATGTAAGGTCATGAGCAGTGCATTGCGGGGGCGTAATTCATAGTTATCTTGGCAACTCTAACTGCTTTATTTCTCTGGCTTTGTACAAGTGAAATATGAGCCTAACTATAACATCCCTGTAATCTTTGGTATATATATTCCAAAAAAAACAGAGGCCAATCACATCAATAGTTTTTTACAGTCAAAAGATTAAACATTGAAAAAAATCAATATTCCTGACCATCTGGAGAAGGTTCGACTGGTCAGGGGTCATCGTTTTTCATCAGAAAATTGATTTTCTGGACTGTACAAAAAATGGTTCAAAATGTCAATTGGATTGTGTCTCATGTTGAATAACCACTTTTTAAAGCCTCACAGTGACCAAAATTGCCATTTTTACAGACCTTTCCTCCTAGTCAGAAGCTTTTATATTGACTGATTTCGAGCAGGAAAATGACTCTAAACACACTTATTTTAGTTCCAAAAGTGATAATTCACATGCAATAGTTTTTTACAGTCAAAAGATTAAACATAAAAAAATCACCATTCCTGATAATCTGGACAAGGTTCGACAAATCCGAGGTCATCGTTTTTCATCAGAAAATTGAATTTTTGGACTGTACAAAAAATGATTCAAAATGTCAAATGGATTGTGTCTCATGTTTAATAACCACTTTTTAAAACCTCATAGTGACCAAAATTGCCATGGTTACAGACCTTTCCTCTTCCTCAGAATCTTCTATTTTGACCAATTTCGGGCAGGAAAATGACTCTAAACACACTTATATTAGTTCCAAAAGTGATATTTCACATGCAATATCTTTTTACAGTCAAAAGATTTAACATTAAAAAATTACCATTCCTGACCATCTGGAGAAGGTTTGACAGGTCCGGGGTCATCGGTTCTTCATCAGAATTCTTTTTTTGTACTGTACAAAAATTATTCAAAATGTCAATTGGTTTGTGCCTCATGTTGAAGAACCACTTTTAGAGCCTCACAGTGACCAAAATTGCAATTTTTACAGACCTTTCCTCCTAGTTAGAAGCTTCAATATTGACAGATTTCGGGCAGGAAAATGGATCTAAACACACTTATTTCAGTTCCAAAAGTGATATTTCACATGCAATATTTATTTGCAGTCAAAAGATGTAACATTAAAAAAACTACCATTCCTGACCATCTGGAGAGGATTCGACAGGTCCGGGGTCATCGTTTTTCATCAGAAAATAGATTTTTTGGACTGTACAAAAAATGATTCATAATGTCAACTGGATTGTGACTTATGTTCAATAACCACTTTTTAAAGGTTCACATTTACCAAAATTGCATATTTGCAATATTTATTTACAGTCAAAAGATTTAACATTAACCCCTTTGATGCTTATGATGGAATGGTTCCGTCATGAGCATCGGTGCTCCTGTGTTCATGACTGAACCATTCCGTCATGAGGACAGGGGCAGGAAATCCCTCTGCTGTAAACAGCAGAGGAATTTCCCTTTTTTTTATTGGCCTCGGGAGGCTGGGGAAGAGTTTCCCCAACCTCCTGAGGCTAATTTACATTCTCTTTGCAATGCCGATCGTGCATGGCACGCTGACATCATTGCAATGAAAATTAAACTGAAATGAGCCAAGAGGCTCATTTCGGTTTCACTTTCTACCTGCTCAGGGGGCTATCTCAGCCCCCTGAGCATGTAGAAAGTCAGGGGAGGTATCCTTAGAAAGGGGAGAATCTCCCCTTTCCAATGGTACCCCTAACGATGGGGATCCCTGCTTGTGTATTGCCCCAGGAGGGCCATCCCCAAGCAGGGATCCACCCACTAGATACCAGGGAGGTGGGAGCGGCCCCTTGGGCAAGGGCCTTTGCTCCCCCCAAAAAAATTGCACATTTTCATTCTTTCTACCCCCGGGGGGGGGCAGAAAAAAACCACTTGACACCAGGGATTTTTTAGTTGCCATATGTTAATAGGGTGGGGAATGACCAATATGGGCATGCCAATGCCCCCACCCGTCCCACCACAAAATTCCAGTCTTTCTGTCCCCCCGGGGGGCAGAAAGCCCACTTGACAACAGGGATTTTTTTTGGCATATATAATTAGGGTGGGGGCTGACCAAAACGGGTACACCAATGCCCCCATCCCCCACCACCATTACAGCCTTTCTGCCCCCACTGGGGGCAGATGGGATAATAGCCTCCAATCAGCCCCCCGGGAGGGCAGAAAGCCCACTTGACGCCAGGGATTTTTTAGTTGCCATATGTTATTAGGGTGGGGGCTGCCTAATATGGGCATGCCAATGCCCCACCCCTGCCCCCATAAAATTCCAGTCTTTCTGCCCCCCGGGGGGTAGAAAGCCCACTAGAAACCAGGAATGTATTTTATTATGTAAATTAGGGGTGGGGGCTGCCCATTATGGGCACACCAAAGCCCCCAACCCCCCTGCACAATAACAGTCTTTCTGCCTCCCTGGGTGCAGATGGGGCAGTAGCCCCCAATCTGCCTCCCACGGGGGGCAAAAAGCCCACTAGACGCCAGGGTTTTTTTTAACAATTAATTTAGGGGTGGGGGCTGCCAAAGATGGGCATGCCAATGCCCCTCCCCCTCCCCCATATAATTCCAGTATTTCTGCACCCCGTGGGGGCAGAAAGCACCCTAGACACCAGGGATTATTTATTTTATAGGCCTGGGGTGGGGGCTGCCCAGAATGGGCATGCAAATGCCTCTACCCTACCCCCAAAGAAAACTAAAGACTTGCTGCCCCTCCAGGAGGAAGATGGGGCAATAGACCCTGATCTGCCCTGGGGGAGGGGGGCAGAAAGCTCACTAAGCGTCAGGGATTTTTTTTATATAGGTAGGGGTGGGGGTTGCACAGAATGGGCATGTCAGGTCCCTGACCCCCCAAAAAAACTGATAGTTTGTATGCCCCCCTGGGAGGCATATGGGGCAGTAGCCTCTTATCTGCCCCCCCCCCCCGGGGTGTAACAGAAAGCCCACTAGCCACCAGGGATTTTTTTTCCAAAGTTCGGGTGGGGGTTGCCCAGAATGGGCATGCCAATGCCCCCACCCCTGAAAAAAAGTTGCCACAGCCTTTCTGCCCCCCAGGAGGCAGATGGGGGCAGTAGCCCCCCCAAAGGAATTGCCACAGTGTTTTGATTTCCTCCCTCCCCAGTGCAGCAGAAAGCCCGCTAGGCACTGAATTTTCTTCAGGATGTGCCTACCTGTGGATTTTGGGCCCTAGCGCAGCCGGCACATAGGGAAACCTAGCAAACCTATACATTTATTAAATCTAGACACCCAAGGGAAATCCAGGAGGGGGTGACTTGATTGTGTCTCTCATCAGGTTCTGTTACCCAGAATCCCTTGCAAACCTCAAACTTTAGCTAAAAACCCACATTTTCCTCACATTTTTGTGGTGGAAAGTTCTGGAATCTGCGTGGATCCACAAAATTCCACCCACTCCGCGTTCCCCAAAGTCTTCCGGGAAAAATGGTATCTCACTTGTATGGGTAGGCCTAGTGCCCACGACAGGAAATGACCCAAAACGCAACGTGGATACACCACATTTTCTCAGTGAAAACTGACCCTTTTTTTGCAGAGTGCCTAGCTGTAGATTTTGAACCCTAGCTCTGCCGGCACCTAGGGAAACCCAGCAAACCTATACATTTGTTAAATCTAGACACCCAAGGGAATCCAGGATGGGGGGACTTGTCTTGCTCTCACTAGGTTCTGTTACCCAGAATCCCTTGCAAACCACAAAATGTGTATAAAAAACACATTTTCCACACATTTCTGTGGTGAAAAGTTCTGGAATCTGTGTGGATCCACAAAATTCCACTCATCCCGCATTCCCCAAAGTCTTCCAAGAAAAATGGTACCTCACTTGTGTGGGTGGGTCAAGTACCCACGACAGACAAGGGCCCAAAACCTATCAGAAACCAACCTGGTTTTGCAAGGGGAGTCACCTGGGTTTTTGGCCCCGTGCTCGGGGGCCATCTAGGGAAACCTACCAAATCCACACATTTCTAGACAGCCAGGGAATTCTAGGGAGGTATGGCTTGCGTGGATCCCGCAACGTTTTCTTACCCAGAATCCCCTGCAAACCTCAAATTTAGCTGAAAAAATCACTTTTTTCACACATTTTTGTGTGGGAAAGTAGTGGCATCACCGGGCAGACACAAATTTCCTACCACCCAGAATTCCCCCTGGTCTCCCGATAAAAATGGTGCCTCACTCGTGTAGGACGCCCAAGTACCCGCGACAGGCAAGGACCCAAAATGCATTGAGGGAACATCAAAATTGCCTATCACAAAATGACCTGGTTTTGCAAGGGGGGTCACCTGGGTTTTTGGCCCCGTGCTCGGCGGCCATCTAGGGAAACCTACCAAACCCACATATTTATGAAAACTAGACACCCGGGGGATTTCAGGGAGGTATGGCTTGCGTGGATCCCCCAACGTTTTCTTACCCAGAATCCCCTGCAAACCTCACATTTAGCTGAAAAAAATCACTTTTTTCAATCATTTTTGTGTGGGAAAGTTGTGGCATCACCGGGCAGACACAAATTTCCTACCACCCAGAATTCCCCCGGGTCTCCCGATAAAAATGGTGCCTCACTCGTGTAGGAGGCCCAAGTACCCGCGACAGGCAAGGACCCAAAATGTATTGAGGCAACATCAAAATTGCCTATCACAAAATTACCTGGTTTTGCAAGGGGGGTCACCTGGGTTTTTGGCCCCGTGCTCGGCGGCCATCTAGGGAAACCTACCAAACCAACATATTTCTGAAAACTAGACACCCGGGGGATTTCAGGGAGGTATGGCTTGCGTGGATCCCCCAACGTTTTCTTACCCAGAATCCCCTGCAACCCTCACATTTAGCTGAAAAAAATCACTTTTTTCAATCATTTTTGTGTGGGAAAGTTGTGGCATCACTGGGCGGACACAAAGTTCCTACCACCCAGCACTCCCCCGGGTCTCCCGATAAAAATGGTGCCTCACTCGTGTAGGAGGCCCAAGTACCCAAGACTACAGCTAGGCCGTTTGCAAAAAAAGGGTAATTTTTCACTGTGAAAATGTGGTGTGTCTACGTTGTGTTTTGGGCCGTTTCCTGTCGCGGGCACTAGGCCTACCCACACAAGTGAGGTACCATTTTTATCGGGAGACTTAGGGGAACTCAGAATTGTAGAGCAACTGTTATTACCTATTGACTTTTGATGCATTTCTGCCTTCCAATGTGTAAAAAAGAAGTCATTTTGAAAAATGACCTATAATTCTCAACTAGTATGGGTACTCCCCATTTCGGAAATGTGGAAATATCTACTGTTTCTAAACTCTATATTTTGTTCCCATTTCAGAAATACATAGGTGTCTTTCATACCAACTTTTCCATGTATACATTTTCCCAAAATAATTGCTATATACCTGGTACACAATAAAAAACCATTGCAAGACGCTACTCAGTTATTGGCTTTGGGTTCGTCGGGTTCTCGGTGAACCTACAAGTCCTATATATCCCCACAACCAGAAAGGTCCAGAAAATGTAACAGTATATTGCTTTCATACAGCTGTCATAATTAGGAGAAGTTACAGGTGAAAACGTTGACACAAATGGTTGGTTTTTTCAACTAATTTTCTATTTTTCCCATATTTAACTGCTAGTTTCTATAAAGAAACCTTGAAGGAACTACACAAATGACCCCTTGCTGAATTCAGAATTTTGTCTACTTTTTAAAATGTATAGCTCTCCAGGATCCATTATTGCTTTCATACCCATTTCTACCATTAACTGGAAGGAAGTTGAAAGCACAAAAAATAGCAAAAAAAGGCTATGTCCCAGAAAAATGCCAAAATTGTGTAATTTGTTTTTGTTTTCTGACAAAAGTCTACTTGTCCATAAAAGCTGGGAAGATTGTGATTTCAGCACCACAACCCCTTTTTTGATACCATTTGCAGGGAAAAAAATAGACGATTTCATCTGGTGCCCTTTTTTTCCAATTTTTCCCCAAAAAACTAAATTTTTCTGTATTTTGGCTAATTTCGGGGTCCCCTACAGGGGAATCCACAAACCTTGGGTACCTTTTGAATCCCCATGATGTTGGAAAAAAAGGGCGCAAATTTGGCGTGGATACCTTATGTGGTCAAAAAGTTACAGGGGCCTAAGCGCGAACTACCCCAAATAGCCAAAAAAAGGCTTAGCACGGGGAGGAAAAGGCCTAGCAGCGAAGGGGTTAACAAATCACCATTCCTGACCATCTGGAGAAGGTTCGACAGGTCCGGGATCATAGGTTTTTATCAGAAAATGTATTTTTTGTACTGTACAAAAAAATTATAAAAATGTTCATTGGATTGTACCTCATGTTGAATAACCACTTTTTAAAGCCTCACAGTGACCAAAATTGCCATTTTTACAGACCTTTCCTCCTAGTTAGAAACTTCAATTTTGACAGATTTTGGGCAGGAAAATGAATCTAAACACACTTATTTTAGTTCCAAAAGTGATATTTCACATGTAAGTTATTTACAGTCAAAAGATTAAACATTCAAAAATCACCATTCCTGAACCTCTGGAGCAGGTCCGACAGGTCTGGGGTCACCGCTTTTTATCAGAAAATTGATTTTTTGCACTGTACAAAAAAAGATTCAAAATTTCAATTGGATTGTGCCTCATGTTGAATAACCACTTTTTAACGCCTCACACTGACCAAAATTGCCATTTTTACAGACATTTCCTCCTTCTCAGAAGCTTCTATTTTGACCGATTTCGGACAGGAAAATGCCTCTAAACACACTTATTTTAGTGACCATATAATGTTTTAAACTAAAAAAAACTAAAATTCACCAGTTATAGTTATCTCTAGTAACTATGACTCATGCCACTTGATGCAGAGTCTTCTCATCAATGGTGTTATTTCAAATGTTGCAGCGATGTTATCAATGATGTTATGGAACATGTCGTTAGCGATGTAATATGTGGGGTAATTAGCTGTGGAGGGCTCGTGTGCAATTTCTAGCTATTTTAAGGCACACGTTTTTTAAGCTGAGGGGGCATGCAGTCCCCCTCATTGATCATATTGAGGCCCCAGAGACCAAACCCCCCCGGGGGCCTGGTTTTTTAATAAGTGGAGGGGGTACACGGCTCCCATCCCCGAATCACAATGGGCCCCAGGGACCGCTTCCCCGTGCCGTCCTCTTTTATTAACTGTAGGAGGGATGCAGGCCTCCTCCTCGAGCCACTATGGGCCTTGGGGACCACATCCCCTAGGCTTTTTTTTATATAAAGGGGAGGTAGGCATGCAGTTCCCCCTCGCCACGCCTATACTGGCCCTGGGGACCCGATCCCCCCTAGGACCTTAGGTATTCCTGTTTGGTTTCCCGATGTCTACCCAGGGCATCTACCAAACAGTACGTAGTTGTGGAGGAAGCCATTGGGCCAATGCTGCCTGGCAGGCTCCCTGCATGCACCCATCCTTTGTGCTGCAGATACCAGCATTGCTCCAGCCAGGTGAGAGGAGCTGTTTCTGCTTGCTACCACGGGGCTGGAGCAATCTGAGATTCCCTGCCTAAAAGAGCCTCCCCTTTTTGAGAGAAGTTGTCCCGAAGGATGAAGTTCCTGGGGGTGTAATCATCATATGGAGGGGGTATTTATGCCTCTCTCCCTTATGTTTAAACTTCCTCAGTAGGGGATGAGGCCCTCAGGCCTCAATGAGGCTCATAGAAGGGGGCCATGTGCCATCATCTCTCCTGTTTTTAATAGCAGGATCCCACAGGAATCCTGCAGGGTTCTGGCTTTGTTTTAAACAAAATGTTATATTAGCCCTGGGGTTACCTTCCCCTTTATATTATTTTTATAAATCAAACTCAGGACAGGGGACAGTCTCTGAGTCCTGCATTTTTCTTCATGGGTAATTTACATAAAAAAATCAGTGGATCCAGAATAAAAAAAAAAAAAACACTCTGCATCCCGTGCGCAGCTTGTGAGTTGGGTGCATTTTGGCCAGGCCCTTCAGCCAAATCCCCGCAGCTCACAGCTGAAGGTCGTGCGCAGTGCTAGTTATATTAACATGTGTGCTAAAAAAAGTAGAAAGTTTACTGAAAAAAACAAAGACTACAGGGACATTATAGTTAGGTTCTGAATTTACTCACGCAAAACCATAGAAATTCAGCAGTTATAGTTTATACTTATAGTCAAACTTGAGAAACTATAACTTGTGCCATTAAGTAACTTAAGGCAAGGAGTCATAGTTTCTTAACATTAGTTTAACTATAAGTATAACAATAAATGCAGAATTTCTATGATTTTGTGCGAGTAAATTTAAAACCTAACTGTAACGTCCCTGTAACCTTTGTTTTTTCAGTGAATATACATATAAATAAACATATATATATATATATATATATATATATTTACTGGCGGTTCGCAGTAGATAGTTATAGTTAGGAAATAGTTTCCATAGGAAAAGCATTTTTTGACATGCCCATATCTTTGGGGCCGAATCTTCACAAACTTTGCCTTAAATGTTTGCTACTCACTTCAGCTTCTGTCTGGAAAGTTTGGGGCTAATCCTTGATGCGGGGGCCAAGCAAAAGGGGAGGTCTCAAAATGTGTTTTCGCTATGTTAATCCCCATAAGGTCTTTGAAGAAAAGTTCAGTCTGAACCACTGAACGGAATAACACCAAATTTAACTGAAAGCTAAATCTAGGACCAGAGTAATGCCTTTAGGTAGTTTGGTATAAATCCGTTCAGCAGTTTTATAGATAATAACCATAATCCAAATTTGTATATCTGAGGGTATTGGATCCTCTGTGGATTCGGTAGTCCCATGCTGAAATCTGATTGGCTACTAACACTTTGACTAGTTAGTGTTGGCAGCCATTTTGGGACTCGGCTTCAGTTGAGTCCCATTAAAAAGTTTAAAATAAAGAAAATGGGGCACTGTAGGATACCCTGACCCCCTAGGTGTGATGGGGGTCCCACAGAGACCCCACTGAGGGTTAGAAACATTTTTGTTCAATATTGGTGTGAAACCGCAGGTGGATATGTGAATTTGTGGCAAAATTGGAGAAAGAAAACAAGCATGGTCTTCTGTGATTGGTTTTAAAATAACCACGGGTGGGCCAGGCCACTGCAGCATGTCTCCATTATTAAATTAATGGAGGGAGGTGCATGTGGCCCCCTCCATGGGCATATTTATGCCCCAGAGATCGCCATCATCTCCCTGGGGCTTATGTTTAAATTATGGCAGGGGCCACATGGATCCCCCTGGGGTCCGGGGACCAGTGCCTCCCCACTTCTATAAATTAAATCAATAGGGGGAGGCGCACAAACCCCCAAAAGCCCAGGGGACCACCACAGCCCTGGGGCTACAATTAACATTAAATAGGGGTGGGACGCATGGCCCTGGCGACCGCTGACTGCCTATCCCAAGGATGGCTCTTGCTATGTCCCACAGTGCCCACCCTGGGACATAGCTGTTTGCTTTTGCTTGTCAGGAGCTGTGACAGCGCCCATCAAGCCAAAGCAAAGAGTCTAGGTCCAGAAGGCAGGAGCTGTCAAAGTGCTCCCACCCACTGGAAGCAGAGGTTACATCTCTTTCCCTGTCTGCAGACATAGGGGCAGTGAAAGAGATGAAACTACTGATCCTGCACGCAGTGAGCTGCATTTCCAGTAGCTCCCTTCATGTGAGAACAATGCTGGCTCTGGCAAGAGGTGGGGAGCTGGTTGGGACCACAGGGGGTTAAGGGTGTCCCTGCAGTCCCAGGGGCAAAGAGGAGAAAGAATCAAAATAAAGGTGAAAAAACGAGGAGAAAGAGGCAAACTAAAGGTGAATAAATGAGCAGAAAGAGACAGAAAAAAGGACAGAGATGAGCAGAAAGAGGCAAACTAAAGATGAGAAATAAGCAGAAAGAAGCAGAATAAAGGTCAGAAACGAACAGAAGGAGGCAAAATGGAGGTCAGAAAAAAGTAGCAAGAGGCAGAATAAAGGTCAGAAACAAGCAGAAAGAGGCAGAATAAAGGTCAGAAAAGAGTAGAAAGAGACAGAATAAAGGTGAGCAACGAGTAGAAAGAGGCAGAATAACAGTGAGAAACGAGAGCAAAGAGGCAAAATAAAGGTCAGTAATGAGCAGAAAGAAGCAGAAAGAAGCAAAATTAAGGTATGAAACAAGCAGAAAGAGGCAAAATATAGGTCGGGAGCGAGCAGAAAGAGGCAAAATATTCGCCAGAATGAGCAGAAAGAGGCAAAATTGAGGTGAGAATCGAGCAGCAAGAGGCAAAATAGAGGTGAGAAATGAGTAGCAAGAGGCAGAATAAAGATTAGGAGTGAGCAGAAGGAGGCAAAATAACAGGCAGAACATGCAGAAAGAGGCAACATATACGGCAGGAGCAATCAGAGAAGAGGCAGAAAAATGAGCAGAAAAGAGCAGAGGAGGAACAAAACTGAAGGCAGCAGAGGTTAGAAGACTACAGGCAAGCCAGAGAGGAGGACCATCATTGGGGGAGCTGGCCTGAGTACCTGGTCCCATGTGCCCCTTACTTTATTTTATTACACTGACAAACCCACTCAGCCAACCACCTACTCATAGACCCACTCACACACTAATGCACCCACTCACAGAGTCACACACCCACTGACAGATGAACTCAGACACTCATGAACCCACTCACAGATCCATTCAAGCACTCATTTGCCCACTCATAGACCCATTATAAGACTCACACACACACACACACACACACACACACACACACACACACACACACACACACACATAGACCCATAGACTCACACACCTACTCACACACCCACTTAAAGATCTACTCAGACACTCACTTACCCTATCACAGATCCAGTCAGAGACTCTTGCACAATTTCACAGACCCACTCAGCTACTCATGCATCAACTCACGGATCCACTCGGAGACTCAAAAACCCAATGACTGACCCACTCAGACACTCACTCACAAACCCACTCAAGGACTCTCACAACCACTCACAGATCCTTTCATACACTCACACACACACACACTCACTCACACATCCCTCCACTCACAGACCTTCAAAGACACTCATGTGCCCACTCAGACCCACTCAGACACTCATGCACTCACTCATAGACCCACTCAGACACTCAGTCATCCAGTCACAGACCCACTCACACAATCATGCACTCAGTCATAGACCCACTCAGACAATCATGCACTCAGTCAAAGATCATCTCAGACACTCATGCACCAACTCACAGATCCACACAGGCACGTTGACACCCACTTTCCCAGCTATGTACACACCCATACAGTCACTCACACACCCATACAACCACTCACACACCCACAAACCCACTCACACACCTATTATGAGACACATACAGCCACTCACATACCCACTCTCAAAGGTTACAGGTTACAGTTGGGAAATGCAATTTAAAAAAATGTTGAAATTCACTAAAATAACAAAGGTTACAAGGATGTTGAAGCTAGGAAATATAATTTTATTTACACATAGAAATTCTGTGAAATAAACAAAGGTTACAGAGACATTATAATGAGGGAGTAGAATTAAAAAAACATTAGAAATTCACAGAAAAAAACAAAGGTCAAAGAGATGTTATAGTTAGGCTCTGATTTCACTCGTACAAAACCAAAGGAATTCATAAGTTATAGTTGCCTGAGCTAACTATAACTTCTACCCCCGCAATGCACTGCTAATAACATATTACATCACTGATGACATGGTCAGTGGCATCACTGATGACATCATTGATGACATCACTGATGAAATCACTGATGACTGACATTACTGATGACATCATCTACAGAGCCACTCACACACCCACTCACACCTCCATACGACTTCTCATATACCCACTCACACACCCACACAACCACTCACATACCCATTCACAGACCAATACAACTACTGACACACATACACTCACTCACACAGCCACTCCCACAACCACTCTCTCACCCATGCAGCCACTCACAGACCCATACAGCCACTCACACCCCCACAAATCCACTCACATACCCACTCATAGACCCATACAACCACTCACATAACCATTCACACACCCACATAGCCACTAAAATAACCACTCACTTTTGCAGCTACCCATACAGGCACTCAGACACCCACTCCCACACTGATACAGACAGTCACAGTGCCACTCAGATGACATATATTAGAAATAATATCACTCATTAGAAGTAGAAAAACAATAGTAATTTAACTTATCTACTAGCTTACTATATATCTTTAACACTGAGAATCTTTAACAAAACACTTACATTCACTGGATCTTATCATCAGTGATGTAATTTGAGATGTCATCAGTGAAGCCATCAGTATTGTCACTGAGCATGTCATGAACGTTGTAATATGTGAGACAATAAGCAGTGCTTTGCAGTGGCGTAAGTTATAGCTAGCTCAGGTAACTATAACTGCTGAATTTCTATGGTTTCGTATGAGTGAAGTTTGAGCCTAACTATAACATCCCTGTAACCATTGTTTTTTTCAGTAAATATATATATACAAACATACATACATATGTATATATAAATATATATATATATATATATATATATATATATATATATATATATATATATATATATATTTTCATCCAAAATGCGCCCACACATGAAGATGCACACAGCTTTCAGGTGATTCCTGCCTCGAGCAGGATTCTTTATTTGTGGCAAGCAGTGAGTACAGCCAGGTATTCCTCCCACAGCCCTACGCGTTTCGGAGATCCAATCTCCTTGTTCACGGGCTCTCACTTGGCCGGATACGGTTACTACAAGTCTCTCATTGGCTTATATCGCCCTCCAATGGGCTTCAATCAATTGCTTCTGGGAATTGTAGTTCGCCGTTAAAATATTACCCCGATGGGTTCCGACTTACTGAGATTTCAATTAGTACTCTTAATAGAGCCCCCCAGTTGTATCATTGCATTATTCTTGGCCGTCCTGTAAGCTCTGTTAATTGAAGACAGACATCCGTCTCCACAGTCCGCATTTCTTCTCCTGCGGCGGTGCCATCTTCCCGACCTGGACCGGCCGGTAAATTTTCATCCAAAATGCGCCCACACATGAAGATGCACACAGCTTTCAGGTGATTCCTGCCTCGAGCAGGATTCTTTATTTGTGGCAAGCAGTGAGTACAGCCAGGTATTCCTCCCACAGCCCTACGCGTTTCGGAGATCCAATCTCCTTGTTCACGGGCTCTCACTTGGCCGGATACGGTTACTACAAGTCTCTCATTGGCTTATATCGCCCTCCAATGGGCTTCAATCAATTGCTTCTGGGAATTGCAGTTCGCCGTTAAAATATTACCCCGATGGGTTCCGACTTACTGAGATTTAAATTAGTACTCTTAATAGAGCCCCCCAGTTGTATCATTGCATTATTCTTGGCCGTCCTGTAAGCTCTGTTAATTGAAGACAGACATCCGTCTCCACAGTCCGCATTTCTTCTCCTGCGGCGGTGCCATCTTCCCGACCTGGACCGGCCGGTAACTTTTCATCCAAAATGCGCCCACACATGAAGATGCACACAGCTTTCAGGTGATTCCTGCCTCGAGCGGGATTCTTTATTTGTGGCAAGCAGTGAGTACAGCCAGGTATTCCTCCCACAGCCCTACGCGTTTCGGAGATCCAATCTCCTTGTTCACGGGCTCTCACTTGGCCGGATACGGTTACTACAAGTCTCTCATTGGCTTATATCGCCCTCCAATGGGCTTCAATCAATTGCTTCTGGGAATTGTAGTTCGCCGTTAAAATATTACCCCGATGGGTTCCGACTTACTGAGATTTCAATTAGTACTCTTAGAGCTTACAGGACGGCCAAGAATAATGCAATGATACAACTGGGGGGCTCTATTAAGAGTACTAATTGAAATCTCAGTAAGTCGGAACCCATCGGGGTAATATTTTAACGGCGAACTACAATTCCCAGAAGCAATTGATTGAAGCCCATTGGAGGGCGATATAAGCCAATGAGAGACTTGTAGTAACCGTATCCGGCCAAGTGAGAGCCCGTGAACAAGGAGATTGAATCTCCGAAACGCGTAGGACTGTGGGAGGAATACCTGGCTGTACTCACTGCTTGCCACAAATAAAGAATCCTGCTCGAGGCAGGAATCACCTGAAAGCTGTGTGCATCTTCATGTGTGGGCGCATTTTGGATGAAAATTTACCGGCCGGTCCAGGTCGGGAAGATGGCACCGCCGCAGGAGAAGAAATGCGGACTGTGGAGACGGATGTCTGTCTTCAATTAACAGAGCTTACAGGACGGCCAAGAATAATGCAATGATACAACTGGGGGGCTCTATTAAGAGTACTAATTGAAATCTCAGTAAGTCGGAACCCATCGAGGTAATATTTTAACGGCGAACTACAATTCCCAGAAGCAATTGATTGAAGCCCATTGGAGGGCGATATAAGCCAATGAGAGACTTGTAGTAACCGTATCCGGCCAAGTGAGAGCCCGTGAACAAGGAGATTGGATCTCCGAAACGCGTAGGGCTGTGGGAGGAATACCTGGCTGTACTCACTGCTTGCCACAAATAAAGAATCCTGCTCGAGGCAGGAATCACCTGAAAGCTGTGTGCATCTTCATGTGTGGGCGCATTTTGGATGAAAAAAAAAAAATATATATATATATATATATATATATATATATATATATATATATATAAAACGTCTCACCAAGTGTATCTCGTACACAAAGGCACTCCTCCCCAAGGACGACACAGCATATCCGAAGTTCCTTCACAAGATTTTAATGTGCTTCAAGCCAAAGGTTTTACCCAACGCGTTTCGACGAACATATCGTCTTGGTCACGGGTAAATATCTGTTTGATTTCAACAGTTAAATACAGTTACACGAAAAGAAAAGGACATCGGCACTTTGCGCAAGTCTGGCATTCATTAACATCAAAAGAGGACTATTGTTAGTGTCTATGCCTGATTCAAATTTTGGCGGCCATCTTTGAAGGGTAATGTACTCGTAATGTTGCCGACTACATTCTCAATAAAGTTATACAATTCATAGTTAAGACTTTAGCGGCCATCTTTAAATGGTAACATACTTATAATGTCAACCTTTGGAATTCCGTTGTAATAAAGTTATATCTCTCGAAAACAAACGTAACGAGAACAAAATAATGACGAGAACAATTATTAATCCATGTTACTGTAAACATATCAGTATGGGCGATTTACCAATAATAACTTAATTCTCTATTCTCTTTTTCATGTGTCATTCACACACTTTAAATTCATTAAACTTTGTTCTCAGGTTACATTTCCATCATATTATGGGTCTAAAGCCGGAAGGCACACATCATCATCGTCGTGTCCTACCCAAGTGGGTGAATATTCCCAGACTTAAAATAAATAAAGGAGTGTTCTATCCAAGTGGTTGGCCTTAACTAATATCTCAAAACAAAATATCCCTATATTAGTCCTTTTCTACTATACATAATGTAATTTTAGTACCAATTTGCATAGTCGATTTGACTATTTCTTCTTAACTCAATAACAAGAGTCTTTCAACTTAAATATTATATCTTGAAACACAGATCATGCCCAAGTGGGCAACAGTTAATTCTATACCGCTTATTCTGACTCTTGTGATTATGCTTCTTTTGGCACTTTCAATCTTGATTGTTGCCTCTTTCATCCTTTATTCTACGTCTGGAGTCACCTAAATATTGTGAGTGGAGATAGCAAACAAAACAAAATTCAATCAGGCTAGTCCTCTTAAAATTCTAGCGCCGATATTGTCCAACTAAAAGGATTAATACAGATTAACGGTAGAGCAGTTCAGAGCTGAATTACTGGCAGCCTAACAAGAGATAATACATGAGGTTAAGAACATACGCCAAGAAATTAGAAATGGAAATCTGAACATTTCAATTATACAGCAAAGTCTCACAAAACCACTGGGGTTACGGGGAAAAAAAATAATAGCCATTACAATTATAATGTACATCCCAATTCTGAAAGGACTTACAGTTTCCTAATTAACACATGTTAAACTCAGTCACCTAAGTGCCAGGACAGTTCTTCCTCTGAATTTAAACCTACTGGAATCTTGGTATCGAGTTCCATAATGTACCTAGACTCAAGTTGGCGTAATTTGCGAATTCTATCGCCTCCCCTCATGGAGGGCAAGATTCGGTCTAAGACAAAAAACTTTAAAAGATTACGGTTACTTTTGTGGAACTCCTCAAAGTGCCTGGCAATGGGGGACAATTTATCCTTATTTTGGATTGCCCTCATATGCTCCAAGATGCGTTTCTTGGCAGCAAACATAGTGCTGCCCACATACTTCTTGGGGCATGGGCATACCAACACATAGACACAATAATCTGATAAGCATGTTAAATGTTTTTCAATGCGTCTATTGCTGTCAGAAACTGGAAAGTACACTGTTTTGACATTAGTACTGGTTTTGCAAGCCTTGCACGACATGCATGTAAAAAAACCCTGAACATCCAAATAAGATCCTCTTTTACTGGGTACCTCATTACTGCATAGTTTGTCTTTTAGGGAATTAGCTTTTCTATAGGTGACAATTGCGGCATCTCCTATAATATCCTCCAATGTGGGTTCAGTTTTTAAAATCCCCCAATGTCTGTTTAGACAACTTCTTACCTCATGAGAACTAGAATTAAAGGTCGAGATGAATCTCACAGTTTGAACATCATTCATCTGCACTTTATTCTTTGATTTTAATAGTTCAGATTGTGTGAACTGGTCTGCCTTTGAGAGTGCATCTAAGATCACATTTAATTTGTAGCCTCTTTCAACAAATCTTTTTGTCATGCACTCGCTTTCATTTTTAAAATCCGCATCCGTGCTGCAATTTCTCCGAGCCCGGAGGAATTCCCCATACGGAATGCTGCGAATAAAATTTTTGGGATGGTTGCTTTCTGCATGTAATAAGGTGTTACCTGCAGTGATCTTACGGTACAGGCGAGAACATAGCTTGTTATTTACAACCTCAATTTCCAAGTCCAAAAATTGGATTTTCTGGCTATTGATTGTTCCCTCCAATTTTAAATTCTTAGTATTCTTATTCAGACTGGAAATGAAACTCTCAGCTAGTTCATGTGAGCCATCCCAGATGATAAATAAGTCATCAATATACCGCAGCCATATTTTCACATGGCTGCGGTATAACTCATCTGTTCTGGACACCTGCTGCTCCCAGCAGCCCATAAAAAGATTAGCAAAACTGGAAGCAAAACAGGTGCCCATGGCTGTCCCTTGTGTTTGTCTGTAAAATTTATCATTAAAGATAAAAAAGTTATTCTCCAGACAAAAGTTCATCATATTTAACACCATCTCACTGTGTTCCAAAAATGAGACCGATCTAGTATTCAAGAATTGTTTGCAAGCCTCTATTCCATCAGTATGTAGGATAGAGGTGTATAGACTGCAAACATCCAACGAAATTAGCAGGAAGCTGTCCTCCCATCTAACCTCTTTGATTTTGTTTAAGAAGTCTTTGCTGTCTTGTAAGTATGATGGCATAGTTTGAACATATGGACGCAAAAAGAAATCAATGTATTTGGAAGTATTCTCTGTTAGACACCCTATCGAAGAGACAATAGGTCTCCCTGGAGGTGAGATGGGATTTTTGTGTAATTTAGGTAATAAATAAAGAATGGGTATTTTGGGATTACGGTTCAAAAGAAAAGAGTACTCATCCCATTCTAAAATTCCCTTCGAATGCCATTCTTTAAGCATGTTGTGAAATGTGACATTGGATTCATCTATGGCACTAATTGGTATTTGTTCATAGCACTCTTGATTATTCACTTGACTCAACCCTTCTTGTATGTAATCATGCACATTTAAAATCACAACGTTCCCGCCTTTATCTGACTGGCGTATCACAATACTTCTATCTGATTGTAGGGATTTAATTGCTAGTCTATGATCCTTAGTCAGATTGTCCCCCAGCCATTTCTTCTTCTTTGCCAGATTTTTGAGATCATTGATTACCAGGGTTTCAAAAATATCAATGCCACAGGGTGGCAATGTTGGATTAAAAACAGATTTTGGTTTGAAGTGGTTTGGACAATTAAAGTCAGTTTTGTAACCCAATGTTTGTGCATTAATCGCTCCTGTTTCAACATTCTCATAATCCAATTCCTTCAGAGCAATTAGAGTGTTAACTTCATTAATGGTTTCAGTAACCGGCAAACATATGGGATGAGTGCTGTAAGTTACAACATTTTTAACTTTCAGTTTATGCCATTTATGTAAACGTAATTTGCGAGTAAAGTAAAATAAATCAATTCTCTCTTGGGAATAGGAAAAGTTAGAGGAAGGGCAAAAGGAAAGGCCATATTGTAAGACCTCCAACTCAGCAGTATTCAATGATCGTAGGGAAAGATTTACCACATTTCTGCAGTCATTCATTTTCCTCGTCTTTTTTGCCCCCGTGTTTCCACTCCCATTGGGGTTGTCGTTACTTTGCCGCCATCCACCCCTCCTGGTTTGCTTGTGGATGGCGAGGTTTTGCCTCTTCCTCTGCCGCGTCCTATGAAGCCTCGTCCTCGTCCCCTTCCTCGGCCTCTGTCGATTTGCCAATTTTGTTGGTTTGACGTTAAATTCATTAGACGAAACTCCTACCAAAAATTTGCCGATTTACTCGGGATGATCGTTGGTTGTGGGGTGCCCTCGTCCGACACATCACTTTCCACCACATCACTTTCAACTTCACCTCCTGTTGGAAAAGTGTCTATACTGCCTTGAAGTCCTTTGCGATTCATGTGATCATACTTGTGACTAAATGTGAATATTCTGCCTGATTGATAATCAATCTTGTCTCGCAAGAATTTCCTTTCTTTCTTAGCGAAAGGAGCACCATTTCCTGTATCAAGTGAAAGGCTGTGGGGAGGAACTGTTTCTTTCTACCAGGCACAGCGTCTCTTTGCAGATAAAGCCCGCCTTAAACCTGCCTACCTACCTAGGATGAAAAATGCTTTTAATAAGTAACAGGACATCAACCTACTAAAGGATAATTATTTCATTTACTTCATAGGACCGCAAGTCCCATAATGCACAGGAACTGACGATGGCACTAAGCCCAACCCACTGAGGAAGTCTAATAAAAATCACACCTGTATGAAGTAAATGCGTGATGCCTGTTTTCTCAAAAGCCCAAGAAGAAGAGGCGTGTTAGCCTCGAAACGCGTCGGCAACATGAGGAGAACGAATGGCTGGTCCAAGGCAAGCTGCAGCGAGGCGTGACAATACCGTTGGTATGGGGCGCTGTTGAGTGACCTTTTCAAAATGCTGGGGCAATTTGTTTGAACACTTACTTACGCGGTGGCCCGCCGTGGGAAAAGGAGCACCATTTCCTGTATCAAGTGAAAGGCTGTGGGGAAGAACTGTTTCTTTCTACCAGGCACAGCGTCTCTTTGCAGATAAAGCCCGCCTTAAACCTGCCTACCTACCTAGGATGAAAAATGCTTTTAATAAGTAACAGGACATCAACCTACTAAAGGATAATTATTTCATTTACTTCATAGGACCGCAAGTCCCATATTGCACAGGAACTGACGATGGCACTAAGCCCAACCCACTGAGGAAGTCTAATAAAAATCACACCTGTATGAAGTAAATGCGTGATGCCTGTTTTCTCAAAAGCCCAAGAAGAGGAGGCGTGTTAGCCTCGAAACGCGTCGGCAACATGAGGAGAACAAATGGCTGGTCCAAGGCAAGCTGCAGCGAGGCATGACAATACCGTTGGTATGGGGCGCTGTTGAGTGACCTTTTCAAAATGCTGGGACAATTTGTTTGAACACCTACTTACGCGGCGGCCCGCCGTGGGAAAAGGAGCACCATTTCCTGTATCAAGTGAAAGGCTGTGGGGAGGAACTGTTTCTTTCTACCAGGCACAGCGTCTCTTTGCAGATAAAGCCCACCTTAAACCTGCCTACCTACCTAGGATGAAAAATGCTTTTAATAAGTAACAGGACATCAACCTACTAAAGGATAATTATTTCATTTACTTCATAGGACCGCAAGTCCCATAATGCACAGGAACTGACGATGGCACTAAGCCCAACCCACTGAGGAAGTCTAATAAAATCACACCTGTATGAAGTAAATGCGTGATGTCTGTTTTCTCAAAAGCCCAAGAAGAAGAGGCGTATTAGCCTCGAAACGCGTCGGCAACATGAGGAGAACGAATGGCTGGTCCAAGGCAAGCTGCAGCGAGGCATGACAATACCGTTGGTATGGGGCGCTGTTGAGTGACCTTTTCAAAATGCTGGGGCAATTTGTTTGAACACTTACTTACGCGGCGGACCGCTGTGGGAAAAGGAGCACCATTTCCTGTATCAAGTGAAAGGCTGTGGGGAGGAACTGTTTCTTTCTACCAGGCACAGCGTCTCTTTGCAGATAAAGCCCGCCTTAAACCTGCCTACCTACCTAGGATGAAAAATGCTTTTAATAAGTAACAGGACATCAACCTACTAAAGGATAATTATTTCATTTACTTCATAGGACCGCAAGTCCCATAATGCACAGGAACTGACGATGGCACTAAGCCCAACCCACTGAGGAAGTCTAATAAAAATCACACCTGTATGAAGTAAATGCGTGATGCCTGTTTTCTCAAAAGCCCAAGAAGAAGAGGCGTGTTAGCCTCGAAACGCGTCGGCAACATGAGGAGAACGAATGGCTGGTCCAAGGCAAGCTGCAGCGAGGCATGACAATACCATTGGTATGGGGCGCTGTTGAGTGACCTTTTCAAAATGCTGGGGCAATTTGTTTGAACACTTACTTACGCGGCGGCCCGCCGTGGGAAAAGGTGCACCATTTCCTGTATCAAGTGAAAGGCTGTGGGGAAGAACTGTTTCTTTCTACCAGGCACAGCGTCTCTTTGCAGATAAAGCCCGCCTTAAACCTGCCTACCTACCTAGGATGAAAAATGCTTTTAATAAGTAACAGTACATCAACCTACTAAAGGATAATTATTTCATTTACTTCATAGGACCGCAAGTCCCATATTGCACAGGAACTGACGATGGCACTAAGCCCAACCCACTGAGGAAGTCTAATAAAAATCACACATGTATGAAGTAAATGCGTGATGCCTGTTTTCTCAAAAGCCCAAGAAGAAGAGGCGTGTTAGCCTCGAAACGCGTCGGCAACATGAGGAGAACGAATGGCTGGTCCAAGGCAAGCTGCAGAGAGGCATGACAATACCGTTGGTATGGGGCGCTGTTGAGTGACCTTTTCAAAATGCTGGGGCAATTTGTTTGAACACCTACTTACGCGGCGGCCCGCCGTGGGAAAAGGAGCACCATTTCCTGTATCAAGTGAAAGGCTGTGGGGAGAAACTGTTTCTTTCTACCAGGCACAGCGTCTCTTTGCAGATAAAGCCCGCCTTAAACCTGCCTACCTACCTAGGATGAAAAATGCTTTTAATAAGTAACAGGACATCAACCTACTAAAGGATAATTATTTCATTTACTTCATAGGACCGCAAGTCCCATAATGCACAGGAACTGACGATGGCACTAAGCCCAACCCACTGAGGAAGTCTAATAAAAATCACACCTGTATGAAGTAAATGCGTGATGCCTGTTTTCTCAAAAGCCCAAGAAGAAGAGGCGTGTTAGCCTCGAAACGCGTCGGCAACATGAGGAGAACGAATGGCTGGTCCAAGGCAAGCTGCAGCGAGGCATGACAATACCGTTGGTATGGGGCGCTGTTGAGTGACCTTTTCAAAATGCTGGGGCAATTTGTTTGAACACTTACTTACGCGGCGGCCCGCCGTGGGAAAAGGAGCACCATTTCCTGTATCAAGTGAAAGGTTGTGGGGAGGAACTGTTTCTTTCTACCAGGCACAGCGTCTCTTTGCAGATAAAGCCCGCCTTAAACCTGCCTACCTACCTAGGATGAAAAATGCTTTTAATAAGTAACAGGACATCAACCTACTAAAGGATAATTATTTCATTTACTTCATAGGACCGCAAGTCCCATAATGCACAGGAACTGACGATGGCACTAAGCCCAACCCACTGAGGAAGTCTAATAAAAATCACACCTGTATGAAGTAAATGCGTGATGCCTGTTTTCTCAAAAGCCCAAGAAGAAGAGGCGTGTTAGCCTCGAAACGCGTCGGCAACATGAGGAGAACGAATGGCTGGTCCAAGGCAAGCTGCAGAGAGGCATGACAATACCGTTGGTATGGGGCGCTGTTGAGTGACCTTTTCAAAATGCTGGGGCAATTTGTTTGAACACTTACTTACGCGGCGGCCCGCCGTGGGAAAAGGAGCACCATTTCCTGTATCAAGTGAAAGGCTGTGGGGAGGAACTGTTTCTTTCTACCAGGCACAGCGTCTCTTTGCAGATAAAGCCCGCCTTAAACCTGCCTACCTACCTAGGATGAAAAATGCTTTTAATAAGTAACAGGACATCAACCTACTAAAGGATAATTATTTCATTTACTTCATAGGACCGCAAGTCCCATAATGCACAGGAACTGACGATGGCACTAAGCCCAACCAACTGAGGAAGTCTAATAAAAATCACACCTGTATGAAGTAAATGCGTGATGCCTGTTTTCTCAAAAGCCCAAGAAGAAGAGGCGTGTTAGCCTCGAAACGCGTCGGCAACATGAAGAGAACGAATGGCTGGTCCAAGGCAAGCTGCAGCAAGGCATGACAATACCATTGGTATGGGGCGCTGTTGGGTGACCTTTTCAAAATGCTGGGGCAATTTGTTTGAACATATATATATATATATATATTCAGTGAAAAAACCATAGGTTTCACACATGTTATAGTTAGCTGGACATTTTACTGATAAAAAAACCAATGAAATTCCCCCGTTATAGTTAGTGCAGGCAACTATAACTCACGCGACCGCAATCCTCTACTGATGCTAATACTGTATTTAGACACTTATTTGCCCATGTCTTCTTCCATTAAATTTTAGCTATACATATATTACAAATATTTTTTTTTCATAAAGACACATATGTCATCAGCAGAGGATTGCGGTCGCGTCAGTTATAGTTGCCTGCACTAACTATAACGGGGGAATTTCATTGGTTTTTTATCAGTAAAATGTCCAGCTAACTATAACATGTGTGAAACCTATGGTTTTTTCACTGAATTTGCAAGGTTTTTTAAATGCTAATTCCTAACTATAACGTGTGTGAAACCTATGGTTTTTTCAGTGAATTTGTACGGTTTTTTAAATGCTAAGTTACTTTATGCCATTCGTGGCGTGCGCGCCCACTTAACGCAGTTCGTTCCGTGCGCGCACGGTGCGCTTCGCGCACCGTGCGCGCACAGTGAAGCGCACCGCGTGCCCACTTTACGCAGTTAGTGCCGTGCACGCACGGTGGGCATGCGGTGCGCTACGCGCACCGCGTGCCCACATTACGCTAGATGGGCCATGTACGCACGATGCGCTTCGCGCACCGTGCGCACATGGAGGACATATGATGCCGTTCGTTGTGAAAGGTAATATTTTAATTTTTCACTGGTATATCTTATGCCATGCACAAATGGTGCCCTTAGGGCACCATTTTCACATGGGGTGGGGAGAGTATGGATAGTTTTTTTTAATAATTTTTACCTTACGCGTACGGTAAGCGTAATCGGCGAAATTATCGAAAAAATTAAAAATTCCGTTTTTGGCCTTGGGGGATCTTTGGGGACTCCCTCAACATGGCTAGGTGCTTAGGAGCTGTCTAAACAGCCCCTTTACATGTTTTTGGCCTTTGTTTTTTAACCCCCTCTCAGAGTGCGAGAGAGAAAATGGCGGCCGCCACTTCCTGGTTTCGACCGATTCGAATGTTTACTAAGATCTAACAGCCAATCAGATTCGCGCTCGCGCACGGCACCGTACGCGTACGGTAAGCTTACCGTAAGCGCACCGAAGCGCACCGTAAGCTGCCACAGATATATATATTGATTTAAATGCTAATTTCTCAGGAACTACTGAACAGATTTACACCAGACCTACAAAAGGCACTTCCTTGACCTGAGGACTACCTCTCTGCCAAATTTCAAGTAACTCAGTTCAGCCGTTCGGGCTGTAGCTGTGTCTAAAGGTCCTATGGAAAAATGCATGGGAAAAACGCGTTTTGGGACCCCCCTTTTTTCTCAGCCCCCGCTTGACGAATCCCCCCGAGACTTTCAGGGTAGGAGCGGAGCGTAGCGCCCCACCTATTTTGAAAATTTCGCAAGGATTCGTTGACCGGCGCCAAAGTTATTCCAAATAGAATGTTGCGGTTTTCCTATGGAAACAGGGTCCTAACTATAACTACCTACTGGCGACTGCCAGTAGGTAATATATATATAGATATATATATATATATATATATATATATATATATATATATATATATATATATATATATATATATATATATATATATATATATATATATATATATTACCTACTGGCAGTCGCCAGTAGGTAGTTATAGTTAGGACCTATTTTCTATAGGAAATCCGAAACATTCTATTTGGAATAACGTTGGCGTCGATTGATGAATCTTCGCGAAATTTTCCAAACTTTTGGCCAGCTCCGATCCGCTCCTATCCTGAACATTTCACGGTGTTTTGTCAAGCGGGGGCCGAGAAAAAAGGGGGGTCCCAAAACACATTTTCCCCATGCATTTTCCCATAGGACCTGTTGACGCAGCTACAGCCCGAAGTGCTGAACGGAATTACACCAAATTTGGCAAAGAGGTAGTCCTCAGTTCAGACTCGTGCCTTTTGCTTAAATGGTGCAAATCCGTTCAGTAGTTCCTGAGAAGATCAAAAGTAAAATCACATATATATCTGGGCGGAGCCTAACCACACATCCCATCATGAGAGCTGATTGGCTGTCAGCACTTCATCCAAGAAGTGTTGGCAGCCATCTTGGGACCAATATACATGATAGCACCTCATTAAAAAGCATTGCAGTTAATAGAAGGTTTTAAGACTTTAGTTACATTCTAAATCATTTGTTGATGGTACCATACTCATTTTAGGAATTGTGGTGTGTTCTAAGGTGATTTTACCATGTGAAAAAGCCTTCTGCTGTGATATCATGAATCATGTTTTAGAGAAAACTATTTTCTCATGCTTTTCCCACAGAGGTTTGGAAGGTGATCTATAAGCTAAACTGAGAGCATATTTTCTGTAAATTCACATTATCTTTCTCAGTCATGTGAGAATGAAGTCCGACATTCTCAGTAAAACGTGTACATTCAACAAGGGCAGAGACTGTCAGTTGATTCCTTTGTGTTCTACTGCAGCTTCCCAGAGTGTTCTAAAGAACAACTAGAGAGCTAACAGTCCTACTTATGACAAACGTATGGCACACCTGAAGCCATCTTGGTTGGAATAAAGTGGTAACTCTTAAAACATTTAATTAAGTAAAAAACTGAAAGTATTTCCTACTGAGGAGACTGTAGTAAATGAGGAAATTAGGAAACATCATAACAAATAAGTCTCCCAAAATGGCCACCAGAGACAAAAGAGCCCAAATGTAGCACAAATATCACCCAGATGTAGCCCAAGTATAGCCCAATGACAGAATGTCCCAGAGTGTTCTAACGAACAACTAGAGCGCTAACAGTCTTACTTATGACAAAAGTATGGCACACCTGAAGCCATCTTGAATGCAATAAAGTGGTAACACTTAAAACATTTAATTTAAAAAGGAACACAATGAGGGGGTTCATTTTGCCATAGAAATTATGATTAGAGCTGAAGAAAGAAAAATTAGGGCACATTTTGAGTGACTTCTCAAATCCTCTTCTATTTCATTAAAAAATTCTGATATGCAGACTGAAACATGCACTTTTAATACCAGCAACAGACTTCCGTGGTGAGCAGTAGCTTTACTACAGTGATCTAATGAGCAACTAGAGTGCTAACATTCAGAATTTATGGCAAATGTCTGACATATCTGAATACCTTCCTGATGGAATCAAAGTAAAAAACTGAAAGCATTTCCTTCTGAGGAGACTGCAGTAAATGAGGAAATTAGGAAACTTCATAACAAATAAATCTCCCAAGATGGCCACCAGAGACAAAAGAGCCCAAATGCAGCACAAATATCACCCAGATGTAGCCCACATGTAGCCCAATGACAGAAGTGTGCAAAACACTTATTTTTTGTGTATTTGCAGTTTTATATAGTGCAGACTTGTCAGGTATTGGAGTGCTTTACATGAGCATTGGTTACATCAAACAAGGTCAAATTCATTTTGGTTGTAGACATGGGGAGATTAAGTGATTTGACCAGAATCACAGAATGTTGAGCTGAAGCAGAAACTCCAACCTGGTTCCCCCGTTGCAAAGTCTGCAGCTCTGGAAGTAACACCACATCCTCTCCCCTAGGTACAACATTTAATCAAGTGGTCAACTGGATAAAAAAACATAAAGATTACAAATAATTTAAAAGTTCTTTGTCGCTATTTGAGAACTCAGAAAATATGTCCTCATTTTAGTTTTTTAGAGCACTAACCATAATTTTGATGCAAATAAGACCCTCTCATATATGTAATTTCTAAAGGAAATACTTTAGGTATTACAGTTTTAATTACATCAAGATGACGGCAGGCGTTCCACGCTTTTGTAATAAATATAGAATGTTAGCAATCTAGTTGTTCATTGGGATACTGTTGAGAGGCAGAGGCCAGGGGCACGGACTCTGAAAATTGAAGGCAGTTAGGAGAGTGCAGAGGCAACAATTTGACCACACTGGGCAGGCAGGAAGGGCAGTGGCAGCACAACAGACTATGGAGGGCAGTGGGGCAGGGCAACAAACTAACAATACAGGACTGGCAAGAGAGGCTGTGGCAATATAATAGACCATTGTGGGCAGAAGGAAGTGGCAGTGGTAGTACAACCATACATGCCAACAGACCCGTTTCAGCCAGGAAACGTCCAATGTTTTTAAGCTCAAATGGGCTTTATTTGATCTGTCTCCTGTCTAAAATCTCCTCTTTTTCAATGTAACTCAAAGGGGAAAATCAATACCCCAGTTGTTTTTCAAAATCTCCCTCTTACCAAGTTCAAAATGTTCGCAAGTATGGTACATTGGATCATGGTAGGCAGGAGGAATTGGGGTAGGGACATGGACTCGGATAACAGAGGACAGGAGGGACATGGAGAGGTGCATCAAACTGACCCTACAGGGCAGGCATCAGGGTTTGCAGCAGCACAATACACCACACAGCGCATGCAGGAAGGGAGTGCAGCACAACAATAGGGAGGGGACAGGACCATGCACATGGACAACAGAGAACAGAGGGGAAAGAGGCAATGGTAGCTAGCTGACCATAATGGACAGACAGGAGAGAAAGCTGCAGCATAACAGACCATAAAGGGCAGGAGGGACGGAGCAGGGGCATTACAATGGAACAAACAAGCCAGGAGGGAGGGAATAGGGGTCTGCACATGGAAACAGAGGGCTGGGGGCAAGGGGGCAGGGCAGGAGCAGCAAGATGACCATGGAGGTCAGGCAGGATGGGCACTAGGAACAAGACACACCATTGAGAGCAACAATGAGACTATGGTGGCATACACACAGACCATGGAGGGAAGGTGGGAGGGGGTCAGGGGCAGCTAGCTGACCACACAGGGAAGGTGGGAGGGGCCATGGCAGCACAGAAGACCGTGCATGGCAAGCGGGAGGGTTAGTGGCAGCACAATGGCTATGATGGGCAAGAAGGAGGGTGCAGGGGCATGCACAAAGGACCATAGAGGATAGAAGGGAGGGTCAGGACCTGTGCACAGACAAGAGAGTTCAGGGGAAGGGGCCTCACAAAAGACCGCGCGGGACAGGCAGGAGGAGCAGTTGCAGCACAACAGACCAGGGAGAGCAGAAGGGTGTGGCAGTAAAATGGACCATGGAGGACAGGAGGAAGGGGATAGGGGCATGGCATGTGGACAGGCAGGGTGGAGGTGGCAGGGACAGGTTACAATCATCTGACAATGCTAGGCAGGTGGGAGGGGAGTGGCAGCTCAACAGAACACTCAGAGTAGATAGGAGTGGCAGGTCCATGGAACATGGTGGGCAAAAAGGATGGAGCAGGGGCATGCACAAAGACATTGGAGGGCAGGGGGAAGGAGAATAGGGGCAGCAAGCTAAGCACAGAGGCTAAGCAGGAGGTCAATGATGGGCCAAATAATTGGGCAATGGAGGGCAGGAGGAGTGAACTGGTACATCATGCTAAATGGAGGGCAGTGGCAGCACATCAGACCATGCATGGCAGGAGGGAGGAGGCTAGTCCATGGATTCAGACAACAGAGGATAGGGAGGAGGTGGATGGGGCAGCAAGCTAACTGTTCAGAGAAGGTGGGTATTAGGAACGTTATTGTTTTTAAAATGTGTGTCTGTGCGATCTACTTAAAATATGAACAAGTATGCAGCATAATCTCACTTTTATTCAGGAAGAAGAGGACGTTTGTGACTGTGACTCCGGGCTCACTTGGCAGAAACACCCCTTGACCCTCCACCCCCCATCGCAAAATGTAATGCCTGTGAAAAGGGTAGGTGGACGCAGTGTTATATAGAACATAGTCCTCAGAGCACGATTGAAAATGAAAACTAGATATAGTATATGGTATAAGCTATGCACCAAAAAGTGTGACATAAGATGAACCGGGGAGTGAAATATAATATGCAATACATTGTGCGCAATGACAGATTCATTGGAGAGCGCAAGATAACACCGGCACTAGCGCGTGCTATGCGATATGCGCCTTGGAGTGTAATATGCACAGGGCAGTGTTGTGTAACCTAACTAGTCTCTAAAGTTGTAATATAAAATATGTGCTGGAGAGTGTAACGTTGCATATGCACTGTGACAAAGATATGGATCCCAGATTGTAATATGTATGGCATAGCGCTGTGCGTTATAACATAGGCATCGAGGAAGGCACGTTAGATGGGGCAATATAACCTGTGCGAAGGCAAGTGTGCATGACATATTCACGGGGTGGTGTTACAGTGCACATGGGCTAGAGAGTGTCATAGCATATGCACTAGCTGGTGGAATACAACACAGAGGTGTGATGCAATCGGCGGGCACTGGTGGGTGTAACACAGCATTGGGCTCAGCCAGGAGCACGCTGTGACTCTCAAGTGAGGTTCGTCTCCTTTCCAGAGAGTAAAATAAAAAGTATTACACATCCGGTGGTGTATGTGTGTTTTATTAACCGTGAGGGGGGTTTCTTGCATAGTTTGGTCGAATTTTTGTCGAATCCCCTTTGAATGGCTTGGTGTGCGTGTATATTAAATGTGCCCGTCAATAGCTAGCCATGTTTGTATAAATAAACAACAAGGGTGTCTACTTGGAGAGGACCCACCGGCGGGGGCGCCGGGATTAGGCACGGTAGGGCGTCAGACACGTCAGAGCTTCACTAGCGGTGTAAATACATTCCATGTGGATTCTGTCTATGCATAGTCGTCTTTTAATGAATATCACACAAATCGTCATCATGATAGGTACATACGGTTTGTCCAGCTTGTCCTAGGTATTTCTATAAATATATATTGTTTAAAAATAATAAAAAACAAAGGCCGGCACCGGGGATGGGGTCCCCGGGGCCATAAGTGGCCTGAGGAGGGGGGCAACGCAGCCCCTCCTAAAGAATAAAAAACAAAAAGGCCATGACCCGGGGGTTGGGGTCCCCGGGGATGATTAAGGCCTTGGGAGGGCCAAATTAATTTTTTTCAACAAAAAAATTAGGGTGCAGGCCCTGGGGGATGGGGTCCCCAGGGCCAGTAAATTAGAAAAAGAAGGGAGGCCACACAGCCCTCCTTCTTAAAAAAATTAAATAAATAAATACCGGCATCGCGCTGGAGGCCACGCCCCCTCCTTGCAGCACTCTGCAAACGCTCCCCCTGGCGAGTTGTAAGTTGGGGAATTAATTCCCCTTCAATACTGAGGGTCCCCGAGGGCCAACCAGCCCAACAGATACTCCAGTATGCGCCAGGGAGCTGCGTTGCAGACAGGTGTTCTGAGGCCATGCCCCTTTTTACACCTCTATGCAACGCAACTCTGTGGCGCTTCCTGGAGGTACCTAGTGGGCTAGTTTGACCCTAGGGACCCTTAGGATTCAAGGGTACATAATCTCTCAACTTAGAACGGCCACAGGGCGCGTTTACACAGTGGTGAAGGGAGGGGATGGGGCCTGAGGTGACGTGTGCAAACACGCCCTGTTGCGCATTTTAAGTTGGGGAAATAATTCCCTTTCAATCCTGAGGGACCCAGGGGGCCAACTAGCCCACCAGGTGCTTCCAGTAACCACCACTGCTCTGCAATGGTGCTTACTGGATGTAATTAGTGGGCTATTTTGCCCCTAGGGATCCTCAGGATTCAAGGGGACTTAATTTCCCAACGTAAAAAACGGCCACAGGGCGTGTTTACACAGTGGGGAAGGAAGGGGACGGGGCCTGAAGTGACGTGTGCAAACACGCCCTATGGTGCATTTTAAGTTGGGGAAATAATTCCCCTTCAATCCTGAGGGCCCCTGGGGGCTAACTAGCCCACCAGGTGCTTCCAGTAAGCGCCACTGAGCTTCGTTGCAGAGAGGTGGTCCAGGCCGTGCCACTTTTTACACCTCTCTGCAACGCAGCTCTTTGGCGCTTACTTGAGGTACCTAGTGGGCTAGTTGGACCCTAGGGACCCTGAGGATTCAAATGAACTTAATCTTCCAACTAAAAACGGCCACAGGGCGTGTTTAAACAGTGGTGAAGGGAGGGGACGGGGCCTGAGTTAACGTTTGCAAACAAGCCCTGTGGCGCGTTTTAAGTTGGGGAAATAATTCCCCTTCAATCCTGAGGGACCCTGGGGGCCAACTAGCCCACCAGGTGCTTCCAGTAAGCGCCACTGCGCTGCGTTGCAGAGAGGTGGTCTAGGCCGTGCCCCTTTTTACATCTCTCTACAACGCAGCTCTGTGGCGCTTACTAGAGGTACCTAGTGGTCTAGTTGGACCCTAGGGACCCTCAGGATTGAAGGGGACTTAATCTCCCAACTTAAAACGGCCACAGGGCGTGTTTACACAGTGGGGAAGTAAGGGGACGGGGCCTGAGGTGACGTGTGCAAACACGCCCTGTGGCGCGTTTTAAGAGGTAGTTTTAATCCCCTGCCCTATTATATACTACGGGCCTACAGAGGAGGTCATGCTGATCACAGGGGGACCCCAACACATTTTGTTCCCTAGTGTATGTAGGTGTTCTCACTGTATTCTGAGTGTCTTTTAACATAGCACTGGCTCTAGGACTGGTTAGTCAGACTCAGTTACCACCAGTATCCGTCTGAAAAAGTTGAGGGTACAGGATGATTTTGCAACAAGGCTTCTTTCTGCTCTTCTGTTTGTTCTTTCTGCACGTTATCCTTCTTCCTGCACTTTTCTTCTTCTTTGAGGACTTCTGTTGCTTCTTTCTGCATTTCTTTTTTTTCTTTCTGTGCGTTTTTTCTTCTTTCTTCACATGTCCTATCTCTGTAGGCATAGTTAGAAATTAGCATTTAAAAAAACCTTTGAAATTCACTGAAAAAACTATAGGTTTCAGGCACATTATAGTTAGGAATTAGCATTTTAAAAACCTTAGAAATTCACTGAAAAAACCATAGGTTTCAGGGGCGTTATTGTTAGCTGGACTTTTCACTCGTACAAAACCATTGAAATTCCCCCATTATAGTTAGTTCAGCTAACTATAACTCGCGCGCCCGCAATGCACTGCTGATGACGTCACATATTACATCACTCATGACATGGTCAGTGACATCACTCATGACATCACTGATGACATCTCAAATGACACCACTGATGACATCATCCTTGTGATAGAGTGGCAGACCTCCTCTCCCCCTAATATAACCTTTGATACACACATTCAAAAATAGAAACCTAAATTTTCAAAACAATGGACATACCAATCTCAGTTACAACAACCTATTCAGTAATTCTAAGATCCATATACACATCCACTCATTCACCAACAGTCCTATACAGTCACTCATACATGTACTCACTCATCATATGTACTCATACACCTATACATCCTGTTACACAACACCACTCATCCATAGTTACTCACACACATAGTCACTCATGCTAAAAAAGAATCAAACATCTATTTACTTGCATATACAGTTATACACACACCACCACACTTACTTCTACAGAAACGTACACATACTTAGTCTTTTAGACAATGACTTATAGAAACATATACTTATTCATACAGGAACTCTTTCAATCTCTCACTCTCACATATACTCACTTATATACACCAATAGTCACATAAACTAGTTTAAAACATATGTAGTTACTCATAAATACACTATTGAGACAGTCATTCACTCACTAACACACCCATGCACACACTCATCCACCCATACAGTCCTGAACACATGCTGTCTTCAACACATACAAACAGTGAGTCACTCATTCATGCACCTATGCACTACGTAATACCCCCATCGAACCATACAGATACTCAGACACTCATACTGATACTCAAAAAACCAACTAATAACCTATATAGACACTCATGTAGCTACTCACCAACCCATGCAGCCACTTATACACAAAGTGAGAGACTGATACACATATTTACATATTTAAACATTACTCACTAAGCCATGTATTCACTAAGATACACTTAATCAGTCAGTTATACAATCAATTTTTCAAAAACAAATCATCCATTTAGACACTTATATACCCATTTATTCTTCCATCGACCTTGAGATATACATATATAAAACATATGTACTTTTCAGAAAAACACACATTCACTGGATGATGTCATCAGTGATGTCATTTGAGATGTCATCAGTGATGTCATCAGTGATGTCACTGACCATGTCATGAGTGATGTAATATGTGACGTCATCAGCAGTGCATTGCGGGTGCGCAAGTTATAGTTAGCTGAACTAACTATAACAGGGGAAAAGTCCAGCTAACAATAACGCCCCTGAAACCTATGTTTTTTCAGTGAATTTCTAAGGTTTTTTAAATGCTAATTCCTAACTATAACGTGCCTGAAACCTATGATTTTTTCAGTGAATATATATATAGATATACATATATTTATTTATATATACACATATAAATATATACATGAAAAAGCAATAGCAAAGGTTACAGGGTTGTTATAGTTAGGATATAAAATTAAAGAAACCTTAGAAAAGCACTAAAAAAACAAATGTTACAGGGACGTTATAGTTATGTTCAGATTTCAAACACACAAAACCATAGAAATTCAGCAGTTTTAGTTTGAGTTATCTCAAGTAACTATAACTCATACCCTAATGTAACTATTAATTTGCACCCCTGCCATTCACAGTTTTCTCATCAATAATTTCACTGCAAATGTTGCACTGATATTATGAATGATGTCATGAGTGATGTAATATGTGGGGTAATTAGCAGTGCATGGCAAGATTTTTTAAATTCTATTTCCTTACTATCACGTCCTTGTAACCTTTAAGTTTTTTCAGTGAATTTCTATGATTATTTTAATGGTATTTCCTGACCACACCATCCCTGTAACATTTGTTTTTTCAGTGAATTTCTAGTTTTTTTTTAACATAAAGGTGCCGATTCCGATCCGTTAAAACCCGTGTACGAATCGTCGTATGGAGCGTTTTCTCCGTCCGACTCGTACCCGGGAAAAACACCATAAAAACTCGGAAGTACGAATCGTACAGAAATGCAATTTCCGTACGAGTCGTACAAAAGACCGACCGGCTAAAAAATACATACAAATCTGAATCTGGACGGCGCATGCGCTACGTCCGGACGGAGTCAGGTAGCGTTTTACGGACCAGCAAGTACGATTCGTGCCTACGTCACTCCGCACGTACCATTTTTTACGGGAGCCAAAAACTGCCGGGAAATTGAGGACGACGCGAACAAGGAGCACCGGTACGCGACGGACAGCCTTGTACCCCAATCTACGCGTCATCCCGGCCCTCATAGCCTATGACCTCGTGTTCAGAAACCGACGCAGACGCCGCAGAAGGTCAGAACAACCCCCAGGGGCAAAGGTGGGGGGTGCAAGGGGCAGGAAACATAACCCACACCCCACAAAAATCAAATAAATCCTGCACAATAATTACCTCCATGGTCTGGTCACTTTGGGGGGCGTGTCCACCAATCCCACGTCCCGCCACAACGGAAGTGGACGTGGACGCTTACCCGTCACCACCACAATGGTGGTACGGGACGTACCCATGCCACTCAGAGCGTGGGTACGGTCCGTACCACCATTGCAGTGGTGATGTAGGGGTACGCGTGTACGGACCGTACCCATGCCCCCCCAGAGCGTGGGTACGGGCCGTACCACGCGTACCCCTGCCCTCATAGCCTACGACCTCGTGTTCAGAAACCGACGCAGACGCCGCAGAAGTTCAGAACAACCGCCAGGGGCAAAGGTGGGGGTGCAAGGGGCAGGAAACATAACCCACACCCCACAAAAATCAAATAAATCCTGCACAATAATTACCTCCATGGTCTGGTCACTTTGGGGGGCGTGTCCACCAATCCCACGTCCCGCCACAACGGAAGTGGACGTGGGCGCTTACCCGTCACCACCACAATGGTGGTACGGGACCTACCCATGCCCCTCAGAGCGTGGGTACGGTCCGTACCACCATTGCAGTGGTGATGTAGGGGTACGCGTGTACGGACCGTACCCATGCCCCCCCAGAGCGTGGGTACGGGCCGTACCACGCGTACCCCTACATCACCGCCACAATGGTGGTACGGCCCGTACCCACGCCCCCCAGAGCGTGGGTACGGGCCGTACCACGCGTACCCCTACATCACCGCCACAATGGTGGTATGGACCGTACCCACGCCCCCCAGAGTGTGGGTACAGGCCGTACCATGCATACCCCTACGTCACCGCCACAATGGTGGTACGGACCGTACCCACGCCCCCCAGAGCGTGGGTACGGGCTGTACCACGCATACCCCTACGTCACCACCACAATGGTGGTACGGCCCGTACCCACACCCCCCAGAGCATGGGTACGGGCCGTACCACGCGTACCCCTACAGCCCCATTACATGATGGATACAAGGCGTACACACGCCACAGATGCAGGTGTACGGCTTGGTGCAGCACATCAGCTGAAAATTGGGGGTGGTGTTTGCCCAGGACAGCAGTGTACCACAGCAAGGGCACAAGTTGCAGAGGACTCCAAGCAGTGACCAGACATATGAGGGGTGGGTGCATATCACCCCCAGCAGTGCCCAGACATATGAGGGGTGGGTGCATATCACTCCCAGCAGTGCCCAGACATATGAGGGGTGGGTGCATATCACTCCCAGCAGTGCCCAGACATATGAGGGGTGGGTGCAGAGGACCCCCAGCAGTGCCCAGACATATGAGGGGTGGGTGCCTATCACTCCCAGCAGTGCCCAGACATATGAGGGGTGGGTGCCTATCACTCCCAGCAGTGCCCAGACATATGAGGGGTGGGTGCAGAGGACCCCTAGCAGTGCCCAGACATATGAGGGGTGGGTGCAGAGGACTCCCAGCAGTGCCCAGACACATGAGGGGTGGGTGCCTATCACTCCCAGCAGTGCCAAGACATATGAGGGGTGGGTGCATATCACTCCCAGCAGTGCCCAGACATATGAGGGGTGGGTGCAGAGGACCCCCAGCAGTGCCCAGACATATGAGGGGTGGGTGCAGAGGACTCCCTGCAGTGCCCAGACACATGAGGGGTGGGTGCCTATCACTCCCAGCTGTGCCCAGACATATGAGGGGTGGGTGCATATCACTCCCAGCAGTGCCCAGACATATGAGGGGTGGGTGCAGAGGACCCCCAGCAGTGCCCAGACATATGAGGGGTGGGTGCAGAGGACTCCCAGCAGTGCCCAGACACATGAGGGGTGGGTGCCTATCACTCCCAGCAGTGCCCAGACATATGAGGGGTGGGTGCAGAGGCCTCCCAGCAGTGCCCAGACATAACGGGTGGGTGCCTATCACTCCCAGCAGTGCCCAGACATATGAAGGGTGGGTGCAGAGGACTCCCAGCAGTGCCCAGACATATGAGGGGTGGGTGCATATCACTCCCAGCAGTGCCCAGACATATGAGGGGTGGGTGCAGAGGACCCCCAGCAGTGCCCAGACATATGAGGGGTGAGTGCAGAGGCCTCCCAGCAGTGCCCAGACATATGAGGGGTGGGTGCCTATCACTCCCAGCAGTGCCCAGACATATGAGGGGTGGGTGCCTATCACTCCCAGCAGTGCCCAGACATATGAGGGGTGGGTGCATATCACTCCCAGCAGTGCCCAGACATATGAGGGGTGGGTGCCTGTCACTCCCAGCAGTGCCCAGATATATGAGTGGTGGGTGCATATCACTCCCAGCAGTGCCCAGACATATGAGGGGTGGGTGCAGAGGACCCCCAGCAGTGCCCAGACATATGAGGGGTGGGTGCCTATCACTCCCAGCAGTGCCCAGACATATGAGGGGTGGGTGCCATCACTCCCAGCAGTGCCCAGACATATGAGGGGTGGGTGCCTATCACTCCCAGCAGTGCCCAGACATATGAGGGGTGGGTGCAGAGGACCCCCAGCAGTGCCCAGACATATGAGGGGTGGGTGCAGAGGACTCCCAGCAGTGGACAGAGACATGGGGGTGTGTACATCATTATCAGATGACCACAACTCCATGGGTGTATGTACGCATCCCTAACTTTGGACAATGATGATAGTGCCATAGCAACACATCACTGATAGCAGTGTCCCACTTCCAGGAGGATGGATGTCCTTCCCCCACTGCATGACATAACACATGTGGGTGTCAGGACAAATAACACATGCATACCCACCCCTGGCAGATGCAGCACAATACACACACAGATCATGCCACAAGACTGTATAGTCATGTTAATGCCTACTAAACTAAGAGAGACAAAGGGAACACACATTGTCACGCACATCCCAGGAATGATAGGAATGTACAGGTGCTGGGCCAAGATGTTGTCTCTCATGGAAGGAATAGGGTGGACTTCCCACAGATACAATGCCCACAATTGTCAGTCAGGTGTACAAATACCCAGCAGAACAAGTCCCATATGTGTGCTAGGCTGGAATGACACACATGCATTGTGCGGAAAAGGGACAATATCTCCATGAAGGCATGGCAAAATACTCTACAAACAAGTACAGTGAGTACCAAGGATGGCACAGACGATGCAGCCGGAGACCTTGATGAGCAGGCATGGCCAGAGTTGAAGGGATCCATCACCAACAAAGGAAATGTAGACACAGGGCAACACAACAATTGTGCAACTTTCCGCAGGGAAGATGTCAGGTGCCACAGAGGAAGGAACACTCCTTGGGACAATGTCTCCAAACACAAAGAGCATACATGACAAAGATTCTTTGCAGAGACTATGTGATGGCACGCAGATACCAGGTTCCACCCCATGAGCAGCAGACTACAACATTTCCCTGAAACATAACACATGCCCACAACCCAAACTCCTGTAGCAGCAGCATCAACATTAATACCTGAAATGCAAGACTTTTCAAACGAAATTAGAAAATGCTTTATTCAGCATGAAAATAATAATGTGTAAAGGAAACTATTCACAAAGGCCAATGGCCAGTCCATATCATCTGTCCTTGGGGGGACACATGGCCATGGGTCTCCCCTAGCTTGTCTGCACAACAGAAGACTCAGTGTCGTCGACTGGGGGGGGGGCATCATGTGGGGAAGGACAAGGCACCGCAGGGACAGGAGGGGGAAGGGTAGGTGTGGTGGGTGCAGGGACGGACGACTCCACCACAGGGGGTGGGGCAGCGCCAAAGGTGGAGGCAAGCTCGGCGCTGCACACTTCTGCCAGTTCTACAAGCGTCTCCCCTGCACCCGGAGAAACAACAGGCCCCAAGGAGGGGGGGATCGGAGGGATGGGTTGCAGTGCTACTGGGGGAGGTGGTGGACAGGCTGGGGGACTTAACTCTCCTACCCGTGGAGTGCCTTGACCGTTTGCGGCCAGGTGAACTAGTGGGGCTGAGGCCCAGCCCAGCAAAGTAGGCCTCCTTCTCTGAATCTGGGGCAGGGGAGCCAAGGGGAGTGACATCGGAGGGACTGGGGAGTGAGTCATGTGGATGAGGACTGTGGCTGCGTGCCTGCCTGTGTGCCCCAGACCCCGTGGGTGTGCCTGCTTCCCCCTGAGTGTGTGTGTCAGGAGGTGTGCGCTTGCCCTTACGTGGTGGTGTGCTGCTTGTGTCTGGTGGGGTGCGTGTGTGTGGATGTCTTGGTGTGCTCGGGACAGGCATGGGTGTGGGACTTGTGGATGGTGCAGGGGTGGGGGGGACGCAGCGCTGCAGGTGACTCGCTACTGCCGTCAGTGTCGAGTCCAGGGACCTCAGCAACATGCGTTGGCCAGACATCGCTGATGACATGCCCTCCATGTACGACACCATCTGGGTCAGCAGTCTGGTGTAGCCATGGAGGATAGTCAGGATCGATGTCTGCCCAACTTGCAACTGCCGCTGAATGTCCACAGACTCGGCAGTGAGGGCAGCAGGGGGGACAGGGGCAGGGGGTGCAGTGCCTGCCACGAAGGAGACATGTGGTCGCCTAGCACGGACAGAAGGGACCCAAGCAAGTGTGAGGGCGGTGATGGGAATGGAGGGGGCGGTGACGGATGGAGTGCTGCTGCCAGCTGTTTGAGCAGCCTCCGGCCCCTCAGGGAGTTCAGCCTCGGACCCGTCAGCCTCGTAGTCAGTGTTGGTACTGGGCAGGTCCTCCGCCTCACTCCCCTCGCCCTACGTGCCACTAGATTCCACCGACTCCTCAGCAGTGGTGGCACCAGTACTCGATCCCTCCTCCACGTCCGTGCCGGTGTCTCCCTTGGTGTCCTCCGAAGATGCTGTGGGCAAGGTGAAGAGACAGGAAAAAATCAGTCACCTGTATACATCTGACACATGAGTCCAAACAAAATAGGCAACAGTGCATAACAGGAAAGGCATCATGAGTAACATCTAGGATACTCCCCACATATGTAGGCCCTGCACTCCCCAGTTGGTTGACCCACCATGCCACTTTGGAAAAATGAACGTTAGGACACAACAGCAAATAACTTTAAATCCCAAGATCATGAGAAGCTAGTGTCTGGGATCAGTTGAGCACAGCAAGACTATGAAGGCATGCCACCTCTACACCACTGTGGACCCAACAGTAATGTTGCACCCAAGGCCAAATACCACTTGCCAATGCAGAAGGTGTCCCCACACACTGAGACCTGTGAGTACTTAGGAAACCCCAAAGGAATACATAGTGATTCCTGGAGAATCACAACCCTTTACACAATGGACATGTCTAGAATGTGTGAATGTGCCACTTTGTGAACAGAACACACATGTGTCTGTATAAAAGAAGTCACACCAGGAGGTGCACACCAAACTACATGTGCACAGTCATTGGCTGAGCTGCCAGACTCATTCAAATCAGCCACTGTTAGACAGAAATGGGGTCTCAGTAAGTACATATACATGGCACCATGGTGGTCTGGATGACTTGACACTCGTAAGTTGGTATCGGCAACAACCAAGGACTAACCCAAATGCAACCACACTGTGTGAACATGGATATGTATGAAGTCTAAACAAGTTTTGTTCAAACTGTGCCTTACATTAAAATGTGCCAGCGGCTCCCAGGAAAGTGTAAAGGTGGTGTCTTGTGCACTTCCTTGGGAGACATCTGTCATGCAGGCACATTATTGGCCTTCACAACAAAACTACAAGGTCAAGCATATGAAACATTGAGAGATGTTGACAGGTGTAGTGATTGGCAAGGGACAATTTCTCTGAGTAACAACTTGAATAATGTCATTTGTCACATGGCTATCCGTCACCTGATTACACAGTTGGCTACACATATGACCTACTGACTGTCATCTGGAGTGGCACACATGTCCACACCCAGGACAATGCATAAGCTAATGGGCCTGCAATTGTTAAGCAAAAAAGCCTAGATGTACTGTGGGTTCCCCCTCATGGCAAGCCAGAATGTACCCACAGATGTCAGCACACAAAGTCACAACTGTGTAGCATCTGAACCACACACAGGTGCCAAAAATGTACAAGCAGGATACATGATTGTCACAAACTGACACAGGCAATGTAGCACGAACATTAAGCACTGGCCAACATCACGGGGACACTGAAACATCAGGGTAGAACATGTACGCCCCTCCCGCACACACCCACCCATACCTGAGTCAATGTGACTGATGACGATCAAGAAGTGACACCTCTTATTCAGGGTTACAATAACTGTGCTTGAAAACTAGCTTCATGAACACAACATCACCTTGTAGGGTTGCCAAAACATATTGCTCACAAACAAACATCAACAGATTGTTGTGAATAGCCACACCGGCACTGGCCAGTGTGAGTATGCACAAGCAAACTGGTGTATCCCTGTCCAGTGGGCAAATGTATCACACATGTGAAAAGTAATACCTAGGCCAGGGAACAAGGCCACAGAGGCAGAGCCATGCTGAACCCACAGTGAATGTGCACAGTGTTGGATGACACACATGAGTAGGAGGGCAGGCTGTGTCAGGGGACTGTAGTGGGCACACTGCTCCATGGGCCTGGAATGAGCTGACTGTTACAGGAGCAACCCTCCCGGCACTATGCATATGTCCCACTCATGCACATCATGTCTGAGGCCACAACATTGGTAATGCATGCTGGAAGTTTGTTCATTTGAACCCTCACACTCCTATGTTGAGACTCAGCATCAGTGCCAACAATTATGCACCCCCAAATGACTGAACAGGACAGGGCACAGGCAGACCATCCCCACACATGATGCTGTAAGCAGTGTGCACTTGGATTAACTGCCAGCCTAGATGACCATGTGCAATAGGGATTACACACAGACCAGGGAACACATGTCAAGGAGGGGAAGGGAGGAAGAACAGCACCGTTTGACTTTGGGGAACAGGATATGCACTGCACAAATTAACCCTCGCAGTGTATCCAGGCGACTGAGCACTTTCAAAAGCTGGTGACACACAACAAACACACATGTACCTACCCCCTTCCTGCTGCTGTAACTCCTGTATCCGCCTATCCAGGTCAGGAAAGACCACTGCCAGGACACACCGCATCTGGTGGGTCAGGCGCCGGCGCCCGCCATGCTTGCGAGGAGACTCCTCCTTCAGCATGACCGGGCGATCCTCCGGGTCCAGCACCGGATGTCCTGCCATCTCTTCCTCACTTGTGGCAGGCGCCGACTGCGACCCTCCACCGATTGCACGGCCTTGACGGCTTCCTTCCAGATCTTCCCCTTGTGGTAGGGGGATACCTGTGTGGATGACAAAGTGGGACAACATCACTACACCTGCACCATGTCACAGAGACACACATTTGAACATATTTGATTTGTTGAACAGGGCATAGTATGCAGGCAAGTGATAGCACCTTCGTCATAGGGACTTATTCCACTGTGGACGCACCAATGCACTACATGGCATAGTAAGTGCACAGGTGGCATGAGGGGTGCGAAACAATCCCTGATCATGGCACACACTGTGCATCCCAAGCAACACAAGGCTGATGAACAGCACCGCAAATCAGTCACATGCCCCAGGCCCCTGACGAAACCTCAGCAGAGTACACAGACACACACTGGCACACATCAATCACCTGCCATTGGCAACAGCGGATGCAAACCTCACTCTGCACATGTGCCACTTGCCAGGGGGGTCATAGGTGTGGGGCTATCTCAGCAAGTCAGACACAAAGCACGGCTTACTTCACACATCATATGGATTGAGCAGTTGCCTCCTCCATGCAGCTGTGGTGCAACACTCCACATAGACACCCACCCACATGCCAAGAAACATTCACACACATCAATGTCCAGGGGGCGTACACATAATTTGGACACTCTCACCACTCTCACCACAGCTCCACTCAACTCTCACACACATCTGTGGGTGCAGTCACCCGTCACACCGGGGTGACCACTGAATCACCGCAGGACAATAGAACAAGGATGCCCAAGAGGATTAGGCTGGCTGAATGTGCCATGCACTATGCAGTGAATGTCACAGTAAGCACAATGCAAGTGAGGAGTGCACACATGAACTACATCAAGCTCTGCATGAGAGACATAAGCCATCCCCCCCTGGGACCCACTCCAACCAACATTGCATGTCTGTCACACGTGGCCACAATGCCAGAAGTGACAGACACAATAAAGGTGCACAGGCAAAGGTACTGTAGTCAGCACTCACCTGCTCCCCTGGTCGACCATACAGAATGGGGTACTGTGGGAGGATCACATCCAGCAGGGCCTGGTTCTCCTCCTGGGTGAAAGGCTGGGCCCTCTCCACAGTCCTTAACATGGTGCCAGAGGGAGACAATACAGCAGCAGTGGTATCGACTGACATGTTGTACAGGCAAGTGCCCTCTCATGGGTTCTGCCTGCCTTATATCTGCCTTGCTGGCCTATTTCATTTACAGGAGTACAGAGTGATTGGTCAGACTCATTTGGATCCTACGTTTCCTCCAATCCCTTTAAACATACACCAGTGACAGCCTTTGCATCTTTTGATTTTGCAGCATCATGTCAAGTCAACAACCACTTTCCAACAATGTATAATGTGGCCAACTGAATTTTCCAGACCACATGATGTTAAAATTTGAACTTGAAACTGTGTATCCATGACAACCAGCATGCATTTAGGCCCTAATACTTGTCCCTCATGTGTCCCCATTGTAATTTGTACATCCCCACACAGGTACGGCACGTTTCACACGTACCCCTAGGGCACCATCACTACAGTGATACGGGCCGTACACGTGCGAGTATGTGCCTATCACTATAGTTATTTTACCGTAGGTCCGAGTGATACGGTCCGTACTCACGCGTGTATGGACCGTACACGCGTGAGTACGGACCGTATCACTGGGACCTACTGTACCCACAACTATAGTGAACGGTCCGTACTCACGCGTTTACGGCCGTACACGCGTGAGTACGGACCGTTCACTATAGTTGTGTAACTGTAGGTCCCAGTGATACGGTCCGTACTCACGCGTGTACGGTCCGTACATGCGTGAGTACGGACCGTTCACTATAGTTGTGGAACTGTAGGTCCCAGTGATACGGTCTGTACTCACGCGTGTACGGTCCGTATACAAATAGGTCTCTCCGCACAGTTTTGCAAGCACCCCCTCAGCAGCCAGAGGCCATCACAGGTGAGTGTTGTGCTCCATGCCTACATTGAATGATACCTTGTCACCCATGTGTGTCCTGTACCAGACTCTGATCCCAGGGTATGGATGGCTTGAGTTAGTTCAACACTCAGGCATAGTTTGACATTTCTACACACATATGTCATTGAATAATGCAAAATGACAGTAACGTCTCATGACCAAAGTGATATATTTATTTGCGGTGGGGGTACGTGTTTTGGTAGATGAAATTAGGTGCTCTACCGGGGGAATAGAATCCAAAGTTCACAGGGGGAGATGGTATCCTTGGCATTGGAAGTCATCAGAGTCCAGGGCACAGTGTTGGTGATCATTGGTCAGACTGTGACCAGCAAGTTCATGTGGCAGAGAATGTCATTGTATGAGGTGCTGCTGTTGCGCCAGAGGGCCAGGCCAGGTGACCTGGGAGATGTGGATGTTCCGCTGACTCTCACAGTCTTTTCCGTGGATGACCCACCTTCCTCCGGGGACCCTCAGATGCAGGCCTTGACGATGCTTGGGACGCTCCATCAGACGAATCTTCCTTCTCCTCCTCCCTCCCTGTGTCTGGTGCTGGTCTACGCCTGGTGGCACAGGGAGGGTTGGCCATGCTTTGGGCGATCTGACGGAGTGATTGGCTCATGTTCCTGTGCACCGCCAGGAGCTCAGCCAGTCTTGCCTCCATCTGTCCTTGGTGTTGTTGTTTTCTGGCATGATGCTCGACCTGCAGGTTCTTTATCTCATCGAGGGTCCCCTGCATCCCTGAGAGTCGGGACACGACCTGGTTGATGCCTCTGGTGTCACGCCGGTTTGAGTCCAGGATGTTGCGTATGTGTGACATACCGGTGTCCTGAGCTGGCTGGTCAGGTTCACGCCTCCGCCTGCCTCCACTCCCATCACCCCTGCCCACTTGAGCCTGGCCTGCCGTTGTGGGCACATCGGGTCTACGGGACCCGTGAGGGATGGCATTTGCATGGTTGCCTGCCTCCTCCTGGGTGCCCAGAGAACCTTGTCCCTCCTGGTCAGACTGGCTCTGTTGTTCAGTGCGAGCAGGGCTCCTGGGTGTGTCCTGGGATGTGGCAGGAATGGGGGTGGTGGTTGGCACAGATGTACCTGACGCAGGTGCTGCAGGGGCTTGGGCACCAGAGGGTCCAGGTTGGTTGGGGTCATCCACGGAGTGGTGAGAGTCGTCGCTGCCGGTGGGGTCATCGTCATGCGGAGCCTGGGACAGTGATTCTTTCCCCCCAGTTTGGGGGGAGATCTACGCCGTTGCCCTGTGTGTGAGAGAGAGACAATGTTAATGGTGTTTCATGCGACATCTATGTTTCATACATTTTCAAGTTGCCACAGTTCCTCCAGGTAGTTGGATGTGCCTAGCATTCCTCTCAAAGTCCACTTGGGGATGGGTATGTTGCGGGGACAGATTGGGATGTTCTCCTGAGTGTTTGACCTGTAGATTGTTGGCTCAGCTGCTTATTTGGCTCTGGATTGGTCTTGTTGTGTCACATGTCCATTGTGGGAGTGTGTCAATCCCTTGCCTGCCCCGGGGGTGTGTGCTTGTGTTAGGGGGGGGTGTGACCGGGCCTGCTGTTGTGTGTAGTGTGAGTTGTCATTGGGTCTCCCAGGTGATGTGTCTGACCCCTCATGGTGCATGCTGGCATGACAGTGTGTGTGAGTTCCTGTGCTAGATACCTGTGCTTGTGGAGCTGTTGTTTGAGTGTACAGTGGTCCCAGGAGGGCCTTGTGCTGCATACAGCAGGGCCCAGTGTGAGCTACCTTGTCAGTAGTTTGCTAGTCCCTGTGCATTGTGCATGGGTATGTACCGATGCCATATGGGCTGAGGGCATTGGTGTCTGCGTCTCATTTCCACAATGTGTTGTGTGGGGCCCACCCTCCCCGCCTCCCGGACATCCAGTCTTGTGTTTGTGGTTGTTGTAGCCTTGGACATGGCCTTGCCTTGATTTGTGAAGGGTGCATGGAGACATTAATGGCATAAGTGTGGTTTTTGAGTGTGGTTGTGTGCGGTGAGTGGTTTGGAGAAGTTGGGTGCATTTGGTGTATATGTGGTGTGGACCCCATTGCCCCCATGTTACGTAAGTTGTTTGTGTACTCACCAGGCTCTGCGACTCCTTCGACTCCGTGTACTCCCACCGGCGGTAGCAGGGCCATCACCTTCTCCTCCCAGGGATGGTAGTGTACGGGTCTGCGGGGCGGCCCACCTCCAGTGATGTTACTCTGGGCATATTCTTCATTCATTTTCCTCTTGACCACCCTGCGCAGATCGTACCACCTGGCTTGGCATTCATGCCTGGTCCTTCGGATGGGCGCAACAGCATTCACCTTATCGACAATCCTCTGCCACATGGCAGATTTTTGAGATATGCTGGTCTGTCTGACCAATGTTCCAAACAGCTGTGGCTCAACTCTGATGACTTCGTTGACAAGGAGGTCCAGCTCCGCCGTTGTGAACTTTGGATTCTTGTCTGTGGGCATGGTGTGGGGTGTGGGTGTGGATGTGGATGGTTGTGAGTGTGTGGGTGTGACTGTGATGGTGTGTGTGTGAATGTGGAGAGGGGGATGTTTGTGGAGGAGGTTGTGTGAAGGTGTGTGAGTGAAGGTGTAGTGAAGGTATGAGTAATGTGGAGTTTTTTCTCTGTGGGCTCTGTCAGCAGTGGGTCTGTTGCAAAGGCTCATGGGTTGTGTGTGTGGGCCCTTTTTATTGGTCAATTTTTGGGTGTGGCTGTGTTTGAATTTTGGTGGGTGTGTTATAAGAGGTTGTTGTGATTTGGGGCCTCTGTTTGCCTGTTTGGATGTGCCAGGTCAGTCTTTGAGATGTATTTTGTCTTGTACACGTGTTTGGTGGTGTTGTGCGCGTCGAATTTACCCTCCTTGTGCTGTTTTACAGTGTCCTGGTTCTGTATGTGGCCTTTTTCGTGTAGGTACGATCCGTACATACGCGATGCTGGATGAGGGTGCTGGGGTACGGTATAGGAGTGCGGTGCATACATGCGGTGGGGGTGTACGGTGTGTACATGCGGTGCTGGGGTATGGTGCGTACATGCGGTGGGGGTGTACGGTGCGTACATGCAGTGGGGGTGTACGGTGCGTACATGCGGTGCTGGGGTAAAGTGTGTACATGCGGTGGGGTGTACGGTGCGTACATGCGGTGGGGTGTACGGTGCGTACATGCGGTGCTGGGGTATGGTGCATACATGCGGTGGGGGTGTACGGTGCGTACATGCGGTGGGGGTGTACGGTGCGTACATGTGGTGGGGTGTACGGTGCATACATGCAGTGCTGGGGTACGGTGCGTACATGCGGTGGGGGTGTACGGTACGTACATGCGGTGGGGGTGTATGGTGCATACATGCGGTGCTGGGGTACGGTGCGTACATGCGGTGCTGGGGTACGGTGCGTACATGCGGTCCTGGGGTACGGTGCGTGTATGCGGTGCTGGGGTACGGTGCGTACATGCGGTGGGGTGTACGGTGCGTACATGCGATGGGGGTGTACGGTGCGTACATGGGGTGCTGGGGTACGGTGCGTACATGCGGTGGGGGTGTCTGCTGCGTACATGCGGTGGGGGTGTACGGTGCGTCCATGCGGTGGGGGTGTACGGTGCGTACATGCGGTGCTGGGGTACGGTGCGTACATGCGGTGGGGGTGTCCGGTGCATACATGCGGTGGGGGTGTATGGTGCGTACATGCGGTGGGGGGGCAGGTGGTACGGTGCATACATGTGGTGGGGGTGTCCGGTGCGTACATGCGGTGGGGGTGTACGGTGCGTACATGCGGAGGTACGGCGCGTACATGTGGGGGTGATGCACGTACAGGGGGGGTACGGCATGTACATGGGGGGTACGGCGCGTACCGTTGCGGGACTGGGGTACAGTGCAGACAGGGTGGTGTACGGTGCTGACATATTTGGGGGTGGGGGGCAGTACGTCTCGTACACGGGCATGAGTTTCCCCGTGTACATGTGTGCTACGGCGTTGGCTCCCTACGGGCCATTTTCCGTGCGATTGTGTATTCGGACGGACGGTCGGGATCGTACTTGCGCGCTCGGACTTGTGTTTTACGATTTGCACGTAAAAATGTCCGGCTCACTCTCGTACACTTTTCCCGACGATATTCGGACATGAAAACTTTCCGACGCACTCTCGTAGACTTTTCCCGACGCTAATCGTAGATATTTTTCACGTACGAATCGTACTTGCCCATTTGTACGGTACTTGTACGACTCGTACTTAAAAAAATACGGATACGGGTCCTACGCAAATTATTTGTAAGGGATCGGAATCGGCACCAAAGTAGTATGTAATTACCATACGTTAATCCAATAGCCACCTTGTGGCCAACCCCTTGATTGCAGCCAAACCCTGCTACGCACAGCATTCGGCCAGGCCAGGCCCTGTAGCTGAATCCCTGCATGTAGCCAACCTCAAGCCATGCATGGTCTTAGACCATGCATGGCAGGGATTGGCCTCAGGGCCATGACGAGAGTATAAAATGGTGAATCTCCACCAAACAAGGGTACTTCCTTTTAACTATATGAAGTAAGTGCTTCTTGGATTGGTACAGATATCCTCATATTCCTTGGAATTGCCAACGAAACACACTTGCTTTGCCTTCGCCATGCCCAAGAAGTTTGGATAATTAGTCCTTTACAGACGTTGAGCTTCAACTGGCGCATCTGCTATGTTTATATTTGCAATTGCTTCCTGTTGAGGTTTAATTCCTGTCAAATGAGCGTCAGGGCCAGAACAGAACCTCACCTGCCCCTTTATCCAACAAGAGTCCACAATTTTGCACAAAATATCTACCCAACTGGAATACTTTCCACTAGTTAATTAGTAAGTGCTACCTCTTTGGGTGAATGTCTGGGGTGCATTATACAGTACAGCTGCATAATGAACCATGAGGTAATGTCTCTAGTGACCTTGCGTGCATTTCATTTCAACATGTGTTTCTTCCTTGAGCATCTTCCTCCAGAAATCTGTGATAACATAATTCCTCATATAGAGATGACGGCGAGACTACAAAGAGGTTAATCTCCACTAAACAAGGGTACTTCCTCTTAACGGTATGATTTGTCAGTCTCAAGTCCTAAAACACTTTTAGAAAAGACATAAAGGGGCAGATTAGGGATACCCTGATGCTCTAGACCTGGTGGAGTTGTCCCAGAGTGACTCCCAACTAAGGCAAAAATGTTTTTTATTTTTTCATTGCGCCGGTAGATTCACAAATCTACTGTAAAATTAAAAAAGCATGGGCTCCCATGCATGCTAAAAAATTACCCCCCGTGGCCCAGAGCCCGGCTGGGGAGGTAGCACATTAATAAAGAATGGGTTGGGCATGTTGCCCCCCTCGCCAAGCCTCCAAGAGGCCATGCACTGCTAATTACCTCATATATTACATCACTCATAACATCTTCTTTGACTTTGTTGATAATATCACTGCAACCTTTGCAATGAAATTATTGATAAGAAAATTATGCATGGCGGGGACACAAGTTATAGCTACGTAGGGTACAAGTTACAGTAACCAGAGATAACTATGACTGGAGATTTCCAGTGGTTTTGTATGTTTAAAACAGTATGATTTAACTGGCATTTTCACCTAACAATAATGTCACTTTAACATTTTGATTTCTCAGTGAAATATATATATATATATATATATATATATATATATATATATATATATATATATATATATATATATATTCACTGAAAAAACCATAGGTTTCACACATGTTATAGTTAGCTGTACATTTTACTGATAAAAAAACAAAGAAATTCCCCCGTTATAGTTACTGTAGGCAACTATAACTCACGCGACCGTAATCCTCTGCTGATGCTAATACTGTATTTAGACACTTATTTGCCCATGTCTTCTTCCATTAAATTTTAGCTATACATATATTACAAATATTTTTTTTTCATAAAGACACATATGTCATCAGCAGAGGATTACGGTCGCGTGAGTTATAGTTGCCTACAGTAACTATAACGGGGGAATTTCTTTGTTTTTTTATCAGTAAAATGTACAGCTCACCGCGTGCCCACATTATGCGGGATGGGCCATGTACGCACGATGCGCTTCGCGCACCGTGCGCACATGGGGGACATATTATGCGCATCGTTTTTAAATGTTTTGTTTATTATTTTCGTTTGACTGATATGCCATGCACAAATGGTGCCCTTTGGGCACCATTTGCACATGGGGTGGGGAGAGTGTGGATAATTTTTTTTTTTTTGCCAAATTTTTACCGTACGCGTACGGTAAGCGTAATCGGCGATTTTTAAAAAACTATAAAAAAATTTTTGGGCCTTGGGGGTTATTTGGGGGCCCGTATATCACTGCTGGGTGATTATTATCTCAATATCCTGCCCCTTTACACATTTTTGGGCTTCATTTATGCTGCCCCACTCAGAGTGCGAGAGAGAAAATGGCGGCCGCAGCTTCCTGGTTTCGGCCGATTCGAATGTTTACTAAGATCTAAGAGCCAATCAGAATCGCGCTCGCGCACGTCACCGTACGCGTACGGTAAGCGCACCGTAAGCGCACCGTAAGCTGGCTCAGATATATATATTGATTTAAAGGCTATTTTCTCAGAATCTACTGAACAGATTTACACCAAACCTACAAAAGGCACTTCCTTGACCAGAGGACTACCCCCTTTTATCTCAGCCCCCGCTTGACGAATCCCCCCGAGACTTTCAGGGTAGGAGCGGAGCGTAGCGCCCCACCTATTTTGAAAAATTTGCGAGGATTCGTCGACCGGCGCAAAAGTTATTCAAAATAGAATGTTGCGGATTTCCTATGGAAACGTGGTCCTAACTATAACTACCTACTGGCGACCGCCAGTAGGTAATATATATATACACATATATATATATTTATATACACACACACATATATATATATATATATATTTATATATACACACACATATATATATACACACACACATATATATATTCACTGAAAAAACCATAGGTTTCACACATGTTATAGTTAGCTGTACATTTCACTCGTAAAAAACCAATGAAATTCCCCCGTTATAGTTAGTGCAGGCAACTATAACTCACGCGACCGCAATCCTCTGCTGATGCTAATACTGTATTTAGACACTTATTTGCCCATGTCTTCTTCCATTAAATTTTAGCTATACATATATTACAAATATTTTTTTTTCATAAAGACACATATGTCATCAGCAGAAGATTGCGGTCGCGTGAGTTATAGTTGCCTGCACTAACTATAACGGGGGAATTTCATTGTTTTTTTACGAGTGAAATGTACAGCTAACTATAACATGTGTGAAACCTATGGTTTTTTCAGTGAATTTGCAAGGTTTTTTAAATGCTAATTCCTAACTATAACGTTTGTGAAACCTATGGTTTTTTCAGTGAATTTGTACGGTTTTTTAAATGCTAAGTTACTTTACGCCATTCGTGGCGTGCGCGCCCAGTTAACGCAGTTCGTTCCGTGCGCGCGCGGTGCGCTTCGCGCACCGTGCGCGCACACTGAGCACGCGGTGCGCTTCGCGCACCGCGCGCCCACTTTACGCAGTTAGTGCCGTGCACGCACGGTGGTCACGCGGTGCGCTGCGCGGACCGCGTGCCCACGTTATGCGGGATGGGCCATGTACGCACGATGCGCTTCGCGCACCGTGCGCACATGGGGGACATATTATGCGCATCGTTGTGAAATGTATTCTTTATTATTTTCATATGTTTGATATGCCATGCACAAATGGTGCACTTCGGGCACCATTTGCACACAGGGTGGGGAGTGTGTGGATAATTTATTTTATTTTTTTAAATTGTTACCGTACGCGTACGGTAAGCGTAATCGGCGACTTTTCGAAAAAAATAAAATATTTTTTTTTGGCCTTGGGGGTTGTTTGGGGACCCGTATATCACTGCTGGGTGGTTATGATCTCAATATACTGCCCCTTTAGACATTTTTTGGCTTCATTTTTGCTGCCCCACTCAGAGTGCGAGAGAGAAAATGGCGGCCGCCGCTTCCTGGTTTCGGCCGATTCGAATGTTTACTAAGATCTAAGAGCCAATCAGAATCGCGCTCGCGCACGTCACCGTACGCGTACGGTAAGCGCACCGTAAGCGCACCGTAAGCTGGCTCAGATATATATATTGATTTAAAGGCTATTTTCTCAGAATCTACTGAACAGATTTACACCAAACCTACAAAAGGCACTTCCTTGACCTGAGGACTACCTCTCTGCCAAATTTCATTTAATTCTGTTCAGCCGTTCGGGCTCTAGCTCTGTCTAAAGGTCCTATGGAAAAATGCATCGGAAAAACGCATTTTGGGACCCCCCTTTTATCTCAGCCCCCGCTTGACGAATCCTCCCGAGACTTTCAGGGTAGGAGCGGAGCTCAACGCCCCACCTATTTTGAAAATTTCGCGAGGATTCGTCGACCGCCGCCAAAGTTATTCAAAATAGAATGTTGCGGATTTCCTATGGTAAGAGGGTCCTAACTATAACTATCTACTGGCGACCGCCAGTAGATAATATATATATTTATATATACATATATACACACACATATATATATGTATATATATATATATATATATATATATATATATATATATATATATATATATATATATTTATAAAGACATTTTTGATATAAGTATATAAGATAATTAAATATTTTGGTTTTTCGTAATGAATAGTTAGCTTATTTAAAAATAGTCAAGTTATATTTTTCAACATTCATTAAACATAATAAATTCATTCCAATTAATTAAACACAACTGTAAATTACATTTACTAAATATTAATTAAAAATAAAAATGCTAGTGATGACAGTTTTATCTAATTTGGTTTAACATTTTATCAAATAAATAAATATATTTGAATTATTTGATTATTTAATAAATATTTATTGTGATTACTTAATGGACTCTGTCATTTCTTTGTATTACTTCCAGGCTAAAAATACATTATAAAAATTATTTTACATTCATATTTTATGTTAGTTTTTTAAATTAATAAACATTATTAATTTTACAAAGACTTTCCTATAAGGAAATAACTTTCAACTAGAAAATTCAGTTTTAGATGTATCCACCCCACTATCGAGTGGCGGTGGAAAGATGCAAGTCAAAACGTAGGTGGAAATCTACACTGGGAAAAGGTGAATAGCGAAAAAGTGTGGACGTGCATCTAGGCGCAGTAGCAGATTTACATCACACATCTAAATTTACCTTTGTTAAAAGAGCCCCTGATCTACTGTTGGTAATGGAATGGTGATGATTGGTTTAGTAGCCAGATCAGTCTCTATGGTTCTTTGACGTGCCCTTTTTCTGGTTCACTCTTTTACTGACTTACAAAAATACCATGGGACCCCTGCTTTTCGACTGTGCATCCATTCAAATGGTCACTCCTCATGCCCACAGTTGGGTCCCTGGTTGCAGATGACAGCGGGTTGCCTTATCTCAGAATGAACTTGCTGTAATAAAGGAAGAGTAAGAAGCAAGAATCAGTTTGCCTCCTCTTCCTTAAATAAGATCAAAAGAGAAGAGCACATATGGATCTTTTCACTCCCTGATTTTGTAGGATTTTGTTTGGGTCGGTGTTGATCATTTGTGCAAATCCAGCCTGATGGCTCTTACATGTGCTCACAATGTAGGAGCTATTTCTAACGAAACCTACTGACCTACTGTGGGCTTACATGGACTCAAGTTAATTTTAACCTTCTGCCTCCACACAGTAGCTTTTGTATCACATCATATTGGCAGTTTCTTGTATAGCGCTTAAACTCCAAGGCAACGGAGCACTCCAGAGACTAACAACTAAGCACCACGACTAACAACGCAGCTGCAACTGCTAATTCTGTCAATTCAACCAATGAAAACATCCTATTGAGTGACACCGAATCCGACATTTCTGGAGGTACAACATCGGGAGAAGAACACCACCCCAAACAAGTCAATTTTTTAGACGAGTTTCGGGTCCTACAAAAGGATCGCCAAACAACGAGAGAGAACCAACTACCGAAAACACGGGGACGTGGACGAGGACGCGGACGAGGAAGAGGCAGGGGAAACGCCGAAATAGAAAAAAGAGACTCGCACAGCGATGGCTCAACAGAGAGAGGAAGGGGTACCATGGGAAGCCGCAGAACCCGTTCAAACAGGAACTATTAATGGATATGACCATGGTAAATTTGACAGTCGTTAACCTTTCTAAAAGACCGATGAGTGACACTGAAAAAAGAACCTTGTGTCTTGGCCTATCCTTCTGTCCCTCCTCTACTTTCAAGTACACTGAAACCAGAATTGATTTGTTTAAATATGTGCGTAAATTAAAACTAAAAAAATGGCACATACTGAAAAAACAAAGCCCCAATACTAACAACAGAGCTAACACTAGCGGCAATAATGACAATTTGGCCATTGAAGATATAGATACCTTAATCGCCATGACCGAATTAGCCTATAGTGAGAATGGGGATTTAACCGATACCAATGCCACACAGTTGCTCAGTGACATGGAAATCAACACTTACAGTAGAGAGAAAACCCCCTTTAAAACCAAGTCCACTTTCATACCCATCTTACCGCATGACCATATAGACACCTTTCAAGACTGCATTATCAAATCCCTCACCGAATTGAGATTCAGTAAGAATAGAAAACATGGTACCAAGGTCAACAACTTATCATGGGCACAAAGACATGCACTTAAAACTCTAGCCTCTGACACTGAGATTATCATACGTCCTGCAGACAAAGGAGGTAATATAGTGATCCTTAACAGAGAGGATTATATCCTTGAAGGTTTACGGCAACTTGAGGACACTAACTTCTACACTCCAGCCAATTGGGAGATTTACCATCAGAGTATCACCAACATTTGGGATAAATTGGTTACATGGCGAGACAAGGGCCTCCTTGAGTGGGAGGAGTTTTGTTACCTTAAGAAAGATCATCCCAGGGTACCCATCTTATACCTGTTACCTAAATTGCACAAGAATAAGATCAACCCCCCAGGACGCCCCATTGTATCCTCCATCGGGTGTATAACTGAAAACATTTCGAAATATGTTGATTTCTTTCTTAGGGAATATGTGGTATCCCTGCCCAGTTACTTAAGAGACACGAAAGATTTCCTGGGCAAAATTGAGGATTTGATTTGGCAACCTGGCTATCTATTCATTGTGCTAGATGTACAATCACTTTACACAATAATTGACCACAGTCAAGGTTTGCAAGCCTGTGAATTTTTCCTTAAACAGAGACCACTAAAATATCGTGAGCACAGCCTCATGATTTTGGAGATGATTAACTACTGTCTCCAAAATAACATTTTTTCTTTCAACGGCGCCCTCTACAGGCAAGTGAACGGTACTGCGATGGGTTCTTGCTTCGCTCCCAGCTTTGCTAATCTCTTCATGGGATACTGGGAGCATACCATCGGAAGCAGGACCCCATTGCAGGAACATCTGCCCAAAGTCATCATGTGGCGACGCTACATAGATGACTTGTTCATTGTCTGGAATGGCAATAAGCAAGAAGCCGAGATCTTTGTTGAAACTCTCAATGATAATGATCACAACATTGTGCTATCTGGGAACATCGATGCCCAGAAAGCAGAGTTCCTAGATGTAAGCCTCAAAATTGAACAGGGGAAGGTAGTTACCGCCCTGTTCCGCAAAGCAACTGCGGGCAACAGTGTGCTCCATGCCCTCAGTAGCCATCCTGAGGCTCTCAAGTGGAGTATCCCCTATGGGGAGATGCTGAGGGCCAAACGTAACTGTAACAATATCACTTCTTATTTTGAGGAAAGAGACAACATCACGGCCAGATTCCTTAATCGAGGTTACCCACTCTGGGTCCTCAACAAAGCCAGGGACAGGGCAGACAAAGTAGAGCGGAAGGAAACTTTACTAGACACCAGGGCAGTAGAGGAAGAACAGGGTGAGGCGGGGACCCGCCTCATCCTGACTTACAACACTGACTCCCACAAAATTAAGCACATAGTTTCCAAACACTGGGATATTCTTAAGGCAGACAACACACTAGGAAATCTCATTGCTGACAGACCCGTTATCACGTATAGAAGAGACAAGAACATTCGTGATTGGGTGGTCAAAAATGATATCACGGTCTTCCCTACCACTACTGATCATGGATTGATAGGCTTCTACCCATGTGGCCACTGTAAAGCCTGTAAACACAGCAAATACAAAGCATCATTAGAATACCGAGGGGTGACCAAAAAGATCTTTCAATTCCTCACTTGCAGCACCAATTTCGTGATTTATGCCATTATGTGCACATGCAATCTTTGGTACATTGGCAGTACTACTTGTGCAGCCAAAAAGAGGGTACTGGAACACCAAAGGGCGATCACGAATAATGATCCTAAATATCCCGTTGCACGCCATTTCTATGATCGCCATTTCTCGAATGTAGGAGAAATGAGTTACCTAATTCTGGAACACATACCTAAGAACCCTCGTGGGGGAGATAGGGTATTGGCCTTAAGACAAAAAGAATCCAGGTACATCATAGAGTTTCAAACTAAGACCCCTGGAGGTCTTAACATGGATGAGGAAATGTCAATACATCTCAAAACTGACTGTTAATGTTTGCAATGTCATTTCCTCTGATGTACCTAAATGGATGTTGTTTGTGTTTCTCTACTTTACAGTTTACTTTGTTGCTATCGCTTCTTCTATTAGCCTCCTCGTTAGAATGAAGTTTTCATTCCACTGTTCATGTTTTTAATTCAGATTTTTATCTGTATTTTTTACAGGAGAGAAGGAAGGGGCCCTATCACTTGACAGCACCTGCACGGGCATCCTACCCTTTTCCCTTTGATTTCACCTGCACCATCCATGAGTCTCACCACCTGTATCCTTAACCTACAGCTCTCTCATTGTTCTTTTAGTGATTTCTTGACATTGCCACGATGTGATTTCCACTCAGTTTAAGGTCGTTGCCCACTGGGGCAAGATTATCTCACAGACGGCTCCATAGATCCTGCCTCCCTCACGTCTATTCGAGTGATTCAAAATGCAGAACATATACGTTAACACGTTCTCTGCATTCACGTCGCATTCCCACAGGGGTTTGTGCTATCAATAGGAGGTGGAATGGCGTATATCTATTGGGGATTCCTACACTTGTTACATTATGTCACTTTTGTTTCACTTTCACTTTTTCTGGACAGCAGCACATGTTTGTGATGCATTTTGCATTTTTCTTGCTTATAATGTACCTTGGCATTTAATTAGAGGATAACTGTTTCCACTTTTTTCTTTGCCCAGTCCCAGGACTTGAGACTTACTATGGTTACGTATTCACCCATTCAGGTTTATACACAGTTTAAGATGGCCGCCGATCTCGGCTGGGTTTAGGGCTGGTTGACAAAGTAAGTCCTATTTTGCTGTCCATTTTCATGTGACCAGTATGAGATGTAAGACTGTTGGTTTCATTTGTTTTCACACGTGAACAAGGCTGCGTGCCGAAACGCGTTGTGTGAATTAAACCTGACCTACACATTTCACTGAAGGTTTCGTCTTCCTTTACTGAGAGCATACTTCATTGTGGTTTATAATTGGATATTTTCGCCGGCTTGCTCCGCCGGAGTGTATGCCAACCTCCAAGGGTCCCCGTAATCCAGCAGGAGCACTTTCGTTTCTTGGATATTTACTGAGGATTACATTTTGGACCGGCTGCAGATGACATCTGAATACTCGCGCACAAGCCTCTGATTTCGGAGAGATCGCCGTACAGCTGACCCCCAGGTAAGTCTGCCCGTTGCATGTTCGTCCTGTTAGGTGGGGGACTTAAGTTGTATCGCTGGAGAGCGTTTAGCTATAGTTACACCACCTCGGGTTAACGACTAGCTGGGCGACTTTACCCCTGGTCACTTACGTACTGATCACTTGTCGACACCGAGTATTTCCAAACTAGGAGAATTCTTCATAGGATTTGGTTCCCGTACCAGTGAACTGTCGCTACGATATCCAATCCTACAGTGTATTCTCACCTTCTAACATTACAGTTTGGGTCTATTTTTGGCAGCAGAGGTAACTTCCGCATTGCACGGAGGGGTATTGCGAAGACGATCCCTTATTTTCAAGATTTCTTGGTCAGGTATCAGACAACATGGAGGAGGAGGCTGAGAGGAGAGCGGCAGCAGTGACGCTATTCAGCAGAAAAAATCCAATCCTCAATAGACAAAACATGGCCAACAGGAATGACCTACCAACACAGGCGCTGGAAGAAAAAATAAAAAAGCTGGAAAAAATGAAAAGAGCGGAGGTGTCAAAATGGTGGGAAGCCATCTCTCTTCAAAACTACGTGGACCAGAACATGGCACCGAGAGGATTGCGGATCTTTGTCACTCCAACCTACGAGGCTCCCAATCCCAAAATGCTAGAAGAGTGGTCACAACACTCAGCACTAAGCTCAAAAGGAATGATGGAAATACTCATCAAATATGCGTGGCAAGATAGAGATGACCTACTCAAACAGATCAAACTTCTCATGACTGACCTACAACTACTCATGGACAGTGATGCACTAAGCAAAATCCTTGATCCCATGAAAGAACGTCTCGGCAAACACGAGGAAGAAATAAAAGCGAGAAAGGCCAGAAAGATGAACCGGGACTATGCTGACTACGAAAGTGGAAGGATTCTAACTTTCAGTAAAAAATATGATCATCTCTATAAAGGTCAACTAAGCACCACGACTAACAACGCAGCTGCAACTGCTAATTCTGTCAATTCAACCAATGAAAACATCCTATTGAGTGACACCGAATCCGACATTTCTGGAGGTACAACATCGGGAGAAGAACACCACCCCAAACAAGTCAATTTTTTAGACGAGTTTCGGGTCCTACAAAAGGATCGCCAAACAACGAGAGAGAACCAACTACCGAAAACACGGGGACGTGGACGAGGACGCGGACGAGGAAGAGGCAGGGGAAACGCCGAAATAGAAAAAAGAGACTCGCACAGCGATGGCTCAACAGAGAGAGGAAGGGGTACCATGGGAAGCCGCAGAACCCGTTCAAATAGGAACTATTAATGGATATGACCATGGTAAATTTGACAGTCGTTAACCTTTCTAAAAGACCGATGAGTGACACTGAAAAAAGAACCTTGTGTCTTGGCCTATCCTTCTGTCCCTCCTCTACTTTCAAGTACACTGAAACCAGAATTGATTTGTTTAAATATGTGCGTAAATTAAAACTAAAAAAATGGCACATACTGAAAAAACAAAGCCCCAATACTAACAACAGAGCTAACACTAGCGGCAATAATGACAATTTGGCCATTGAAGATATAGATACCTTAATCGCCATGACCGAATTAGCCTATAGTGAGAATGGGGATTTAACCGATACCAATGCCACACAGTTGCTCAGTGACATGGAAATCAACACTTACAGTAGAGAGAAAACCCCCTTTAAAACCAAGTCCACTTTCATACCCATCTTACCGCATGACCATATAGACACCTTTCAAGACTGCATTATCAAATCCCTCACCGAATTGAGATTCAGTAAGAATAGAAAACATGGTACCAAGGTCAACAACTTATCATGGGCACAAAGACATGCACTTAAAACTCTAGCCTCTGACACTGAGATTATCATACGTCCTGCAGACAAAGGAGGTAATATAGTGATCCTTAACAGAGAGGATTATATCCTTGAAGGTTTACGGCAACTTGAGGACACTAACTTCTACACTCCAGCCAATTGGGAGATTTACCATCAGAGTATCACCAACATTTGGGATAAATTGGTTACATGGCGAGACAAGGGCCTCCTTGAGTGGGAGGAGTTTTGTTACCTTAAGAAAGATCATCCCAGGGTACCCATCTTATACCTGTTACCTAAATTGCACAAGAATAAGATCAACCCCCCAGGACGCCCCATTGTATCCTCCATCGGGTGTATAACTGAAAACATTTCGAAATATGTTGATTTCTTTCTTAGGGAATATGTGGTATCCCTGCCCAGTTACTTAAGAGACACGAAAGATTTCCTGGGCAAAATTGAGGATTTGATTTGGCAACCTGGCTATCTATTCATTGTGCTAGATGTACAATCACTTTACACAATAATTGACCACAGTCAAGGTTTGCAAGCCTGTGAATTTTTCCTTAAACAGAGACCACTAAAATATCGTGAGCACAGCCTCATGATTTTGGAGATGATTAACTACTGTCTCCAAAATAACATTTTTTCTTTCAACGGCGCCCTCTACAGGCAAGTGAACGGTACTGCGATGGGTTCTTGCTTCGCTCCCAGCTTTGCTAATCTCTTCATGGGATACTGGGAGCATACCATCGGAAGCAGGACCCCATTGCAGGAACATCTGCCCAAAGTCATCATGTGGCGACGCTACATAGATGACTTGTTCATTGTCTGGAATGGCAATAAGCAAGAAGCCGAGATCTTTGTTGAAACTCTCAATGATAATGATCACAACATTGTGCTATCTGGGAACATCGATGCCCAGAAAGCAGAGTTCCTAGATGTAAGCCTCAAAATTGAACAGGGGAAGGTAGTTACCGCCCTGTTCCGCAAAGCAACTGCGGGCAACAGTGTGCTCCATGCCCTCAGTAGCCATCCTGAGGCTCTCAAGTGGAGTATCCCCTATGGGGAGATGCTGAGGGCCAAACGTAACTGTAACAATATCACTTCTTATTTTGAGGAAAGAGACAACATCACGGCCAGATTCCTTAATCGAGGTTACCCACTCTGGGTCCTCAACAAAGCCAGGGACAGGGCAGACAAAGTAGAGCGGAAGGAAACTTTACTAGACACCAGGGCAGTAGAGGAAGAACAGGGTGAGGCGGGGACCCGCCTCATCCTGACTTACAACACTGACTCCCACAAAATTAAGCACATAGTTTCCAAACACTGGGATATTCTTAAGGCAGACAACACACTAGGAAATCTCATTGCTGACAGACCCGTTATCACGTATAGAAGAGACAAGAACATTCGTGATTGGGTGGTCAAAAATGATATCACGGTCTTCCCTACCACTACTGATCATGGATTGATAGGCTTCTACCCATGTGGCCACTGTAAAGCCTGTAAACACAGCAAATACAAAGCATCATTAGAATACCGAGGGGTGACCAAAAAGATCTTTCAATTCCTCACTTGCAGCACCAATTTCGTGATTTATGCCATTATGTGCACATGCAATCTTTGGTACATTGGCAGTACTACTTGTGCAGCCAAAAAGAGGGTACTGGAACACCAAAGGGCGATCACGAATAATGATCCTAAATATCCCGTTGCACGCCATTTCTATGATCGCCATTTCTCGAATGTAGGAGAAATGAGTTACCTAATTCTGGAACACATACCTAAGAACCCTCGTGGGGGAGATAGGGTATTGGCCTTAAGACAAAAAGAATCCAGGTACATCATAGAGTTTCAAACTAAGACCCCTGGAGGTCTTAACATGGATGAGGAAATGTCAATACATCTCAAAACTGACTGTTAATGTTTGCAATGTCATTTCCTCTGATGTACCTAAATGGATGTTGTTTGTGTTTCTCTACTTTACAGTTTACTTTGTTGCTATCGCTTCTTCTATTAGCCTCCTCGTTAGAATGAAGTTTTCATTCCACTGTTCATGTTTTTAATTCAGATTTTTATCTGTATTTTTTACAGGAGAGAAGGAAGGGGCCCTATCACTTGACAGCACCTGCACGGGCATCCTACCCTTTTCCCTTTGATTTCACCTGCACCATCCATGAGTCTCACCACCTGTATCCTTAACCTACAGCTCTCTCATTGTTCTTTTAGTGATTTCTTGACATTGCCACGATGTGATTTCCACTCAGTTTAAGGTCGTTGCCCACTGGGGCAAGATTATCTCACAGACGGCTCCATAGATCCTGCCTCCCTCACGTCTATTCGAGTGATTCAAAATGCAGAACATATACGTTAACACGTTCTCTGCATTCACGTCGCATTCCCACAGGGGTTTGTGCTATCAATAGGAGGTGGAATGGCGTATATCTATTGGGGATTCCTACACTTGTTACATTATGTCACTTTTGTTTCACTTTCACTTTTTCTGGACAGCAGCACATGTTTGTGATGCATTTTGCATTTTTCTTGCTTATAATGTACCTTGGCATTTAATTAGAGGATAACTGTTTCCACTTTTTTCTTTGCCCAGTCCCAGGACTTGAGACTTACTATGGTTACGTATTCACCCATTCAGGTTTATACACAGTTTAAGATGGCCGCCGATCTCGGCTGGGTTTAGGGCTGGTTGACAAAGTAAGTCCTATTTTGCTGTCCATTTTCATGTGACCAGTATGAGATGTAAGACTGTTGGTTTCATTTGTTTTCACACGTGAACAAGGCTGCGTGCCGAAACGCGTTGTGTGAATTAAACCTGACCTACACATTTCACTGAAGGTTTCGTCTTCCTTTACTGAGAGCATACTTCATTGTGGTTTATAATTGGATATATATATATATATATATATATATATATTTATAAAGACATTTTTGATATAAGTATATAAGATAATTAAATATTTTGGTTTTTCGTAATGAATAGTTAGCTTATTTAAAAATAGTCAAGTTATATTTTTCAACATTCATTAAACATAATAAATTCATTCCAATTAATTAAACACAACTGTAAATTACATTTACTAAATATTAATTAAAAATAAAAATGCTAGTGATGACAGTTTTATCTAATTTGGTTTAACATTTTATCAAATAAATAAATATATTTGAATTATTTGATTATTTAATAAATATTTATTGTGATTACTTAATGGACTCTGTCATTTCTTTGTATTACTTCCAGGCTAAAAATACATTATAAAAATTATTTTACATTCATATTTTATGTTAGTTTTTTAAATTAATAAACATTATTAATTTTACAAAGACTTTCCTATAAGGAAATAACTTTCAACTAGAAAATTCAGTTTTAGATGTATCCACCCCACTATCGAGTGGCGGTGGAAAGATGCAAGTCAAAACGTAGGTGGAAATCTACACTGGGAAAAGGTGAATAGCGAAAAAGTGTGGACGTGCATCTAGGCGCAGTAGCAGATTTACATCACACATCTAAATTTACCTTTGTTAAAAGAGCCCCTGATCTACTGTTGGTAATGGAATGGTGATGATTGGTTTAGTAGCCAGATCAGTCTCTATGGTTCTTTGACGTGCCCTTTTTCTGGTTCACTCTTTTACTGACTTACAAAAATACCATGGGACCCCTGCTTTTCGACTGTGCATCCATTCAAATGGTCACTCCTCATGCCCACAGTTGGGTCCCTGGTTGCAGATGACAGCGGGTTGCCTTATCTCAGAATGAACTTGCTGTAATAAAGGAAGAGTAAGAAGCAAGAATCAGTTTGCCTCCTCTTCCTTAAATAAGATCAAAAGAGAAGAGCACATATGGATCTTTTCACTCCCTGATTTTGTAGGATTTTGTTTGGGTCGGTGTTGATCATTTGTGCAAATCCAGCCTGATGGCTCTTACATGTGCTCACAATGTAGGAGCTATTTCTAACGAAACCTACTGACCTACTGTGGGCTTACATGGACTCAAGTTAATTTTAACCTTCTGCCTCCACACAGTAGCTTTTGTATCACATCATATTGGCAGTTTCTTGTATAGCGCTTAAACTCCAAGGCAACGGAGCACTCCAGAGACTAACAACTAAGCACCACGACTAACAACGCAGCTGCAACTGCTAATTCTGTCAATTCAACCAATGAAAACATCCTATTGAGTGACACCGAATCCGACATTTCTGGAGGTACAACATCGGGAGAAGAACACCACCCCAAACAAGTCAATTTTTTAGACGAGTTTCGGGTCCTACAAAAGGATCGCCAAACAACGAGAGAGAACCAACTACCGAAAACACGGGGACGTGGACGAGGACGCGGACGAGGAAGAGGCAGGGGAAACGCCGAAATAGAAAAAAGAGACTCGCACAGCGATGGCTCAACAGAGAGAGGAAGGGGTACCATGGGAAGCCGCAGAACCCGTTCAAACAGGAACTATTAATGGATATGACCATGGTAAATTTGACAGTCGTTAACCTTTCTAAAAGACCGATGAGTGACACTGAAAAAAGAACCTTGTGTCTTGGCCTATCCTTCTGTCCCTCCTCTACTTTCAAGTACACTGAAACCAGAATTGATTTGTTTAAATATGTGCGTAAATTAAAACTAAAAAAATGGCACATACTGAAAAAACAAAGCCCCAATACTAACAACAGAGCTAACACTAGCGGCAATAATGACAATTTGGCCATTGAAGATATAGATACCTTAATCGCCATGACCGAATTAGCCTATAGTGAGAATGGGGATTTAACCGATACCAATGCCACACAGTTGCTCAGTGACATGGAAATCAACACTTACAGTAGAGAGAAAACCCCCTTTAAAACCAAGTCCACTTTCATACCCATCTTACCGCATGACCATATAGACACCTTTCAAGACTGCATTATCAAATCCCTCACCGAATTGAGATTCAGTAAGAATAGAAAACATGGTACCAAGGTCAACAACTTATCATGGGCACAAAGACATGCACTTAAAACTCTAGCCTCTGACACTGAGATTATCATACGTCCTGCAGACAAAGGAGGTAATATAGTGATCCTTAACAGAGAGGATTATATCCTTGAAGGTTTACGGCAACTTGAGGACACTAACTTCTACACTCCAGCCAATTGGGAGATTTACCATCAGAGTATCACCAACATTTGGGATAAATTGGTTACATGGCGAGACAAGGGCCTCCTTGAGTGGGAGGAGTTTTGTTACCTTAAGAAAGATCATCCCAGGGTACCCATCTTATACCTGTTACCTAAATTGCACAAGAATAAGATCAACCCCCCAGGACGCCCCATTGTATCCTCCATCGGGTGTATAACTGAAAACATTTCGAAATATGTTGATTTCTTTCTTAGGGAATATGTGGTATCCCTGCCCAGTTACTTAAGAGACACGAAAGATTTCCTGGGCAAAATTGAGGATTTGATTTGGCAACCTGGCTATCTATTCATTGTGCTAGATGTACAATCACTTTACACAATAATTGACCACAGTCAAGGTTTGCAAGCCTGTGAATTTTTCCTTAAACAGAGACCACTAAAATATCGTGAGCACAGCCTCATGATTTTGGAGATGATTAACTACTGTCTCCAAAATAACATTTTTTCTTTCAACGGCGCCCTCTACAGGCAAGTGAACGGTACTGCGATGGGTTCTTGCTTCGCTCCCAGCTTTGCTAATCTCTTCATGGGATACTGGGAGCATACCATCGGAAGCAGGACCCCATTGCAGGAACATCTGCCCAAAGTCATCATGTGGCGACGCTACATAGATGACTTGTTCATTGTCTGGAATGGCAATAAGCAAGAAGCCGAGATCTTTGTTGAAACTCTCAATGATAATGATCACAACATTGTGCTATCTGGGAACATCGATGCCCAGAAAGCAGAGTTCCTAGATGTAAGCCTCAAAATTGAACAGGGGAAGGTAGTTACCGCCCTGTTCCGCAAAGCAACTGCGGGCAACAGTGTGCTCCATGCCCTCAGTAGCCATCCTGAGGCTCTCAAGTGGAGTATCCCCTATGGGGAGATGCTGAGGGCCAAACGTAACTGTAACAATATCACTTCTTATTTTGAGGAAAGAGACAACATCACGGCCAGATTCCTTAATCGAGGTTACCCACTCTGGGTCCTCAACAAAGCCAGGGACAGGGCAGACAAAGTAGAGCGGAAGGAAACTTTACTAGACACCAGGGCAGTAGAGGAAGAACAGGGTGAGGCGGGGACCCGCCTCATCCTGACTTACAACACTGACTCCCACAAAATTAAGCACATAGTTTCCAAACACTGGGATATTCTTAAGGCAGACAACACACTAGGAAATCTCATTGCTGACAGACCCGTTATCACGTATAGAAGAGACAAGAACATTCGTGATTGGGTGGTCAAAAATGATATCACGGTCTTCCCTACCACTACTGATCATGGATTGATAGGCTTCTACCCATGTGGCCACTGTAAAGCCTGTAAACACAGCAAATACAAAGCATCATTAGAATACCGAGGGGTGACCAAAAAGATCTTTCAATTCCTCACTTGCAGCACCAATTTCGTGATTTATGCCATTATGTGCACATGCAATCTTTGGTACATTGGCAGTACTACTTGTGCAGCCAAAAAGAGGGTACTGGAACACCAAAGGGCGATCACGAATAATGATCCTAAATATCCCGTTGCACGCCATTTCTATGATCGCCATTTCTCGAATGTAGGAGAAATGAGTTACCTAATTCTGGAACACATACCTAAGAACCCTCGTGGGGGAGATAGGGTATTGGCCTTAAGACAAAAAGAATCCAGGTACATCATAGAGTTTCAAACTAAGACCCCTGGAGGTCTTAACATGGATGAGGAAATGTCAATACATCTCAAAACTGACTGTTAATGTTTGCAATGTCATTTCCTCTGATGTACCTAAATGGATGTTGTTTGTGTTTCTCTACTTTACAGTTTACTTTGTTGCTATCGCTTCTTCTATTAGCCTCCTCGTTAGAATGAAGTTTTCATTCCACTGTTCATGTTTTTAATTCAGATTTTTATCTGTATTTTTTACAGGAGAGAAGGAAGGGGCCCTATCACTTGACAGCACCTGCACGGGCATCCTACCCTTTTCCCTTTGATTTCACCTGCACCATCCATGAGTCTCACCACCTGTATCCTTAACCTACAGCTCTCTCATTGTTCTTTTAGTGATTTCTTGACATTGCCACGATGTGATTTCCACTCAGTTTAAGGTCGTTGCCCACTGGGGCAAGATTATCTCACAGACGGCTCCATAGATCCTGCCTCCCTCACGTCTATTCGAGTGATTCAAAATGCAGAACATATACGTTAACACGTTCTCTGCATTCACGTCGCATTCCCACAGGGGTTTGTGCTATCAATAGGAGGTGGAATGGCGTATATCTATTGGGGATTCCTACACTTGTTACATTATGTCACTTTTGTTTCACTTTCACTTTTTCTGGACAGCAGCACATGTTTGTGATGCATTTTGCATTTTTCTTGCTTATAATGTACCTTGGCATTTAATTAGAGGATAACTGTTTCCACTTTTTTCTTTGCCCAGTCCCAGGACTTGAGACTTACTATGGTTACGTATTCACCCATTCAGGTTTATACACAGTTTAAGATGGCCGCCGATCTCGGCTGGGTTTAGGGCTGGTTGACAAAGTAAGTCCTATTTTGCTGTCCATTTTCATGTGACCAGTATGAGATGTAAGACTGTTGGTTTCATTTGTTTTCACACGTGAACAAGGCTGCGTGCCGAAACGCGTTGTGTGAATTAAACCTGACCTACACATTTCACTGAAGGTTTCGTCTTCCTTTACTGAGAGCATACTTCATTGTGGTTTATAATTGGATATTTTCGCCGGCTTGCTCCGCCGGAGTGTATGCCAACCTCCAAGGGTCCCCGTAATCCAGCAGGAGCACTTTCGTTTCTTGGATATTTACTGAGGATTACATTTTGGACCGGCTGCAGATGACATCTGAATACTCGCGCACAAGCCTCTGATTTCGGAGAGATCGCCGTACAGCTGACCCCCAGGTAAGTCTGCCCGTTGCATGTTCGTCCTGTTAGGTGGGGGACTTAAGTTGTATCGCTGGAGAGCGTTTAGCTATAGTTACACCACCTCGGGTTAACGACTAGCTGGGCGACTTTACCCCTGGTCACTTACGTACTGATCACTTGTCGACACCGAGTATTTCCAAACTAGGAGAATTCTTCATAGGATTTGGTTCCCGTACCAGTGAACTGTCGCTACGATATCCAATCCTACAGTGTATTCTCACCTTCTAACATTACAGTTTGGGTCTATTTTTGGCAGCAGAGGTAACTTCCGCATTGCACGGAGGGGTATTGCGAAGACGATCCCTTATTTTCAAGATTTCTTGGTCAGGTATCAGACAACATGGAGGAGGAGGCTGAGAGGAGAGCGGCAGCAGTGACGCTATTCAGCAGAAAAAATCCAATCCTCAATAGACAAAACATGGCCAACAGGAATGACCTACCAACACAGGCGCTGGAAGAAAAAATAAAAAAGCTGGAAAAAATGAAAAGAGCGGAGGTGTCAAAATGGTGGGAAGCCATCTCTCTTCAAAACTACGTGGACCAGAACATGGCACCGAGAGGATTGCGGATCTTTGTCACTCCAACCTACGAGGCTCCCAATCCCAAAATGCTAGAAGAGTGGTCACAACACTCAGCACTAAGCTCAAAAGGAATGATGGAAATACTCATCAAATATGCGTGGCAAGATAGAGATGACCTACTCAAACAGATCAAACTTCTCATGACTGACCTACAACTACTCATGGACAGTGATGCACTAAGCAAAATCCTTGATCCCATGAAAGAACGTCTCGGCAAACACGAGGAAGAAATAAAAGCGAGAAAGGCCAGAAAGATGAACCGGGACTATGCTGACTACGAAAGTGGAAGGATTCTAACTTTCAGTAAAAAATATGATCATCTCTATAAAGGTCAACTAAGCACCACGACTAACAACGCAGCTGCAACTGCTAATTCTGTCAATTCAACCAATGAAAACATCCTATTGAGTGACACCGAATCCGACATTTCTGGAGGTACAACATCGGGAGAAGAACACCACCCCAAACAAGTCAATTTTTTAGACGAGTTTCGGGTCCTACAAAAGGATCGCCAAACAACGAGAGAGAACCAACTACCGAAAACACGGGGACGTGGACGAGGACGCGGACGAGGAAGAGGCAGGGGAAACGCCGAAATAGAAAAAAGAGACTCGCACAGCGATGGCTCAACAGAGAGAGGAAGGGGTACCATGGGAAGCCGCAGAACCCGTTCAAACAGGAACTATTAATGGATATGACCATGGTAAATTTGACAGTCGTTAACCTTTCTAAAAGACCGATGAGTGACACTGAAAAAAGAACCTTGTGTCTTGGCCTATCCTTCTGTCCCTCCTCTACTTTCAAGTACACTGAAACCAGAATTGATTTGTTTAAATATGTGCGTAAATTAAAACTAAAAAAATGGCACATACTGAAAAAACAAAGCCCCAATACTAACAACAGAGCTAACACTAGCGGCAATAATGACAATTTGGCCATTGAAGATATAGATACCTTAATCGCCATGACCGAATTAGCCTATAGTGAGAATGGGGATTTAACCGATACCAATGCCACACAGTTGCTCAGTGACATGGAAATCAACACTTACAGTAGAGAGAAAACCCCCTTTAAAACCAAGTCCACTTTCATACCCATCTTACCGCATGACCATATAGACACCTTTCAAGACTGCATTATCAAATCCCTCACCGAATTGAGATTCAGTAAGAATAGAAAACATGGTACCAAGGTCAACAACTTATCATGGGCACAAAGACATGCACTTAAAACTCTAGCCTCTGACACTGAGATTATCATACGTCCTGCAGACAAAGGAGGTAATATAGTGATCCTTAACAGAGAGGATTATATCCTTGAAGGTTTACGGCAACTTGAGGACACTAACTTCTACACTCCAGCCAATTGGGAGATTTACCATCAGAGTATCACCAACATTTGGGATAAATTGGTTACATGGCGAGACAAGGGCCTCCTTGAGTGGGAGGAGTTTTGTTACCTTAAGAAAGATCATCCCAGGGTACCCATCTTATACCTGTTACCTAAATTGCACAAGAATAAGATCAACCCCCCAGGACGCCCCATTGTATCCTCCATCGGGTGTATAACTGAAAACATTTCGAAATATGTTGATTTCTTTCTTAGGGAATATGTGGTATCCCTGCCCAGTTACTTAAGAGACACGAAAGATTTCCTGGGCAAAATTGAGGATTTGATTTGGCAACCTGGCTATCTATTCATTGTGCTAGATGTACAATCACTTTACACAATAATTGACCACAGTCAAGGTTTGCAAGCCTGTGAATTTTTCCTTAAACAGAGACCACTAAAATATCGTGAGCACAGCCTCATGATTTTGGAGATGATTAACTACTGTCTCCAAAATAACATTTTTTCTTTCAACGGCGCCCTCTACAGGCAAGTGAACGGTACTGCGATGGGTTCTTGCTTCGCTCCCAGCTTTGCTAATCTCTTCATGGGATACTGGGAGCATACCATCGGAAGCAGGACCCCATTGCAGGAACATCTGCCCAAAGTCATCATGTGGCGACGCTACATAGATGACTTGTTCATTGTCTGGAATGGCAATAAGCAAGAAGCCGAGATCTTTGTTGAAACTCTCAATGATAATGATCACAACATTGTGCTATCTGGGAACATCGATGCCCAGAAAGCAGAGTTCCTAGATGTAAGCCTCAAAATTGAACAGGGGAAGGTAGTTACCGCCCTGTTCCGCAAAGCAACTGCGGGCAACAGTGTGCTCCATGCCCTCAGTAGCCATCCTGAGGCTCTCAAGTGGAGTATCCCCTATGGGGAGATGCTGAGGGCCAAACGTAACTGTAACAATATCACTTCTTATTTTGAGGAAAGAGACAACATCACGGCCAGATTCCTTAATCGAGGTTACCCACTCTGGGTCCTCAACAAAGCCAGGGACAGGGCAGACAAAGTAGAGCGGAAGGAAACTTTACTAGACACCAGGGCAGTAGAGGAAGAACAGGGTGAGGCGGGGACCCGCCTCATCCTGACTTACAACACTGACTCCCACAAAATTAAGCACATAGTTTCCAAACACTGGGATATTCTTAAGGCAGACAACACACTAGGAAATCTCATTGCTGACAGACCCGTTATCACGTATAGAAGAGACAAGAACATTCGTGATTGGGTGGTCAAAAATGATATCACGGTCTTCCCTACCACTACTGATCATGGATTGATAGGCTTCTACCCATGTGGCCACTGTAAAGCCTGTAAACACAGCAAATACAAAGCATCATTAGAATACCGAGGGGTGACCAAAAAGATCTTTCAATTCCTCACTTGCAGCACCAATTTCGTGATTTATGCCATTATGTGCACATGCAATCTTTGGTACATTGGCAGTACTACTTGTGCAGCCAAAAAGAGGGTACTGGAACACCAAAGGGCGATCACGAATAATGATCCTAAATATCCCGTTGCACGCCATTTCTATGATCGCCATTTCTCGAATGTAGGAGAAATGAGTTACCTAATTCTGGAACACATACCTAAGAACCCTCGTGGGGGAGATAGGGTATTGGCCTTAAGACAAAAAGAATCCAGGTACATCATAGAGTTTCAAACTAAGACCCCTGGAGGTCTTAACATGGATGAGGAAATGTCAATACATCTCAAAACTGACTGTTAATGTTTGCAATGTCATTTCCTCTGATGTACCTAAATGGATGTTGTTTGTGTTTCTCTACTTTACAGTTTACTTTGTTGCTATCGCTTCTTCTATTAGCCTCCTCGTTAGAATGAAGTTTTCATTCCACTGTTCATGTTTTTAATTCAGATTTTTATCTGTATTTTTTACAGGAGAGAAGGAAGGGGCCCTATCACTTGACAGCACCTGCACGGGCATCCTACCCTTTTCCCTTTGATTTCACCTGCACCATCCATGAGTCTCACCACCTGTATCCTTAACCTACAGCTCTCTCATTGTTCTTTTAGTGATTTCTTGACATTGCCACGATGTGATTTCCACTCAGTTTAAGGTCGTTGCCCACTGGGGCAAGATTATCTCACAGACGGCTCCATAGATCCTGCCTCCCTCACGTCTATTCGAGTGATTCAAAATGCAGAACATATACGTTAACACGTTCTCTGCATTCACGTCGCATTCCCACAGGGGTTTGTGCTATCAATAGGAGGTGGAATGGCGTATATCTATTGGGGATTCCTACACTTGTTACATTATGTCACTTTTGTTTCACTTTCACTTTTTCTGGACAGCAGCACATGTTTGTGATGCATTTTGCATTTTTCTTGCTTATAATGTACCTTGGCATTTAATTAGAGGATAACTGTTTCCACTTTTTTCTTTGCCCAGTCCCAGGACTTGAGACTTACTATGGTTACGTATTCACCCATTCAGGTTTATACACAGTTTAAGATGGCCGCCGATCTCGGCTGGGTTTAGGGCTGGTTGACAAAGTAAGTCCTATTTTGCTGTCCATTTTCATGTGACCAGTATGAGATGTAAGACTGTTGGTTTCATTTGTTTTCACACGTGAACAAGGCTGCGTGCCGAAACGCGTTGTGTGAATTAAACCTGACCTACACATTTCACTGAAGGTTTCGTCTTCCTTTACTGAGAGCATACTTCATTGTGGTTTATAATTGGATATATATATATATATATATATATATATATTTATAAAGACATTTTTGATATAAGTATATAAGATAATTAAATATTTTGGTTTTTCGTAATGAATAGTTAGCTTATTTAAAAATAGTCAAGTTATATTTTTCAACATTCATTAAACATAATAAATTCATTCCAATTAATTAAACACAACTGTAAATTACATTTACTAAATATTAATTAAAAATAAAAATGCTAGTGATGACAGTTTTATCTAATTTGGTTTAACATTTTATCAAATAAATAAATATATTTGAATTATTTGATTATTTAATAAATATTTATTGTGATTACTTAATGGACTCTGTCATTTCTTTGTATTACTTCCAGGCTAAAAATACATTATAAAAATTATTTTACATTCATATTTTATGTTAGTTTTTTAAATTAATAAACATTATTAATTTTACAAAGACTTTCCTATAAGGAAATAACTTTCAACTAGAAAATTCAGTTTTAGATGTATCCACCCCACTATCGAGTGGCGGTGGAAAGATGCAAGTCAAAACGTAGGTGGAAATCTACACTGGGAAAAGGTGAATAGCGAAAAAGTGTGGACGTGCATCTAGGCGCAGTAGCAGATTTACATCACACATCTAAATTTACCTTTGTTAAAAGAGCCCCTGATCTACTGTTGGTAATGGAATGGTGATGATTGGTTTAGTAGCCAGATCAGTCTCTATGGTTCTTTGACGTGCCCTTTTTCTGGTTCACTCTTTTACTGACTTACAAAAATACCATGGGACCCCTGCTTTTCGACTGTGCATCCATTCAAATGGTCACTCCTCATGCCCACAGTTGGGTCCCTGGTTGCAGATGACAGCGGGTTGCCTTATCTCAGAATGAACTTGCTGTAATAAAGGAAGAGTAAGAAGCAAGAATCAGTTTGCCTCCTCTTCCTTAAATAAGATCAAAAGAGAAGAGCACATATGGATCTTTTCACTCCCTGATTTTGTAGGATTTTGTTTGGGTCGGTGTTGATCATTTGTGCAAATCCAGCCTGATGGCTCTTACATGTGCTCACAATGTAGGAGCTATTTCTAACGAAACCTACTGACCTACTGTGGGCTTACATGGACTCAAGTTAATTTTAACCTTCTGCCTCCACACAGTAGCTTTTGTATCACATCATATTGGCAGTTTCTTGTATAGCGCTTAAACTCCAAGGCAACGGAGCACTCCAGAGAAGGATGACCAAACCTGTTGAAACAAGCAAGCCTTCAGATCTTTCAAACCAGAAGACAGCTGAGCTGATATATGCATGTAATTTTGTATTACATGATCCATGAATGTCTGATGCCTCACTGACATTTTGCTAACCCAACTACTTCAGTCAGTCTTCCCCATATCTTAAATATCTCAGGGAAGACACCCAACAAGTGTCAGAATGCAACCGCCTATTTTTCAATTTGTTTCCTTCTCTCGCAGGTGTGCCTCATCATTTCATGTCATGTCATGTAATGTTATGTAATGTGTATTTGTAAAGCCCGCAATTACCTATGAGGTTATCCTGCCACTGAGAAGGTGTGCGTGCCTAGCCCTGCCATTGATAGGCTTTTTAATTGAAAAGCCAGGTCTTCAGCTTCTAACACATTTCAAGAAAAGAGGAGATGGCTCCAATGTGAAGTTGGAGGTTGTTCCACACTTTATGAGCAATTTAAGAGAATATCTGCTCTCCTGATATGGTTCTGTGTCTGCATGGGATGTGTGCGAATAGGAGTCTTGTGGAGCAGAGGTATCTGGATGGTTGGTGTAGGAGATGGGACTGTTCAGGTGGGTATGGCCTGAGTTGTGTAGTACCTTGAAAGTATGTTTGAGGAGTTTCAATTCAGTGCATTTGTGTATCTGGAACCAGTGCACTTCTCTGAGGTGTGGTGTGATGTGAATTCTGTGGGGGAGGTTGAGGATGAGTCTGGCTGTCGGGTTCTGGATGGTTTGTAGCTTTCTAGTGAGTTGGTTGGTAATCCCAGCATTGAGGGTGTTCACATTGTTCAACTTTCTGATGACTAGGGCATGAGTGACAGTTTTTCTAGTGCTGGTTGGGAGCCATTTGAAGGTCTTCCTCAGCATCTTAATAATAATAATAATAATAATAATAATAATAATAATAATAATAATAAGAAGAAGAAGAAGAAGAATATAAAGCACAAACAGCTACCTCAAACAGAGGTGTACCGGCGCTATAACAGTAGGCTGCACGCGAAGATGACAAGAAAGAGGCTACAAGAGCTCTATCCCAGGCTGAAAAGCCAAGTTTATCTTAAGGGTGTGGCAGCAGGGTGTAGTGATGGCTTTGAATTGTACATCCATGTCAGGTTTACTGTTGATTATTCTGAAGTTCTTGACATAGGTTCTAGGTATGCGTGTGGGTCCGTGTTTGGCCAACTCAGGAGATGGAATTCATCTGGTTGAACGGGTAGTAGTCTGATTGCGGACTCAATGTCAGATTACGTGATCAAATGGGGTATACTAGACTACACACAGGCCTTGGTCAAGACCATGATTTACAGACTGGCCTTCAGAAAAGGACAAGTTTTGGATGAGGCAGAACATTTCTACCTCCTTTGTGGGAACCAAACCAAGGGGAGAGCACACTAAGCATTCCATCGCTGGTTTCTCAAAGGGACCCACTACTCTCCCTGCCTTCTGTTCCCTGGGATCTTTTCCCTAGCAATTTTAGGTGCAAGGGCAACTGATTTCTGGTTCCTAGTGGCAGACGGGGTGAGGAATGTGAAAACCATCTCTAAAACCACAGCACAGAGTGTGAGCATCTTGTGTTAGGATATCTTCCTAGCCAACTAGCCAGTACATGCAAGCGTATGGGAACTGTTACCTTTGACTGTGGAGATTCAGTAGGATTTACCTGCCTGATCTTTGGGTTTTCCATTCTTCTTAAAGCTCTTGATCTCAGGATGACCCTGGAAACTGCAAAAGGAACAAAGGTGCTTGAACCAGCGCACAACGCATTTTGGACACTTTTCTCTATCATGCTGCCAGAATGCACTTTTAATGTCCCATCCTGGCTAAAATTACCGAAACGGCTGGCCCAGCCTGTGTGCACTTGAGGCCACCCTGAATTCTGCATGCCACAGATTTATATCACTCTGATCCCACGCAACATCTGGCCACACTGCCTTCATCTATAAAAATTTCACATCATATTGATGCCAGGAAGTATCTGCAAAATCATTTATGCATTGTAGTTTAAGCAAATGAAACCCATGAGGCTGAGGGGCCAAAGCCGGGAACTTCTCCATTAGGACAACCGCATAAATGGGAAAGCTCGTTAACCAGTGCTTTATGGAACAGTCATCCCAAATTTCCTGTAGCGTATAATCGCCTTTGTTCAACATTCAGCCCTTCTCCATCCCTATTTCCACACTGATCAGCTCAAAAACATCACAGTTCTCATCCTTGCAAATTCTGTCTGTAACATTCTACTGTGCATAACAAGCTATGGACCACGTAGGGCCAAAACTCATTGCAGGGTAGCTACTGCCAATTTGGGGTGCATAGGAAGGAAAGACAGACCTCTGGGATGGGATGAGAAATGGGGCAGATGTTTCTCTCTGACTAGGTGGGCTGCCACTATTGGAGGTTACAATTGCTATCCAGGTACCAGCACTGCAGAACTAGTGGTTCCCCCTTGCTACCCGCAAATCCCTTTGTGAATAGCAAACAATGGTAAACTTACACAAAGGTGTAAGTATACTTTTGTGAATCAGGTCCTGAATTTTTGCAGTGGACTGACCAGTTCCTGGGATGCAGGACGAGCACCTGCAAGACTGTGCACCCCTTTGCCAGGTGCTGAGCACATCCTCCGGGGGTGCCAATTGAGACGAAGCTGCGGCCAGAACTTCACTAGCCACTGTATCTGTGGGCAGATCTCCAAAACGGCTGAGGCTTTCTGTTGCCTCTTGCCAGTAGTTCCATCTGCTGATGCCTGGGGTCCGTCGCTCACCATCTGAACTGCCCTGTCGATGCCATGGGGCTGCGCTGCTTCCCAACAGCTCCATAAATGACTGCACCTGTTCTGCGCTGGGGGGTGACTTAACCGAAGCCCAGGCTCGCTTAGGAGGTATGCTGGAAATCTTGTTGAAAGTAAAGGAAACAGATCAAAGAAACGGGGGTTGGGGTGTTTGGGGGTGTATTTGTCATCAACAACACTCGCTACTGGCTCCCATGCATTCACTTCCACTCCCAAAGGGCGAGCTGATAGCTCCTTAAAACAGCCCTTTATGAAGGCAGGGTACGCAGACTGCCAGCCAAGGTGGAGGCTGAACCCGATAGCTCCACATTTGACAGACATGCTTTCCAACAACGTAGCCTTATTTATTTTTTAGCCATACAATGAATGGTCGCATCAATTATCAGATTGCAAGATGAGCATCTCTCTACTCCTACATACTGGATTTTTAAGGTTATAAATATGCCTGCTCATTTTTTTTTATAGCAGCGGCCATTTTGGCTTAAGCACGCAGTGTCTCAGGAACCTTCTTCTTCTCCTGACAATATGGACATTGTTTTTCACAAGTGTCTTTTTTTTAATGACATTTTACTGAGGATTCTTTTTTCATTTTTTATCCTAGTTGACCTTGCTACTTTATTCTTCTGCTGCCTGCATTTGTTTTGCGCTTTTTGGTGAGCTTTCTTTCTGCACATTATCAACAAGGAAATTGACCACTGAATATTTTATTTACCTTTTTATGTACTGTAAATCTTATTCTCCTTGTGCATTATTCAAGCTGAAAGGTTCTGCCAGAAGTGTCTGTTGTGGCTGTCATCTGTGACCATCTTATTCCTCCTCAGCTCTGGTGTAAATAAGGACCTTTTTCTATATTTTAATAAGGTCTCGTCATTGGAGTGCCATAGCTGTTTACATCGCATTCACTCACCGCTGCTATATTTGCTGAGTTTGTTGTTTCTGATGTTAATGCATATTTTATGGGCAGATTACAGAAACATACGGCTTCTCTTCATTATGCAACACTCTCCTCTCATTGGGGCTCATTACAATGGCGGTTGGATTTTTTCCGGCCGCCACCGTAGCGGTGATTGGGTCTGACCACCATGCGTGCGGCGGTCCTGTCCATTGTATTATGATGGGCCACTGCAGCAGTCGTATTCCACAGCTTTAACATTGTGGCTGGCGGTGCTGGCAGCAGCACTGCTGCTTCGCGAAAATGAGCATGTTGTGCATTTCACTGCGCTACGTGGCAGGCACTGCGCCTGCCACTTGGTGCAGTGAAATGTAGGGGGGTACCATGGGTACCCCCAGTGCACCCACCCCCCAACATGATGGGGGCCCGCAACGGGCTCCCAAACACAATCCCCACCAGCCTTTCCATAGCAGAGAGACCGCCGCAGAAAAGCTGGCTTCCGCATGCATCCTAATCGGACGGCAGAAAAAGCTAGGCACCGGGACCATTTTAGCAGTCCTGCTCCGCCCGCCAGGCCAGTGGGTGGATTGCTACCGGCGGGAAAGCAGCAGGCGGGTTTTCACACCACCACGGTCACCACCGCCATCATAATCTGACCGGCGTTATTCACGGTTATGATCGCGGTGCGGAGGCCACCGCCAGCCTGGCGGTGGCGATCCGCCCGCCATCGTAATAGACCCCATTGTATTCTTGCAAGGCTGACAACTGCCCTACACCAAAAATGTCTTCTTCATCCTCGCCTTCTCCCAAAACTTGTCATATTGCGTCGTCGTCTACACATAAGAGAGTCAATCAGGACACTCCTTCTCCTGTCAAACCTTCTTCACCTATCTCTCTTGAACTCATGCTGGAAGAAATATGTGTGCTACATCCGTTTGTTGAGGAAACAAATAAGTGCATGCAAAATCTTGATGACAAATGGTCTCAAATGGAAACAAAAGTCTCAGCACCGGATCAACGTTTCAGTGATGTGCAGGAGGAGGCGAGTATAATTTCTTGAAAAGGAGATAGAAATGTTGACAGCACATTCTGAAGACTTAGGAAAAAGAAACTAATGTAAGTCACCCCTGAGGTACACCCAAGGTAGCCCTATGGGCAGGGTGAAGTGTATGTGAAAGGTAGGACATGTAGTAGTGTACCTACATGTCCTGATAGTGAAATACTGGGCATTTCATTTTTTACTATTGAAAGGCTGTCTGTCCCATAGGTTAACATATGAGCTGCCTTGTAACATCTTACAAGTATAACTTTTCATTGGGACAAGATTGTGGAATGGAGTTTAGGCTCTCTGAACCCAGAATTTAATAACACATCTTTTAGTAAAGGTGGTTCTTAAATTGTATGTTTGAAAATGCCACTTTTAAAACGTGCAATCAATATTTAAAAAAACAAGAGAGACCTATACCTCCATGCGAACTGGGTATTAAATTATAGCTTGCAGTAAGTGTTCCCATGGCATTAAGCCCGGGCGGAGCTGGCGTAGTTGCACTATGCGGAGCCCCAAAGAGTTGGGCAAAAACTCTGTGGAGCTCCGCTCCGCGCCTCCAGCCCTGATGAATAAATAGTTTAAAAAATAAAATAAATTAGATAAAAAACAAACTTACCTCTTTCATGGTGTCACCCGACTGCACCCCTCCTCCTCCTCGCCGTGGTCTCTTCTGCAAACCAAAACCACTACTTTTGACGTACATCTTGTAGGACTGTGCGTGCATGTGCAGTCCTACCATGACGTACATCTGATGTAGGCGGTTACTGCAGGAAAGATCACGGTGAGGAGGAGGGCAGCCTGGGGACGCCACAATAGAGGTAAGAATGTTTTTTTAATCTTTTTATTTATTTATTTTAAATAGTTATTGGAGGGGTGGAGTTGGGGAGCTTACTGTGGGGCCAGGGCCTTAACTCCGCTCTGCTGCGGAGTTGGAGTTTTGCATAAACTCTGCGTTCTCAGCGGAACGTGGAGTAGGCAAAAATCCGCACGCTCCACCAGCGGAGTGGAGTTCTCTGCTGACATTTACTCATTTTGAAAACAATCTCATTTTATCACACATTCTTATTTTGTGTTGGTTTAGTCAGAGGAGGGAAAATAATCAAAATAAATCAGGATCCCCTCTTACCTTTGATGATCGGTATAGACCAATCAGGCTTTATCAAAGGTGGTTCACTGATATCAATGTAACAAACATCAATGTTCTAGATGTCAAAAAAAAATATCGACTGCAAAAATATTGACTCCAATACCTTAACAGGTAAGTATAAAAATATTGAATCAAAATATAGACGTAAAAAAGATCGATTACAAAATATATAGGAAATAAAATCAAGTAAATATATTAAATATCAATATCATTTTTAACAAAATTAATTACATTTAATATAAATGTTAACTAAATATAACAACTAAACATAATTAAAAAAATATAAACACACAAATATCAAAATGTATACATATATTTACTTAAAAATAATGTATTAACTATTCTCTTTATATAATTTTTAAACTTTAAATCATATATATATCAATAATAAAAAATAAAAAAACATTCTATAATAAATTAAAACATTAAACTATTTAAAAAAATGTAAACTTACATTTCCAAATACAATAAGTGCAACAGTAGGGAAAGTGTTGGATAGCGGAGGAGTATAAATTACTATTCTCACTCCAGTGTTAGCAACAGTAGGGAAAACATTGGATAGCGGAGGGGAAAAAAATTACTATTCCCACTCCAAAGAGTGCAACAGGAGGGAAAGTGTTGGATAGCAGAGGGGTCAAAATTACAATTACCACTCCAAAGAGTGCAACAGTAGGGTAAGTGTTGGATAGGGGAGTCATTAAATTTACTATTCCAACTCCAGTGAGTGCAATAGTAGGGAAAATGTTGGATAGCAGAGGGGTAAAAACTACTATTCCCACTCCATTGAGTGCAACAGTAGGGAAAGTGTTCGATAGCGGAGGGGCAACAATTACTATTCCCACTCCAGTGAGTGCAACAGTAGGGAAAGTGTTGGATAGCAGAGGGGTAAAAATTACTACTCTCTCTCCAGTGAGTGCAACAGTAGGGAAAGTGAAGTGCTGGATAGCGAAGGGGCAAAATTACTATTCCCACTCCAGTGAGTGAAACAGTAGGGAAAATGTTGGATAGCGGAGGGGTAAAAATGACTATTTCCACTCCAGTGATTGCAACATTAGGGAAAGTATTGGATAGCAGAGAAACACAAATTACTAATGACACAAACAATTGAAAAAATACAAAATATATTACACATTTTTAAAACTCATAGAAATAAATAAACAATATTTAAAAAATATAAAATTAAATATATCAAACATATAAATAGAACACATATTATAATAATAATTACATATAATTAAAACCTACAAATAATATATAAAAAAAATACATTTATAAACAATAAATATTCAAAAGTAGCAAATATTAACAAACAAAAAATTATTTAAAACAAAAATGTATTTATTGTATTTCATACGCTAAAGCACCACACCAATAACAAATGTCAACATTTTTAATTAAATGTATTTCCACAATTAACAGAATTAATAACCAATTAAAAAAACTTGTTAATAACAAAAAAATATTAAACATTCATTGAGCACACATGCTTTAACACTATAATATCCATATTCACAACACACACCTAAATTAAACTATAAAATAATGAAACACAATTAAGTATTATTTTTAAAAGAAAAACTCTTACTATTAACAACTTATTATTAAATAATTAAATATGTATTTAATACTCACCTTTTACCCCTTTAAAAGTAACAACAACATACATAAAATAAACAATTACACAAAATAAATATCAAATAATTAACACTAATTAACAACTATATAATAATTAATTCAACACCACCCATTACTCCTATAAACACCACAACACACACCTAAAATGAATTACACAATTAACATAATTAATTACTTATTAATTCAAATTAATTAACAACTAATTATTAATTCATCAATTAAAAATACATTACTTTCCTCCCATTACACCTATAAACACCAAAACACACACCTAAAATGAATGCACAATTACCATAATAAATACCAATTGACTAATTAAAATTAATTAACAACTGATTATTAATTATTAATAAATTACTTTACCCATTTAACATTATAACATCTCAATTGAACAAATAATAATAATTATAAAATATTCAATACATTGAATATAATTAAATTACTTCCTACCCTACTGCCCTATAAACCCACAATCCACTACGGAACTAAAAACACAAAATTCTAATAAATAAATATTAATAACTACTAAAAATAATGAATTAATTTTATATAATTAAATTACTTCCAACCCTATTCCCCTATAAACCCACAACCCGCTATGGAACTAAAAACGCAGAAATCAAATAAACTTAATAACTACTAAAAATTTAACACATATATTAAAATTACAAACAAATCTTATACAAAAAAATACATCACATACATACAAAATATATACGTAAATACATAACATAATAAAAAATCTATATTTTTAACAACTATATTTTTGCAAATGTTATTTTACACAATCGATATTTCGGACCCCTGATATTTTTAATTCGATATTTTTGTAAATTGATATTTTTCATTCGATATTCTGTCTCTGCACCATCAAAGGTAGACTTGTATCGGATAATTCTAGACTCTTTTTTAATGTTCTCAACAAGGTCTCCTCTTTATCATTTCCCTATGCGGCAATTTCCATAGAAAGCATTTTATCGTATAGACTGGTCCTTTTTACTTAAATCCCTGTCTTGCAAGGTCTGTGCCTCAGATTAATTCCTCTCATCTCTTTGCTTTATCATTTACCCCCAAAGCATATATTCTTGTTAATGGGAAAGTCTGTCACTATTTCCCTTTGCAACGTGGTGTTTGTCAAGGTTGCCCATTATATCCTCTTTTGTTCATTCTAGCTCTTGAACCCTTTCTCTCTCGCATTAGGAATAATACAGAAATTCACGTTTTCCATTACTGAGATAACCATCTGAAACTTTTTGCCTGTGTGGATTATATTCTCCTCTTCCTATCTAATCCTGAGCTTTCTGTACCGGCTTCGATCCATGAAATATCTGCTTTTTCCTTAGTCTCAGGGTATAAGATAAATTCAGACAACATGGAAATCCATCCTCTCACTAAATTCTGTTTTAAACAACCATTTATTGCCACGGATTTTCATTAGAATATGTCCAAGATTACAAATTTAGGCATTTGGTTTACTTCTTCCATTAGGAATTCTGTCATGGTAAATACTAAAGATTGCTTGCATGGGGTAGACAAATGTCTTTCATCATGGAACCCTCTTTTTCTTTCTTGGTGGGGTCCGATTGACTCCATCAAGATGATGATTTCAGCCTTAATTTTATATCTTTTGTCTTTGACTCCAGTGTCCAAGCCTACTACATATTTAAAACGTTAGTTTCCAAATTATCCAAGTTTCTTTGGTCTTATAAAATTCTAGGATATCTCTTGTGCACCTCTGTAAATTTAGGCAGGAGGGTAGGGTTAATTTTCCAGAACTTCGTTTGTACCATAAAACTTTTTGCCTAAGACAAGCTTCTAGCTGGCTTTCTTTGTTGCATATTTCGTTTACTCATTTGTGGTTGGATATTGAATGCTCCTCCCTGGCTCTTTTTTCTTCCAGAGAAGTCTTGTTCTTTTCCTCTAATACATGCAACACTGCTTCCCTTCTTCTTATGCATACTTGCACCATTTTAAGGCCTTATTATCAATCACAAATTACAACTCGAGATTCTTGTCTACATTTTCCTCTTTGGTATACCCGTGTCATCACCATAAATATTAAATCGGTAATTTTGAAGTCCTGGAGACACAAAAGGTATAGCATAGGTTAAGGATTTATTTGATAATAATGCTCCTCTTTCTTTCTCACAATTTCAGCAAATGTTTAACTGTCCTCGTTCTTTATTGTCTAGATATCTGTTCCTCGTAAATATTCTTCGGGACGTCCTTCATTTGTTGTCATCCTCTTCATCCTCACCATCATCCCAATCCTCTCTTTGTTTGATTATTCCTTCTATTTACAATTTTCTTCATTCTTCTATTATTACAAGACCAAAAACTAAAGTTGAGGCTCAATGGGAATTGGTTTTGGGATGTACCTGGACTATTCCTTTTTGGAATAAGATATGGAAAAGAATGCACAAAATTTCCAGAACAGCCTCTACCTCTCAATCTTTGTTTTTTCTCTATCACAGACATTATCTTACCACTTCGACCACTGATAAATTCTCTACAAACTCAACCCCGAAATGTTTTATCATGTGATCATCCTTATGGGGCTATCCTTCAAAATCCTTGAAATCAAAAAGCACGTACATGGCTCCAATCAGCCACAAAAGCCTCGACACATTTGAAGCCCTTGTAAAACAAGACCTTCAGAAATTTAACTTCAAAAAACAGAAATACAAGAATCTCACACAGAAAGAATGGGGAGTCCTGAAAGCACTAGCCAATAGACCTAATATCACATGTCAGAAAGCAGACAAAGGTGGTGCACTAGTAATTCTTAACACCAGCTTCTATGAGGAACAAGTGGAAACTCATCTATCAGACGATGAAATATACATGAGAATGGATTTCAATCCGACTGAACAAATCAAAGAGGTTCTCATTAAAATAGTGGAGAAAGCCATAAACAGAGGCACCATCAATGAAAAAGTCAAAAAATACCTGATCCAAACAAACCCTAAAAGTCCAACCATCTACATGGTGCCTAAAATACATAAACATCTGACCCATCCACCATTCCGACCCATCGTATCAACAAAAAACAGCATTCATGAACCAGTAGGTAAATATCTGGACCGACATTTTCAACATAGTGTCACCAAACTTCCAACTTACATCAAAGACACCACAGATTTCCTCATCAAATTTCATGAAACCATCAAAGACATAAATCTACCAGTGACAATGTGCACAGTGGATGTGAAATCACTTTACACATCCATACCCCACCAACTAGGCATAGAAGCCACGGAACAAGCTCTTTTACAAAGCAAATTCGACCAAGATTTACAGATCTTTTTGATGGAACTATTGATATTCACACTAGAACACAGTTGCTTTAAATGGAAAGTCAACTGGTATCTACAAAAGTCAGGTACATCGATGGGAAACTGTGCTGCCCCAACATATGCCAATATCTTCATGGGGAACTATGAAGACCAACACATTTTAACCAAACCAGAATGGCTGACTCATCTAAAAATGTTTGTGCGCTTCATTGACGATATCTTCATTTTATGGCAGGGACCAACAACCACCCTCACGAAACTATTGACAGAACTCAACACCGTCGATCAGAGAATACAGTTTACCTACGATATCCAACAACACATGATCAACTTTCTGGATGTTACCATTATACAAACCCGTCAAGGTTTCCATACAGACTTACACAGAAAAAGCACAGACAAAAACAACACCTTATCATATGACAGTTTTCACCTCAACGCTTTAAAAAATCATTTACCGTTTTCACAGATTTTGAGAGTAAAAAGAATCGTATCTGATCCAGACACCATGAAGATACGCACCAGGGAAATGATACATCGGTTCAAGACAAGGGGATATCCAGACAACATCCTTTGTCAGGCAGAAGCCAGAAGCGATACCATAAGCAGGACAACAGCACTAGTATCAAAAGAAAAAAACCCACTCAACCGCATGACTGTGGTATCTAAATACTCCACAATGAGCAAACGTTTAAAAAATACCATCAAGAAACATTGGTCAATATTGCGCCTAGAACCGGATTTCAATAAAATCTTTGAAAATGAACCGATATTTGCATACACTAGAGGCAAAAACTTGGGAGAGATTATAAAAAATCCTATCAACCAAAACTCACGAACCAAATATAAAGGAACCATAGCATGCAGAAATTGTAACAACTGCAACAACATCATTCCAGGATCACACATCACACATCCGATGAAAGGACACATTATTAAACTCAAGGTAACAGCTACATGTGACACTGTCAATACCATTTATGCTCTCAAATGCCCCTGCGGCAAGATTTACGTAGGACAGACAGAAAGAAAAATCAAAATACGCATAAATGAACACAAAAGCAACATCAGAACAAATAACTTGAAATCTACAGTGGCTCACCACTTTCATGAAGCAGGACACAACATCAGTCAACTCAAGTTCAACATTCTGGAAGTAGTTATTAAATCCGAAGGGAGAGACAATCACAAAACACTGCTGCAACGAGAAAACTACTGGATACGCACTTTAAATTCCATGAAACCACATGGGATGAATGACCGGATGGAATTCACGTGTTATCTCTAAATTGATTGCCTACGTTATAATTATTTTTTCCAACTTCATTGTACTTTTGTACTTTTGTACTTTTGTCATTATTGTTACTATTTATCCGTCATACCATGATATAGTCTTTTTTTACTTTCCATGGTTACAGAAACCAGTCCTATTTCGATTTTCACACACACCGGGATATTTGATCACACACGCCCACCCATACACCGTTACACTCCACGGAGCAACAAGCACGCTGCCAGACTGCACGCGCCCAGAAATTCTTAAACGCCGTCCACGTTAACTTACAAGTAAGTGTTGATACGAGAAGAGACTGTAGCTCTTTTATTTAACTAAACTCACGTTGTTATATACAAAAACAACACTCGAGCACAGTAACGATAGCAAACCAGTTCCTTCACTGCACGCGTCACTCACTAGCTCTGGAAGCGTAAAACATATATTCTTCAAGAGATCGCACCAGTTTCTTTTCACCCATTAAGAAACGCAGGGCACAATTACTTTCACCCCCGTTACCACATCCAATAAGTACGAAATAGAGGACGCATGTAAACGGCCCAATACACTAGATTTCTTCACTACCTGGATACACCATTCACCCACATGTCTTATACACCGATACAGCCATATACTAAAACAGCACACATATCTCGTTTTTTTCAGAAAAAAACCCTGATGAAGGCTAAAATACAGCCGAAATGCATTGGGATTTGTAATATCGTGGCACTTGTTTAACTCTGCATCTTCGATTTTCTAAAGAAGATATAAACGAATACAAACGTCGTGATGAAATAAACGAACGTTTATCCAATTGAAAGTCTAAGCAACTTTATTAAAACTTCAAAGATACACTTTACCCCAGTGCCCTGGGGACTCACCCTACTCAGGGTCAGCTACCTTAGATTCATTTCGCATGCACTTCTACTCAGAGAAGTGACACCCAGGAGCACGGAACAATTTGTGCACAATTCAACAACTTCAATAAACACCAAGATGTGCACGCACTTTAAAAATTGGATTTTTTCTAGGTAGCCCATCTGAATATATTCACTCAACTTTTGACAATTTAAAGCTGTTAGACCTTATGTTGGCCTTCAACAAATTGCATTTAATTGGAAATGTTCTTCAAATATTTCTTATGAGGCTTGGTAGTATAATGTGTGCCATTATCATAGGTTTGACAATGTATTTGCTTCATTGTACTGTCCTTCTGTAAACAGAGATATTGGCTACCATTAACTTCATTTTCAGATACTGTTGCTCGTAATTATCTTAAAGTTACTACCTCCGAAAACTTAAAGCTGCAATAAGTTGTTTATTTCTTTGCAATCTGTTTCTCAATATTTATTTCACGTTTTCTTATTTTATATATTTTTGCTCCATTCTACAGTGTATATTGTAAATTATGGTAGGAATTGGTCTTCCTTTCATACCCTGCCCTTTTTCTTTCCCTTCCCTCCTTTATTCCCCAATATTTTCAAAAATGGTTGAACAGCTTCCCTTCTTCTTTATAAATTTGAATCCTTAGGGGCAGATTTACAGGAAACTGACGCATCTGTATTGATGCATCAGATTCGCTGCGGATCCATACGAAACCCTTGTGCCACCATGAATGTGCCGTATTTACAATACAAAACCAAAGGGAATGATGGACGGAGTGTTGAACATTGCAAGCACTCACCCCCAGTCAACTGATCTGGGTTTAATCCATCACCGTTCTTTAGCCCACTCTGCCACCCCAGTTCAGACATGGCCATATGCAAATCAGTCTGACCCTGTGCCTCATGGGAACAGTCCAGCCCGAACTGCCAAGCCATGTCTTCCCTGGACCGGAAACAAGCTTCCTAGGACCGGTTTCTGGCATTTCAGCCGTCTTCAGCCAGGCTTGCTTGAACCCAGTGGCAAAATGACAATACAGCGCACCATGGCGCAAGGAATGACAGATGCGTCAGAAATTATGACACATCTGTTGGCGCAAAAGTGATGCATTGCTGGAGTTGCTCATGAAAGTGATGCAACTCCAGCAATGCGCCACAACTGATAGGTGAGTCCCATTTAAGAAGCCCTGCGTCATTCCTTATGCCTGGTCTGAGCAGGCGTACGGATTTTGACTCAGTGAAGATGTAGAGTGATGCTGTGAAATGTTGTAAGTTTCACTGCGTCAGTTCTACATGACTTTTTGAATGGGAACGCCCACCTTGCATACATTATACCTGACACAGGTATAATGTGGCGCAGAGCTTTACATGACGCATCTCCCTAGATGCGTCACTTTGTAAATTGACCGCAACGTGGCGCATTGTTTACGCCGCTGCCGCATCACAAAAAGTAACGCAAAAGCAGCACAATAGTGTTGCAAGGGGCTTGTAAATCTGCCCCTTAGTCTTTTTTTATGATTGTTGTTGTTGGCCTTTTTTTTGCTATTGTTATTTTATTTTTAAGAAAGCTGCTTTACCTTAGAACATCCTTTACTTGGGCACCACCACACCCCCTCAAAAGGCCACGTGCCGCTCACCCCATAGAAACAGAGTGGCTAGGGGCCTTCCCTATTGCCCTTGCACCCCTTCTCTTGCCTCGATATCTGACCAGTGTCAGACCCAAGTGAAGGCGGGACCTGTTGCCCTTGACCGGAAGTGAAGGAGGTATCACAGGACCAAAACAGAAAGAAAAGCCATTATCACCATGGTCTCACCCAGCTGGTACCCACCAGGCCCACCGTTACACCCATGTCCCTGTGCAGGAAGCCAGACAGCGTGGGCAGCCATAACACATTTGAAAGTGTTTTCTTCTTACATGCACTGTTCAAAAATTGCTCTGATAAAGGAAGAAAACATTCCTAATTACATAACTGAACACAATCTTTGCTGATTAACAGACTTGCAAAAACATCACTGTATATTCCTGGGAAAAATATCTGAGCAAAAAGCCACACTTTTCTCTGAGGCAGAATTCTGCATCCCTAACTCATTGAGACAGTAGACATTCCTTCGCTCCCCAGATCTATGCGCACAAGGCAGAATGACTATAGGAAAAGAGCGAAGGTTGCAGGGCTGTTGAGACTCTTACAGTTAGACTTAGTATGCCTCCAGGAGACGCATATCGAAGCATCGCAGTTATATCTGCTGGAACAACTGGGATTTGATGTAATTGCAGCAAGTAGACAACATACTAGAACCAGGGGGGTAGCAATATTAGGAAGACTTAGGGATCTTGTGGTGCATAGGAAAAAGGAGGACCAATGGGGAAGATGGGTCATGGTGGATCTATGCTTTAAAGGGACACGGTTCACATTAGTCAATATTTACGGTCCTACTGAAGATGACCCGGATGTTTGGCAGTATATGGATATGGAAATGCCACAGTGGCCAGAACCTATTGTATGCTGTGGGGACTTCAATATCCATGACCCGAGAAGCTCTTTTATAGAACCTAGTGGGAGGTACTTAGGGAGAAAGAAGAAATCATATAGAGCCCTTGCCGCCATGACCCAGCACAATTCTTTAGGGGATCCATGGATGAAGTACCATCCCAATATAGATGGCAGTACATTTTATTCCGCACCACACAAAGTATTAGTCAGATTGGACTATTTCCTGATATCTAACTCTTTAATTTGTAACTCAAAAATAGAGAAACAACCTAGGGTTATATCTGATCATAATCCGCTTGTTTTAACCCTAAACACCATTCAGATAAATACTATAAAAACACAGTGGACTTTTGAGCGTAGTTTATTAAAAGATGAGGCATACCAGAATCATATGAAGAGCTGGATAACAAACTATTGGGAAGATAATAGAGGTACGGCATCCCCCGGCTCAGTTTGGGATTGCTTTAAGGCTGGGGTTCGGGGGGAAACGATGAGTTTTGTAATGGCAAGGAGGAAAAGGGAAAAAAGGCATTTGGAAGGTATAAGGCTTAAGTTATATGTAGCAGAAGAAAATTTAGCAACAGCCATAACGCAGGGAATACCACTTGACCCCTATATACTCAGCCTGGTTGCTCTTAAGGGGGACGCTACGGAGGGCATCATTGCAAAAGCCACTGAAAAATATCTTGTACATAAACGGGATACCTATGAGCTAAGTGAGAGGGTTGGGCATATTTTGGCTGTTAGAATTAGACAACGGGCAGCAAAGGCTGACATTAAGGAGATACAAGACTCCCAGGGAAACCTGAGTACTGACTCAGACTTTATTAGAGAAGTATTTCACAAGTTTTATACTGACTTGTACTCTTTAGAAGAAATAAGGGACCCAACTGACATAGAAAGATACCTCACTGACATCTCTGCCCCTGTTCTTTTGTCAGAGGATAGGGAGATGCTAGACGCCCCTTTACAAGTAGAAGAGATTAGAGGGGCACTGGAGAATCTCCCCTCGGGGAAAGCTGCGGGCCGGATCAAATTCCAGTGGAATTTTATAAAATTTTTCAGGATATCCTGCTTGTTGAGATGATTCATATAATGCTCTACACACAGCAAGGAGGTACCCCCCCGGAGTCTTGGGGGGGGGCGGATATTGTTGTTATTCCAAAAAAAGGGAACTCCCCTATTTCCCCTGCCTCATATAGACCGATTACCCTCATGAACTCTGACGTTAAAATCTACTCTAAAATTCTCGCGACAAGGCTTGCGCGGAATATAGAGCAGCTTGTAAGCCAGTCCCAACACGGATTTATTCCAGGCAAGGGAACCACCCAACATGTCAGGACAGGTATTACAATGTTTGATGCAGCAGGAACCCTGGGCGACCCTATCGCAGCATTGTTTTTAGATGCAGAAAAGGCCTTCGATAGGGTCGCCTGGGAGTACCTTTGGGCCGTCCTGAGATGGTGTGGTATAGGGCAAGGTTACATAACAGCTATACAAGCTCTATATAAAGGACCCACAGCCAGAGTTAGAGTCAATAGAGGGTATTCAGATGTAGTTAAGATCTGTAGGGGGACAAGACAGGGTTGTCCCTCGTCCCCACTTCTCTTTGCTTTATTTCTTGAACCATTACTACGACTCCTGGAGAGAAATGGTGGAATACCCCCAATGGTCTTGAATGGTAGAATAGTTAAAATTCTTGCATACGCTGACGACGTGGCTATACTAACACCCGACCCTGCTATGGCTATAATAGAGGTGGAGCGAGAAGCCACCAAGTTTGGGCACTTGTCGGGTTATAGCTTAAATAAATCAAAGACCATGATAGTCAAGAATAAACACACAGTCTGCACGAACCCCAGGGTGGTTATGTCAGCTACCTATTTGGGTATTGTAATTGCAGCTAACATCGACGCTATTGTTGAGGTAAATATGACCCCTGTCATGGCTAAAGTAAAACTAGACTTAGATAGAGTGAATAATTTACATCTCTCCTTAGTCGGAGTCACTAATGTGGTGAAAATGACAATCTTGCCAAAATTCCTCTACTTATTCAGAGCAATTCCTTTATTCTTTGAATCTAAATGGTTCAATATGCTGGAGGGTATACTTAACAGGTTCATATGGGCACACGGAAAAACACGTAGAGCGTACAGATTCATGTCTCTACCTAGAGAAAGAGGAGGATGGGGTGCTCCCGATTTTAGATTATACTATTCGGCATCTGCCCTACAATACATGCAGGGTTTAATTGGAGGAGGGGGGATTCTACAGAAAGTTAACTCCTCGTCGACGGAGGTTTATGCAATTTTATTGGGTCAAGAGACAGAAAACTGTTTATTAGAATATACAGATTTTGCTTGTCTCAGAAGAAAACAATTCAAAACTCTAGATGCGGCTATTAAAGTATGGAATGCATTTTTGAAAAAAATGGGGATGGGAAGATTTCATAGATATGTCAGACTGTATAACAATAGATCCTTTCCCTCCGAAATATTTTCGGACTCAGTTATGTCTGTATGGGACCAAAAGGGAATTAAGAAACTTGGAGATTTAAGAGATTTAAAGGGAATAGCGCAGTTTAGTACACTTGTAAGCATATTTGATTTAAGTAAACGGGACTTCTTCAAGTATTTACAGATTAGGAGTTTTTTGGGTAAAAAGCAGGGCGGCTCAGTAGGGTATCAAACCAATGATTTTTTGGAGATCTTAAGTTCAGGCGGGGAACATACGATTAGGTCAGCGTATGCTATTCTAGTTAAAACTAAAGTGGATGATCTAGATAAATATAAATATAAGTGGGTGGAGAAACTTCAAGGGGGAATAGATGATTTCCAGGAGTCGCTGGAACTGGGACGTACCATACTGTGCTCGGCCTCCCTGCAATCGCAGCATTATAAAACATTATTTTCGTTATACCACACCTCAGATAGAATTGCTAAATGGGGTGGTACTAGTGGGACTACCTACCCTCGCTGTAGCTCGTCAGAAGCAGATATTATCCACATGTTTGCTACCTGTCCTCAATTATACACGTTAAAAAGGGAAATTGAGACCTTTTTTGCCCTTGCACTAGGGTTACAGGTATCGTTAAACCCCCTGATGATTTTATTGGGAATCGGAAATAGCGAGCTAGATAAAGAATTTTTATTTATGGCTATGGCGGTGTATAGACTAACTCTAGCCAGGGCATGGTTAGACGTAATCCCCCCCCTCCATGCAAATATGGTTGGCAAATTTAATCTCCATATTTAATTTAGAAAAACCTATATATGCCAGGAAGGGAAGAACCGGGAGAGCCTTAGGCTTAAGAATATGGAAGCCATTAGCACGGTGGAGGGACGGGATAGGGTAGAGAATAGAAGACCGAGGGGGTCTTGTTTGTCTGTTTGTTAATTTTCTTCTTTTGATTAAGTCAAGTTATGATATGATACGATTACTTAAATTTAAACTTTGTGGATAAAGTCTCAATGGTGTGTATGATACCTCTATCGGGGGAATATGTATTGATGAATATAAATGTGCAACGTTGAAAGTAAAATAAAATATATTAAAAACAAAGAAATTATGACACATCTGTTGGCGCAAAAGTGATGCATTGCTGGAGTTGCTCATGAAAGTGATGCAACTCCAGCAATGCGCCACAACTGATAGGTGAGTCCCATTTAAGAAGCCCTGCGTCATTCCTTATGCCTGGTCTGAGCAGGCGTACGGATTTTGACTCAGTGAAGATGTAGAGTGATGCTGTGAAATGTTGTAAGTTTCACTGCGTCAGTTCTACATGACTTTTTGAATGGGAACGCCCACCTTGCATACATTATACCTGACACAGGTATAATGTGGCGCAGAGCTTTACGTGACGCATCTCCCTAGATGCGTCACTTTGTAAATTGACCGCAACGTGGCGCATTGTTTACGCCGCTGCCGCATCACAAAAAGTAACGCAAAAGCAGCACAATAGTGTTGCAAGGGGCTTGTAAATCTGCCCCTTAGTCTTTTTTTATGATTGTTGTTGTTGGCCTTTTTTTTGCTATTGTTATTTTATTTTTAAGAAAGCTGCTTTACCTTAGAACATCCTTTACTTGGGCACCACCACACCCCCTCAAAAGGCCACGTGCCGCTCACCCCATAGAAACAGAGTGGCTAGGGGCCTTCCCTATTGCCCTTGCACCCCTTCTCTTGCCTCGATATCTGACCAGTGTCAGACCCAAGTGAAGGCGGGACCTGTTGCCCTTGACCGGAAGTGAAGGAGGTATCACAGGACCAAAACAGAAAGAAAAGCCATTATCGCCATGGTCTCACCCAGCTGGTACCCACCAGGCCCACCGTTACACCCATGTCCCTGTGCAGGAAGCCAGACAGCGTGGGCAGCCATAACACATTTGAAAGTGTTTTCTTCTTACATGCACTGTTCAAAAATTGCTCTGATAAAGGAAGAAAACATTCCTAATTACATAACTGAACACAATCTTTGCTGATTAACAGACTTGCAAAAACATCACTGTATATTCCTGGGAAAAATATCTGAGCAAAAAGCCACACTTTTCTCTGAGGCAGAATTCTGCATCCCTAACTCATTGAGACAGTAGACATTCCTTCGCTCCCCAGATCTATGCGCACAAGGCAGAATGACTATAGGAAAAGAGCGAAGGTTGCAGGGCTGTTGAGACTCTTACAGTTAGACTTAGTATGCCTCCAGGAGACGCATATCGAAGCATCGCATTTATATCTGCTGGAACAACTGGGATTTGATGTAATTGCAGCAAGTAGACAACATACTAGAACCAGGGGGGTAGCAATATTAGGAAGACTTAGGGATCTTGTGGTGCATAGGAAAAAGGAGGACCAATGGGGAAGATGGGTCATGGTGGATCTATGCTTTAAAGGGACACGGTTCACATTAGTCAATATTTACGGTCCTACTGAAGATGACCCGGATGTTTGGCAGTATATGGATATGGAAATGCCACAGTGGCCAGAACCTATTGTATGCTGTGGGGACTTCAATATCCATGACCCGAGAAGCTCTTTTATAGAACCTAGTGGGAGGTACTTAGGGAGAAAGAAGAAATCATATAGAGCCCTTGCCGCCATGACCCAGCACAATTCTTTAGGGGATCCATGGATGAAGTACCATCCCAATATAGATGGCAGTACATTTTATTCCGCACCACACAAAGTATTAGTCAGATTGGACTATTTCCTGATATCTAACTCTTTAATTTGTAACTCAAAAATAGAGAAACAACCTAGGGTTATATCTGATCATAATCCGCTTGTTTTAACCCTAAACACCATTCAGATAAATACTATAAAAACACAGTGGACTTTTGAGCGTAGTTTATTAAAAGATGAGGCATACCAGAATCATATGAAGAGCTGGATAACAAACTATTGGGAAGATAATAGAGGTACGGCATCCCCCGGCTCAGTTTGGGATTGCTTTAAGGCTGGGGTTCGGGGGGAAACGATGAGTTTTGTAATGGCAAGGAGGAAAAGGGAAAAAAGGCATTTGGAAGGTATAAGGCTTAAGTTATATGTAGCAGAAGAAAATTTAGCAACAGCCATAACGCAGGGAATACCACTTGACCCCTATATACTCAGCCTGGTTGCTCTTAAGGGGGACGCTACGGAGGGCATCATTGCAAAAGCCACTGAAAAATATCTTGTACATAAACGGGATACCTATGAGCTAAGTGAGAGGGTTGGGCATATTTTGGCTGTTAGAATTAGACAACGGGCAGCAAAGGCTGACATTAAGGAGATACAAGACTCCCATGGAAACCTGAGTACTGACTCAGACTTTATTAGAGAAGTATTTCACAAGTTTTATACTGACTTGTACTCTTTAGAAGAAATAAGGGACCCAACTGACATAGAAAGATACCTCACTGACATCTCTGCCCCTGTTCTTTTGTCAGAGGATAGGGAGATGCTAGACGCCCCTTTACAAGTAGAAGAGATTAGAGGGGCACTGGAGAATCTCCCCTCGGGGAAAGCTGCGGGCCGGATCAAATTCCAGTGGAATTTTATAAAATTTTTCAGGATATCCTGCTTGTTGAGATGATTCATATAATGCTCTACACACAGCAAGGAGGTACCCCCCTGGAGTCTTGGGGGGGGGCGGATATTGTTGTTATTCCAAAAAAAGGGAACTCCCCTATTTCCCCTGCCTCATATAGACCGATTACCCTCATGAACTCTGACGTTAAAATCTACTCTAAAATTCTCGCGACAAGGCTTGCGCGGAATATAGAGCAGCTTGTAAGCCAGTCCCAACACGGATTTATTCCAGGCAAGGGAACCACCCAACATGTCAGGACAGTTATTACAATGTTTGATGCAGCAGGAACCCTGGGCGACCCTATCGCAGCATTGTTTTTAGATGCAGAAAAGGCCTTCGATAGGGTCGCCTGGGAGTACCTTTGGGCCGTCCTGAGATGGTGTGGTATAGGGCAAGGTTACATAACAGCTATACAAGCTCTATATAAAGGACCCACAGCCAGAGTTAGAGTCAATAGAGGGTATTCAGATGTAGTTAAGATCTGTAGGGGGACAAGACAGGGTTGTCCCTCGTCCCCACTTCTCTTTGCTTTATTTCTTGAACCATTACTACGACTCCTGGAGAGAAATGGTGGAATACCCCCAATGGTCTTGAATGGTAGAATAGTTAAAATTCTTGCATACGCTGACGACGTGGCTATACTAACACCCGACCCTGCTATGGCTATAATAGAGGTGGAGCGAGAAGCCACCAAGTTTGGGCACTTGTCGGGTTATAGCTTAAATAAATCAAAGACCATGATAGTCAAGAATAAACACACAGTCTGCACGGACCCCAGGGTGGTTATGTCAGCTACCTATTTGGGTATTGTAATTGCAGCTAACATCGACGCTATTGTTGAGGTAAATATGACCCCTGTCATGGCTAAAGTAAAACTAGACTTAGATAGAGTGAATAATTTACATCTCTCCTTAGTCGGAGTCACTAATGTGGTGAAAATGACAATCTTGCCAAAATTCCTCTACTTATTCAGAGCAATTCCTTTATTCTTTGAATCTAAATGGTTCAATATGCTGGAGGGTATACTTAACAGGTTCATATGGGCACACGGAAAAACACGTAGAGCGTACAGATTCATGTCTCTACCTAGAGAAAGAGGAGGATGGGGTGCTCCCGATTTTAGATTATACTATTCGGCATCTGCCCTACAATACATGCAGGGTTTAATTGGAGGAGGGGGGATTCTACAGAAAGTTAACTCCTCGTCGACGGAGGTTTATGCAATTTTATTGGGTCAAGAGACAGAAAACTGTTTATTAGAATATACAGATTTTGCTTGTCTCAGAAGAAAACAATTCAAAACTCTAGATGCGGCTATTAAAGTATGGAATGCATTTTTGAAAAAAATGGGGATGGGAAGATTTCATAGATATGTCAGACTGTATAACAATAGATCCTTTCCCTCCGAAATATTTTCGGACTCAGTTATGTCTGTATGGGACCAAAAGGGAATTAAGAAACTTGGAGATTTAAGAGATTTAAAGGGAATAGCGCAGTTTAGTACACTTGTAAGCATATTTGATTTAAGTAAACGGGACTTCTTCAAGTATTTACAGATTAGGAGTTTTTTGGGTAAAAAGCAGGGCGGCTCAGTAGGGTATCAAACCAATGATTTTTTGGAGATCTTAAGTTCAGGCGGGGAACATACGATTAGGTCAGCGTATGCTATTCTAGTTAAAACTAAAGTGGATGATCTAGATAAATATAAATATAAGTGGGTGGAGAAACTTCAAGGGGGAATAGATGATTTCCAGGAGTCGCTGGAACTGGGACGTACCATACTGTGCTCGGCCTCCCTGCAATCGCAGCATTATAAAACATTATTTTCGTTATACCACACCCCAGATAGAATTGCTAAATGGGGTGGTACTAGTGGGACTACCTGCCCTCGCTGTAGCTCGTCAGAAGCAGATATTATCCACATGTTTGCTACCTGTCCTCAATTATACACGTTAAAAAGGGATATTGAGAGCTTTTTTGCCCTTGCACTAGGGTTACAGGTATCGTTAAACCCCCTGATGATTTTATTGGGAATCGGAAATAGCGAGCTAGATAAAGAATTTTTATTTATGGCTATGGCGGTGTATAGACTAACTCTAGCCAGGGCATGGTTAGACGTAATCCCCCCCCTCCATGCAAATATGGTTGGCAAATTTAATCTCCATATTTAATTTAGAAAAACCTATATATGCCAGGAAGGGAAGAACCGGGAGAGCCTTAGGCTTAAGAATATGGAAGCCATTAGCACGGTGGAGGGACGGGATAGGGTAGAGAATAGAAGACCGAGGGGGTCTTGTTTGTCTGTTTGTTAATTTTCTTCTTTTGATTAAGTCAAATTATGATATGATACGATTACTTAAATTTAAACTTTGTGGATAAAGTCTCAATGGTGTGTATGATACCTCTATCGGGGGAATATGTATTGATGAATATAAATGTGCAACGTTGAAAGTAAAATAAAATATATTAAAAACAAAGAAATTATGACACATCTGTTGGCGCAAAAGTGATGCATTGCTGGAGTTGCTCATGAAAGTGATGCAACTCCAGCAATGCGCCACAACTGATAGGTGAGTCCCATTTAAGAAGCCCTGCGTCATTCCTTATGCCTGGTCTGAGCAGGCGTACGGATTTTGACTCAGTGAAGATGTAGAGTGATGCTGTGAAATGTTGTAAGTTTCACTGCGTCAGTTCTACATGACTTTTTGAATGGGACCGCCCACCTTGCATACATTATACCTGACACAGGTATAATGTGGCGCAGAGCTTTACGTGACGCATCTCCCTAGATGCGTCACTTTGTAAATTGACCGCAACGTGGCGCATTGTTTACGCCGCTGCCGCATCACAAAAAGTAACGCAAAAGCAGCACAATAGTGTTGCAAGGGGCTTGTAAATCTGCCCCTTAGTCTTTTTTTATGATTGTTGTTGTTGGCCTTTTTTTTGCTATTGTTATTTTATTTTTAAGAAAGCTGCTTTACCTTAGAACATCCTTTACTTGGGCACCACCACACCCCCTCAAAAGGCCACGTGCTGCTCACCCCATAGAAACAGAGTGGCTAGGGGCCTTCCCTATTGCCCTTGCACCCCTTCTCTTGCCTCGATATCTGACCAGTGTCAGACCCAAGTGAAGGCGGGACCTGTTGCCCTTGACCGGAAGTGAAGGAGGTATCACAGGACCAAAACAGAAAGAAAAGCCATTATCGCCATGGTCTCACCCAGCTGGTACCCACCAGGCCCACCGTTACACCCATGTCCCTGTGCAGGAAGCCAGACAGCGTGGGCAGCCATAACACATTTGAAAGTGTTTTCTTCTTACATGCACTGTTCAAAAATTGCTCTGATAAAGGAAGAAAACATTCCTAATTACATAACTGAACACAATCTTTGCTGATTAACAGACTTGCAAAAACATCACTGTATATTCCTGGGAAAAATATCTGAGCAAAAAGCCACACTTTTCTCTGAGGCAGAATTCTGCATCCCTAACTCATTGAGACAGTAGACATTCCTTCGCTCCCCAGATCTATGCGCACAAGGCAGAATGACTATAGGAAAAGAGCGAAGGTTGCAGGGCTGTTGAGACTCTTACAGTTAGACTTAGTATGCCTCCAGGAGACGCATATCGAAGCATCGCAGTTATATCTGCTGGAACAACTGGGATTTGATGTAATTGCAGCAAGTAGACAACATACTAGAACCAGGGGGGTAGCAATATTAGGAAGACTTAGGGATCTTGTGGTGCATAGGAAAAAGGAGGACCAATGGGGAAGATGGGTCATGGTGGATCTATGCTTTAAAGGGACACGGTTCACATTAGTCAATATTTACGGTCCTACTGAAGATGACCCGGATGTTTGGCAGTATATGGATATGGAAATGCCACAGTGGCCAGAACCTATTGTATGCTGTGGGGACTTCAATATCCATGACCCGAGAAGCTCTTTTATAGAACCTAGTGGGAGGTACTTAGGGAGAAAGAAGAAATCATATAGAGCCCTTGCCGCCATGACCCAGCACAATTCTTTAGGGGATCCATGGATGAAGTACCATCCCAATATAGATGGCAGTACATTTTATTCCGCACCACACAAAGTATTAGTCAGATTGGACTATTTCCTGATATCTAACTCTTTAATTTGTAACTCAAAAATAGAGAAACAACCTAGGGTTATATCTGATCATAATCCGCTTGTTTTAACCCTAAACACCATTCAGATAAATACTATAAAAACACAGTGGACTTTTGAGCGTAGTTTATTAAAAGATGAGGCATACCAGAATCATATGAAGAGCTGGATAACAAACTATTGGGAAGATAATAGAGGTACGGCATCCCCCGGCTCAGTTTGGGATTGCTTTAAGGCTGGGGTTCGGGGGGAAACGATGAGTTTTGTAATGGCAAGGAGGAAAAGGGAAAAAAGGCATTTGGAAGGTATAAGGCTTAAGTTATATGTAGCAGAAGAAAATTTAGCAACAGCCATAACGCAGGGAATACCACTTGACCCCTATATACTCAGCCTGGTTGCTCTTAAGGGGGACGCTACGGAGGGCATCATTGCAAAAGCCACTGAAAAATATCTTGTACATAAACGGGATACCTATGAGCTAAGTGAGAGGGTTGGGCATATTTTGGCTGTTAGAATTAGACAACGGGCAGCAAAGGCTGACATTAAGGAGATACAAGACTCCCAGGGAAACCTGAGTACTGACTCAGACTTTATTAGAGAAGTATTTCACAAGTTTTATACTGACTTGTACTCTTTAGAAGAAATAAGGGACCCAACTGACATAGAAAGATACCTCACTGACATCTCTGCCCCTGTTCTTTTGTCAGAGGATAGGGAGATGCTAGACGCCCCTTTACAAGTAGAAGAGATTAGAGGGGCACTGGAGAATCTCCCCTCGGGGAAAGCTGCGGGGCCGGATCAAATTCCAGTGGAATTTTATAAAATTTTTCAGGATATCCTGCTTGTTAAGATGATTCATATAATGCTCTACACACAGCAAGGAGGTACCCCCCCGGAGTCTTGGGGGGGGGCGGATATTGTTGTTATTCCAAAAAAAGGGAACTCCCCTATTTCCCCTGCCTCATATAGACCGATTACCCTCATGAACTCTGACGTTAAAATCTACTCTAAAATTCTCGCGACAAGGCTTGCGCGGAATATAGAGCAGCTTGTAAGCCAGTCACAACACGGATTTATTCCAGGCAAGGGAACCACCCAACATGTCAGGACAGTTATTACAATGTTTGATGCAGCAGGAACCCTGGGCGACCCTATCGCAGCATTGTTTTTAGATGCAGAAAAGGCCTTCGATAGGGTCGCCTGGGAGTACCTTTGGGCAGTCCTGAGATGGTGTGGTATAGGGCAAGGTTACATAACAGCTATACAAGCTCTATATAAAGGACCCACAGCCAGAGTTAGAGTCAATAGAGGGTATTCAGATGTAGTTAAGATCTGTAGGGGGACAAGACAGGGTTGTCCCTCGTCCCCACTTCTCTTTGCTTTATTTCTTGAACCATTACTACGACACCTGGAGAGAAATGGTGGAATACCCCCAATGGTCTTGAATGGTAGAATAGTTAAAATTCTTGCATACGCTGACGACGTGGCTATACTAACACCCGACCCTGCTATGGCTATAATAGAGGTGGAGCGAGAAGCCACCAAGTTTGGGCACTTGTCGGGTTATAGCTTAAATAAATCAAAGACCATGATAGTCAAGAATAAACACACAGTCTGCACGGACCCCAGGGTGGTTATGTCAGCTACCTATTTGGGTATTGTAATTGCAGCTAACATCGACGCTATTGTTGAGGTAAATATGACCCCTGTCATGGCTAAAGTAAAACTAGACTTAGATAGAGTGAATAATTTACATCTCTCCTTAGTCGGAGTCACTAATGTGGTGAAAATGACAATCTTGCCAAAATTCCTCTACTTATTCAGAGCAATTCCTTTATTCTTTGAATCTAAATGGTTCAATATGCTGGAGGGTATACTTAACAGGTTCATATGGGCACACGGAAAAACACGTAGAGCGTACAGATTCATGTCTCTACCTAGAGAAAGAGGAGGATGGGGTGCTCCCGATTTTAGATTATACTATTTGGCATCTGCCCTACAATACATGCAGGGTTTAATTGGAGGAGGGGGGATTCTACAGAAAGTTAACTCCTCGTCGACGGAGGTTTATGCAATTTTATTGGGTCAAGAGACAGAAAACTGTTTATTAGAATATACAGATTTTGCTTGTCTCAGAAGAAAACAATTCAAAACTCTAGATGCGGCTATTAAAGTATGGAATGCATTTTTGAAAAAAATGGGGATGGGAAGATTTCATAGATATGTCAGACTGTATAACAATAGATCCTTTCCCTCCGAAATATTTTCGGACTCAGTTATGTCTGTATGGGACCAAAAGGGAATTAAGAAACTTGGGGATTTAAGAGATTTAAAGGGAATAGCGCAGTTTAGTACACTTGTAAGCATATTTGATTTAAGTAATCGGGACTTCTTCAAGTATTTACAGATTAGGAGTTTTTTGGGTAAAAAGCAGGGCGGCTCAGTAGGGTATCAAACCAATGATTTTTTGGAGATCTTAAGTTCAGGCGGGGAACATACGATTAGATCAGCGTATGCTATTTTAGTTAAAACTAAAGTGGATGATCTAGATAAATATAAATATAAGTGGGTGGAGAAACTTCAAGGGGGAATAGATGATTTCCAGAAGTCGCTGGAACTGGGACGTACCATACTGTGCTCGGCCTCCCTGCAATCGCAGCATTATAAAACATTATTTTCGTTATACCACACCCCAGATAGAATTGCTAAATGGGGTGGTACTAGTGGGACTACCTGCCCTCGCTGTAGCTCGTCAGAAGCAGATATTATCCACATGTTTGCTACCTGTCCTCAATTATACACGTTAAAAAGGGATATTGAGAGCTTTTTTGCCCTTGCACTAGGGTTACAGGTATCGTTAAACCCCCTGATGATTTTATTGGGAATCGGAAATAGCGAGCTAGATAAAGAATTTTTATTTATGGCTATGGCGGTGTATAGACTAACTCTAGCCAGGGCATGGTTAGACGTAATCCCCCCCTCCATGCAAATATGGTTGGCAAATTTAATCTCCATATTTAATTTAGAAAAACCTATATATGCCAGGAAGGGAAGAACCGGGAGAGCTTTAGGCTTAAGAATATGGAAGCCATTAGCACGGTGGAGGGACGGGATAGGGTAGAGAATAGAAGACCGAGGGGGTCTTGTTTGTCTGTTTGTTAATTTTCTTCTTTTGATTAAGTCAAATTATGATATGATACGATTACTTAAATTTAAACTTTGTGGATAAAGTCTCAATGGTGTGTATGATACCTCTATCGGGGGAATATGTATTCATGAATATAAATGTGCAACGTTGAAAGTAAAATAAAATATATTAAAAACAAAGAAATTATGACAAATCTGTTGGCGCAAAAGTGATGCATTGCTGGAGTTGCTCATGAAAGTGATGCAACTCCAGCAATGCGCCACAACTGATAGGTGAGTCCCATTTAAGAAGCCCTGCGTCATTCCTTATGCCTGGTCTGAGCAGGCGTACGGATTTTGACTCAGTGAAGATGTAGAGTGATGCTGTGAAATGTTGTAAGTTTCACTGCGTCAGTTCTACATGACTTTTTGAATGGGAACGCCCACCTTGCATACATTATACCTGACACAGGTATAATGTGGCGCAGAGCTTTACGTGACGCATCTCCCTAGATGCGTCACTTTGTAAATTGACCGCAGCGTGGCGCATTGTTTACGCCGCTGCCGCATCACAAAAAGTAACGCAAAAGCAGCACAATAGTGTTGCAAGGGGCTTGTAAATCTGCCCCTTAGTCTTTTTTTATGATTGTTGTTGTTGGCCTTTTTTTTGCTATTGTTATTTTATTTTTAAGAAAGCTGCTTTACCTTAGAACATCCTTTACTTGGGCACCACCACACCCCCTCAAAAGGCCAGGTGCCGCTCACCCCATAGAAACAGAGTGGCTAGGGGACTTCCCTATTGCCCTTGCACCCCTTCTCTTGCCTCGATATCTGACCAGTGTCAGACCCAAGTGAAGGCGGGACCTGTTGCCCTTGACCGGAAGTGAAGGAGGTATCACAGGACCAAAACAGAAAGAAAAGCCATTAGCACCATGGTCTCACCCAGCTGGTACCCACCAGGCCCACCGTTACACCCATGTCCCTGTGCAGGAAGCCAGACAGCGTGGGCAGCCATAACACATTTGAAAGTGTTTTCTTCTTACATGCACTGTTCAAAAATGGCTCTGATAAAGGAAGAAAACATTCCTAATTACATAACTGAACACAATCTTTGCTGATTAACAGACTTGCAAAAACATCACTGTATATTCCTGGGAAAAACATCTGAGCAAAAAGCCACACTTTTCTCTGAGGCAGAATTCTGCATCCCTAACTCATTGAGACAGTAGACATTCCTTCGCTCCCCAGATCTATGCGCACAAGGCAGAAGCCCGGATGGAGAAAAACAAATCACACTCTCCCCTTGAAATGTGAAACACTTCACAATACATGATGCCGAGGAAAGAAAAGGTACTCGGACTCTAACTCTCTACCTTCCCGATTGAGCACCTGCCTTCTTATCCTTAGCTGTATAGACACTCATACCACGTGAAGGAGAAACGTGTGCCCTGCACCAACAGGAATTCACAGAGAGGGGGTGAACAGCAGATCTCCGACATAACAGAACACCAATATCGGGTGAAAGGTGTCAAACAGAGGAGGCAGCAGTAATTGATTACCCCATGGCGTGCACTTCCGTACCGGGCCCAGTGATCTGTCCAAACTCCCCCATCCATGAGTCCTGGTCAGGACCGAACCTGACAAGAATTAGATACTGCCATAGTTATGCTCCAGTGAAGGAGCCCACAGTTCTAGAGACGGGATATGTGGCTGTTATGAGCCACAGGGAAGGCACGCCAGGGTTCCCTTAACACCCTCGAATCGCTCCCCTGGTACTAGGAGATCCCGAGCGTAGATTAGTGCTCTGGGCAGCAGGTGGCAGACAGGAGTACCTTCGATGGGGGCACCCTGAAAGGAAACCCATCAGAGAGGAGGAAGCACTCAGCCTGGGGGGGGGGGGGGGGGTTAACCCCTGCATCCAGACACTCCCTAGATGACCACTGGCAGCCAAGGGGACCAGGTGAGGTGGCCCTACCTCTGCACCCATCCACCATGCTATGCTGCCCGTCCCCCACAACTGCCACGTTGGAGCCATCTGTGGTGCGCTTCTTCCAACATGCACATATCTGTCTCGAGGCCAGTTAAATGGACCCTGCATGTTATCCTAGCATTCTTACATTTATCAACCCGGGCCTAATGAAGTCCCACGCCTGGCTCTTAGAGAATGGTTAAATTGCTATGATGAGATGATGAGAATCTTATGGGATTTCTCTAGAGCACCCCGCAACTCCTCTCCATTTGAATCAGGTGAACAGTGCCAAATGTGGAAATGTATTTCCCTCTGCCCATCAAAAACCCCGTCAGTCTTCCGTCCTGGTTTCTTAGGATCTCCTTTTTTAATGTCAGGGAGGCCTTTTGAAGTATCTCGTGCAAAGACACATTCAGCAAGTCTCGAAGCGTATCTGATTGCGCATAGCTTATATATATTTCCTCTCACATTGGATACAATGGTTGCCTCCTGGCCACATTCTGTTGCTCTCCACGAGCACATCTGCTTATCATAAAAGTCACACCATCTTGTTTGTGCTGTGAGTGTCTTGTATTAATGTCTGAGCTAATCCCTGACTTCCCTCAAGGGCATATATGCTCAGCTGAGTGCTAAGGTCAGTAGGTCATTTCTTGGAACTGTGTGTGTTCTTTTACCAACGATCAGACCCCCAACCCAGTGACTAGAACAAGTATTGAAACTCCGGTTTCAGCACATATTTTACTGGTTTGTCTATTTCTGTCTTAAGTATCTCATTTATAGGAAAGGGAGTCGGCTCACAAGATAGTGTCAGTGTAAGTATTTCTATTTCCATATCAGTGTGGTTCTTGTGATCATACAGAAGCCCAGCAGCCTAGCTGTTGATACTAAATTAGCTTCATGTCCAACATCAGCTGCTGCCTGCCCAGGGTTGTAAGTTCGTTAGCAAACACAAGGAAGTAACACCCCCCAACAGCCAGGCTAGCTCGAATCCAGTGCCAAAGTGAGCAAGGGACTCACTTCTAGGCATATCCTACCAACTAAGGGCAAACAAAGCAACCACAAGAAAATGATGGACGGAGCGCTGATACTTTTCAGACACGCACCTCCAGTCACAAATCTTAGTTTAATCCATCATCGTTCTTTAGCTTACTACGCCACCCCAGTTCAGACACAGCCATATGCAAATCAGTCTTGACCCTGATCTTCATGGGCACAGTCCAGCCGAAAATGCCAAGCCAGGTATTACCTGGACCAGAACCAAGCATCCTAGGACCTGTTTCAGGGTAATACCCCTCATCAGCCAGGCTAGCTCAAATCCAGTACCAAAGTGAGCGAGGCATCCACGTCTGGGCATACCCTACCAATTTAGGGAAAACAAAGCAAACACAAGGAGATGATGAAGGGAGCACTGAAACTTTACCGACACTCACATCATCGTTCTTTAGCTCACTTCGCCACCCTAGTACTGAACGAATATGCGATGTCACATTGCATGTGCTACATCGCATGCGATTACAACGCAGTCGTTACAACGACTGCGTTGTTACAACACAAACCATTACATCACAAGTCATTTCTACAACTTGCTGTAGGGGGCGCGCTGGACTTAAGAACAGTATAATTTACTATTCCAACTCCAGCGTGTGCAACAATGGGAAGGCGTTGGAATAGTAAATTATACTATTCCTTAGTTTAGCGCGCCCCCTACAGCAAGTCGTAGAAACAACTTGCGGTGTAATGGTTTGCGTTGTAACAATGCGGTCGTTGTAATAACTGCATTGTAATTGCATGCAATGTAGTGCATGCAATGTAAATGCTGTTTCCCGTTCAGACCCCGCCATATGCAAATCAGTCTTGACCCTGTTCCTCATGGGAACAGTCCTGCCCGAACTGCCAAACCAGGTCTTCCCTGGACCGGAAACAGGCATTCTGCGACCAGTTTTAGGTAATGCCCCTCATCAGCCAGGCTAGCTTGAATCAAGTGACAATGTTAGCAAGGGACCCACGTCTGGGCATACCTGACGAACTTAGGGTGAACAAAGCAAACACAAGGAGATGATGGACAGAGTGCTGAAACTTTTCAGACACTCACTGATAGACTTGGCATCTTTTGGCGTGTTTCCCCTTAGGTTTTGCTTTCTGACCTCCCGGTTTTGACTCTGTTTTTGCTGGCGTAGTGTTTCTGCACACTTTTCTCACTGCTGATCAGTGGTAAACTGCAAGTACTCCTGTGGTAAATTGTGTTATGGATTGGTGTTTCCATGATTGGATATTTGATTTACTTGTTAGTCCCTAGTGAAGTGCACTGAGTGTTCCAGGGCCTGTGAATCAAATGCTACAAGTGGGCCTGCAGCAATGATTGTGCCAACCACGTGAGTAGCCCTGAAAAAGTAACTCAGACCCGCCATTGCGGAGTCTCCACACAGTTTGTAACTGCCATGTTGACTTGGTCAGTGCACACAGCTGTCAGTCCCTCACCTTCCCTTTTCTTACATGTCAGCCACCCGTAAGGTAGGCCCAAGGTACCCCTGTGGGCCGGGTGCAGTGTATGTGAAAGGTAGGACATGCCCTGGTGTGTGTGGCATGTCCTGATAGCGAATTATGGCCAATTTCGTTTTTCGCTATTGCAAGGCTACCTGTTCCCCATAGGACAGAATGGGGAGTTTGTTTATAACATCTTATAAACATAACTGGCCTTGGGAATTAGGTAGGGAAATAAAGTTTAGTATGCCTGTACTCAGAATCTAAAGATGCATCTTTTAGTGAAGGTGATTTTTATATTCTGTGTTTGAAAATACCACTTTTAGAAAGTAGGTATTTTCTTGCACAGTCATCCCGTGTGCCTCTGCTGGAATGTGGATTGCCTGTATGGGTTTTGGATGACTAAAGGCTGGGGAGCAGGAGTGGCTCCAGATAGTCCAGGTGGGTCAGGAAAGGGCTGAATAGACCTAGACTGCAATTGGGAAAGGGGGAGGAGATTTCCTTGCACCTCAAAGGGCCTGGTCTGCCTCTGACCATGCCATCTCCACCTCCTGCCAGGAAGTCACATAAGAGAAGGCAGAACTGGTTCTGGCTGGGCACAGACACTCCCTGCCTAGGAGATCAAAAGATTTTGGGATATAAATATTGGGGCCCAGACCCCTGAACTTTAGAACTCTTTTGGACCAAGATGACTGCCAAGAAGAAGACCCGGAGAAGCTGTGAGGAGGAACTACCACTTTGCTGTGTGCTTTGCTGTGTTGGCCTGCAGTGGCTGCTTCTGTCTTGGGCAGTGAAAGGACTGGACTGAACTTTCTGCAATCTACTTGTGAGTTTCTTCAAGAGCTTGAGGTAGAGCTCGCTCCCTGTTCAAGAAGTCTCAGGAACAGCAAAGACTTCAAGCTGTTCTGCCCTCAGCACTGGCGACTGTGTGTTTTGTGTTGCAATAGAAGAAAAGCAACCCGATGATGTCTATGACACCGCTGCTGACTCCGTGTCCTGAAGGCACCGCAGAGGACACCGCCACAATGCTGCACTGCGACCCTGGTCTCACTGACAACGCCTGCTTACGCCCCCACCGAGCCACTGCTCGCACCACAATCTGTGGGCACCGCAATCCACACCGCCTCACTTCACGACGACGCCTTGGTATCCCCGATGACGCCGCTCCATGCCAAAATCGACGCTGCTGCTTGCATCATGGTTCCAGGGCACCGCTCATACAGTTACACGATGCACCGCTCTCATCCCGCACAGCAGCTTTGGTCTACCGACACCGGCGCCATTGACTCCAGTTCGTCAGCCAATGACAGCACTTCAGCAATGACGACGCCGCTGCTTGCATCGTGACCTGCCAGCACCGCGATGAGCACAGCCTTCACCTCGCACCACAACCCTGGTCTCACCGACGATGGCATCTGATGCCACCACCGAGCCGCTGAGGGCACCGCACGCCGCACCACTGCCCTTCGTACTGCAGCTCCTGACTCCAACAGAGAGGAGATCGATCTACAACGCGTGTGACTTTGAGGGCCCCAACGACTCCTGCACCGACCTCCACAACCGAGGCCTGTGGACGCCCTGCTTTCGGAAGCTCAATGAGAGGTCGCCGACGCCCTGCATTTCTAAAACGTACTGTTTGCTGGTCTTCCCGACACTTTAGCTGGCCCGCAACACTGCGGTCAGCCAGAACTGTTTGGATCTGTTTGCTCACAAAGCCGTGATAGCCCCGGACCGCGTTATCGACATCAAGGAACTGTTTTTCAAGCATATTTTGATAATCAATGATTTCTAAGTACTGCATTGTGGATTTTTATCATTTTTGGTCTTGTCTTAAGTATATAAAAATATTGGATATTTTTCTAAACTGGTGTGGTGTCCTTTTGTAGTGCTTACACTGTATTACTGTTAGTTATGTGCAATTGCTTTACACACTGCTTCTAAGATAAGCCTGACTGCTCGTGCCAAGCTACCAAGGGGGTGAGCAGGGGTTATTTTAGGAGTGTAACTGCTGCAGCGTTGAGTACAAAATCCCTCCCTCCGTCACAGACCAAAGATCTCACAAACATACACTATCCATACATTCGCTGGTGGGGCCCATAACACCAACATTCACTCACCATCAATCTGTGTTTCTCAGGAGGCGATTATCTTCCAAACGCTGACATGAAAGGAATTACCTCTTTACCCTAATGAGCAACAAATCTACGCAACCTTCTGATACTCATTAGGCCCTGAACTTCACCTTTAGTATTCCTCTCATAAATCGGGATGGATCAGTTAGTTGCTGGTTTAGGTTGACTTCCAATTCTCTAATTTACCTATTAATACATTTTCAATGAATAAACAACCCAACTTATTCTGTAGTTAATCAATTCAATCTTTATCTAATTAGCAAATTAAAACATTCATTTATTCAAGTCGCCAATCATCATATTGACCTATTCTGGCTAATTGACGTCCTCTAAGTCAAATTCGGTAGTCTCGCAAATCTATGCCCATCAAATTGAGTGATTTCAGTTCATCAGGAGTTTGGGCATTAATTCAGTCCATCAAAGATTCAGGGAAACAGCTGTCCTGCAGCGTCACCGTCCTCTCCGTCAGCATAACGTCAGGAAATCGAGAAAAGCCAAAAACGAACCAGCACCAACCTCTCTATTCTACCATAATTTATAGCAAAATCATTGACAAAATGTAACAAATATTGGTTGCCAGCTCCTCTGATTGGCCAATCGAAGATCGTCTGACAGAGTTCTCATGAACAAATGTCTCTTAGATCATCAGTCCTGCTGGTTCCGGTTTTAAGAGGCGTCTTATTGTTCTTCTGAAAAGCTGGCTTGCTTCCCAGGGCGACCTTGGTGGGTACAGTCTGGTTAGGGTCATGACGAGGCCACTGTAGCTGGCGTTAGCGCAGGCGAACTTCACCCAAAACCTCGTGTAGCGTCGACAGTCAAGTTAGGTACCGGAGGCAGCCATTTTGTGGCAGGCCAAAATGGTCAACTTAAGCAAAAGAAACACAAAACGAAATTAATACATAAAAATAACTACTAAAATGTTATTCCCTCGCTAATACCCATATGTGTATGTATTTATCTAGCAATAAGCAACACTCAAGCAATTTATACTTACTGAATAAAGCACAAATCACAAATAGATCACAAAAGCAACATATATCATGCAATATTCTAATTGTCTATCATTAGTATGCGTACATAATTTAGTTTACGAATTAATAAAGTCATGCAAAGCAATCCCACGTGTATTTCAGTTATTAATAGCATTGATTAATAATTTCCACTTCAATCTATTAGTTCGATTATAATTGAGTAATTAATTTAATTAGCATAAACATGCAAAAATGGGGAGGGTATACAAAATGTTTGCATTACCCGCTCCAGCAATCCCCCCTTTGGTGATTTTATCACCATACCAACCAAAAATGTTGTTTTGTCTTTTACGGAATAACTACCTTATCCTGACTAGAGTGGTGGTTTCTGCCTGGCTTTGGAACATGCCCTAGCCTACCAAAAATCCAATTTCTAACACTCAGTTACAGTCATAGATCTGCGTTAAATCCATCACCATTCTTTAGCTCACTTCACTGCCCCAGTTCAGACCCAGCCACATGCAAATCAGTCTTGACTCAGTTCCTCATGAGAACAGTACAGCCCGAACTGCCAAGCCAGGTCTTCCCTTGACCGGAAACTAGCATCCTGAGAACGATTTTGGGGGAACACCCCTCATTAGCCAGGCTTGCTTGAATCCAATGGCAAATTGAGCAAGGGAAACAAAAGGAGATAATGGACGGAGCGCTGAAACTTTTCAGACATTCACCCCCAGTCACAGCTCTAGGTTGAATCCATCATCGTTCTTTAGCTCACTTCGCCACCCCAGTTCAGACACAGCTATATGCAAATCCGTCTGACCCTGTGCCTCATGGGAACTGTCCAACCCGAACTGCGAAGGCATGTCTTCCCCAGACAGGAAACAAGCATCCTGGGCCTGGTTTCCTGCTAACAGCCCTCATCAGCCAGACTAGCTTGAGTCCAGTGGAAAAGTGAGCAAGGGACCCACACCTGGGCATACCCTGCCAACTTGAAGTGAACAAAACAAACACAAGGAGATGATAGACGGAGTGCTGAAACGTTTCAGACACTCACCCCCCAGTCACAGATTTGGGTTGAAACCATCACTGTTCTTTAGCTCACTTCCCTGCCCCAGTTCAGACCCAGCCATATGCTAATCAGTCTTGACCCTGTTCTTCATGGGAACTGTAAAGAACGAACAGCCAAGCCCGGTCTTCCCTGGATCGAAAAGAAGCAGCCTGGGACCTGTTTCAGAGTAACACCCCTCATCAGCCAGGCTAGCTTGAATTCAGTGGCAAAGTGAGCAAGGCACCCATGTCTGAGCATACACTGCAACTTAGGGAGAGCAAATCAAACACAAGGAGATGATGGAGGGAGTGCTGAAACTTTTCAGAGACTCACCGCCAGTCACAGATCTGGGCTTAATCCATAATCGTTTTTTAGCTCACTTTGCCACCCCAATTCAGACCCGGCCATGTGCAAATCAGTCTTGACCCTGTTCCCCATGAGAACAGTCCAGCCCAAACTGACAAGCCAGGTCTTTGCTGGACCAGAAACAAGAACCTGGGACTGGTTTCAGGGTGATGCCCCTCATCATGCCAGGTTAACTTGAATCCAGTGGCAAAGTGAGCAAGGGACCCATGTCTGGGCATACCCTGACAACTTAGGGTTGTGAGAAGTTGGCCTGGCATATGCTGGTCACTAGTTATAGTGGCCACCTTGCACCAGTCCAATTCGACTCTTATGGTAGATAGGTTTAAGACAACCTTTTAAAGAAAGCTATCCTAGTGGTAGCTGTGGAGAGCAGCCTTCAGGCTAAGTCTCTGAGGAATGTAAAGCAGCTTGTTTTACCTTATAATCTCTTGAATTACCAAATGAAAAGGACACCACACAGGTATATATATCAAATATATATGTATTTATTTCTTGATACACTCTACTAATCTCTTTATGAGATTAGAACCCAGATACACATTCAAATGTCAACAGTTCTCAATAAATTAAGCACAAATATGGCTGGAGCCCTAGGGGCGGACCAGACCATATACTAAAAAAATGGTTTAACAAAGTCGACTTGCAAAATGACAAAGCCTAGGGCCTTGGGAATCGCTGGGGCTTTACTACTGCAGTGTTAGCCGGTCAGTAACAAGCCCACGGGAGACGTGTGCAGTGTCTAAACACAGCCGCGGGTTTCCTATAGTTGACAATGGAGCAAGTCGCGGTTTGTATTTTAAAGTTTTAGGGCACTTCGAAGAAGTCAACAAGCAAGCCACTTACAGGGTAAGTATTTCGAGGGCCAACACACACTTGAGCACCGGAGTGCACGAGTTACCTCACCAAGGGAAGCCGGGTGCATAGGTGTCTTTTGGTGTCGGGTCGCGATGCTGTTTTCAATGGTGACCAATGAAGACTTGCTGCTTGAGACGACTGAAGAGGTGTCCGCTGGAATCCGAAGGTGGATTGAAGATGAAGAGGACCTGAAAATTGAGGGGACAGTGTTCAAAGTCACTTGCCAGTGACCTGTGGCCAGCAAGATGGATGACCACAGATGTCCCGTCGCTTCAGGTTGTCGATGGTGATTTGTCTCTTCGCTCACGAGGTCCAGGAGGGCTCGATGATGACCAGCAGCTGGATTCGGAGTGTTCCATGATGTCTGCAGCTGATGACGCTGTCGGCAACCGGATTGGGCCAACAAGCCTTGGCAACTGGAAGTCTTGTGTAGACTGAAGATAGTCGGTGATGCAGACCAGCAAGGTCTGATGGACTTACCCAGCAAGGGTAAATGAGGGCAGGCCCCGAGCAAACAATAGAGCCCTTGTAGTTGGTTAGAAAGTCTTCAAAGGAGTCACTAGCCAATGGGAAAGTAACCGCGAAGACGCCTTCACAGGAAAAGTTTCACAGGAGCCCACGGTCACTCGGGACGGGGTACGCTACTGATTTTTGGAACAAGACCTGCTAGGGACTTGGGCCACAAATGGTCCAAAGCACAAGTTTGTAGAACGTTGTTTAGGGTTTGCACTTGAAATCAGTGCATGGTTCCCATGTATTGCTGTTCATCGTCACTCGTGGGGTCCAGATGCCACAGCTTCACTGGGGACTCAAAACGGCCGTCGAGAGGTTAGGAAATCCACTTCTGGGAATGCCGGGACTTCGGACTCCGGCGGGAGCGGTGAAGTTTGCAACTGTTGATTGAGGTTTTAGGTGCCTGCCAAGCAGGGGAGTCACTCCTTGACTCCAAGGGAGATTCTTCAGTCTTCCAGAGATAGTGGAACGTTGAAGGGCCAGGATTCTTCTTAGTAGAGCGTCGTCCAGGGTAATCTGAATTGCATTGGCAATGCTTGCTATCTTATAGTGAAGATAGGGGAGGGGCTAGCTCTATGACCACTCCTCTAGGAGGGTCAGGGTAGGGGGTGGTTACATCCACTTCCCTTTGTCCAGTTTCACGCCAGAGCAGGGGCAGGTAGCCCCTGAACTGGTTTGAGCTGGCATATTCACAGAGGAGCCTACTGCTCCCCCAGTGCAGGACTTCAAAGCACTCTAAGAGTGCACCCACCCAGCTCCAATACACTAAATCCTGTCTGGGAGGTGGTGACACCTCCCTGTGACAGGATGCCTTTTGTTGGGCTTCCTCCACTGCGAGTTTCGGTCAGCAGCAGGAGGGCAGCCCAGTGTCTGTGCTGGTGGCATCCATTTTGTGATGCCAGGGCACTAGGAGATTTCTACCGTTTAGTACAGTGGGTACATGTCATCCCCTCTAGAAGGGTGGATCATACTCCCACACCAGTTACTGGTGTGGGGGTATGATTCCAAGTTGTTTGACACCAAACACGACATGTTTTGATGCAGTCATTCCAAAGTTAGCATTTTCCTGCGAGGTTATAATGCATTTAAGAGTATATGGTTTAGCCGCATCCACAAACAGCAGCAGAGAATAGACTCTGCCAGCTGCAGAGGGGTCCTGCTCATGCAGAAGCACCCCCTCACATAGTAAACCAAGCACCCTGCCCTCAGGATTGTTAGGGCCTGCAAGAGGGGTGGCTGATAGGTTTATATGTGTGTGTATGGTGAGATATAGGAACCTATACCTCAGTGAGGAGTGCTAACACTACCTCACACAGGCTGCAGTAGCAGGCCTGTGGTGTCAGATTGAGAATGCTTCTCAGGGGTGGCATAATACATGCTGCAGCCCCTGGTAGGCCTGTGAAGTACCAATGCCCTAGGTACCTAAGGTACCATATACTAGGGGCTCATAAGGTACCACAGTATCCAATCATTAGTGCATCTAATATGCACACCAAGTTGTTTAGAGAGATCAGTGAGACTGGGGCCCTGATTAGCAGGGACCCAGCCAGACTATAGCCAGAAACCAGTGTATACATCAGAAAAACAGTGGGGGCAACATAAGTGCAGATCCTACTCTCCTACACAACCCCCCCCCAAACGCAGGGACATTAAACTAACCTTGACCAGTTGAGTCTTCATGTTCTAAGTGGAAATACCTTGAGATTCCATCTGCATTGGCATGTTGGGTCCCAGGTCTATGTTCCACTGTATAATCCATCCCCTGTAGGGCAATGGACCACCTGAGCAGTTTAGGATTTTCACCTTTCATCTGTTTGAGCCATAGGAGGGGCTTATGGTCAGTCTGAACTATGAAGTGAGTGGCAAACAAGTATGGCCTCAGCTTCTTCAGGGCCCACACCACAGCAAAGGCCTCCCTCTCAATAGCTGACCAACGTTTCTCTCTAGGGGTCAGCCTTCTGCTTATGAAAGCTACTGGCTGGTCTTGACCTTCATCATTAAGTTGAGACAGTACAGCTACCACACCCAGCTCTGAAGCATCTGTTTGGACAATGAACTTTTTTTTGTAAGCTGGACTCTGTAAGATGGGGGCAGTGCACATTGCCTGCTTGAGGTCATCAAATGCCTTTTGACAGCTAGTTGTCCAGTGAACCTTTTTTGGCATTTTCTTGGAGGTCAGATCATTTAAGGGGGTCACTATAGATCCATATCCCTTAACAAACCTCCTGTAATACCCAGTCAGGCCCAAGAAGGATCTCACCTGTGTCTGGGTGGTTGGAGCTACCCATTCCATTATGGTTTGGATCTTGCTCTGCAATGGTTGAACCCGGCCTCCACCTACAAGGTGGCCCAGGTACACAACCTGACTCTGCCCTATCTGGCACTTAGTGGCCTTGATAATGAGGCCTGCTTTCTGCAGGGCCTCCAGTACATTCCTGAGGTGGACCAGGTGATACTGCCAGGTGGAACTAAAGACAGCAATATCATCAAGATAAGCTGAGCAATAGGTTTCCATACCAGTCAGAACTTTATTCACCAACCTCTGAAATGTGGCAGGTGCATTCTTCAAACCAAAGGGCATTACCACAAAGTAATAGTGCCCACCAGGGGTCGAAAATGCTGTTTTAGCCTTGGCGTCATCAGCTAACTTGATTTGCCAATAGCCAGCTGTAAGGTCAAATGTACTGAGATACTTGGCTGAGGCCAAAGTGTCTATTAGTTCATCTGCCCTTGGTATTGGATAGGCATCCGTCCTGGTGACTGCATTGAGGCCTCTGTAGTCAACACAAAACCTCATCTCTGTCTTACCACCCTGGGTGTGAGGTTTTGGCACAAGGACTACTGGGCTAGCCCAAGGGCTATCTGAGGGCTCAATAACACCTAGCTCCAACATTTTCTGGACTTCAGTCCTGATACAATCCCTGACATGGTCAGGTTGCCTGTAGATTTTATTCTTTACAGGCAGACTGTCTCCAGTGTCCACCTCATGGGTGCACCAGGAAGTCTGACTTGGGGTCAGGCTAAACATATGTCTAAACTGATGTAGCACGTGTCTGCATTCAGTTTGTTGATGTTCAGTGAGGCTGCTTGCCAAAGCAACACCATCAACTGATCCATCATCAGGGTTCTGTGAGAGCAGGTCAGGGAGAGGGTCACTCTCCTCCTCCTGGTCCTCATCAGTTGCCATGAGCAAGCTCATGTCAGCCCTGTCCACATATGGCTTAAGTCTGTTGACATGGAGCACCCTAAGGGGGCTCCTGGGAGTGCCAAGATCTACCAAGTAGGTGACCTCTAGATTTTTCTCAACAATTGTATGGGGGCCACACTCCATTTGTCCTGGAGAGCTGCTGGGGCCACAGGCTCCAACACCCACACTTTCTGGCCTGGCTGGTAAACAGTCAGGACAGCCTTTTGGTCAAGCCAAGCTTTTTGTAGTTCTTGGCTGGCCTCAAGGTTTTTAGTGGCCTTCTTCATATACTTTGCCATCCTGGAGCGGAGACCAAGTACATAGTCCATCACATCCTGTTTGGGAGGTTTGAGCGGTAACTCCCATCCCTCCTTCACCAGACATAATGGTCCTCTAACAGGGTGCCCAAACAGAAGTTCAAAAGGGCTGTAGCCAACCCCCTTCTGTGGAACCTCCCTGTATGCAAACAGAAGACAGGGAAGTAAAAGGTCCCATTTTCGCCTAAGCTTTTCTGGGAGGCCTTTAATCATCCCCTTTAGGGTTTTGTTGAATCTCTCAACTAACCCATTGCATTGTGGGTGATAGGGAGTAGTACATTTGTAGTTGACACCACACTACGTCCACATTGCAGTTAAATATCCTGACATAAAGTTAGAACCTCTGTCAGAGATGACCTCCTTAGGGAAACCCACTCTGGAGAAAACTCCAATGAGGGCTCTTGCTTCCACAGGAGCTGTGGTAGTCCTTAAGGGTATAGCTTCTGGATACCTGATGGCATGATCCACTACCACCAGTATAAATCTGTGCCCAGATGCAGTTGGTGGGTCAAGGGGACCAACAATGTCAATCCCTACCCTTTCAAAGGGAACCCCCACCACAGGTAGTGGTATCAGGGGGGCCTTTGTTGTGCCACCTGACTTGCCACTGGCTTGGCAAGTGACAAAGGAGCGACAAAACTCCTTGGTGTCCTCAGACATGTGTGGCCAATGAAAATGTGGTACAAGCCTGTCCCAGGTCTTGTTTTGGCCCAAGTGTCCTGCTAATGGGATGTCATGTGCTAGGGTCAAGAGGAACCCCCTAAACTTCTGAGGAATTACCAACCTCCTGGTGGCTCCAGGGGTAGGATCTCTAGCCTCAGAATATAGGAGCCCCTCGTCCCAATAAACCTTATGGGACCCACTAGCACTCCCAGCAGCCTCAGCAGCAGCCTGCTGCCTGAGGGGTTCAAGAGTGGGGAAGCACTGTTGCTCTTTGCTCAGATCTTCCCTGGAAGGTCCCCCTGCCCTCAAGAACTCAACCTGACCAGGCTCAAGTTCCTCTGGGGCAGTTCCTTCTTCAGGATCTGCTTCTCCTCCCTCAGGAGGGGAATTTGAGATCTTAGACAGAGGGGAAGGCCCAGCCTTAACCCTACTGCTCCTCCTCTTGGGTAGCATCTGGTCCATAGTTTCAGGATCCGGGGCTGGTTCAGCTTTATGCATTTTGGCTTGTGACCTGGTCACAGCAAATACCTCTGCAGGTATGCCCAACATCTCAGCATGAGTCCATAATTCTACTTCAGACCAGGCTGAAGTCTCCAGATCATTGCCCAACAAACATTCAACAGGGAGGTCTGCACCGACTACTACCTTTTTGAGGCCAGTTACCCCTCCCCAGGAGAAATTCACAACTGCCAGGCTATGGTTGGTCCTGGTGTTGCTTGCATTGGTTACCTGGTACATTTCACCCAGGATGATCTGTGCAGGGTCCACTAGATCCTCTGCCACCATGGTGACACTAGCACCTGTGTCCCTGAATGCCAAAGCCTGTTTGCCATTTATGATAGGCTTCTGTTTGTACTTTCCCAGATTACTGGGGCTCACTAGGAAGGACATATCAAGGTCTCCCTCACAAACTAGAAATGCCTGTGTTGGTACTCTGACTATGCCAGAGTCCACATCAGAACCTAGGGTCAACCCTACTACACCCTTATTCTGAGTATTACCTCCACCAAGGACTGCACTAGGGGGAACAGTTGCCTTAGGGGCTGGAGTGGTGGTGGTTTGGTCTTTGGACTTGGTACAGTCAGAAGTCCAGTGCCCTTTCTGTTTACAGAATTTGCACCAGGGCTTCTTTTGGCCTTTTCCCTTTGCAGATTGTGACTCCCCACCAGATACAGATTTTTGGGGCCCTTGTGAAGACTTCTGGTCTTTAGATTTATCCCCACCTTTATCTGAGCCTTTAGGATCTTGCTTCTTAGTGTCACCACCTTGGTTCTGTTTTTTCTGCCTCACCCTGGTTCTGACCCATTTGTCTGCCTTCTTTCCCAGTTCTTGGGGAGAGGTCAGATCAGAGTCCACCAGGTACTGATGCAACAACTGGTTCTGGCAATTATTAAGGATCTGTTCTCTCATTATAAGATTATACAGCCCCTTAAAGTCAGTTACTCTACTACTAACCCGCCAACCTTCTAGAGCCTTGGTTGCACAATCAACAAAGTCAGTCCAATCCTGAGTCTATGCTTTCTGGGTGTCTCTGAACTTCAACCTGTACTGTTCAATGGTTAAGCCAAAAACATCTATCAAAGCACTCTTCAGGGCTTCATAATCATTAGCATCCTCTTCTCTAACAGTGAGGAGCTTGTCTCTACCTTTATCTGAAAAGAAGAGCCACAGGATTGCTGCCCACTGTGTCTGGGGAACCTGTTGAACTCTACAGGCCCTCTCCATAGCAGTTATCCATTTGTGGATATCATCCCCACTCTGGTAGGGAGGAACAACCTTGGACAGGTTCCTATGGTCTGGAATGTAATCTCTGCCTCTAGGGACACTGTTGCTGCCACCAGGGGTATCTAACCCCTCCTTCTTAGAAGCTCTTTGGAGCTCGAAGGCTTCCCTATCTAAGACCAATTGCTTGGTTCTGAGGGCACGCCTAGCTTCCTCATACTGGAGCATCTTGAATCTTCTGTCAGAGGAGGTCTCTCTGGGATAGTGTGAGTTCCTCTGTGGAACAGATTATCTTCCAGAGTGGTATGAATGGTCAGAGTCCCTTGAGGGGGACCTGGCCCTTTCTCCCACTTTGTCAGCTCTCTTAAGAATTCCTCTGTTCTGTTCAGACCTTTCTGGGTCTGGACCTTCAATCACAGACTCCAGGTCATTTTGATTTTCATCATCACACCCAGAGACTATGGTTGATCCACTCCCTGATGCAGACCCACTAGCTCCTAGAGCCAGTTTCAGGTCATCTTCTACTATCAGGTGTTGTGAGGAGGGACTCCTGCCCACCCTAAGTTGTCTTTCAAAGCATAAGGCCTGCAGGTCAGTGTAGGCTATGTCTTTGTACTGAGATGGGGTGGACCCACTGGCTCGTGTTGTACAGTGTTGTACTACCTACACTAGTTGAGGCCTACTGAACCTAGCTTGAGCTGTACCAAGGGTGTGCTTATCCTTTCAGAAACAACTCTAAGTTCAGTAGAACTTATTGATACTAGCTTGACTTTATATGTACCTTGAGTACCTTTAGTGGTTTTCAGTTAGTAATTCAAATAGAGATTTTCTGGTAAAACAATGGCAAGCTGGAATCCCACACGCTGCCCACCAATGTGAGAAGTTGGCCTGGCATATGCTGGTCACTAGTAATAGTGGCCACCTTGCACCAGTCCAATTCGACTCTTATAGTAGATAGGTTTAAGACAACCTTTTAAAGAAAGCTATCCTAGCGGTAGCTGTGGAGAGCAGCCTTCAGGCTAAGTCTCTGAGGAATGTAAAGCAGCTTGTTTTACCTTATAATCTCTTGAATTACCAAATGAAAAGGACACCACACAGGTATATATATCAAATATATATGTATTTATTTCTAGATACACTCTACTAATCTCTTTATGAGATTAGAACCCAGATACACATTCAAATGTCAACAGTTCTCAATAAATTAAGCACAAATATGGCTAGAGCCCTAGGGGCGTACCAGACCATATACTAAAAAAATGGTTTAACAAAGTCGACTTGCAAAATGACAAATCCTAGGGCCTTGGGAATCACTGGGGCTTTACTACTGCAGTGTTAGCAGGTAAGTAACAAGCCCACGGGAGACGCGTGCAGTGTCTAAACACAGCCGCGGGTTTCCTATAGGTTACAATGGAGCAAGTCGCGGTTTGTATTTTAAAGTTTTAGGGCACTTCGAAGAAGTCAACAAGCAGGCCACTTACAGGGTAAGTATTTCGAGGGCCAACACACACTTGGGCACCGGAGTGCACGAGTTACCTCACCCAGGGAAGCCGGGTGCATATGTGTCTTTTGGTGTCGGGTCGCGATGCTGTTTTCAAAGGTGACCAATGAAGACTTGCTGCTTGAGACGACTGAAGAGGTGTCCGCTGGAATCCGAAGGTGGATTGAAGATGAAGAGGACCTGAAACCTGAGGGGACAGTGTTCAAAGTCACTTGCCAGTGACCGGTGGCCAGCAAGATGGATGACCACAGATGTCGCATCGCTTCAGGTCAACGATGGTGATTTGTCTCTTCGCTCACGAGGTCCAGGAGGGCTTGACGATGACCAGCAGCTGGATTCGGAGTGTCCCATGATGTCTGCAGCTGAGGATGGTATTGGCAACCAGATTAGAGCCAACAAGCCTTGGCAACTGCAAGTCTTGTGTGGACTGATGATAGTCGGTGATGCAGACCAGCAAGATCTGATGGACTTACCCAGTGAAGGTAAGTGAGGGCAGGCCCGGAGCAACCAGGAGAGCCCTTGAAGTTGGTTAGAAGGCCTTCAGAGGAGTCACTAGCCAATGGGCAAGTAACCGCAAAGACACCTTCACAGGAAACGTTTCACAGGAGCCCACGGTCACTCGGGAAAGGGTAGGCTGCTGATTTTTGAAACAAGAGCTGCTAGGGACTCGGGCCACAAATGGTCCAAAGCACAAGTTCGTAGAACGTTGTTTAGGGTTTGCACTCGAAATCAGTGCACGGTTCCCAGGTATTGCTGTTCCTCGTCACTCGTGGGGTCCAGATGCCACAGTTTCGCTGGGGACTCAAAATGGCCATCGAGAGGTCAGGAAATCTGCTTCTGGGGATGCAGGGACATCGGACTCCAGCGGGAGCGGTGAAGTTTGCAACCGTTGATTGAGGTTTTAGGTGCCTGCCAAGCAGGGGAGTCACTCCTTGACTCCAAGGGAGATTCTTCAGTCTTCCAGAGATAGTGGAACATTGAAGGGCCAGGATTCTTCTTAGTAGAGCGTCGTCCAGGGTAATCTGAATTGCATTGGCAATGCTTGCTATCTTATAGTGAAGATAGGGGAGGGACTAGCTCTATGACCACTCCTCTAGGAGGGTCAGGGTAGTGGGTGCTTACACCCACTTCCCTTTGTCCAGTTTTGCACCAGAGCAGGGGCAGGTAGCCCCTGAACCAGTTTGAGCTGGCATATGCACAGAGGAGCCTACTGCTCCCCCAGTGCAGGACTTCAAAGCACTCTAAGAGTGCACCCATCCAGCTCCAATACACTAAATCCTGTCTGGGAGGTGGTGACACTTCCCTGTGACAGGATGCCTTTTGTTGGGCTTCCTCCACTGCGAGTTTCGGTCAGCAGCAGGAGGGCAGCCCAGTGTCTGTGCTGGTGGCATCCATTTTGTGATGCCAGGGCACTAGGAGTTGTTTGACACCAAACACGACATGTTTTGATGCAGTCACTCCAAAGTTAGCATTTACCGCGAGGTTATAACTTATAATGCACTTAAGAGTATATGGTTTAACCACATCCACAAACAGCAGCAGAGAATAGACTCTGCCAGCTGCAGAGGGGTCCTACTCATGCAGAAGCACCCCCTCACATAGTAAACCAAGCACCCTGCCCTCAGGATTGTTAGGGCCTGCAAGAGGGGTGGCTGATAGGTTTATATGTGTGTGTATGGTGAGATATAGGAACCTATACCTCAGTGAGGAGTGCTAACACTACCTCACACAGGCTGAAGTAGCAGGCCCGTGGTGTCAGATTGAAAATGCTTCCCAGGGGTGGCATAATACATGCTGCAGCCCCTGGTAGGCCTGTGAAGTACCAATGCCCTAGGTACCTAAGGTACCATATACTAGGGGCTCATAAGGTACCACAGTATCCAATCACTAGTGCATCTAATATGCACACCAAGTTGTTTAGAGAGATCAGTGAGACTGGGGCCCTGAGTGATTAGCAGGGACCCAGCCAGACTATAGCCAGAAACCAGTGTATACATCAGAAAAAAAGTGGGGGCAACATAAGTGCAGATCCTACTCTCCTACAAGGGTGAGCAAAGCAAACACAAGGAGATTATAGACAAAGTCCTGAAACTTTTCAGACTCTCACTGCCAGTCACAGATCTGGGTTTAATCCATCATCATTCTTTAGCTCACTTTGCCACCCCAGTTCAGACCAAGCCATATGCAAATCAATTTCGATCTTGTTCTTCATGAGAATAGTCCAGTCCGAACTGTCAAGCCGAGTCTACCCTGGACCGGAAACAAGCATCCTGGGACCGGTTTTGCCATAACACCCCATATATCAGCCAGGCTGGCTTGAATCCAGTGGCAAAGTGAGCAAGGCATTCATGTCTGGGCATACCCTTCCAATTTAGGATGAACAAAGCAAACACAAGGAGACGATGGACCCAGCACTGAAACTTTTCATATTCTCATCACCTGTCACAGACCTGGGTTTCATCCATCATCGTTCTGTAGCTCACTTCACCACCCCAGTTCAGACCTGGCCATATGCAAATCAGTCTTGACCGTGCTACTCATGGGAACAGTCCAGCATGAACTGCCAAGCCAGGGATTTCCTGGACAGGAAACAAGCATCATGGGACTGGTTTGGGGGTAATTCCCCTCATTGGCCAGGGTAGCTTGAATCCAGTGGCAAAGTGAGCAAGTGACCAATGTCTGGTTGTACCCTGCCAAATTAGGGCGAACAAAGCAAACACATGGAGATGATGGACGGAGCGCTGAAACTTTTAAGACACTCATACCCAGTCACAGATCTGGGTTTAATACATCACCGTTCTGTAGCTCACTTCACCACCCCTGTTCAGACCCAGCCATATGCATATCAGTCTTGACCCTGTTCTTCATGATCGTTCGACTTTCATTATCCCTGGACAACAGATAGTACAGATTTCTGTTTCTTTTTAAATAGATTAGCTTTTTCTAGAGAGGCAATTTATAGCACTCCATGCTTTTTTCTCTCTTTTTTTGAATCACAGAGTAAGGACTCGAAACTATGTCCAATGCAAGTTAATTTTAAAACATTGGGGACAATTATATGTGACAAAAATTATTGAAGATTTACTCGCAATTGCTTGGTCCAGATAACACCTCTACACAAGGTGAGGAGTAACCTGTGAGTTTTTATATAAGGTAGGACTGTAGATTTATTAAACAAGGTCGTTACGATCTTTCGTTGTTTTGACAGATATACAAGCTTGAGTTTGGTGCACGATACCGCCCGACTTGAGACTACTCTATTATCCACCAAAATTGAAATAACCAGACCTAATTTGGATAAAAATTGATCTGAAAGTGAATTATAGGGTTTAGAACCTTCATCAATTTTTAAGTACGTTTTATGAGAGGATGTCTGACACCTAAAAGTAATAATTCACACTAAGTATATCTTTGCTAGATAACATTAAGACTTTTTTTTTCTAGATTCCAATGAACTTATCATTAATTAGTTGGACAATAAGGTCTTTGCGAGGTTGGATAAGACATTACCTCATCTTAGGATCCACGAGGCAAGAGACGGATTACATATAGCTTTCCGTTCTGATCAAGAAAGGAAAGTCTGCTTCAATAAAGGTACATTTTTGGGTAACCAGGATATTAGAATACTAATAGACCCTCATTTCTTAGTATGAGACTGTAGAGGACTCAACTATCTCCTGTGCATCAGTTCTGGCATAGATACCAGCTTATTTTTATAAATCGGTAGTACTGACCCCATAGGTATTTTATTTCTTGGTTTTAAGTATTTGTTTTATACCAAAATATCGGTCTTTTCATGTGCAGAAATGAGTGAACATATAGCTGATTTAGAAATAATGTTTGAGTTTGAAAAGCCATTGCAAAACATATTGATATTTCCTTTGTTTTCCTTTATAGTGATAATGTTTCAATGTTTATCATTGTCCTGAAGAAGGTGATGAAAATGTGATTTTTCACTGAAACGCTGCATCGGCAGTTTTTGGTATAGATGGCTCCAAAATAATTTTTCCAAGCACAACAGTCTTTTTTATTATATGAATTTTGTTAGCAATATTGATTGTTATGCTTCCTATTATACATTGAATGGTAGGATAATCTATGTATTAGGTGATTTGGAATATTCATCTTGTGTATAAAATCTGAATCACTTGCACTAGTAATTTTCGTAATCTATTCTTTGTATAAATTGCAATTATGATACGTCTTCATTTGTTTTAATGTAACAGTCAAATTTTTAACTGTGGTGAAAAAAGAATATACTCATATATATTCTTATATTTAATGCTTCTAGTGTGATTAATGGCTTTGCAGTGTTATTATAGAGAAAGATTTTATGTTCACTTGTTTTTTATTGTTTTATTGTTTCTCTATACTAGAGATAAAGTGGTATCTTGGGACCCTAACAATAGTGGCCCCTATCTAATAGGTGTGTCCTGGCTACTACTGTTTTGTAAAAAATACTCTCTAATATTAATTTAGGTAAAAAGGGAATCCAATATTGTTGTTTTCTAGGTACTTACTACACCTAGCTGCTGCGTCTGTTGCAAGAGTGTTTTCTATCAGGATGCTGAAGTCCGGTCTACTAGGCTCCACAGCTCTTGTGGGAAAGGCACCATCTAATCTTCTGCGGGCAGTGCCAGATATCTGAATTTGCTCCACTGCAAACGAGAGAGAGCATCCACCACTAATTTTACAGTGCCAGATTCAGATCCTGACCTGAGTTCAATGTTGGCCTCACCTTGCACTTCACCATGTGTTTCAGCAACCCCCGCACCTTGGGCACTTTCTTGACATCCCATTGCTTATCAGTTGGACCTCTCCCTGGTTGTGAGACCAGAATGTGATCTTTCTATTACACACCTTCTGGCTCCATAATGTAAAGATACAGTTCTAGCAGGTTATGCTGTTTATAATGCTTGAAGGGTTCCAGCTTTGCACCACCCATCTTCTGTTTTTTTTCCCTTTAATAGTCTCTTAGGGGCATATTTACAATGAGGCGATAAAAAATTATCGCCGCTTTAGTGGCCGTTTTCGGCCGAAAAGCGGCGATAATTTTATCGCTATATTAGCAAGGTCACGCTAACGCGTGAAACCTTGCTTTAGCGTGGGGATTTCTAACGCCCAGCTTTGCATCTCTAATGAGATGCAAAGTGGGCATCCCTGACCTGACATGATAGGAGAAATGTCGCTAAGCGACATTTCTCCTATCATCAAGCCCCACGCTATGAAGCATAGCGTCAGGAAAAGTAGCGATAACACCTGTTAACGCTACTTTCCTAACACCTGCTTCAGGACTGACTTAGCCATGATATCCTATGGAAGGTGGATATCATGGCTAACAATGGTTTCCAGCGATAATCTCACGTTAGCCAGTTGGCGTGAGGATTTTTATCGCTATTGAGATAAGCGTTGCTAATAGCACGCTATCTCAGCGATAAAAATCCACGCTAGCCGGCGATAATTATCGCCGGTTGTTGTTGATATGCCCCCAAATATGCACATTAAGGCACATTTGATCAATGCACGGGTATTTGCTTCTTCCCTGGCATAAAATGTCTGAAATGTTCTCGGCACAAAATATTTCAATGTAGTGCCAGAGCATGTTATTGAGCCTTGCTTTACCAGTTTGTTTTAGTAGCATTTTATTGAACATTACACTGTTTACCTTTGAAACGATAAGTAAGTGAGGTACTGATAAAAATAAGTCGGAAATAAAACGTTACCAGAAAGAAGGATCCGGGAGTGGTAAGCACGAGAGCCTGTGCACCACAGCTGTTACGTCATATCGTCCAAATCCGTCAAATCAGCCCATGCCACTGTGGGCAACACAGAACAAAGGGGCGTTGTTCTCAGTAGAATAGTTGGCGAACATAATTTGCAACTTAATTTTATTTGCCAAAGTTGTTTTTCTTCCTTGTTTCTGCTTACTTTGCTGTGTGTCTGAAGCGCCCTCCAGCTGCTTGATAAATCGGCGTTCCCAGCACTGAAACATAATTTTAACTTCTGCAGAAACGCCTTCGGTATTGACACAGGAGGTTGTGCCACACTAAAGCGATGGGCGCTTCTGATTCATCAGAAGTCAAGCCTCACACTTATCTTTGGCACTTCACCACTATGAAACAGAGCTCTCAAGATTCCCTGGTTCATGCGTGAGTAGCTCTCAGGCAGCACAGCTTTTGTCTTTGTATTCTGGGGCCGGTAGTCCTCTTTGTCACATTTTAAACGAAGGACTACTAGTCCCAGAATACAAAGAAAAAAACTAGACTGGCTTAGCTACTCACGTGTGCGCCCGGGAAACTTGAGACCTCTAGAATTTGCACTGGCCCTAGTGCATTGGCGGCTCCTCCGCTATGGCGTAGGAGCGTCGCCGCACCACAGCAGTGCCAACTTTAGACATACAATGATAATAACTGTTATTATAATTTTATGGTTCGTGTCCATCTGAGTTGCAGGTGGGCAGTGCTGCTCTAGGAGCAGGGGAGGAGTGGTTTGCCCACTTCTAAGTGGGCAATGACTGTTTGGTCGGCCCTCTCAGGACGCCCAAAACAGTCATGCACACTTCCCTGTTCTCCATGCAGGCTGCATTACAGCCTGCATGGAGAACATGAACACCCCTCCTACCCCTGGCTGAGCGCCGTGTCACAGCACTCAGACAAATCACAATGCTACCTAGCAGCGTTGTGATTGGCTTAGGGGAGGGAGCCTGGCTGCCTGCCTCTTGTTCCTGTAGTCAAACGCAGGAGAGCAGGACCAGAGAACTGGAACCAGCCTCAACGTAAGATTATTTATTTATTCTTTGTCTACCCCTGCGACCCCGCGCAACTCCTCCCGCGACTGCCCTGCCACCCGCGAGCCACACCAACCGCCACTGCCCGAGTGTTGCATTTACTTGAGGGCGTCCTAGATGAGCTGTGAGCTCGCGCGGGGCTCTGTCCGTCTTTCATGTCATCATTTTTCTATCTCACCTACAAACAGCCTCTGCTGTAGTCCTATTGTATCCAATATACACGTTACAAGTTGGCTTTTGGTCCACCCCTTGTTCATGATACGATGGCTTTCTTGTCTCTCTTAGGTCTCTGCTCTATATGACTTTTTTTCTCTGTTCTTGTGTTTGACACGCCCAGTTACCATTTCAGTCTCACTGTGTTTTGACTATGTTCCATTACTCACATAAGGGCCTTGTGTATTGGTGCCTGAGGGACCAGGTTCTCTCTCAATGCTCTCCCTGACTACTTTGACACCACTGCTTTCGCTATTTAAAAAATATGAACTCTCCCAGTGCTAACATGCCCTGCCAGCATTCCATCTGCCGCTAACTTAGTTTAAACCATTACAGGCTGACTTCCCATTCGTTCGTTCGCATGGCTATCTTGGTATACGTCTTGGGATGGTTTTTATACATAAATAAGAAAAAGTATTCAAAGGTGGTCGTGGTGCATGCACACATATAAACAGGTGGTCATCTTAATGGTTTTTGCCATAAACAATGTCAAACCAAAACAAGCATTGGCAAAGCCAGTAGATTGCATCCTGGTGCCAAAGCAAAATTATTGACTTTGCACATGCTTGGGCTTATTAGCCTCAAGAATATTCAGGGTTATTACCTTTATTATGTGTTTTTCACCAGGAATAGAGCAGATATTGTACCAAGCAGATCTCCTCAAATTCTCTAATACTTGCTCTGTAAGCAATATAATCACTATATAGTATGCTGCATGCAGGGCCACTGGAACTGCAAGGCAGTGGGTCACTAAAATATTTATTTGGGTTGACTGAAATATACAACAAACAGCAAATATATGCCATAATAAGCACATTCTGTGGTACTATTTTTACCTACTACTATCTGGGTAAGTTTTTCCTTCTACTATCTGGGTAAGTTTTACCTGATTTGTACCAATTTGACGCCAGTAAGGCGAGCGGTTGACATCTGCAAATGATTTGCCAATTCATGGCACAATGTATGCCCACTTTTTGTAGTACCTCTTGCTCTGTTTGAGCAAATAGCTAGTTTTAGCTGCAATCTGCTACTGATGGTTTATGTGGCATATATAGTAAATCCATAAATATATGGAAAACCCAGCAACCATAAAATTGCATAATTCCTTTGTTCCTGGCTATTTGTGAAACTAACAGCATGGGAATAGGAGTTTTCTGACATTTTATATTGTTATAGGGCTCTTGGTATACATTTCTACATTTGGAAACAAATAACGAGACATTTTGAAGAAAATAATAAAGGTAATGTAATCTTACAGTTAAGTTACCTAGAAGTGGGAAACGTCTTAAGCAGGAGACATCTGAACTAGGACATTTTCTTCCTTAAAAATCACGGGCCAGATTTATTAAACCCTTGCGTTTCCATTGGTCACGCAAGGCGACAAAGGTCAACGCAAGTCTTTAAGTCAAATTTACTAATCCATACAGAGTCAACACATCATTCAACATGAAAGAAAATGAACAAAAAAGACTGCACCATGCATGAGCCCACCATGTGTTTCAGTAGACGGGCACATGCTCAGAAACCAGACACCCGCTTTAAATCATGAAAATAGCCCTAATATCACAGATCATGGCTGGGCTTCCATACAACACCTTTACAGTCAATGCATATTATGAAGGAAAGTGCATTAACTCTATAAATACTCAGCTTTAAGGGGCGCTTCTGACACTAGGGAGTCTTGCTTAAATATACAACTTTTCTTTGTATGTCATTTTACCGCTACAACTTTGTAAATGGCATTTTTTCCAAAACACATTAATGACAGCTAAAAAGAAACTCTGCTTTTTTAGATGGCAAACATCTTTCAGGTTCCACAAGCAATGTTATCTGAATACCAACCCTATTATACTAAGAAGTGGCAGGAGACTCAAATTCAGTTCTTTAATCCAGAGTGGGAAGCTCTCCTTGCATAGCCTCTGTTTAGAGTGCCTGATATCTTGGGTTAGCCAAAAAATGCCAGAGTTCTGCTTGCCGCAATCTGTACATCAGACCGAGGCCTGACACACAGGTGCCATACATAGAGGCATATGGTAAACAGGATTAAAATGTATTTCACCAAGGCACCTCACTGTCAAATTCCCCTTGAGGGTCTAAGTTAGAGTACCCATCAACTGCTTCCTGCTATAGCCCCTCTTCCCACTTTGATGCAAAACCGAGCAGCAGCACCTTTCTCCAATACTGCACGCTCATGGCGCTTAAGCCAAGGACCGCTCATCTCTTAGTGCTTAAAGCTGGAGCATAAGGCACCACACCGCACAGGTACCTAAAATACTATTCGGCGGGGTCTTCTTTCTTTGACATGTAATATGCGACTCCTCTGGTCCCAGTGAAGAACACTCCCCAACGTCAATATCTCTGTGACATGCTCTTCCCTGATCATGAATGAACGTCTCTCAAAACGGATGAAGTACCACTCAATTTCCCAACCATCAGTTGAATGTTCCTCTCTAAGCATGGGCAATGGATAAAATATCACTCATGGTCCACAAAACTACTCATGCCAACACTTATCTATGTGCTGTTTTTTTGCTTTCCCGGTACACCATCACAATGCTAGTAATCAAGTCCTTCTCTTGTCACATCTGTTTTTCACTAAGTCTACTCAGGGCTACCTGATGCTGTATCTTTCCAGACAGCAGGCTCTGGAACAACAAAAAGCTTCCTTCTTTAAACATCTTCTTTTTGCAGCTTTTCAGTTGGTTTTCTGAGGACTGACTGATACACCAGCTTTGCATGACCAAACCAAGCATCTCTGCACTGCTTGACAGGGCACCTTCTACATTCTATTCTTCTGTGCAGTTCCTCTCCCTCAAAACGGACAAAGAAACATCGAAGGCCCTAGGTACAGTTCTCATTGAATTGGATGCCACTTTCTGGTCGCTGGTGTCTTTTTTTACTTGTTTATCATGTCCAACATCTTCTCTTTTTCTTCAAATATGGTTTCTTTAGTTCCTTTTTGTACAATTCCCTTTCATTCTCCTCATCATCACTGTTGTATACGTCGTAGGAGGTTTCAACATGTTCAGGTACAACATAGAGTGTTTATTTGTAGTTACAGGTTACATATAGTGTTCAAGTGCCTAGGTTCATCTAAACCCGATCAGGAGCTACTGAAGTTACCACCTTTGCATCCAGGTCATCTCTGACCTGTCCAATAGACACTGGTGAAATAAGAGAAAGGGAACATTCTATACACAGAGACCATTTCATGAGCTAGAACACTGAACCAAGGCAGAGACAGGATACTATAACCATCCTGGGGAAACAAACTTTACAACGATCGCGTTGTTACATCGTAGTACCATTACAACGCAAGTCGTTACAACGACTTGCTCTAGATGGCACTCTAAACTAAGGAATAATATAATTTACTATTCCAACACCTTCCTACTGTTGCACACACTGGAGTTGGAATAGTAAATTATACTATTCCTAAGTCCCGCAAGCCATCTAGAGCAAATTGTTGTAACGACTTGCGTTGTGATGGTACTGCAATGTAACAACGCGGTCGTTGTAACGACCGCGTTGTAAACGCATGCGATGTAATGGTATATAGTCCCACCCTGTTATAGAACCGTATTACAACTACCCACCACCCGAACATGGTTGTCGAGGACCTATCTCAAAATAAACCCATCCAAGACCAAACTTGTACTGTTCGCAAATGACCAACTCAGACATGGCTAGACGAATGGGACCTGTAAGACTTAGGTTTTGGATTTACTGAAATGTAACATGTAAAAAACAAAAACCATCTGCCTCTAGTTCACCCTGATCTGAAGAATAAATTAGTTCCTCCAAGAAATTGAATTTGAGAAGGTCTGTGCAAATATCCTTACACTTCCACCTCGATAGTGGCAAGCCTTGCGTTTTGCATCCCGGATACAAGTTCAAGTTCAAGTTCAAAAATGCTTCATTCGGCATGTTTAAACAGCCACATAGCAGACATAAAATAACACACAACATCATACAATAAAACTTTAAAAAATAACAGGATACAGGCCAATTACCCCAAGAGTTATTCAAGTTACCATCCCCGTATAAAGTGCCAGTGCATGATGGGATGAGCAATATAAAACAAATAAAATTGTTCCAGTAGACTTTCAATTTATATGACCAAAGAACAAACATAGCAGCAAGGATACAGCAAAGAAATGCCAAGTAAAGTGCAAATCACAATTCTGGACATGTGCAAAGAGTTGCTTATATTGCTCACTCGCTAAAGTGACAATGCAACTAATGAAAGGCCAAGAGAATTACATGATAATAGATTTCCTGGCACACATACATTTCAAAATATAGGTAGCTGTATAAAAACATATATCTGCACTCTCCAGATTAAACAGTAACTGCATTGCATTCTTTGTAGTCCGAACATTGTATTTTAAAAAGATAGGTTTTAAAAAGTGACGTCTTAAAAATACATAAAATTTACAAAAAAGCATAAAATGGCAACAACTCTGTTTGGATAAATCATCACATGGGCATAAAATATTACTAGGCTGCCTGGTGATAGGAAAGGACACAAGATGGTGTACTATTCCAAGCCTTAGCCGAGTGAGAACAAAGCGATGGGATCTTCTTGTGACTTCGGTCAAATATGGCTGGAAACCTTCGTTTAAATTATTTTCACCATAAAAGACGTAAGTACGCTGGTTAAGACGGACAGAATCTCTAGATTGTCTCGTATATCGTAAGAAAGACACCTTGAGATCTAATTTAGATATACTGGCAGCTTCCTCGGGAATTAAAAAGGGATCTTGATTAAAAAGGAGCTTAAACCAGTAATAGATATGTCTGAGCCAAGGTATATACAGACAATGGTCCAGCCTTAGACAATCTCTTATTACTCTTTGTGTAAATAAGGTTTCGGTTTTAGACCAGATGGAACGCCATAAAGTCAGAGGGCGAAGGGCTGCAAGATCTTCAATATAGTCTAGCCCCACCTCTCTGTGAATTAATTCTGTGGAAGCTGATGTGGGGGTACACAGTAGACGTCTCAAAAATGAGTTCTCATCGAGTTGGATATGTTTACCACTAAGGGTATGGTGCCCCCAGACTCCAGCACCATATAAAGCGGAGGAGATACATCTGGCTTTATAAATCGAAATCATGTCGTTAATTCTACTATTCCCAAGCTTGGAGGCAAATCTAAACACTCCATTAATGTTCTTTACCATTTTAAGGCGCACATTATCACATTCCTTATCCCATTTTCCATCACCAGAAAATGTGACACCGAGGTAGCAAAAACTGGTCACGGATTGAATTTTATTCTCGTCCAGGAAGAACGTCTTTTTAGCACCTTTCTTGCTCCCGCAGGTCATTACATAAGTTTTTTCTTTGTTAATTAACAGTTTCCTATCATCAATAAACCTACAGAAGCAATTAATTAAACGTTGAAGGCCTATTTGAGTACGTGACAAGAGGACGGCGTCGTCCGCATATAACAATATTGGGATGGGGTCGCCATCTACTCTGGGGGCATCTGCAGGGACTTGCCTAAGAATTGAGTCAATTTGATTGACAAATAAAGAAAAAAGCAGTGGGGCCAGAACACAGCCCTGCCTGATGCCTCGAGTCACTCTAAAAAAGGGAGTAGATTCCCCGTCCGGTCCAAAACGAACTTTGCACGAGAGCCTTTCGTATAATCTGGCCAAAAAGTGCACAATATCTGCTGGGGCGCCCATTTCCAGTAGTATTGGCCACAGAATAGAGTGTTCGACCAGATCGAAGGCACTACTAAGATCGGCGAAACATAAAAACAAATTCCCTTTTTTGACCGTGACATATTTATTTATTATGAGGTCGAGGTTCAGACACTGCTCCATTGTACCCATTCCCCTCCTAAAGCCATACTGGACTGGTGATAAAATGGTATTTTCTTCTGCCCATATCTCCAGTCTATTAAGGAGTATCCTACTCAAAATTTTAATCGATGAGTCCAGGAGGGAGATAGGGCGATAATTTCGTGCCTCGGACCTAGAACCCTTCTTAAATAGGGGGACAATAATAGATTGTCCCCAGGTCAAAGGAAGTTTACCTTCAATAGCAGCATTAAAAATGCGAGTTAAAATGGGTGCCCAAAGATCCATCTCCTGTTTATATAAATCCACGGGGACAGCGTCTGGACCTGGGGCTTTGCCCCCTTTACTTTTTGTCAGCCCCAGATAGACCTCCTCCAAACTAATGGATAGAGGTGACGATGGCCATACAGAGTTGTGATTGTCTGACAAATCTAAAACCAACCTATCGGGATTAAAAATATTAGAAAAATGATCAATCCAATCATTGCAATTTACATAAGATGTTATTTCGGGAATGGTATCATTCTTAAGGAAAGGGCAATTAATTGTCTCCCAAAATAGAGCATTATTATTTGTGTTAGCAGCTAAATTTAATTTATGCCATAGCTCTTCCTGTATTTCTTTTTTACGGACTTTCAGGGAGGTCTTATATTTGAGTCGTTCAGCTTTAATAAGGGTATTATCCCTAGGTTTAATATCCAATGCAGCTTTTAAACTCGACAAAGCCTGTATACAGTTATTGTCGAACCAGCCAACAGACCTGTTTTTTGGTGGCCTACTCCTCCCTGTCAATAAGCCAGCAATAACAGAAATAATTTGATGGAATTTGGATAGCAATATGGCAGGTACTGTCTCGTTACTTAGGCAGTAGTCAATTTCTGTTTTGCATTTAATAATAACTTCTCCCAGAAGTTTAACCGGATTAATATTGGTCCACTTAATTCTTGGCCCATTTGGTCTCACTGCAACAATATCTCCAATAAAAGTGGTGGTGTCTGGATGTACATTTCCCCACGTCAGCAAAGTTACAGAGATACTGTTATGATCACTTACTGCTTGCTCTGTTACCCATAAATCAGTATAAGCAGTATTGCAGGAGAGAAGTATGTGGTCAATATTAGAGTGGGCACCCCTGCCTGTAAAGGTTGGGCATTTAATATTGCCCTTTTTCAGTGAACAGTCAAGTAACTCTAAATCCAATTTAGCTATCAAATTATTAAGGGAGTTTCCATAATCATCGTGAGGGAAATGGATATGTGGGGAGTCAACATTATCACCCATTTCCCCCAGAAAGCCACAAATCCTTTGATCAACATATTGACAGGCCTGTATATTAAAATCTCCTGCCCACAGTAAAATCGATTGGTTCCTAGAACCGGCCAACAACTTATCTATTTCACAACCTATTTCATAGACAATAGGACCCCTACGTGCGTCAAAGGTGTTATTATAATAGTTAATAATAATTAGATCCTTGCCTGCAACATGCTCCAGTCGTAAATACTGGGCATAAGAGGACACCTCGTGGTAAGTATTAGGTTTGAACTGAGTTAATTTAGTTGAAACCATAATTAAGAGTCCGGCTTTAGCCCTTCCTGCTGCCGAATTCACAGCCGATGCCCAATATGTAATATAGCCTTCCACGTGGATTGCCTCCTTATGCCAAGTCTCTTGAAGGCAAATAATGTCAAACCCTTGTGTAATAAAATCATTCCAGAATGGAGTATTTAACTTTGAACTTAAACCAGCTATATTCCAGGTCATGATGTTAAGACCTACCTCTGGTAATATTACATTTTTAGGTGTTATTTGGCTTGTTATAGCTTTAACAACACCCTCCACAGGGATACTTCTTACTTCTAGTTGGGTAATCGGAGATGCTACAGTAAACTCCTCCTCGTGTAATATACCAGGTACAACATCCCGGATACAAACCTGCCCTTCTTGACTCTGCGATTTAAGCTACAAGTTGTTGACGTGCTTCTCCAAATTACCTTGCCATCACTCAGTTCACTGCCCTACACTACACTACATTCTAAATTCCAAATTGCACCCCTGTAAGGCTTAAAACTCTCAGTCAATATGCATCCTTTTATCATTTCTTAGCTGAGATTTAAATTCTCCGAATTTTCATAATTCGTCATCTGTCCTGCAATGCTTTTTAACAACATAAGGAATTAGGAGATAATCTAGTTTTTTCCTACGTGCCAACTTCACTTCTTTCTCAGAACTTGATGACTCTGTCAATTGATCTCTAGGATACTTAGCTTCAGTGGTCACTGATCCCATGTTGTTGGTAAAGTATTCCGTAATATCCACCCTTATTTCTTCCTTAAAGGCATTGTCAAGTAAGGCATACGTCGGGTGGCGCAAGCCATCTCGGCTACTTAGCTTACTGCAATTAATTAAATGATGCTCTTTGGTCCACTGCTCTTCCATATTAAGGTCTTCTTACGCTAAACAAACCAGTGTTCTGGTTTTCTGAGGATTTGTTGAAATTAGTATACATTGCAAGACAAGGAAAAAAGCACTGGTACCATGACTGCAACTTGTACACAAAAATGAATGTAAAAAATATCCTCAGTTGTGGACATCTAGCTGAGTAAGGCACATAGCACTTATTGCAATAGACTTTCGGTAGTTCTCAGCAAGTGGTGTTCAAAATTGCTGATATACTTGTGGCAACACCAACTTTTAATCCATCTGTCCCAGCTACCTCACCTTTTTTATATGAACTTCCATCTTTTTTATTTCCAACATTTCTACCATCAGCTTTTTGATACCTTTACTCAGGCCATGCATCACTCACCATTAGATGCTTACCAACAGCTTCCTGTGTCAGATTTCATCTAGCATTAATCGCCCCCTTGCTCTTTTTTAAATCTTCTTTAGTGAAGGAAAATATTCTTAAACTATTTAAGGAAGTCATAGTTATCCCCTGTCTCAAAAATCTGAAATAGATTCTATGGACCAGATGAACAAAGCACTGGCCACAAAATAATGGTTGCAAACTACAATTAGTATTTTTATAACCAGTGTGAAATTTTACAAACCGACCTAAGCACTAATAGGTCCGTTCATAAAATTCTGTATGATAGCGAGTTGCAATCCAATTTTCATCAGTTTTCATGGGCTAGGTCGCAAATTACAACTCACTACAATTGGTGCCCACCACAGGCATGTCTGTGCTTGCTTTTTAAATCTATTTTAAATGCAGCCTGTTTTCCTCAAAAGAAACGGGCTGTGTTTAAAAAAAGTTGTAAACTTTATGATAGCTGGTTTATTAGTAGACAGTGGTACCCAGGGCCACTCCTTGCTCCCCAGAAAACAATGTGTTTATATTCACAAAGGGGGAAGGGGTTCCAATGGACCCCATCCCCTTTTGCAATTGGTTTACCACCCCATGTTGGGAGTCAGTAAAATGTCAATGTTTTGCGACTGGATTTCAGTCACAAAAAATCTTTGACATACCATAATGAAGGGGGCCCCACACATATCCCTTCAAAATAGCGTTTCGTTATGCCCCTCTAAACCCATTTTGTGGTTTGGTAACCTGATACTGAATCAAAAATGTGTTTGCTAGATTCCAAAAGCCATTTAACAGATTGCAGGATTTGCAAACCCAAAATGGCTTTGAACGCCTCAAGTAAACTTTGGGGTATATTCACAAGAACGTGTGCTAAACATCACCAAAAAATATTAACGCAACTTTACACATCGCAGCCTATCGTGCGAAAATTACCCTGTGTCAATGTGGAATTCACAACAAGGCAGTACCATGCGATAGTCTGCCGAAACCGTGGACAATGTCCGCGATGCAACCACCTCGATGGAGATAAAAACTCAAACCACAACACCAAAAAACCTGCGATGGGCCAAAGCACGATGAGAAAATCAGCGATAAGCAGCGCCAGGCCTGCAACACACACCTGGCAGGCTGGAAAAATCACCACAAAAAGTAGAAAAAACACCCAAACACAAACTGACCAACACCCAAGCACCATGGAGGCAGCCGGAGCAGGTGCAGAGGACGGGCGCAACCCCACAAGCACCGCGGACGACCAGCCCGGACCTCGGGGACAGGGAAGGGCAAAGACAAGAAGAAGAGGAAGACGAAGTTCAGCCCGCAGGCGAACAGGATCATAGTCACGGAGGTGGTGGAACACCATCAACAACTGTTCATCACCTCCAACGTGTCATTGGGCACCAAAAATGGAATATGGCGGGACATCGTGGACAAGGTGAATGCCGTCAGAGAGCACAAGAGGACAAAGGACGAGGTCAAGAGGCAATGGAATGACATCAAACGAAAGACCAAGGAGAAACTCGCAGCCAACCAGAAGGCAGCAATGCAGACTGGAGGTGGGAGCCCAGCGCCAAAGCTCGTGCTGGATGACATGGAGGAGCTGGTGTCGACAGTCATCAGTGTGGATACTGTGGCCGGAGTCGGGGGACCGGTCACTGCTCGACAGGACACAACACAACTGCAACAGGGTGAGTGACCACCAGGTACTGGGGGGGATGGGTGGAGATGGCCACGGTGGCACACATGCACAATCAAGCAGAGCAAAGTGCACACCCTCAATGACTCTAGGTCATCGCCCAGATCTATAGACTGTCACAATGTACAATGCCATGCTGTCTGAATGTTAACATGTAGCATGCGGCTACATACATGTGGACACATTGCAATACACCATCTCCCCTTTCACATTGCAGGGCCACCGTCAACACCCCCTGCAGAGCAGTCCCAGCCACTCTTCACTGATGATGAGGAGGACAACCCCAGCATCGACGCACAAGCCCTCCTAGACATCATTGACATCATCCACGACTCACCTCCAGGATCAGGGCTGCCCAGCTGCATCGAGGAGACCCCACCCACCACCCAAACCACCCAGCAGGAAGCACCCACGGCCCGGCAGTCCCCCAAGACCCCCAGGAACAACACATGGCCTTCCAACGCCGTGTGCTGGAGGGCCAGAGGGAGACGGCTGAGCAGGTGCAAGGTGGGGTTCGACCTCATGGCTACCAAACTGGACGCCATCCATGGGTGTCTAGGCCTGCTCCATGGTCTCCAACGAGCCTTGACTGACATCCCTGAGTCATGACGTGGAGAGAAGAACACCTGTCCGCTCAGAGGGGCTCCAGCGATACCAGCCGTGAGCCGGCACACATGCGGAGACTCATGGAGGACATGTGTTGATGGATGCAAAAGGATGGCAGCCACCGCTGCACACCAGCGAAATGTAGCTGGGATATACCATGCCCTGCACCTCATCATCATGGCATTGCTGCTACAAGGCGTGGCGATGATGAATGCTGCCTCCCCCCACACCATCCACATCTCCGCCCCCTGGTGTGCCATTGCCTCACCGTGCGGCAAACGTATCCACTCCGGCACCTGATGTGTCAGTGGCACACAGTGCCTCAGCCGGTACTGAAATACCCTCAGGTAGGGCAGAGCACACATCCGGGGACGAGGACATGGATGGGTTTGTGATCAGGAGGCACAAGCATTCATTTCCGCCACCTGGCCTATTTCTGCTTGGTGCCTCACGTGGCCCCATGACCTTCCACTGACCCCCGATACACTCCGATGCACTCACCTTGGACAGCGCCATGGACTGCCATATCCTGTTTGATGACCAATGACACGGCGACCAGACTGCGGACTGCACCCTTCCTCTTCTGCAATACTTGTCATCACCGGATGGACTCTGGCTGGCCCTGCAATACTTGTCATCCCCGGATGGACTCTGGCTGGCCCTCCACGGGCCCATATTGTGTAGTGTGTTCGGGATTTCCCTGTACCGCTCCAGCTGTAGAACTGCACTGGATGTACAAAAAACATCCAGTGACGCACTGCTGTGTTATGTCTTTCATCATTCATGTATGAATGTGTGGATCAATGTAGGGATAGTGATTTCCCTTGCATCAATGATGCTCAATCTGTGGGATGCCAGTCAGAGGGTGCTACATTGAATATTGTGTACCGGGTGCCGTGTACACTACAACAGGGACACACACATCAGTCACTTCCATGTCCGGACATGAGCTGAACCACACCCAGAGCCCCTGAGCCATTGTTGCAAGCCCTGCGCTGGTCCGGCGTACGGCAGGTCAGACCACTCCGCTTACGCTCCGAGGGGGGGCCCTCATTGCTACCAATTGCAGGCGTACTCGCTGATGGTGTGCAGGTCACTGGTCTAGTTGTCAGCATGTCACAGCCACTCCCTGAGGCAGGTTTGCACTCACACCACACCCATGGATGACGGACGCTCCATGGTTCTCAATCATAAAGGGCCCAAGAGTTGTTGCACACAGGGTTAGTGGCGCCCGAGGCCTTGCGGCCGTCACAGGCCTACCACCACGTGGCGCTGACTGGGGTTGCACAGGGTTAGTGGCACCCGGAGCATTGCGGCCGGCTCAGGCACCCCGCCACGGGCCGGTGACTTTGAGTGCACTGAGTTAGTGGCACCATAAGCTGCTGAGCGGGTGTGCAGCCTGCGATGAGGCCGGGTGCACTGGTATGTCCTCTGCCATGGAGTAATCAAGACCCAGCACCAAACTTGAGACCTGGTGGCCTGCGGAGCGGGGCTGCATGGTGTGGAGGGTGCCATGTCCATGGGCCCCGGGCTTGTGGCTTGCAGCGGAACGTGGTGGGACCTCCTGTCTGCACGCCGGTGGCGAAGGTGAGCAGTGAGGGCTGGGTGTGCATGGGGGGGGCATGCTCCGATGGGCGGCGGGAGGGGCTGGGGTGCCTCTGCCTGGCTGTGCATGGGCGGGCAGGCAATGTTGTCTTGTGCAATTGTGTGTACTGTGCATATCATGTATCTGAACTCTGTTTCAGATGATGGGTCTGTCTCAGATGTGTTACCTGGTGTACTGCTATACATACCGGCAAGTGGTTAGAGACACACCGGTGGCAGCAGGTGAGCAGTGTGGCATGGGTGCGCAGGGGTGGCACTCTCTCTCTCTCCCTCTCTTCTTCGCTCTCTCTCTCTCTCTCCCCCTCTCTTCTTCTCTCTCTCCCCCTCTCTTCTTCTCTCTCTCCCCCTCTCTTCTTCTCTTTCTCTCTCCCCCTCTCTTCTTATCTCTCTCCCTCACTCTCTTCCTCTCACTCTCCTTCGCTCTCTCTCTGTCCTTTGATGTGCGCAGGACACACCTTCTCATCATGATTTTTGCCTTGCAGGCTGTGACCTACGGATTGTCCTGAGGGGAGCCACCATGTGTCTACATTTCATTTCAGTGTTCAAGGTAATAAAATTTCATTTGTTGCTTCGAAAGTGAATGTGTGATGCTCATGTTTGTGACGACACATGCATGTCACCAGTTGTGATTGTGCTACATCATGTGGGTTGTTTTGTACATGTTTAGGTGTAGCTGTTTTGGCATGTCTTTAGCCGGGGGGGGGGCATAGCGGGGAGGGGGGGTCCTGGTGGTGGTGGCTGCGGGTGTTGTTGCCCTTTCGGCCCTCCGGGCTGCATTTTCAGTTGCCTGGGTGCATCTGTTGTTCTTCAGGTGTGGCTCTAGGCTGTGCTCCCTTTTGTGGCGCAGGCTGTGGTCCGACTTTGCACCAGGTCAGAGCAGGTGTTATTTTCCTGCTGCTAACGCGCCTTATCACCTGTTTTGTGTTCTTATCGCTGTTCTGGCTGGTCGTTGTGAATGTTGTGGAGTGGTGTTGTTGGATTTTGGCACGGGAACGCCTACTCTGCATCTCATTAGCGATAGTTGCGGAGGTCATCTGTGGCGATGTTTTTTGCGGCTGCTATTGCAGGTAAACTGGTGCTGTGGGCTGTTAACACCAGCTCGTGATTGGGGCCATAAGTTTATCGCAACTTTGGCTGCGATAAAGTGCCGTTAACTCGGCGATAGATGCTTGCGAATATGCCCCTGAGTGTATCTGGCACTATGTCTCTAGTAAACTGCTGATTGATCTTGCTTATAACATTTGGATCTAAAATCATAGAAAAGCGTGGCGCAAAGCAGCTCTGTACATTCCTGGAAAAAGTCTCACTCCTGTAAGATGCGCATTCTGGATTCCACCCTCGAAGCAGCATGAACGCCAAACTTGTTGCTGCAGTAGAATACTTTTGTCTTAGAGGGGACAAGGACAGTTTCAACACGTCTATTCTGTCACATCTATCATCAGCATATGACACTTTCAATCATGGGCTGCAGGTAAACAGATTTGGTGAAACAAGTCTAGGCAGAGCATTGCAGAGCTTGCTTTTATATTTTTTGTTCAACTGCACACCATATGTAGTTCTTGGACTTTTTGTGTGTTCCACTTCACCCATAATGTGTGGTGTGCCACATGATTCAGCTCTTTCCCTGTACCTCTTTAACATGTATCTCTCCCCTTTTTCAAACCTCATTCGGCCCTCAGTTGTCTAGCTACACTAACTTTACACAACTGCAATGCAGGCTCAGTTGTCAATACTTAGGTGACGGGAGCGCTGTCAATGCAGCTGAGAAGTAAGATGAAAAAGGATTAGTTGAAACGGAAACTGAGAATTTGTTTGTGGGTGGAACCATAACCCCGTTGCGACACTCACATAGGCCTGTGGAACTTGGCTTCTGTCCCATTACCTTTGCTACTGTTAAACAGGCTTCAAGATTAACTGTAAACCCTCTATGTTCAACCAAATCATTGCATATAAAGTCAACTTTCACCTATCAGATGGGTAAGCTAGACAAGATTCTATCCTAGTTGACACTCCAGGGTCTGCAAGATGCTGTAGCCTCTCCAAAACTAGACTATTGCAGTTCACTCTACCTTGGCCTTTCAGATTTATTTATGTAACACATTCATATCTTACAGAAACAGGCAGACAGAATGGCCTTAAATTTGCTTCACTGTCTACCAATACATGATAGAGCATTCTTTAAGACCCCCCTATTTGAGTCATTGCCCAAAATACAGATGAGAGCAGGAGCTTCACTGTCCTAGCCCCCATCTTATGGAACTCTCTCCCTTCCTTGGTAAACCTGGAACCTAACATTCTGAGGCTTAGGGAATTTTTGAAGTCCTGGCGGGTTAAGAAAGCTTTTTATTAGCCTGGGTCTTCTCTCCTTTCCCACCCGGTTGTCAGAGAACCAAGAAACCTTTGGCTGTATGTGCGCTCTATACGTTTTCTCAACATAACATAACACAACATAACAAAACATAACATAATACGACATAACATAACACAACAAAACCTGCAGTTCTTTCAATTTTCTAAGATCAAACCTAATCGGATACACTCTTTCCATATCTCTCTGCTATAAGCGCTCTATCATCCTTTAAGTTCCATGCTTTAGGATTTCCTCCCTGGTGGTAGCTCCATTTTAGTTTTGGGCCTCTCCTCCTTTGGAGCTGTGCAAACTCCCACCTCTGCGGCGTCTGGCAAGAAACGTAAAACTCTTCACTTCTGCCAGTGAGTCTAATTCATTTTTAAGTCTAGCCATTTGCATCTGGCAAGCTCCCTAAAGCCATGAGACCTGATAGGTGCTAGAGGGCTTTACATGACTACTACAGCCTAATATTACAGCATGCAGTGGTGGAACCGTCGCAGGATACTATCATTAAGATTGAGGAGTTTCCATCGCCGGATTCTCCTCCAGATTTAGCACTTCTTGCAGGAATTGGAGAATTACCATGCAACTCTTGTCAGGTCCTAAAAGTTGAATCAACATGTAGAAAGTAAGATGTGTAAACCATGCATCCGGTCACACTGAAACTAATTCTGTAGGCACGATCACTGGAATTGTATCAGTGTGATGAAGCGATTGTGTGTAGATTTATCATCTATTTCCAGTTAAGCATTGCATTATGATTAATGCACTGCTTAGGCTAACAGCCAAGAAAATTCGATTGTGCAAGCATTCAGTGGTTTATTTACCATTCCATCTTGGGCTGGGCTCTGGCTATAAAGCTCCCGTGGATTTTCACTGAACTCGTGGCAGGTCTTCTCTCGAGGCTCTGGCTTTCAGGTAAGCGTTGTCCCTATTCCTGCTACCAGCCTTGCTTCGGCTGCCTGACATCATTTTGCCACAGCTTTTTGTCTTTCCCTGTCTCACTGAATTCCCTCTCACCTTATTTTCTTTTTACAGACAATATCTTTTTGAGCTCTTCCTGCCATGTTCTGCCTTTCACCAAGCAAAGAAGGAGAAACAGAAATATTTCTCCTTGTTATGCATTCCCAGGGAAGGCGTAGGATCTTGGCACATTCCCAGGTTTACATGTTCGTTCAACATGCAGCAAACATGGAATGCCATCCCAGGGCAGAGTAACGCAACGCAGAGATGTGCGCTGCATTGTGTTACTCCTGATTTAAAAAGCCACTCAGAGCCCTGCAAAGTGGCTTTGCATGGCTTAAAAAATCTGATATAGAGGTTTGTGTCAAGCATGTATCATGTTGCAAACGCAACGCAAGACTCTCATAAATATGCCCCTGGGTGTGCTGCATAGCAAGGCTGATTAATTTTAATTTCATCACGTGCCACTGTCGTTCACCTCTCTACTCTTCCTCTCTGTTTATCTATCTCTTGTAGATTATCATCCCTCCTTTTTCACTATACTGCAGATTTCCTTTTTTTCTCTCCCTTCATCTTTCTACCTTTTCTGCCTTTCTCTCTCCTGCTCTGAGTCAAAGTCTGATGATAAAAATAAGTCCCTGTCCTCAAAAAAGAGTGCATGTGCCCAGTACCCGCACAAGTTGAGTAATATTAGATTTTTCGCCAAACACTGTTCCATTTAAAGGATAAGTAAAAAACAAATAATTCCTTGGATATACGGGTAACAAGAAGCTCTACTTACATGAGAGTCATATATTTATGTGAATGCAATGATACAGCCCATAAAATAGACTCCCACAGACCAAGACTACAACATTTTTGTTTTATATAATGACACCCAAAAGTTATCACAAATTTTTTTTTGGATTAAAAACCGATTTACATATTACAGTATTTCATAAAAATCATCACTTATGCTTTATCCCATCAATTCAAATAAATTTATTCAAAAACCTTACAAAAAAAACACACACATGTAGTACCATAGAACAACAATACATAACATAGAGAAGAAAAAAGTTAGACAATATACTTTGTCATTTTAAGAAAACATATTCAATGGAACAATTTAATATCTAGGCCTGGATACACTATTTCTTTAAGTATCTACAGATCCAATTACTTCCACGGATTATGTATATGTTGCATCGACGCGTTTCGATGGGTTTTCTTGACATTCTATCTTTTTCAAGACAAGTAATTTTTTGCAGGTCTCTGTAAAACACTGTGGTATAACCCCCTGCATAAAACAAATATGTGTAAAAATATAGTACTGTTTTCCTAAATTTACACCATTGTAATGGTCAAAAACATTTAAAGATACCCTTTTACCTTTTCTCGCCTGCACTAGTCCGAAATCTTCCTCCTCTGATATAAGTTCGATTTAATTGTTCGTTCATTTGTTCCCCTCATTATCTTCTACTCATGTGCTCTTTGTCTCCTGCTGAAAGCTGGCACCTATTTTAACCCCTTCAGCGCTGAAGGTTCCGTGCGCAGGCGGGGCCGTGACGGAGCGGTTCCGTCATGCGCACAGCGCAACCGATGCGCATGACGGAACCGCTCCGTCACTCGCATCGAAGGGGTTAAAATGAATGCAATCCATTACTTCTGGAAAACACCGTTAATTTCCTTTGTCTTGCTAACTATAGGCACATTACTCAACGGTTTCTCTTCAGGGTCTTAAATTTTACCCTGGACTCTCATTAGAAGTGGCCCAGGAAATAGGATGGATTTTCACATCCCCTTCCCCCCCCCACCCTCGGAATTACTGATGAGCCAGGGCGTACTGTTGACTCCAGTGGTGGAGAAAATCCAGCCCAATAGAGGTTGGCCCATCCAGGCCCACTAAGAAATGAGAAATTACCAGTAGAGTTGGCATTTCTGGGTTCAGTTCTATGGTAATTCCTCACCTTGCGCTGAACTTTCACCCAGTTAGCCGAAAACTCCAGGTAAAAGTAAAAATTTCGTAACTATAATGTGGGCAGTAATGTACTATTCTAGCACTTGTTTGTGCCCTAATTGCAGGTTCAGTGATATTAAACAAAAGTAACACTACTGAGGGAAATACCAATACTGCTGCTTTCCTCGAATATATTACCTCCACATTTCTGGTTCTGCAGGTTGGAACGGGTAATAGCCACCAATACCAGATTTTATCCCTGAAAGTATTGCAGTATTTGCCCACACATTTAAGGAGAACTTTACGCAGGGAAAAAACAGAAACTGCGCGAAATTACTGTACTATTTAAAATTCCCATTCTTGTGCAAACCCCCACTTGCACGCATGGCAGAATTACAGCCGCTCTCAGAATGACGCCTTTGTGGGACTATGCACATGCCAATATTTCTTCGGAAAGATATTTTTTGTACTATCTTTATTTTTGCAGCCGACGTGAGTGAGTTTTTATTTCCCTCTTCTATGGGACAGGAGGCTTCATGCTGCCCTCCTTTCTTTACTCACCCCTGAAGCATGTGCTCTGGTGCCCTCAACCTGGGTGCTGGTCGCTTTTCTTCAATGAGAAGAAGTTCTGCTTATCTATGAATTGGTGGCAGTGAATCTCAAAATGGCTACTTACCTCACCGTCACACTTGAACATCTACTTTCTTTTATTTTGTTTGAGTGTAGTCGGATGTACCAATTCCACCACTAAAATCTTTTTTGTCGAGTTTTAAACAAAGGCTGACAGCTTATGCCAGGACCTTCTAAAGCATTTTTGTTTTTGGTGTACCACTTAAATACTTTGATGGCCTAGTGCTTGGGAAAATTAGATTTTAGCTGGGATGGTGATTGGGAGACTCTGCCAGACGCCAAACGTACACTTTTGTATACGTTTAACTTTTATTTTGTCATTCGCTAAGTACAAGTTTAATTTTACTAATAGTAATTTTACTACTGCAGAGACTGGACACACGTGATGGAGACTCAGCACATTGAAAGATAGGCATGTCCTATCATTTGATGTGTGTGGTTCTCCGCCCCAACTGCAGACCCTCCACGATCATAAAATTATGATTAACTTGTAGTTTGTGAATAGCAAAAAAAGAATAAACGTATTCAACAGTGTAGGTTCACCTTTGTGAACCAGACCCTCAGTGCATATGAGTTCTCTCCACTTTCTTTTTTCCCTACATGGTGTGGATTAAAATCACCTTTTTTCTATGAAGGGCTGAGCTCTTTATTGCTGTTCTTTCGGTAAACCTCCAACTTCTTCCAGGTACCTTATTTACTCTTTTTCCAAGCCATGCGCATAGTTCCATCTGCTTTCATAGCTCCTGTGCCTCGTGCCTGGGGAAACACAATCCGATGCACAACTGTGCTATTTGTGCTACCATTTGTACAGTGTCCATCTAGAAGTACCTGGCTTCCAAGCAGAATAAGTGTGCTCTTATCTCCTTAAGAGATAATGGGGCTGATTTACAAGCCCCATGCGCCACATTTACGCCGCAGTTGCGTCACTTCTGTGACGCAGCGTAAACCATGTGCCACGTTGCGCCTTATTTACAATGTGACGCATCTAGGGAGATGCGTCACGTTGTAAAGCCATGCGCCACATGAAACCTGCGTTAGGTTTCATGTGGGAATTCCGGCGCAGGGTGGGCGTTCCGTCACAGGAACGCCTCGTAAAAGTGATGCAGTGAAATCTACAAGATTTCACTGAGTCACTTTTACGTCCCTGCTGCGTCAAAACCCTGCGCCTGCTTGAAGCAGGCGTAAGGAGTGACGCAGCATGTTAGGCATAGGGTGCCCCTGAGCATTGCTGGAGCCGCGGTGCGCTTGCGACACAACTCCAGCAATGAGACGCTCTTATGCCACAGGATGCGACACGCATCGCCCTATCCTTGCGCCATGGTGCACCGCATTCGTGGTGATGCAGGGAGGGAATTGCGTGTCGCGTCTGTTCTGGCGCATCCCTGCTGATTTGCAGAGATACGCCAGAACTTGTAAATCTGCCCCGTTGTATTTCAAAATCAGGGCGAGGGGTTAGGAAGAAAGTGAAGGGTGTTGTATTGAGTGTCCTTCCTCCTCCTGAGGTAGCAAGGCATCCCAATGAGGGCCCTCTCATAGATGTCACCCTTACTGGCTCAAAGCAGAGGATGCGAGAACCCTGTGTAGGGTGAAAGTACCACCTGGCCCTCATATTTGATATTTATTTCCAGCCCGACCTTGTTGTCGGGGTCCAGAGAAAAAGCATGAATACTAACAGTCAAAGGTCACTTGGGGTCAAAATCCGCTGGTTTGGAGACTTCATTGCACTGTCAAGCTTAGTTCCGCACCTGGATGTGGAGACCTTAAGACACTGTGGCACCAAGTGGTCAAACCACTCTTTCCCCCTGCTGGCGCTGCAAGCCCCTTACACCATGTGATTGAGGCCCTAAACATAACATGAAATAACATGGATTTGTAAAGCGCTCGTTCACCTGTTGGCATCTTGGTGCTGAATAACAAATGTTTATTGTTACCCAACCCAATGATACTCATTTTATCGACCTCAGAAGGATGAAAGACTGAGTGGACCCGCCGGGATTTTGACTTATGACCATGACGTCGAACACAGGACCCTGCAGTGGACGCATTAGTTCACTAAGTCACCAAACCCCGGTGAGGTTGTAGGTCTCCCCCACCTGGTGACTCAGAAGGCTTCAAAGTTGAGGGTAATTGCTCCTGTGGGTGGTCTCTGTTACAGTTACAGTTCTGTCCAACAATTGTTCTTTTTGCATCTGTCACAGTTAGAGCCTGCCTGCGCCCTTCCTACTCCTGACTTCTCTGCCCTGGCAGTTGAGTCTGATTTCTGTGTTGTGCAAGTCAGTGAGCAAGAAGCAGCCCAGGACGCAGGCCTTCCCCTTTAGACAGACCCCAAGCTTTTGAAACACAAAAGCAACAAAAAGAAGCAGCTCCATTCAATGCGCCTTCCTCGGACGCCCGGAAGCACCAGTCCTGTTAAAAGGAGCTCACCCGGACTCTGAGGCTTCCTGCAACGAGGGGTGCATGGCACTGCTGCCTCGTCCTCCTCCTAAACTCCTGAGGGATTCCCTGGCGCAACTGGACCCCCATCTGCTAGTCTTGGCACCAATGGCCTGTCTCCTAAAGCCTCATAGCCCGATGTACTGTTCCAATTTACAAATCAGGGAGGTGCAGATTGTGGTGAGTCCTATGTACAAATAAAGCACATCACAAATTGTGCATTCACAGAGGCCACAGATACCTGCCTGATGAATATTAATGAAGTATATCACTAGTTCGGACGCCATTTGTTTGGGCCGCAGACAGCCGCCCCTTCATTGGCTTTCCGAAACAGGAAATATGTTTTTTAAAGCAGTCTGTGTTCATTAAAGGGACAAGTGCTACTTTAAAAACAAATGTTTCGCATGTGCACCACCAACGCTTTTCCTCAAGGAGAAGCAAATCTACTTATCTTTGTGAATTAGCATCCATCTCAACTTGGGGATCAGTTACTGATCAACGATTTGCAACCCCCTTTATGGTCCCAAACAATTGAAACATACCTTTCCAAATCACAAATAGCAGAGGAACATTCTTTCATGCCCCTTGCATTTACAAATCAAAAAGGGTTGCAAAACGTTTTCATGAGATATTTAAGAATTTCCCAACTCATAAAATGGCATTTGTACATTAAAAAAAAGAAAAAAACCTTTTGCAGTCACAAACCCCGTGGTTTTGGGAATTGAAGGGTTTGCGACTACAAAAGTGCTTTGTAGCTCTGCCCTTTAGTTCCCAGTAGACTCTTCCCCGTCTCTGCTTCCATAGGGATTGTGGACTCCCTAGTGTACATACTGGATTGATGTGAACCTTTGGACCAGGAAGGACCAACTGGGTCCACAGATGCCAGTCCCTAAGTCCAGGATTGACGATGTTAGTTGGGTCAAGGCGACGGGGTGCTATGGGGTCTAGCACCAGTCGCCTTGACCCAACTAACATTGGTGATCCTGGACCATTTGCCATCCCAACTTTAAACCTGCCTGTGTCTGCTTTTCATTCAAGGATGACATTTCTTCTCTGGATCTTCCACCTAGCACCTTAGCACTTAAAAGTAAATGCAGTTTTCTGTAAGAAATGCTTGGCTGACTAGTACGGAATAGATGACCCCGAAGGAACTGAATAGCATGGAAGAAAACAGACAATGTCCATTAATACAAATATTCTGAATGGGGACAGAATTGTATAACACGTGCACACTCTGTACCCCAGATAGGGGTGTCCTTCTCCTTTACTGCAATTCAACGCTCCTTTCAGCTGTGAGGGCTCCTCTGAGGCCACACAGTCACCTCGGGTGTGAGGATTGCCCACATTTTCGGGCTTTCCTACATTGTATGGTAGACATGCAACCCAACTGCCCTAACCACTGATTCCTATAGTAAAATATCCCCTTTCTCCTTATTTTTACAGATATTTCAAGGAAGCAATATTGTGGCAGAAGAATCCGGTACAAACGAAGATGAAGCTGCTTGTGGTAGTGATTGCCACGCTCTTCGGTAAGTCCCAAGGTCCATTCTGGCTGCATGTGTACCTTTCTCCCCTGTAGTCATGCCACTTAGCAATCTGCCTGTGTTATGGCATTACTTCCCCCATTATGAGATTACTGTGGAGTCAAAAGACTAGCCCAAGGAGCTCAAGGCTTAGACCCTTATGCCGTGGGCTGAATGGGCTCACACTGTCTCAAAACTAAGACGTGCATTTCCCTTTTCATATGCAACATTAATACAATACCACAAAGAGCTTAGTGGATTTGGGTGGGCATGGCAGCATGGTATGAAAATGTAATCACGATTGGTGGTATTTTGACCCTTATTGCAGGCCCTATTAAGGTCAATCACCTGATCATCCAGAGCCCCACTCTCTTTTTTGGACATGTCCAAGCCAGAGGGACTGGAGGACTGGAGTCTTCTGCTAAAGCTGGTGCAGGAATCAGTAGCTGGATGATACAGGGATTGGAGGTCATATGAAACATTGTTTTGTTCCCCTTGCCTTTCATTGCCACTCTGGGTGGAATCTTTTTTAATGGAAAAGGAACTCACTTTTGGCAACAATACTTAAGCAAACATTGGCAATGCCAATAGGTTTCAGTTACCTCTACATACAACCAAGACCGTTTGGCATTGCCATTGCTTGTTTATAGCAGTATGTCAATAACATTGTTGTATATCCAACATTTCAGCTTCAGTTTTCTTGTAACCACTAGTCTACTGACAACTAGTTTTGTTTAAAAACATGATTTTGTTTTCACTGCTTCTGAAGAATGACAATCTATTGATGTTGAAAGCAACAAACAGTTGTGAGGCAATTGAGATTGACACAAAAACCATCCAATCTTGAGTAAGCATTGGCTCTGTGGAAGATGGTTTACAATGCTGTCTCCCAAAAGACAGCTGAAATTGACTGAAAACAAAAAAGGGCCAGGGCTCAAAATGCTTCATAGAAGTGAGTAGATCATTGCCATTGTTGAGTCTTCAACACTAGTACCATCCAGACCTGCCTTCAATCAGTGCCAATTGGCGAACATTCCCATTGGCGGGGCATTAATACTTGTTTCTATGTAGACAGCAAAGCACAGCAAAAAAGCCAGACTTTTCTTTTAAGAACTAACTGGCACATGCATCAACAAAGACTTTTGCGATTCCTTAATTGCGATTTTTAAGGAAACGCAATTAAGGAATTGCAAAAGCCTATGCATGTAGGAATCACTATAAAAATAGCGATTCCTACAAATTCCTTAATTGCGACTCGCAAATTGCAAGTCGCAATTAAGGAATGCCGTCCCATTCATTCCTATGGGCCTCCAGGCCCATAGGAATGAATTGGAGATTGCATGAGCAATTTGCGAGTACCAGTAGGTACTCGCAAATTGCTCATGCAATTTCAAGGGTGCAAGGGTGTCAAAATGACACCCTATTGCACCCCTGAAAATGATCTGTGCACATATGTTGCACACACACATGCTCTAAGGGCATGTGTGTGCGCAACATGAAACTTTGAAAAAGGCACAAAAGTGCTTTTTTCAAAGTTTTTCCAAATTACCATGAAGTTCAACTTCATGGTAATTTGCTCCCCCTATTAGCGAAATCGCGAATTTTTTAACTTTCATGCATTGCATTTAAGGAATCTCAATTTGGGATTCCTTAAATGCAATCGGAATTTAAAGAATTGCAATGTAGAGATTCCTTAAATTGCGATTTTTGCATTTGGGATGATGCATCCCAAATGCAAAAATACCGGTCGCAAAGGGGCAGATTCTGAGAATCTGCCCGTTTGCGACCGGTTTTTACATTGATGCATGTGCCCAATAGAGTATAGTTCCCCACGAAAATCGCTCCAAAAATGCAAGGAACAAAGTTCACATTGGTACATTTTACAGCATAATTTATATATACCTGGCCCACAAATATCGGTGTTATGAAGGGGCATTCCATTTTCTAATAATTTTCAAGTTTGTTGACTGGTCCTATCCATCCATGCAGCTATAGGGACTTAAACACCATAAGAAGTATTTGAAAAGTGGTGGTAAAACAGTGAAGCGTTGAGCACAATTCTGTACATACTATCTTAAGAGCAATAGCTATATTACAGTTAAAACAATTTTTATGCAATTTCATAGGCCCAAATCTCAATCAAAATGTATATACTATCCTTTTCACGTCATTTCCCATCCTTCTCCTTTCAATGAAAGTCTGATCAACAGTATCGATTCGGCAGGCTGAAAAAAAGTAGAACAAATCGGACAATCACATGCCAGAGATAAAAGCGCTTGAAAAATCCCACAGGCCCAAATAGTAATCCTTCTACTCAATGGCACAGGGGTTAAAGGGTAAATGAGGGGAAAGTTTACACCTGTCACGCATTTCCAGCAGTAGTGACATAACAGAAAGCTTTTCAGGCAAGCAGCCACGAAAAAAGGCCTAGCACCAAGTGGTACTAACCAGCCAAATTCAGGATGGAATCTCTTGAACCCTGCATGAATCATTACTATAGTGTTAGATGTGATTCTGAAATATAACTCTGGAATGTACTCGTTTTGTCTGAATTTTCAGATTTCATACATTACATGAGTAACTTGAGGTTTCTTTATTTTGTATGATTTTCTAAATATCAGAATACCTATACTTGAAACATTATTTACTATTGTAAAGAAATACATGTCTAAGATGCAAAGAAGTAGGTAGACTGTGACACGAATAGGGTCTGAGTTAAGTAGTGCCCTCAACTATCTTTGGGATTGTTTTCTGGGAAGGAAGACGAGCGTGGCATGCTCACGTGTGGGTGCATGGTCAGTCGTTGCAGCACTGATTTCACAGTTTGCCAGCATGACCCACACAACTTACAACTCCTACCCACCACATTCCACCAGCCAAAATGCAGGGCCAGATTTCCAAAGCTTTGCACTACTCAAAGACACGCAAAGCAGAGCAAAGTTTTGAATTGGGATTTACTTTCTGGCGCAGTAGGGTAAGTGTGGAGGGAGTCTGTGGGGCAGATTTACAAGCCCCTTGCGCCTCTTTTACGCCGCCGTTGCATCACTTTTGTGTTGCAGCGTTGGTGCAAAGCCAGAGCCATGGTGCAGGGTACTTACAACGTGAGGCATCTGGGAGATACGTCACGTTGTAAAGCCCTGCACCACATGTAGGCGTTATGGTGCAGGGGGGGGGGGGCGTTCCGGCGCAGGAACGCCTCTTAAAAGTGGCTGAGTGAAATCTACAAGATTTCACTTAGCCACTTTTAAGGCCATGCTGCGTCAAAACCCTGCGTCTGATTGAAGCAGGCGTAAGGATTGACACAGCTTTTTAAAGATAGGGCACCCCGAGCCTTGCTGGAGCTGCGTCGCGCTTGCGAATCAACTCCAGCAATGCGCCGCCTTTACGGCAGCAGATGCGTCATGCATCTGTCGATTTATGCCCCATGGTGCGCCACATTCTAAATGCGGCGCATCCATGGTGGCGGAGCCGTGACGCACAATAACTGGCGCATCCCTGCTGATATGCAGGGATGCGCCAGTTATTGTAAATCTGCCCCTGTGTGTGCAGGACTGATCTATCATTGGACTGCTTTGTGTGGATGGAAACTCACAATGGATGCGTGAGGTTATGCTGCCCCTGTTTGCACTGGAAAGTTTCTCTAAAATAAAGCAAACTGGTGCCTCTGCTGCTTTGCATTGCTTTGCATCAAGGGGGTGTTCCATGGGTACATGGGTGTTCCCATGCCACCACCCATGGTTTTTGAGGTGAAGCCTTGTTTACTAACAATGATAGACAGGGCGTTGCAACTAAAAATAAAGTCGCCTCTATGTGGGCGTTGAAAAGGAGAACTGTTTTTATTGCTCAAAACTTTTCCCAGATTGCCTGTGTGCTGCACTGTACAGCACACACACAAGGAGGAAAAATATTTTAAGTATGCATTGGCATAGTGTTTTGTACTATAAGGATATGCTTCATATACAAAACCTATGCCAAATAGTATGCATGTAACCTTTGCACTATGGTCCAACGGTATGTGTGGTGCTAGGCAGCCAGTTTGTGCACCAGTGCTCGTGTAGATATGACGCTGTCCTGATCTCTCCCTTTCACATAACATAGTGCTGCAAGTTTGCTCACTGTGCTGCATTCGTTGAAAGCGTTGTAATTCTGAATTGCGGCCTTCAAAAACATGATGCAGTATGATGCTGCTCACAGTTCAGTGGTCACCTTAACCCCTTCGCTGCGGCGGAAATTCCGCCGCAGCGCTTGGGGGTGCGGGGGGACAGCGCGGTGGCGCGGTGCTCATGATGGAGCCACTCCGTCATGAGCCACGGTTGGGCTGTACTCATGACGGAGTGGTTCCGTCATGACTCCGCCCACAGCGCTAATCGCCCGCACAGGCGGGGAATTAGCGACGCGTGGGCGGCGCGGGCGCCAACGGCCGCAACATGACGGAACCACTCCGTCATGAGCACACGGCAACCGTGGCTCATGACGGCGTGGTTCCGTCATGAGCACGGAACGAGTTAAACTAGTGCTAGCAGTGCACTGGTGCAGACCACACCACTGAGGAAATGCTCGACATGTGATAAGAACAGCTGCTGTACACCTGCACAATTGCACACTCCTGACTGATAGGGAGTGTGGAGCAAAAAGAGGCTGAGGTAGGATGGCAGGGGCAGTAATGGCAATGGTAAAGAGAGGGTGCACATGTTGCTCTGAGGTTGCAAAACTTGTTTTGCATGGGAAAGCACCCTCAAAGTAGCGTAAACAGCGCAAAGCAATGCTTCCTGTACAAAACCTCTACTAGACTAATGCACACACGCTAAGGTGTGTGCGTGGACAAGACAGCTGAAATCAGTGGCAGTGCAAGGAAAAGGGGAGGAGAGAGCCTGAAGATATGGCGCTCTCCTGCTCCCTCCCTGTCGCGCAGCGCAGCCTCACGGGGGCTGCGTTGCATTGCATGACTTTTTTGTAAATCTCACTTACAGTGTTTTCACTTCTTCCCTTGCACTCCATTATTCATGCCTGATGTCCATATTGTGAGTGAGAGATCACCACCTGGGATGTAGGACCACTCCCAAACCATAGACAAGTCCATGAACTCCAAGTGGTTGACAAGTCACACAATATTTCTGGCGGAAATGAAAAGTTTACATTACCCAAAGTTCATGGTGTCCTCTGCGTTTGCTTAGAGCTTCATATAGTCACACTGCAAAGCATGGCCCATTACTAAAGTAAACATGGGAAAAGACATTACATCTTGCTTTTTAGCCTTGCTATTTAGGTCTATAAGATTTGCTAATGCTTTGTCTGGCGCTGCTCAGCATTGGCAAAAAAAGATTATTCTGATGCTGAACAGCTTTGATGAAAAAAAGAGTAGTGTGATGATGCATACAAGAGCATATTTTTTTTAACTGTTTCAACATGCCGGAACCCCATCATGCGGCAGTAAATTAAAAAAAACATTAGGGGGCTCATTACGATGACGGGCAGAGTTGCCTCTGAGCGACACCGTCTCAGACTTGGGACCGACCGGCACACGGTTGGTGGCTCCAACTGCTGGATTACAATGCGACCAAACAGTTCAATCGGAGTCCCATGGTTCCCTGTGGGAGCTCGTGTTCCGCTTGACAACCGGCCGTAACACAGCCTACAAGGGGAAAAAGGGGTGTGTGCGGAAAACCCTGCACCCTGTCGTAGGCACCCCACAGTGCTTGCGGCACAGTGCAGGGTTTTACAGGGGGGGTCCCTTAGGTACCCACTCGGCCATCAACCGTAGGCTGCGGGGGCCACGGGCCCCAAAAGTAATTTTCCAACAGCTTTTCCTTGTCGGACAGACCAACGCTGAGAGGCAGTTGGAAATTGACATCGTAATCCTGATGGTGGAAACGCTGTCCATAGGGGTGTATGATGTGGTTACAATGACATGAATACTCTGCTAGTCGGTCGGAACCGAGTCTGAATGACCACATGGTTTATGTTCCAACCGCAAACATCGTAATCGGGCGGTTAGACTGTACACCGACCGAGTCGCTCGGAAGCACTCTGATACATTTAGGAAGATTCCAACTGCCTCCGCTTGACATAGTAATGAGTCCCTTAATATGCGCAAACAGTGCCTTTTGAGAACAGAGCAGGCATAAGACCGAATTACATTTGTCAATCTTCCAAAAAAGAAACAAAAAGAACGATATTGAAAAAACACTATTAACGTTCAATAAAGCTCATTTAAAAAAGGATCTGCCTGAAAGGATGAGTGGGACAATGGTTGAGTGTGTGAGGCGTATAAATATTAACGTCCCAAAGTGGCAAGAGAAACAAAAAACAAGTGGGGGGAAAATGGAGGAGCTGCGTGTGGAAGATTAAATAACAACAAGGAAGACAAAAAAACACAGGCGGAGGGAAAGAGGAAACAAAAGGTTTGGATGGGGAGACAACATGGAGATGGTGGGGCGGGAACGCAGCAGGCAGTGAGAGAGCAAGAAAACACATGCACTCCCATGGAGTGCTAACAGAATATGAATCAAGCATTGCAACTGACCAAGCCAATAGGCCATGGCTTTAAATTTCGTAGCGATTGACTTTGTCAATGCTTATTCCAACAGCCATGCAAACGTGTGCTTTAATATGCATGCAAGAATTTGTACGGCAATCTTGAGATGGGTTTCCTATTAACGAAAATGTATTTCAAGATGTTCAGCATGCATGTGGGGCATGTGCAGACACTTGCGTCACAACACATTTGCATAAACGGGATGTATGACAGAACCTCACATTTAGAAGCCTCATATTTAGAAAATAAACAAAATCATATATATACACTATCTCTATAAAGTAGGGTGTTACAGAAAGGATAAAAGGGAGGAGGGGGAAAGTTAATGGAAAAAGTAGAACATAATTATGACCACAAAATTACAGAACATTGGTTTCTTCATACAGTAGATATAAATTATATTCAAATTGTGCATTTTGTTTAACCACTAATTCACAAAATTAAAATATTGGCATCTATTTCTATGAGTACCCAATGTGGGAATTCCTATTGATTTCTATTAGATAACCTGAAATGATAAGTGCACCCACTGTCTTGTTCCTTGAACTTTTTTTTATTTAGTCACAGAGTCAACTATAGTAACCCATATGTGCTGTTCTACACCAAACTAGTCAAGTGTATGTATTTTAATCAGAGTTAAAAATTCTAAATTAGCCACTTCATTAGTATCACAATTCGATGGTGGAATAAGCTACCATTACAATTAAATAATTCCTCAGACCTATTGTCCTTTAGGAAAGGACTCAAGACCTGCCACAATCAATAAACAGTTGTTAATTAAGGGAAGGCATGGCTTAGCAGTTCAGGCTGGACTGTTCCCGTGAGGCACAGGGTCAGACTGATTTGCATATGGCCATGTCTGAACTGGGGTGGCAGAGTGGGCTAAAGAACGGTGATGGATCAAACCCAGATCTGTTGACTGGGTGTGAGTGTTTGATTGGTTCTGATGCTCCGTACATCACCACCCCCTTTTGTACCGCTTTGTTCGTCATAAGTTGGCAGGGTATGCTATGACGTGAGTCCCTTGCTCACTTTGCCACTGGATTCAAGCAAGCCTGGCTGAAGACGGCTGAAATGCCAGAAACCGGTCCTAGGAAGCTTGTTTCCAGTCCAGGGAAGGCATGGCTTGGCAGTTCGGGCTGGACTGTTCCCATGAGGCACAGGGTCAGACTGATTTGCATATGGCCATGTCTGAACTGGGGTGGCAGAGTGGGCTAAAGAACGGTGACGGATCAAACCCAGATCTGTTGACTGGGTGTGAGTGTTTGTTTGGTTCTGATGCTCCGTTCATCCCCACCCCCTTTTGTACCGCTTTGTTCGCCATAAGTTGGCAGGGTATGCTCAGACGTGAGTCCCTTGCTCACTTTGCCACTGGATTCAAGCAAGCCTGGCTGAAGACGGCTGAAATGCCAGAAACCGGTCCTAGGAAGCTTGTTTCCGGTCCAGGGAAGGCATGGCTTGGCAGTTCGGGCTGGACTGTTCCCATGAGGCACAGGGTCAGACTGATTTGCATATGGCCATGTCTGAACTGGGGTGGCAGAGTGGGCTAAAGAACGGTGATGGATCAAACCCAGATCTGTTGACTGGGTGTGAGTGTTTGATTGGTTCTGATGCTCCCTCCATCACCACCCCCTTTTGTACCGCTTTGTTCGCCATAAGTTGGCAGGGTATGCTCAGACGTGAGTCCCTTGCTCACTTTGCCACTGGATTCAAGCAAGCCTGGCTGAAGACGGCTGAAATGCCAGAAACCGGTCCTAGGAAGCTTGTTTCCGGTCCAGGGAAGGCATGGCTTGGCAGTTCGGGTTGGACTGTTCCCATGAGGCACAGGGTCAGACTGAGTTGCATATGGCCATGTCTGAACTGGGGTGGCAGAGTGGGCTAAAGAACGGTGATGGATCAAACCCAGATCTGTTGACTGGGTGTGAGTGTTTGATTGGTTCTGATGCTCCGTCCATCACCACCACCTTTTGTACCGCTTTGTTCGCCATAAGTTGGCAGGGTATGCTATGACGTGAGTCCCTTGCTCACTTTGCCACTGGATTCAAGCAAGCCTGGCTGAAGACGGCTGAAATGCCAGAAACCGGTCCTAGGAAACTTGTTTCCGGTCCAGGGAAGGCATGGCTTGGCAGTTCGGGCTGGACTGTTCCCATGAGGCACAGGGTCAGACTGATTTGCATATGGCCATGTCTGAACTGGGGTGGCAGAGTGGGCTAAAGAACGGTGATGGATCAAACCCAGATCTGTTGACTGGGTGTGAGTGTTTGATTGGTTCTGATGCTACGTCCATCACCGCCCCCTTTTGTACCGTTTCTGTACAAAAAGACACTTGAAAAAGCTGAATAAACCCAAATTAGCATGTTTTCGAACTCTCTGTTAGTACACAAGCATATATGAACAGTTACACGAAAATTACCGTGTTTAAAAGCCTTGTCTCACCACAAATGCCTTGTACTTCACTCATATGAATAATTTACATCGTAACGTCCATATCTACTGTTACTCTCTTAATTTGACAAGTGCTGTACAAAAGTTCACCGGACACCCGGATACTCTCACATATTCCCAAACTTTTTTTTAATAAAGTATGTGCCCCAGGGAGGTGGCGGTCCCCGGACAGCGGCTCCCCCTGGATTACTTAAATTAAAAAAAACAGTGCCATGGGGAGGTTGTGGTCCCCAGAGCAGGGGGGATTCTGCAAGGCCCCCCCACATAGTTTGAATTAGCCCCAGTGAGGTGGCGGTGCCCGGGGCTGCGGGCAGGCCCAGTGGGCTCATCCATATTCATAATTAAAAGTGCCCCTGGGAGGTGGCGGTCCCTGGGGTTCTGAATAGCCTGAGTAGGGGGGCCCTTTGCACCCCTTCCAAAATTTGACATGTACCCCTGGAACCTGGCCCACTCGGGAGTTATTCTAAAGCAAGCGTGGAAACCCGCGCTTGCCTTTTTAAAAAATGATGCCTCTGATTCACTGATCCAACTGCAAGTCCACAACAAACTTTAAAAAAATTATTTTTACCCACAGCTGGACCCCCTTTACCATATCTGGGGGTCAGGTTATTCCTACCCTGCCCCCTTTTTTTATTTGTAATTTTTCTTGGACTTAGCTTCAAGCCGAGTCCCAAAATGGCTGGCAACACTTCCTGGTTGAAGTGTTGGCAGCCAATCAAATTGTAGTAGGATCCGCGAGTCAACTGCAATACTCGCGTCCCCACATATCTATATTTTCTAAATTTAGATATCTGAAAAACGACTGAACGAATTTACACCAAATCACTAAAAGCATGCTTTCTGGACAAACATCTAGGTTTCTGCCAAATTTGGTGTAATTTCGTTCAGCAATTCGGGCTGAACTCATCTTAAAAAAACAAAAAAGTCCCATAGACTTAACATGTTTTGGGGCAACCCTTTTTTATCGGTGCCTGCATGACGGATCACCCCGAAAATTTAAACACAGCAGCTGACCCCAAATGGGGAAGATTTGAGGAAATTTTGTGCCGATTTGTCAAGCAATTACTATGGAAACTTTGGTTCTAAGTATAACTATCTACTAATGTATTTATATATATATATATATATATCTATATATATATCTATATATATATATATATATATATATATATATATATATATATATATATATATATATATATATATATATACATACACCTATTGGCGGTCGGCAGTAGGTAGGTATAGTTAGGACCTTGTTTCTATTTAGAAGGCGTTTTTTCTTTTGCCAATATCTTTGGTGTCGTTTGACGAATCTTCGTGAAATTTTCAAAATTAATGGTTCACTGAGGTCAGCTCCTGTTTTGAAAGTTTTGGGGTGATTCTTCAAGGGGGGCAGAGAAAAAAGGGGGTCCCAAAATGTGTTTTCCCAATAATAATTTCCATAGGAACTTTAGACAAAGCTACAGCCCGAACTGCTGATCAGAATTACACCAAATTTGACAAAAAGTGGCCCTCCCAAGCCCCAGGGACTGCCACCTCCCCAGGAATCAAGTAAAAGAAAAAGAAGTGTGGAGGCTGCTGCCCCCCCACACTGCCCCAGGGACAGCCACCTCCCTGGGGCTTCAATAATTTAATATAGTGTTCAGGGGTTCTTTCCCCTCCCCACACTGTCCCAGTGACCACCACCTCCTATTTAAATGCTGGGGTCCGTTGCGGACCCCTGGGCCCGGGGACCATCACCTCCCCCAGGGCTTAAATCAGTTGGGAGGGGGCCATGTGGCCCCCCTCCTGGAGCCCTTGATGGCCCTGGGGACACTCCCCCAAGGCCAGCACCTGCAATATTCCGGGGGGCCTACCCTCGGGGACATTGCTGTTTGCTATGGCACGGCGGGAGCACGGCTCCAGCCCAGTCATAGCCAACACTGCTTTGCTTCTTGGAAGCGAGAGCTGGAAACCTGCTCTTGCTTTCAAGAAGCGAAGCAGAATTAATTTTGGGCAAGGGAAGCGGCAGTCTAGCAGTTCCACTTGCCCAAAGGCAATGCCGGCTCCCGCAGGAGGCGGGATGCCGGCAGGGACCGTGGGGGCATTGGGGCTCCCCCCGCGGTCCCCAACTTCAAGGCTGGCCTGGGGATGGGGTCCCCGGGGCCAGAGGTGGCCCGGGAGGGGGGCCACTCGGCCAACTCCCTTTTGATGTTTTAAAATAAATAAATAAATGAATAAGGCCGGGCCCCAGGGAATGGAGTCCCTGTGGCCATAATTGACCTCAGGAGGGGGGCCACGTGGCCCCCTCCCCCCAAAAAACTAGGCTGTCCAGACCCTGGGGAATGGGGTCCCCGGGGCCGGAAGTGGCCAGGAGAGGGGGGCCATGGAGACCCTCTCCCGAGAAAAATATTTTAAAAAATATATAAAAACGAGGTCAAGCCCTGGGGGATGTGGTCCCCAGGGCCTAAAAAAATACTAAAAGAAAGGGGTCACACAGCCCCTTCTAAAAATATTTTAAACAAGCATTGGCATAGCCAATAGGTCTCGCCTTTGGGACCTTATAGGTGTTTAGCCATGCAACAGTTAATGTTACTGCACCAAGGATATTGTGCTGGATAACTAAACACTTAAACGGTCCCAAAGGCGAGACCTATTGGCTATGCCAATGCTTGTTAGCATTTGAGTGTGATTATAGAGGTATGGGCGAAACCGTTTAGGGCCGTTCCGTCCAGAATTTGATGGCCTGTGGTGTTGAAAGCACTGCTAGATAACAAGGGTATAAGAAGTCAGGAATGGGCACAAGTGAAGGGTATGACATGAAATTCCAAATGTCAAAATCATAAAATGTGTGATTTAAGATATGGATGTCGTTTAAGAACAAATGTGTTATTTTCTTGAAAGTTAAAAACAACCAATAACTGCATTGTAAATAGAGACACAAGTTTTCCATTTTTACTATAAATGCTTCCCTGTCTTTATTTTAAAAATCACAAAGAAGTAGAGGTTAAGGGTCTGATTTGCAAAGGGACTTACGTGTAGTAAAGGTACAAGTGTGGAGTCTCTGCACTCTGGGCAGCCTCTCTGTCCAGCGCACTGCAGTGAGTGCAGTGCGGAGATTCTGCCATGAGTGAAGAGACACGTAACTTTATTGCATATTAGTCCCTTTGTGATTTGAGCCCTAAGCCTTCATTTAAGGGTCTCACCATATGTTCAATCATGTCTGCTAGATCAAACGTTATGCATATAATCAGAAGCCCTAGTATTAAAACATGCCATCTTGTAATGTGCCATACATTGTCATTACCTTTTCTGTTTGCGAAAGGCACCAGTTATCGAAAGTAGTAAAATAAACTTTTACTAAAGTCATCTTGGTGAAACTGCAACGATTGCTGCTGCTTATTGAAGAGCATAAGGGCTGGTACCCAGCTAATGCCCCGTGCGCTCATTGAGAAAAGTGTGGGGTGACCAGCAATATCAAAGGAGAGGCAGAACGATCTAAGAGTATGAGCAAAGACAAGAACAGAGCAGAGGATAGGATAGTGGAATGAAGGGTCCCGAACACAGGAGAGGGTTGAGTAGTCGGTTACAGGACAGGCAGTCAGTGCGAAGGGAAACGCAGGGGAAACTGTTGGTTGAAAGAGGCAAAGATTTGATGAAGGGAGGACGAAATGGTTACGGGGGGGCACAGGGTGGATTAGCTACTTTCATAAGAGGAAACGTTTGTTAGGAGGATGTTGTGTTAAATCGTAATAATGTAACTGCGCAGGGTTGAGGCGAGTGAGGACTTGAGCACTGTGGACTAATTATAGTGTTAATCTTGGAGCAGATGTAGCAGGGTGAAGTCATGAGCAGGTAAGGATGAACAATAGAATACTGATAATTGAAGATGATGGAGAGTAAAGAGCTGAAGGTTTGCACAGAGCGCTTGTGGATGGTGAGGTAATGAGGTCCTGGAAATAGATAGATTTGACACCTCCTAGATCATTATGCAGTGTATGAAGGGCGTGCTTATTAACCAAGAAGTTAGCAGTGAATATGTGCTTTCGCCATTTATGTACTGCTGCCCTCATTTACTGTTATGCGCTCTTATTTCAAGTGTAATTCATGGCTGAGGCCTATCTTTGGTACAAGGTGGATAATGAAGCAGTTGTATGAGCTGTAGTGCAAGACTGAAGTGAGGTCTTTATGAAGATCACTTGGAAAGCAGTGAGAGCAGTGGGGTCCTGTTTTCTACAGCAGATGGGTACATGAGAGAGCGATCTACAAGGAGGCGAACTGATTTGCATGTGAAATGTGTGATGTCAGATGGAGCGATGATTGGTTTAGATTTGGATAAAGTGTTTGAAATTAGCATAAAATTGAGTGGCTTACCTTGCTTGTGGGTGGGATTAAGGAAGGTGTCATTTGAGGAGTGATCAGACAGAAGTGGAGACACTGCCAAAAGCATCAGTAAAATATTTTGGCAAGTTGTGGTCACACCAGTGAAAGCAGAATCGTTTGGTGAAGGCAATGAATAGGTGTGTAGCATAATTTCCGCCAGCTGTAACTGAAAGCCATTACTATATAGTTACAGAGACAAATGCGTTTCCAGATGTTTGGAATGAAAGAGGCTTATGGTGCGAGTCCTAATGAGAAAACATCTTGTCATCCATAATAAAACACTGACCAAGGAGAGTAAGATCACATAGGTATGCTTTACTAAGGTAATACGTAAAACAAAACAAATGTTAGATTGGTTTTGAAATAACAGTAAAATCATGAGTCTGAGTCTTAGGACCTGGAAGGCCAGTGCAATCAGGAGTGAAATACGGACAGTATTGGAGCATGCTAGTATAAACTATGTTCAGGATCCTTTGAGACACCTTTAAAAATACATTTTAATACAAGTAAAAGGGATAGCTCCTTTCCGCTCCTAAAGCGTCTTTTTTTTAATGCAGAACTAAATGCTGTTTGGTGCTCTGTAAAACACGTTAGCGCCACCTGGTGTATTTCATGCAATACGGCCCCAGAAATGTTCTGCCAAATGCAATGGATCTCCGTCACATAAACAAAGGCAATAAAAATCAAACATCAAAGCGGCGAAAGTGAAAGTAATCGAGCAGAGCATCAAAGGGCTGGGTGAGAAGGGAGGGGGGAATGCAAGGGTCAAAGCGGCTAAAGTGAAAGAAAGCTATAGAGAAGGGAGGGGGGAGTGGGAGCAGCTGTGCACGTGCATGTGATCGTGCACTCAAGGTTTAGGCCAGCCAAAAGACTGTGGGTAGCACTTTGAAAATCCCACATACAAAATGTCTCTTCGAGCCTTTGGCTCAGCGAAACCTAAAAAAGAAAAGCTGCCATCTCGCCGGAGGCCCCACCTCCTCTCTGCACCACTCTTCAAATGCACCTCCTGGTGCGTTCTGAATTGGGGGATTAAGTCCCCTTCAATCCTAAGGGTCCTTGGGGCCAACTAGACCACCAGGTACCTCCAGTAATACCCACACAGTGGGATTGCTGAGAGGTGGTCCGAGGCCATGCCCCTTTATACACCACTCTGCAAACACGCCTCTTGGCGCACTGCTGGTGGGGCGATGAGGTCCTCTTGTCCTCATCCCCCAAGCAGCAATGCGACAGGAGGTGCATTTGCAGAGTGGTATAAAAAGGGGGCTTGGCTCGGACCACTCCCAGCAATCCAGCTGTGTGGGGCTTACTGGAGGTACCTGGTGGGCTAGTTGGCCCCCGTGGACCCTCAGGAGGCAAGGGGACTTTATCCCCCAACCAAGAGCATGCCAGGAGGTGCATTTGCAGAGTGGTGGACAAAGGCGGCATGGCCTGTGTCCACCTATCAGCAATCCCACTATCTGGGGCATACTGGAGGTATCAGGTAAGCTAGTTGGCCCCAAAGGACCCCCAGCAGGAAGTGGACTTTAATCCCCATCCAAGAGTGCACCAGGGAGCGTATTTGCAAAGTGGTGGGGAAAGGGGCGTGTCCTGCTATGAGAACTTAGCAATGCTGCTGTGTGGGACTTACTGGAGGTAGTAGAAGGGGTCCTTGGGCGCCAACTACCCCTCCTATTACCTCCACCAAATCCCACACAGTGGGATTGCTAAGAGGTCTTCAGAGGCCACACACCTCCTTTCTCCACCACTCTGAAAACGTGGCTCCTGGCACAGTACTGTTTCGGGGATGAAGTCCACTTTACTCATGAGGGACTTTGAGGGCTAAGAAGCCCTCCTGGTACCTCCTGTAAGTCCTACGCAGCGGAATTCCTGAACACTGCTTGAAGGCCCAGCCCCTTTCTCCACCACTCTACAAATATGACTACCAGTTAAAGAAGCATTTGTAATTTAATAGGTCTCATATTTGAGTTAGAGCTATTGGTGTTGAAAATTTTATGAATGTTTTATGGAGTGGAGTAGATGTACTTTGTGAGTAGTGGAATTATGTGTTATGTTGTGCAGTGAAATTATGTGGATAGAAAGTATGTGGTATTTAGTGTATAGGAATTATGTAGAGTGGGATTATGTGTTATGGAGAGCAATTATGTGGTATGGTAGTCTGTGTTGTGGAGTGGTAACCTCGGGTTTAGTCTTCCTCGTTTCCATAGAAGCTAAACCATGAAATCTATGAGACACAAAAAGAAGAAATCACTGAGGATCACTTGTGGACCTAGTCAGAGGTATAAGCAGGGCCACTGGAAGTGTGCGGCTGTTTGGCTGTACCGAGTTTCGCACAATTATACATTTTCCGCATTAGCCACATAATCCATCATCTGCTCCCTAATCTGCAGATTTGAACAAAAAAAGTCTTGTTTCTAGCTCACACGGCTCAAATGTTACCAAAAATGCAGCAACAAGTGTTGCAGCGTGGTGGAAGGTCCTTTGTAAACCTAGAATGGTCTCCTGTTACTTATTGCTAAATGTGGGTGTTAAATTGGTACTAATGGTGTGCAAGCCACTCTTGCTTCTTTCTGCACCACTCTTGCCTCTTTCTGCATTTCTGTTGCTTCGTTCTGCACCTTTCTTTCTTTTTCTGCACATCTCTTCTACTTTCTGCACCTCTTTTGCCTCTTTCTGCACCTTTCTTGCCTCTTTCTGCACCCCTTTCGCCTCTTTCTGCACCCCTCCTGCTCTTTCTGCACTTATTTTGTTTCTTTCTGCACCAATCTTGCTTCTTTCTGTACCCCTCTTGCCTCTTTCTCCACCCCTTCCCCCTTTCTGCATGTCTATTGCTTCTTTTTGCATATCTCTTGCCTCTTAGTCCACCCCTCTTCCCTCTTTCTGCATCTCTGTTGCTTCTTTCTGCACTTATATTGCTTCTTTCCGTACCTCTCTTGCTTCTCTCGACACCCCTTGTGCTTCTTTATGCACTCCTCTTCTTTTTCTGCACTCCTCTTGCCTCTTTCTGCACCTCTGTTCCTTCTTTCTGCATTTCTTTTGTTACTTTCTGCACCTCTCGCTTCTTTCTGCACCCCTCTTGCTTCTTTTTCCATCCCTCTTCCATCTATCTGCACCTCTGTTGCTTCTTTCTGCACCTCTCTTGTCTCTTTCTCCACCTCTCTTGCTTCTTTCTGCACCTCTCTTGCTTCTTTCTGCACCTCTCTTGCTTCTTTGTGCATCCCTCGTGCCTCTTTCTGCACCCCTCTTCCCTCTTTTTGTACCCCTCTTGCCTCATTCTGTACCTCTGTTGCTTCTTTCTGCACTACTCTTGCTTCTTTCCGCACCCTTCTTCCCTCTTTCTACACATCTCTTGCCTCTTTCTGCACCTCTGTTGCTTCTTTCTGCTCTTCTTTTATTTCTTTCAGCACCTCTCTTGCTTCTTTCTTCACCCCTCTTGCCACTTTCTTAATCCCTGTTCCCCCTTTTTGCATCTCTGTTGCTTCTTTCTGCACTTCTCTTGCTTCTTTCTGCACATCTGTCCCTTCTTTCTGCAACCCTTGTTCCTCTTTCTGCACCCCTCTTCCCTTTTTCTGCACCTCTTTTGCCTCTTTCTGCACCTCTGTTCCTTCTTTCTTCACTTCTTTTGTTTCTTTCTGCACCTCTCTTGCTTCTTTCTGCATCCCTCTTGCCTCTTTCTCCACCCTTCTTCCCTCTTTCTGCACCTCTGTTGCCTCTTTCTGCACCTCTTGTTCCTATTTCTGCACTCCTCTTCTCTCTTTCTGCACTCCTCTGCCTCTTTCTGCACATCTGTTCCTTGTTTCTGCACTTCTTTTTTTTCTTTCTGCACCTCTCTTGCTTCTCTCTGCTTCCCTCTTGCCTATTTATCCACCCCTCTTCCCTCTTTCTGCATCTCTGTTACTTCTTTCTGCACTTCTCTTGCCCCTTACTGCACCCCTCTTCCCTCTTCTTGTACCACTGTTGCTTCTTTTCTGCACTTCTGTTGCTTCTTTCTGTACTTCTCGTGCCTCTTTCTGCATCCCTTTCCCCTCTTTCTGTACCCATGTTGCTTCTTTCTGCACCCCTGTTGCCTCTTTCTGCACCTCTGTTCCTTCTTTCTGTACTTCTTTTGTTTCTTTCTGTACCCTTCTTCCCTTTTTTGCATCCCTCTTGCCTCTATTTGCAGTTCTCTTGTCCTTTTCTGCACCTCTCTTGCCTCTTTCTGCACCTCACGTGCCTCTTTCTACACTTGTCTTGCTTCTTTCGACACCTCTGTTGCTTCTTTCAGCAATTCTCTTGCATCTTTCTGCACCCCCTCATGCCTCTTTCTGCACCTCTCTCACTTCTTTTTGCACCTCTGTCGGTTCTTTCTGCACTGCTCTTGCTTCTTTCTGCACCTCTTTTACAAATTTCTGCATCCCGCTTGCCTCTTTCTGCACCCCTCTTTCCTATTTCTCCACCTCTCCTGCTTCTTTCTGCTCTGCTCTTTCTTCTTTCTACACCTCTCTTGCTTCTTTCTGCGCCCCTTGTGCCTCTTTCTGCACCCTTCTTCCCTTTTCCTGCACGTCTCTTGGTTCTTTCTGCACTGCTCTTCCCTCTTTCTGCACCCCTCTTGCCCCTTTTGGCACCTCTTTTGCTTCTTTCTGTACTTCTCTTGCCTCTTTCTGCACCCCTCTCGCCTCTTTCGGCACCTCTGTTGGTTCTTTCTGCACTGCTCTTGCTTCTTTCTGCACTTATCTTGCTTCTTTCTATACCTCTCTTGCTTCTTATTTTACCTCTCTTGCCTCTTTCTGCACACACAGGGCTACTTTTAAACTGACCTCAGGCTCAGCAGTGTACACGTGCAAGTGCAGAAAAGGGCTGCTGACCTCTAAACTGCCATGCCCTATATGCTAGAGACTTAGAGGTAGTTTTAATCCCCCTGCCCTATTATGTACTAGGGCCTTACAGGAGAGGTCATGCCATTCACAGGGGTACCCCAACCCAAAGTGAACCCTAGATTATGTAGGTGTTGTCACTGTATTCTAAGTGTCTTTCAGCATAGCACTGACACTGGGCCTGGTTAGGTAGAGTTCAGGGTCAGTCAGCGTCAGTTACCACCAGTACCAGTCAGCAAAAAGTTGGGGGGTACCCAGGGCACAGGATGACTTTGCAACAAGGCCTCTTTCTGCAACTCTGTTGGTTCTTTCTGCACATCTCTTGCTTCTTTCTGCACCTTTCTTCCTCTTTCTTGACTTCTGTTGCCTCTTTCTGCATTTCTCTTGCTTCTTTCTGCACCTTTCTTCCTCTTTCTGCACATGTCCTACCTATGTAGGCATAGTTAGAAATTAGCATTTAAAAAGCCTTAGAAATTCACTGAAAAAAACATGGGTTTCAGGGACATTATAGTTATAAATTAGCATTTAAAAAACCTTTGAAATTCGCTGAAAAAAACCTAGGTTTCAGGACGTTAAAGTTAGAAATTAGCATTTAAAAAACCTTTGAAACCTTTGAAATTCCCCTTTAGGGGAAGGGGCCTCTTCATTCCAGAATGAGCTAGCAAAGTTGCGCATAAGCAACAGGCTACAACAAAAAAATGGACCAGCCAAAACCCGAAGGGGAGGGAGGAGGTCCAAGGGGAGGTTCCAAAGGAGGGACAGTGGCCAAATAGAATGTTGTAACATGAAGTCTGTGACAATTTGATATGTAATACAAAGTGTTCTGAGGGCAAGGAAAATGATGACAGTGATTTGAAAATTGTTAATTTATTAAATAAAATCTTGTATAAAGATTAATTGAAATTTTTGAGTGTGGGTCTAAATTTCTGCCCCACCCAAAGTGGAGATAGCACTGATGTCCATATTGATTTGTATAACTGTGTCAGAACACTAAAGCTCAGGGAATACTTTTTGGGTCGCAACTTTGGGAGCATTGAGCCTCCTATGAGGCCTAGCTCTGCGACCATACGATCAGAGACATGCAACATACAGTGTTTACTCTCCTGAGTGAGGATGGGAATTATGATATGCCATCTTTGTTGGAAGAACTTAGCATTCCCCAGACTCTGAACATGGATAGTGGACTTAGGCCTAAATCCAAATGCGTACCCGTCATGGCTTACCATCATAACATCGATATCTTTTATGAGAAATTGACTGAAGATCTATACAAATTGGAAACACCCAGTAAATTTGCACCACCTATTCGTCACAACATTACCCCCAAAGAAAGACAGGCACTTAATAGGCGGAGTCTAGACAAAAAACATTCTCATCTGGGAGGCCGATGAAGGCGGTAATGTTGTGGTCATCAACCATTGCGATTACATGAATGAAATCAATCGACAATTGAGCAATGAATCCTGCTATCGGAAGATTGTAGGTAATCCTATTAAGAATCTAACCATAATGATAAACATGAAACTGAGCAAATGGAAAGACATCTGTCTACTGACTGAGAACGAGTTTTGATACCTAAGGGTGGACTATCCAAAATTCCCTTGTATTTATATTTTGCCAAAAATTCACAAGTGGCCACACTTTCCACCAGGTCGTCCCATCATCTCGGGGTGCCCTCACCCCTCGAAAGACTTTCTGAGTTTGTGGATCTTAGGCTCCAAAAAACATGTTCTTAATCTGCCCTCGTATATCAGGGATAGTAAAGACATCTTAGTTAAATTCAAGGATTTCCATTGGTCTGATGAACTCATGTTCGTTACTTTTGATGTTGAAAGTCTATACACCTGCATTGACAAAAAATGTGGAATCATGGCTGTACAGTCCTTCTCAGATAAAGATAGTGCTGGCAAATACGAGTATAACGAAATGATTGTACAAATGATGGACATCATCCTCACCAACAACTTCTTCTTTCATGACAGATGTTGGTTCCAGCAGATATAAGGGACCGCCATGGGATCTAGGTTTGCTCCCTCTTTTGCATGCCTCTTTATGGGGTGGTTTGAGAGGGAGCATGCCTGGAGCAAAGGTGTCTCCCCCAGGACTGAACATATTGTGTTCTGGGGAGGTACATCAATGACATTATTTGCCTGTGGTCCGGATCCGAAGTACAATTACACCAGTACTTCACTTATCTCAACAGTAATGAGTACAATGTCATGCTGACTGTGACTTATCACAAGGAGAAAATAATCTTTCTGGGCATACATTGAATGGACTCATACAAAGTACATTGTACAGGAAAGAAACAGCCTGTAATGTTGTACTGCACCCTTCTAGTGCACACTCACGCTCTGTCATCAATAATATCCCCTATGAGGAGATGACACGAATCAGAAGGAACTGCAGTGAGGGTGAAACATATCTAACCAATATCATGGAATCTAGAAAAAGATTCCTGAAAAAAGGATATGAGAAGCAGGCGTTGGATAGAGCCATGACAAGGCTACAACACACATACAGGGAGGCCACGCTTAAGGAAAACCCAAGACGAAGCAAAGGGGTTACAGCCAAAAGCCCAGACAGGTTTGTGACCCAATACACTGCTAATAGCAATAAAATATTCAGCATCTTGAGAAAAAACTGGTGCCTTCTTATGGACGTACCTGGTTCCAAAAATGTCCTTACCAGCAAGCCTTCAATAACTTTCAGAAGGGGGGTATCCCTACGGATCACCCTATGCCTGAGCTATGTCACAAGTGTGAGGGTGACATGCTTACCATCAAAACCTAAAGGCTTTTTTATTTGTGGCACATGCAATATCTGTCCTTTTGGCAGAATTAAGACCAAGACTTTTACTTACAATATAGTCAGACCATATAACATCAGAAATGTCATCAACTGCAACACCGCGCATGTCATATACGTGCTAAGATGCACATGTGGAATGATATATGTGGGCAGCACAGTACGCAGCCTAAAGAACCGAATACAGGCGCATCGCAGGGCAATACTAAACAAAGACAGCAAATACCCTTTAATATATCACTACAAAGCCATACACCCTCCTGATACCTCCTTCTGGTTCCATGGTATTGACCATGTACTAGTAGGAGAGAGAGGTGGCAGTAGGGAACTCCTGGTTAGGTAAAAGAGGACAAATGGATTTGTCGCTTAAAGGCAACACTTAAAGGTCACGATACAGATGGGGAATTGCATTACTTTTTGGTATAAATTACCCTTGTAATTTATTTACCCTTTACTGTATCAATGACTTCGTACTAACCTAATAAAATGTATTGACAATGCCTATATATGAAATGACACCTCGTACACATTAACTCTGTAAGCTTATACGAATATAGTATTTTGTGTTCTAGAAAACAATTAACAATGTCTTCTTTTTGTATATTCTGTTTTCTCTTACATAGACACAATACGCTCCAATTAGTTTCTATTTTGTCCACTCTATAGATTATATTCAGTTATTCTCATTTGTTATCCTTCTTTTATTTCCATTCTGAAATCTTGTATTGGCACGCAGCCTTTTAAAATAAGAATACTGTTTTCCTTCTGTTCTCTTTGAGCTGGCTAAATGGAAATTCTCTTTCCGAAATTACAATTGTCCTTTACATGGTACGGTAGCGGATATTTTTGTACACATTATCTTACTCAGCTGTACTGGACTCTTTACTTGTTAAAAAGTTGGTACAGGACTTACAAGATGGTGGGTCATACTTATTTCTCGAAATTCACCGAATGAGTTGGTCTATCAATCTTGCACTTGGTTCGTCCCTTGGACGACAATACTACTTATCCTTATTTCATATCTGTCTAACAGGGTACATGTTTTTATCTCCATCCGGCATCAATTCATATGACACGTATAATGATGGTGTGAATAGGTTGTGGTTTCCAACATATGTCCTTGGGTACAACATATTAACCTTTCCTTAATACCATGCGATCCTTCGTGTATATTTAACAATTGGGCACTTTTACTTTTTCTTTAGCACTGATAGGGATACTTTTCCATCTTCTTGTCAGGCTTCTCAATATGGCGCTTTCTTACACTGTGCCTTATTTTACCTTGTTACGTATCATACATACAATAAGGCTGTCATCTCATGACCCTATGTTTTCCTTCAGTTACCACAAATCAATAGTTGTTACATTTGTTTCTGTATCAAGCCTATCCTATAGCCTGGCACATTTCACTGTGCATTTTTCTCTTTTGTTTTCTTGGTATTACATATTGCAACTGCTGTCAGACACTCCAAGATGGCGCGTTTTTTTACTTTGCCTCGTGTCATCACACGCATCTGACACGCGTCACGACGTGGACAATGCTTTTGTCCCCATAAAACTTTGAAAAAATGGCACGCCGAGACATACTGAACCGCTTCCGGCCACCATGCCGTTACCGTAATTTTGCATCGTTGAAGGTGAGTGTTACCCCAGGTGCTGGCACTATCGGACACTTTTCTCACATGTTCCCTCTTTCCCTGCACGTAATATGGCATAGTGCATTGGCATTAATGAACATCCATGTGCTCTCGGTTTCCCTTATCTGTGGGAACTGGCGACGCACTTTACTGTAGGTTACATTAGTTATCCTTAAACTTTGGGCCCCTTTTCCCTTTTGTTGGCATATGCCATTTCAAATGGGGTTTACTGGCCTTCTTTTCCCCATACGTAATATGTTATAGCGCTTCGGCATTTCTGATCAGGTATGTGCTCTCAGTTTCTTTTATCGACAGAAACAGGCAATGCACTAAATAATAGCGACTTTTAGTCACCTTCAGCATTTGGGCTTATTTCCCTCTTGTTGGCATACGCGGTATCAAACTGGACTCACTAGTCTGCTATCGGGACCACTACCCTGTATTGCTTATCTTTTAATTTTTCCTGTTTTAAAAACAGACGTGTCTGGTCCTTGAGTATTTTAACCTGGTGGCCATTCTCAGGTCAGGGTGTTTTTCTCTAGTACAGTAAATTATTGCCTCCGTGATATACAGGACTATTTGTTTTTCGCTGTTTGACTGACACCTGGGCATCAATTACAATACAAACCAGGATTGTCTGTCAATTTACAACTACTACTAATGGACAATAGAAAGTGAGCTGGGATTGGATTAATTTTCCCCCAAACTGAGAATGTTACACCTGGACTACATCTCTATTTACTGCATGGATTTTTTGGTAACACTTGTCAATATCTGCTAAGGTGAGATCCCTTTTAGTTACCATTTAAGGGGATTTGTACACAAAATTCTTCCTGTACTATCAGGTATTTTTACCATTGATACTTTATAACTGGTTATGTCTCACACACAAGACATTGATTAATTTTAATTGTTGGACCTGCTTTTGAACACAGATTATTTTCCCGTTAATGCGCTATGTACTTTGAGTTTCTAGTATGTTATGACCACCACTAATTGATTTATTATCAGCAACAGAATTCAAACTGGGATCTGATTCATTTTCCCCTCTATGTGATATGAACATCTGGATTATATTTTTGCGCAGTCACAGGATCTTTTGTGAACACTCTTAAAGTGATCAAACCAAGCAGGTAAGTGTAAGAGCACATACTTTATTGACTGTTCGTCTCCACAGCTTCCAGGAACAGACAAGATCCTGGGATTCAAACCATAGCATTCCATTACCATGACAGTGGCATCATAAGGAGTGCAAGGCAGATGGATAGCATGCTTATAGAGAAACTACTACAACATCTCCTCTCTTTCCATTAATACAAAAGGAAAAGAGATAAAGCAAAAGCAAAAGATGATAGGCAGAGAAGAAGAGAGATGAGAAAGAATTACCAAGACGTAATGAGATGAATAAGGCAAAAGGTGTACCAAACAGCGATAAAAAAAACACTGAGGATAAAGATGGACAAAACGTCCACACATAAATGTTCATAAATTGAAAAAGCAATAAAACAGACTACAGATTTAAATGATTTGGCGGGACACTCGTCCTACTACTCCTTCTTGGAGGGACATATATCAAAGGTCTCAGTACACTGTCTTTAACAGTAAGTTGTCTTTGAACTGATTGGGGCTGAACAACGTTCCCCGATTCAAGACCCAGGTGCATCACAACCCTCATAGGAATCTTGTAAATTCTGGACAAATTCCACCAATTTTTGCCATTGACTCTTACGGCAAAGCGCGAGGTAGTATCAACTTTGACAGGAGGACCAAACTTTGAAAGACCCTTGGGAACATTAAGAGGGGACTTAATTCTCACCCAATCCCCCACAGAGACCATGGACTTGGATTCAGTCACATCCGAGACAGCAGGCTGTGGATGCGTGCCATAATCACTTTGTGTCGGGACAGCAGGAAGTGATTGTAAACCATTATCTCCCTGTGTCTCCGGGCAACTTGACAGCAAACCCCAATTCTTCATCCAGCAGGACACATGTGAAAGGAAGCTTGTCTACCTCTAAGTAGAGCAAAAGGACTAGATCCTGTGATGGCACTTGGAGTAGTGTGATGTGCCCACAACATACTCTGGACAACCTCCTTGATATCAACTCTGGATGAAAGAGCCCACTGAACACATGCAACAAGAATTCAATTGGTATGCTCAATGAAACCATTGGCCTGTGGGTGATATAGAGCTACACGCTGGTGGGAGATACCACACTGGAACAGAAAATCAGACATTTATTTGGACGTAAACTGCACACCATTGTCGGATACAATCTTCTTTGGGAAACCCTCTCTGGTAAAAAGACTCTGAAGGAACCTGATGACCTCATGTGAGTTGAGATCTGTCATAAAATGGACCTTCCACCACTTGCTGAAGTAATCTGTAACTACCAGTGCAAACTTGTATTTATTGCGCAGAGCATTGAAGGGTCCCACGAAGTCGATAGCCAACTTCAACCAAGGACCCTCGGGTGCCTTCACCTGTTGAACAGGAGATGAAACAATCTTAATAACCTTATCACTAGTACAACATGTCACACATCCTTCCACAGCATCATTGATTTTACGTTCCATGGAGGGCCATGAATAGACACAACACATCCTTTTTTTAATGTTCGTCTACCCAAGATGTCCCTCATGACCATAGTCGATGATGCAACCTCTGAGAGATTCAGGAGGGACAAACTTATCCCCCCCCCATGATCATCTCTCCACCCTCCAAAGTAAGCTCATCAGTGATCTTGGCGAAAGAATGAAGATTAATGTCCAGTTGTTTTTCCTTAGGCCAACCAGATACATTAAAATCCTTCACCTTCTTGAGAACAGTATCGGACTCCATTCCACCAAACCAATCATGCTCAGTGAAAGAGCCCAAACCACACGCGTCACCTGCGGCAACAAGGCACTCTTCATCTGTATTGTCGTTATGATCATCTTTTCCTAAAGGTAAAGGAGACCTTAAAAGATAAACGACTCTTGTGTTTCTCCCACCCGGGATGTGTGCAACCTCAAAATTGTACTGCAGCAATTTCTAACTCAACATAGCAATTCGGGGGGTATGGTCTTTGACAATTCTACCCTCATGGATGGGAATGAGGGGCTTATGATCAGTAAGAAGAGTAAACTTCTTCTTAAGGGGAACTGGTAAGGCCGAAGGGGAGCACGACAAACTGAAAGTTCTCTTGGCCGACCGTGTACTGCAGATAACACCTGTGGGCAGGCAGGTAAAGAGATGTGAAATTAAGCATCCTGTAAGTCTACCAATACCATCCAGTTGCCTCTGTCCTGGGCAGACAGGAAAAGATTGAGAAGGTACAAGGACAAAGGCCTCCGTCCTTCTTGGGCGCCAGAAAGTAGTAGGAATAGCAACCATGAGCTCCTTCTGATGCCAGCACCTTCTCTATAACTCCCTTCGCCTAGAGAGCTAACAGCTCCTGATGGAGGAAAGCTAGGTAGTTCTCTGTCAGCTTGTCGTAAGTAGGTAAAATAGGAGGGGAAGTGGTCACAAAGGGAGGGAGTAGCACCTTTGGACGGGCTACAAATCCCAATGGTCTGATGTCCAGTAGTGCAGGTGATGGCATATACTGCCCATGATGGTTGGTGGGTGTACTAAAGGAGTTTTGGAGGCTGCTGTTGGCGGGGTGGGGGACTGGCTCAACCTCTGGCTGTCTGTCACACATGGGCTGTGGGTACCACATCCTTGGTCACAAAAACATTGTGCAGTTTGCTGGTTGGCGTGGCTGGGTGTGTAAAGATGTGGTTGGAAAACCCTTGGGCTGCATCCCTCCTATCAGCAATTGCTTGAGAGAGTATGGCTCGGCCCTCCTCTGAGACCATGGGTAGCACTTGTGCAACCAAGTCCCAGATGGTATGTGAGTATTGGCCCAAGGGGAATGGATCATTGGAGGCAAATCCCGGCTGAAGCAAATCGGTCAAGTCTTGACTATCACTGAGGGTAGCCTATGGTCTAGGTTCTCAGCCTCCCTTCGCACCACGATTGTGAATGAGGCACCCTCCACCATAGCCACAGTAGGAGGAGAGGTCAGGTCAGCATCTGGTGAGGTGTCCAGTCCATTGTCATCCACTAAATCCTTCTAACAGTTGTCCTCTGGTTCTTCTAACTGGTATCCATAAGGTCCTGCTGACCCCTTGCATTCATCAACCACTCCTGGCCTGTCATAAAAATAAGCCACTGATTCCAATATGGGGAGTCTGCCTCTGTCAGCCCTAGAGCCGGCATAGGACAATACCCGTCCGGCTCCATATTGGGGTCGATAATGATGATGTGGCATTGCCACCACTGGGAGTCTATGGCCAGGGCCGTCAGCACTGGAGCGAGTGCCGGGTAAGGTCGAGGTCACTCGACTGGCGCTGTTCCAGATCTGTCAATGGATCCTTGGGGCCCAACTGATGCAGAGGGCAAACCCGCTGGCGGAAGATCAGTAGCGGCCCCTCCCAGACCTGTGGGGCCCGAGGGTGCACCAGACAGGTAGGACTCCCCAATAAAAAGATGCATGGCCTCATAAAATTCCTAAAGTAGGACGGGGCCGCTCTGGCTCCCGGAACGTCAGCTAAGGCACAGAGGCGGACCAGGTACAGGCTCAACTTCAGAGCTAGGCCTCAAGTGCTGATGGCCATGCGACTGGTACGAAGATGTGCGAGGTAAAGTCGAAGACCTCTTCGATTCCTTCTTCTTTTTGTGGTACTTGACATCCCCTCTGACTTGAATTAGGACAACAATCATCACTTGGCAAGCCATCTCAGGACCTTCCTCATGATTGAGGCCTGGACCATCTCGGAGTCGATCGCCGTCGGGTGGGGAGATTGAGGGACCATTCCCTCAGTGCCTTAGGGTGCATGGAGCGGCAGTCATCGCATGTCTTGGCGCCATGGTCACACTTAAGATGCCATAGATAGAAGAAATGCGGGTCCGTCACCAACTTCTGGCGATGACAGGCACCTCATGGCTTAAAAACTTCCTTTCTGGTAGACATCCTGCACGCCAGGAGACAAAGTCCTAAAAAGCTACACAAAAGGGTGAAAAATAGTCAGTCAAAAAGCATCTGGGGTAGCTCTTCCCCGGATCTGCGCTGACTGGCACGGAAAGAAAAGAACTGACGGCAGTGCCCTGTGGTGGCACCTATATAGGAACCCCGCATCTCACATCCGGCACCAACGACTCCTAGCAGAGCAGAATAATGCCACCTACCGGCATGCAGAAGTACTGCTTATGAAAAATATTCAAATCCAGTTAGACGCCTGGGGATTATTCTAAGGTAAGGAATCTGTGGCTAAAAGTCTCTATCAGATTCAAGCATTCCACCCATCACTTTTTTGTATACTTTAACCTTTCTCTAAGGGGTAGCACACAAGGTAAAAGAGACAGTAAATCATCATTCTGCACATATGTGGCAAACTTTAGCTGTTTCAAACACTTCTAATGCACTCACACAACAGTCATAGCCATTGTCTTTCTCCTCTTGCAAGCAAATAGAAGGTAAATTGAGGGAGGGGAGAGAAGAAGGGAAAGATGAAGGTAGAGTTAAAGGAATGGTCATGGCTGGGAAAATGTGGACTGTGCCCTCTATCCTGGTAATGCACCGCAAAAGAGACTGCAGCAGGGGAGAATGCCATCTTAGAATGCTGGTCATTCTTAGTCCTGGATCCCTTTTTCTCCAAACATGTATTACAATAGCATACAATTATTGCCCCCTTCTTTTTATGGCAAATGTGTGGAGAGATTAATTCTGTGCTCTTACCTTAAGGTACTAAACATTTACTCCAAAGTGTTGTCCGACACCTCAGAGATGATATATATGTATGATATTAAACCTTCCGCTTCACTGCCGCCAACCACACAGAACCAGCCAAAGTATTGGTGAAAAAAGGAAAAGTGCATCATGTTCAGCCCTGTGTGCACTGTGGCATGGATGGGTGACTGAAACTAGAGCCTGTTGTACATCCTTGTCCCGCAGCTTCTACTATATCAATATTAAAAACTAAGAAAATATAATCTTACTGTGATAATCTGTCTCTGATAATTGTGCCAGCAACTTTCACAATTTTAAGACCTGGTTTTGGCCAAAATGTCATATTTTGAAATGTGTCTATGTCAAACTCCTGAAACCTGTCTTCTCTGTTACTCTCTGCAGTGCTTTTCTCGGCTGCTGTTACCGAGGACTTGAAGGACGGTCCCTCACATCATTTAGAAGGTTTAAACCCGCACGATGAATCCGTCCCACTTTTGTCCCGGTCCAGAAGAAGTTATGGACGAAAGGAGTACATCATGTTCCATGGGACGTCTGTGAACGCTGCCTCTTCCATCCTCAGCAATGGTTTCAGACCATCTCAAGACGGCATGCTCGGCCCCGGAGTCTACGTTAGCCGGGATATAAGAAAAGCACAAGCTTATCCACCCAATATACCTCCTCATGAGAGGGTTGTTCTGAAGGTCAAAGTCCGTGTCGGCAAAGTGAAGAAGATCGACAGACAAGGCCACCCCTTACAGCGAACGTGGCACCAACATGGGTATGACACAGCCTGGGTACCCCCCAACTGCGGCATGGTACCAAGCGGTCTGGAGGAAGACTGCGTCTGGGATCCCAAGAGAATCAAAATCATCGACGTTGTTCAAGCTCCAGCTTACGCCATGCCATTTCTAAAGTCTAAACTTCCCAGATGAAAGCATCACTGAGGTTACTGGCTGCCTTGTTAAAGTCAGATTTAAGTCTTAAAGTTAAGCCTGGTAAAGACGGCGAGACAAAAATATCATAGGTACTTGCCAAATGTTAATGCACCTGTATCACTACTGCCTGTTGCACAGGAAAAACACATATATAAAATAAAGCAAACCCAATTCACATAGCAGAATACCTGAATCATGTGTCATTCTGAGTCGAGGCTTGAATCAGTGAAGCAGGTAAGACTGTGGTGTAGTTCAGCCCTATAAGTTTAACACCCCATGAAGGGGCTGGCCACAGAAGTCCTAGTAAAATGAGCAATCATAATTTATGAAGTTTCCACAAGGCCCACTGTAGGCAAAGGGAGCAGGAAGAGGGAAATGGGTCTAGTTAGAAACAGCTGAGAATGTTTTTTAGGTCTTGCCTAGGCAGAGATTGCGCTGTCTTTTCGAGACATGCTGTGTTCAGGTAACAACTTCTTTTACCCTTAATCATTAGTGCTGTATTATTAAACAATCTTTATTCAGCAAAGAACACAGCCATAAAAGATACAATACATTAAAACAATATCAAATTCATTAGGAGGAAACATATTTCATTATAATAAACTACTTTAAAATATCGGATGATACACACTCCTCATTAAAAAAACCTCTGACACGCACACGGGTATAAATGCTGGCCAAATACCTGTGTACTCTGTCATCATGAAACCGTTCACAAATCCCCCCTCAGATTCAATCATATCTGGTTTTCCTAGATCTTATCATTGCTCTTAAAAAATGTATAACAACAAATTAAGTGCCTTCGTTCTGCTGAAGTTGCATGTGCAAAAGTGCAATTCGGACCTGTCTAAATCCCATTTCTTTTAAATACGGTTTAAGATACATTCACCTTGGGTACATAAAATATTTGCATAATAAGACAAAATTTAAAATAACAGGTGGAGTCCTATTGTCGCAGCCACAGGGCCCTCTGTCCTCGGCTCGAACAACATATCCAGGTGGAGAGGCTACTAAATGATGAAACATTAAATCTAAAACGAGTGATTAAAAAACGATTGTGTGCACAAGTTAGGAGGGTAAGATAAAACTCTGTTCCCAGCACTGTTTTAACTAATGCATGTGCTCTAACCAACGGCTTAATCAGGTCCTTTCCTTCTCTCTCAGCACTTGCTTTTTTAAAGAACAGGTCATTAATTCATTTTTTACCCTCTCTCTTCACCGCATTATAATTCACAAAAATATCTGATCTACCTATCGCACAGAATGTTTCCTTGATATATCTTAGCCAGGGAATTTTAAAAGCATGATTCAATGAGAAGCAATCCTGAATTACTGCTTGCTTAAAGGAGGCTTCCTATTGGACCAACTATTCACCCAGCAAAGCAGGGGCTTGACTGCCACTAAATCAGTGAGATACCTTACCTCGAGTTCCTCATAAACTGAGTATGCCGGAGTACCCTGAGGAACTTTTGATAGGCGTCTCAGGAATTTCTATTGCGTGGTCTGTAATTCAACAACTGTCTTGTAACCCCAGATCTCGCTTCCGTACAAAGCCTTAGAGATACAGAATGACTGATATAGTTTTTTTTAAAAAAACACGCAACAAGGAGGAGCCTAGCGCGCAACCAAGATGGCCGCGTAGGTGCGAGGCTCCCGAGGACCTCCGCGACCTCCTGAATTAATCCTGGCGATATCCTGTCCTTGTTGAGGGGACTGTGTTGGGGAACCGGAGCTGAGGCGCCACCCGTTTTTTGGGCTCGAATCGGACCCCGAACGCCGGTGGGAGCATCGATCGAAGGTTGCGGCCTTCTCCTCGCCGGCCCCCCGGATTGGAGTAGTGGGGCGATCCGGGGACGAAGTGAATAACAGCGGCGAGCGGGGCTGGGCGACTGGCGTACCCCGCACTTTCACTTTCGCTTTTGCGCCCTCCTAGCTCTCAAGCCGGGTCGGGCTGCGGAGCGGGGTGCGGTGGCCTTGTCCAGGAGCCCGGCTGACCCGCCGGCGGTGGGTTGACCCGCGGTTCGGTGGTCGCCCCTGCCCCCCCCCTGGCACCCGTGACTTGGTATAGCGGCCCGTTTGGGGAGCTTGGCACGACGGTGGAAGAGCCAGCATGTCCAACAAACAAGATGGCGACCGGGCGAAGGTGAAGACGACCCGCCGTGGCACGGCGCACCAGGCCAACAGTATGGACCGCTACACGCTTCAGAAGGGTTCTCCGGAGACATCGCGTGCATCCCCGGTGGGCCCGACGGAGGCATCTGCTCATCCGGTGGATCTGACCCTCCGGGACGTCATGGGCGCCATCGCAGAGATGAAGGCCTCGGTGGACCAGCGTTTCGACACCTTAGCGCAAAAAATAGACTCGGTCCTTGTGGATGTGAGCCTTGTGAGGGCAGACTTGTCCAAAACAAACGACCGAGTCGACTCCCTGGCCCACACCACAACGAGCCTCACGACAGACGTGGTTGCCCTCCAGAAGGAGGTGCGCCGGCTTGGCCAGGCGAGCGCCCTGATGGACCGGCGATTGGAGGACTCCGAGGGTCGGGCCCGGAGGAATAATGTCCGTATTGTGGGGGTCCCGGAGGGACGAGAGGCGGAGGCGGCGGATCTTTTCGTGGAAGATTTGATCCTGACCCATCTCCAGCCCCGGGGGCTGAGTAAGCTTTTTGCGGTGGAGCGTGCTCACCGGGTCCCCGGGGGCAGACCTAAGACTGGTGCCCCGCCGCGGCCGCTCATTGCCCGGATTTTTAATTTTCGGGACAGAGATGCTATCCTCCAGACCTCCAGGCAACAGGGACCGGTCAAGCTTGACAACATGGAGATACATTTCTACCCAGACTTTACTCCGGCGGTCCAGAAGCAGCGACAGAGCTTTCTTGGGGTTAAACGTCGCCTAAGGGACCTGAACCTCAAGTACTCAATGCTCTTTCCAGCCAAGCTGAGGGTAGAGGTGGATGGTCGCACGCACTTCTTCGACCGGCCCGAGGCGGCTGGGGACTGGCTGGACACTCTGCCTGGAGATCGGGGCCGGGGGGGCGGGGGGGGCGCGGCTGGCGAGGAGGGCCCGCCGGATCAGAATTGAGGGGTGACTGAATAGGCCTTGCTCTGGACGTTGTTCCTTCACCATTTATTGATTGCGTATGTTCCCCTCCTATGGAGGTTGCGTGGGGTCTGTTGGGGGCTTCCCTCCTCCTCTGGGGGACTAGTTAGTATTTTAGCTATGGGGCGACAGGCACACTGCACTTTGGGGGGGCTGTCTGGGCTCATGCAGGGGTGCAGGGAGGGGGGAGTTCTGTTGGGACCGGGGGGTGGGGGGGGTGTGTTGTTTGTTAGCACCGCAGGGCAAACCCGCTACTATGTTGTTGTTATTAGGATGCTCGATGGGGGACGACCGATTGATTCGACGTATGATGGGGGGTAGGGATTTGACTGTGTTGTCATGGAATGTTAACGGCCTGGGGGATAGGATTAAGCGTGGTGTGGTCCTGCAGTACTTAAAACGTATTTCACCAGATGTTGTCTTCCTGCAGGAGACGCACCTTATAGGTAACTCCTTTCATGCAATGAATCGGCGGGGATATCGTTTGGTGGCACATTCCGGCTTCACCTCGGGCTCGCGGGGGGTGGGTATTATGATCAAGAACTCGCTCCCGTTGGAGATTGATGAGGTGCGCCATGACGAGAGGGGACGCTACACGGTTCTGGTGGGAAGAATGGAGGGTAGAGTGTTTATCACATTCGCGGACCTGGGGCGCCTCCTTCTGGACCTTCCGAGTGGCCTGCTGGTGGTTGGAGGGGACTTTAATGCGGTAGCCTCTGGGTCTATGGATCGCCATCCCCCTAGGGACCTCCCCCGGGCACAGGCGTGGCTGCCCGGCCTTCTGGACACGCTGGGCCTGGTGGATTGCTGGCGATTAAAGCATCCCGCATTGCGACAGTACACCTTCCACTCGGGTGCCCATGGTAGCCTCTCGCGGCTTGATTACATCCTTGTCCCGGCGGCCCATGCAGGGAGGGTGGGGGAGGTGCGCCATCTAGCGCGGGGTATCTCAGACCACTCCCCATTGTTGTTGCATTTCGATGTCTTCCCGAGGGGGGATGGCAGGGTGGCCCCAATCAATGCATGGTATTTGCGCGACCCCACCATTCGTGCCGATTTGATCAAATCCTTACAGCGATATTTCGACGAGAATGTGGGGTCGGTCTCTTCCGCCATCTCCCTGTGGGAGGCTTTCAAGGTAGTCCTTAGAGGGGAGGCCCTTTCCTTTATCTCCCATGCCCGGCGGCTCGAGCGGGAGGAGGTGACCCGGGTAGAGGCCGAGATTGCAGAACTGGAGGGTGACCTGGGGAGCGGGGTAACAGACGCCAAGTTGCATGTTCTACACCTAAAGCAGGCGGCCTATCGGGCCCTCGTCACGGAGGCGGCCAGGGGCCTCAGTAGAGAGCAGCAGGGGCGATTGTATGATGTGGGTGATAAGGCTGGCAAATTGATTGCGTGGTTGGATAAGAGGGAGAGAGCGAGCCGCGTGGTGCCTTTGATTGAGAGTGTTGATGGTGCGTGTGTCACCGAGCCGGAAGCCATTGTCTCCTGCTTCGCGGATTATTTCCGCGAAGTCTACTCCCCGGTTTCCCCCTGCTCGGAGGAAGATTCCCATGCCCTGCTTCGGGACATCGCACTGCCCTCCCTAACGGTGGAGGACAGGGATTCGCTGGACGCCCCTCCCACCTCGGACGAAATTGCCTTGGCTATTCGCTCGGTTGCATCCGGCAAGGCCATGGGCCCCAATGGTATTCCCATTGAGCTCTACAAGCTACGCCCGGATGTGTTGGCGCCCCACCTGCGCGCGATGTTCCTGGCGGCCCACTCGCAGGGTTCCCTCCCGCCGGACCAGCGCCTGGCCACAATTGTGGTGATCCACAAGGAGGGGAAGCCCCGTGAATGGGTCACATCCTATAGGCCGATTTCGCTTTTGAACGCGGAGCCCAAAATCCTTGCCAAGGTGTTGGCCAACCGGTTGGTTGGCGTGGTGGGCGACCTGGTCCACCAAGACCAATCTGGCTTTATACCGCACCGCAACACGGCGCTCAATCTGCGGCGCTTGCACGGGGTGCTCGCGCGTGTCCCATTTGTGCGGGAGCCGGCCATCTTGGCGTCCTTGGACGCCACCATGGCGTTTGATACGCTTGAATGGCCATACATCTGGGCGATGCTGGCGAAATTCGGGTTCGGCCCGGGTTTCATTAGCTGGGTCAAATTGCTATATTCGGGCCCATTGGCGCAGGTGGTAGTGAATGGGCGAGTCTCGGCCCCATTCGCGCTGGGGAGGGGTACGCGACAGGGTTGCCCCCTGTCGCCTCTCCTGTTTGCCCTGGCCCTGGAGCCCCTGGCGGAGTGGCTGCGGTGGCACCCTTCTATCCGTGGTCTCCGCTGGACCCCCGAGCATGAGGACCGTGTGTCCCTCTACGCTGACGACATCCTTCTGTATCTCGCCTCCCCGCGTAAATCACTGATCGTCCTGGTTGATGTTTTGCGCTCATTCGGTCGCAACTCAGGCCTGGTCATCAACTGGGCGAAATCCTGTGTCTATGTGCTTTCCGGGGAGGCTCCGGCCCTACCACGGGACTGTCCGATCCAGATTGCCTCCCAAGGTTTTCGGTACCTGGGTATCTATATCACACTTGACCCGGAGGCCCGCTATGAGCGGAATTTGCTGCCCCCCCTCCAGCGCTTGAGGGAGGACGTGGTGCGCTGGCGGCGTCTGCCGCTCTCGCCGCTCGGCCGAGCGGCTTTGTTCAAAATGATGTCCCTGCCGCGATTCCTCTACGCCCTCCAGAATACTATGGACTTGGTCCCGGCACGCTATTTCCGTGAGGTGGAGGGCCTCCAGCGGCGCCTGTTCTGGGACGGGAGGCCGCGCATTGCTCTGGCTAAATTGACGCTCCCGTGGTACGATGGGGGGGTCGCCCTCCCGGACATTAAACGGTATTACTGGGCCTCCCAACTAGCTGCAATTAATCATGGCCTTTATGGGCCCGCCTTGAACCCGGCATTTGAGATGGATAAAATGCTCCTACCCGGTGGCGATTACAATCGCGCGCTCTACTCTGGCGCGCCCGACTCCCGTTTGACGGGACCGACGCGTGTTATGGTGCGTGTCTGGCACGCGGCTAATGCAGCTATGGGGTGGAAGGACCGTTTGACCCGGGCGTCACCGCTGTATGCGTCTGAGAGGTTGGGCTCCCTATGGACGTCGAAGGGCTTCGAGAAGTGGGACACGATCGGAATCAGCACGGTGGGAGATCTCTGGACGAGGGGGGGATTCAAAACTTTTGAGACGCTGCAGGCGGAGTTTCAGCTGCAGGGCAGTGAGTACTTTCGGTACCTACAAGTCCGCCATGCGCTGGGCTCCGTCTTCCCGGACGTCGCATCCATTCCGGAGTCTTCCCCCCTGGAGGACAGAGTGCTGGACGGCCATGTACCGGACAGCACGATCTCCCTCATATACAAAAAACTGATCAACGATAGATCGTGCCTGCTGACTAGTCTCCGCGAGGCCTGGGTTGCCGACGGGCTGGAGCTGGACGACGAGGATTGGATTTCCGCGGTGGCCTCTCCGAAAGAGGTGGCCATCCCGGCTCGCCTTCGTTTCGTCCAGCTCAAGATCCTTCACCGGGTTTACGTGACGGGGCCAAGGCTTCTGCGTATGGGTTTTGCTGGTGACGGACTGTGTAAGCGTGGCTGTGGTGCGCTGGCGACTTTCATGCATATACTGTGGGAGTGCCCGAAGGTGGAGCGATTCTGGCGTGGTGTGCATGAGGTCCTGCGTGTGGTTACGCGTGTCGCGCTGCTGCCTGAAGCGAGGAGATGCTTGCTGAATGTATGGGAACCGAATGACTATTCGGTCCCGCAGACGCGGTGGGTGACTCTGGGATACATGATAGCTAAGCGTGACATTGCTCAATTGTGGGGATCCCAGAGGCCCCCTGCGGTGTCGGCCTGGAAAGAGCATATGGATTGGTGTATGTTTCGTGAAAAGGTGGTGTATGTGGCGAGGGGTAAGCCTGGGGCGTGGGTGAAACTCTGGGGCCCCTGGAACGCCTACCGCGGGGGTATTTGTGAGCCACCACTGCTACCGGCTGCCTAGACGGCCCCCCTCCCTCGGCCGCGGGCGCGCGGTCCCCCAGTCCCTGGCCTACTCCCATTCCCCTCCTCAGAGTTCTGCTGCTGGTTTGGATCCCCCACTTATGGAGCACGTGCTGTCACTTTGGATCGCGGGTTGCCTTGCGGGTGTGGTTTTTTGGTGTTGTTTTGTTTCAAGAAAAGGGAACCGTACTGTGGGCTTGGAGCTGTGTGGCCTGCACCATTGATTACTCCTGTTTCACTGCTCTGCACTGCCGAGAGACTTTTACTGTATGTATGCAATATGCTTTTGTCATTCTAGCGGCCGGCCGGGTGGTTGTAGGCCCATACCTGTAACTTTTACAACCTGCAATAAACGGTTTCAAAAAAAAAAAAAAAAAAAAAAAAAAAAAAAACACGCAACAATGTGCATAATTTGCAATAGCTCCCAGGGCTTTCTTCATATCCGTTAACTTCTCCACCTTTGGGTTATTCCAATTCAATTTAGCGTCAAATAAAACACTGAGGTATGTAAAGGCTGGGACTTTGGCTAAACTAGTAGTACCTGCTTTGCAAAATTGTGTGCTGTTCCCTCGACAACCTACTTCCATCAAAGACGACTTGGTAAAATTTGAGGACAAATCCAGCCTATTCATGAAGGAAACAAACCCATCAATTAAGAATTGCATCGCCCTTGGGGTACTTGCTATAAGCACCGCGTCATCTGCATGCAACAGAACTGGTACTGGTCTACTGCCTATTCTCAGAGTATCCACCTTCAGTGATATTAGGACATATTCTAGTCCATTGATGTATAGTGTAAATAAAAAAGGTGCAAGAATACAGCCTTGGCGGACACCTCTTGAGCATTTAAAATATTCAGTGAGTCCACCCTCTTGTGTGAATCGAACTGCAGCTGAGGTATGGGCATAGAAAGTCATCAAACGTTTATTATTATTATTGCCTGCTCCACACCTTATTCGTCTAATAGCGACCACCGTTTGCTGCGGTTCACTCTATCAAATGCTGCAGTGAGATCTATGAAATCTAGATATATGGTACCTGCTTTGGCCATTGTATATTTTGATATCAGCAAGTAGAGGTTCTGGCATTGGCCCACTGTAGATTTGCCTATTCGGAAGCCATATTGGACCTACGAAAAAATTTGGTTTGTGTCTGCTCATTCGGTTAGTCTATTTAATAAGATTTGGCCCATAACCTTTATAGTAGATTCTATCTGGGATATGGGTCGGTAACACTGTGGGTTATCTCTATCACCCTTTTTGTAAATAGGGACAATATAGCAGTGGACCATGACTGGAGCATGGCAGATCACGCTGCCGCATTTAGCACCCTTGTCAGGATTGGAGCCCACACATCTATATTATTCCGAAACAAGTACGGCGGGGATCCCATCTGGCCCAGGGGCCTTATTCTGGGACAGTCCCTCTATGTCAATTTTTACCTCTTCTAGAAGAAAGTTAATCTGGGAGTCACCTGGGAGGAACACCACATACTTGGTATGTTAATCATCTTCTCCATAGTTATAAAACACCCGGAAATTATTCTTCCACTGGTCCTGGGTGATATGATGACCAGTGGTCGGTTTATCTTGTTGTGAGAAACAAGGTCTGTTTATGACTTTCAAAAAAAGAGAGCTATCTTTCAATTCGCCAGCCTGAACCAACTCATCCCAGGCCTGTTTCTGTATTGAAGACCTCCGTTCCATAAGTGCTTTTTTATAATTGTTGCGGCTGGTGGCTACTATCTGTTGCGCTGAATCTCTTTCAAAGCTGCTTTGAGGTTTCTCAACACCTGAGAGCACCTGCTATCAAACCACTTTGGATTGTTCAAATGAGGAGTGGCCTTTGGGGCAGTTAAAAGACCAGCCACTAACTTTGCAATATTAACAAAAGAACTAATTACATCCTCCTCAGAAGATGATATATCTAGGTAGTTCAAAATCTCCTGTTGTCTTGATTTGAAGAGAGCTATGCTAAAAACATTAATATCCATCTGAGACCAACGCAGGCGCCTCCCCTGATCAGTTGGCGAAATTGTCCCTGCCATCCTGCTACCTAGTGCTAATGCTGCAGCGCGGAATGCAAAATCGCTCCCTTCGTCACAGATCATAGATCGCACAGACACACTCAATCACTGCATTCGCTGGTGGGGCCCATAACACCAACACTCATCCTCTATTGATCTGTTTCCCTAGGAGGTGATTGTTTCATTCGCTGTAATGGAAGGAAGTACCCACTTATCCTCAACGAGCAATAGACTACCCTACCTTTCTCTGTTCATTAAGGCCTAAGCTTCACCTTTTAGTACTCCTCCCATGAATAGGCCATGGATCAGCTTAGCTGCTGGTTAAACTGATACTCAATCTACAATTTATTTACATAAATACACTCTTTTCATAATAACGACCCAACACAGTTCTTGTAATAAATCTTAAATCTTTATCGGAATAATTGAAAATTGATTCATTTGTTAATCAAGCAGCTTACCATCATATTTACCTATTCTGGCTAAAGTCGTCCTCTAAGTCAAAATCTTGGTCATCAGTTCAATCTGTCAGAGTCTTTGGAAACAGCTGTCCTGCAGTGTCACCGTCCTCTCCGTCAGCATAACGTCAGGAAATCGAAAATCAGGTTCTGCTCTCAGACCCCCAACCTCTCTATTCTGTCCTAATTTATAGTAAAATTACATTCCAAAAGAAACGAGTAATATTTTTGAATGTCTCTGATTAGTGGATGAAATCCGTACCACCACTTTCCCATACGCAAAATGTCTCTTTTAGATGTAGTCTATATTTCCCCGTTCCACTGTATCTTTTTAATTGTTCTTTCAGAGTAGCTGGCTTGTTGCCTGGTGCTTCCTTGACAGGCACAGTCGGGTTAGGGTCACTGTAAGGCCACCGCTGCTGTTGGTGACGCATGCGCAGTCCACCCAGAGACCTTCTCAATGAAGTCATCTCGTCAAATAGGGATGTCAGCCATTTTGTGGCCACTCGAAATGGTCAACTTAAGCAAAGAGACACAAAAACGTAATTAATGCATAGAAATGACTAGTAAAATGTTATCCCCTTACTAATACCCATATGTGTGTGTATTTATCTAGCAGAAGCAACACTTAATGCGGGTTATACTCACATTAATAAAGCACAAATCACAAATACATCACAGAAGCAACATATAATATGTAATATTCTACATATCTATGATCAATATGCGTACACATTTTAGTTTACATATTAATTAGGCCATGCAAATGCAATTCCCACATGTATTCTTTATTTTTGTAAGGTTGATTAAATTCCACATTAAACCAGTTAATATGATTACTAATAATCAATTAATCTTATTAATATAAACATGCAAAAATGGAGAGGGTATACAATTTTTTTTTTTTTTAAATAAAAACCCGCTCCAGCAATCCCCCCTTTGGTGATTTTATCACCACAACATCACTAAATTTATTTACCCCTTTTACGGAAACTCAAAATGTATTCTTGCTCTTATTCATAATTCAGTTTCTTCTTCATCTCTTTTTGCCTTTTTATACATGCTTTCCTTCCACTCTTCTAAAGTTATCTCTTCTAAATCTCTATCTGGATCTTTTGCTTTTCTTTTTAGTTTTTCTCTTTTTATTTTATTCATAGTTTTCTTGTTTTTACAACACATACAACCTAATCTTAACATTAGTAATATGAAAACCACACATGTTAATGGAAATAATATTTTACCTATAAATGTACTACCTATTTTAACTAAGAAATTCTTAATAGCAGCTATTTTCTTACCAATCCTTTCCCAAACACTTTCAACCTCCAGTGGTGCAATTTCGTCATGCAATTCAGTAATATTTTTAATATAAATTTTCAGATCTTTGCTTTCATCTGGAATGTAAGTGCAACAATGTTGAACTTTCAGCATTCCACAGACTCCACCCTCTTTTGCCAATAATATATCAAGGGCAAGTCGATTTTGCATTACCATAGCACGCATGGCAACCATTTCAGTATCTACTAATATAAATCCTCCAGCGGTGCTTGTTGACAAGCGATCCACTACTGTTGATAATTTTCTAATTTTGTCTGCATTCAAAGATATTCCCACTGCTGGTATCAATGCTCCAAAGATATCACCTATAATCTCTGTCCAGGATTCTCTTTTACTACGTACTAAATGATTACCTAAACTATGTACACCATCTTCTCCTCTGTCCATGTGAAAGATTTTTGGAAAAACCAGGCCTACGTAACATGTGCCATACCAATGGTCTGGCAAACGATAATATGCCCTGTTCCCACAGATAAAATGTAGTCCAGGAAAAACTGGATCTCTTCCACCTTTAAATCCCCATCCACCCATGATTCGGTATGTCTCATGGCACTCACAATTACATACAAAATAATTATCATAAGTAGTTTGATTCCTTCTAATACACAATTTCCCTTTCTGGGGCATATCTAAAGCTATAGTTGGCCTAGCTTCACCCTTCAAATGTTTTTCTTTTTCTATATCCCAGACTGTTTTCTCCTCTTTTCCTTCTGAAGCTTTTCTTTGCATTTTCAATCTCCTTTCTTCGAACATGTCTAAGAATGTCTTTTCCTCTTTCTTCAAACTGCAAGTCAAATTGTTTCTAAAAATATATTCTAATGTTAGTTCTTTAGTTTCTAAGAAAAATTCACCTAATACCTTAGCAGGTTTCACCTTGTTTAGCTTGTTAATAGAAGGCACTTGTGCACAAATATTATCTACATCTGAAAAATAATATTCTAATCTACCTATCTGATAAAATAAGCTAGCTATTACACTACATGTTATTCCATACGTTGCTGAAAGGTGATGATAAGTCACTCCCTCTGACACAGATGCAGGTAACTGCATGCATACGTAGCAGTCCCTTACGTCCATGGTTTTTACATATTCATACAATAACTTCGAAAACACATTATTTGAAAAATTATTAATAGACCTATCTTTATGCAAATAATTATTATCTATTCTAGTCGGAACTACCTTTTGAATCTTCCCTACATTAGTAATGTTTTCATTGTGTCCTTCTAGTGTATCTATAGTAACCTTGAAAGAAATAAGTAGAGCAAGTATACTCCACAGAAGCATTAATAATCCTGTACAACAACAACACATTTTACACCATCTTTTCATGAATGTACATCTACTTTTGCTATTATCTATGTTAGCCATCTTTATTAATTTGGACTGTGTCTTTTGACTTAGCCTCTTTTACTTCACAACTAGTTTTCTAACCTTAGGCTCTAAGCCTCTACTTGGTTCTACCAGAATCTATCTTTTGACTCAAATTGTTATTCTTTTCATCAGTAGTTTTCTAGATCTTCTCAATTTGGCATTTTATCGTTTTTCACTTCTTTCTGTTCATCCAAGTACAGAATTTCCTGATCTTCCGTCTCTTCTTCTCCAATATCGGATAAGATGACTCTCAGGATTCCTGCTTCTTCTTGTTCTTCAACCGCTTTCAGTAAAGCCTCCTCTGGATTTCCTTGACTATCTGCCTCTTCTTATTTTTCAGGCAGCGCCACGTACGTCCATTCCGGTGACTTATACTTCTGGTTAGGTTTCCTTGTTCTTTTATTTTCTTTATCCTCAGTTGTTTCTTCTTTCAATTTTTCTTGGCTTGTCACTTCATTCACCTGTTCAGCTCTCGGTGATTTCACTCGTGTCAGCCGATATCTCAATCTCTTTACTTTGTTTGGCCACACTTCATCCTTTTTAACTCTTTTCTGGTTAATTTCTTTATTATTCTTTTCTTCTCTCCAAGCCCTTTTCCTCAGAACTCGACCTTCATGTATTTCATCTTCACTCTCTTCAGATTCTGTCTCAACTTGTCTTTCCTTTTCAACGACTTATTTTTCCACCGTTTGTTTAGTTTTCCCTACTTCTGTCCCTCCTCGGGTCTCCGACATGCAATCTTCCTGCTGACTACTTGTCCCTTCACCTAGCTGGGTGATGCAGTTCCCTACACCTCCTCGGGGGTCTTCCGCAATCTGTCCCTCTTTCTCAGTACCTGTCCCTTGTTCACTTAAATTGGTTATTTCTGGTGCAATTTTCCTCAGCCTTGCATCTGAAACTTCCTTTTCCTGACTTTCTTTTACTGTCTCTTCATTGTCTTTTCCCTTCTTCTTTCTGTGTTCCTTTTGAGGACCTTGTGTTCCTTGTTCGTTTTCAGAATCTGAACTGGTATCAGAAATCTGCAATCTTCTTCTCAGAGAGATACTAGATTTTGATTCAGTTCTGTTTCCCCCCTTTCAGAGTTCTCTTGTGTTTTTGGCTCTTCGTTCTCTGATTCATTACTTGACTCTGATTCGTCATAGTACTCTTTATCTTTGCTGTCCACTGGATTTGGTATTCTCAAAGTATGACTGGCATGGATCCAGTTTTTCAATCCAGCACACTTCACAGCTGTTGTCGTGGTCAAAATGACTTTTCTTGGTTTTCCCCACCTTGGAACCAAACAGTTTCTTCTTCTGTGGACTTTTATCCTTACCCAGTCTCCTGGGCTCAGATCATGGGCTGGCTTCCTTTCAAGGGTGGTGGCATCCGCTCCAACCTGATGAAACACAGAATGAACTGCATCAGCCAGGCCTTTACAGTATTCCAACACCATGACATCAGTTCTTGTCATCAGCTTGTTGACTGGAATGTACACATGCCTCATTGCTCGTCCCATAATTATTTCATGTGGACTTAACCCTGTAGTTCTGTCTGGTATCGCCCTGATTGTCATTAGTACTAGAGGCAAGACATGTGGCTAAACACATTTTTTCAATTCTATTTTTGATCGTACCATTCATTTGTTCAACCACACCAGAAGCCTCTGGTCGGTAGGCACAATGTAGTTTCTGTTGTACATTCAATGCTTCACTAATTAATTTTACAATCTCATTATGGAAATGTCCTCCTCTGTCTGATTCAAGGGTCACTGGGAACCCGAACCTGGGGATGAATTTTCTCAAGAGAAGCTTTGCCACTGTCATCCCATCATTTCTTCTAGTTGGAAATGCTTCCACAAACCTGGAGAACAGGCAGACTATGACCAGAAGATACCTCAATCGGTTACATGGAGGCATTTCAATGAAGTCCACCTGCATTCTAGTGAAAGGCCCTCCTTCTCGGCCTATGGTTCCTAGACTCACCACTTTCTTCCTTCCAGGATTATATTGCTGACATATTAGGCATCTTTGACATAGACTTTCTGCTACCAGTCTAAACTTGGGGTTGTACCAGGTCTGCTTAAAAGACCTGATCATAGCGTCTCTCCCTATGTGTCCCTGGCCATGATACATCCGTGCCATGGTAGACATCATGCTATCAGGCATTACTGGTCTTCCATCTCGATAGACCCACACACGGTCCTTCTCTCTTGGTGCGCACCCTGTTTTTATCCACTGTTTCATTTCCTCATCTCCTGACTCTTCCTGCAATTGCCTCACTTCTTCCCAAGTTCCCACAACGTGAGTAAACATTACTGAGCAAGAAAACATTTCCTTTTCCTTTACCCGATTGACTGAATTCTGATTCTGTGCACAATACTGTGCCATATCGTTAGCATACTTGTTTCCGGTAGTGATGTAATCACTAACCTGACCATGGGCAGCACATTTCACTACAGCCAATTGTTTAGGCAGCTGTATCGCCTCAATCAATTTTCCAACCACTTCAGCATTCTTAATAGGGGTTCCACTTGAGGTCAGGAAACCTCTTTGTAGCCAAAGTTGGCCAAAATAATGGACAACCCCGAAGCCATACTGGCTGTCAGTTATCACAGTCACTCTCACACTCTTCCCAATCTTACATGCTCTAGTCAAAGCAACAAGTTCAGCTACTTGAGCTGACCTCACTCCTTTCAGGTAAGATGCTTCCATAACTGCTGCAACCATGCATACTGCATATGCTGCACTTAGTACTCCTTCATCTGTTCTCAAACATGACCCATCAACAAACAACACGAAATCACTTTCCGGCAAAGCTACATCTTTTATATCTGGTCGTGGCTTCGTACAATACTCAAGACCATCCAAACAATCATGATCTGCTTCATCTCTCACTTCCACATTCTCAGCATCTGGTAACAAAGTTGCAGGATACACATTCAAACATCTCGCAAGGCTCACATTTGTTGCACCTAATATGACCTTTTCATACTTAGTCAGCCGACTATGTGTCATATACTGAGTACGACTCCTTGTTAAAATAATTGCCACATCATGAGGTACAAACACTCTCAATGGATATCCCATCACAATTCCTTCACTCTTCTCCAGGCTTCGACATGTTGCAGCCACTGCCTTCAAACACCCAGGTAAAGCTGCAGCCATTGTGTCAAGCATTGATGAAAAGTACGCAATTGGTCTCCTCAACCTTCCATGTTTTTGGATCAACACAGAAAGTGCACATCCATTTCTCTCACTGCAATACAACTCAAACTCTTTCTCATAACCAGGCATGCCTAGTGCTGGTGCTTCACACAAACCCTCTTTCAATCGTTTGAATGCTGTTCAGTTCCAGGGGATCTTTTACATCACTCCTGGTCAAACGCACCAAGGGCTTTGCGATCAGGGAAAAATTACTAATCCACTGACGGCAGTACCCTACCATTCTCAGAAACATTCTCACCTCTCTTTGAGTCATGGGAGCTCTCATTCCTTTTATGATTCTGATTCTGTCTATAGTTATTTTTCTCAGTCCTTTCTCGATTTTATGTCCCAAATATTGTACTTCTTTTTTACAATACTGCAATTTTTCTGGTGACACTTTCAATCCTCCATCTGCCAAATGATTTAGTAGTGCTATAGTGTCTACCTTACAAGCTTCACGTGTTTTCGACGCCACCAAAAGATCGTCGATATACTGAACTAGTACTGAACTCTCGGGCATTTGCAGACTTTCTAATGACTTTTTCAACAATTGGTTGAATATTGAGGGGCTTTCTGTATACCCCTGTGGGATTCGGCACCAGGCCAAGATCCTCTCTCCAAACCGAAATGCAAAACTTTGCTGACTGTCATGATGTAATGGGATAGAAAAGAAAGCATGGCATAGATCAATTACTGTATACCATTCCGCATCATGGGGAATCTGGTACAAAATCACTGATGGATTTGGCACAATGGGATAGCATGACACAACAATTTTGTTCACTTTTCTCAAATCCTGTACTATTCTGAACTTTCCATTAGGCTTTTTCAGTCCCATTATCGGTGAATTACATGGACTACTCATTATCTCTCTCAATATTCCTTGCTTGACCATTTTCTCAATTATTGGGGTTACTCCTTCAATTATCTCAGGTGTCAATTTATATTGAGGAATATTGGGATAGCGTATTCCTTCCTTCACAGTTATTTTCACAGGAACTATATTTCTCATTAGCCCTACATCTTCTCCGGTAAAATCCCATACTTCCGCTTTTACTGACTGCTTCAATTCTTTAGGTAATTCATCAGGGTTGAATATTGCATAAGACTCAGTAACCTCATCTTCTCTGTTAGCTATGGTCATTTTATACAGTACATCCTCATCTGGGGTTTCAAATGCTATTCCATCTGGAGTACAGAATATAGTGCAATTCATTTTGCACAACAGGTCCCTACCTAATAAATTCACTGAACTGGTGTTGCACACAACAAAGCGGTGCATCTCTGTAAATTTCCCTATACTAACCTTTACTGGTTCTGTCAAAAATGTCTTTATCTGTCTGTTGGACACACCAACTACTTGGATTGTTTCATCCGAAAGAGGAAGATTCTTAACATCAGCTGATCTAACAGTTGATCGAGTAGCGCCAGTGTCCACTAGGAAAGTAATATTTTCATCATTAACCTTCCCATCTACAAATGGTCCTGTCTGGTCTACTTCTAGAGTTGCGCCAAGTACGCACTCTTCTTCCTCCCTTCGGCACCGCCAATAGCTTCCTTCTGAATCACTCTCATCGCGTTGCAGCCAATACTGCGAAACAGCGCAAGCGCGTTGCAGTTTATTTACCTGTTCTTCATTGTAGAATCCCGATTCATTATTATACTTCTGTGTGTTTCTGCTCTGCGGGAGAGGTGGTTTTGGCACCTGATTCTGTAAGGTAACCACCTGCTGCTGTTGCTGCAGTTGACCACTCACCTCATTCTGCACCTGTGGATTCAATGATGGATTTTCATTATTAGTATTTGGAGGAAACTTACACTCGGATTTCCAATGCACTAACCTACCGCAATTGTGGCACGGAAACTTCTTTTTAGCTTCTTCTATATTACCTTTCCCTTTTCCTGGGCTAAATCTCGGTTTAGTTCCTGGGTTATTTGCTTGTTCGACTAACTGAGCTTCCTGTCTTTCAGCCACTTTCACCTGTGCCCACATTGCCTTTTCTTTTAATTTTCGCTGTTTGGCTCTATCTCATCTCTGAAATATTTGGCATTTCTCAATACTTCATCTATTTTCTTATTTTGCCAATCAACCGTCTGTTGTTCTATCATGTCACCAATTTCTGGACGTAAACCATATACAAATCTGTATACGAAATGACTTAAATCCTTATCACTCAGGTTCTTATCTCCACTGAACTGTTTAAAGGCTTGAATTAGCCTCTCATAATATGCGTGTACTGACTCTTTTCCTTCCTGATGTGTTCGGTTAATTTTTACCCAATCTGTCTCTTTAGGGGGCACTTTGTTTTTCAAAAATACCATAACCTGTTCATATTTCTTTATTACCTCAGGGTCAGGAGCTCCTGTCTTAGGATCCCTAGGGTATTCCTGATTTGGCCAATTTATCATTAATTTACACTCTGACCACAAATCTGCTGGTACTATTATGTCAAATAGACTATTCAAATCTATCCATAGTACTTTAGACAATTTTACAAATCTGTCTACCTGCCGGTACCACTCGACGGGCTTTTCACGTAGTCGAGGGAAATCATTCGTAAATGACAAAATGTCCTGTCTTGTCCAAGGGACATGTACATATCCCCCTCCTGGTATTTCTCTCATAGGATATTCAGCTACTACCTTTTCTTTCTCCCTAATGGGGAATGCCGAAACTGTTTTTTCTGAAGCATCGCTATGCTTTCTATACACTTACTTCTCCATTTATCCACATCTCCCCATTTACTCAATAAAATGATTATGTCCTTGATCTGACCTATCTGTCCTGTGGTGTTCAGATTTTCAATGTCTCTTTCAGTAAAATCCACTCTGTAGGGTTTCTGTAGAGTTTTTACCTTATCAATATCTATACCTATTTCATTCGCAACTTCTCCTAGTCTTTCATGTAGACTTTTTGCTCTCCATGTCACGCTTTTACAAAGGAATAACAATTCCTCATCCTTATAAATTTTCAATTTTTCTACAGGTATAGTCCCTACAATTAATTCTTCCACTACCATTCGTAACTTGGCCACATCTATTGACTGGGATTCTTTATCTTGTTTATGTAACCCTCTTAACCATTCACTTAGTTCTTCCACAGAGGGTCCTACTGGGTTTTCTATGCTACCCTGTTCTGGATTTCTCTGGGGTTCCAATAATGTTTCTATTGTCGTTCTACTCTTTTCAGCATAATTCTGATTTATAAATGGATTATTTGAAACACTTGGTTCAAACATACTTATTGTCGGTCCCCACGGATTCTCAATTTGACTCCGCTCTGGACTCTCTATCAAATTATGGTTCCGGTAAGGTACCGCCAAGCAATGTTCGCTATCCTTTTGCTTCTCAAAAATGGGCACTACTGGACCTATGGTCACGGGAACTGTTACAGCTTCTAAATTCTTGGTTAATTCTCTTATTTTCTTGGTCAATTCTAGAGTTGTTTTGGCCAATTCTGCTGAATTTTCACTATTTATTCTATTCTCCGACTTCTTTTCTACTTCTCTAATGGAGTTTCTTCTTCCTAAATCTGGTGACATAGTCTCAGTCTTGATAATTCGTAATGTTTCTCTTATTGGGGCACTTGGTGTCAACATTTCTGGGTCTGGTCGGTACGGTGGTGGATTTTTATAAAACACATCATCCAGCACATCATCATCATCTGATTCATTTGTTTCATAACCTCTTGATTCTACATTATTTTTTTTCTCCACACATTTTCTTCCTTCGTTCTCTCCTACTGCTGTCACAGGAAACATACCCTCAGTCATACTTGCATTCCGCCATCTTTTCATTCGATCATCATTCGTTTCATGTCCGTATGATCTGCCAAACGCCAAACAGATTTCTATAATTTCTACCACTTCTTTGTTTTTCTCGTTCATGCATTTCGTCTTCCCATTCCGTCAATGCCTCAAACTGCGTCGGTCTAGGTCTTGGTTCTAAATACATCATCTTTTCCCTCAGATTCCTTAAAACAGCCAAATTAAAGGAACTATTTTCTGGAAATGCCAGGACTCCATCGTCCTGGGTGTATTTTACCCAATTGTCTAACCAAATACAAGTATGGTACCCATATTTCGCAATCATCAAAGATGCGGGGGTTTTCGGTGGAGGAAGTAACTGTCCTTCCCTAGTCTTGACCTGTTTGTCTTTCTTAAACCACTTTTTCATTTTACCAAACCACGACTTCTTCTTTTCTGGCGGTTGGTAATAAATTTTCTTGGTTTCCGTGTATTGCTAGTCTCTCTACAACTGTACCACTATTCTGTCCACTCACAGCGCGACTCACACTAACGCACCAATCAGGAGCGTCTACGTCACTCTGTACTTTCTCTGTGACAGTGACAGTCCTCAAATCCCAACACAACTTACACTAACGCACCAATCAGGAGCGTTTACGTCACCCTGCATCTCTCCACTCCTAGCACGGCTTCACACTAACGCAACCAATCCGGAGCATTTACGTCACCCTGTATCTCTCCACTCCTAGCGCGGCTTCACACTAACGCACCAATCCGGAGCATTTTACAGTTCTGACCGACTGTCCAATCCCAGCGCGGTCGTTCTGACGTCAGCAGCCGCTGCGGCAGCTCTGCTCCTGTCTACCCCTCCTTTACAAGTCCGCTCAGTGAACTTTTTATTGCAACTTTTTACAATTCTATTAGTAACAACACAAAAACATCTCCATTGTCCGCTTCGCTAACCAAAGAACAGAAATAGACCTTTCTCATGAGAATTCCGTCTTTCTCGAGAGCAGCGCTTACCTCTGCCCTACTACGGAATCGTTACTTCCGTTGATAAAGTAACACATCCCTCTACCTTACCCTTCTAACAAGGGATGTATGATGTTACAACGCATGCTTTTACAACGCATGCTGTTACAACACATTTTTTACAACGCAAATGCTGTGACAACGCACGTGTTTACAACGCAAGTCTTTACATCGACTTGCAGTAGATGGCGTGCTAACATTAAAAAAGGGTAATTTACTATTCTAACTCCAGTCCACGTTGCAGTAGGGAAGGTGTTGGATAGTAAACTACACTATTTTTAATGTTAGCACGCCATCTAGTGCAAGTCGATGTAAAGACTTGCGTTGTAATGGCATGCGTTGTCACAGCATTTGCGTTGTAACAATTTCGTTGTAATGGCAGTGCGTTGTAAAAGTTGCGTTGTAATGGTTGTTCCCCTCTAACAAGCATTAGCTAACCGTTTCTCTAGTATTTAAGAATTAAAACCAGAGTTTCACAATCAACCCGAATGCTATTTCGTTCACGCACTTTCACACAAGAAAATGTAGTACATTTGCACAGAATCCTGTCTTTCCCGAGAACAGCGAACAGTCTGTCCTACTACAGAATTATGACATACGTTAACAAAGCAGCGCTTACCTCTACTTTGTCCTTCTAACAAGCTCAGAGAATACCTGCTACCTTTTCAGTGATAAGCGTTATCGGTATGCCATTTGGTTTCCTGGTACTTAAAGACCAAAATTTCACAGGTAACCTTCGCTATCATACACACTTCTTTTACACAGAAAATATTTCTAGTGGTAACACACGACGATGCTACCGAATCGAACCCAAACAATGCGACTTGCAACTTCAATCATTACACGTTTCCCCTGTGCACCTACAGGGCAACAACAATTCCGCCTTTCCCGAAAGCAGCGCTTACCTCTGCTCTACTACGGAACTGTTACAAACTTCCGACTCCGTACATCCCAGAAGCCGTGCAAACAACATATAACTCAACGCGACTCAACATAGAGTGTTAGTACATAAATCAATACCAATCAATAATCAAAAGTCAATAAGCTATTTACAAGCAATGATCACCTAAACCAAAACAGTAGCTAACCATAACTCTGCTACCAGGTAAAACTGCTGCAGCGCGGAATGCAAAATCGCTCCCTTCGTCACAGATCATAGATCGCACAGACACGCTCAATCACTACATTCGCTGGTGGGGCCCATAACACCAACACATCCTCTATTGATTTCCCTAGGAGGTGATTGTTCCATTCGCTGTAATGGAAGGAAGTACCTACTTATCCTCAACGAGCAATAGACTACCCTACCTTTCTCTGTTCATTAAGGCCTAAGCTTCACCTTTTAGTACTCCTCCCATGAATAGGCCATGGATCAGCTTAGCTGCTGGTTAAAGTGATACTCAATCTACAATTTATTTACATAAATACACTCTTTTCATAATAACGACCCAACACAGTTCTTGTAATAAATCTTAAATCTTTATCTGAATAATTGAAAATTGATTCATTTGTTAATCAAGCAGCTGACCATCATATTGACCTATTCTGGCTAAAGTCGTCCTCTAAGTCAAAATCTTGGTCATCAGTTCAATCTGTCAGAGTCTTTGGAAACAGCTGTCCTGCAGTGTCACCGTCCTCTCCGTCAGCATAACGTCAGGAAATCGAAAATCAGGTTCTGCTCTCAGACCCCCAACCTCTCTATTCTGTCCTAATTTATAGTAAAATTACATTCCAAAAGAAACGAGTAATATTTTTGAATGTCTCTGATTGGTGGATGAAATCCGTACCGCCACTTTCCCATACGCAAAATGTCTCTTTTAGATGTAGTCTATATTTCCCCGTTCCACTGTATCTTTTTAATTGTTCTTTCAGAGTAGCTGGCTTGTTGCCTGGTGCTTCCTTGACAGGCACAGTCGGGTTAGGGTCACTGTAAGGCCACCGCTGCTGTTGGTGACGCATGCGCAGTCCACCCAGAGACCTTCTCAATGAAGTCATCTCGTCAAATAGGGATGTCAGTCATTTTGTGACCACTCGAAATGGTCAACTTAAGCAAAGAGACACAAAAACGTAATTAATACATAGAAATGACTAGTAAAATGTTATCCCCTTACTAATACCCATATGTGTGTGTATTTATCTAGCAGAAGCAACACTTAATGCGGGTTATACTCACATTAATAAAGCACAAATCACAAATACATCACAGAAGCAACATATAATATGTAATATTCTACTTATCTATGATCAATATGCGTACACATTTTAGTTTACATATTAATTAGGCCATGCAAATGCAATTCCCACGTGTATTCTTTATTTTAGTAAGGTCGATTAAATTCCACAGCAAACCAGTTAATACGATTACTATTAATCAATTAATCTTATTAATATAAACATACAAAAATGGAGAGGGTATACAAAAATGTTTTTTTTAAATAAAAACCCGCTCCAGCACTAACTTAGGACCCTGTACCCTCAGCCCCAAAATCAAAGGAAAGTGATCACTGAAGGGGTTATGTAAAGTCCTAAAGAATGATATGATTCCACCCATCGATGATGAGACAAAAATAAAATCGATAGTAGTGGCACTACCCCTTCCTTTGTAATGGGGTGGATAGAGTTTATTAGTGGGCTTTATTGCATTTTGTAAAGTAAACATTAAATTATGGGCATTTAAACTGGCATTTAAAACATGGCCATCTGAGGAATGCTCCATATGCCACTCATCTGCTGTTGGGCATATGGGGGTATCCCTCCTACTATGTCAAATGTCTGAACACAGATGACAATTAAAGTCACCTAACAAAATGAGGTTTTCCTGTAGAAGATCATCCCCATGAAGGTGTTCCAGGAACCCAGCTAGCTCCTGCAAACTTGGTGGCCCACAATTCCTATTTTTGGCATTGTAAAAATTAATTATTGTGAACCACCACGTTCTCCGGATCACAAGCTTTAAGCATTGTGCCACTGAAGAATTCCAGGCCAAATGTTTTACTGACCCACAGAGCTCCAGTGCAATAAATATAGCTAAACCATCGACACTTTCGCTGGAAGGAAGAACGTCTTGTACCCTTCTAAAAAGAATGTATTTTCCACCTCCCAAGTCTCCTGCAGACAAATGATCTTATGAGAAGTTACAAATTGGATCCATCTTTCATCTTCACATTTTGAAGCTAAACCTGCCACATTCCATGAGATCAAATTAACCTCTCTCACCCCTTGGGTATTAGATAGAATAGCTGATGTAGTCGCTTCCCCCTGGTAACCTATTTGGCAGTTCACATTGGGATAGTCTAGAGGGTGAACAACATTCACTCTCTGCCGGGACTCACTAAGCGAGACAACCTGCATTTGTAAATCAGTCAATGTTGTCTGTGCAAGGGTGTGTTCAGTGCCCTCAACCCATCAGTCCAGAGCATTAAGGTCCAACAGGGGTGCATAGATATTTGGTGACAACTCCAGTCCCTCCCAGGTATGTAAATACCCCTTTACCTCAGGGGTGTTGTTATTTGCTTTTTCTATAGAGCTTGGTCTATAAAGTAAAACCAGTGGGAGTGGCTTGATTTCTGGTGCATAAAAAGGGAACTTGGCAGAATGTCGCAGGATGTTAGATGACAAGTTTGGGAATCTGAAGGTGACAATCACCGCATCACCCTTGAAGAATTTCTTGGATTGTCCAATCAAAGAAACCCTTCTTGCCGTCAAGATGTGAGAATAATCTACCACATTGAATCTGTTATGTTTCCATAACCAATGTGACACCTTATTAATCAAATTGACTGAGCTTTGAACACCACCCAGAACCACAGTATAGGGACAACATTCCGGTGGCAGATCAATTACTGGGAGGCGTACTTTATATTATTAGAACAAGCCCTCACTATCTCCTGAACATGCGAAGAGGAATATTGGTCCCCATCACCCCCAACTTCTCTATCCATGCCTAGTGTTTTAGGGTTAGGCCTATTGCCACCCACCTTACCCTGGACCATTACATACCTTTAAGACCCGTTTCCTAGCGGTCAGTTATTATGTGGAGGTCTACTTTCTGTGTTATTTTGCACGGGCAAACGGGGACATGCTTCCTGTGACTGGGCACTTGGAGGGGAATGGACCTTTCGGGATGGTATTCAACATACTCTCCACTTTACTCGATGTTTCTCTGGAGTCTGCTAACACTTTGTCCAATTTTTCCCAAAGCTTCGAGAGTAGGTCTGTCAACAAATTCGTAACTATTTCCCTCAAGGTGTTTAAAAATTACCCCATGTCTGCTAATTGATTGTTTTAGTTCCTCCACTCTCCGAATGGGCTCATTTCTCTTCTTTGCTTTGTGCAATCTCCTGGGAACTGGGGAAACCTCTGGCTCCATGCCTTTTTAGGTCTCGCCTGACCCAGCGCATGCGCTGGTCTGGCGAGACTTATTGAGAGGGCTCCAAAAAGTGCTACCAGGCCAGCCTAGCGCTACAGTGCATGTGCGCGGGCGCGCGCACTGCGCTTTACCGCGATTACTTTCACTTTCGCGTCCGCGCGTCCGCACGGCCGCTTGGCATAGCCAATAAGTCTCGCTTTTGGGACCTTATAAGTATTTAGTAATGCAACTGTTGCATGGCTAAATACTTATAAGGTCCCAAAGGCGAGACCTATTGGCTATGCCAATGCTTTTGTTCACTTGCAGCCATGGCTTCCGTGACAAAAAAATATTATGGCTCAAAGCATCATATGTGCGTGCAGGCAGCTACTTTTTCTTGAAAAACGGAATAATTAAATGTAAACTGTGAGGAAATGAACTTAAGGGAGAGGTCTGAGGCACACTGGCACTGCTCACTGGTGCTTGAACATCCTAAAAATATAGCAGTGCTGATCAAAATTACGGCTGCTCTTTTGTATTAAACGTTCCAGAAATAGCAAATGCTAACCAAAACGTTCAATGTTTAATTCATTTGCTGACTTGACAATGTTCTCATCCTATCTGTCATAATGAGTACTTGTATTTCTGTTTTTTAAATGTTATCCATGTAATTGTGTATTTCTTATCTATAGGAACAGGACAAGTTGTGAACCAGGAAGCCTTCTGAAATGACTGAACTTTAAAGAAAATAAGCACTGACGCTCTCTTACGAACTGCTGCAGCTGTGCCCCCTTGCAAATTCTGGCCTGTTCTGAAACCCTAACTGATGCTGGTTTTATCCAGAGCCTCGATGCTCTATAGCTCCTCTCCCTCCTTCATCGGCTGTTCTTTCTTCCCCTCTGTCCCTATTGTCAGTGGTGAGACTGTGAGTCATCTGAAAAGTGTGTGTGTGTGTGTGTGTATATATATATATTATAGTTATATTGGTTTAATTGCGAACACTACTCCACCAATTCGTTTCGACCACACAGTGTCTTTCTCACCTGTGTGTTCGAAAGGCATTGGTGGAGAAGTGGTGTTCGCCATTAAATCAATATAACAAATTCACTGATTGCGGCGTTTTCTGTACATGAGAGGAGTATTCGGCTCTAAGGCCGAGCCCATTGCCAGCACCCGCAGTCGAGCGCGCCAGGCTTGAACCTAATTGCAGTTGAAAAAAAAATAATATATATATATATATATATATATATATATATATATATATATATATATATATATATTCACTGAAAAAACCATAGGTTTCACACATGTTATAGTTAGCGGAAATTTTACTGATAAAAAACCAGTGAAATTGCCCCGTTATAGTTAGTGCTGGCAACTATAACTCACGCGACCGCAATCCTCTGCTGATGCTAATACTGTATTTAGACACTTATTTGCCCATGTCTTCTTCCATACATTTTTAGCTATACATATATTACAAATATTTTTTTTTCATAAAGACACATATGTCATCAGCAGAAGATTGCGGTCGCGTGAGTTATAGTTGCCAGCACTAACTATAACGGGGCAATTTCACTGTTTTTTTATCAGTAAAATTTCCGCTAACTATAACATGTGTGAAACCTATGGTTTTTTCAGTGAATTTGCAAGGTTTTTTAAATGCTAATTCCTAACTATAACGTGTGTGAAACCTATGGTTTTTTCAGTGAATTTGTACGGTTTTTTAAATGCTAAGTTACTTTACGCCATTCGAGGCGTGCGCGCCCACTTAACGCAGTTCGTTCCGTGCACGGTTTTTATCAACTTTAATAAGCCCTGTACATTTGGTGGCCTTCGGCCACCAAAAGCACAGGGGGTGGGGTCAATGTGGATAGTGTTTTTTTTATTTCGATGTTATAATTTCATGTTGCCAAAATTTAGTTTTTTTTACCTATTAATAAGCCCTGTACATTTGGTGGCCTACGGCAACCAAAAGCACAGGGGGAGGGGTAAGTGTGGATAGTGTTTTTTTTTTTTTTTTTTTACCGTACGCTTACAGTAAGCGTACGGTAAGCGTACTCGCGAAATTGCCGAAAAAAAAATAAAACCGTTTTTGCTCTTGGGGGATGTTTGGGGACTCCCTCAACATGACTATGTGGGAGGGAGTTGTCATAACAGCCCAGTAACATGTTTTTGGCCATCATGTTTGATAAACAACACTCAGTGCGAGAGACAAAATGGCGGACGCCGCTTCCTGGTTTCGGCCGATTCGAATGTTTACTAAGATCTAAGAGCCAATCAGAATCGCGCTCGCGCACGCCACCGTACGCTTACGGTAAGCGTACGGTAAGCGTACCGTAAGCGGGCTCAGATATATATATTGATTTAAAGGCTATTTTCTCAGAATCTACTGAACAGATTTACACCAAACCTACAAAAGGCACTTCCTTGACCTAGGGACTACCTCTCTGCCAAATTTCTAGTAATTCTGTTCAGCCGTTCGGGCTGTAGCTCGTTCTAAAGGTCCTATGGAAAAATGCATGGGAAAAACGCGTTTTGGGATCCCCCTTTTATCTCAGCCCCCGCTTGACGAATCCCCCCGAGACTTTCAGGGTAGGAGCGGAGCGTAGCGCCCCACCTATTTTGAGAAATTCACGAGGATTCATCGACCGGCGCCAAAGTTATTCAAAATAGAATGTTGAGGTTTTCCTATGGAAAAGGGGTCCTAACTATAACTACCTACTGGCGACCGCCAGTAGGTAATATATATATATATCAGTATTGCAGCTTGACCCCTCTCTCCGCACTATTACTGCAACTGAAGACTACAACATGGAATGGAAGTGTATTTTTGTAGATGTGCCGCATTTGCCATTTGCCACACAATCCTTCATCTGATGCATAATCTACAGGTTTGAACAAAAAAATAAGATTCTAGCTCAAACAATATAGAAATATGATGACTCTCGTTTGGTTTCTGCGCACCACAATGCTTTTTGCAAAGGTTGACTAGTCATCTTTTTGTTGCTAATTGCTGTATTTGGGTGATACATTGGTACTAATAAGGTGAACAATTTTCCCAGACCCTATTACCAAGTGACTAATAATTATGAAGTATCGCAAAATGTGCGGAATTATGCCACATAATATGACTTTTATTGCCACATAATTTAGTCAACCATGATGCATAATTTAGTCCTCTTCTACCACATAATTCCAGTGGGCCTACTTATGGGTCATCATGGCTAAACCCTAAAGCACTATTCCTTTCAGTCTTTAGTCCATTAGCTCTCAGTTTCACCAACTTCTGAAAAAATACCTTTTTGCTTCTTAAGCTGCATCTCCTCCTTGCTTCACCCTATCATTGCCCGGACACCCACTTATTGGGTATTAATAAACTTTAAAAAAAAAATTGTCAATTACTACATATGTCTATTTAGTTATTTGACCATTCATCCATACCCTTGTTTAAGTTTAATTAAACAGCCTCACCCATTGATTATCCAGGCACTCATTCACTCATCCATCTCCTGCTTGATTCAGTCTCACATTCTACCACACAGCCATCCCGACAGCAACATGCAGAATCATGGCAATAAGTAATTAAGCTACTTTACGTATAAAATAGCTAGATTATTGGTTTTGAATGTGCTTGAATTTCTTTGCTTTTTCTATCTCACTTACCACTTACAGGTGCTTTTGGTCAGCCCTCTTTTACCATTGGTCTGTTCAGTAGCATTTGCATGTTGCTTCTGCCCACCAGAAAATGCTTAATTTGTAAAAAAGAAAATAAGTGCCAGGGCTCTCCTTGGGAGGCCACTGCGGCTTTCACCACACATTGCCCCTCCAAGCACTGGCAATGTTAGTAACAACACAACTACTAGCCATCACACTCCTACAAGTTTGACAATTCAGACTATCTCAGGCCCCAAAGCAATAAGAATGGCTTTGGTGGCAGATAATAGTAATTTTTAATGTATAATGAGTTAATAATTAACTGGTATTGGGGTCATCTCTGAATTAGCCAGCCAGCGCTAACTTGTGGCGGACTGTCACAAAGCGTTGGTGTTGACAATTAAGTGCCGTACTTAGCAACAGAAACTACTGGCTCAAATTAAGCACTGCCACTGTAGCATCAAGTGGTGGGGTGCTGGTCAGTGCATTTCATCTGTTGACTCTCTTCATCATGAACAGCTGCATTTTACTTGCGCACATCTGGCTAATGAAGCAGTTCATTTCAGAGACAGGGCTGCATAGTCAATCTCTGCTTTGTTTGCTTGCTTGTTTTTTTGTTTTTTTATTTGTTTCTGGCAGCGTTAACACAGCTTTTAGACAGAAACATTTGTACTTTTTATTACTTCAAAACATTTAATATGTATTTAAATGATTGAGAAAAAAAATGAAAAAGGCATGCTTCCAAAGCCAGACTTTGGCTTTGCCAATGCTTGTTTTTTTACGTTTGAGACTGCTCTTGCATATCAGTTATTTATTATATTTACACATAGTGGCACACGTTTATTGCAAATGGTTGCAAACTTCGTTTTAGTGCAAGGGCCAGAGGTTGATGTGAGTGGGGACGCACATAAATTGAGTCTCATCACTTTCAGTTTTTTCGTTAAATAATTTGACCACACTCTTACCCGCTTCAATTCTTTTTTTTTTTAACAGAAAAACAACCTTTGTTTTTATTTTACAACTGTACTTGATTGTTGCTACTCTTGCTTAAACTGTCACCTTGCTGCTGTTCCTGCACTCACGTTGCTGTACTATAAAATGAAAAATCTTTAGGCACAGTGGAAAGAGAAAAGATTGCCCAGCACCGCTCTGTGACTTACAGGGTGCAACGCGTGGGGCAGGCTCCCTTATCTAACAGTGAAGCCCAATGCACGTGATGTGTTTGTGAGCCTCCTTATCTCTGACGCCTTTGCAATATATACAAGAGATCTGAATCCTGCTTACCTGGCCTTTTAGGTCTCGCCTGAGACAGCGCATGCGCTGCACGACATTTAGTAAGTGGCTTTTAAAAGTGTTGCCACACGCTTTTGCTGGCCTAGCGCTTGCGGTTACGAGTGTGAGCACGCGTGCAGCCGCCTGCTTTCAGCGCCCGATCAGGCGCCATCTGGCTTTCCTTTATGGCTTTCCTTTGCTGCGCGCACCACTCGCAGGCTCACCTCCTGCTCCCCCTCTCAGTTAACAGCCCCTTCCCCGCCACAACTGCTGCTTTCACTTTCCACTCGCGTGCTTTTAATTTTAGAGCGCGCGCACACACAAAATCCTGGGCTTGGTTTTTTTTTTTTTTTACTTGCCTCGCGTGGCGCGTGAGCTTGTGGTCTTTCTTCCCACTTCTCTTTCCTCGTTCTGTTCCTATTCCCGATTTATCTCTCTCTACTTCCCTGGCTTACTTTCTGTCTCGTTCTTTCTTCTCTTCACTCTCTCTATCCTTTTTGTTTCGTTCTTTCGTTCTTCTGGCAATCTCTCTCTAGTCTTCGTTCTTTCTTTTCTCACACTGTGCTGCATTATATCTCCTCTCTCTGTCTGGTTTTCAGCCTCACTCTCCCTTTCTTTTTTCCGTCATTTCTTTCATCTGTTCTTCCCCTCTCTCCCCCTCCTTCTTTCTCTCCCTTTCCCTCCTTCGTTCTTTGTCCACCCTTTCTCTCTCTGTTCCATGACTCGGTTACGCAGACACTAACAGTAACGAGTGGAGGGGCAGATATTAGACACCAGAAGCCGACAGGAGGCAGAGACCTTTTTAAACCGCTCCTAAGAGGTCAGTCAGTTCAGTGCGCGCTTTCACAATTTTTAGCCTGCGGGTCTCTTATTCAAATAGCAGACAAGAACGGCTTATTCTATAATCGTTATGAGGTTGGTGAATTCAATCCCGTTCACCTGGGTTACAAGAGCGTGTACTATTCACAGTGCCATGAAATAGCAAAATACGTCTTCACTATTAACTATGCTGGTTAAAGTCGAGGGCGTTGCCTCCATTCCTGGGAGATATTTAACTTTATGTAGTCAAGTCTCTGGGAATTAGGACTAGGGTTTTGTGCTTCCTGCTAACACATGGGCCCGGACTTACAAAGAAGTCACTTTTATGACGCAGTGCACTTCAAACCTGTGCCTGCGAACCTTTATAAAGGATGGCAGATTGCCGCGCTGCTTTGCAGCACTTTATCACACGAGTGCCCAGGCACCACCTTAGGAAACGTGGGCCTCCATTTTATGAACTGATACAAAGCCATGCGATGACTATCCGAAAGGGATTCATTTGAAGTTTGGATGGCATAATGTGCGCAGCAGGCATCATATGCATTGGTGAGCTGTTCTTTGTTTATTGTGAACTTCCTTTCTGTTCTCTTTGTTTCTCTGAAACACCACATTCTTTCAAATGCTTTTAGGGTGACGATACACAGTGCTAGTGCCTTCCGAGGAAGAAAGAGTCACTACCCTTGTGAGGAGACCAAGTGCCAAATTGAGTGTGTTCTTTTATCTATTAAAGATTTTGGGGCATCATTCACAAATGTGAACATCTGAGGCAATGGGTTTGGGGTAGCACATCAGCGATCCAAGGTTTGGAAGTGCTGGCCTGACTGCATTATCTAGTTGCTGGACCATATGTGTCAATATAATGCTGTTCCACTTCCATGTGCATGTCTGATCTGTAGAAATATCTCTTTTCATAAACTAATAAACCTAGTTTATCAGTCATTCTGATTTTACTTGCACAAGTGGCACATTTCCCTCACATGTTATGTGAGAAGTGACTCATCTGTTTCCCAGGCATTCTGTGTCGCCATGTGTGTACTGCTGCAATGCCATTAGTGTCCCAGTCAGGTCTCGATGGCTCAGTGGACTAACGCATCCACTGCAGGGATCCGTGTTTGATGTCATGATCACTGACTGGTACAAGTCTGCAGGACCATTCAGTTCCATTGAGTTTGGGAACCATAAACATGTTTTATCTCTCAGAAGTACTAGGATATGCCTCTTTGTGAACATATTCTCTGCAAGTAGACTGGTTATTTCATTTTATCAAGCAGAAGAATCAAACTTTTTAGCTCTGCACACAGTCACACAGCATATCATTGACCAAAAAGTCTCAACACAGCAGTGCTGGCACTTACAACAAGTATTGGCATAGCCAATAGGTCTCGCCTTTGGGAACTTGTAAGTGTTTACCCATGCAACAATTGATGTTGTAGCACCAAGGATATTGTGCTGCATAACTAAATACTTATAAGGTCCCAAAAGCGAGACCTATTGGCTATGCCAATGCTTGTTTGTTATAGTCTGGTGGTTCCCCTAGGCCCCCCACTCGGTTCTTGGTGCAGGGGTATTAAGACATTGCTCACCTCCCCCTGACATTGCAGCCCCTGTAACAAAAGCCTATGAGAGCACCAGGGTAATTATCTAGGGACTCATAATTGTCACATCTGCTACGTCAACAGGCAAAAGTCCAGGTGCTGGGGGACCGACCAAGCCCATCGATAGCCTCCTCTCCGCTTTGTGAGTCTCCTTACAAATGGCCCCAACTGCTTTCACTAGGAACAAGTCAACATTAGCCCTTTATTGTTAGTCAGGGGTTCATTAATAGCAGCTTTTCTCTTACCCGTAATGAGTAGATGCAGAAGAATCCTAGCATCGATAAGGAACCTGTCTGAGCAAGGGGACCGCCACAATTACAACTGAACAATAAAGCTAGTGCTTACCACAGGGTTAGATGTTCAAGAGTTTTTACTGACCTGTAGCGTTGGAAGGTGGCTCCTTGGCAAAAAAGGCAAATACTCTGTCACTTGTTCTGCCTCTGCTTCGAAAAAATAACCAGCAGCCAAAAGGGTAGGCCCAGCCCGTCCATGATCAGCCACGGGCGCAAATGGGCCCGCCCTTGGCCCGGGCACGCTCGCATGCATCCCACGCTGCGGGAGCCCTAGGCTGCTTTTACGCGCCTCCTGGTGTGGCAGAATGCGGCCACGGCGTGCAAGCCGCTTTGCTAGCTGGGACTTGTAGTCTTGGCCCCCACCTGTGGTCCAACCAATCTCCAACGGCCTCCCGCGCTGCGATGTTGATGCAATTTGGTTTGTGTTACTCTCCGGCTAGAACACACTTTGCGTTTTACTACTGCACTGCAAACGTCATGCTACTCGCCTACTGCAGTGCACTTCAACAGCTTCCTCTGTTCTAAAAATGTTCCCATTACTCCTACGCAACCACCAGGTGGAGCTGGCTAGAGCCCATGTCATGGAATGTCTGTACTACTACGATACAAGCTGCACACTTCCTGTGAGACACATTCCGATATGCTTGCTCTGATGATACAAGGATCTATGGTGTGGAAGAGCATTCACACACTCCGCCATGTACAGTGTCCTATTGCAGCATGCCCCATGCCACCATGAACCTCTGCAGTCTCTGCTACTCTCCGGTCTTTACTGTCCAAGGTGTAGCTTGAGACTTGTGTGCATATACTGAGTAAATGCTGTTTAGAAATCTAGTCATGTCCATGTCTCATTCCAATTGTCTTTCTATAAGTTGTAACTGAGATTAATCCAACCACTGCCCTGTAAAAAACATATGTTTTAGGGGGAAAGGAAGATGGCGGATTGTTACCGCCGCTGAAGGACGCGTCCACCCTCTCCTCTGACCTGATGCCTGCCGTGCTACCCCAGCTTGATAGCTGGATATAGAGGAGATACAGAGGAGATATTAATATTGCCAGCATAAAGTAACAGCACTATCTGGATATCTGGTGTGCTTACCGGCTGCAGCTACGGCCATGGTCGCGGCACCCTGCTTGTTCCCGGTTCGCTGAGCTACGGCAGTTGATTGAAGGGCGTTGGTTCTGTGCTACGGTTGCGGCCACGGTCACGGCACTCTGCTTGCTCCCGGTTCACTCAGTTACGGCTGCCGACTGATGGGCGTTGGTTCTGTGCTCCGATCCATTCGGTGTGCTTACTTGCTGCTGTTGCGGCCACGGCGCTCTGCGTGCTCCCGGTGCTGCTGAGCTATGATTTAATACTGCCTGCATAAAAAATAACAGTACTCTCTGAATACAGAGCTACGGTTGCTGCTTCACGGATGTGCCGGCTGGTGGGCGCTGGTTCTGTGCTTCGGTCCGCTCGAGTAGCGGGATGGTTGTCAGCTGGGAGCTTGTTTGAATTTACCGCTCCCTCTACGCCGTCCGAGACCTGGTCTTCACGTGTTGACGGACTGGTGGGGGTTCTCTGGATCGGAGGAAGTCGGCGCGGGGGCACTGGTCGTATTAGGTGGAGCTCTTTGAGCTGGTTGGAAAAACGGCTTGATTTCATGGCCCCCCCACGGTCAACTCGCCGAGGACGAGCTGAGGCACAAGCGGAGAAGGGCGCTCAATTTACAGCATGGGAGTGTCTGGCAGGTGAGACCCCCTCTTCAATAACATTAGCGCCGGATAATGCTAATTCTACTCGGGGTGCTATACCTGGTAATTCTGTCTTACTTAGCCCAGCGGATTCACAGGTGGGAAAGCCCATTCTAAAGTTTTTACGGTCAGGAAAAGCTACAGCACTCCTGCAATCCTGCAATACTGAGTCCATAATCCCTCACTCTCAAATGGCAGAAGTTCTTAACACTGCGGTTATTGAGGGACGGGGGAGCACGGAGGCATCCTCTGATACTTTGCGGATAAGAGCTGCTGATGCTGGCACACCAGGGGCAACTGATGGCTCGTCCTCTCCTAATGAGTCTTTAATTGGCGACATAACGGAGGTGAATCTGTCAGCTCAAGTAGGTACTGAAGACTCTAATAATATGGATGAGGGATCTGTTGAAATCCCCAGCCAGGAGGCAAGTTTAAATGCTGGCAATCCGACAGGTAGCAAGGATGTCACTGGGGGATCAGATGCGCAGAAGAATATGCTTGCAAACAATGGTAATGAGTCGCTCTCTCATGAAAAGGCTGACTTTGACGGACATATTGGTGCTAATATAAGGAGCAGCGGTATTGCTTATGGATCATCGGGCGATACCCAAAAAACTAAGGGTGTTAAATTAAATCGTTTGGGTAAGGGTGGCAGAGGTCGTGGCAGAGGCAGCATAGGTAATGTGGCTCAAATTACCGATGTTTTCTGCCGGCTGAAGGGTACTAGCTTATGTAAGACTGGCTCCGGCGAGGTTAACCCATTACGTAAGTGGGTATCTTCTAAGACCGGAGTAAGAAATATGGTCTCTAGACTTTCGAACTCAGGCCAGGGAGGCACTAACACCCATCTAGTGCAAAAAAGCTCAGATGTGACGGCTGATGTGGTTGAAGCTATGATCAGTCCCTCTCTTCCACCTCCTCCAACGATTAGTGGCTCCTCCTCTCCTGATAACGATGTATCTGATCTGGATCGTACACAAGCTTCATTTAATGGACAGTATACAGAAACTAGCACGCAGGATGCTACTAAGGATATTATAAATCATACACTCTTGCAGAATCAGGAACAAGATGGAGGGGGTGCCGATGATGAACCTACTCTTTCTCACATAATGAAGGCCTTAAACATACAGAGAGTAGAGGCGCAAGTTCATTACCAACAAGTAAGAGAGGACTCTGCGGAAATTAAAAAGGCATTATCCGAAGTTAATGCAAAAGTCCATCACTTAACAATGGATGTGACCGAGTTGCAACAGCGTGTCGCAGACGCTGAGGAAGTTAATACTCAGATCATTAAATCTGTTACTACTCAGGAGTCACAGATCATCTATATGCAGGCAAAGATTGAGGATATGGAAAACCGACAGCGTCGCCACAATTTAAGGTGTTTTGGGATACCTGAAGTGAAGGAGGGATCTGATCCCCGTGCATTTATTGTTGACTTACTACAGAAAGCCTTTCCGGAGTTGGGGGACTGGGACTTGGACACACAGATTCAAAGAGCACACCGTCTCCCCCTAACTTTAAAATCAAACGCACAAGCTAAACCGAATTTTTCAAGGCCCATCCTGGTCTTTTTTGGTAATTTTTTATTACGGCAGGGTTTTTTTTTAAAAGCTAGACCGATGGCTCCTGTAAAGGTGGACTCCATGATGATATTTGTTAGGTCAGATCTGTGTAAGGTTTCTATGGAGAAAAGATGGCAGCTTCGGCAACTTATTGATTCTTTTAAGCCATTATGCTCTCCAGTTATTTTGCAAGAGCCTGCAATGCTTAAAGTGGTAAGGGATGGTCGGTCATATTTTTTTTCTAATGAGCAGGAAGCCAAAACTGCACTTGCAAATTGGCACTCCACCTCTAAGTCTTGATTTTTTATAAATACTGAGAGATTAGAATGGGTAGGATGCTTATTGTCTCTCTTTGTTTGATTTTGGTTCTTTTGGGAGGACTTCCGTGTGGTGGTATGCTGTATGATGTACATTAGAAACATAATGCATAATTATTGGAATTTGAATTTGGTGTTTTGACGTGCAGACTGATGGGTGAGGGGAGGGTGGTAGCAATGTCCTTTATCTGCTGTCGATTAGGACAGCCTTAAGGGGGGGTGATTCCTTTCTTTAGAAACGGGAGGGAGGGGGATGGGTTTTGCTTTAGGGGGAGGCAGGGTTGCTGGGGAGAAATAGTCACAGAAGTGTTAAAACGACACAAGAAGATGATGAAAATAAATTTGAGAAGTATGAAGAGGAGGAATCAGTTAGTTTTTCTAGAAAATGAAACGAGTGTGAATGGCTAATTTGAAATTTATGAGTTGGAATGTTTGTGGGTTGAATCTTGCCAGTAAGAGACGATTGGTGGCTGAAGAGCTTAAAGGATTTAAGCCTCAAATTATTGGATTAGCAGAAACTCATGTGTCTTACCAAGATAGAAATTTGTTTAAACATTTAGGGTACGACTTGGTGGTATGTACGTCACAGACAGCTTCTATACGTGGGGTGGCGCTTCAAAAAGACAGGGTCTTGCAAACTCCTGTACTACGAACCCTCACCGATAGCCGGGGTAGGTGGGCAATTGCGCAATTTCTTATCCTTGGCAGGAAGGTTACTGTTTCTATGGTCTATGGCCCTAATGTGGACTCTCCAGAGGTTATTTCTTATTTGAATTCTGAATTTTTGGACTGAGAGGGTGATTTTGTTGTGATGGGCGACTTTAATTGTATTTTAGATAAAACAATCGATACTACAAATGCATCTGCCCGATCTAGGATGGTTCAGGTTAGGGATGCGCTTAAGGATTTATTGCATATTCACCAACTGGAAGATGCCTGGAGAACATTGTTTCCTACAAAGCCTGGATTTACTTTTTACTCTCACCCTCACAAACAATATTCGAGGATTGATATGATTTTTGTTACAGGTCAGCTTTTGATTAATGCACATATGTCCGTATGTCCTAAAATAACCTCGGATCATAATCCTATCCTGTTGTCAATACATTTTGGCCTATCTAGACAAGTCCAAGGTAGAGAATTCTCATTCCCTCGGCATTTGCTTAGTAATTCGGATTTTATTGATCATATGCATCTTACATTAAGAGAATATATATCTAATAATCGTAATACTTCTTCCCATGCGGTGGTATGGGATTGTCTAAAAGCAGTGGTTAGAGGTGCCACTACTCAGTTTATAGCTAGGCAAAACAGATTTAATAATACTCAAATAAATAATGAACGTCGGCAAATTTCTAAACTGGAGCAACAACATGCCCGGGCAATTGCTATAAAAGATAGTAGTGAATCATTAATCTATGCTCAAATTATTGCAGTGAGAGCTAAATTGATTAGAGGGATGAAGGATAAGGTTGCTAATAATTTTATTAAGTGTAGATCTTTGCAATATGAATATGGTCAAAGGGTTGGGAAAGTACTGGCTTATCAATTAGCTGATCGTAAGGCTAAACTACACATTAAGAGTATTAAAGGGTTAGACGGTATTACATATACGAAAACTGAGGATATAGCAGAGCAATTTAGGATTTTTTATGATACTTTATATAAACAATCTGGCAGTGTTAATCAGCTGATAGCTGGGGAGTACTTAGGAGAAAGTGGTTTAATATCTTTGGAGTTATCTCAAACTTTGAAATTGGAGAAAAGTGCAGATTTGGAGAAGTTGAATTTAGCAATTAGCTCTTTGTCTAACGGTAAGGCAGCGGGTGAGGACATAATTCCTCTTGAGTTTTATAAAATCTTTAGGGATACCTTGATGCCATTCTTTCTTGAGCTGATTAATGATATACTTCAGGGAGGGGTGGCCCCCCTATCATGGAATCGTACTAATATTATGGTTTTTCTTAAAAAGGGTAAACCGGCAGAAGAATTGGGCTCATATCGACCGATTTCTCTTATTACTTCTTGCTTCTCGTCTCTCTTTGTATATACATCGGCTGGTCTCTGATGAACAACATAGTTTTGTTCCAGGAAGAGAAACAGTAACCCATATTAATACCGCGTATGCGGCTTTTGATATTGCTAGTCAAGAGGGCCATCAGATAGGTATGCTAATGCTGGACGCTGAGAAGGCTTTCGATCGAGTAGCCTGGGGGTTTCTTTGGAGTACTATGCTCTCTTTAGGCCTCGGTCGAGGATTTGTCTCGGCGGTCCAGCAATTATAATTTAGTCCATCTGCTGTTATCAAAGTCAATGGATTTACATCTAGCTCGGTTCAGATACAGCGGGGTACGTGTCAGGGCTGTCCGCTCTCCCCATTATTGTTTGCTATATATATTGAGCCCTGTATTAGACATCTATTACAGAATACCTCCATTGCACCGGTAATACTCAACAGAATAACACTAAAAGTTACGGCCTATGCAGATGATATTGCTGTGTTTACTACCAATCCCGAAACCGCAATTAATGCTATTACGCAATCAGCGGAATATTTTGGCTCCTTCTCGGGGTATAAGCTTAATATTAAAAAAACACAATCGATTCTTAATTACGAGACTTTATCTCCAATACCACTTTTGGGGTTAACTAACTCGGCTACGTATCTGGGGGTTTGTATTAGCGGCTGTGTTAAGGATTTTATGCGCTTAAATTATGAACCGCTACTTAAGAAAACTTTAGCGGATTTACGGAAATGGCATAAATTACCACCAACTATTTTTGGAAGATGTAATGTTGTAAAAATGAATATCTTGCCGAAATGTTTATATCTGTTTCGATCCATTCCTTTACGAGTTCCATTGTCATTCTTTATTTTCTACATAGGAAGGGTTTGTTTACTCTACCCGATATTACAGAGGTAGTGCAGGCTTTTTATAGGCTCTCTGGCCGGGGTCAGATTGGGAAAATTTATAAGAGCTTCCGATCTGTTATTGAAAGCGACGGCTTGTTGATAGCGACTAAACTTTCTTCTATGTTTTGTACAGATATTAATATTGATGAAGTTACTGATTCTATGGCCATAATTAACTCGGCTGTTATCTCAATTAATTTGAAATTGCAACATCATCGTACTATCTTCATGCTATATTATACCCCAAATGTTATTTCTAAATGGATTACAGAACAGGCTTCAGTAAAATCATTTTGTCCTAAATGTAAGGAATTTGCGGCGGATCTTAGACATATGCTTATAAAATGCCCTGCTCTTATGTTATTCTGGCATGATGTTGGAAATGCTATTAATCAGCTCGCTGGCAAGGATATACAATTAACGGAGAAGGAAATAGTTTTGGGAATGGTTTTGGATTCAGGCCTTCTTTCGGCCTCACTTATGTCAATTTGTATTAGTACTGCTCGGCTGTGTATTGCTCGTGCTTGGATTGACCTAGTATGCCCCAAGATTACTGATTTTTGGGTACTATTAAGAGGGGTGTATGAAATGGAGTCTGCAGTTGCTAAAGCTCGGGGAATACGTTCTATGGACACATTTGGAAGGATTTGGTCAAGTCTACATTGGGATTAATGGGGGAGGAAGGAACGAGGGCTCTCCCGCTGATGGGGTCCTGTGGTATGTCTCTCTGGATTTATTGTTGTATGTATATGTATTTCTGTGCCTACAATTTTAATTTGTGTTATTTAGGAATGTTGTGTTCTGATCCTCTGCTCTGAGTGGTTGTTTCTTATGTGCCGTATTTGTTACTCAGATTTGTGCTGATATATGTGACATAAAAATCAATAAAATATGCTTAAAAAAAAAAAAAAAAGGGTGATTAATAATTTAAGCATGACCGCTCTTGCACAAAATCAGCTTCTGCTTGGAAACAGAAGTGGACCAGAGATATCTTTTTTGAATATTCAGCACAGTCTTCGCGCTTGCCTTCTCAACAGTGTACCTCAGCATCACGTTATTTCACTAAAAAACAGATTTGTATCTTTAAGTGTCTATGTTATGTTCCGATTTCTTCATCTATGGCATAGATTTTAATAGGCCTAAACAAAATACTATGCTATCCAGCCCCATGATTTTAGGCTGTTTGGTGTCATCTGGTATCAATCAATAAATCAGGTGTTTACAAAACACTGCTACTTACCCGTAAGGGTCTCAAGGCACTGGGAGGGGGCTGCTGGTCTGTCTGGGCACTGGGGTTCAATCTAAGAGCCAGGTCTTGAGATCCTTTCTGAATCGGGTCAGTGACGGGGCTTGCCTGATTTTGGTCTTGTGGCTCAGTGGCCAGGACCAGTTGGGCGGAGCAAAGGTGTCTGGTGGGTATGTGGAATGAGAGGCGGTGGTTCAGATATGCTGGTCCTGCGTCGTGGAGAGCTTTATAGGTATGTGAGATGAGCTTGAAGGTGAATCTTTTGTTGACTGGGAGCCAGTGGAGTTCTCAAAGGTGTTCGGTGATGTAGCTGCAGAGGGAGATGTTGTGGACCGCTCTGGCTGCTGCATTTTGAACGTTCTGTAGTTTCCTGAGGAGTTTCTCGGTGACGCCGGTGTAGAGTGCATTGCCATAGTTGAGTCTGCTGATGATGAGTGTGTGGGCGACCATCTTTCTGGATTCTGTAGGGATCCATATGAATGTCTTTCGACACAGGCGGAGCGTGTGGAAGCAAGATGAGGATACAGCTTTGATTTGGTGGTTCATTTTGAGCGAGAAGTCCAGTATGATGCAGAGATTACGTGAGTGGTCCGTGGGAGTGGAGGGGGTTCCCAGTGCGGCGGGACACCAGGAGTCATCCCTGGCTGAGAGGGTGGGTCCCAGAATGAGTACTTTGGTCTTGTCTGAGTTGAGCTTGAGGCAGCTATCTTTCATTCAGTGGCAACGGCCTTCATCCCGCTGTGGAAGTTGATTTTGGCGGCTGTGGATTAGCTGGTAAGGGAAAGGATCAGCTGGGTGTCGTCAGCATAGGAGACGATGTTGAGTTTGTGGTTCCTGATGATGGCAGCGTGGGAGGCCATGTAGATGTTGAAGAGGGTGCAGCTCAGGGAGGAGCCCTGGGGCACTCGGCAGCTGATCCCTGTAGGTTCTGAGAGTAACGGAGGTGGTCTGACTCGCTGTGTTCGGCTGGTATGTGTTCAGCTGGTATGTGCTCAGGATTTTGTCTACAGTTGCCTTAAGGAAGCATTGATCCAAGGTGTTTGCACCTAGCATATAGACTAGCAACCTGGTGGGATTTGGATTTGCCCAGTTAAAAATCATTTCTAAGGGATCCCACTGGAACATGAGCCCTGCACAATTATTTCTTTAATTTTTTATCTCACAAAAACAAGAATTTAGCTCCTTAAAATGAGATTGTCGGTGGCATCTTTGTGCACTGGTGTTTTTGTCTTACCACAAACTTCAGTTTTTGTTAATGGAGTTTTTAATTTTGGAGTATATAAGTGCGTTAAATAACGATAAGGGAAATCCTGTGTTTATAATAAAATGCCACCTGGTGACAATAGGTACTATTTAACATTGCAAAGTCCTCTAAAGATGTAGTTGGGGCAAGCACGTATTCCATAATCAGACTGCATGACCCACTGTATAATAATTGTATAGGTATTCTATCACTGGCAACTCAGCCCCCAGGATAATATACTGCATCACTAAACACTTATAAGGTCCCAAAAGCCACTGCACTCCAAACCAAAACATATAAGTAAAAGACATTGTCATTTACAATGCCAATACCTCTCACTCTCACAAATGCAAGACCTACTGCATTGAAAATGCTTGTTTTATAGGCTTGCCAGTTGAAGATCAGTCCACCACACATGGCAGAAGAAGCAAAAGAACAAGCTTTGACTAAGGCAATAGGTTTCTCCTTCTGTTTTTGCCAATGCTGGCCTAGTGGTTTTGCAAATGCCATACAGCACTGGCCCATATATATATATATTTCTAATGCTGAACAGGTTTGGAGGATATAGTTAAAAAAAAAAAGGTGATGAAGCATATGCACACATGGATCGGCGTTCCCACTCACCACGCATGTGTCACCACACGTGGGAGCACATGTCATGACCCCTGTTCCCTGTAAGGTGCAGGAGTGTACCTCTGTCCTCCCGAGCATGCTGTGCTGTGTGTGAACCACATCCCGGGAGAGCGTTCCTGCGCCAAAAGGCAGAAAATGGTCATGCACTAGCTGCCTTTATTTTCTAGCTAGAGCGCTTCTGAGGGGCTGATTGTTCGCCTTTTGAAAATATTTATGTTAATCTCAGCGCCCATCAAGGGCTGCATTTAATATAAATACTCTCAAAAGGCAAACAATCAGCCCCACAGCCATGCTCTATCTAGAAAAGAAATGCAGAAAGTCCACAAACACGAGGTGTGCTTTCAGACCCATCGGAAAGCACACGTTCGTGCTTTTAAACTTGATGCATAAATATTGTGATAAACTGTGATTAACATAAATACTTTCAAAAGGCCCACAATCAGCCCCACAGCCGTGCTGCATTAAGAAAAGAAATGCAGCAAGTTTAAAAGTACAATGTGTGCTTTCAGATGATCCTGGATCCTGCAAGCACACGTTGTGCTTTTAAACTTGCTGCAACCCCCACAGGGGGTGCAACAGTAGGGTAAGTGTTGGATAGTATAGGGGTAAAAATTACTATTCTAACTCCAGGGGGTGCAACAGTAGGGTAAGTGTTGGATAGTATAGGGGTAAAAATTACTATTCTAACTCCAGGGGGTGCAACAGTAGGGTAAGTGTTGGATAGTATAGGGGTAAAAATTACTATTCTAACTCCAGGGGGTGCAACAGTAGGGAAAGTGTTGGATAGTATAGGGGTAAAAATTACTATTCTAACTCCAGGGGGTGCAACAGTAGGGTAAGTGTTGGATAGTGTAGTGTAATATTATGCGTTGTAATGGTATGCGTTGTAAAGGTAGTATGCGATGTAATGGAATGCGTTGTAAAAGTAGTTTTTAAAAATGCGTTGTAGTGTCATGCTATGTAATGGAATGCGTTGTAATGGATGTTGCGTTGTAAAAAATGCGTTGTAAGTGTAGTGCGTTGTAAAAGTTGCGTTGTAAATGTTGTTCCCCTCGCCGCTTTAGCGTCCGTTTTCTGACAATTTTATCGCCCTATCAGCATGGACACGCTAACGCATGAATCCATGCCTTAGCGCCCATTTTCTTTACGCCTTGCCTCGCTAATGAGATGCGAGGTAGGCGTTCCCGACTGAAATTTAGCGAAAATAATCGCTAACACAGCTTCTCCCTATCAACAAGGAAATCGCTAACCCGCCTAAGGACATAAAAAGTAGTGCTAACCGGGTATATCGCCGGTTTCTTACGCATGCTAATTTTCAGACTTAGCCATATGTATCATGGGAGGTGTATTGTAATGCTAAGTTCGCATCTCCCTATCTACAATGTTTTCCCTAACGCTGTTTTTTTGTATCGCTGGAAATCCTGGGATATTGCCGCTCTTCGACACTATTGCCGGGATTTCTATCGCCTCAGCGATGCACATTGTTAATAGTGCGCTAGAATCTGGCGATAGAAGGAGTTAGAAATGTGCACGCTAAACGCGGGCAGCAATAATTATTGCTGGCGCTTGATGATATGCCCCTTAGTTTCTAGTTCAAATAGATCAAAAGTTACTAAAAGAAACCAGCACTCATTGTGCAATGCGGTGGCAGGCGCCTTGTAAATTTTTACTGTCCCAACCCAATTCAATTTGTTGTTCACTGTATTCAACGTTAAATTGGTACTAATGAGTTAAAATTGCTGCCAACTGATACTAATGAGGAAAAATCGCTGCCAAGTCAGTATTGATGTCCCATTTGGATGAACATGGAAAGGACTTTTCTCTGCATCGTGCACACATTTTTTAACACACTCCATTATATTCTTTGGAATGAAGAAGCGATGATGTTAAAAATATAGTGTAGCAGAGCGTCCATGTCTTCCAAGACAAAATCATTATTTGTTTGTGGATACAATTTTTAATAGGATCTGCTGAATGTGCATACCTTTAGTAATTAAGAAACCTTTGTATTTTGTATAGCATTTGTGATCTCTAAGTATCAATATATGTTAGAATGCCAACACAGAAAGGTAAAACATCTAAAAAATGTAGTGGATAGGGTCAAATAATATGCCTTGTTTATCACATAATTGTAATTGTAATTGCATTTATATAGTGCTTTCTACCCCTGACAAGGCGTCAATGCACTTTTCGGCAAGTAGCATGCTACTCTGAAACCCTAGATGGATTAGGGGTGAATTAGTGTATGGAAATAAGAAATTAATTTGAGCGGTGGACAGTCTGTTATTTGGATTGAAAAAAATAGTGGAGGGATAGAAGAGGGAAGGGTTTGCATTTATATCGAATTTGGTACCCCTGATGAGGTGTCAAAATGCTTTCCGGCAAGGAGCATGCTACTCCGGAACCCAAAAGAGGATTAGTGATGAATTACTAAGGGCAAAATATGAATTGAATTTCAGCAGTGGACATGTGAGTCTGTTAGTTGCATTGAAAAGGATAGTAGAGGAATAGAAGATAGAAAGCTTTTATTTGGAGATCCTAGAGCAGAGGCAGTTTTGAAATGCTTAGATGGGACGGGGGAGGAGGGAAGAGTCAGAGGGGGGGGGTTTAGAAAGGCTTATGTGGGAGATCTAAATAGTAACAGAGGTTTGAGACGATGCAAGGAGGGGTAGAGGAGGGAATAGTCTAGAAACGGGTATTTTGGGGATCATATTAGTAGACTGGGGTTTGGGATGAGTCAGATAGTGGAGGTAGAGGATATATTGAAAGAAGTATAGGGTGAGAAATATGGTGCAGCATTAGAGAGAGTAGTAGATTGAGGTTTGGGATGAGCCAAACAGTGGAGGTAGAGGATATTTTGAGAAAGGTACAGGGTGGGATATCGGGTAGTGCATTGGAGATGCTGGGTTTGGAGTAAAGTAAAAAATATAAAGATACATAAGTACATGTAAGGTATACATGTATGAGTAAGGTACTATATCTAGATTTAAGTTGTATTTAATAAACTCAGACTTTCAAGTGTTACTGTTCTTTAAGCTAATTTATTTGTTTTTATAATGTATTTTGATTCAATAGTGAAGCAATTGTAGATGAAATTTATGATAAAAATTTACTTATTAATGCAGTGACCAATATACATGTTAAACATAGAATAATATGACCATAAGTAATATGTACATTTGTTAAGCAGAACTAATGCATATCTATGTATTTATAAACATGATTATTATACACAGTTGTACAAAGGAATATACATATTTAGGTATACATATCTAATCCAAATAACTGCTTATATAAGCAGGGATATGCTATGCAGGGATATGCTGTATGTTTAAGTTTGAGTATGGTGGCTATGTATTGGAAGAGACAACTCTTGAGTAGTCTTCTGAAGGTAAGGTATTTATCTGTGGATCTTCTGTTTGGAGGTAAAGAGTTCCATGGTTTGGCTGCTTGAACAGAGAAGGCTGTGCCACCTATGGTTTTTTCTTGTATGGTAGGATTTTGAGGCAGAGGTTCCATTGTTGAATGTATTTGGTGATTTTATTCCTGTTGAAGAGTGGCCCTGTTCCATGTATTGCTTTATGGGTGATACAAAGCAGCTTGACTGTGAATCTTCCTGCAACATAACATAACATAACATAACATAACATAACATAACATAACATAACATAACATAACATGTGCATTTGTAAAGCACATGGTCACCCGTAGGCATCTTAGTTTGAAAGAAAAGTTTTATTGAGACAAATAAAGGTATCCATGTTACAGGCAATAACAGTAAATACATATCAAGGTAATTCATTGACAAAGAGCAAAAAGAAAACGACAATTTCATGCCTTCACATTATAAACGACTTATACTGCGTGAAAAAATAAAAGACAAACTCATGAGTAGAAGATGTGCCAGTAATGCATAGAAAATGAACCAAAACAGTATTTAAAATTTGGAAGTAAATCTGGGAACGTGTAAGGGGTTCATGGGGGCTTCAAGACCTCAGGTTGGGACGGCTTTATCTGAGAGGATTTTTTGGCACACTTGTCGAGGAACAATGTAACAGGGGACCACAGTTCTAGACGTTTCGTCGCCAGTTTTACGGGATATACGAAAGAGGTGTCCAATCTATGATTATGGCAGATTACATACCACCACGCCTTATAGGAAATTTTTGTGGAGTCCTTCCAATTAACCGTGATCTGCTGAAACGCCGCTGCTAACAACAGATCAACAATTTTAGTTTTACCTGGGACATTCTCCCAGCATGGTGCGAGACTCCCCAAGAAAATATGAGGGATAGAAAAAGGGAATGCAGTGTCAAAAATCAGGTTTATTTGGGACCAAACTCGCTCCCAAAAGCTCTGCACGAGTGGACATAAAAACAGCGCGTGAAATATGTCAGCGTTTGGGGACGAACATGACCAGCATGTGTCTGGAGTGGATGCAAATCTTTTGCTCAAAGCACTCGGTGTAAGTAGAATACGATTATACACAAAAAATAACGTTTGCGTGAGGTTTGCTGCCCTGGAGGATTTGCGCAACTTGAGCCAGATATTGTTCCAGAGAGAAAGTGGCCATGAAAGTTGAAAATCGCGCTCCCAAGCTTCCTCCACCTTAGATTTCTGTCTAGGAGCACCTGCTCCTAGCAGATGTTTATATATACTAGAAGCCGAGGGTTTAGACTTAAGTAGGGAGGAGAGTTGCGAGGTAGAAGTCTGAGAGGCGGGGACCTGAGGCAAAGCAGATAGGTGATCAAACTTATCCATCACAGCCGATTTGAGCAAAGAATGTTTATGCGCGAATGAGGCAGGCAGATCAAAGCATTGTTTAAGCAGGTGAAAGGACATAAACTCTGAATCTGAGAAAAGCTGGCGCACCCATATTAAACCCTTTCGACGCCAGGTTTTCCAAAAGAATGGTTTGCCGCGGATAGTCAAGTCAGTATTATGCCAGATTGTTGAACTTAGGAAGTGGTCGATCGAATCTGGAGGCGAAGGAGGAGAGGGTAACAGGAGCTTGGAAGTCAGTTTGATTATAGGAGAGGACACCGCCTGCGGTTTACGTGAGAATGAGAGGTATTCAGGGAAGGAGAAAGGAGAGAGGTAAAGACGTTCTATTCTAAGCCATAGAGGGCAGTTCTCCGAAGGATCAAGCAGCCAAAGTGAGGCTTGTCGTAGAAGGAAAGCTTTTTGATAAACCTGAAAATCAGGAAAATTAACTCCCTCCTCAGTTTTTGGGCGAATCAGCTTAGCTAGTGACATACGAGATCGCTTTGAATTCCACAAGAAGGAAGAGAGGGCGGAATTAATTTTTTTGAAGAATTTGGCCGGAATAGGGACTGGAATGTTGGATATAGTGTATAGTACAATGGGTGCAAGCATCATCTTTATGGTGTCTAGCCGACCCCACCACGAGAGGTACAATGGATGCCACCTGGCCGTTAAATCAGTGATTTTTTGTAGGCATTTATTTAGACATAGCGCTACTGTGTCAGATATTGAGGGAGTAATATGCATGCCTAAATATCTAATATGGGAGGGGCTCCATGTAAAATTTGAGGCACTAAAATCTGCTTTAAAAGTGTACTTGGTCAGGGGGAGAATCTCACACTTATCGCTATTCAATTTGTAGCCAGAGATTTTGGAATATGCCTGTACATCTGTCAAAAAGGCAGGGACAGAAACATTGGGATTGGACATGAAAAGCAAAATGTCGTCTGCATAGGCAGCTAATTTAAGGTGAATGTTCGCTGATTGAAAGCCGAATAAATTCGGATTTTGGCGAAGCTTAGAGAGAAAGGGCTCCAAAGCTAGATTAAAAAGAAAAGGGGAGAGAGGACAACCCTGACGAACTCCTCTGCCCAAATCGAAGTATGGGGATATCAGACCATTAGCACAGATAGCCGCACGGGGGTTAGAATAAAGGAGAGAGATCAGGGACACAAACTTGGGGCCAAAGCCGAACCAACGAAGAGTATGAAACAAGTACTTCCACTCGACTCGATCAAACGCCTTCTCGGCGTCAAGCGCTATTGCCGCTAGGGGGTGTTTCAAGGCCGAGGTTTTGGTCAAGACGTCAAAGAGAAGTCTCGTATTGTCCGTGATAAATCTGCCTTTAACAAAGCCCGATTGTTCCGCTTCTAGTAAGTCAGGCAGGTGGGAGTCAAGACGTATGGCTAGGGCTTTTGAGAAAATCTTATAATCTATATTAACCAAAGAAATAGGCCTATAATTCTTGCAGTGTCTATGGTCTTTCCCTTCCTTCGGTATCAAACATATGTGTGCTTCCGAAAAGGTGCCTGAGGAACACCCCAGTGTGTTAAAAGAAGTTATGAGGGAGTGCAACTTGGGTAGTAAAAGCTTAGAAAAGTGTTGGAAGAACTCTACTGTAAAGCCATCCGGCCCCGGCGCCTTATCTTTCTTGAGCAGCTGGAGTGCCGCTGACAATTCTTGGTGCGTTAGATCGGATTCCAGGAGAGTGAGATCCGACTGATGACAGGAAGGAGCCCGAAGTGTTGAAAAAAACTGGGAGAGAGAGTCGTCAGAGGGCTGCGATTCGGAGGCATATAGGGATTTATAAAATAGGGAGAATTCGGTCAGAATATCCGAATCTTTAAATTTTAGATCCAGGCACTCATCATAAATAGACTCAATATTGAGTCTGTTCTGTTTGACTTTCAGATAGTTAGCCAGAATCTTTCCTGCCTTGTTTTTGCCCCCATAAAATTTAGCACTGGACTTTAATAAGTACAAAGAAGCATCCTCCGTAGACTTTTTGTTAAATGCTAATTTGGCGTTGATGAGGGCCGTGAGGGACTGGCTCGAGTGCGAGGTGTAAAAGGAGTGTTCCAGTGTCTTGATATCCCGTAGAAGGTCAGCAGTAAATTTGCGGGAAAGTTTCCGCCTCTTTGCAACAAAGCCAATCACGAAATCTCTCGCTGAGGCCTTGAAAGCGTCCCAAATGGTGGAGAAGGGCATGGATTGGTCGGTATTAAACTCAAAAAATTCTTCAAAAAAGGTCGTAAAAGCAGCGGTGAATTTCGGGTCCAGAAGGAGGGTGTTGTTAAATCGCCACCTCTTAGGACCTGTGGCTCGAGGGAGAATTTCGAATACGATTGACACGGGGGCATGATCTGATAACAGGATAGGGCCAATTTCTGCTTGCGTAAGGGTTTGTGAGATGGAGTGAGAAACAAAAATATAGTCGATTCTTGACTGGGTATGATGAGAGGGGGAGTAAAAGGTATACTCCCTGGTGGTTGGGTTGCAGAGACGCCAGGCGTCAAAGAGTTGGTGTTGGGAGATAACTCGCACAAATGATTTCTGGGGTTTATTGGGGATATAAGGGACTTTGGAACTCCTATCTATAAAGGGGTCAAAAACCTGATTACAATCACCAGCAAATATAAAATTTTCTTCCAAACCAAGGGCAATCTGAGCTGCTAAGGTGGACCAAAAGGAAGGTTCTCCACACGTTGGGGCGTACACGTTAAACAGAGATATAGGAACCCCCTTAAAGGATAATTTGACATTTAACCACCGCCCATTAACATCTGAGTTCTGGGACAATAATGTAAACGAAAGAGACTTACGGCAAAGAATCACGACACCGTTCCGTTTGCCATCCCCAGGAGAGAAAAAGACCTCCCCCACCCAGCCCCTCTTCAGCTTTAACGATTCATCAGCGGAGAGATGAGTCTCTTGTAAAAAGACAATGTCCGCATTTAATTTGGCCAGATGGGTCAAGATCCTTTGCCGTTTAATAGGGGAATGTAAACCCCTAACGTTCCAAGTGACAAGTTTCAAAGACATGAGCACTCATAGGTAAAACAAAATGCAGTTGAAAAGCGAGAAGTCAATGCAGTACAAGATCCGTAAGAAATGGAAAAAATGTATGGCACAAAAGAGAACTTCTGTTTAAAGAGAGGGACAGAGGAGAGAGACAGAGCAAGGATTAAGAAGAGAATAAAGGTAAATAAGAGAGAGGGAATCGAAGCAGTAGGGATACCATAAAGGCAATGAGATACAAGTGAAAGAACACAGCAACAAAACAAAAACACTACAATAACGAGGACGCAAAACAAAATGTAAAACATACCTACAAAAGGAGAGAATGAGTGGGAGGGTGGGTGAAGCCACATGGAGCAGACACACGTCCAGGGAGGATCCGATGGGGAACGGGGAAGACCGTATGAGGAAACACCATAACTGTGAAACAAGAACATGTGACAAGAGTTAATCTCAGGAAGCAACTGTAAGAGAAATAAAAACAGGAACCAAGAAAATACGGACCTAGAAAAGAAGGGAATAATGAAGAACATTACTGTAACAATGCATAATCATCAATGCAGTGGAAATCAGCACAAAAAAACTGGTACTATTGTATATAATAAAACGGAAACAACTTCGCCTAGCGAATGGAGAAAACTGTGGAGCAAGGAGAATAATAGAAAAGCACAAATGTTGAATGACAATTAAACACTATGTGAGGAGGATGCTCCAGCAGAGGTGGTGGCATCCATCCTGTGTGAGTCAATGAAGCTCTGCAGACGTCCGGGGTCTTCGTAAGTCGTGGTTCTATTATTGTACGTGACCTTGAAAAGACAAGGGTGAAAGAGGCCAAATCTGGCCCCCATAGAACGAAGATCAGGTCGAAGATTCAGAAAGGCTTTGCGTCGGTCAGCGGTGGCCTTGGAGTAATCCTGCGCAAAAAATAGTGTGGAACCTGACCATGTGACGCGCTGGAGAGCTTTGGCTGCCGCCAACACCTTTAGCAGATCCGTGTACTCTAAGAAATAGATAATGACCCCCCTCGGTCGCTGGGGAGAGGAGCCCGCCGAAGGAGCGCGCCCCAGCCTGTGGGCTCGCTGGATGTTAAGCATAGTTCCGTCTGGCAAGTGAAGGACTTTAGGGAGGAAAGTCTTAAAGAACGCAATGGGGTCGCTTCCTTCAAGTCCCTCCCCCAGACCAAAAATACGAAGGTTGTTCCTCCGGTTACGGTTTTCGAGGTCTTCGACCTGTTTCTGGAGGGTGGTGATTTGCGAGTGTATGACAGGAACCGTTTTAGTAGTGTCGATGAAAGTGGCAACATCGCGTTCAACCACTGTAAGCCTTGTATCAAGTTGCCCCCACTTATCAGAGAGAGCTTGTAGTGTGGAATTTGTTTCCTCCATAAAGGGTCTAAGAGCCCTTATCTCATGTAGCAAAAGTTCCATGGAGATGTCCGAGGATGCTTTGGGAGGCGAGGGAGGGTCTTTCTTTAGCCTCTTCACGTTCGACTTGGCGGTTGTAGCGGGTGCAGAATCCATCTTTGAATGCTTGTCTTCCTCCTCAGCTAACAGCGAATCTTCCAATTTGGAAAGTTGTGAGAATAAAGTAGAGTTTTTGATAAAGGAACGTGGCGGCAGGGACGGGCTGGTATGAGCGCCCCGTGTCCTACCCATCAACTATCAGGGCCAGTAGCAGGGCACGCCACACAAAAAAAAAAGAAAAAGGAGAGAAGAAGAAAGAGCCACCGGCTGTGGTGCGCAGTAGCTGGTCGCGAATCAGCGAGCCGGGCGAGGCTGAAGATCAGGAGTCATTTGCCAAGGCGGTTGTCAGAGATACATTCCGTCATAAAAAAGGTCCTGAAGAGTGACAGCAGGAAACTTCACAGGCTCCGAGCAAAATTGTGCAGACCCAGTCAGCACTGAGACGAGTCGTTACCTAAGATGGCGGCCACTGCTGGTATCCATGCAGGCTGAGGTAGAAACAGCACCAAAAAAGAAAAAAAAACAGGAGATACGGTCATTCGAACATCGTGAATGGAGGAGATTCCGATTGCCACTGGAATTATGTCCTTAGGTCGCCTAGTGATGGAAACTCGCAAAAGGAGAAGCCATTCCGCCGAAAAAACAAAATGGCGGTCGCGCTGCTGCTGAGACGAGCCGACACAAATTACCTGATAAAGGCAAAGTAATCGTCTCAAAACTGTTCGAAAACCATGGTACGCGATGCAGGAGCACTTCCTATGCTAACTGCTGCCAGCTGCCTCCTTAGAAATCATCACAAAGTTGCACTTCTCCGCTCCGGGACCGGGAGCCTCACGGAGACGCGTCCATACTCCTTGGGCGTCAAGCCACGCCCCCCCACCCGTAGGCATCTTGATGCTGAATAACAGATGTTTATTCTTACCCAACTCAATGGTACTCATGTTATCAACCTCAGATGGATGAAAGACTGAGTGGACCCTCCGGGATTTGAAAGTTTGACCATGCAGTCGAGCACACGCTCCTGCAGTAGACGCATTAGTCCACTGAGCCACAAGACCCAGTAACCAATGAAGGGCCTTCAAGGTAGGGGGAATGTGGACTTGTGGCTTTATATGTAAGAGTAGTCTGGCATTGTGTCCCCTAGTGCTGCATAATTCCAGTAATCCTGGTTTTACTACAGCACCAGTTCCCTGACAGCCTGCCAGATCCAGGTGTATGGCATTATAGCTCACACAGCTATTAATCTCTCTTGGTCAGGGCATTACATTTGTAGTGCACATTTGATGTGTTTCTTTGCATGAAGTGCATTGAGAGGACCTTCTCCCACTATCCGAAGGCATACTCTGTTTGACAGGATAGCTACTGAGTGATGAGCCACCAGTAGGGCTGTATCCGTATCACTGCTGTGTAAGCTAGCTTATAACATCCCAGCAAGATATTCATGTCTCGACAGTTCTCTCTCTAGTGAGTACATTGCTGCCATATCAGTGCGATGAGTTGGGAAATATTTCAGGTATCTAATGTGCGCCATCGAGTGGCTCACAGAGAATATCAGTATTTTGAAGAGCCCTCTCTCGTGACTAGAATATGTGCACATTTGTAACAAACACTCTCTAGTCACTGGAATAATATATACATAGAAGCTAGGATTTCATATTGTCTATGTGTGACATTTCAATGTTTTCAATGTACTTATAAGTGACATTCAATGCCAAATATATAACACTTAGAGTGACATTTTCTCATGAGTAAATCCAAGCAATGAAGTCCATGGAAAGAGATGGTAGGAGAAATGACACCATTTTGAACAATGAGGTCTAAAAATATCCTGAAACTGCTGGAACACCCTAACATAACCTACTACCTCTATTTTTAAATATCAACTTGCATGGCCGTAGTGCTTTCAATTGCAGGCTGGGACATTTTAGCACTATAAATAAACAGGCTGAATTCCCTACAGCACCAACCAGGAATCAATTCTGTATCTCTCTGACTGCACACACATTCATCCCTGCAGTGACTGCATTACCTAATTGAGGTTTCATAACATAAAAATTACATTACTGCAAATCATGATAACGATGATCTGGTATATTCTAATGTCTGAAAATGTGAAAGTTCACTCAGTGTGACACTGAGTAAGACTAAATCCCTCAAGTTTTCCACCTTTGCGGGTGTAACAGAGCAGTGTGCATGAAACTTTAACTTGTATGGGAGTAATGATGTGCAATGTGGGCCTGCCCCTATTCAGGCTACTTGTAGCTATGTAACAAGTCGCATTTATATTCACAGCAGCACCAGACTCCACATTAGTCCTAATAAAAACGTTAGATGAATGTTCAGAGAAACCCCCACGTAGAACAGGACATCTCTGCAGCCACCAGGGTTGTACTGGCCTATAGGGCATTTAGGCATTGCACAAGGGGCTGGATTGACAGGTCAGTTTATGGGCCGTTGTTTTAACGTTTGCGGGTCTGTTTTATGGTTTACTAGGACCAATGGAATAGCACAAAATGATGGGGCAACCCTACAGAATGGGCTCAAAGGGGCCCCCTGAACCGTTGGGCTCCCCAGTGGTGTAACAAAACTTGCAGACAAAGCAGGTGCTCTCAAGCCAGGGGCACGCTGCTTGTGCACAGTGCCGGCCAGTGACTGTGACTGTGTGCAGGCGTTTATCCTGTCCCAGGGCCAGTCAGTGTACTATGCATAGTTGCCAAAGGTTCATTTTGCTTCACAGTTGCCAAAGTTTCATTTTACCTCTGTGTGACATTTCCATGTTTTCACTGCCTTTATGTGTGACACTTCAATGGGCATGTGTGACACTTTTAGGGACACTTTATAGTGAGAAGAAAAACAGTTATATTCATATAGTGAGAAAAATAGCAAAAATTCCTCATTTTTGGTATGTAGTAGTCTAGAACCTTCTTAAAACAGCCTTTAGCAGACTGGAATTGTATTGTGTATGTGATGTACACTTGCTCTTTGTACTGTTTCTCTCTTGTAATAAAATCAATAAAATGTGAAGATAAAAAACAGCTGCAACATGCATTAAGTGCTTATAGAAAGTCAGTCATTTGACCCTTTTATAATATAGCCCTGGTCTTTTTCTTTCTACTATGTGCCCCTGGGCCAATGATTTCTGGCCTAGTTGGATGGTAGGTCACCGTCAGACCAGCAGCGGTCATCGAGAGCCTGCTGATGTGAACCATTATCCAGAGACTTCCGGGGGATAGGGTGTGGTAGGGTAATGGCAGGGGTGGGGGTGTGTGTATAGGAAGAGAGAGAGATAAAGGGTGTGCATGTGTGTGTGAGGGGATCAAGGATAAGATTATCTGTATTCAAAATGTTACTGACAAACTACCACATTTAACAACATTCTGGGACGAATTCAGAATTCACTTTTTTCTGATGCATGCCAGTGCCCTTTCCCAATACTGGCCAGTGCTGTCAACAAATCATGCGGCTTCCATTGAAAGCAGCTGAAGATAATGCTGCCCATTCAACTCTATAACCATAGAGAGGTTATTCTGGCACCCTCTATCAAACATGTTAATGCACGTATTCCCTTTGTCTCGACCTACAGTCCTTCAAGTAACAAGGTGAGCAAGATAATCCAAAAAAACTGGAAATTGCTACGTACCTTCCCACACTTTTCGGATCCCCCCTTGTTATCTTATAAAAGGGGTAATAATTTGTCTGGCCTTCCACCCGTCATTGGTCATTTTAAATGTCAAAATTGCAATGTCTGTGACCTTACCATCAACACTAAAGTTTTTGCTACGACCTCACACACCTACCAACTTAAACAATTTTCTAATTGTCGCACTACCAATGTTATTTATGCGATTCGGTGTCCGTGCAATTTACTTTATATAGGTCAAACCACTCAGATGGTGAAACAATGCATTTCACAACACAGGAGTCGCATTAGGTGCAATGTCACTACTGCACCTTTAGTCATGCATTACAAGGACCATAACCACTCTGAAACTGACATGGTATGGCAGGTCATTGATCGTCCACAACTATCCAGTCGTGGCGGTAACTTACAACTTCTTTTGAATAAATGTGAGTGCAGATGGATCACACGTTGTAACTCTGTGATACATGGCCTTAATTCCCTTGATGAGTGGAATTCTGTGATTACTAGTTCTTGAAGCTTCCTCCAGACCCCTTCATTACCATTCATATAGGAATACCTGACGGTCATTGTTTTGCTAATACGCTTCCCTATGTCCCTATGTATTGTCCTCTAATGACACCTGGGAATGTCTACAATACATTTAGGATCATGGGTATATACATACAAAAATCGCTTGTTTGAGGTAATCCATTTTTGAACCTGCAGCAGGTGTCTATAGGAACAACTGATGGGTATTTCTTGTTAATACACTTACCTCTGTCCCTATATATTGTCCTCTAATGATACCTGGAAATGTCTACATTATTATTTTTAGGATTATAGGTATATACACCCAAGAACCTGCAGCAATCTGCATTGTATTACTTACACATGTGTTGCGTTTAAATGTTTATTGTTCAGTTATTTTGCATTGTAACTGCGTTGTAGTGGCTTGTTGTTTTCTTTGTTTACCCAGTGCCAGCCTTACCTATTATGTAATGCCATGTATTTATTATTTTTGTTAACATGGTGCTGATGATCGGCTTAGCAATGCTTAAGCTGGCTGCTATACAGTTATGTACTGATGTGTTTTTAAACTATTGCGATCAGAAATGCAGACTGTATTGTGATTTAAGTACTTTATTTACTCTGGCGCTGTTGATGACTTAATATTCTTTTCTCCCTTGCCTCTTTTCTGATTCATTTCTGTTCTTCTTCTGTACCCGGTTGTTCTCGGCAACCATCCCTTTCGTTATAGTCCTCTTTCACTTTCCGTGGTGGAATCCCTTCCCTCCTTGTCACGTGGCCTGTCTTCATTTCTTCCGGGTATGCCGCGTTGGTTCCCTTAGGCGTTTCATTTGTGTTCCTGCCTCCCCGTCGTCCGGACTAATCCCGGTTCGCGCAATTATATGGACTTGTCCCCTGTTAGAGTGTGATTTATCTGGTAAGCCTTATTTGGTGCTTTGACCGCTGTTAATTTACTTACATTCATTATGCCCTTGTCCCGGCCCCTGCAGCCCTTGTCCTTATCATGCCTTTTTAATTGCAGAATCGTTGTTCATATCCTCGAGAATTCCCTCGGGTCCGTTTTTACAAGTTGTGTGCTTTGATGCACCTTTTCATCTCCAGGGTAAGTTTCCCCTACGTCTCTCCTCCCCTTTGGTATCATTTACCTGTTTCAATTGGGAATATCGTTTTCGTTTTTGTATATTAGTAAGTTTTTCCTTTCCCTTTATTAGATTGATATTATTCAATTGCCCCTTTTTGGATTGTTTAATGTCATCTCACCCCACGGGGGTTTTACTCCCCTTGCCCTTCTCATTTCAGGTAATTTTTACCTATCTTTATTCACTATGCAATTTCATGGGTTTCTTTGGGTCCCACAATCACTTTCTTCTTTCTTTTCCTTACCGTTATAGAAGCACCTTTGAATCACCGTAACCATTAGTCCTGATGATGACCACAATTCAAAGTGGTTGAAACGCCGTCGACTCCACAACGCAAATTGCGGCTCTATTAGAGTCATACATAATTTGAATAATCAGTCTATTGTAAATTGTAAATTTCTTGTAAATACCTGTGTATGATCTCTAAGTTTTATGTGTCTTATGCCATTTCACGTTGTTTCTTAAACACTTATGTCATTGCGCCGTTCACTTATCACGTCACTTCCAGTGCACATACGGTTGTTATGGTTACTGTAAATAAATTGTACAATTTGTGCTTCTATTTTACAAAATAACAACCTTTCATCCTCCTTTGGTCTCCCTGGTTTCCCTTGTGTCTTGGATTGATTCTTATATATAGTGGTTCCCTTTGTATGATTTTCCAGTTGAGACATTGTTCTTCTGTTATTGCCCATTCAAATATGGCACAGGAAGTGAATGAGTAAATAACATTTTAAATGAAAGGTCACCTTGAATAGTTAATATCTTTTTTACAATATCCCAAACTTCTGTCAAAAATTTAGCAACTGAAGGACAATCAAAGAGCATATGCTTTAATGAACCTGAATGTAATTTACAATGCCAACAATTTGCAGATTGAAGAAGTTTAGCTTGAAATAAACGTAAAGGTGTCAATAAACAGTTGAATAAAATATAAGAATTAGTTTGATAAAGTGAAACAGGTAACCAACCAGAAATATTACTAGGCCAAATATCTTTACATCTATCATCTGATAAGGAGAGAGAAAGTTCATTGTTCCAAAATAGTGCAATCATATTAATGTTGGTTCCTAGAGAATTAGATATTTTTTTATATAAAATAGATACACCATGAGATGATGTGGAAACAGTTTGAATATAAACTTATAAATCAGCTGTAACATTAGAAGGAATACCATGAGGAAAGGAATCTAGAATTGAATTACATAAACATTCATATTTGGTAATATCAGACTGAGGTAAACTACATTTTGTTTGTAGAGCATCAAATGATATACATGCATTGTTATAATATACATCTTTAAGATAAAAAAATACCAGCATTAATCCATGAATACCAAAATCTTATATTTCTATTTAATTTAATGACTGTGTTATGCCATAATGACATGTCTTCTGTATTAAACATGGGAGATTGAAAAATTATGTCTAAATCATTAAATATAATTTTAGTGGCATTAAGAATAACAGAATTATGAAAAAATGATGATTTATTGGACATGGTTAACAAAGTGGGTAATGGAAAGGGAGTAATTATTGATTTCTCGATAAGAAGCCATTTAGGTGCATTATTTACAGAGGAGTGGCTAAACCATATGGGTCTTTGTTTTAAAATGAAGGCTTTGTGGTAATGAAAAAAATCAGGTGAACCAAAACCAGCATTACATTTGGGCATTTTTAATTTACTATAACTAATACGAGGTGATTTTTTATTCCAAAGAAATTTGGAGAGAAGTTTATCAACATCTTTGTAAAATTTTAATGAAAATTGTGTAGGAATCATGGCAAGAGTGTAAAAGATTTTAGGAGCAATAGTCATTTTAATAGAATCCATTCTTCCCCACCATGAAAGGTGAAGTGAAGACCATTTGGATGTAATATATAGCACTTTCTAAGCTCTGAAGATAGCAGATGCGATTAATGTCACATTTCTGGTACAAAATCTGCCAGCTTTGGCAGGAGGGTAGGCTAAGTCTGCATTTCTGGACTTGTTTAAAGTCACAACATCAGTAACACTGATTTTGTCAGCTGCACAACTTCCGTTCCCCCCATAAAATACTATGCATGATAACCATTGTTATCTGTTAATTTAGTGCAGTTGACACCACTGTGATGACTCAGTACTACATTACACGCAACACAATCATTTGTTAAATGGAATCCCATTAAACGGGTATGTCTGTGCCCTTTTGTCACTTTTCCTGATTAACCTGATAGAAAACTGACTTGGATATATGAAAAGTCTTTTCTGGTGTCAGTGTACTATGCATATCAATGAAGTCTCTTAGCTCCCAAAATGACGGTGAGGTGGCCATGTGATCGTAGACAGGCATTGGAAGACTTCTCAAACCCGAAACTAAATATAGGAGATGGATATTCACATAAAGGGGGAATAAGGCATTACAGGTGCAACAACGATGTGAAGTATCAAATGTATAAGTCATTATAATGGATAAAAATCGTATTTTTGTCTCTGAAGCCCCTTGATTCTAATTAGAGATGGTTACTGTTTAATAATCAACTTACAGTTAGTGCTATATAAATAAAGTGTATATAGATGTATATATGTATATATGTATAGGGTCAATGTGGGGCCTTTTTAATGTAATGTGCACTTGATTCAGTGGGTATGTACAATTTGTCATAGACTATTCTTTTTCTTTATTATGTCTTAGGATTTTTGAATACCATGGCCGCCTGAGGAAGGCTGAACGCCGAAATGCGCGTAGACTGAAATAAGCCATGTTTATTATGTATTATTTTTGTTTGATAAAATTTGTATTATGATTGAATACGTAATTGTATAGTGTCTGGCAAACCATATATTGATAAAGGAAGGTTTAGATAAACTATGTTAGGACGCTATAATAATTTGCTTGTATAAGTATTGCTTTGAATGAATAAGGGAAAAGGAAAGCAAAGGAAAAATAAGGGAAAAAAAGTTTGGAAAAAAACGATATAATTTTACAAATATCACTACAAAAAACATTAAAGAATGAATTTTCAATCAATTCCCTTTTTGTGATAGTCATGCTTAACCTTGGATATTGAACAATTTGTACATTACCATACCTTTTTAACTATTGTTTCCTATATATTTTTCACAAATAGTGTACTATGCTTCACATACTTTGTAGCCCCAAAAAACTCTTTGCACTTCACAGCAGTATATGTGATTTATCAACTATCCACATAACATGACCTGTGCACGTGCCTCCCCCTAACAGTCTCAAATTGTAATGTAATACTGATGGCAAGGGGCAAGTGAAGCAGTCATGCTTGCTACTCACTGTGGAAAAGAGGGACTAGGTGGAAACTGGTTCCTGTTAACTCTTGGACGTCATGCATGTATTTCAAGCAGGTTAACAGCATAAGCATTAGCATTGACTTGGCCTTTGGTTGCCCTGCCTGTCCGAATTTCTTGTGTCCTGCTACGAATACAAAATTCCCCTTGACTGCTCACCACACCTTTTGTCAGCCAGCCTCCACTACATCCCTCCTCCTCCTCCTCCTCAGTCCCTCCTCTGCCCTCCTTCACATCCTCACTGCTGCTTTGCTGAGTGATACAATTTATTTCTTGATGCGACAGCTTGTCCCAATTTGTACACAGTGTCTGGGGCTCTTGCAGGAGTCTATGCCTTGTGGCAGAGTTTAGGGTCTGCAGCTCGAGAATAGTCAGTGCTCTGCAACACTAAATTTACCTATAACCGTGACAGCACCTCGATAATTGGTTCCAGTGTGAATGCCATGACCTTGCCTGAACCAATGCGAGGACCACTGAAAGGCACTGAGAGTGTTCGTTCATAGCTTTCAAGTATCTGTATTCGCATGACAATTCTGGGGCCTTGCGGTGATGCGAACAAAATGCACAAATGCATAAGCATAACCTGCATGACACTTGGCAGGGATAACTGTGCTGAGGTGGCCCCCTTGAGCTCAGGCGCACCTGCACCGTGGGAGCTGCAGGGGCTAATGTTACACCACTGGGGCACCCCCTAAACTTCAGGGGCCTGCTCAGTAAAGCAGAGTGTCTTTCCCGAACTTTTGACTATTTCTAATTCCATGCCTTTGCACGCATTCTGCAATGGCATGGATTTAGAGGGTGAGCGGGCCCTATCTGAAACAAGAAACCCTAGGGGCCTCCCACACCCTGGGGCCTGCTGAGGCCTCAATAATGCCACTGACTGGGTCAGTGTTTTATTGTTTATTTCAATATTAAAACAAACACTGCCTTCAGCAAGCTCAAATCCATGCAGGCTTCCAGGCCTTGTAAAACACCTATATAGTTTGTCTTCCCACGCTCAAAACTGCATCAATTTTCAAACATGGGTTACCTTTTTGGGTATCTAATTCACAAATGGGGGCCGCTTTTAGTTTGGTGCCTGGACCTATTTTCTGTCTCAGCCCCAGAGCTTAAACCATGTAACCTTCCAAACCACAGGGGCGGCTCTTCCTTTATGGCAGAGGAGTGTCGCCCCACTGCTGGAAGCAGCAGATTAAATGTAAAATAAAATTATAATAAAGCAAATATTAAAACTGCTTTATTATCATTTTGTTTTACCTGTGGGAGCCGGAACCATTGCCTGAGTCTTGGGGGCGGGCCATCAGCAGCAGGAGTGGTGGGCACTCGGCACTGCCGCTTTGGCCTGCATCTCAGGGCGGCCAAACCGAAATGCGCACTGACATCTACCCAACCTGAGCTGTATTGCTGTGTGGAGAGAACAGCACAGGCTACCAATCCCCCTTGGAGAGGAATACAAGCCCACTCAGGCCAATCCCAGTGCTTCTTGAGAAGCGCCCACTCAGGCCAATCCCAGTGCTTCTTGAGAAGTGCCCACTCAGGCCAATCCCAGTGCTTTTTGAGAAGCGCCCACTCAGGCCAATCCCAGTGCTTCTTGAGAAGAGCCCACTCAGGCCAATCCCAGTGCTTCTTGAGAAGCGCCCACTCTGGGCAATCCCAGTGCTTCTTGAGAAGCGCCCACTCTGGGCAATCCCAGTGCTTCTTGAGAAGCGCCCACTCAGGCCAATCCCAGTGCTTCTTGAGAAGCGCCCACTCAGGCCAATCCCAGTGCTTCTTGAGAAGCGCCCACTCAGGCCAATCCCAGTGCTTCTTGAGAAGCGCCCACTCAGGCCAATCCCAGTGCTTCTTGAGAAGTGCTGGGATTGGCCGTAGGGGATTCTGGGATGCTGTGCTCATGGGAACTGCAGTTCCTGGAGCAGGAGAGCACTGAGGGGTAGGAGAAGAGGATCACAGAGGCGGCAGCAGGAAGGCAAATGTACTTTTATTTATTTTTTATTGTTTTCCCCCTCGCTGCCCCCACTGCGTATCAGCAGCAGCCGCCTCTGCCAAACCATTCCTAATGCATTAATAGCATTCCATATATCAAGCAAAATAGGCATTAGACAATAACATTAACTTTATTCTAATTTTTTCCTTTAGCACAGCAAATGAGATTGAAACAATAGTTTGTGCATGAAAAAGTTGATTCTTCGTTAAGAGTGCATTTCCCACTGATTACTTATCTTGCATTTGTCTTCCACTTCAAAGCACGCACGCCATTGTTCTATGCAGCAGCTACCTTATTAGTCACGTCTTTAGATGGACCCTTGCTGCACCTCACACTCTGACACTGCCCACACTGTGTTTAATGCTCTACTCAGACTCACCTATCTAACCACAGATGATTTGCGGCCGTGCTGGATGTCACCGGGATGGCTACTGACTTGTGCTGGACTGACTGCAGGCCAAGACTCCTGTCAGGAGGCCTGATCTTGGTAGCCTTGGTCAGACAGTGTTCATGTCTGGCTATTGGCAAAAAAACATCTTGAGCCTGCTGCCAAGACTGGAGACTACCTGCAGGTCAGAATCATACAAACACATGGGTATACGGTGCCACCTTGCCTCGGTGTGCAGGAAAAACACAGAATGCCTGCTTGGCCAATCATTAGATAATGAACAACAGTATCACAAATGGTGTAATTTAAGAAAGGCAGTTTAGACAGAGCATGTCAAAGACCATTGCAAGCCGGAAAAAGGAGAACTCTTAGTCATTGATTTTCAAGAAGTGCACAAGGCATCATATATTTACATGTAGTCAGGGACAGTTGTATCAGCACTGTGAACAAGGAAATGCAGAAAAACAACCCGACATTGAACTTGGTGCTATAAGGTGCAAGTGGCCAATCATTAGGCAGCAGGACATAGTGTAGAACAAGAAGGTGCCTCCTTTAACACTGTACCAATATGCACTGCAACGTCAGATCCATGTGGCCAGGAAGGTCAAGCCAATCTTTTTATTCACTAAATGGGAAGAAATGTTGCCAAAGCTATAATCGAAAACCAGTAGCGTAGCAACACTTACTCTTTCCTGCTCGCAATGATATTTTGGCTGGTCATGCAGCCAGCACCACAGAGCAATCTGAAGCGCACTGCTTCTAGGAATACTGCAGCGCCTCAGTGCAGAAGTTGGCACAAGGAGCTCTGGGATGCTTGCTAATCCATTTTAGTGTGGTAATGTAGACACCAGCAATAAAACGTGTTAGTCCCACCCCTGGTGCGTGGTAGTTGGCAGGGCTGTATATTTATTTGGGATGAGCACCCTCCACTGACTATAATAAGGAATTTAAGAATAATGAGTATTGCAGAGTATATAATATTGAAGACAGTCGAGAGAGATTGGTTGAGCCAATGTTTATGCTAAGCGACTCGTTTGTAGAGTCGATCATGCAGCACCCGGCCTTTTCCCAGTGGGCTGAAGTCCCTGGAGGCAGTTTTTGTAGGGTAGAGATGCCGCTCCTGGTGCCTGTCACTTTCCCCAGCTCAACATGGTTAATGGCAGATGGCATGGGAGGGCTTCAAGAGAGAGAGAGAAAGAGGGGAGAGAATGGGAGAAAGTAATCAGAGAGTGAGAAAAGAGAGAATAGATAGATGGAAAGAGAGACATTGCATTAGGAGATGAAGGAAGATGGGCTTGTTTGAGCATTTTTGCCAGTGCTACTTTTGGTTCCCCAGTCGGGCCCTGGTCTGAGCCACTGTTCTCTTGACAGAGGGATTCAGTCATAAAATCCATCAAAGTCTTCTTTCTCCAAACTCTTCCCCTTCTCCGTCACACCTTCTGATTCTGTGCTGCTTGCCTCAGACTCCTCCATTGAATCTGGTAAAACAAGGTAAAACTCATTTGCTTGTTATAGAACCTTTCATAGTTTAAACTACGTCTTCAGGATACAGTACATCAAGGCCAATATTTTCTCCATTTGGATTAATAAGAATCATATTTGCTTGTGACGTGCATTTAAATAAAGTTGTTTTATTTACACCTGTTCTAAGTACACCTGAACGCTAAGATTCAGATTTACTTTCTTTGTTTTTAATTTCTACAATGGTTAATTTTTCAATTAAAATTTTATTGCGAGAATATGGCTGCCATGTTTATGCAGCAATACGTTTTCTTTTTTTCTTTATAATTGTGTTGTACGTGCTCTCAATACAAATAAAGAAAATAACCTTCCCACATGCTCACTGAAGCCAGACCAATTGGCTTTGCCAATGCTTGCTGCACTTTGCTCTTTAATTTGTTGTCTGGCTAGCAATTTCTATTTGCATATTAGCTCTGCACATTTCAAAAGAGAAGGAATGTTCCTATAGTTTTGAATTGGTTGTTAAATATGTGATTGTAGGTGAATTGCATTTGCTTTCTAGTTCATCACACCCTTAGGAATTGCCTGTTTTCTTCCTTATCAAGGCTCAATTTGTCCTCAGACTTTACCAGGGTTTTGAGCACTGATCATCTTTTGAGCAGCACAATTTTAGCTCCACCCTTACACATCACAAAGGAGCTATATTGACTTGCACTTGGCACTATATACTCAGTGTGCCTTAATGTTACTAATGTAAAGTGAAGCTCCAAACACATTAATGTAGTGCATTCACTGTGGAAATTATTGATTCACATAAGCATGTGTTGTAATGCCTACATTATGTTGTTATGAATTGTAGCTCTCGTTGACACTTATATTTATGCATTTCAAGTTATACTGCTTTTACTGAAATTTCATTTCTTATGTCCTCATCTATTCATATATTAATGGTTTGCATTTATTATCATATCTGCACAAATAATCATGTATCCGAAGTGCACATTAGCTGTCTCACTAAGGTGGCTTAACCAAAGGACTTAAGCATTTGTTTTGCAATGTTTACCCTTCAACTTGAAAGTTTTGTTTGCACTGGAATGTTTTTTTCTTTGGCAGGTGCGTTCCCATGACCTCATAGCTAGTGAAAGGCATATAGTGTGTTAGAGATAGTGCGGTCCGGGAGGAACATTTTTGGCAAATGAATTCGCTAATGAACCAGGACAATGGTTCCCAAACGTTTTTGACCTACAGCTCCCTTGACCAATTGGCCATTGGCCGCGGCTCCCCATGCATATTGTGTGTTAGAGATAGTGAGGTCCGGGAGGAACATTTTTGTCAAATGAATTCGCTAATGAACTAGGACAATGGTTCCCAAACTTTTTTGACCTACAGCTCCCTTGACCAATTGGCCATTGGCCGCGGCTCCCCATGCATATTGTGTGTTAGAGATAGTGAGGTCCGGGAGGAACATTTTTGTCAAATGAATTCGCTAATGAACTAGGACAATGGTTCCCAAACTTTTTTGACCTACAGCTCCCTTGACCAATTGGCCATTGGCCGCGGCTCCCCATTACAATATTTTATTTTGTGTTTGAGTATGCAAGTGTAAGTAATCCCGACCTCTGTAGTGCATCCATTTTAATCCCTGAAAATAATTGGGATGAAGGTAGGGAGAATAGTGCGTGCAATGCAAAGATATGTCTGCTCTCTCTTTCCACAATATTTGTGCCCCCTCAGGTCGTGCAGTGAATGCATCTATTTGCTGTTCATGGGTGATCAAACTGAAGCTGGACACATCCAGCCGAGTCCAGGGACGCTGGGGTGCTGCGGCGCACAGTTTGTGAACCACTGGGCATACATCTGTTAGTGATCTACACAGAATTCAATGAGGAATTGCAATGGCGTGTTCGCTTTGTGATTTTCCTTTCACATTATGACAGGTCAGTAGCCTACCACTGAGGTTCATTTGGACACGAAGTCCACTCAGACGGATTCCATGTGTCCACATCAATTCCAGTAAAGCTATTTATCAAGAAAGGCAAAGCCTATTTTTGTAGCCATGGATCCATGTTGTAAAGCCAATGAAAAGAATGCCAAGGCATTCAGAGTTCTGCTGGGGCTGTACCTCAAATGAAGAAAGTTAGTGCTGTTAAATACAGTCTGCCTATATACAAACCACTGTAATTAGCAACAAAACAGCAGCAATAGCCACAGTATGGAGATGAAAAAAAAACTTTCACAATGCCTCTGAACCACAGGATGCCGTTGCTTCAGGTCAGTCATTTGTATGCTTTCACTGTACTGACACATACATCAAATACTGTAACATTGTAATGGGAGTAGGCTGCAGTGAAGGCATTCGAACACCATTAAAGTACTCAAAATGCATCCACTGAAAGGCAGAGTAAAAAGCCAGGACGGATAGTGTGGACAAAGCCAGGGGTGTGGCTCCAGCACCAGAAAAAGCCATCAGCAAATACGGGGAAGCATACTGGGGAAAGCTGTTATTCTGAAAAAGTACTGGACCTCTTGTTACGAGGCAGTCCTCCAGCCGCTTCCGGGTTAATCTTGTGCTGTAAGGAAATGAAGACGCTTCTACTGTAGTCCTGAAGGAGCGACCCGTTTGGAATTGAATTACACTGGATCGCATTTAGTGCTAACAAAGTCAAACAATGAAGGAATCACATAGTAACGTGGGGGCTACGCAGCCCAATCTTTTGTCCTTTATAAATACTGGAAATAACTAACATAAACATAAATAAATGAGAATATTCATCACATTGGGCATTGGACACTGTGGACCACGATTCTTTTTTGAAAATGCAGTGAATCTTAATGTCCTCGACTTGGGAACGTCCTCTGAGATGAGATGCTAATTCCAGTGGCTTGTGCTCATAATAAATACCCAAATACCAAACTGTTTCCTGTCCTACTGTCCTCGCGTGGGGATTGATAACACTTTCAATGAGGGAAACGTCTGCTACCCTGTGTTTCTTCACTTATGATAAATTATTACGCTACGAGGCAGCAAGTGCACCACTTAGTGGTCGCCAGGCACTGATCACCCAGCCTGCATTCCAGAGGCTGGTGTAATTCAGAATACATTATGATCAGCATCTGCACTGCAGCGCCCTTGGCTGGTTTTGGTGGCGCAGTTTGGGAACCACTGGACTAGGGGAAGACTCCTACTCCTGTTGTATCAGGAGCAGGGAGACATCAAGGGTCATCCTGATGTTCAACCATAGTATAGGACAATTGAGTCAAGTTGCCAATTTCTATTGTGAGAAGATGAAAAACTACTGAAGTCGATGATGTGGATTTCATGAATGTTCTGTAGGTTTAATTGTTGTTCACAATGTTAGTCTCTAGAGCACATACCTTTGGACTCTGAGAGGTACAAACGTCTCTGTTCATATTTTCCTTGTGTGGATTTATGCTATACATTGCCCCAATTTGTAGAAACTTTACTAAAGTGTCCACTATGGTGACACCTTCCTGCTTACCCCGACTTAACTAAGTTTCCCCTGTTTTCCAATTTTAGTTTAGGACTAGTTTAGGTGACTTTAGATTTATTCATGCATAACACGAGGATTGAAACCTGTACACTAACCATCAACTTTTATTTCCTATCTTTTGTATTGCTGCACCTGATTTTCTTGTAGGCTTTCTGTACTAAGACTTAATTTCATTAGATGTTTCAGTTTCCCTGTAGTGATTCCGTATCTTTATAATATGTTCTTAAGATTCATTTATATTGGTTCGGCTTTAAATTTGTAATAAACCCATTTAACCTTACCCATTGATTCCTGGTCCTCATTGTGTGTCCAATTGGGCTGCACTGTAATTGAATTGGTTGAGTAATGTTTGCTCCCTTTCACCTGTCAGGCAACTAAGAAAGGTCTATCCCCAGGAGAAATGGTAAGAATGGCCCAGTGCTCAATCAGATGGAAGCAAAACGAGGATGGTTAGTTACTGAAGTAGAGGGAGTTAGAATAACCTATTTTAGATTTGCCCAGACCAAGCCCCAACTCATAGATCCCATTTTTTGGTTTGGATGATCAAGGGAGTTCCAGCGGTTTAGGAGTGGGTTATATACCATTGGAGGAGTGAGTATGTATTAATAGGATCACAAGTTGCAGTGGCTTATGCTTAGCTTGCGGTGTTTTAAGGAGATTGTGTTGTGTTTTGCGGATATGTTTTGAATGGTGTGTGAGTGTGACGTTAATTGCAGAGAAGTTTACGTTGTTAACTGGTCTAACGTGGCCTAAGATCCCTTGATAATATTAAAAAGTGTAGAATATACTATATTGTAATTGTCTGCTAAATTTTGTGGTGTTCATCGTGAGACGTAGTTGATGACACAATTGAGATAGGGATATTTATCTTTGCAGGAATGCAAGGTGGGGTTGGTATGGTGAATCCCAGCGCACACGGAGAAGCCTGACTAATACGGGTGATACCCCGAAGCTCAAGGTTTCATTCGCATGTGAATTAGAATAGGCTGGAAAGTACTGTTCCGATTGTTTCTTGTGTGATTGAATAATATTGATTCTTTAGTTGAGCAGACAAAGTTATTTGTTGAAATTGCTTTGCATTTTGTGTTGTGTGCTTAGAGTTGAGAAAAAAGAGATCGTGAACTAATAAACGAGTGTGAACTGCTGCAAGCAGAGATGTTTTAAGGCATGGGCAAGGTGGGCTCTGGCCCTGGGCCCCAAGGTTTCAGGGGGCCACCTAATAGAGCCAGCTCCGTTCTGCAGAGAGTCTTGCCCTGATAACCTTGAAAAATTCTTAACAGATTATTTTAAATACGGATATGCTTTAATTTATTTTTAATGTGGGTGGTGTGTGACAGCCTATTTCAGATATTTTGAAGAGAAATATTATGCTCATGTTTCATGCAATATCCATAGAAAACGTTTCATTTAGATAAAAACAGGACCTCGCATTTCAGAATTGAGAGGGTGTCACAGAGATTATGTGCATTAATGTTAGTGAGCTCCTGCTGTGTTACAATATTGAAAACATACATCACTATACCTGAATATTAGATGTACACAGATTTTGAATCTGGAAGAGTGTGCCTGTGCCTTGCCAGTGACCTGGCCAAAGAGGGCATGAAAGAGCTGAAACTTGATCACAAATTACAAGCTGTTTTGAACAGGGGCCCCAAAATACGTTTGTCCCAGGGCCCCCAAAATCCTCAAGATGGCTTTGACTGCGAGGAGTGAGAGTGACATCATGGTGTGCCACAATGAGAATGGCATAGTGTGGAGCCATGCTGCTATTGGTTGAATACGCCATAGAGTGTGGCACTGTTATTGGCTGTTACTGCCAAATGAAAATTGTGGCTATACATTTATTTCCTGGTCCGAAACAAGATTCTAACTGTGATTTTCGACCTTTTTTATAAAAAATGAAATGTTTTAGGGTCATACGAGATCTAATTAGGGGGAGATGTGACCATACTCTGTGACCATACTCTGTTAGAGAGGAAGAAGAAGCACCACCTGATGGTACATCAGATAATTATATAATGATTAACATAGAGCTTCACACATGTATTTGGATTGGTCGATGGCAGAAGATAATAGAGAAAGAAGATGTACAGGCAATCTCCATGCTATGGTACATTTAATGTGAGAATCATTGAAAATTTGAGGAAGATATTATATGAGATGAAGTCACATCCTAGACCTGCACAGTTTGAAGCGCTTAATGCTTAGGAGTGGGTGGCTCCTGTCAGGGAAAAAGAAAAGTATCAGGGAAGAGCCCGAAATGCAGTGCGTACTTACGCGGATGCTAAGTGGGATGCAGAACAAGAGAAATTTAGAACTTATATGATAGAGTGAGTCAAGTTATACTCTGCATTAGCAAGTGAAGAATCTGATAAGGGGAAGGAGAAGAAAAGGAAAGGGAAAAAGGGAAAGCCAAAGGAGCCAGATGATATGAGTGAGGTCAGTGATAGAGACTCTAGCAACAGTCTCTTGGATGCATTGTTGTCAGAACGCCCACCTCCATGTAATGAGACCCAAATGGAAGAAGGAAGTGGCGCTGGCATTAGTGGGAACCTTGAAGTGGCTACCACATGAGTGAATATAAATTCTAACTGGACAGGAGTCACCCCAGTAAATATGAATTACAACCCCAAGGGAAAGCGTTCAGGGATTTGTGCCCTTGTTAATTCCACAGCCCTCAATGCCCCGGAGGCTCTTACTGTCCTAGTTACCATTGGTTCTGTGGTTCCTATCTATAAATCTGGTTTGACAGGGAGCACAACACATCATTTGGCTATTCCTACTGGAGGAAGCACCCTAGGAAATACTCTTACAAGTTTGAGTATGGAAGGATTTGTTTCTCTAATTTCAACTACTGTGAGTTCACCATGTGCTGCAAGTGCATATTTAACTGTGTGTCAGATGAAATTAGGTCCAATAGGGTCATTCCAGAGACCGCCACATCTTGGTACGCCTGTTTTGGAGCCACCCCTACAGGCTAACCATAGCACCCCCAGAGAAGGAACTGTGCCTAATGCCCCTATAGTGCAACGTAGTCTTAGTGCTCAGGTAATAGATGAATGTTGAAGGTTCTCAATGCTCCATCAAGTGAAAGTGGAAGCTCAAAATTGGACAAGGAATGATTCAGTCACCAGTGAGAGTAAATCTGGTGGATGTTGCTAAATCAAAGTTAAAATTGGAAGATATGATTAGTAAAAACCTTGCATTGGCTTGATTAAATTCATACGAAGATAACAAGAACATGAACTTGTGTTTATGTGTAAGGATGTTACCATATGTGCCGGACAAGTTTATAACAGACTATCCGAATAAGCCCAGAAATATGAGGTAGATTTGAATAGGACCAAAGCCTTGCAGAAGAGCTACAGTGTATACTTTAGTGAGGAATACATAGCCTGCATGAGAACATTAGGAATGAAAAAACGGATTAGAGAGCTGATTCAGAACATTCAGAAATGGATTGGGTTAGACAAATGGGAAGGTAGATGTGTGAAAAAGAAAGACCGAAAGAAACCTACAGGAGAGCAGCCTTTTTTCTATAGGAAAGGGAGTGAGTGCCTCAAATTTACCCCCCAGGGAAGTGCCCAGAAGAGGTTACATTCATGTGCTGTGGAGTAGAAGTGATCTTGCGTCATTCACTAATCATTATCCAAAATTAAGAGAGAAGCCAGTGGAGTAGTACAAGCAGGTTGAGCAGTTTGTGAAACTCTCAAAGTTCTTGTGGGATGATTTGAATACTGAGTGCAGTATTGTGATTCCAAGTGATTTGTGGGCAGAATGTAAAATAGCCACAGAATGTCCCAAGAAGGAGCCAATGAGAAATCTGTTGATTAAAGGTTCATTGCATTTGATGATGAAATTACATTTTTTAAATCAAAGGTATCGTCCAAAGACATTGGTTGGGTCAAGATTGACAGGACGACCCAAGAACCCAAAGAATCAATTCATGCCTATTATGAGAGATTGTTGCAGGCTTTTACGCAATACTGTGGGATGGAGACTCTTGATCCTAAGGATATGGGACATTTTGTGTCATGGTTCATGATAGGATTGAGACCTGAAATTAGCATGATGATTGAGTAGCATTTGATTTGTTGGCAGAATAGGTTGGTTGATGAGATTTTGAAGTATGCAAAGTATAGCAATAATGAAATAGAAATGAAGCAAAATAAATTGAAAGAGAAATTGATGGTTGCACAAATGAAAGCTGCTCAGAGAGGCAGTCAGAATCAGCCTTTTGTAGGGAATGTTGTTTCTATTCAAGGAGCGTATCAGCAGGGAGCTCCTGTGATGCAGGGGAAGGTAGATTTCAACCACAAAGCAAAGGTTGTGGTGTTCCGATTGATCCGAGTACTGAGATCGATGTAGCTACTTTGAAGAGGACCAACCAATAGCCCATTTCAACAGTAGCCCCTGTTTGATACAGTTGACAACTATGGCTCCGATCAGTGTGCCAGAGGGGAGGAAGAATGCATGCTTGGCGCAGTCTTGGAGGTAGACAAGAGTGGTCAATTCATAAATGATGAGGTGAAAGGCTACCTGTATTATTTTCGATCAACATTAGTGCTACCCCCTCTACTGTTAGAACAGTGGAGGAACCAAACCCACCCCTCTCGGGTATAAGAATCCAAGTTGTTGGAGTTGCAAATAAGAAAACGACAAGGCTCATATTGGGAAAAGTACCTGCAAAAATAGGAATATTTACAGAGAATCATGAATTTATGGTATATGATTCGAGTCATGTGAGTCTTTTGGGAAGCAATTTTTTCTGTAAGCTGAATTGCACCATTTACAGCATGTCAAAGGGTGTGGAGTTCCAGACTCATGATGAGGATGTTGCCTTTAAATTGGTCGATCAGAGTTCAACAATCAAACGGTTCCCTATGATGGCAATTGAAGGTAACCCACCGATCTCAGAGATACAGTGAAGCAGGAAGTTTGAGATTTTTCAGGAAATGACATTTCCAAAGGAGTGTAGCCTATTCTATACCAATAATGTCCAATGTTCATTACCCAAGAACTTCACAAATAAAGTCCAATGTTCAGTACCCAAGAACCTCACAATATAATCTGACCCATAAAGCTATTGCTGGGATTATTCCATTGATTGAATCAATGGTCCAACAAGGCATTTTGAAAGAGATAATGGGGAGTCCATAAAACTCAGCCATTATTGGCTTGCAGAAGCCCAGCGGGAAGTACTGCATTGTTCAGGATTTGAGAAAGAGCAACACCTTGTTGTCCCATGGTACTGAATCCAGCTGTGATTTTATTCCAGATTCCATATGAAGCTGAGTGATTCACTGTCATCAACCTTTGCCGGCTTTCTTCTCCATACCATTGCATGAGGACAGTCAGTTTCTCTTCGCATTTTGGTTTGGCAACCGTGTTTTGGCATGTTGCTGAGTCCCACAAGAGTATACGGAGAGTTCGTCCATTTTCAATCAGATCCTTAAAAAGTATCTGGAGTCCCTGATTATGCCCTGTAACTCTGTCCTGGTCCAATACGTTGATTACCAGATGGTTGTGTCAAATACGCAGCTTGTTAGAATGGGTCTATTGTTCTGTTGAACCCCTTGGCTGAGAATGGCCATAAAGTGTCCCCAAGTGAGCTGTAGTACTGTCAAAAAGAAGTTCTGTATCTCAGACATCACATTGAGAAAGGAGCAACGAGGGTGAGACAGGAAAGGATCTCAGCAATTATGCACATTAATCCTTCAACTACACAGAAAGAAGTTAGGATGTTCTTGAGAATGGTAGGCTACGGTCGTCAGTGGATTCCCAACTTTTCCCTAGTGGCAAGCCTTTACAGAGGCTGACAAGTAAGGCTGTATTTGATCTGGTACCTAGGGATAACAATTGCTTGTTTGCCTTCCTAGAGCTGAGAGAAAGTCTCTGCTGTGCTCCAGTACTGTGAATGCCTGATTACAATTAAGGCTCCCGGTTTTCAGTTTTTACAGACTTTTACAGATAAATACAGACAGAAAACAATGTGTTTCCTGTCTGTATCTATTTTTAAAAGCTGAAACAACAGAAAATTAGGCTTCTTGTGGGCGTTTTAAAAGTGGAAAAATATCGAAATTGTGCTTCTTGTGGGTGACTCTCCATGCTATTATTCATGATTTCCAGGGCAACAGCCGAGCAGATAGATAGCATGGGAAGTTAAACATAGTTTGTGATTTCCTTAAATACAGGTGTATGTTAACATATATTTGTACTATAATGCTGATATTTACCTGTAGGTATAGTGCTTTGCTTTATTTGTCTGCTTAATTTCTAAAATGCGACAGGCAGCAAAGTGTCAGTGCATGTTTATCAGTTAAATAAATGTGGAAATGTACACATTTATTACTTCATTTATTCACAAAACACAAAATAAATATGGATAAAAACCAATGAGATGGTCAAAAAATAAATATTGATAAACACATAAGGAAATGTTGAAAAAGTAAATACCATCAAACCGGGAGCCCTAATCACAATACAGCGTTATTGCTTTTCTGTCGTGAGAGGGAGAGCTACGCTCTCTCAGTGCTTACACAGATGCAGGGAGGTGCACGCAGACCAGTTGCATCTTTTTCTGCTACACTTGACCCAGTAGCTTCAGCATTGCCTGATGTCTCAAATCCATGGCAGCCACAGGTGTCATCATAGAGAGGTGTGAAAGCGTTACGATGCGTCATCCATTGACTCTCTTTTTTCCCCATTCCATTGAGATATTGTTGACCAGAACCCAGACATAGCACCTAACTAACAGCGGCCTCATTAAGTATGAGCAAATCATACTGGCCCCTGAAAATATCACACTGAAACATTATGCTGTTTTGAATTCTGTTACTTTGTTGCCTCTTCCAGAGAATGACTATAATGATGGTGAAGTGTAGTTTGACTGTCTTGATGTCACTGAACTGTGCACCAAGCCAAGATCAGACAGACAAGATCAGCCACTACCCAAATCTGATTTTACACTATTTGTGGATGGCTCGTGTTTGCAAAACCACAGAGTAAATTTGAGAGCTGCTTGCGCAGTATATACCGTTTCATGAGTAGTTGAAGCTTCCTGGCTTCAAGGAGTTTACTCCACATAAGTTATGTTATGTTATAACAATTTATATAGCGCAACAGCTGCCCCAACAAAGGGGCGTCCCAGCGCTCCTGACAAGGACTAAGCCCTCAAGACACCTTCCAACACAGATTAGACTTTGGGGAAGAGATGGGTCTTAAGGGCCTTCCTGAAAGGCACATAATCCCTTAGACCACAAATAAATGCTGGGAGAGAATTCCACAGCCTGGCTGCCTTATACCTAAAAGATCTACCGACTGCCCTGGTTTTCTTAACCCGTGGCACCTTCAACAGGTTTTGGCTAGAGGATTGAAGTTGGCGCGTGGGCTCATAAGGCTGGGTCAGGTCTGTTAATATCTGTGGAGAAGCCAGCTTCCATGCCTTGAAGATCACACAAAGTGCCTTGAACTCTATACGTCTTTCCATAGGCAACCAGTGTAGTCTTCGAATTGCACCTGAGGCAGAGATAGATCTACATAGACCTAGCAACATTCTAGCCGCAGCGGTCTGGACTCTCTGTAACCTGTGGACCTCAACCTTATTGGCCCCCAAATAGAGAGTCGAAGCATAGTCCAGCCGTGACAGGATTGTGGCTTGAATAATCAGCTGTCTAGTAGGGGCATCAAAGAACTTAAAAATAGACTTAAAGCTCCTAAGCAGCCCAAAACATGTGCCAGCCACCTTCTTAGTCTGGGTTTGGTAGTTAAGATTGCTATCTACCCAAACACCGAGGTTTTTCACCATCGTCTTTGGAGGGGGTGCATGTCCAAGGCTCTGGGGCCACCAATCATTACTCCAAAGACCCTGGTCTTTCCCCGTCAGCAGAATTTCCGTTTTCTCAGCGTTTAGCTGCAAACATTTGATGGTAAGCCAGTCCGCCACTGCTGCCAAATTGGTACAGAAGCAGGCGGCGTCTAGGCTATTACCCCTAACGGTATTGCTAGACAGGGCTACCACCAACTGTGTATCGTCAGCATAAGAGACAAGGGTCAAACCACGGCTCTTTGCGAGAAGAGCCAGTGGCGGCACGTAGATATTAAAAAGCAAAGGGCTCAAAGATGAGCCCTGAGGTACACCTTGTCTCACCTTGAAAGTCCCTGAGGAAAAACGGGGGCACCGAAACCTCGAAAGTCCTATCCTCTAGGAAGGATGCCAGCCAGCGTAAGGCCAAGCCATTGATCCCAACCTCCTCTAATCGTCTCAGCAAAATGGCATGGGACACGGTGTCAAATGCGGCACTCAAGTCTAGTAGGATTAATGCCGCAGTGTGCCCTTTATCCAAAGATGCCCAAAGATGTTCTGTCACGGCCAACAGTGCTGACTCAGTGCTGTGACCGGGGCGAAAGCCATTTTGCGAGGGATCCAAGATGTTATTAGAGGACAGGAAGTTGGAGAGCGTGGCATTGACATATGTCTCCAGAATCTTCGATGCCCAAGGTAGGCGGGAGATAGGCCTATAGTTCTCAGGACGATCTGGATCTAAGTTGGGTTTCTTTATTAAAGGCAGGACTTTTGCTATCTTCCAAGCAGTGGGCACGATTCCTGTGGTCAATGAAGCATTTAAGATGTCACACAGAGGGCCCTGAATTGTAGGAAGAAGCTGAAGAAAATGACCTGGCCTAAGCGGATCAAGGGGAGAACCAGATTTTATTTTAAAACAGAGTGCCTCCAGCTGGGCAGGCACAATCAGCGGGAACTTATCCAATAATCAGGCCGTTGCCTCTACCGAATCAGTAGATTGAATTGACGCGGGAAATTGTTTACAAATCCTTTCCACTTTGGAAATGAAATATGCCGCTAAATCATCACATTGCTTGTTTGATGAAATAAAAGGCTCCTTAGGAGCTGTTGTTCATGAGGCAACTAAGGAAAATATACATTTAGCCTTATTCCCACTGCCTGCAAGTTGTGACGCATAGAAAGTGGCTCGGACCACCTGGATCCTTTTTTGGTAGTTCTTAATGGCCAAACAATATTTTTCTTTAGCCATCAAGTCGTAGTCCCTTCTCCTAGTGCGTTCAAGTTTTTTGCAGTCCTTTCGCAATACGGCAAGTTCTTCGTTAAACCAGGGGCTATAGCTAGATTTGCTGGATGGTTGCCACTTTTCCGGGACTAGCTCGTCCAAGGGCTGTCTGCTCCAGGTAGAAAAGGCAGTATATGCCATGTTAGGGTCCGCATTAGACATGGGGCAGGAGGTCCCCAATTTTTCAGCGTAATTAGCCCAGTCGAGCTTATGCCATGCTCTCTTGCATGTGAGGTGGCAGCAATCCTTAATTCTAGCCCCTTTGATTGACAGATACATCATGATCAAATAATGATCAGTCCAAAGCAATTTTAATGGGGCCGCTACAGACAAGAAGTTCAAGTTGGTAAACACTGGGTCTAGAAGATGACCCGCCGTGTGAGTAGAACCTTGCACCAACTGAACCAATTGACAGGCCCAAAGGTCTGCTATAAAATTAGCTATATCGGGATCTTCTATATTATCTAGGTGAAGATTTAAGTCACCCACAATAGTAAAATTGGCCCATCCAAGTGCCAATCTGTTCACGAGCTCAGTGGCTGGATTCATTGATCTTATCAGGGGATGCTGTGTTTCAGACCAGCTGCAGGTGACAATTTTCACTGATATTCAGCATGGCTTTGGTGTCGTGCATGGCTTTGGACAGTTATGGTCCCAACAGGGATATATGAACGCTTCAGGATCCCCCATCAGGCATGGTGAGCAAGTGAGGAAGCTTCTTGAAGCTTTGCAGATGCCTGGCCAAGTTGCAGTTGTGAAATGCTCTGCACGCTGCAAGGGAGACGATTATGTGGCATTGGGCAACAGGTCTACTGATGAGGTCGCAAAGTACTTTGCATATAGAGCTTGTACATTTAATAAGTAATAAACGAATGAGGGAACAGGTGAGACCAAGCACAACCTTTTGTTAACAACTGCTTATACATGGAAGGAAGTTATGAGGTTCCTGAAAGAGGTGTCAGAGGCAGAACAGCAAAGTTGGATCACAGCAGGTTGTGTCAAGAGAGTTGATGACATTTGGGTTTCAGGAGATGGAAGACCTGAGTTGCCAAATAATCTTTTGCCACCAATGGCTAAGAAGTATCATTGTGCTGCTCATGTAGGAAGGATGCCATGGTCTGCTTGTTCATTCAGGTCTGGTGGATCAAATTAATGGCACACTGAAATCCAGACTAGCAAAAGTGTGTGCCTCCACGTCTTTAAAGTGGCCTGATGCTTTGCCTCTTGTGTCGATGAGTCTTAGCAGCATTCCTGATCAGAGGACAGGATTGCCTCCTAATGAAATTATCATGGGCAAAACAATGATACCTCCAGCTGTACCTGCAAATGCGCTTGTGAACATTACAGATGGCATGATTCTTGATTACTGCAAAGGACTGGCTGACTTGGTGCATTCTTTGTCTCACCAGGTTGAAGAAGCCACAGGACTGCCTCACCAGAAGCAGTGCCATGACCTTAGTCTTGGCGACTGGGTTTTGGTGAACAAACATTTGAGGAAGAGTTGTCTTGAGCCCCGCTGTCATGGCCCTTACCAGGTGATCCTAGTCACCACATTTGTTGTGAAATATGGCCGTTTCCCCAACTGGCTGCATGCTGCACCCACTCATAGGGTTCTGTGTCACCTTCATGATGTAACAGCAACTCTCCCAGATGTTCCAGTGGTGGTTGAGAGAACACAGGAGTAGGTTAGTCAAGCTGTAGGGTACCAGCAAGAGTCTGAAAAAGCACTTTTTCAATCTGAGGGGGACCTTGATGAATGGATAGTTGGAGCTGAAGAAGGAGAGTCTTGTCCTGTGGTGGTGACTTAGAAAAATTCAGACTCAGATGAACGTCCTAGTGCTGTACAACCACAAGTGGCAGCTGGAGAACGCTGGCCAGGAAGGCAAGAAAGAGGGAGACCAAATCTGCCAGATGAATGTGGCCTCCAAACCATTCCAGACTATACTGAGGATTCGGATTTGAATGACAGAGAAGGTGAAGGACTTGCACTCAGGAGATCAAAAAGAGCTAGAATGCCATTAAAGTTACTCATCCCTCAAATGTATATACTTTGCCACCAATGACAGAGAGACAGAACTTTGGGGAACTGGAGGCTAGAGGTGAAGCTACGGCTGAACATTTGTGACTATATGCTTGTGGCTGAACTGTGTTTTGACCTCACCTTGCCACTGAACTGATCGAACCAGATTATCATTAGATTTATTTCTAGACTGAACTTTGAAATGAGCTTTTGAATAGAGACAATTTAATAACCTTTGTTAAAAAGAATAAAGAATATAACTGAGCCCTGAGGCGGCTGAAGGTTGTCATTTTGGACGAACATGGAGTAGGGCTGAGGAAGTCTAACAAAGATTTTGTAAATAAATGTTGTCACGTTCATGTGAACTTTGTTTTGCAATTTGCACAGATGGACTCCAACAGAGAAGACTCTGCTGCTACTTGAAACCCAACTGTCTGATTTTAGAGAAGTGATGGAAACTAATCCTAACACTCATAAATGTAGGTACATAATAGCAGGCACATTAATAGTCATGGTTGTAATACTGATTGTTTTGCTTGCAGGATTATAAATCACCTACATCTAGCACAGTAGAGGCTAAGCCCAAAGTTTACCCCAAACCCTTACATCCTGCAGACAGTAGTCTGTATACAGTTTACATTAAGGAGTTGCTTATAGATTCATCAAGAGGCAATCTTTCCTCAAATGTTTATTGTTAATTGCTTTATGAACATGTGGATACCATAGAAGTGAGAGATTGCTACATCTGCACGCAACTGCCTGCATCAGTTGCAGAAGGTATAACCTAAAATTATCTTCCTCTGACTTATGGTGTTACCTGTAGTTTAGTGGTGTGCCTTTTCCATGGACGAGGTTATTTCCAATATTATTTTTCAAATTATGATTTAGTTCTTTCAGAAGTTCCTTAGTTTAAAGACTTGAATAGACATTCTTATATCAAAGTCACTGACACCGCTCAAAGGTATTTTACACCTACCTTGACACTAGACACCGCCTCATCTCACAGACATAATTTAACGTGCATTTTACAGATGTCGAGAAGAAATGTATACATTTAGTGATAGATAGCAGGAGGGAGCTAACGCAACAAATCTAACTAAACTTGATCATCAAGCAGAAGGAAATCAAGCCACTTTAGATTTAGATTGGCAACTTAACGGGAAATTGTATTTGGAGACGGACAAGAATGAATATGACATTCTATTTTTGGGAAAGATTGAATGTAACCACACATTTCAAATTAGAGAAAATTGGGAATTATTTCAAGTTGGAAACGATTCCGTAATACCGGGACTTTATTTTGTTTGTGGAAAGTATGCCTATTTCAAATTACCCAAGAAATGGTATGCTACCTGTTATTTAGGAGTAATCTTTCCAAAGATTTATCATGTGGAACATGTTAATGACCCTGTGTGGGAGCAGAAGTCTAGGCCTAAACGAGGAGCCAGTGCTGGAGAGATGGTAGGAGATAATGTTGGTGCAATTATTCCATCTGTGGGTATGATTTTAAATGACATCTACATAGGAATTACATTGGCCACTAATATTGCAGGAGCTTTATTAGTTGTAGATACTGAAATAGTAGCTATTAGATCTATGGTTTTGCAGACTAGACTTCTGTTAGACATCCTTCTTGCAAAACAGGGCAGAGTCTGTCAGATGTTAAAGGGCCAGCAAGGCTGCACCTACATTCCTGACAACAGCAAGGACTTGCAGAAGTATATTAACAATATGGTTAGTCTGAAGGGAGATTTGAGAGAGTTAGAAGCAACAGGTGCTTAGGAAGCTATTGGGAGCGGATTTGCTTCAGTGGGGAAATGGTTTAGAAACTTGGGAAGTGGAATTTTGGGAGCCATCTTGAAACCCCTTTTTGTAATTGCTATTTGTGCGATATCTCTAGTTGTGATCTTTAAATTGTACAAGAGACTACAAGAAAAAAGGGGAGAAAAAAGGAAGAGAGCAGATGTATAGTTAGAGGAGAAGCAATGTGGAGACTATGATGACGTGAAATGTCTGGGGGAGTCTAGGCAAAAAATGATGACAATTGTAAGGTTATAACTGGTCCATCTGATAATATCTGATAAGATCTAGATCCTGATTGTGATGGCTTGATTTGCCATTAGAGGGAGGACTGGAGCAGCGCAATTTTAGATTCACCCTTACACGTCACATAAAGGCACAATTTGTCCTCAGACTTTACCAGGGTTTTGAGTACTGATCACCTTTTGAGCAGTGCAATTTTAACTCCACCCATACACATCACAAAGGAGCTATATTTACGTGCACTTGGCACTATATTCTCTGTGTGCTTTAACCTTACTAATGTAAAGTGAAGCTCCAAACATATTATTGGAGTGCATTCACTGTAGAAATTAGGAGTTCACATAAGTGTGTGTTCTAATGCCTTCATTATGATGTTATAAATTGTAGTTCTCATTCTCATTTATAATTCTAATTTTGAGTTATACTGCTTCTACTGAAATTGCATTTATGTACTCATGTATTCATATATTAATATTTTGCATTTCATCTGTATTAAATGTGCACATATAATCATGTATCTGAAGTACACGTTGACTGTCTCACCAAGTAAGCTTAACCAAAGGCCTTAAGTGATTGGTTATCAATATTTAACCTTCAATGTGAAAGATTTGCTTGTACAACAATGTTGTTTCTTTTGCAAGTACGTTCACATGTTCTCATAGCTAGTGAAAGACATATTGTATGTTAGAAATAGTGAGGTCCTGGGAGGAGAACTTTTGGCAAGAATGAGAACCACTGATGGACTAAGAGAAGACGACCATGCATGTCGTATCAAGATCAGGGAGTCTTCCAAGCTCGTCCTGATGTTCAACCGTAGGATGGGAAATTCAAGTGAAGTTGTCAATTTCTATTGTGGAAAGTTGGGAAACTACTGGAGTCATGATGTGGAATTCTCAAATGTTCTGTAGATTTAGTTGGTGTTCACACTGTTAGTCTCTAGAGCAGATACCTTTGGACTCTGAGTGGTACAGACCTCTCTGTTCATATTTCCCTTGTGTGGCCCATTGCTATAGATTGTCCCAAATTGAATTGGTTGATTAATGTTCAATAATGTTCACTCTCTTTTACCTCTTAGGCAACTAAGAAAAGTCTATCACGAGGAGAAATAGTAAGACTGACCTGTGCTCCATCACACTGAACAAGATGTTCACATCTCTTGTTTAAAGTGTGGTCTTTCTTTTATTTAAAACATCCTTTAGCTCTTTAACGTATACCTTAGGACATGCACATCAATTTCCCCAAACAGTCTCACAAACAGTGAACTATTTTTACCACAATGTAAGAACTCATTGGAATCAGAATGCAGTGTATATGAAAGCGCGAACTTACCTTCTGTCCCAACTGCTGTGCCATATTCCATCTTGTCTTGTCTGAATTGGAGCAATGAGAAAGACAAGTCAAACTTCAAGCAATTGAATATAGTTAGTTTGTAAGTAGCTAGCATGTGCCAAGAAGCTAACTGTGGACAGCCCAGCCCCATTCCATTCTTCCCACTTATCCCCTCCAAATTATATGCCTTATTTAGAGTTTGGCGGATGGGATACTTCATCACAAACCTGAAGGATGTCAAGTCTTCCATGTCACAGGTACAATATAGCTTACTGCATTTGTTATACAGAGGATGGGATAGCCGTCACATTTTGACAGTGTATCCCATCTGACCAAACTCTAAATAAAGCCTTTTTTAAACAGAAATTGCAGCAAGGTGCAAAATGTGAATTAAATAAGCAAAATTATTTTAGAGGTGTACGAAACTGGTTTTTGTTTTAATTTCATGAGGTGTATGTAAAACTGAACAAAGTAACATAAAAGCTTGTTCCCAATATCTTGAGTGGAAATTGAGCACAAGGTCAGATTTCAGGTGTGTGTATGTTTATTTCATTTACAATAAATGCAGCTGTCTAATAGTAACCCCGGGCGGGATCGATATGGTCAGGAAAACTTAACTCAGGGTAGGATTACAACATGAGCAGCACAAACAGCAAAGTGCAGAGTAGGATCAGTTTACACCTAAGAAAAAGGTAAATGTGGATTATCTCTGTGATGGGTGCTGGATTTCACAATGAAGAAAATGCAATGTAAATTGTTTCATTTTGAAATGATGCACAATTAGCCAGTGACAAAGGAGGTCAGATGTTTGCAGCAAAAAATTGTGTAGTGCAGGGCATGGTACACTGGCTTTACCTCACGTTTTGATCCATTGTGATCCACTGAGTATGAAAAAAGCCTGGGCAGAGTTTGCGAAGTTCCGCTACGCGGAACTCAACGAAGTGCAAAAAAAATTCTCTGCGGTGCTACGCGGAGCTCCGCAAACAGCAGTGTACGTTAGATGAATGCCATTTGCAGTGATTTTCATTGCCAGGTGCTGGTTCGCATTGTGCAATCAATGCAAACGGCACCATGCACGGCACAAGCGGGCGCTGCTTCCTTTCTACCACTTGAGTAGATTTTTACTTGAGCGGCAGCTTTCTCAATGCGAATGGATGGTTTCTCAATGCGAGCAGTTGTGAGCATACACAACCAGTCACAATTAGAAATCTGACCGCCGGCGTTGAGAAATCTCGCCGGCGATGTATATTTTCAATGCTCGGGCTCGCCAACTTGATGTTGATGTTATCACGTGAGTTGGTGTTACTCAAAATGAGTATTTTTGTTTTAGTGTGGATGCAGGTGGAGTCAGTTTAATGTTTTTTTAGTATCTGCAAAATGGCCTCTCGTTTGCACGCATGGGTTCCAGTCTGATGGTGTTTGCATAAGTCACTGGCCATGCATGATACATATTATGTTATCCAGTCAGCAGGTGTGTGTATGTTTATTTCATTTACAATAAATGCAGCTGCCTAATAGTAACCCCGGGCGGAGACCTTGCCCCACCCGCGGAGTGTGCAGAGATTTGCCTTCTCTGCATTCAGTGGAGAAAGCGAAGAAGGCAAATCTCTGCACACTCCGCAGTGAAGCAGAGTTTGTCAGCCCCCTCCTCTAACTCCCTGTTAAGAAATAAGTTAACCTTAATTAAATAGAAGCTTAAAACCCCTCACCTGTGTACCGCGGCGTCCCCAGGCTGCCCTCCTCCTCTTCCTCGCCGTACCAGTAATGCTTGAGAAAACTGCGCATGCGCTCGCATCTGCATATGCACAGTTTTCTCAAGCATTACTGATACGGCGAGGAAGAGGAGGAGGGCAGCCTGGGGATGCCACGATACACAGATAAGTGGTTTTAGGTTTCTTTTTAATTAAGGTTAACTTATTTCTTAATAGTCAGGTGGAGGCGGGCGGCGTAGCTGAGCAGAGCTCCATAGAGTTTGTTTGCAACTCCGTGGACCTCCGCGTAGCCCCGCTACACACACTACACCCAGGGTTACCTAATAGCCGGAATATCCTTTTTAAAACATACAACTTAAAGTTCGAAAAAGAGAGTTTTTTTTGAGAACACGTGTATTTCTCACAGAAATATTTGTTTGGATGGATGGAACTATTTAGTGGTGAAACAGTGTTTACGTGTGCATGTGTCCTCTTTGTACCTGTCTCCATGGTGCAGCACATGCATAGTTCCAGGTGATTGCTGGATATCTAGCTTTATGTCTGCTACCTTGTGAAAGTTAGATGGTCCCTGTAGGAATGGTTGGTGTTCGAGTAAACTGTCTCAGTCTCTCAGATGGAGCCAGTGCTGGATGACCATCTGTCTATGATATTGGGATTGTCTGCTTGTCGATTATAGGCACTACTGTTGAGTCACTGAAGCCTGTTTAGGCCTGTGTGATGGGCTGTATGTTTGTTTGTCTCTGATGAGTTGAGTTTTTTTCTGTTTGTGCACCCAGAGTATGTTTTGGCACTCACTCGCGAGTGCCAAGACACTCTCGGGCCGCTTGTGAGCCCGCGCAAGACTTCTCCCACTGCTTGCGACACTTCGTGCTCACTCATGCGGCTTCTAGCCGCAATGGCGCCAATGAAGTGACGATCGGAAATGGAGCATTTGGGCAGCTCTTGTGCTCGAGATCCAGCTGAGAGGCTTTTTGAGTGGATTTTCTTCTCCAACTGGCCATTAGAGTTGTTTTTTTGTGAACCCTTTTAAAAAAAATATTCATACAGTAAGGAAGTGTCCCAGAGATTCCAACTTCCTTTTCCCATTCAGCAGGTTCCTCCCAGTGCTTTGTCCATCTCCTGGTCACTTTTCATCGGGATTTGGAGCTGGAAGGATCACTCTCCTTGTCTGCTGCAAATATACCATTGGATTTAAGGACTTTGTATTTGAGATTTCACAAGTAAGTTGAAAAACTGGTGTAGAAGGGTGTTGTTTGTTTGGGGGCATGCACTAGGATTTATTTGTACTTTTATTTGATTTTTAAAATGTATTTTGGGGGTGGCATGCAGTTTCAGTAGTAGCCTAGTTATTTTTTTACATGAACTGTTTCTTCTTTTTAAACAGAAAAATGATGCACACTTCACTACATATTCTCCATGTTTTTTTAATAAATTTGCAATACTTATTTAATTCGCTATGTGGGCTAGTCTGCCAATGGGCCTTGCAGCTAATAGGCCCAGTATTAGTCACGGATGCATGAAACAACAGTTTCTGTGGTGCCTATTGAATTGAAACATCATTTAGGCCATGGATGGCATTGGATTAAATTACAAAATGTGTATTTTCTGGGGTGTTTCACGTTTTTTTTCTTCAAACAGTGTATAGGTGGGATAATTATGTTTGATTCCTTTGGAGGATGTGTGTTGTCGTAAAATTTCTTAGCACAGTTAATGTTTTTGTTCCCCATGTCATGTGGTCAGGGGCCATTTTTTATAGTCAGTGCCCATAGGCCTGCATGTATTCTTTGAGTGTCGCCAGGCGTCCTTGCTTGTTGTTTTTACCATGTGGTCGGTGGCTATTTTGTGTAGGCTGCCAGTGTGCTTTTTCCATAGACCTGCATGCCTTCTTTGTGGTGGCCATGCCTCCTTGCTTGGCCTGCATGTCTTCTTTGTTGTGGTTATGCCTCCTTGCTTGCAGTTTGATCATGGAGTCGGTGGCCATTTTGTGTAGCCAGCCAGTGTGCTTTTGCCAAAGGCCTGCATGTCTTTTTTGTTGTGGCCATGCCTTCTTGCTGGTTGTTGTTCTGTGACCATGTGGTTGGTGGCCATTTTGAGTAGGCAACCAGTGTGCTTTTGCCTTAGGCCTGAATGTCTTCTTTGTTATGGCCATGCGTCCTTGCTTTCTGTTAGACGATGTGGTCGGTGGACATTTTCTGTAGCAAGCCAGAGTGCTTTTGCCATAGGCCGACAAGTCTTCTTTGTTGTGGCAATGCCTTCTTGCTGGTTGTTGTTGTGTGACCATGTGGTCGGTGGCCATTTTGTGTAGCCTGCCAGTGTGCTTACGTTTTGCCATAGGCCTGCATGTGTTCTTTCTGTTCCTCGTGCCTTCTTGTTTGCTGTTGTTAAAATGTGGCTGTCAGTGTGCTTTTGCCACAGGCCAGCATAATATTTTTGTTGTGGCCATGCCTTCTTGATTGCTGTTAGACTATGGGGTTGGTGGCCATTTTGTGCAGGCAGCCAGTGTGCTTTTGCCATAGACCTGCATGTCTTCTTTGTTGTGACCAAGCCTCCTTGCTTGCTGTTTGACCATGTGGTCGGTGGTCATTTTTAATAGCCAGCCAGTGTGCTTTTGGCATAGTCCCGCTTATCTTCTTTACTCCCCATGGGTTCTTGCTCAGTGTTGTTGTTGATGACCATGTGGCACTGTCTAGCAGCCATTCTGTGCGCCCAGCTAGTGTGCTTTTGACATAGGCTTGCATGGATGGATGAGATATCAGTTTAATAAATTATATGCTTGATGATAATAAATTTCACTTATTTCAATTTTTTTATTTAATTTTTTTATTGTATTTTAATTTTACTTTTTATTAAACTTTTTAAATTTTATAATTGAAATTTTGTAATTGTAATTATTTTAACCCCTTCGGTGCTCATGACGGAATGGTTCCGTCATGAGCACCAGTGCTCCTGTGCTCATGACGGAACCATTTCGTCATGAGAACAGGGTCACTAAATCCCTCTGCTGCAGACAGCAGAGGGATTTCCCATTTTTTTATTGGCCTCGGAGGTTGGGGAAGAGCTTCCCCAGCCGCCCGAGGCCACTTAGCATTTTCATTCCAATGCCGGTCACACAAATGGCGCGCTGACGTCATTGCAATAAAAATTAAACTTAGATTCAGTTTCATTGTTTCGGTGCTCGTGGGGCTATCTCAGCCCCCCGAGCACTGAAAAAGATGGGAGAGGTATTGTTGGAAAGGGAAGAATCCTCCCTTTCCAATGGTTCCCTTCCCTAGTGGATCCCTGCTTGGGGATCACCCCAGGAGGGTGATCCCCAAGCAGGGATCCACCCACTAGCACCAGGGAGGGGGGAGTGGCCCCTTGGGCAAGGGCCTTTGCTCCCCCCGTATTTGTTTGGGTACAACAGTCTTTCTGCCTCCGGGGGGCGGTAAGCCCACTAGAAACTAGGGATTTCTTTTATTGCTTTTGGGGTGAGGGCTGCACAAAAAGGGCATGGCAATGCCCCCTCCCCCGAGAAATATTAGTCTTTCTGCCCACCCGGGGGGCAAATGGGGCAGTAGCCACAAATCTGCCCCGTGGGGCAGCAAGCCCATTAGAAATCAGGGATTTTTTTATTGATATAGGGATGGGGGCTGCCCAAGATGGGCAGGCCAATGCCCCCAACCCCCCCAAAATGCTACAGTCTTTCTGCTCCCCCCAGGGGCAGATGGGGCAATAGCCCCTGATCTGCCCCTGGGGGGGCAGAAAGCCCACTAGGCACCAGGAATGTTTTTATAATGTAGGGGTGGGGGCTTCCCAGAATGGGCATGATAATACCCCCACCCCAAAAACAATTACCACAGTCTCTCTGCCCCTCTCTGGAGGCATATTGGGGCAATAGCCCCTTACCTGCCCCCCAGGTGGGTGGGTCAGAAAGCCCTCTAGGTCTCAGGATTTTTTTTTATTCAGGGTTGAGGTCAGCCCAGAATGGTCATACCAATGCCCACACCTCCCCAAAAATATGCCAAAGTCTTTCTGCCCCTCCCTGAGGGGCAGATTGGGGTAGAAAGCCCACTAGACACAGACTTGGTTTTAGCAATGTGCCTACCTGTGGATTTTGGGCGCTAGTGCAGCCGGCACATAGGGAAACCTAGCAAACCTGTACATTTTTTTAAACTAGACACCAAGGGGAATCCAGGATGGGGTGACTTGTGTGCCTCTCACAAAGGTTCTGTTACCCAGAATTCCTTGCAAACCCCAAACTTAGTTAAAAAAACAAATTTTCCTCACATTTCTGTGATGGAAAGTTCTGGGATCTGTGTGGATCCACAAAATTCTACCCACCCCGCATTCCCCAAAGTCTTCTGAGAAAAATGGTACCTTACTTGTGTGAGTAGGCCTAGTGCCCGCGACAGGAAACGGCCCAAAATGCAACGTGGACACATACATTTTCACTGTGAAACCGGGCCTTTTTTTCAAAGTGCCTAGCTGTAGATTTTTAACCCTAGCTCTGCCGGCACGTAGGGAAACCTAGCAAACCTATACATTTTGGAAAACTAGACACCCAGGGAAATCCAAGATGGGGTGACTTGACTGGCTCTCCCCAGGTTCTGTTACCCAGAATGCCTTGTAAACCTAAAACTTTGTAAAAAAAAACACATTTACCTCCTATTTCTGTGGTGGAAAGTTCTGGAATCTGTGTGGATCCGGTAAAATTCTAACCACCCCACGTTTCCCAAAGTTTTTCGAGAAAAATGGTACCTCACTTGTGTGGGTTGACCTAGTGCCTGGAACAGGAAACGGCCCAAAACACAACATGGACACACCGCATTTTACAGTGAAAACAAACTATTTTGCAAGGTGCATAGCTGTAGATTTTGAACCCTAGCTCTGCCGGCACCTAGAGAAACCTAGCAAACCTATACATTTTTGAAAACTAGACACCCAAAAGAATCCAGGATGGGGTGACTTTTATGACTCTCACTAGGTTCTGTTACCCAGAATCCCTTGCATACCTCAAAATTTGTAAAAAGAAAACACCTTTTCCTCACATTTCTGTGGTGGAAAGTTCTGGAATCTGTGTGGATCCAAAAATTCCACCCAGCCCGCATTCCCCAAAGTCTTCTGAGCAAAATGGTACCTCACTTGTGTGGGTGGGTCAAGTACCCGCGACAAGCAAGGGCCCAAAACCTATTGAGGCGACATTAAAATTACCTATCACAAAACAACCTGGTTTTGCAAAGGAGGTCCCATGAGTTTTTGGCCCCGGGCTCAGCAGCCACCTAGGGAAATCTACCAAACCCACACATTTCTGAAAACTATACTCCTGGGGGAGTCCAGAAAGGTATGGCTTGCGTGGGTCCCCCAACATTTCCCTCCCAGAATCCCCTGCAAACCTCAACTTTTGTTGAAAAAATCTATTTTTTCTCACATTTCTGTGTGGGAAAGTTCTGGAATCTGCTTGGATCCACACATTTCTTTCTACACAGCATTCCTCCAGGTCTCCCAATAAAAATGGTACCTCACTTGCGTGGGTATGTCAAGTACCCGCGACAGGCAATGGCCCAAAACCTATTGAGGCAACATCAAAATTACCTATCACAAAACAACCTGGTTTTGCAAGGGGGGTCCCATGAGTTTTTGGCCCTGTGTGTTTATTTTGACCAATTTTTAGGTTTGCAAGGGATTCTGGGTAATAGAACCTGGTGAGAGCCAGTCAAGTCACCCCATTCTGGATTCCCCTGGGTGTCTAGTTTTCAAAAATGTATAGGTCTGTTCAGTTCCCATAGGTGCCGGCAGAGCTAGTGATGGAGCAATGACTTGTTTATATGAGACTTGCTTGGATTCAATTCACTCGTTTTAACTTATTAACATGAAGTATTAATTGTGTTTTGTGATTAATCCTTGCATATTACATTTACATAAATAAGACAGAGAAGCTTGCCTATGTGTTTTCTAACCATTAATACGGATAGTGGACTAAATGCGCGGCTGTAACAGGGAAAACTTTACTGCGCATGCGTCAATTGCATCTCCGTAATATGACGTTTAACTGCTTTGGAGGGAATTTCTCGCGCATGAGCAGAATGCACTAACATGGCGTCTTCAAGACCCACATGCATGGCACCTGCTTTGCTATTTAGAAAATGCTTTATTCATTAAGAGATATGCAGGGAAAGTACTAATGAATTAAGGGAAATAGAGTAGAGATAGGTGGTATACAGTGAAATCATTTATTTCTTGAATTAATATTTTCTCTTCTGGCCTTTTATTAGTTCGAATTTTGGACCTTCTTGCCATAACCAGAGTGATTGAGTGAAAGCCTTCTGTGCATGTGTGACCTCTACTTCCCCTGGAAGAATGATCCCATGATTGGACCACATCCAAGGCCACCGACCGCTAAACCCTGGGAACCCAGATGTCAGAAGCACAGTGGCTGAAGTCATATGAACATTATTGATAAAAATGTTTCAAATGTGACTAAACTTGGGTGGGAATAAAGTAGTAAGGGGATGGGATTGTGAACAAAGAAAAGTGCTATGCCATCATGGTGTGATGACCAAATGCCCTTTGCCTGTCCAATCAGAAATCGTATCTTTACGAGATTGCAACTTTAGGGGGTGGTACATGAATCCCAAAAGGTATAATTAAGGTAGTTTAGTTAGTTGGGGTGTGCGTGATCTTGAGATAATGCTGAGAGGGATGATGCTGTCGGAGTTATTGATGATGTTGATGAGATGCTGAAGAAGATTCAATAAGAGAATTTCCAATTCTAAAGCAGTGTCAGAGAGGGGTGCGACGTGTTCGGTGGTCTAGAGAGGTTCACTGTCCTGTCTTGAAGTCTTTATCCCTGATCCTTCCCAGGGACCCTTACCAGCACTTTGGCCAGGGGTTGGTCTTCACACCATCTGTGGTAACTATAAATTTTGTATATTTCCTGATGTACTGCTATCTCTATCCTCTCCTTTCTGAGCAACGTCAAGCTATTGAATTTGTAAGACTATTTGAATTGATTGAATCTTCCTCCCTAATGATTGAAGGTGTGCGTGGTGTATTTGAATGGTTCACTCACATTTAAACTTTAGATAAAGGTTTTGAAAAATTCCTGAGTCTGTGTTTATTATTATAATTGAATTATTTCATAGAGAGGTTATGTGCATCGTCACCAGCAACTAGTTCCAACTAATTTGGTTCATCGACCAGATGGAAAGAACTTATTGATCAGTGATAATAATTAGGAAGAAATACGAATTATTGCAGTACTGATCAATTCATGAAATAAACAAACAACCCCCAGCGGCTAACCAGGTGAATTTGAGTGTATGTTTTATTGATGTGCCCAGGTGAATATATGATATTGGAGTATCTGTTGTAGGTGCGCCGCTGGATCAGTTTACTGGTAGCAGAGTTATGGTTATTATTGACTAGTTTGGTGATGAGTATTGACATCGATACTTACCCAAAATGTATAGAGAAGAGAGAAAAATGTCATTAATAAAAATAATGAAGAATTTCTTTAAGAAAGACAAGCCCGTATTGACTAGAGAGGGGATTCTTATCCCTCCACCAAAAACACCTGCTTCATTTATGACGATGGTGAGAGGTTATCATACCTGTGTATGGTTGGAGAATTGGATAAATTACACCAAAGGTGATGGAGTGTTAGCTTTCTCAGAATATGGTACATCCAAAGGGAGAGCTCTTCAGAACTTGAGAATGAGAATTAATGAGTTAGAACCAAGACCTAGTTTAACTCAGTATGAGGCTTTAGAAGAATGGGAGACTGAGTCATATTAAGGAGAGAAGCACGGAAGAGGGAGAATGAAGGTATTTTTTCCCAAGATATATGAATGGATCACGAGAAGATCAGATGAAACAATGGAGAAGAGCTATGGTATCAGAAGGGTTATATTCAGTGTTGACAGCTGAAGAACAGACAGGAAGCAAGTGTAGGGTAAAAAAAGCACATGAATGTGACAGGGTATGGTGAATTAGAGGATGAATATTTAGAAGATATTTTACCTAAAAATCCTCCCCTATATCAGGAAGGACTCAATAGAGTAGTCACCCCAAGTGCCCCAGTATTAGGAGCTCCTTTAGTTTCACAAGTTTTGCATGATAACTTGATAAATAAAGTACTCCAAGAAAAAGAAATTGAGGCTCTGAACAAAAATAGAGAAGAATTGATACAGAAAATAATTTAAAATAACTTTTCCTGCAGAAGCCTTGACAGTACCTGTAACCATAGGTTCCTGTTATACCATTATTCGGAAATAAAGCGAATGTTTAAGATTCTCAAACTGTACCTGTCCCAACGAGCAACCCCACAACAGAAATATTAATAATGGAAGATCAAACTAGTGAATGCAGTTCAGTCATTTCATTAATGGATCTCCCTATAGGAGATTCAGTAATTGGAACAATAAAAAGAAGTTTAACTGATCATGGGAGGGAAAAAGGGACAGTGGCACCTCCAATCACTATAAGAACAATAGCGGTTACCCCAAAATATTTGGATAGGTGGTCACAGGGAATAGAAAGGCGTAGTTCAGTCCAAAAGGTTTTAGACATTTATAAATTGAAAGTGGAACTAAAGGAAATGATTGCTGGAAATGTGGGATTAGGGAGATTGAATGATTACAGTGAAGAAGAATTGTTGTTTGTATGTAGGAGTATTACGCGAAATGCAAAGGTGCATCATGAAAAATTGATGGAAATGGCTACAGAGATTGGAGTAGACATAGGGAAGTCTAAGGTGTTTCTAAAGCCCTATTGAGTGGAATTCACAGACAAAGATTTGGAAAACATGAATGTGTCTGGTAGAAAATTACAAGTAAAGGAGCTAATGAACATTTTGCAGAAGTGGGGAGATATGGCAAGTGGAAAACTAGGTGGACAAAAAAGAAGACGGAAGCAAAGACACGGTACGGACGCCGGATTTCCAGGAGCAAGTGGTAAGAAAAATTCTGTGGTTTCACAATATCTTTTGAAAAGAAATGACAGTGACTCAGATGATTGACGGTGCCTGAGCGGGGAGAAAGAGGAGTGCGTTCTTGGCGCATCCTTGCCGGTAGATCAGTCAGGTCCATTTATTGATGGGAAAGTGGAAGGTAATGATATCACTTTTCTATTGTATAATGGTGCTACCCGTTCCACTGTGAGAACAGCAGACATCCCAAACCTACCCCTCTCGGGAGATAGTATCCAAATCGTTGGTGTTTCGAACCAACAAATTAAAACCCCAGTTTCAAGGCCAATGGAGGCGCATATTGGTAATTTCAAAGATATGCATCGATTTATTGTGTGTGATTCCAGTCCTGGAAATGTATTAGATAGACACCTGCTGTGCAAAATGAATTGCACAATCTATTACACACCGGATGGTGTTGCTTTCCAAACCCCTGATGAAGATCTTATCTATAAAGTCATGCTCGCCAAACAAGGTACCGAAACGAATGAATTGTTTTCTCTGATGACTCCAAATGAATAACCAGAAGAGTTGAGAACTACAGTGAACCCAGAAGTGTGGGATTTTACAGGAAAGGAAATTGGATTAATGGCAAATATAGCTCCAGTAAAAGTAACTGTGAAAGAAGGTGCAGTTTACCCAAACACTAGACAATATAAGATAAGTCCAGAAGTAAAGGCAGGAGTTGCTTTAGAAATTAAGCGGATGATTGAACAAGGCATTCTAAAAGAAATAATGAGTAGTCCTTGTAATTCGCCCATAATAGGACTTAAAAAGCCTAGTGGAAAATACAGAGTAGTACAGGATTTGAGAAAAATAAATAAAATTGTGGTGTCTTGTTGCCAAGTAGTACCTAATCCTGCAGAGATTTTATATCAGATACCCTGGAATGCAGGCTGGTTTACAGTAATTGATTTATACCAAGCCTTTTTCTCTATTCCTTTGCATCCAGATAGTCAGTATCTGTTTGCATTTAAGTTTGATGGCCATGTCTTGGCATGGTGCCGAGTTCCTCAAGGGTATACTGAGAGTCCCTCAATCTTTAACCAGATTTCTCTGCTACTTTAGACTCTGTAGCTTCAGCTCTACCTGGCTATTTAAAGGCAGTTTCTGCTACTTGTATGAGCTTAGTACAAAGTGAACCTATTGTAATGGGACATACAGTTAAAGTTTTCGTGCCACATTCAGTTGAGATTCTTCTAACCAGAACTCAAACTCAGCACTTTACTCCAAGTCGGATGACTAAGTACGAAAGAGTGATTCTGGGAGCACAAAACGTGACAGTGGTGAGATGTACAGTATTAATACCTGCAACTCCACTGCCAGATCCTACCTATGAAGAGGTGATGGATGAAATAGATCATGATTGCTTAGATGTGAATGAGCTGTGCACAAAGCACGGACCTGACATTAGGGAAGAACCCCTGAAAGACCCAGATCATGAGCTATTTGTAGATGGCTCTTGCTTGAGAATTGAGGGAGGAGGACTTATTGCTGCCTATGCAGTTTGCAAACTTTCAGGTGTAATTGAAGCATCCCATTTACCAGGAGTAAAGTCTGCACAAGTAGCTGAATTGATGGCTTTGATTAAAGCATGCAAATTTGGTAAAAATTGGAGGATAACCATATTACTGACAGTCAATATGGTTTAGGGACTATGCACGACTATGGCCAGATTTGGCTGCAGAGGGGATTTCTGACTTCTTCAGGATCTCCAATAAGAAATGGGAAAATTGTGAAAGAGCTATTGGAAGCAATTCAGTTGCCAAAAGAAGTAGTGGTCATGTGTGCTGCTCACCAGTCAGAAAATTACTATGTGACGGCCAGTAACCGATATGCTGACCAAATTGCTAAATATTGTGCAAAAACTAATATGGCACTGAATCGAAAAATTGAAACAAGTGAAAACAGATGTCAACTTATGTTCTTCTCAGCTCCAGAAATGTGGGAGGAGGTGAGGCAGTTACAGGATGAGGTTGAGGTGAGTGAAAAGGAAATCTTGTTAGGAGCAGGTTGCACCAGAAGAGCAGAAGACGAGGTATGGGTATACCCTGATGGTAGGCCAGTTATGCCAGACTGTTTACTTTCCCCAGTTTGTATCATGGTGACACTCATGTAGGTAGGGATGCCATAATTAGACTTTTCAGACAAAATTGGTATAATCCAAAGTTTAGGGTGGTCACTGAGAGCCTTTGCCAGAGATGCTTAATTTGTCAACAGCAAACCCCAGGCAGAAAAACAGTAGTCAGTTGGGGAAAAATTGGAAAGGCCGAATGTCCATTTGTGAGGCTACAAATAGACTTAATTGAGTTACCTCCATGTAAAGGACTGAAGTATGTCCTTGTTATAGTGCGTTTGTTTTCAAGATGGGTGGAGGCATATCCCACTAGGAGAAACGATGGTCTCACAGTTGCCAAATTATTGTTGAGGGAACTGATCCCACGTTTTGGTTTCCCAGTCACTTTGGAATCAGATAGAAGACCGCATTTTAACAATGAGGTAATTTAATTAATCTGTGAAGCATTCAAAATTGATCAGAAACTGCACTGTGCATACCACCCAGAGGCTTCTGGAGTGGTTGAACAAATGAATGGCACAATCAAATCGAGACTGGCTAAAGTGTGTGCATCCACATCATTGTCATGGCCAGATGCATTGCCTCTTGCGTTGATGGGACTCCGAAGTATTCCTGATAGGAAAACCGGACTGAGTCCCCACAAGATCATCATGGGAAGGGCAATGAGACAAGCATTTATTCCTGGAAATAAATTGATGAGTATAAATGATGATTTGGTATTGGACTATTGCAAAGGATTAGCTGACCTAGTGCGTTCTGTCTCTCACCAGGTTGGAGAAGATGCATTTACCAGGCAGCCAACGCAAGCGCATGATGTAAATCCTGGAGACTGGGTGGTGGTGAAGAAACATGCCAGGAAAACGTGCCTAGCACCGAGGTAGGATGATCCTCGTCATGTCATACTGGTAATTTCCACTGAAGTAAAGTGTGCAAGATTACCCAATTGGATTCATGCTAGTCATACCAAACAGGTACCAGCCCCTTCTGAGTATGAACAACTGACTGAGACAGTTGAAGTAGCTGAAGGTTGTGAAGTCGAAGAATCTAGAGAGTTGGATTCTGAAAAATTAGACTTGGAACAACCGAGCACACGCCAGGAGGGATGGATACCAGCAATTGATATACCTGAAGAATTGTCCAAACAAGAAGCAGAACAAGATTAGACAGACAGGACGATAGTAGGACCAGATAGTTGTAGAAGAACACGCTCAGGAAGAAGAAAAAAAGCAAAACCAGAATCTGAGCAGGAAAAGACAGGGAAAGAAGAACTTACTTAGGCAGATGAAACTGAAACTATTTTTAATCCTGAGGAGGGACAGTTAGGAGAAGAAGAACACGGTTGGGCAGCAGCCAAGCAAATTGCAATAAGACCTGACCAGGACCAGTCAGAAAAAGAAGAACAAGTTTGGGTGGAAGAAGAAGGAAAAGCTAAAAACAGTCCCAAACAGGACCAGCTAGAAGAAGAAGTACACGTTCAGGTGGATGAGATAATAAATAAAAGACCTGAACAGGAACAGATAGAGAGTGAGACAACTGAGACAGAACAAATTGTGCCAAACCCCTATAATAATAAAAGAACATTGAATAAAGATCAAGAGGGTGAGAGTGCAGTACAAATAAAAAGAGCCAGAAAAGGTGACAACTGGCCAGGAGGAGTGAAGAGATTGAGATAGTTCTGAAAAGAATAATTGAAAAACCAGAACAAGTGAATGAGATCTCAAGTCAAACAAGGAGAAGACAAAAGAAAGAGAGAAACTTACGAAGAAGTCCGAGATTGAAAACTCTGAACAATAAATATCAAGCCCTTGAATGGACCTACCGTATATTGGAAGAGTTTGAGAATCTGGACATAAGAGAGGAATCTGAAAATCAGAATCCTACATTAGTGAAAGAAAAAGAGTGAGATTTCATTAAATTAAATTCTGAAATTTCTGGGTGCTAAAGTAAGAGGAGAAATGATCCTCTCGGATTAAAATGGCAAGAAACAGAGTTACTGAGCAACCATAATGAAATTGTGTACAACGATGTTATAAAGCATTCATATGTAGTATTATAATAGTGATACTATTATGGTTATTTTTAACAGTAGCAGTTCCATTACTTATGACAACAAACAAGAAAAATGACACAGGAACTAATGAGAATACAGCTACATATAAAAGAGATAGGGTAGAATAACAAGCAGCAGATGAGACAGATTTCATCCCACAGTGACGGATAATGACACATCATTAAATGTCTTCACAAAGTTATCAATAGACTATGTGGACACAAAGGAAGTTAGTGATTGTTATGTCTGTATGAAATTACCAGTGTCAGTATCAGAGGGAGTCACATACCATCACATACATTTGACATATGGTATATCATGTAGTGTATTAGCAAGTCTGTTTTATGCAACTGGGAAATTACAGTATTATTATTCAAACTTAGATGTAGTATTTACAGAACTTCCTATTCAAAGGAACATGAATCCTGTATTTAGTGCTCAGAGTGCACAGTTCACCGGTGATTTCTTCCTGACGATGAAGTCTATAGATTTAGTTAAAGCACATACAAACAATTTAACATGTACATTACGTGACGAGGAAAAGGTATTCTTGAATTTAGTTGAAGAAAGAAGGCAGGACTTCCAAAGGAAAGCTGTTGAACATAAAACCCATGTTCCAACATGGGCTGAAAGGAAGGGAATTTATACCGCTGGCAAGGCTCAAGCTGCGATGTCCCTAAACTTTGTAAAGAAAGGGAAGATCTGCATTCATAGATTAAAGACAGATTACGATAACATATTTATTGGTTCCAGTAAATGTGAACATAACTTCCTAATTTTGGGAGGTTGGGGACTAAAAGGGAGAACTGAAGCAGTATTTCCGGGAATTTAATATGTGTGTGGCAATAATGTTTATTTCAAGCTACCCGCACAGTGGTATGGAAACTGCTAACTGGGGATTGTATTTCCGAAAATTTACCACATAAAAAGAATCACTGGAAGCAATGAAAACTCTAATGGACTAACACAAACAAAGAGAGCTAGTGTTTCAGAAATTGTAGGTGATATATTTAGTGCAATAATACCTTCAGTGGGAGTCATACTAAATTCACGTATAATTTGTTGGTTATCAACAGTAGTTGATCGTATATCGACTGAATCTGCTGGAGGTTTCTTGATTATCAATACAGAAATAGTTGCAATTAGATCAATGGTTTTACAAAATCGTCTTGTAATTGACATCTTATTAGTAAAAGAGGGCGGAGTCTGTGGAATGTTGAAAATTCAACATTTTTGCACTTACATTCCTGACAAAAGTAATGAAACTAAGGGGTACATAAAGAATATTACAAAATTTCATGAAATTTTTGAAACCACTGGAGGTTGACAGTATGTGGGAAAGACTAAAAAAAGTGTAACTTCAATAGGGACTGGGTTTAGTGATATAGGGAAAAGTCTGATAGGTCAAATAATGTTTGCCCCTAGTAGGTGTGACAATAATAACATTAGCAATAATGATTTGGTGTAAATGTTGTAGAAGAAGAAGAGATTATAAAATACATGAAAAAGGAAGGAAAAGAAAGAGGAAAGATGATGAAATAGAAATGGAGGAAATGAAAGGCAAACTTTATAAAGACATGAAATATTTTGAGAATAATGAGAAAGAAGGGAAAGTGGAAACAGAATTAGAGTTTAGAGAATACTGAAAGTTGGTATCTGTTTTAGGGTGGGTAGTTTATGATAGCATAAGATGCCATCAGAGAGTGCATTGATGGAGCAGGGACTCGTTTATATGAGACTTGCTCGGATTCAATTCACTCGTTTTAACTTATTAACATGAATTATTAATTGTGTTTTGTGATTAATCCTTGCATATTACATTTACATAAATAAGACAGAGAAGCTTGCCTATGTGTTTTCTAACCATTAATATGGATAGCGGACTAAAAGCGCGGCTCTAACAGTGAAAACTGTACTGTGCATGCGTCAATTGCATCTACGTAATATGACGTTTAACATCTTTGGAGGGAATTTCTCGCGCATGAGCAGAATGCACTAACATGGCGTCTATAAGACCAACATGCATGGCACCTGCTTTGCTATTTAGAAAACGCTTCATTCATTAAGTGCTAATGCAGGGAAAGTACTAATGAATAAAGGGAAATAGAGTAGAGATAGGTGGTATACAGTGAAATCATTTATTTCTTGAATTAATAGCTTTTCTCTTTTGACCTTTTATTATTTAATATTTTGGGCCCTCTTGCCATAACCCGAGTGATTGAGTGAAAGCCTTCTGTGCATGTGTGACCTCTACTTCCCCTCGAAGAATGATTCCATGATTGGACCACATCCAAGGCCATCGACCGTTAAACCCTGGGAACCCAGATATCAGAAGCGCAGTGGCTGAAGTCATATGAACATTATTGATAAAAATGTTTCAAATGTGAATAAACTCGGGTGGGAATAAAGTAAAATGCATATTAACAAGGCGATGGATTTGTGAACAAAGAAAAGTGCTATGCCATCATGGTGTGATGACCAAATGCCCTTTCCCTGTCCAATCAGAAATCGTATCTTTACGAGATTGCAACTTTAGGGGATGGTACATGAATCCCAAAAGGTATAATTAAGGTAATTTAGTTTAGTTAGTTGGGGTGTGCGTGATCCGGAGAGAATGCTGAGAGGGAAGATGCTGTTGGGGTTATTGATGATGCTGATGAGATGCTGAAGAAGATTCAATTAGAGTGTTTCTGATTCTAAAGCAATTCATTAGAAGAAGATTGCGGAAGAATCTCAAGGAGGAAGAGAGTGTCAGAAAGGGGTATGACTTGTTCGGTCGTCTAGAGAGGTTCACTGTCCTGTCCTGACTCCTGTCCTGATGTCTTTGTCCCTGATCTTTCCCGGGGACCCTTACCAGCCCTTTTGCCAAGGGTTGGTCTTCAAACCATCTGGGGTAACTATAAATTTCGTATATTTCCTGATATACTGCAATCTCCATCCTCTCCTTTCTGAGCACCATCAATCTATTGAATTTGTGAGAGTATTTGAATTGATTGAATCTTCCTCCCTAATGATTGAAGGTGTCTGTGGTGTATTTGAATGGTTCACTCACATTTAAACTTTAGATAAAGGTTTTGAAAACTTCCTGAGTCTGTGTTTATTATTATAGATGAATTATTTCATAGAGAGGTTATGTGCATCGTCACCATCAACTAGTTCCAACTAATTTGGTTCATCGACCAGATGGAAAGAACTTATTGATCAGTGATAATAATTAGGAAGAAATACGAATTATTGCAGTACTGATCAATTCATGAAATAAACAAACAACCCCCAGCGGCTAACCAGGTGAATTTGAGTGTATGTGTTATTGATGTGCCCAGGTGAATATATGATATTGGAGGTATCTGTTGTAGGTGCGCCACTGGATCAGTTTACTGGTAGCAGAGTTATGGTTATTATTGACTAGTTTGGTGATGAGTATTGATTTATGTTTTAACAAATCCGTTCGCGCCGCATTTTATTTTGTCTGGAAACACAGGTACAGTGATACCTGGAACTCCCGGGAAAGAATAGAGGGTGGTAAATGGAAGCCACACTGTGCTGAGGCTACTCGTCTGTTGGAATAGCACTGAGAAGCTTTTCAGGGCTGGCAGTGTTAAAATTTGGACTATTTCGTATAAAAGCAAGAGTGATTGAAAGCAGAGAGTTCGCTGGTGAAACTTTGGTGTTATATCAACTAGAAACGGTAACACTGAAGGAGTAGCAGGTTTTTCTGAGGAAGAGTGACAGCAAAAGAGTTCGCTGGTGAAACTTTGGCCTTACATAATCTAGAAAGGGTAATACTGAAGGAGTAGCAGGTTCTTCCGAGCTTGAGTGAAGAGTAAACGGAATACTTTACTCAGTGAAGAGTGAGCAGAAAGTTTTACTCGCAGTGTATGAAGGGTAAACGGAAGACTTTACTCAGTGAAGAGTGAGTGGAATGGCTTACTCACAGTGAAAATAAATCTATCCTTTATTTAGTGGAACAGGCAGAGTAGCGAATGTTTTATGTTGTTACTAACGAAGAATTTAATGAAAAGTATTGAGAAAAGTCATCACATTACCTTGTGAAGGGAGGGTCAGTCGCCGGAGTTAGACTGACGTCACAGTGTGCCGCGCTGGGGTTGGTGGAAATAGCGGGCATGTGTGACAAACGCAGATTGTAAAGGAGGGGTCAGTAGTAAGGAGTGATACTGCAGTCACAAAAAGGCTGTGCTGGGATTGGTTAAACCACGAGTGTGAGCCCGAGTTTAATTGGTTGGGAAAATAGAAGCAACGTTAGGATTGGACAAAGGAAAAAATATATGCGAGACTGGGAAAAGGCTTTTGTAGGGCATTGCCCAGATAGAATATTTATAGGATTTGCAGAATACAATTTTATACATCGATACTTACCCAAAATGTATAGAGAAGAGAGAAAAATGTCATTAATAAAAATAATGAAGAATTTCTTTAAGAAAGACAAGCCCATATTGACTAGAGAGGGGATTCTTATCCCTCCACCAAAAACACCTGCTTCATTTTTGACGATGGTGAGAGGTTATCATACCTGTGTATGGTTGGAGAATTGGATAAATTACACCAAAGGTGATGGAGTGTAAGCTTTCCCAGAATTTGGTACATTCAAAGGGAGAGCTCTTCAGAACTTGAGAATGAGAATTAATGAGTTAGAACCAAGACCTAGTTTAACTCAGTATGAGGCTTTGGAAGAATGGGAGACTGAGTCATATTAGAGAGAGAAGCACGGAAGAGGGAGAATGAAGGGATTTTTTTCCAAGATATATGAATGGATCACGAGAAGATCAAATGAAACAATGGGGAAGAGCTATGGTATCTGAAGCGTTATATTCAGTGTTGACAGCTGAAGAACAGACAGGAAGCAAGTGTAGGGTAAAAAAAGCACATGAATGTGACAGGGTATGGTGAATTAGAGGATGAATATTTAGAAGATATTTTACCTAAAAAACCTCCCCCATATCAGGAAGGACTCAATAGAGTAGTCACCCCAAGTGCCCCAGTATTAGGAGCTCCTTTAGTTCCACAAGTTTTGCATGATAACTTGATAAGTAAAGTACTCCAAGAAAAAGAAATTGAGGCTCTGAACAAAAATAGAGAAGAATTGATACAGAAAATAATTTAAAATAACTTTGCCTGCAGAAGCCTTGACAGTACATGTAACCATAGGTTCCTGTTATACCATTATTCGGAAATAAAGCGAATGTTTAAAATTCTCAAACTGTACCTGTCCCAACGAGCAACCCCACAACAGAAATATTAATAATGGAAGATCAAACTAGTGAATGCAGTTCAGTCATTTCATTAATGGATCTCCCTATAGGAGATTCAGTAATTGGAACTATAAAAAGAAGTTTAACTGATCATGGGAGAGAAAAAGGGGCAGTGGCACCTCCAATCACTAAAAGAACAATAGCGGTTACCTCAAAATATTTGGAAAGGTGGTCACAGGGAATAGAAAGGCGTAGTTCAGTCCAAAAGATTTTAGACATTTATAAATTGAAAGTGGAACTAAAGGAAATGATTGCTGGAAATGTGGGATTAGGGAGATTGAATGATTACAGTGAAGAAAAATTGTTGTTTGTATGTAGGAGTATTATGCGAAATGCAAAGGTGCATCATGAAAAATTGATGGAAATGGCTGCAGAGATTGGAGTAGATATAGGGAAGTCTAAGGTGTTTGAAAAGCCCTATTGAGTGGAATTCACAGACAAAGATTTGGAAAACATGAATGTGTCTGGTAGAAAATTACAAAAATGAGCTAATGAACATTTTGCAGAAGTGGGGAGATATGGCAAGTGGAAAACTAGGTGGACAAAAAAGAAGACGGAAGCAAAGGCTAGGGAGGCGTCAACATCTGCTTTCTAAGTGAAAGACACAGAAAAGGCAGAGAGGTTGTGTCCCATGAGAGAAGTACCTGGTGGTGGATATGTACATGTCCCATGGAGCAGACAGGATATATTGTCATTTATAAATAATTTCCTGAAATTGAAAAAAAAAAACGTGGAGTGGTACAAACAGGGTGAGAGGTTTGTGAAGGTTTTGAAAGTTTTGTTGAAGGACCTGGATGGTTTGTTTGACATTGTGGTACCTGGAGATTTATGGACAGAGTGTAAAATCACAGTTGATTGGCCAAGTGAGGAATATCCAAGAGATGCTAAAACAGAAGCACCCTCAGATGACGTGATGAAAAAATATCACCAAGTAATTACTTTTTAAAAAGGGAAAATTCTCCCAAAAGAGACAGATTGGGTAAAGATAGACAGGACAACTCAAGAATCAAATGAGTCTGTACATGCTTATTATGAAGGCTGTTACAGGTGTTCAAGCAGTACAGTGGTTTTGAGAATATCGGCCAAAAGAAAATGGGACATTTTGTGTATCAGTTTGTGTATAGCTTGAAACCAGAGATTATTCAAATGATTCAGCAGCATTTGCTTTGCTGGCAAAGCAAAAGCATTGACGATATTTTAAAGTATGCCAAATATTGTGGCGACGATATAGAGGCCAGACTTAAAAAGTTAAAAGAGAAGATGATGTGGGCACAAGTGAAATTGGCAGAACAGCAGGGACTAAAATTAAATGTAGAGACTGATAAGGAGTTGAACCGGAGTAATCAGGGAGTGAATAGTGGTAAATTGAGAGGACGAATGAATAGAAAGGATGCGAAAAAGAAGTTTCCATGTCGCGGAAAGCTTGGACATTGGAGAAATGAGAGTAAGAATATTCAGAATAATAATGAGCCAAATCAAAATTTAAACCCACAGACTGGAGGGGTTGTGAATCAGCCACAGCAGGTAGTCAATCCACAGTATCAGGTAACTCAATCTCCTATGCCAAACTTTGTGAACCCTCAAAGACACGGTACGGACGCCGGATTTCCAGAAGGAAGTGGTAAGAAAAATTCTGTGGTTTCACAATATCTTTTGAAAAGAAATGACAGTGACTCAGATGATTGACGGTGCCTGAGCGGGGAGGAAGAGGAGTGCGTACTTGGCGCATCCTTGCCGGTAGATCAGTCAGGTCCATTTATAAATGGGAAAGTGGAAGGTAATGATATCACTTTTCTATTGTATAATGGTGCTACCCGTTCCACTGTGAGAACAGCAGACATCCCAAACCTACCCCTCTCCGGAGATAGTATCCAAATCGTTGGTGTTTCGAACCAACAAATTAAAACCCCAGTTTCAAGGCCAATGGAGGTGCATATTGGTAATTTCAAAGATATGCATCGATTTATTGTGTGTGATTCCAGTCCTGGAAATGTATTAGATAGAGACCTGCTGTGCAAAATGAATTGCACAATCTATTACACACCGGATGGTGTTGCTTTCCAAATCCCTGATGAAGATCTTATCTATAAAGTCATGCTCGCCAAACAAGGTACCGAAACTAATGAATTGTTTTCTCTGATGACTCCAAATGAATAACCAGAAGAGTTGAGAACTACAGTGAACCCAGAAGTGTGGGATTTTACAGGAAAGGAAATTGGATTAATGGCAAACATAGCTCCAGTAAAAGTAACTGTGAAAGAAGGTGCAGTTTACCCAAACACTAGACAATATAAGATAAGTCCAGAAGTAAAGGCAGGAGTTGCTTTAGAAATTAAGCGGATGATTGAACAAGGCATTCTTAAAGAAATAATGAGTAGTCCTTGTAATTCGCCCATAATAGGACTTAAAAAGCCTAGTGGAAAATACAGAGTAGTACAGAATTTGAGAAACATAAATAAAATTGTGGTGTCTTGTTGTCAAGTAGTACCTAATCCTGCAGAGATTTTATATCAGATACCCTGGAATGCAGGCTGGTTTACAGTAATTGATTTATGCCAAGACTTTTTCTCTATTCCTTTGCATCCAGATAGTCAGTATCTGTTTGCATTTAAGTTTGATGGCCATGTCTTGGCATGGTGCCGAGTTCCTCAAGGGTATACTAAGAGTCCCTCAATCTTTAACCAGATTTCTCTGCTACTTTAGACTCTGTAGCGTCAGCTCTACCTTGCTATTTAAAGGCAGGTGCTGCTACTTGTATGAGCTTAGTACAAAGTGAACCTATTGTAATGGGACATACAGTTAAAGTTTTCGTCCCACATTCAGTTGGGATTCTTCTAACCAGAACTCAAACTCAGCACCTTACTCCAAGTCGGATGACTAAGTACGAAAGAGTGATTCTGGGAGCAGAAAACGTGACAGTGGTGAGATGTACAGTATTAATACCTGCAACTCTACTGCCAGATCCTACCTATGAAGATGTGATGGATGAAATAGATCATGATTGCTTAGATGTGAATGAGCTGTGCACAAAGCACAGACCTAACATTAGGGAAGAACCCCTGAAAGACCCAGATCATGAGCTATTTGTAGATGGCTCTTGCTTGAGAATTGAGGGAGGAGGACTTAATGCTGCCTATGCAGTTTGCAAACTTTCTGGTGTAATTGAAGCATCCCATTTACCAGGAGTAAAGTCTGCACAAGTAGCTGAATTGATGGCTTTGATTAAAGCATGCAAATTTGGTAAAAATTGGAGAATAACCATATTACTGACAGTCAATATGGTTTAGGGACTATGCACGACTATGGCCAGATTTGGCTGCAGAGGGGATTTCTGACTTCTTCAGGATCTCCAATAAGAAATGGGAAAATTGTGAAAGAGCTATTGGAAGCAATTCAGTTGCCAAAAGAAGTAGTGGTCATGTGTGCTGCTCACCAGTCAGAAAATGACTATTTGACGGCTAGTAACCGATATGCTGACCAAATTGCTAAATATTGTGCAAAAACTAATATGGCACTGAATCGAAAAATTGAAACAAGTGAAAACAGATGTCAACTTATGTTCTTCTCAGCTCCAGAAATGTGGGAGGAGGTGAGGCAGTTACAGGATGAGGTTGAGGTGAGTGAAAATGAAATCCTGTTAGGAGCAGGTTGCACCAGAAGAGCAGAAGACGAGGTATGGGTATACCCTGATGGTAGGCCAGTTATGCCAGACTGTTTACTTTCCCCAGTTTGTATCATGGTGAAACTCATGTAGGTAGGGATGCCATAATTAGACTTTTCAGACAAAATTGGTATAATCCAAAGTTCAGGGTGGTCACTGAGAGCCTTTGCCAGAAATGCTTAATTTGTCAACAGCAAACCCCAGGCAGAAAAACAGTAGTCAGTTGGGGAAAAATTGGAAAGGCCAAAGGTCCATTTGTGAGGCTACAAATAGAATTAATTGAGTTACCTCCATGTAAAGGACTGAAGTATGTCCTTTTTAGAGTGTGTTTGTTTTCAAGATGGGTGGAGGCATATCCCACTAGGAGAAACAATGGTCTCACAGTTGCCAAATTATTGTTGAGGGAACTGATCCCACGTTTTGGTTTCCCAGTCACTTTGGAATCAGATAGAAGACCGCATTTTAACAATGAGGTAATTTAATTAATCTGTGAAGCATTCAAAATTGATCAGAAACTGCACTGTGCATACCACCCAGAGGCTTCTGGAGTGGTTGAACAAATGAATGGCACAATCAAATCGAGACTGGCTAAAGTGTGTGCATCCACATCATTGTCATGGCCAGATGCATTGCCTCTTGCGTTGATGGGACTCCGAAGTATTCCTGATAGGAAAACCGGACTTAGTCCCCACAAGATCATCATGGGAAGGGCAATGAGACAAGCATTTATTCCTGGAAATAAATTGATGAGTATAAATGATGATTTGGTATTGGACTATTGCAAAGGATTAGCTGACCTAGTGTGTTCTGTCTCTCACCAGGTTGGAGAAGATGCATTTACCAGGCAGACAACACAAGCGCATGATTTAAATCCTGGAGACTGGGTGGTGGTGAAGAAACATGCCAGGAAACCGTGCCTAGCACCGAGGTAGGATGATCCTCGTCATGTCATACTGGTTATTTCCACTGAAGTAAAGTGTGCAAGATTACCCAATTGGATTCATGCTAGTCATACCAAACAGGTACCAGCCCCTTCTGAGTATGAACAACTGACTGAGACAGTTGAAGTAGCTGAAGGTTGTGAAGTCGAAGAATCTAGAGAGTTGGATTCTGAAAAATTAGACTTGGAACAACCGAGCACAAGCCAGGAGGGATGGATACCAGCAATTGATATACCTGAAGAATTATCCAAACAAGAAGCAGAACAAGATTAGACAGACAGGACGATAGTAGGACCAGATAGTTGTAGAAGAACACGCTCAGGAAGAAGAAAAAAAAGCAAAACCAGAATCTGAGTAGGAAAAGACAGGGAAAGAAGAAATTACTTAGGCAGATGAAACTGAAACTATTTTTAATCCTGAGGAGGGACAGTTAGGAGAAGAAGAACACGGTTGGGCAGCAGCCAAGCAAATTGCAATAAGACCTGACCAGGACCAGTCAGAAAAAGAAGAACAAGTTTGGGTGGAAGAAGAAGGACAAGCTAAAAACAGTCCCAAACAGGACCAGCTAGAAGAAGAAGTACACGTTCAGGTGGATGAGATAATAAATAAAAGACCTGAACAGGAACAGATAGAGAGTGAGACAACTGAGACAGAACAAATTGTGCCAAACCCCTATAATAATAAAAGAACATTGAATAAAGATAAAGAGGGTGAGAGTGCAGTACGAATAAAAAGAGCCAGAAAAGGTGACAACTGGCCAGGAGGAGTGAAGAGATTGAGATAGTTCTGAAAAGAATAATTGAAAAACGAGAACAAGTGAATGAGATCTCAAGTCAAACTAGGACAAGACAAAAGAAAGAGAGAAACTTACGAAGAAGTCCGAGATTGAAAACTCTGAACAATAAATATCAAGCCCTTGAATGGACCTACCGTATATTGGAAGAGTTTGAGAATCTGGACATAAGAGAGGAATCTGAAAATCAGAATCCTACATTAGTGAAAGAAAAAGAGTGAGATTTCATTAAATTAAATTCTGAAATTTCTGGGTGCTAAAGTAAGAGGAGAAATGATCCTCTCGGATTAAAATGGCAAGAAACAGAGTTACTGAGCAACCAAAATGAAATTGTGTACAAAGATGTTATAAAGCATTCATATGTAGTATTATAATAGTGATACTATTATGGTTATTTTTAACAGTAGCAGTTCCATTACTTATGACAACAAACAAGAAAAATGACACAGGATCTAATGAGAATACAGCTACATATAAAAGAGATAGGGTAGAATAACAAGCAGCAGATGAGACAGATTTCATCCCACAGTGACAGATAATGACACATCATTAAATGTCTTCACAAAGTTATCAATAGAGTATGTTGACACAATGGAAGTTAGTGATTGTTATGTCTGTATGAAATTACCAGTGTCAGTATCAGAGGGAGTCACATACCATTACATACATTTGACATATGGTATATCATGTAGTGTATTAGCAAGTCTGTTTTATGCAACTGGGAAATAACAGTATTATTATTCAAACTTAGATGTAGTATTTACAGAACTTCCTATTCAAAGGAACATGAATCCTGTATTTAGTGCTCAGAGTGCACAGTTCACCGGTGATTTCTTCCTGACGATGAAGTCTATAGATTTAGTTAAAGCACATACAAACAATTTAACATGTACATTACGTGACGAGGAAAAGGTATTCTTGAATTTAGTTGAAGAAAGAAGGCAGGACTTCCAAAGGAAAGCTGTTGAACATAAAACCCATGTTCCAACATGGGCTGAAAGGAAGGGAATTTCTACCGCTGGCAAGGCTCAAGCTGCGATGTCCCTACACTTTGTAAAGAAAGGGAAGATCTGCATTCACAGATTAAAGACAGATTACGATAACATATTTATCGGTTCCAGTAAATGTGAACATAACTTCCTAATTTTGGGAGGTTGGGGACTAAAAGGGGGAACTGAAGCAGTATTTCTGGAAATTTAATATGTGTGTGGCAATAATGTTTATTTCAAGCTACCCGCACAGTGGTATGGAAACTGCTACCTGGGGATTGTATTTCCGAAAATTTACCACATAAAAAGAATCACTGGAAGCAATGAAAACTCTAATGGACTAACACAAACAAAGAGAACTAGTTTTTCAGAAATTGTAGGTGATATATTTAGTGCAATAATACCTTCAGTGGGAGTCAGACTAAATGCACGTAGAATTTGTTGGTTATCAACAGTAGTTGATCGTATATCGACTGATTCTGCTGGAGGTTTCTTGATGATCAATACAGAAATGGTTGCAATTAGATCAATGGTTTTACAAAATCGTCTTGCAATTGACATCTTATTAGCAAAAGAGGGCGGAGTCTGTGGGATGTTGAAAGTTCAACATTTTTGCACTTACATTCCTGACAAAAGTAATGAAACTAAGGGGTACATAAAGAATATTACAAAATGTCATGAAATTTTGAAACCACTGGAGGTTGACAGTATGTGGGAAAGACTAAAAAAAGTGTAACTTCAATAGGGACTGGGTTTAGTGATATAGGGAAAAGTCTAACAGGTCAAATAATGTTTGCCCCTAGTAGGTGTGACAATAATAACATTAACAATAATGATTTGGTGTAAATGTTGTAGAAGAAGAAGAAAATATAAAATACATGAAAAAGGAAGGAAAAGAAAGAGGAAAGATGATGAAATAGAAATGGAGGAAATGAAAGGCAAACTTTATAAAGACATGAAATATTTTGAGAATAATGAGAAAGAAGGAAAAGTGGAAACGGAATTAGAGTTTAGAGAATACTGAAAGTTGGTATCTGTTTTAGGGTGGGTAGTTTATGATAGCATAAGATGCCATCAGAGAGTGCATTAATGGAGCAGGGACTCATTTATATGAGACTTGCTCGGATTCAATTCACTCGTTTTAACTTATTAACATGAATTATTAATTGTGTTTTGTGATTAATCCTTGCATATTACATTTACATAAATAAGACAGAGAAGCTTGCTTATGTGTTTTCTAACCATTAATATGGATAGCGGACTAAAAGCGCGGCTCTAACAGTGAAAACTTTACTGTGCATGCGTCAATTGCATCTACGTAATATGACGTTTAACAGCTTTGGAGGGAATTTTTCGCGCATGAGCAGAATGCACTAACATGGCGTCTATAAGACCAACATGCATGGCACCTGCTTTGCTATTTAGAAAACGCTTCATTCATTAAGTGCTAATGCAGGGAAAGTACTAATGAGTAAAGGGAAATAGAGTAGAGATAGGTGGTATACAGTGAAATCATTTATTTCTTGAATTAATAGCTTTTCTTTTTTGACCTTTTATTATTTAATATTTTGGACCCTCTTGCCATAACCCGAGTGATTGAGTGAAAGCATTCTGTGCATGTGTGACCTCTACTTCCCCTCGAAGAATGATTCCATGATTGGACCACATCCAAGGCCATCGACCGCTAAACCCTGGGAACCCAGATGTCAGAAGCGCAGTGGCTGAAGTCATATGAACATTATTGATAAAAATGTTTCAAATGTGAATAAACTCGGGTGGGAATAAAGTAAAATGCATATTAACAAGGGGATGGGGTTGTGAACAAAGAAAAGATCTATGCCATCATGGTGTGATGACCAAATGCCCTTTGCCTGTTCAATCAGAAATCGTATCTTTACGAGATTGCAACTTTAGGGGGTGGTACAGGAATCCCAAAAGGTATAATTAAGGTAATTTAGTTTAGTTAGTTGGGGTGTGCGTGATCCTGAGAGAATCCTGAGAGGGAAGATGCTGTTGGAGTTATTGATGATGCTGATGAGATGCTGAAGATGATTCAATTAGAGTGTTTCTGATTCTAAAGCAATTCATTAGAAGAAGATTGCGGAAGAATCTCAAGGAGGAAGAGAGTGTCAGAGAGGGGTATGACTTGTTCGGTGGTCTAGAGAGGTTCACTGTCCTGTCCTGACTCCTGTCCTGATGTCTTTGTCCCTGATCTTTCCCGGGGACCCTTACCAGCCCTTTTGCCAAGGGTTGGTCTTCAAACCATCTGGGGTAACTATACATTTTGTATATTTCCTGATATACTGCAATCTCCATCCTCTCCTTTCTGAGCAACATCAATCTATTGAATTTGTGAGAGTATTTGAATTGATTGAATCTTCCTCCCTAATGATTGAAGGTGTCTGTGGTGTATTTGAATGGTTCACTCACATTTAAACTTTAGATAAAGGTTTTGAAAACTTCCTGAGTCTGTGTTTATTATTATAGATGAATTATTTCATAGAGAGGTTATGTGCATCGTCACCATCAACTAGTTCCAACTAATTTGGTTAATCGACCAAATGGAAAGAACGTATTGATCAGTCATAATGATTAGGAAGAAATACGAATTATTGCAGTACTGATCAATTCATGAAATAAACAAACAACCCCCAGCGGCTAACCAGGTGAATTTGAGTGTATGTGTTATTAATGGGCCCAGGCGAATATATGGTATTGGAGTATCTGTTGTTGGTGCGCCGCTGGATCACTAGGGTTCAAAATCTACTTCTAGGCACTTTACAAAAAAAGGTTCAGTTTCACTGTAAAAATAAAGTGTGTCCACGTTGCGTTTTGAGCCGTTTCCTGTCTCGGGCACTAGGCCTACCCACGCAAGTACGGTACCATTTTTATTGGGAGACTTAGGGTATCACAGAATTGTAGAGCAACTGTTATTACCTATTGACTTTCGATGCATTTCTGCCTTCCAAATGAAAGACAATGTGTAAAAAAAGATGTCATTTTGAAAAATGACATTTAATTCTCATGCTAGTGTGGGTACTCACAATTTTGGAAATGTGCAAATATCTACGGTTTCTAAACTCGATATTTTGTTCCACTTTCAGAAATACATAGGTGTCTTTCACACCGATTTTTCCATGTATATATTTTCCCAAATTAATTGCTATATACCGGGCACATAATAAAAAATCATATCAAGACGCTGCTCAGTTATTGGCTCTGGGCTCATCGGGTTCTGGGTGAACCTACAAGTCCTATATATCCACACAACCAAAAAGGTCCAGCGGATGTAACTATATATTGCTTTCAAACAGCTGACATAATTAGAAGAAGTTACAGGTGAAAACGTCGACACAAATGGCTGTTTTTTTCTACTGATTTTCAATTTTTCCTATATTCAACAGTTAGTTTCTATAAAGAAACCTTGAAGGATCCACACAAATTACCCCTTGCTGAATTTTGAATTTTGTCTACTTTTGTAAAATGTATAGCTTTCCAGGATCAATTATTGCTTTCATACCCATTTCTACCATTAACTGGAAAGAGGTTGAAAGCACAAAAAATAGCAAAAATAGGCTATGTCCCAGAAAAATGCCAAAAATGCGGAAACATTTTTGGTTTTCTGACAAACGTCTGCTTGTCCCTGAAAGCTGGGAAGATGGTGATTTCAGCACCACAACTCTTTTTTTGATACCACTTGCATGGAAAAACCAGACGCTTTCATCTGTAGCCCTTTTTCCCATTTTTCCCCCCCCAAAAACAAAATGTTGCTGTATTTTGGCTAATTTCTGGGTCCCCTCCAGGGGAATCCACAAACCCTACATACCTTTAGAATTCCCATGATGTTAGAAAAAAAGGATGAAAAATTGGCATGGATACCTTATGTGGTCAAAACGTTACAAGGTCCTACGTGTGAACTACCCCAAATGGCCAAAAAAAGGCTTAGCTTGGGGGGGGGGGAGCCTAGCAGCGAAGGGGTTAATGTAAGATTGTTTTTTAATTTTTATACAGGTTATTTTATTTTATTTTTCCCATTTCATCCGGCAACAACCCAGTGTCTGCTATTATTCCATTGTCACCTGCACCTCCCTGAGTGCCATAGGCCAACTTGATAAGGCAAACAGTTACATCTGTATGTTGTTGTTGTTGCTCCTTCTTACCCTTCCTGAGTGTACACCATGAAAGGTTATGTTGGTTTGGTTTTATGAATGGATACACTGTATTGTTAACTATTTATAATAACTTAAGTAGCCACACTAAATTATACAGTTTGCTTTTACTACTAATTGAACTGCAACAGAGCCAGGTTTCACTGATGTTCTTCTTGCTTGTTTACTTTTAGGTGCACAAGAGAAGAGACATCACCCTTAGTACTGTCAGAGAGAAGGCCTGTGCACAGCGTGACGCATGACTGACTACACTCTTCAGCTTTTGAAGCTAAGTGCCTCAGCCAACTGACAACTTCAAGATGCCCCCAAAGAAATGTGTTGCTAAGAGAGTGGCCAGTGGGGAGGAGAAGAAGCAGATTTCCGCCACTGGCGTGCTGACCAGCATCTTTTTTGTCAAACTTGTGCCTGCCGCACTGGCATCTGGGGAGCAAGATGAGAGCAGCACTCCTGCTTCAATAGCACCACCCTAACCTAAGCCCAGGAAAATGTCTGTCAGTGAGGAAGCCACTGAAATCATGTTGACGCGACGAGTAGTGACATTGAATTGGATATGCTCCTTTCACAAAGCAGTACAAATTGTTTCAGGAAACAGAGCAAAGCGGACAGCAGCCGCAGCCAGCAGTAGTACATTTGCCTGATTCTGGAGCAGGACAGGAGGTTGCACTTCCTTCCGAGCAAGAACCTCCTATTTTAGAATCATTAGCTACCAGATCCCCAGCAGGGAAGAGGAAGGGAACTACTCCACCACCCTCTCCAAGCACCACTTCTGATTATGATGATACGGACATGGAGTGGACACTGGCAGAGTCCAGGAGACAACAGGAGAGGCAAGGGAAAAGAAAAGTTCCTGAAAGACTCATACTTATGGAAGGGGATGATGAGGTGGATGACGATGTAGATGCAGTCATTGTGGAAGGTAACACTGGGGAGTCTTATATTGATGTTCCATCTGCTCCAAGGGATGTTGCACAGGTAGCACCGCCGCCAACTTCCATATTTGCAAAGCCCCAGCTAAAACCTTCACCAACCCCTACCTCAGGAGAAGCAGAAAGGCAATCAATGACATGCCCACCTACCTCCAGTTCTTCTTCAGGCATTGGCAGTGGCCTAGTAAAAAAGTACTCCTCTCCAGTTTGGGACTTTTTTATGGTTAGCAAAGAGGGGGAGAACATTGCAGTATGCAGCATTTGCAATACAAATGTTCATCGAGGTAGGCGGGTACACATTATGGTCATGGAGGTCAAACGAACCATATGAAAAAACACTACTAAATCAAGTGGGATTAGCTCTTAAAATAAGTGCTGAACATGGTGGTGAGGAGAGCCGGGGAACATCAGCTGCAAGTCCAATCATGGTGGAATCTGATGATGAGGAAGAAGAGAGTGACATCTTCACAAAAGCTGCCCTGTCCCCAGCAATGCAGCAGCAGAATCACCCACCTTAGTAGCTTCACAATGGCACAAGAGTCTGAGTAAGATGAAGACACCACAGCATACATTGACTTCCCCACCCGGACGCACATTGAATCTGCCACCACCATCTACTTCTCAGGCCCTATCATCGACTCTATTCAACATCTATGTCACTCCACTGGCTAGTATCGTCAGATAATTTGGTTTTACTTTGGTCTCATATGCTGATGACTCTCAGCTTATTGTATCTATATCTAAACATCCTGAGGCGACTGTCATCAGCTTCCATATCTGTCTGTCAAAAATCATGAGCTTGATGAGCCAAAATTTCCTTAAAATTAACACTGAGAAAACTGAGGTAATGGAGTTTGGCCGGGGCCTTACCCTGTGGAATCAATCGTGGTGGCCCTCAGAGGCGGGTGAATGTCCATGTCCGACCCTTAAGGCTAGGAATTTAGGAGTGGTGTTTGATACCCAAATACAATTTGCTGGCCAGATAAACCACCTAACGTCCTCATGCTTCTTCTTATTAAAGACCTTGTATAAGATTTTTCCCTTTATTCCTCATGAACTCAGAAAAACTGTGTTGATAGCTCTAGTTTTTTCTAAAATAGATTACTGCAACACACTCTATTTGGGAATCGATAAGGCCCAATTGACTAAACTGCAGTCACTACAAAACGCAGTGGCTCGATTACTAATAAATATCCCTAAAAGTCATCCTACCGCCGCTGGTACAAGAGCATTGCATTGGCTTCCTATTCAGCAGCGAGTGGAGTTTAAGGCCCTCTGTTTGGCCCATAAGGCACTCTACGGAGGTGGAGCTGGGGACATACAAAAACTGTTTGCCTGGTACTCCCCCCCCCCCGAGAAATCTAAGAACCACTAATGCAGGTCTTGTACAAATCTTTAAAATCTGTAGAGCTAGATGGGGAGGTAGGAGTCTATACCATTGTGCAGCTTGCTTGTGGAACAAGATGCCAATTACTATGAGGTTGCAGCCAAACAGACAGCTTTTTAGGAAATCGCTAAAAACCTGTCTGTTTCCTCACAAATAAGTAGTAAGACTAATAGAGCAGCCTCCTTCTCACACTCCTCAGCGCCAAGACGCCATGGAAATTGAGCGCTTTATAAACCTATTTCATCTTTATCTTTATCTAAAAGACGCCAGTGTTAGTGAACCAAGAAAAATAGAAAATCCAGGCTACTACTCCAGGCATGTTTAGGCAGGAGGGGCCCTACGAGCGAAACCACTTAACTGCACATTTGCACAATCTACAACTGGCAAAAGTGCTAGCGCTGGACCTCCACTCTTTTTCTTTTGTTGAAGGATTGGGATTCTTAGAATTTGTGCCAGTCATCTGCCCAAAATGGAAGGTACCAAGTTGGACCTTTTTTTGCCAGAGTTGCTGTTCCAGCGCTGCATCATGATGTGCTGCAATTGGTTGAGCAAGATTTGCAGCAAAGTGTTGTTCACACCATCCACCTGATGACAGACATGTGGACCAGTTGTCAGGCAACTGATTACATGTGCATCATTGCACACTGGATCTCTTTTGTAGGGGTTAAGCAAAAGATATCTTCAGGTCTTTGCCAGGAAGTAAGTTTTAAGAGCGTTCGGCAGCATGCAACAGTGGCCATGTTTGCAATGAAGAAATCGAATACAGTTGTAAACATCCTGAAGGAATTTATCAGCAAGGTTTATAAATGGCTGCGACACCGATGTCTCAGATTAGGATTTGTTGCCACGGACAATGGCAGTAACATAGTCAAGCTCATTTCAGTCGGAGGCAATTTCAGGGTCCTGTATGTCACTGATTGCATCAACCTGGTAGTGCAAGACTTTCTCTAAAAAGAAGACATAGTCAGTAACATGGTGACCACCAGCAGAAGAATCTCCACTCATTTCAGTCATTATTTTAAAGCCCGGAAGCAATTGCGGATTATTCAGCGTACAACAGAGCACAACTTAAAGCCCTGGAACTTGAATTATTTCATGTTGAAATGTCTGTTCAAGCAGTACAAACAGATCAATGATTATATTACTCTAAGAGGAGGGGATGCAGTTGGGAAAACTCTGACCATGGATGTGGAAAATGGGGCCTAGTCAAATGTCTGACAATTATGCTACGCCATTTTGAGGTTTTCACAAGGGAAGTTAGCAAGGAGGACATTTTGATGGGCCAAGCTATCCAGTTGTCGCATCTCCTACAGGACCAGGTAAAGAAGGTGCCTGAAAGATTGCCCCCGCAGGTGTGAATGAAAACACAGCAGCGTATACCTTGGTTCGGAGCTTTGTCCTTTGCTTTGGTTGTAATTCAAGGCTGCAACATGACATCACCCAGTCCATAGAGTATACATCTGTGCCACACTACTTGATTCAAGGAACGATAAAATTCTGCCCACTTTAATTCCTTTTTCTGAAGGGGATGTTTTAAAATACAAGAGGTGGATTGTAGAGCAATCCAGAGACTTGGAAGAAGAATGGCTGGAACTTCGAGTCCCACCCTGCAGTTCTAGGGTGCCGCCTTCAACTTCCAGAGAGGGCAGTTGTGTTCCGCAGCAGTCAACATCACCATCAACCAGAACACCGGCAACAACAGCAATAGAAGGACTGGAACCAACCTTTGCATTGTACTGTTTCAATTGGCAGCGCTCAAGTCCAGTGCAGATGCAATGGCAAAACAGGTTGAGCAAGTGGCAGCACCAGTGACCATCCACAGGATGTTCCAGGAGCATCTGGATGATCCAAAAGAAGTCTATGTGGATCAAAATCCATTGATGTATTGGTATTGGAAGATGCACCAATGGTCAGAGTTTAGAAGGCTGGCAATAATGTATCTGGCTTTTCCTGTAGCCAGAGTGTCTGCTGAGCATGTGTTCAGTGCAGCTAGTGCAGTTGTTACAGCGAGAAGGACCAGTCTCTCACATCAAAACATGGAAAGATTGACTATGATCAAAATGAACAAACATTTTATACTACACAATTACACCATTCCTGAAACAGCACAGGCGGAGGAGGAGGATGATTGGTCAGAGATTAAATCAAGCGTGTTAGCTGCTCAACTTCTGGGTGAACCACCTAAGTTTGAGGATGAACTCTATTACCGGACTAAGTATGCCAGTTCCCCCATAGAACCTTTAATAATTTTTTCGTTGAACTTCTATCTTTGCAAAGAAAAAAGCAGCCACTGGAACATTATTATTTTTGAGTCAGATTTATGCTGCCCACCATTTTCTGCCACATTTATTGCCAGATTGCAGTTGGCTTACCCCTTGCATGCCTATTGCCTATCCCTTGTTGTATCACTTAGCACTAGCAGGCCTTCCCCCAAAGATCGTTGATTTATAAGAATGCTTGCCAATACCAAATTCCAATTTGTTGCCTGCATCAATGATGAATACCTAATATCTAAACTGCACATGCTTAGATGGGAAGAGGTAAAACTATAACTATTGCATTGTTGAGTGAGTGATGATTGCTGATTCATGTGGTGGCAGGCAGTGAGGGAGGGTGTTGAACTGTAATGTAGGAACTTGCCTGAGATGATCAATTTGCAATGTTTGGGGCCTGAGTGATGGGTGATCATTTTTTTCCTGGAGGTGATTGGCCTTTACAAACGTACTTAGTCAAAATTAATTAACCTGTGTGGTACACTCTTATGATTCTTCTGTTTTTTTCATCTAGGATGGCTGCCCAAAACAATCGTTTGATTTACAAGACTGCCAAATTCTATTCTGTTGCTTGTATCAAAGGGGAGTTAGTGTACCTACCACGGTGCTTGGATTGGAACAGGCAACCATTGCACCAATGAGTGATCTAATTATCGAGTGACTTAGTACCGCCTTGTCTTCATTTGGAACCTCCCATGATGACTGGCCCTTTTACTTGTGTTTTTACATGGTATGTCTTATTTAGTCTGTACCCTTAATGAGTTTATCCTACTGCAGGCACGATATGCTTTCCTGCACCATGCACGCTTTCACGTTCCAAGCAGCCCGGAACAATGATAGCCGCTTCTTTGAAAGTAAATAAGTCTCTCATTTTCAAGAATTTGAGCTATTTGCATTTTAAATGATAATGCCTTTTATTTATGTGTTAATTATCAAATTAGATAAATAAAAGGCATTGTCTTTTGCAATGTCAATAGCTTAGACTCCCGCAAATGTAAGACCTCTTGCAATGCAAATGCTTGTTTTGCTCTTCCTCTAAGTCTATTTGATACACTCCTCATGAAGCTTACTTAGCTTCTGTCCTTCTCCTTAAATCGAAAATACAGTTTCTATTTTACAATCCGCAGGCCTTCTAGTCTCTTGCATGAATTAAAGGCAAAAGCTGAGCTCAACACTCCTTCTTACCTTCTGGACTATTCCTGAGAGGTACCCAAGAGTGGACATTCCATGGGAGAAGGCAGATGCACTACCTAATGTTGCAATACAATATCATTTTTCTCTTAACAATCCCATTTGAACAACTGGGTGGGTGAGTTTACTCTGCAACCTCGTAAACAGAACATTTAGCTATCTGATAACTTGGGTCTCGAAGGCAGAAGGACTGTTTGTAATGCATTTATCTTTACTCAGTTATACTCATTCCTTTGCTTCCTTCAACAACAGATTTATGGTGAATAATGTGCTGCTTTTTGACCAGATGAATGTCGTCCTTGTGTAGTGTCTGTCTTTATCAAACCTTTTCCCAAATCCCCTTTCCCATCCATGCATCAAACCCCTTACCCTCTTTCTCCGGGCTGTCTGATTTATTGAGGTGTGACTTAATTTATACTATCAATGGATCACACTCTTGGTGAGACGGATGTGGTGAAAGCAACACCAACTTACTGCAGGATCTTCTAAGCAATAGCCCACACTGGCCCCATTTACCCAACCACACATGACAAATTATCAGTATTTTAGATAAAGAATGAAGAACATCAGTCGTCAGCATCATCATTCAGGCCTTGTATTGCATAACAGTACACGCCTAACCTAAGCTTGTCCACTCTAGACTTTGAGTCAATTTTTTATAACTTGCGGATTTCGTGAATATTACTAGCTCCCTATTAGCCAAAAATGACTAGTATTGTTATTTTTTGTATTTTAGCACTAGCAAGAATTCTTGTTGTTTCACCATACACTACTCTGGTGTCAATTATTTGTAAAGCTTTGATATAATATAACCCACTAACTCAGTCTTTTTTTATTTCCATTTAGTAGCCTATGATGGATAATCAATCATTCCTACAGTTGGAGCTCGCCTGGGTGGAACTGGTAGTGGGAACTCACTTGTGAAGTTGTGATGCCTTCCTTGTTATTGCTTCGTGTATATTCAGGTAAGACAACTAGTGAAGTGAACTAGTTAACTTCATAAGTAAGTAACTAACTGCTACTATTGTTTATCTAGATTGAACGTTTAGACAATATAGGTCATGTCAGCATTCCCCCTCATGGTCAAGATAGTTAGAGAAGTATAACTCTATAACTAAGCGCTACACTCGCTCTTACAAGCACATATATAGGCTGCGTAAAAGCTGAAGGCAGTTGCAAAGTAAAAGTAAAACAAACTACTTCAGGCATAAATTTGGATGAAATTAAATACTTTCCAACTTTATTTTTTACAAAGAAACCCACCCTCTTCACCCTCACAACATGCCCATGCATCTCCCCAAACAAACAAACCCATGCCCCAAAGTCCCAAATTCAAAATTTCCAAAGTAAGTTAAACCTGGTCCCAACTCCCTTCCCACTCTCTTCACCCAGCCCTAACAACAACAAGTCCCTCCCACCAAAACAAAAAAATAAAAGGGGGCTAAAAGTGGACATTTCTGATGTAAGTCCAGAGCTGGTCCAGGCTCAGCTCCATTGTGGTGAGCAGGTTCTCGATTCAGTCCAGTGGCTGCAGGATGCTGCACAGCAACAGCATGGTGTTTTTAGTGTGGAAGGGTGTGGCAGCAGTTGAAAGAAGCTGGCATTGCACCAGTCAAGGCATGGCTGGGAGGCTGGAAGCTGAGGGGGACCAGCTGCACCACCTGCCCGAACTCTTGCTGTATACGCTTCAGCCTCTGCCGCCGCATATGGGCCGCTATCTCCTGCCTGTTGGGTGCTACGGGTGGGTCATCAGGAGTAACTATATTGAGAAAATTGAAAAAAAAAGAAAAAAGACAAATTGTAAATAATGCCGTGCGCAAACAATTGTTTTCAATTACTGGGTGACACAGTAGAAGTACATTGCTGGTCCACTAGGGCCATTAGGATGTTTATGTTTTAGATTAGGAGAGTCACAAGGCCAATTTTATGCTTTACCCACACATGCTCTGAATAAAAAGCACCGACTATGTGGCATGAGGTAGAATAAGACCGGATACAAAAATTGTGATTAGATTATTTTTTTCTTCTAAAGGCTTTTCAAGTAACTATAAACAGACACTTTGAGTTGAGAAATAAATTACCTCTCATCAATGAGTACAGCCTTATCCACTATGGAATTCAAGTTGTGTGTTGTGCTAAAATCATGAAGCTATGTTCATTGCTAGCCAACGCGTTGGGTATTTTGCTACTGTCTGTAGCAGGGGCAGCTGTAGATGGCAATTATCTATTTTTGATTCGAATGGCCCTGCTCTTCTCCAAATGCTTTTCTCTTTCTACCTTGACTTCAAAGAGGCAGATGAATAATACATTAGATACTAAGTAACACACCTCATGTATGAAATGCGGATATTAATATTGTTCTGGGAAAAATGCTGGACTGCTCTACTGGGAAAGGAAGGAATGATCTATATAGATTGTATTTGGCACATTCGTCTCTGTGTATCCCATCCGCCAAACTTGACATCGAATCATGCACTTACTCCCCTTTCATTCAGTGGCCTTACCTACCACCACATATTATTATTTCCAACAAATTAATTCGCTGGGCAGTAAGCAAGGAAAGGAAACTTGACTTGCTCTACTGCAGGGTAGGGTAAAGGGATTAGACAGGTAGGGTAGAACTTGTTTGATATAGAACAGAGGGGCCACTACACTGATGATGGAGTTGTCATTGTTGGCTAATTCTGTTACTGTACAAGTCAAAAGGGAAAACTCTAAACAGGTGTAAAAGAAATCTGTTATGGGAAACCATTACATATATTCTAGAATCACTTCTCTTCGCATGGATTTAAAATGGAATGAGACACATGACAAGAATGGAACTTCCAATTTGGTAGGCCAGGACGGAACTAAACTTAGGGTAAAATTAAGGAGTGAAGTACTAAGAAGTGGTGACTGAGTGGGCGAAGGGGAACAACACACCTTTTGTGTGTGGTTTGCAGCAATGCATTGAAAACATTGTTTATGCCTCATTAACTGAAGCAGATGCACATGGCACAGCCAACACTGCAGTCGTGAATTGACCCATACTGCACTTCGGTCATAGGTGGCAAAAATGCCATGGGTGGGGAGGGGGGGTGAGGAATGATGGGTGGGATACATCTGGCACACTTAACAAATATAGGGAGTCAAGGGAGTAAAACCACTTTGAACCATACCTTTGATAACCCTACATATACAAAGTAAGCAAAGTAGGTGAGCAGTATGTTCCTCACGAGAAGAGCTGTTTTGCTTATTCATCCAAACAACCCAAATATTCATTCATCCTTTCATTCTAATTCACTCATAGATACCACAAATATGCTTTACTTTCTCTCATCCAGTCTTTCATCAAAATTTCTAATCCATTAAATTGTATCACTGTGAAAAAAATAACTACATACACAAAGTCACAGAGAGAGCACACTACTCACTGATATCACTGATTCACTATAGTAACAGGAGAACAGTTTGCAATCGGTCCTTAATTATTCAGCCAAAGCGAGTGCTAGTGATGAATACAATTAGGTAGTGCTGAGCACCTGCCTAGAAGACACTGGAAACTGGATCACACAATAATATTCCAATGTAAACTAAACATAACTTACCTCTGAGTGTGAGCAGCATGCTATTCAGAAAGAAATGTTAGCATTGAACATAAAAGAGCAAATAATTAATACTAACCAAGCCCTGGAATCTCGACGCCTAGCAGGTCATGTTTCCGGTCCAGGATGTCCGCCCAGCAGTGCTTCAGCTGCTGCACAGTGCGCCAAACCTGGCTAGTGCACTGCACGCACTGGCGCACCCTCCCCAAGCACAGCCAATGCTCCCACAGGGGGTATCCGCTACTGGGCCTGCTGCCAGCTTGAAGGGGAGGTGGCGCTGGACAAAAAAAAACATTGCTGTCACCTCCTCCTCACCAAAGATTACTCAGGGCTGCACACTCTGTCATGGCGCAGGGTGGGTTAGAAATTAGAATAAAAAAAACAAGGGTAAGGAAAGAAGAAAGAAATAAGGAATTAAGGGGAATAAACAAAAAGTCACTAAACACACACTGATATAAAAAATAAAATGTGGGATGGATTAGTTTAAAAAGTGGAACATTTGGCAGATTTAGGAGAAATTAAGAATAGGCCCAGCAACATATCAGAGAGCAGAAAAACAAGACGGTCGTGCCCATGCAGATTGCTTGGTGCGATCACATGTGTTTTGGAATGTGAGAACGCAAACAAGAACCACATGGTGCCATTCCCATACGATTTGGATACGAGAACGCACTCTGCATTCCCATTGCAATGTGAACAGATATGCCGGCGAACTATGCCCACCAGCAGAGCTCTGCGGAACGTGGCAGAGTTTTTTTGCGACTTTGAGGAGTTAGGGGTAGTGCAATTTCGCAAAACTCCACCCACCCCAATGTACATGTGATTTGGAGGTTGTGCATTTCTCTCCTGGTGTATGTTTGGTCGTGTGCATAACTGTAGTGTCTGTCTAACTCAACATTCTTACAGGAAAGCTGTTAGAGGCTATGCACCTGGCTCTGCATAAGATGCCTGGTTGCCCTCAGAGCACCATAGATACATTCAGCTGCTAGAGACAGCATGGCAGGTCATGCACATGCCCCACTGACCCCACAGTCCAGTTGGTTAGATTTAATTTGCAGCCCTTTCAAAACCGAGAGAGCCAGAGCCTATGCTAGTCCAGGATGCACGGTACCACAGCTTGATAAACCCCCCATTTTTAGAGTACTTTAACAAGGCATATTCCCGCACTTTAGGGTACCATAGACCTCTGTCAGAGTTCCACATTTGGAAGTATCAAAGTCAAGGGGAACTCGAACCTTTGGGCAACATTGTGTCTTTTTTTAGAGCTCGAGTGTTAGAAAGCCAGCACTGTCCGAGCCTAAGAGATTCACATTCACAGGCCTCTGAGTCGGGATCCCGTGCCAAACTGCACATATAGAGAGACTAATACACAAAAAAGGTGATAGATCAATACCCAAAAATTATCAACCCATTTCGCTGATAAATAGCACCGCAAAATTAATCAGACGTGTCCTACTAAATAGATTTGAGGATTGGGCCAATCAGAGGAATATCCTCATTCTGGTGCAATATGGCTTCAAGAAACACAAAGGCACTGTGGATCAACGTTTAAATTTACATTTGATTGTCTCCAAATATACGGCAGCTAAAATGGGAAAGCTCTACATGGCGTTTATAGATTTGACAGCAGCCTTCGACTGCGTTTCCCACCCCCAATTATGGTTTATTATGGAAAAAATGGGCATTAAAAAGCCCTTATTTCCATTATAAGACAACTGTATGCACAAGCTACAGCCTGTATACGCTATGGAAATAAGGGAGAATGTACAAAGTGCCTTAGGACAGAAAGTCACTTCAGTCCACGGAAGACACTTTCTTGAAAAAATTTGTAGCCCTTCCTAGAAGCTGGTCTTCTTTTAATTGCCACCTTGAGCTAGAAGAATCATATATAATTAACCAGGTCCGCCTAGCCACAATCCTGCTATGGCACTCAATCGGGCGAAGGGAATCATTACACTTAACTCAAAATATCACTAAGCATTGTCTTTCACTTGATAAAGCTCATAAGATGCCATGGATCTCATATGTTCAACGTAGTCTCACTATTTTAGGTCGACAACATCTTTTTGAGACCCCACCTACTTGTGAGTTAATATCTAAAATATGTATTAAAACAAAATTTTCATGCGAAATGGAAAGAGTAAGATATGCATAAAATAACTAAAAAAGAATGGTTTTAACTTATTTGAACATACCTGTTATCTCTGAGGGAACAGTTTCTTATCTGTCATTTGCAACAAACCGTCAGCATCCATTTGTACTGTTAAGGTTTAGATTAAATCTTATCCCCTGCATGTTAGGCTATCCTTCTGGTATCTACTCGCAACAAGCTTTGACTTTTTGTCAATGTGTTGGAGTTTTGACTCAAACTGATTTGCACTTCCTGCTTTTCTGTAAACACTATGCACTTTATCAGAAATGTTTTATAGCTCCAATCATGCGCAAATATAAATTTAGGCAATGTCGAGTAGCGTTATATTTTTTGCAAATGTTACAGGATCATTTTATCTGTTATTCAGTAGCATCTTTTTTATTGTTAGCGATAAAAGCAAGAAGGCTTATGAAGTAATTTGGAACCAGCTATCTTTTAAATATGTGTTTTTATCTGATTCATTTTAAATGCTTCTTGTCTATGATTTTTTATTGTAAATTGTGCTCTGTGTTTTTATGATTTATGTGCTTTTTATATTGAATAAAGTATTTTTGATGATGAGGGACTAAGGGTGGCTGAGCAGTACTTCGCCCAAGTGTTGAACTCTGCAGAATTAAGCAACATTTTTCAGTGACTCCGGGGAATTCCGTGGGTTAAAACTCTGCGTGCTTCGCCCACACCTAATTGAGATATGTCGCGCTTTTGTCATCAATTCAGAATGTTACCACTCTAGTTGGTCATTGAAACACTGTGGAAAAGCTGCAGTTGATCACCTGGGTGTTTACTGGCAGGCTGATGCTCATGTTGAAAGTACATTTCAGTCTGCATGTCATCTTCAATAGGTTCACTGGGAAAATCATGAGAGAAAACGGTTTTTCGCAATCATGGCTCCTCAAATCCCAGCAGAGGATCAGCATTCTACACAGGATAAAATCACCTTAGAATACATCTACATTTCAAAAAATTGTATTGTGACACAAACAAATGATTACAATCTTAATCACACTTTATATGTGCTCCTTTTGTCACCCTCAAAACCAGCCGTTCACTCCAATGCATTTCAATGGGGGCCATCTCCTAAATTTCTGTAATGGCTGTCACAGCATGCTGTGTTGTGGCTAACCAATCAAAGGGGGGGTCCCTTCGGGGCTGCTCACATGCCCTCTTTAAGTTCAGGGTGTGCTCACCCTGAGCCCTTGTGTTTTAATTTGTTTTCAGGACACCGGGACAATGCCCCTTAGTCCTGTAATGGCTGCCACAACATATTGTTCTGGTTGTGACCAACCAATTAGGATGGACTAGTCCTCTTAAAAATGGCCAATCAGAGCACATCTGGATAGTAACTGTCCATATACCTATACGTTTCGAAGCTTTATTTCTTAAGGTAAAAAAACCTACTGAACTGATTTACACCAACTCACAAAAAGCACACATCTTGCTTTCTGTCAAATTTGGTGTCATTCCATTCAGCTGTTTTGGCTGTGTCAGCGCTGTTTAAAATTCCCTTTAGAAATTGCAAGGGGATATCGCATTTTGGGATTTACTCCACCCCTTTTTTTCTCAGCTCTCACTTGATGGATCACTCTGAAATTTTGTGAATATTCGCCAAATGGCACCAACGTTATTAGCAAAAGAAAACAATCCATTTTCTATGGTAACTGGTTGAAACTATAACCACACAGTGGGAAAGGCCACTGTGTATTGCAAGCACAAAAATGGCATGCATAAGGATAGAAGGAAAAACACAAGGAAGGTGACTGGGGTCAGGAGGAAAGAAGGAGAAAAACTAAATTGGAGACCAAGATGAGGACGGAAGACAGGCTTTAAGAAGGTAGTCCAGTGAGGTTAAAGCTTTGAGGGCACCTCTCGGAGCTCTGTGTTGCCACATCACTGCAGGAGGGATAGTCTTGCTGTGTCCTAATGTATTAAGGAAAAATGCAAGGAAGACTGAGAACAGAAGAAGAGTAATAAAGGCATACAGGGTATCTGCCTATTCAAACAACAAGATAATTGAGTAAATTATGAATTACTACTCAAGGCAAGATTTCATGACTTGAAACAAACGTAAGTATAGAAGCTATGCTGGTGTGTTTACCAGGAATGAGAATGATGTGATAGGTTCAATACTTGTTTAGTCAGTACTCTTTGTAAAAACATAGTTCTACCACTGTGCCTTTTAGTCGTATTATGCTTCAGCACTTCAAGGTGATCATAAAACTTGAGATATACGTTTGCAGGTTTCTTCAACTCTTACAATCATCCAATATTTTCTTTCTTGAATACCTAGTAGGGGTATTGTCACCAGTAAAGAGATGGCTCAAACATAAAAATGGCCAAGGGTGGTGGAATGGAGATATTGAAAGACAACTCAAATTAAGATTCAGGACAAAAGACAGAGCCCAGTGTAAAAAAAAAGAACAGGTGAAAGGAATTGAGAACTTTAAAAGCTAATTTTGCTGCCCTCATCACCGACTTATCCTTCTTTGGCACAAAACCAAATTTGAAAATGCAGTAGCACTGAAACCACAATTCCCGCCTTGACAGCAACAACTTCCTACACTTGCATCATTCAAACTTTATTTTCCGATGTAGCATAAAAAGGGCTCCTGTACTTGAAGTCAATATCTGAATTTCCAACATGGGAGCATTATTATCTTTTTGATCTGTGAGTGGCTTTCCATATAGTCAATCAATGATCTGTCCTAATACTCCTCACTCACACGCTGATGTCACTTAAACTGGTATCCACAGCTGTATGTTGCCCTAGCGAGGTCAACAATATTGACCTGCAAAAATATTACATCCATTACACCCCCTACCACTACTTTACCGGTAAGTATATTTGCTTTTATTAACTGCAAGTACAATTACCACGCTTTGTAATGGTTAGGTCAATCAGGTGGTTGCGATATTTTAGTCATGCAAAGTTTCACAACTAAGCGTTGGACCCTCCACCTTTCACCAGTATTTTTTTCTTCCGTAGAAGTCAGCATCCCTCCCACATGTCGATGTTGCAAGCAATGCTTAAGCACAGTTAACCACAACATTATTTGAGTGCAACTCTGAACTTCACACATGACACCACATGACATAACACAGACCGCTCTATGAAAATACCCTATAAATCCCATGAACGACAAACTCAGTAGTTATAGACTTGACCACCCAGAAAGCACTTGTTAGGAGGAGAAAAGAGCTATACAATACTACAATACAGTACGATTCAATACTTTTCCTCATTATTTCCAGTCAAACTGCTTTATTTTTTACCTTCTGTACAATACATTTTTATAATTATGGAACCCTAGAGAAACCAGATTTTAGAACGAATTGGTCCGTAAAGATTTGCAAGCAGATGGGCAAACAGGTACTGGCAAACATTAAGATGACAAACTATAGACTGGAATCAATTCCATTGTTTGGGGCATATCAGCATTGAAGAGGTCAAAGAAAAAATAATCTATTCCTTAAAATGAAAGAACAATTGTAAGCCTGTAGAACAAAGAATCGATTAGTCCTCCCTTCAAAGGCACTGGCCTGCCATTATCCTCCTGAAACAGCTTCTGCTTCACTTGAACTTTATTTTGAAGTCTTAGCGATAGTTCTATGGGAAAGCTGACGCAATGCCATAAGGTTCCGCAACATCTTGGCTCGCACTTAAATGGACTTCAGTGAAAGAAAAGTGACCCACCCAGTCCTAGTAACTGCACCTACATAACACTCCCTTTCAGTCACTTGCAGGGTTCAGTCCTCGCACCTATTCTATTCAAACTTTTCATAGAACCCCTATTTGAGCTCCTGGCCACTAGGAGCATGAGACTCCATCATGACACCAAGAATACCTAGCTGTACCTCAAGCTGTCATCAGCAATGACATTCACCACAATCATTCTCATTTTAGGCTCATTCAGCACTAAATGTATGTTGTATATCTCAAATTAAGGCAAAAACAGAATTTGTTCTCCTTAATGGAAAACAGAAAACCCAATTCATTCCTGGCATTCAGACAGGAATCTTGCAGGTTTGACCCTCATGCAATACACAACTTCCATCTGAATCTAAATTGACATCGCCCTCTCATCCAAGACCCTTGTCACTGACCACTCTCTGTGCTTTCTAAAACTTCTCGTGAAACTGAAATATTTTATTCCAAAATTTTATGTTAGCAACACCATTCAACTCTCATGGTTCCCACAGTGATAGTCGAATGTCCTGTTGAATGTTTTTTGAGAATTTGCACATCCCCCAAGCTAGCACTGCCCTAATTAATCAGACAGAAAGTTTTATCACATCATTCACGTTTGCATTTGTGCACTGATTTCTTCTGCCAGTTATATAAAAATGAAAATCTACAATTTCCTAGCAAACCGGACCATCTTGCTAATGAGCTTGAGAATTCAGGTACATACAGAGTCAACATAGATCCCCAGCAAATGCAGGAAAGCAATTAGGAAAGGATTTGAAGACTGACATTTTCCTGCCACATGCGCACACACTCCTAGAGAATTTTTCCCAAAACCTAACAATGTACACATCTCTCTTCTATTTTAGGAAGGTTTTAAAATTAGCAATTACTTTCATGAACTATTCATAATTTAGGCAAAAGTACACATAGTATGCACAGTATATTTCTCAAACAACTTTTCTCCATGAGGGTTTACAATATATATATTTTTTTAAAGTCAAAATAAATGAATGTATTTTAACCTTATTTGCTATGGGCTTCTATTTTAAGTCCTTGCCTCAATTATTTTCTATAGACATATGTTGCAGTACCAGTGGTTGGCCATGACAAGGTTGAACAAGAATGTTGACCCAAGATCTTCTAGAATACAGATGAGGTAGCAATTGGTGGCAGGTTTCACATCTACCAAATCTCCAATGTCAGCATTCTGTGTGTACATGCATTAAAAAGCAAGTGCTGTGGGGTGTAAGTGAGTGTAAGCTGCATTGTGGAAAAGCGGTACAAAACTGAACTGGGGTGGCAGAGTGGGCTAAAGAACGGTGATGGATCAAACCCAGATCTGTTGACTGGGTGTGAGTGTTTGATTAGTTCTGATGCTCCGTCTATCACCACCCCCTTTTGTACCGCATTGTGTAAAAGCATAAAAGCAGAACATATCTGGCTCTGTTCCTACTCCCATCTTGAATGGATTTCCTAGCATCCATTAAATGGGTTTTTGAGAGCAGTTCATGGCAGACTCTGAACTAGACTTTGCGTTCTTCTTTGCATGAACTCTGAGTGCAACATCTGGGAAAAACAGAACATCATTTATGACAATAGTAGGGGTTACACACTTTTTAAATAATACTTCATTTACTTCTCCAAAACAGCAGGAAAAGAAATGCTACTAATATAAATAAAAGTTGGTAAAAATGATTGAGTAAGGAAGAAAAGTTACATGCCTGTGGTAACAATCTTTCTGGTGGATAATGTATCTACCTGCAGATTTCTTACCACTAGGGCATGCTTAGGCATCAGATTGGATCAGAAACTTCAAAGCTCCCATGATGCCAGAAGGTGGCGCTGGCTTTTCATTGATACTGTAAATGGTGTCTGGTGGCATCACCAATGTTATATATCACCCACCCTGAAGCAATGTCAGTTTTGTACAATTCTTTTCAAGCCTTCGAGGAAAAAGGTAGATTGACATCAACAGAGTTGTGCTGCACCAAAAAAGTTGAACTGGAATCTTATTACCCTTCCCTGTAACTGAAAAATTCAAATAGGGAGGCAGGCAGTTTGGTGAGAAATCTGCAGGTAGTTTGAGTATCCAGCAAAAATATTGTTACAGCAGATACATAACTATTTCTTCTGATGAATACTTCTACCTGCAGAGTCCTCACATGCAGAACAGATTACAGAGCAATACCTTGCAGAAGGAGGGGTGTTGTTGGATGGTTAGACAGAGAAATCCTGCAGAACCAAAATGGTGAAGAGTCCATCCCTAAGTCTTTAGGATCTAGGCAGGAGTGCTTGGAAAAAGTGTATAGGGATGCCCACATCGCTGTCTTACCAACCTCTGATATGGGAATGCCTTTGGCAAGGGCATAAGTGGTAGGTTTGGCCCTAATGGAATGGGCCTGATTACTTCTGGAGGGTTTTTCTAGGCCAAAACATAGCAGGTGTTAATGCAGAAGATTATCCATCTTAAAGGGGGTTCTTTAATACACTACTTTCATTTATTGGCACCACAGTTGTCAACATAAAGTTAGTCATGCAGCCTTAAGTCTTCGGTGTGGTCTAGATAATAGATCACCGCTTGCCTGCGATCAAACTGATGCAACCGCTCCTCCTCCTTAGTGAGATGGGGTGGGCAATAGAAAGTTGGGAGAGTGATGGAATGACTCAGATGGAAAGCAGCCCTGGTTCACAACGCCAACTTGTCAGGGTAAAAAGAGGTAAAGGGGAGATGGGAACTGTGGGCTTCCAATTAGCTTACCCATCTGACTGGAATAGCCTTATAGTCTTCATAATCAACATTGTCAAGGGACAACTATGTAGGTGCTCAAACGGAGTGCCCCTAAGAAAGGTGAAAACTAAATTAAGGTCCCACTGAGAAACGACAAATGGGGTTGAAGGATAAATATTTGACAGCCTCTTTAGAATTGCATAACTATTGGGGATTTGAAAAAAGTTTACTGGTCTGGCAGAAAGAGGAATGCAGACAATACGGCTAACTATACCTTAACAGGGCCTATCGTCCAACCCCTCTAACCAAGGGATAATGCATATTGTAGGACCAGTGACAGCTTGGCTTGTAAGAGGGCCACACTATTTCCCCACACCAAGAAACAAAATTGAACCATATGCCTGAATAGGCAGAATTGGTGGAGGGGCTACACGCTAACAAAATGACATCCACCACCTCCAGTGGCTGCTTAAAAGAACTCAGATGTCCCTGCTCCATCTCGAAGCATGTAGATGGAGGCCTCGGTGAATGGGGTGAAGAACCGTTCCACCTGATTGAAAGAGACTTTCTGGCCTTAGTGTAAGCAGCAGTGGGGGATATGTGGAGAAGATCTGGAGGTCAACATACCACACCCTTCTCGGCCAATCTGGGACAATGAGTATGACTTGGGCGCAGTCTTGGCGGATCTTGCTCAGAAACCGAGGAATCAAGGCTATGGAAGTAAACACGTAATGCAGGTGAAAGTTCCACCTCAGCTGAAATGCGTCCCACAAAGCTCCCTTCAACAGATACTGGAGGGGGGAAAACTGCTGGCTTTAAACATTTTCAGAGGAGATAAACAAGACAACCTGAGGATTGCCCCACTGGGTGAAGATGTCCTGGAATATCCCAGGTAGCAGTTGCCACTTGTGATCGCAAGATAAGTCTGACCCAGGCTGTCTGTTCTGAAATTTGGAGGCGCTGCTAGGTGGTTGGCGGTGAGACAGATCCCTTGACGGTGGCCCAAGCCAACAGTCTCAATGCTTCCAGGCAAAGGAGGTGAGACCATGTTCCCCCCTGTTTGTTTATATACCACATCACAGCCGTATGGTCTGTCAAGATCTGGCTAGACTGACCTTGGATGGCTGCCTGGAGCACCAGCTAACTGGATGATATAAAGGACCTGTTCCTCTGGAGATCAGAAGCTTATGATATCTAGATTTACCAGATGAGTCCCCCCAACCCTAGGTGGAGGCATCCACCAGTAATGCAGTCACAGATGGGGGGGAGTGAAGGCCATTCCACATGTCAGTTTCATTATGTTTCCCCACTAAGACACCTCTGCAGTTGCACTGGGGGAAAGCATGTTGGAAGCCAACAGGTATTCCCCATATTGTAGCTACAGCCTGAAGAGCCACCACTGCAGAGCCCTCATGTGACAACATGCATGTGTGACAAAGAGAATTCAGGAAGCTAGCAGACCTAAGAATCTGAGGGCCTGTAGAACGGGAACTCTTGCGCCGTGCTGAAAGGATGGAAACATCTCCGGAATGTCACCAATCCTTTGAAGAGGAGGAAAGGCGCAGATTTCAGTGGTGTCTAGTACCGAACCGATGAACTGGAGTCATTAGGAGGGCCGCAGATGAGATTTGGCTTGTTGATTAAAAAGGCCAGACCTGCAATAGGGATACTGTCAACTGCAAATGATGCAACACCATCTCTTGCAAACTCGCTTTGATTAGCCAGTTATCCTAGTACGGGAGGATAGGGATGCCCCACTGTCAGAGATGTGCAACTACCACTGCCGTCACCTTTGTGAAGACCCGAAGAGCGGATGTCAAGACAAAGGGTAGTACCTCAAAATGTAAGTACTTACGATGCAACCGCAGGAAAGGGATATGGGAAGCATGCTTCCTGCAGGCCGAGAGACTCCATTCAGTCTCCAGGCTCCAACATCAGTAGAACGTGAGCTAGGGTCAGCATCTTGAACTTCTCCTTTCTGAGGAAGAAGTTTAGGTCTCTAAGGTCCAGGTTCAGATACAAACTGCCATTTTTCTTGGGCACTAGGAAGTAATGTGTGCACCAACCCTGGCCATTTTTATGTTCTGATACTAATTCCACAGCTTCTTTCATCAGAAGTGCTGTCACCTTTTGTTGAGGTGTGACCGGATGATATGGGGTATGGGAAGAAGGCAGGGGGGTGCAGACAATCTGAAGGACCCACTAGTCCGAATGATGAATTTCCTGCCTGATAGAAAAGAGGACATTCTCCCTCCTACAGGGTCCTGATGAGGTTGAGAAGTAAAAGAGGTTTGCTTTCCTGAAGGTGCAGTGGATGAGGAGGAGGGTTGCTGACTGGAACCTTGATCCCTTCCTCTGGATCTACCTATGTACTGCCTGAGCATTGTATTGTGTTGCTGCTGTTGACTTTGTGGCTGATATTGGCACCTGTTACAAATGTAAAACCATTGGTGAATCCACTAAAACACTGGTATTGATGATAATCCCTCCAGGCGGAAGGTGGTTGTAAGCCCAGTGAATGAGCGGGGGCTTACGGGTCTTGCAGCACTGTAATGTGGAATCAGCTTTGTCGCCGAACAGGTGTGCTTCATCAAAATGTAGGTCCACCAAGCTCTTCTTGACATCAGTGGAGAAAATCGAGGTTCTGAGCCAAGCGTGACTCCTGATCGATATTGAGGTACCCATTGCATTCTGTTTGTTCTAAACCACTACTTGAAAGTGCTGGTGCATGTCTTATGGGACATGGAAAACCAGCATTTGGATCATATCCCACAGGGCATGTGTGTATTCTGCCAGGATATAGTTAGCATTAATGGATTTTAAGTAAGCCTTTGTGGGGAACTCCACTTCGCTCATGGAGTTTGCAGAGTTTTCTGCCCTCCGCGTTACGCTGACCTTGTGGAGTTCCAAAAAACTCTGCTCCGCATAATGGAGCAGATTTTTTTCCTCGCTGGTCAATATCAAGTTGGCCAGAGCAAGTGAAGAAAATCCACCACCTGGTGCTCTTTTTCCTCATTCACGCTCGTCAGCGTCAAGTTGGCGAGTGCAAGAGAGGAAATCCACACCGCGCGAGATTTCTCAATGCGGATAGACGGATTTCTCAATGCGAGTGGCTATGTATGCCCGCATTAAGAAACTGTCCTTTCACGTTGAGAAAGCTGCTGCTCAAGCAGAAAATCTACTCGAGCGGCAGAAAGGAAGTAGCGCCCACTTGTGCTATGCATGGTCCCATTTGCGATAATTTTACAGCGCGGACAAACACAGAGCGTTGAAAATTACAGAGAACAGCATTTTTCTAATGCACTCTGCCGCTTGCGGAGCTCCGCATAGCACGGCGGAGTTATATTTGCACTTCACGGAGTTCTGCATAGCGGAATTCAGTGAAATCCACTCAGGCTTAATTTTAACGCCAAGCTGCCTGTAGAGAAGGCCTTTTTTTCCCCATGGGTCTGGGTACCACGACTCACAGCAGTGGGTTGGAAGGTTCCTCCCGATTGCCCAGAGAAGGAAGCTTGTGTTTACTAGGCAGTTAGGAGAAGGATGTAACAAGAGGCAAGGCAGACTACTCGGGGCAGGGTGACACAGACAGGCAACCAGCCTGTTAACCGCCGTGGCCAAGGAAGATCACAACCATGCTCCCAAGGCTGGATCACAGAGGGTCTCATTAAAGGGGAAAAGGGGATCGGTTGTAGAAATTAATGGAGGAAGCACCTCCGTGAGGACATTAGTCTCAATTTCTACAGCCGGAGGTTTCAGATGTAGAGACTCCAGCAGCTTTCACTATGACCTTCTGTAGAGACATGATCATAAAGAGACATCACCCCAGGCTTTAGAAGTCCAGTTGGGTATTCCATAGCCAATTCGGAGGAGGAGTCTAGGCTGCTTGCAGATGATAGGCCTTAAAATTCCCCGTGTGTATTTTCATCCAAGTCCATGTCCATGTCCAAGTTGTCTGAGTCAGTCTGAGTCAGGGCCAAAGAACTCATACAACCTCCCTCAGTATTGCACCTCTGCAATGAGGCACTGGGGATTAGTACAAGAATTTATCTCTAGAGGGTTGTCAGGCATTGGCGCAGGTGGCATCCATGGCAATGGCACTGTCCATGGTGTTGTTGTGCAAGACCTGGTCAAAGAATTCTGTGCTGGCATCAGAGCCACTGGAGTGGCACAGGGACAATGGGCATAACCAAAGGCCAGCCATACGACATTAAAGAGCCAACGGTGAGGCCAGTGGGTATTGATGCCTTAGAAAAATAGAGTACATGTTGTTCAAAAATGCATCCAGTCCGAACCAGCCATCGGGAACTCAGGGTAAACTGGCATTGGTGCAGGTTAGGTGTATTGTATCTGTCCTGGCGCCGAGGAGCCCAATTAACAAGGAGCCGTGGAGTCACCAGAGTGGGCCATTCGGAAGGATTATCACATACTGAATGTCAACTAACTTCGGATCCAAGGATGAAGGTTCTGTCAGAGTAAGAGAGTGACAATGGGACTTTTCTCTAGTGTGCTTACTTGCTCTTCTATGGTTTCTTCTTCTTAGCCCTAGAGGAAGAAGATGAAGATTTGAAACAGTGCCTGGAATGGTTCTGGCTCGGCTAGTCCCCTTTGGCAAGAGCCATAAAGAGTTTCAGTTTGCACTTCAAAATGGCTTTGGGGTGCATGCTTCCACATGAAGCACAGGCACAGGAGTTGTGGTCCGACCCTAGGCACCATAGGCACATGGTGTGAGTGTCTGTGATGGACAGGGTTTAAATCCTGACACCTTGGAGGAGACAGGATTGGAAAAAGTGAGGAAAACTTTCTCAGAGATAGCGAGCCCTGGATCTGCATCAAAGGTGCAGGAAAAAGGGAACTGACAGTGTTGTGGCGTGGTGGTTGCTGACTGGCTTCAGTTACATCATCAGACACCCTTTCTGGCATTGATGCAAGGCCAGCGCCCCCTACCAGAGACATGAACGCTTTGAAGTTTCCAGATCCGGTCTGACGTCTGGGCATGTTCTACAGGTGAAGAATCTGCAGGTAGAAGTATCCATCACATATACCTGCATTCTGGAAAGCCAAAATATTATTAAGATATCCTCACTTAGGTAAGTGCTCTCTGTTTCTTCACAATGTTTCTTTGACTCTTTTCAATTCTTGATTGCTTTGTCTTTTATAAAGCTTTAGGTAGTTAAAAGGCACTTCAATATGGAAAGAATCTGCCTCTTGAAGGACATTTCACTCCACCTATTGGCTAGACCTATAGGATGTCTATGTCTCCATTATGGTTCATTAAAGTCACCATGAATATCAGCAGTTTAAAGGGCTGCAGGAAAAAATTCAATTTAGACACCCCACTTTTGAACTGTTATCCAACCCTTGGAGTTTTCAAATCTATCATACACAAGGGTGATTTATCCAAAGGAATATGTTTCATCATTTATCAGAATCATATTAATAATATTGCAGTGGCAGTCCTAATTCAAGGTGCAAATGGAGGCAACAGTGGATTTCCTTGTTACTCGATAAACATGTGCTCAGGGTCCAAGACAGGACATATTGGGTTTGATTCGGAAAGATAACTTACAAGTTTACACTTTCAAGTAAGTTAACTCCTTTTCGATATTCTCAAACTCCAGGCCTGAATCACAAACGTAACTTAAACTTCTGAGTGAGTTTACACTTATGAGTAATTTTACTACTTTTCTGTAGTCACAAACTCATGGCCTAATTCACAAAGGTAAACTTAGATCCTAAGTCTAAGTTTAGACATGAAGTCTAAGTTTAGACCTGTAGTCTAAGTTTAGATCTGAATTCTAAGTTAAGATCTAAAGTCTAAGTTTAGACCTAAAGTCTAAGTTTAGACCTGAAGTCTAACTTTAGGCCTGAAGTCTAGACTTAGTCATTTGGTCTAAACTTAAACTTCAGGTCTAAAGTTCGACTTCAGGTCTAAAGTTAGACTTTAGGTCTAAAGTTAAACTTCAGGCCTAAAGTTAGACTTTAGGTATAAAGTTAGATGTCAGTTCTAAAGTTTGACTTCAGTTCTAAACTTAGACTTCAGGTCTAAACTTAGTTTAAAGAGTATAAGGGCCAGATGTACAACCAAGCAATTTGAGAGTCGCAAATTGGTATGTAGTACAGTGTCTGCGACATTGATTGCGATACCCATGGGGTCGCAAATTGCATGCCTCATGCATATTCATGAGGCACTCGCAATTTGCGATCCCATTGGGAATGGCTGGCCCTCCCAGGTATGGTGGCCTGCTGGGCTCAACAGTCCTCCATGTCTGGAACTGCTTTTAAATAAAGCATTTTTTTTTAATGCAGCCCGTTTTCCTTAAAGGAAAATGGACTGCATTTAAAAAAAGAAAAAGGAAACATTTTTGTTTCATTTTTTAAGGGCAGGTAGTGATCCCAGGACCACTGCCTGCCCTTAAAAAATATTTTTAAAGCCAGACATAAAGGGCAAGGGGTGCCCTGGGGACCCCGTCCCATTTGCGAGTGGTTAACCACCCTTCTGTGAAGGGTGGTAAACTGCAACTGTTTTGCGACCACAATTGTGGTCACAAAACAGTCATACATGGTATTTGGGGTCGCTATTAGGAAGAGAGAGCTCCTTCCTAATAGCGAGTCGCAAATCCTATTTAGCGAGTTGCAAATAAATTGTGACTCGCTAAATAGGGTTTGTACATGGCACTGTAGGTTTTTGCACGCGCAAACGGGTCACAAACCCGTTTGCGCATGCAAAAACGGGTCGTACATCTGGCCCTTAGTTACTACTAAAGGAAAAACAGTAGTTAGTCCAGCACTGCCCATAGCCAACCACTGGTCCTGCAACACCCCCCAACAGAAAATAATGGAGGTTGCAGTACCAATGGTTGGCCAAGTCTGGTGCTGGAATTATTACTAAGTGTAAGTGACTGCAAAAGTATAGGTTACCTCAAAAGTACAGTTTGCAAACACTGAAAACTATTAAACGTACTTAAAAAAGAAAACTGACTCAAAAGTGTAAGTTACCTTTGTGAATCAGGCCCAGAGTGTCTGGTTCTCAAATTAGAAACATGAAGTAAAGGCGAATTGACAAGGCTTGTTTTTCGTAAGTTGATTGACATGAGTGATAGGTCTGTTGTCAACGTAATTATAAATTCTTCAAGCCCTTATAAGTAGGTGCAAACACAGAATGCTTCTCATCTTCAGAAGAATTTTGCTACCAGACATGGTTTCTTCATGGGTAGAAGAGACACAAGTTGAACTAGTGGTTTGCTGAGAAGTTGGTATAATGGCTAAGGCATGAATTGGTTGGTGGGAGAGGTGTGGAGCAGCAGCCAGAGCGGCTGACTCTGGAGCGCGGGGGTCATGGTTCGATCTCCGGCGGCAGCTCAGCTCAGCATCATGTGACTTTGGGCAATAGCCCACTTAATCCCCCCTACAGCCCCCTGCGCCTTGAAACCTTAAAAGGGTGATATTATCGCGCTTTATGCATATGGATTATTATTATTATTTGAGTCAGTTTTGGTTACATTTTGATTAGATTGGTCGATTGATATTAAAGATCAGTTCTCTTGAGTGCTCAGCGCTTTTAAAAATGTTTTAATGAAACCCTTATTTAATATATGAAGGGGATGTTTTAAGTAGGGAGCATTCCAAAGTGCAAGAAGCTATATGTTTCGGATTCACATTTTGTCGTTGTGATGGGTCACTGAATGAAATGTTGTGAATATAACATGCACAGTTTGTCTTTAATAAAATCTTGGGGGCAGATTTATGAGCCCCTTGCGCCACTTTTGCGTCACTTTTAACATGGGAAAAGTGACGCAAAAGTGGCGCAAGGGACTCATAAATCTGCCCCTTGATTTTTAAGTCCCATATCCTTATTGATGTGAGTACTGTGGTGACCTAAGAAAACCTACCCTGTATTTGAGTATCTCCTTGAATGGACTTTGAAAACAGTACCTGAAAGGTTGGATTGGATGAACCTGCAGGGGATTTGTGCTCCTCCCTGTAGTTCAAAGATGGGAAGCAGATTCTGAGAGGTGGGAAACACATGGAGTAGATTTCTGTGCTTCCTGGAATTGATTTTGGAAACAGCAGAAGTTTGAGAAACGGCAGCAAATTTATATGGTTGCTGGAACTGATTTTGGAATTGGAAGAACCTGGAGTGGATTTTTGTGCATCTTGCAATTGATTCGGAATGGAACAACATTTGGAAGTTACACACTCTCACTGGTGGGAAGAGTCTGCAGTGGATATGTGTACCCCTGGAACTGATTTCGAAAGCAGCATCCAACAGGTGAAAAGAATGTGCAGGTGTTTTGCGTATCTCCTGGAGCTGAATTTTGAAGCAGCACCTGAGAGGAAGAAGGAATCTGCTGTGATGTGTTTACCTCCTGGAACTGATTATGGAAGTAGCGCCTGAACGGTGGGAATAATGTACAGCGGATGTGTTTAGTTCCTGGAATTGATTTTGGAAGTAGTACCTCACTGGTGGGAAGAGTCTGCAGTGGATATGTGCACCCCTGGAAGTGATTTCGGAAGCAGCATCCAACATGTGAAAAGAATCTGCAGGTGATTTGCATAATTCCGGGAGCTAAAATTTGGAAGCAGCACCTGACAGGTAGAAAGAATCGGCAGTGGATATGTGTACCTCCTGCAATTCAATTTTGAAGACGCACCTGAGAGGTGGTAATAATCAGTGGATGTATGTACCTCCTTGCAATGATTTTGGAAGTAGCAACTAAAAGATGGAAAGAATCAGCAGTGGATGTGTTTACCTCCTGAAACTGATTTTGGAAGCAGCAGCTGAAAGGTGAAAAGAATCTGCAGGGGATTTGCTTACCTCCTGGAGTGGAATTTGGAAGTAGCACCTGAGAGGTGGGAAGAATCTGCAGTGGATATATGTACCTCCTGGCATTGACTTTGGAAGCAGCAGCTGAAAGGTGGGAAGAATCTGCAGTGGATATGTGTACCTCCTGGCACTGATTTGGGAAGCAGCGGCTGAAAGGTGGAAATAATCTGCAGTGGATGTGTGTACCTCCTGCAACTGATTTCGGAAGCACCATCCAACAGGTGAAAAGAACCTGCAGGTGATTTGCTTACCTCCTGGAGTGGAATTTGGAAGTAGCACCTGGTGGAGAAGTGTGGCTCAATGATTAGAGCGGCAGACCCTGATGCAGAGATCTAGCCCGGGACCAGGGTTCAATTCCCTGCCTCGGTGGGTCTTGGGCTCAAAATTCCACGGACCTGATAATTCTCACCTCGGTGCCTATTCCAATCATGGAGTCCCACTCTGCAACTCTGGGCAATAGCTTGCTTAATCTCCACAATGGCCCCCACAACGCTAAGGATGCCTGGCCTCCACCTTGGGGGTGCCCAGGAGTGGACGCCTCACAGGGAAAGGCCAGGATGGGTTCCACAGCGGTATTCGTACAAGCGCCTTGAGACCCTTGTGGGTGAGTAGTGCGCTATACAAATATCAAATTTACATTTAAAAATTTACATTTACATTTCACCTGAGAGGTGGGAAGAATCTGCAGTGGATATGTGTACCTCCTGGCACTGATTTGGGAAGCAGCGGCTGAAAGGTGGAAATAATCTGCAGTGGATGTGTGTACCTCCTGCAACTGATTTCGGAAGCACCATCCAACAAGTGAAAAGAATCTGCAGGTGATTTGTGTACCTCGTGGAGCTAAATTTGGAAGCAGCAACTGAGAGGTGGAAAGAATCTGCAGTGGATATGTTTATCTCCTGGAACTGACTTTGGAAGTAGCACCTCACTGGTGGGAAGAGTATGCAGTGGATGTATGTACATCCTGCCACTGAATTTGGAAGCAGCAGCTGAAAGGTAGTAAGAATCTGCAGTGGTTGTGTGTACCTCCTGGAGCTGACTTTGGAAGTAGCACCTGAACGGTGAGAAAAATCTGCAGTGGATTGGTGTAACTGCTGAAAATGATTTTCGAAACAGCACAGGGGAACTAAGATTGGAAAAACGTGCACTAAATTTGTGTGCCTCACACTATGGACTGTATTTAAAGCTACTGGAGAGATATCCAGACTAGGAGCATACAATGTAATTCTGAGCTCAGATCCTAGCAGGAGCAGGAAAATAATGCCCTAAAGCGTAATCCCACCCTTCACCTGGCTCCAACTCATACCTCTGGTCATCGGTGGCGGCAGCGAGTTCCAGGGTGGTTTCCACTGGATGGAGTTCTGGCAAGGTTTGGAGGCTGTCCTGGCTGCTTCTTCTCAGCGATGCCCTGGCAAAACAGACAGACGTTAGTTACTCAGTACCTAGCATAAGTCAGGGTCTCTTTTAGTTGCACAGTGACATCCAATTGAGTGACAGTTTGAAAACATGTGCAGACAAATTAACTTGAGCTTCAGCAGCCACATGGCCATTTATTCCAAGATGACCTTTTTTGCACTGTTCTGCTACTTCTGAAACCTGTGTGCATAAAGGGTATGTTTCGACATGGTATTACAGAGCATAGCGGACCAACAGGGAACTGAAGGATATCCCAATTGCTTGGAGTCTTGGAAGGATGGACACTCTGGAGGCAGGTTGGTCCTTTATTAAATTAAGCACTAACTGGCACATGCATCAACAAAGACTTTTGCGATTCCTTAATAGCGATTTTTAAGGAATCACAATTAAGGAATTGCAAAAGCCTATGCATGTAGAAATCGCTATAAAAATAGTGATTCCTACAAATTCCTTAATTGCGACTCGCAAATTGCGACTCGCAATTAAGGAATGCCGTCCCATTCATTCCTATGGGCTTCCAGGCCCATAGGAATGAATTGGAGATTGCATGAGCAATTTGCGAGTACCAGTAGGTACTCGCAAATTGCTCATGCAATTTCAAGGGTGCAAGAGTGTCAAAATGACACCCTATTGCACCCCTGAAATTGATCTGTGCACATATGTTGCACACACACATGCTCCGAGGGCATGTGTGTGCGCAACATGAAACTTTGAAAAATGCACAAAAGTGCATTTTTCACAATTTTTGCAAATTACCGTGAAGTTCAACTTCATGGTAATTTGCTCCCCCTATTAGCGAAATCGCTAATTTTTTCACTTTTATGCATTGCATTTAAGGAATCTCAATTTGAGATTCCTTAAATGCAATCGCAATTTAAGGAATTGCAATTTAGAGATTCCTTAAATTGCGATTTTAGCATTTGGGATGATGCATCCCAAATGCAAAAATACCGGTCGCAAAGGGACAGATTCTGAGAATCTGCCTGTTTGCGACCGGTTTTTACATTGATGCATGTGCCTGTAAATGCTTATATGTACTCAGACGCATCAGAAATATGTGCCTCCGCGGTCTAAGAGTTTTTTTGTGGAGAAGTGTGGCTCAATGATTAGAGCCGCAGACCCTGATGCAGAGGTCTAGCCCGGGACCAGGGTTCAATTCCCCGCCTCGGTGGGTCTTGGGCTCAAAAATTCCACGGACATGATAATTCTTGCCTCGGTGCCTATTCCAATCATGGAGTCCCACTCTCTGCAACTCTGGGCAATAGCTTGCTTAATCTCCACAACGGCCCCCACAACGCTAAGGATGCCTGGCCTCCACCTTGGGGATGCCCAGGAGTGGACGCCTCACAGGGAAAGCCAGGATGGGTTCCACAGCGGTATTCGTACAAGCGCCTTGAGACCCTTGCGGGTGAGTAGTGCGCTATACAAGTATCAATTTACATTTACATTTACATAGTTATGGATTTTCAGCACTTGTCTCTCAATCCTCTGCTGCATAATTTCATATTCAAACAAACTATTTTTTTCTTAGTCAAAATAATCAAAAGTCATTAAAAAAGCACATCAGAGTGATCACTGTAACTTTCTTTTAAAAAAATGTTTTAACTGTTCACCTTTGAGCTGCTGATTGCAGTATTCATGGGTTAAACCAGTATTAATGAGGTGAAATATTTGCCGCTCAAGTTTTAAGGTGTGTTAAAGTAGCAAAGTAGTACTGCAACTAAATGTGCCATATTATGGCCCAGTGTTTCTTGCCATATAGTTTAATTAACCGTGTCATATTGCCCCACCCCCAATTTACACTTAATCCCATTAGCCTTGCATCTGGTCAAAGATATATTTTGGACCATCTGCCTCTGAATAAAAGAGAGGGCCTGATTCACAAAGCCATTTGTACACCTGCATTTGACTTAAGTGGACAAATAACTTGTAAGTGGAAGCACCGTTTGGGATTTACAGAATGGGAGTTTACAATTGAAATAGTATTTCATCAGATGGAATGTTGTATAGTGTGATATAGTATTTAATGTGAGCTAAGCTGCTCTAAGGGACAGACTGTAGGCGTGTCCATGGCAGGGTGCCCTGAAATACTGATGGACTCCTGAATATGTGAGAGCATATGGGTATTCAGAAATATTTGAATTACTCCTGTCAAAGCAACATCTCCCTTTGCTATTGGGTGCCTATTGATCTTTTAATCAAATGGGGGAGAAAGAAGCTAGGGTCCATTTGGCTTCCATATAGTGATAAGGTAATCAAAAGAGAATGGATCACTTGTCCTGTTTTTACTAGGGTCTGGGGGTTTTACTTCGTCTAAAAAACCCTCATTCATGTAGTGCTCGTAATAGCGGTATATCTTGGTTGCCTGCTTTTATCTTTTACGTGAGCAGCATCATCATTGGGTCTTTTAGGTGCTTTCCTCCACCAGGAGGGAGACCAACTGGTTATTCGCAGTAGTGATCAGGAATAGTGAGGGTGAATGTGGTGTGAACTTAAAATTGCCTCCTTTCCTCTGATTTAAATGTATTCTGTCAGTGGTGGGGCAAGGTTAAAAAAATGTGGTGCGTGAATAGAAAAGCTACTGTTCTATGGTACATGTGTCAAAAAATTAGTAGTCGGGCAGTCAACATGTTTCAGCCCTATCTGTGCCCAGTCGGGTCAGAGGGCTTTCTTCAGGACCGTATTTGCAAATCACAATTGTGTGACCTGCTCAGGTAAGTAATTGCACTTACCCCTCTTCTTAAAGCGTCAGGTAGTGCGCTGCATGGTTATGGGTCACTTGTACCTATGACTGTAGAAAGGGAGAAAAGACCATCATGACAGTGTATACATGTATTCAGTATAATATTAGTCGCATTGTGACCTTCTACCGTCAGAGTGATGCAAGTTGTGCTCTTTAAGAGCCTATGGTTCTAATGAATAACCCACTAAGCTTAGTATTAAATAATACATGCTGAGAACATGTGGAGAGCCTGGTTATAGGTCTTAAAGCTCCCTTTTCAAGTTGGTATAATGATCTTGTAGCCGGTGATAATAATCACGGTGTTGTCCAGAATGAGAGCGTCAAGATTGGGACATGCGTGTCTCTTGGCCTGTTACTATGCGTTTGAATCCAATGGCTATTGTAGGATGTAGCCTGCTAGCGTTGGTTGGGTGGCTAATTGTGCTTAATAAAACATGAGGAAACACGGAGAAATGAAGATTACGCCGTTTATGTGTTAAGGAACTAATCACTATTATGATAAGAGGCCTGCTGGCGGCAGCGTGCACGTTAGGAATTTGTAAGTGTAGCGAGATATTGCGTGCCTATTAAAATGGACAACAGATTGATCTTAATGTATTCACAGTTGCATATACACTGTATCAAACACTCATGCAAAGTAAGGGGACTATTGAAATTTTACGCGTTTGCTGAAAAGGAGGCAGGACGGCTGTTTGTCTATTCAAAGGAAAATGCCGTCTGCGGGTTGACAGGCTAGTTGCTGTGGTAATTAATAGCCTGTTGATGACCGCGTGTGATAATGTACTGAAAAAATATACGTTGTCCAAGGTAGTTTCGGCATGAATAACAGGCTGTCTGGCTGTGGCGGGGTTTGTGGCAATAATGGCAGTAAACCAGTAATTACCTTTGTTAGGGGCTCGGTGGGCTCCCTCGGAGGACGTGCGAAGTAAGCTTGCTTCTACTGTCAAAGTAGGATTGAGGAAAGATATAGTTAAAGTGAGGTCAGTATTTCAAAAAACAGCGCACTAAAGCGTGCGTGTGGCCTCGCTAACATTGACATACCAGTGAAAAGTCTTCCTTGTGGCCTGTCTTCTCTTCGTCTGATATGCTCCGGCGACGCGGTCCGATAGTTGAGGCATTTTATGCCCTGATTTGCATATGGCCATAGTAGAGAGACTATCTATAGTTAACGTTCATGCAAGATGTTTTGTTCAAAGATATTATTTTTTTAAATACTGAAAAATATCTGAAATATGTGAACTCTGCAATGAGATTGGGAATAAATTATTTTGATTTCAGACGTGGGTGTTTTATATGTTGCTAATAGTACTATCGTAATCTTCGTTTTAAGGGTTAGATATTGACATATGGTATTCATCTTGATGTCGGAAATATGGGAATTAAAAGCATGTCAGCAAATACATTCCAAATAATGATTATTTGGAAGGGAGCCCGAGATTCAGACTTATAATGGAGAGGATTTTTGAGCGTTCCTTCGCCGGTCGTGATCCTTGTTAGGTGTTCTCTCTCATCTGGTGTCTGTATCTTAGTGAACGTATTGTTCTGTGAACTGTGTCCTGGTAAGGCCTGGATATGATATATCCCGGGGTGTACGTCTGTTCTCACTTTTCTGTTATTTTCTCTGTGGGTTTATCATAATATGGATATGTTCTCAGCATGTATTACTTATTACTAGGCTTAGTGCGTTATTCAATAGAACCATAGGCTCTTAAAGAGCACAACCTGCATCACTCTGACAGTAGAAGGTCACAATGCAACTAATATTATACTGAATACATGTATACACTGTCATGATAGTATTTTCTCCCTTTCTGCAGTTATAGGTACAAGTGGCCCATAACCATGCAGCCCACTACCTGACGCTTTAAGAAGAGGGGTAAGTGCAATTACTTACCTGAGCAGGTCACACAATTGGGATTTGCACATCCGGTCCTGAAGAAAGCCCTCCGACCCGACTGGGCACCGTTAGGGCTGAAACATGTTGACCGCCCGACCAGTAAGTTTTTTGACACATGTGTCATAGAACAGTAGCTTTTCTATTCATGCACCACATTTTCTTTTCACCTCGCCCCACCCCTGACTGAGTAAATTTGAATCAGAGGAAAGGAGGCAATTTTAAGTTCTCTTCACTTTCACCCTCACTATTCCTGATCACTACTGCAAATAACCAGTTGGTCTCCCTCCTGGTGGAGGAAAGCACATAAAAGACCCTATGATGATGCTGCTCACGTAAAAGATAAAAACAGACAACCAAGATATATCGCTATTACGAGCACTACACGAATTAGGGTTTTTTAAACAGAGAAAACCCCCAGACCCTGGTAAAAACAGGACAAGTGATCCATTCTCTTTTGCCTATTGGTCTTGTCATATGTTGATACCGCTTGCTTTCTCATTGGCTTAGAGTTCCCTTTGTTTAAACACATTTTGATATCTACCATGCCCATCATTATCACAATTCTTATTCAAAAGCTTTACGTGTAATTTTTAAGTTTATATACTCCTAAATTCCTCTCTCTCTCTGTCTCTCTCTGTCTCTCTCTCTCTCTCTCTCTCTCTCTCTTTCTCTCTCTCTCTCGCTCTCTCTCTCTCCTTGTGTAGAGTATTCAGCAGTATTTCTATAAGAAACAATCAGGCCCCTTGCTCCATTAAACCAAACTTACCCAGTGCATTTTCCAACTAAAGAAGCAGTTGCTAGATTCAGCTATATAAAATCAATTCCCAGTGAAAATACCCATAATCGTCCATACATTTCTCACCACTGCCTTCATTAGAAGAGGCCCCCTTATTCCAATGTGGTCAGAAATGAGAGTCGCTGGCTCCATTAAAATTATAGGATCCACCGATCCAGTGTCTTTCCCCCCTAGACTCAACTTACTTGACCAAAACATCTATACATATATTTCGACATTCTCTATACACCCCCACACCCCCCCCCACACACACACATACTCTCATATATAGACAAATATCTGTGTGTGTGTATGGAAATGTATGTGTACGTTTATGTGTATATAATTGACATAGAAATACAAACACATGTTTTATATGTTTGTGATATTTATATGATTTTATCTTTTGGGGGAAATAGCCTCAAATCCGCTAAAACCCACTTTGTTGTATGTTTTACATATGTGTATTCTCTTTTTCTTTCTCCCTCTCTCGCTCTCTCTCTTTCTCTTGCTCTCTCTCTCTATCTCTCTCTCTATGTATTATCTACTGGCGATCGCCAGTAGATAGTTATAGTTAGGACCGAGTTCCCATAGGAAATCTGAAAATTCTATTTTGAATAACTTTGGCGCCGGTTGACTTATCTTCGTGAAATTTTCAAAACTAATGAGGCGCTCCGCTCAGCTCCTACCCTGAAAGTCTAGGGGTGATTCATCAAGCGGGGGCTGAGAAAAAAGGGGGGTCCCAAAACGCATTTTCCCCATGCATTTTCCCATAGGACCTTTAGTCGAAGGTACAGCCCGAATGGCTGAACAGAATTACTTGAAATTTGGCAAAGAGGTAGTCCTCAGGTCAAGCATGTGCCTTTTGCATATATGGTGTCAATCTGTTCAGTAGTTCCTGAGAAAATCAAAAGTAAAATCACATATATATCTGGGCGGAGCCTAACTACATATCTCATCGTGAGATCTGATTGGCTGTCAGCACTTCATCCAAGAAGTGTTGGCAGCCATCTTGGGACCAATATACATGATAGCACCTCATTAAAAAGCATTGCAGTTAATAGAAGGTTTTAAGACTTTAGTTACATTATAAATCATTTGTTGATGGTACCATACTCATTTTAGGTATTGTGGTGTGTTCTAAGATGATTTTACCAGGTGAAAAAGCTTTCTGCTGTGATATCATGAATCATGTTTGAGAGAAAACTATTTTCTCATGCTTTTCCCACAGAGGTTTGGAAGGTGATCTATAAACTAAACTGAGAGCATATTTTCTGTAAATTCACATTATCTTTCTCAGTCACATGAGAATGAAGTCTGACATTCTCAATAAAACATGTACATCCAACAAGGACAGAGACTGTCAATTGATTCCTTTGTGTTCTACTGCAGCTTCCCAGAGTGTTCTAAAGAACAACTAGAGCGCTAACAGTCCTACTTATGACAAACGTATGGCACAACTGAAGCCATCTTGGTTGGAATAAAGTGGTAACTCCTAAAACATTTAATTTAAAAAAGAACAAAATGAGGGGGTTCATTTTGCCATAGAAAGTATGATTAGTGCTGCAGAAAGAAAAATTAGGGCACATTTTGAGTGACTTCTCAAATCCTCTTCTATTTCATTAAAAAATTCTGACATGCAGACTGAAACATGCACTTTGAATACCAGCAGCAGACTTCCCTGGTGAGCAGTAGCTTTACTACAGTGATCTAATAAGCAACTAGTGTGCTAACATTCTGAATTTATGGCAAATGTGTGACAAATCTGAATGCCTTCTTAATGGAATAAAAGTAAAAAACTGAGTTTTTCCTACTGAGGAGACTGTAGTAAATGAGGAAATTAGGAAACATCATAACAAATAAGTCTCCCAAAATGGCCACCAGAGACAAAAGAGCCCAAATGTAGCCCAAATATCACCAAGATGTAGCCCAAGTATAGCCCAATGACAGAATTTCCCAGAGTGTTCTAACGAACAACTAGAGCGCTAACAGTCTTCCTTATGACAAAAGTATGGCACATCTGAAGCCATCTTGATTGGAATAAAGTGGTAACACTTAAAAAATGTAATTTACAAAGGAACAAAATGACGGGGTTCATTTTGCCATAGAAATTATGATTAGTGCTGCAGAATGAAAAATTAGGGCACATTTTGACTTCTCAAATCCTCTTCTATTTCATAAAAAAATACTGACATGCAGACTGAAACATGCACTTTGAATACCAGCAGCAGACTTCCCTGGTGAGCAGTAGCTTTACTACAGTGATCTAATGAGCAACTAGAGTGCTAACATTCAGAATTTATGGCAAATGTGTGACACATCTGAATGCCTTCTTGATGGAACCAAAGTAAAAAACTGAAAGTATTTCCTACTGAGGAGACTGCAGTAAATGAGGAAATTAGGAAACTTCATAACAAATAAATCTCCCAAGATGGCCACCAGAGACAAAAGAGCCCAAATGTAGCCCAAATATCACCCAGATGTAGCCCAAGTATAGCCCAATGACAGAATGTCCCAGAGTGTTCTATCGAACAACTAGAGTGCTCACAGTCTTACTTATGACAAAAGTATGGCGCACCTGAAGCCATCTTGATTGTAATAAAGTTGTAACACTTAAAACATTTAATTTACAAAGGAACAAAATGAGGGGGTTCATTTTGCCATAGAAATTATGATTAGTTCTGCAGAAAAAAAAACTTAGGGCATATTTTGACTACTCAAATCCTCTTCTATTTCATAAACAAATTCTGACATGCAGACTGACACATGCACTTTGAATACCAGCAGCAGACTTCCCTGGTGAGCAGTAGTTTTACTACAGTGATCTAATGTGCATCTAGAGTGCTAACATTCAGAATTTATGGCAAATGTGTGACACATCTGAATGCCTTCTTGATGGAACCAAAATAAAAAACGGAAAGTATTCCCACTGAGGAGACTGCAGTAAATGAGGAAATTAGGAAACTTCATAACAAATAAATCTCCCAAGATGGCCACCAGAGACAAAAGAGCCCAAATGTAGCCCAAATATCACCCAGATGTAGCCCAAGTATAGCCCAATGACAGAATGTCCCAGAGTGTTCTAACGAACAACTAGAGTGCTAACAGTCTTACTTATGACAAAAGTATGGCGCACCTGAAGCCATCTTGATTGTAATAAAGTTGTAACACTTAAAACATTTAATTTACAAAGGAACAAAATGAGGGGGTTCATTTTGCCAGAGAAATTATGATTAGTTCTGCAGAAGAAAAAACTTAGGGCATATTTTGACTACTCAAATCCTCTTCTATTTCATAAACAAATTCTGACATGCAGACTGACACATGCACTTTGAATACCAGCAGCAGACTTCCCTGGTGAGCAGTAGTTTTACTACAGTGATCTAATGTGCATCTAGAGTGCTAACATTCAGAATTTATGGCAAATGTGTGACACATCTGAATGCCTTCTTGATGGAACCAAAATAAAAAACGGAAAGTATTCCCACTGAGGAGACTGCAGTAAATTAGGAAATTAGGAAACTTCATAACAAATAAATCTCCCAAGATGGCCACCAGAGACAAAAGAGCCCAAATGTAGCCCAAATATCACCCAGATGTAGCCCAAGTATAGCCCAATGACAGAATGTCCCAGAGTGTTCTAACGAACAACTAGAGTGCTAACAGTCTTACTTATGACAAAAGTATGGTGCACCTGAAGCCATCTTGATTGTAATAAAGTTGTAACACTTAAAACATTTAATTTACAAAGGAACAAAATGAGGGGGTTCATTTTGCCATAGAAATTATGATTAGTTCTGCAGAAAAAAAAACACTTAGGGCATATTTTGACTACTCAAATCCTCTTCTATTTCATAAACACATTCTGACATGCAGACTGACACATGCACTTTGAATACCAGCAGCAGACTTCCCTGGTGAGCAGTAGTTTTACTACAGTGATCTAATGTGCATCTAGAGTGCTAACATTCAGAATTTATGGCAAATGTGTGACACATCTGAATGCCTTCTTGATGGAACCAAAATAAAAAACGGAAAGTATTCCCACTGAGGAGACTGCAGTAAATGAGGAAATTAGGAAACTTCATAACAAATAAATCTCCCAAGATGGCCACCAGAGACAAAAGAGCCCAAATGTAGCCCAAATATCACCCAGATGTAGCCCAAGTATAGCCCGATGACAGAATGTCCCAGAGTGTTCTTAAGAACAACTAGAGCGCTTACTGTCTTACTTATGACAAAAGTATGGCGCACCTGAAGCCATCTTGTTTGGAATCAACTGGTAACACTTAAAACTTCATGACAAATAAATCTCCCAAGATGGCCACCAGAGACAAAAGAGCCCAAATGCAGCACAAATATCACCCAGATGTAGCCCACATGTAGCCCAATGACAGAAGTGTGCAAAACACTTATTTTTTGTGTATTTGCAGTTTTATATAGTGCAGACTTGTCAGGTATTGGAGTGCTTTACATGAGCATTGGTTACATCACACAAGATCAAATTCATTTTGGTGTAGACATGGGGAGATCAAGTGATTTGACCAGAATCACAGAATGTTGAGCTGAAGCAGAAACTCCAACCTGGTTCCCCAGTTGCAAAGTCTGCAGCTCTGGAACTAACACCACATCCTCTCCCCTAGGTGCAACATTTAATCAAGTGGTCAACTGGATAAAAAAACATAAAGATTACAAATAATTTAAAAGTTCTTTGTCGCTATTTGAAAACTCAGAAAATATGTCCTCATTTTAGTTTTTTAGAGCACTAACCATAATTTTGATGCAAATAAGACCCTCTCATATATGTAATTTCTAAAGGAAATACTCTAGGTATTACAGTTTTGATTACATCAAGATGACGTCAGGCGTTCCACACCTTTGTAATAAATATAGAATGTTAGCAATCTAGTTGTTCATTGGGAAACTGTTGAGAGGCAGAGGCCAGGGGCACGGACTCTGAAACTTGAAGGCAGGTAGGAGAGTGCAGAGGCAACAATTTTACCACACTGGGCAGGCAGGAAGGGCAGTGGCAGCACAACAGACTATGGAGTGCAGTGGAAAGGGGGGCAGGGGCAACAAACCAACAATACAGGACTGGCAAGAGAGGCTGTGGCAATATAATAGACCATTGTGGGCAGAAGGCAGAGGCAGTGGTAGTACAACCATACATGCCAACAGACCCGTTTCAGCCAGGAAGTGTCCAATGTTTTTAAGCTCAAATGGGCTTTATTTGATCTGTCTCCTGTCTACAATCTCCTCTTTTTCAATGTAACTCAAAGGGGAAAATCAATACCCCAGTTTTTTTCAAAATCTCCCTCTTACCAAGTTCAAAATGTTTGCAAGTATGGTACATTGGATCATGGTAGGCAGGAGGAGTTGGGGTAGGGACATAGACTCGGATAACAGAGGACAGGAGGGACATGGAGAGGTGCACCAAACTGACCCTACAGGGCAGGCATCAGGGTTTGCAGCAGCACAATACACCACACAGCGCATGCGGGACGGGAGTGCAGCACAACAATCCATAGAAAGCAATAGGGAGGGGACAGGACCATGCACATGGACAACAGAGAACAGAGGGGAAAGAGGCAATGGTAGCTAGCTGACCATAATGGACAGACAGGAGAGAAAGCTGCAGCATAACAGACCATAAATGGTGGAGGGATGGATCAGGGGCATTACAATGGAACAGACAAGCCAGGAGGGAGGAATAGGGGTCTGCACATGGAAACAGAGGGCAGGGGGCAAGGGGGCAGGGCAGGAGCAGCAAGATGACCATGGAGGTCAGGCAGGATGGGCACTAGAAACAAGACACACCATGGAGAGCAACAATGAGACTATGATGGCATACACACAGAGCATGGAGGGAAGGTGGGAGGGGGTCAGGGGCAGCTAGCTGACCACACAGGGAAGGTGGGAGGGGCCATGGCAGCGCAGAAGACCATGCATGGCTAGCGGGAGGGTTAGTGGCAGCACAATGGCTATGATGGGCAGGAAGGAGGGTGCAGGGGCATGCACAAAGGACCATGGAGGATAGAAGGGAGGGTCAGGACCTGGCACAGACAAGAGAGTTCAGGGGAAGGGGCTTCTCAACAGACCGCGCGGGGCAGGCAGGATGAGCAGTTGCAGCACAACAGACCAGGGAGGGCAGAAGGGTGTGGCAGTAAAATGGACCTTGGAGGACAGGAGGAAGGGGATGGGGGCATGGCATGTGGACAGGCAGGGTTGAGGTGGCAGGGACAAGTTACAGTCATCTGACAATGCTAGGCAGGTGGGAGGGGAGTGGCAGCTCAACAGAACACTCAGAGTAGAGAGGAGTGGCAAGTCCATGGTACATGATGGGCAAAAAGGATGAAGCAGGGGCATGCACAAAGACATCAGAGGGCAGGGGGAAGGAGAATAGGGGCGGCAAGCTAAGCACAGAGGCTAAGCAGGAGGTCAATAATGGGCCATAGAATTGGGCAATGGAGGGCAGGTGGAGTGGACTGGTACATCATGCTAAATAGAGGGCAGTGGCAGCACATCAGACCATGCATGGCAGGAGGGAGGAGGCTGGTCCATGGATTCAGACAACAGAGGATAGGGAGGAGGTGGATGGGGCAGCAAGCTAACTGTTCAGAGAAGGTGGGTATTAGGAACTTTATTGTTTTTAAAATGTGTGTCTGTGCGAACTACTTAAAATATGAACAAGTATGCAGAATAATCTCACTTTTATTCAGGAAGAAGAGGACGTTTGTGACTGTGACTCCGGGATCACTTGGCAGAAACAGCCCCTGAACCTCCACCCCCCATCGCAAAATGTAATGCCCGTGAAAAGGGTAGGTGGACGCAGTGTTATATAGAACATAGTCCTGAGAGCACGATTGAAAATGAAAACCAGATATAGTATATGGTATAAACTATGCACCAAAAAGTGTGATATCAGATGAACCGGGGCTTGAAATATAATATGCAATACATTGTGCGCAATGACAGATTCATTGGAGAGCGCGAGATAGCACAGGCACTAGCGTGTGCTATGCAATATGCGCCTTGGAGTGTAATATGCACAGGGCAGTGTTGTGTAACCTAACTAGTCTCTAAAGTTGTAATATAAAATATGTGCTGGGGAGTGTAACGTTGCATATGCACTGTGACAAAGATATGGATCCCAGATTGTAATATGTATGGCATAGCGTTGTGCGTTATAACATAGGCACCGAGGAAGGCACGTTAGATGGGGCAATATAACCCGTGCGAAGGCAAGTGTGGCATGACATATTCACGGGGTGGTGTTACAGTGCACATGGGCTAGAGAGTGTCATAGCATACGCACTAGCTGGTGGAATACAACACAGAGGTGTGAGGCACTCGACGGGCACTGGGGGGTGTAACACAGCATTGGGCTCAGCCTGGAGCACGCTGTGACTCTCAAGTGAGATTCATCTCCTTTCCAGAGAGTAAAATAAAAAGTATTACACATCCGGTGGTGGATGTGTATTTTATTAACCGTGAGGGGGGTTTCTTGCATAGTTTGGTCAAATTTTTGTCGAATCCCCTTTGAATGGCTTGGTGTGCGTGTATATTAAATGTGCCCGTCAATAGCTATCCATGTTTGTATAAATAAACAACAAGGGTGTCTACTTGGAGAGTACCCACTGGCGGGGACGCCGGGATTAGGCACGGTGGGTCGTCAGACACATCAGAGCTTCACTAGCGGTGTAAATACATTCCACGTGGATTCATTCTATGCATAGTTGCCTTTTAATGAATATCACGCAAAGCGTCATGGTGATAGGTACATACGGTTTGTCCAGCATGTCCTAGGTGTTTCTATAAATATATATATTTTTTAAATAATAAAAAACAAAGGCCGGCCCCGGGAGATGGGGTCCCTGGGGCCATAAGTGGCCTGAGGAGGGGGGCCACGCAGCCCCCTCCTAAAGAATAAAAAAAAAAAAAGGCCATGACCCGGCGGTTGGGGTCCCCGGGGCCGATTAAGACCTTGGGAGGGCCAAATTAATTTTTTTCAACGAAAAAAATTAGGGTGCAGACCCTGGGGGATGGGGTCCCCAGGGCCAGTAAATTAGAAAAAGAAGGGGGGCCACACAGCCCTCCTTCTAAAAAAATAAAATAAATAAAAGACCGGCATCGCGCCGGAGGCCACGCCCCCTCCTTGCAGCACTCTGCGAACGTGCCCCCTGGCCAGTTGTAAGTTGGGGAATTAAATCCCCTTCAATACTGAGGGTCCCTGAGGGCCAACTAGCCCAACAGGTATCTCCAGTATGCGCCAGGGAGCTGCGTTGCAGACAGGTGTTCTGAGGCCACGCCCCTTTTTACACCTCTATGCAACGCAGCTCTGTGGCGCTTACTGGAGGTACCTAGTGGGCTAGTTTGACCCTAGGGACCCTTAGGATTCAACGGGACTTAATCTCTCAACTTAGAACGGCCACAGGGCGCGTTTATACAGTGGTGAAGGGAGGGGACGGGGCCTGAGGTGACGTGTGCAAGCACGCCCTGTGGCGCGTTTTAAGTTGGGGAAATAATTCCCTTTCAATCCTGAGGGAACCTGGGGGCCAACTAGCCCACCAGGAGCTTCCAGTAAGCGCCACTGCGCTGCGCTGCGTTGCAGAGAGGTGGTCTAGGCCGTGCCCCTTTTTACATCTCTCTGCAATGCAGCTCTGTGGCGCTTACTGGAGGTACCTAGTGGTCTAGTTGGACCCTCAGGATTCAAGGGGACTTAATCTCCCAACTTAAAACAGCCACAGGGCGTGTTTACACAGTGGGGAAGTGAGGGGACGGGCCTGAGGTGACGTGTGCAAACACGCCCTGGGGCGCGTTTTAAGAGGTAGTTTTAATCCCCTGCCCTATTATATACTAGGGGCTTACAGAGGAGGTCATTCTGATCACACGGTGATCCCAACGCATAGTGTTCCCTAGTGTATGTAGGTGGTTTCACTGTATTCTGAGTGTCTTTTAACATAGCACTGGCTCTAGGACTGGTTAGTCAGACTCAGTTACCACCAGTATCCATCTGAAAAAGTTGAGGGTACAGGATGATTTTGCAACAAGGCTTCTTTCTGCTCTTCTGTTTGTTCTTTCTGCACGTTATCCTTCTTCCTGCACTTTTCTTCATCTTTGAGGACTTCTGTTGCTTCTTTCTGCATTTCTTTTTTTTCTTTCTGTGCGTTTTTTCTTCTTTCTTCACATGTCCTATCTCTGTAGGCATAGTTAGAAATTAGCATTTAAAAACCCTTTGAAATTCACTGAAAAAACCATAGGTTTTAGGCACGTTATAGTTAGGAATTAGCATTTAAAAAACCTTAGAAATTCACTGAAAAAACCATAGGTTTCAGGGGCGTTATAGTAAGCTGGACTTTTCACTCGTACAAAACCATTGAAATTCCCCCGTTATAGTTAGTTCAGCTAACTATAACTCGCGCGCCTGCAATGCACTGCTGATGACGTCACATATTACATCACTCATGACATGGTCAGTGACATCACTCATGACATCACTGATGACATCTCAAATGACATCACTGATGACATCATCCTTGTGATAGTGTGGCAGACCTCCTCTCCCCCTAATATAACCTTTGATACACACATTCAAAAATAGAAACTAAAATTTTCAAAACAATTGACATACCAATATCAGTTACAACAACCTATTCAGTAATTCTAAGATCCACATACACATCCACTCATTCACCAACAGTCCTATACAGTCACTCATACATGTACTCACTCATCATATGTACTCATACACCTATACATCCTGTTACACAACGCAACTCATCCATAAAGTTACTCACACACATAGTCACTCATGCTAATACAGAATCAAAAATCCATTTACTTGCATTTACAGTTATACACACACCACCACACTTACTTCTACAGAAACTTACACATACTTAGTCTTTTAAAAAATCACTTATTCATACAGGAACTCTTTCAATCTCTCACTCTCACATATACTCACTTATATACACCAATAGTCACATGTACTAGTTTAAAACATATGTAGTTACTCATAAAGACACTATTGAGACAGTCATTCACTCACTAACACACCCATGCACACACTCATCCACCCATACAGTCCTGCACACATGCTGTCTTCAACACATACAAACAGTGAGTCACTCATTCATACACCTATGCACTACGTAATGCCCCCCACCGAACCATACAGACACTCAGACACTCATACTGATACTCAAAAAACCAACTAATAACCTATATAGACACTCATGTAGCTACTCACCAACCCATGCAGCCACTTATACACAAAGTGAGAGACTGATACAGATATTTACATATTTAAACACTACTCACTAAGCCATGTATTCACTAAGAAACACTTAATCAGTCAGTTATACAATCAATTTTTAAAAAACAAATCATCCATTTAGACACTTATATACCCATTTATTCTTCCATCGACCTTGAGATATACATATATAAAACATATGTAATTTTCAGAAAAACACACATTCACTGGATGATGTCATCAGTGATGTCATCAGTGATGTCATTTGAGATGTCATCAGTGATGTCATGAGTGATGTCACTGACCATGTCATGAGTGATGTAATATGTGACGCCATCAGCAGTGCATTGTGGGCGCGTGAGTTATAGTTAGCTGAACTAACTATAACAGGGGAATTTCAATGGTTTTGTACGAGTGAAAAGTCCAGCTTACTATAACGCCCCTGAAACCTATGGTTTTTTCAGTGAATTTCTAAGGTTTTTTAAATGCTAATTCCTAACTATAACGTGCCTAAAACCTATGGTTTTTTCAGTGATATATATATATATAAAATTCTATTGATGGTCTCTTCATGAGACTAATGAATAGGGGATACAAGACTAAAACATTGACAATGGCGAAACAGAAATGTGATAAAATCAAAAGAGAGGATCTGATTTTCAAAGACAGAAAGCAACACACACCGAAAGGGATAGACAATACTCCTAGACTGATCACAGGTTATAACTCTTACCACACTAACCTAAGAAAGATACTACACAGACACTGGCCCTTAGTGCGTAGTGACCCTACGATAGGACCGACGTGTACTAAGTTTCCACAACTTACGTTCAGGAGAGCTAAAAGTATGCGCCAAGAACTAGTCTGCAACGCACCAGCACACAACAAAGGAGGAAATTGGCTTAAGCCTCAAAGAGAGGTTTTCAGAAGTGCTCAAAGTGTAAGGCCTGCAAACATGGTATAAACACTAGAACTATTCATCTTCCCCTTAGAAAAACCCCTTTTGAAATCCGGGGATGCTACTCTTATAAAACGGATTTCGCCGTATATGTCCTTCGCTGCATTTGCAACAAGATATATGTGGGTAGTACTATACAACTCGTACATGTTCAGAAACTACAGCATCTAAGAGCCATCGCGAATGATGACCCAATGTATCCCGTAGCGAGACACATAAACTCATACCACGGGGGCAAGGCATAGGAACTTTCATATTTTGTGATCAACAGTATTGCTAAAAACATAAGGGGAGGAAACAGACAATCGTCTCTTAGGAGACTAGAATCCAGGTATATCATACTATTGGACTGCAAAATTCCTAATGGGATGAACGGTGGCAAGGCATTAAATGTACATCTTTAAATTGAATAAAACAAGCCTCTTAACATTACTATAATGCACATTGCTGCTTCTGCATCTTAACCCTATCCGCAGCATGTGGTTTTCCTATTTTCATTAGCATGATATATTTATTTTCGTTTGGCACAAATCTTATTTTATTTTCACTGTGGAAAATATGCATTTTTACATATATCTCTACTGATCATCGGTTATTTTTTCCGTTTGAATTTTTTTAATAAATTTTATAAGGACATTTTTTATTGATACTATCACACTTTATATGGAGTATATACTAAACTTACACAGGCCACACAATATGAATCACAAATGACATGGGACTAATAACATATTATTCTTGCCCACCTGGGCCACACACCATGCTGACCATTACCAACATTTCAATGCTTTATCATTGTTATAATAATGAAAATGGACTATTTTTACATAATACCCTCTGAATTACCAACAACATGTCATACATTTTTAGCATGTAAACTGTTACACCATAATCACCGTAATTAATTACATTTTTTCCAAGGTAATTTCTCCAAGGAAGTTATGTAAGCAGCACCTTGTATAAGCATCTTGTATGTTACATGCATCTTGATAATGGTGGAATCCATGGAAAAAGCAAATCTCTCCATGTCTTCTTAAAAACGCATTTAAGAATTATTATATTGCTATCAAGATATGTTTGTAACATTTATACACTTGTATGTTAATTCACCTGTGGTCTCATTCATCTCTAATATACTCATACTTATCTGTGAATTAGCACCTCACTTATATTTTATTTTTGTTGTGAATTTAACAACAGCCTAAAGTATGCCTTTTATTATTATTATTTTTTATATTTTTGTTGGTAGGTGCTTTTCTCTCAAGAACGCACTGACACATTTCAAATGGTATTTCTTTTATGTCCTTCAAAGCAGTGATGGTTGCCGTGACAACCGATGTACTCTGTGCCACGTACATGTAGATAAAAGTAACACTGGAGAGAAACCAGATGTAGTGAGCAAGGCGTTCTCATCCGTCAAAACGCGTCTGGGCGATCCTATGGAATAAAACATTTCTCTTTGACAAACGTCCCACGATGTCAGCGCCTGTTTTTGCATACCTGGAACCAGGATTGGTATAATATATATATATATATCATTTGAGATGTCATCAGTGATGTCATGAGTGATGTCACTGACCATGTCATGAGTGATGTAATATGTGACGTCAGTGCATTGCAGGCGCGCAAGTTATAGTTAGCTGAACTAACAATAACGGGGGAATTTCTATGCTTTTGTACAAGTGAAATGTCCAACTAACTATAATGCCCCTGAAACCTATGGTTTTTTCAGTGAATTTCTAAGGTTTTTTAAATGCTAATTTCTAACTATAACGTGCATGAAACCTATGTTTTTTTCAGTGAATATATATATATATATTTATTATACTATGTATACATGTGAAAATGTCTCGGTCCGCCTGTTTGCCTCAGTGGCACAGAAAAAACTGGGTGGAACTGATGTCAGCACGCCGATGAGGTCCTCTTATGGCTCCGGTGATGTCGTATGGTGTCGCGAGCGGAGCCGTGCTATTATGACGTCCTCGTCGACGTGGGAGAGCTAGGAAAGAATTTCCGTGGTATGCTGGTGCAGGGGATATTCACCTAAGTGTTCAGGCTAGTCCTTTGGGAGTAACTCTTTATGTTGCCACTCCAGAAACCGAAACCAGTGATCCGAGGGCAGAGGCCCTGCAGATGGCACACGAGGTGGGGTGCCCAGTCGTGTGTACCGGCGGGGCAGCGAAGTGATAAGCAACACAACCCACAAAAAAGGTAACAAGGGCACTGAATAACACAGGATCTTTTGTTTGTATCTGGCAGGAACAACAAAGTTAAAATGTCCTAGTACCAAAATGTAGAATTAGTGCTACAACGGTCTTCAAGAGGATCTGCGATGCCGCTTCTGCCTCCCGTACCCTGGAGGCGGCACATGGGTCACGCGGTACGGTCATACTGCGGTGGGACGCACACTCATTGACCTCTCATGGCACTGCTCCAAACTTCAGGGAGGACGCTTTCCATTAGCTATGTTTTCTGATGACGTGTCGCGGGCCGGCCCCGTCCAACAACAGAACTCCTTTAGATCCAAACAGACTCTTCCACTTTCTCACCGGAAGTGAAACCAGGCCACGCGGACACTTTCACAATACAACAGCTGGGAATGCACTTTTCGGTAAAAAAACTACATTCCTTCCTCATAATTAATCAAATAAACGTCTCACTGAAGAACAGGGGCCAGCTTCAATCGGTAAACAGCCGTTACAACGACTTTTTTACTTCGCGATACCATTACAACGCATGCATTACCACGCACGCGTTGTACATAGCGAAGTCATTACTACACATTTTTTTAGAACGCATGGTCATTTACCAGGCGTGCCTTTATAACAAATTTTGTTGTAAAGGTATGTATGGTAAATGACCGTGTGTTCTAAAAAACATGTAGACGATCCACGTTGTTGTTTCTCTCTAGGGTTTAGGGTAGTGCAGTGGTGTTTGGGTAGTGTAGGGGGTCGTGCTGGGGTAGTGTTTTAGGGTTTAGGGTAGTGCAGTGGTGTTTGGGTAGTGTAGGGGGTCATGCTGGGGTAGTGTTTTAGGGTTTAGGGTAGTGCAGTAGTGTAGGGGGTCATGCTGGTGGTAGTAATCTAGGGTTTAGGGTAGTGCAGTGGTGTTTGTGTAGTGTAGGGGGTTGTGCTGGGGTAGTGTTTTGTGGTTTAGGGTAGTGCAGTGGTGTTTGGGTAGTGTAGGGGGTTGTGCTGGGGGTAGTATTAGGGTTTAGGGTAGTGCAGTGGTGTTTGGGTAGTGTAGGGAGACATGCTGGGAGTAGTGTTTTAGGGTTTAGGGTAGTGCAGTGGTGTTTGTGTAGTGTAGGGGGTTGTGCTGGGGGTAGGGTTTTAGGGATTATGGTGGTGCAGTGGTGTTTGGGTAGTGTAGGGGTAGTGCTGGGGTAGTGTTTTAGGGTTTAGGGTAGTGCAGTGGTGTTTGTGTAGTGTAGGGGGTAGTGCTGGGGTAGTGTTTTAGGGTTTAGGGTAGTGCAGTGGTGTTTGTGTAGTGTAGGTGGTCGTGTTTTAGGGTTTAGGGTCATGCAGTGGTGTTTGGGTAGTGAAGGGGTGATGCTGGGGGTAGTGTTTTAGGGTTTAGGGTAGTGCAGTTGTGTTTAGGTAGTGAAGGGGGTCATTCCGGGGGTAGTGTTTTAGGGTTTAGGGTAGTGCAGTGGTGTTTGTGTAGTGTAGGGGTCATGCTGGGGGTAGATTTAGTGTTTAGGGTAGTGCAGTGGTGTTTGTTTAGTGTAGGGGGTTGTGCTGGGGTAGTGTTTTAGGGTTTAAGGCAGTGCAGTGGTGTTTGTGTACTGAAGCGGGTCGTGCTGGGGGTATTATTTTAGGGTTTAGGGTAGTGCAGTGGTGATTGTGTAGTGTAGGGGTTTGTGCTGGGGGTAGATTTAGGGTTTATGGTAGTGCAGTTATGTTTGGGTAGTGTAGGGTGTTGTGCTGGGGGTAGTGTTTTAGGGTTTAGGGTAGTGCAGTTGTGTTTGGGTAGTGGAGGGGGTAGTGTTTTAGGGTTTAGGGTAGTGCGCCCAACCAGCCACAATATCTGTGGACAAAGGGGATCCTGACTCTTTTGAACGCTCTGCCAATTGAATAATTTGGGTCAAGGGTCCTACCACGTCCAAGAGCTCTCAATTCCTTTCTTGGGATTCCTCATATACTTGGAGAAAAAGGTACATAGTTTCTCATCAATTTCAGGCGTGTGTGCCACCTTCATGTTCAATGAGAGCCTGGGGCATTCTCCCCTCATCCTATTCCTGACCTCCCTTTCAAGGGGTTGATGGATTTTCCCCACCACATACTCTGCCATTTTGGTGTCAGGGGTCCACTCCGCCGACCTAGGATGGTAAATTTGGGTAGGCTCGAGCATGTCCGAGTGCACCCCGTCCCCAACCCAGGACTGAGAGGAGTGGGACTCTGGATGCCAGGGACGCCCGAGTCCTTATCCTCATCGGAGGAGAAATCGTCCTCCGATATACCCTCTCCCTCTAAGGGAAACCCGCCATTGGGGTCTACAATAGTGGTAACAGCGTCGCAATTTTCCCCAGACTCCTCCTCCTCCTGGCAGGGTGCATGTTCTAGCATTCGCGCACTCTTGAGGAAGGTCTCCGTAAGTTTATCAAATCCTTCCAAGTGCCCTGCGTTATGCTTAATGACCCTTTTATTCCCCATCTGGGAGCTACTGGGACCCACCACCACCAGATCTGGGTCACTGAACACCCCAGGGATGCTTTTCGCCAGCTTATCAACCTGATCCCTAAGAAGAGCCAGCGCCCTAGAAATAGCCAGAGAGAGGGCTTGGTCCACTGCTGGAGGGAGAAGTTTGGGGGCCAATCCTCCTCCACTTCCTGGTAGGAGGAGTAAAAATGGTCTTCTGGAGAAGACATGATAGCAGAGGGTGTGAGCACAGAACAAATGCCCATAAAATCCTTAATGCAAAAAGAGCTATTGATGGACAGAATCCAGAACAGTGTCACACATTCACCCCAGTACAGAGATCTGGGCCTAAATCCATTGTTTTTTTGCTCACCATGCCATTCCAATTTGGACCCAGCCATATGCAAATCAGTCTTGACCCTGTGCGCAATGGGAACAGTCCAGCCCGAACTGCCAGGATAGGTCCTCCCTGGACAGGAAACAAGCATCCTAGGACCGGTTTCGGAGGTTCACCCCTCTTCAGCCAGGATAGCTTGATTCCAGTGGCATGGAGAGCACGGGACTCACGTCTGATCAAACCCGTCCCACTCGGGGTGACAAATGCAAAAAGAACTATTGATGGACAGAATGCAGAACAATGTCCTACATTCACCCCAGTACAGAGATCTGGACCTAAATCCATTGTTTCTTTGCTTACCATGCCATTCCAGTTTGGACCCAGCCATATGCAAATCAGTCTTGCCCTGTGCCCAATGGGAACAGTCCAGTCCGAACTGTCAGGCCAGGTCCAGGTCAAAGACAGGATGCTTGTTTCCGGTCCAGGGAAGACATGGCATGGCAGTTTGGGCTGGACTGTTCCCATGAGGCACAGGGTCAGACTGATTTGCATATGGCCATGTCTGAACTGGGGTGGTGGAGTGAGCTGAAGAATGATGATGGATTAAATCCAGATCAGTTGACTGGGGGTGAGTGTTTGATTTTCTCAAACACTTCGTCCATCATCCCCTTTGATATCGCTTTGTTCGCCCTAAGTTGGCAGGCTATGCACAGACGTGGGTCCCTTGCTCACTTTGCCACTGGATTCGAAATAGCCTGGCTGATGAGGGTTATGAATCCGAAACCGGTCACAGGATGCTTGTTTCCGGTCCAGGGAAGACATGGCTTGGCAGTTCGGGCTGGACTGTTCCCATGAGGCACAGGGTCAGACTGATTTGCATATGGCCATGTCTGATCTGGGGTGGTGGAGTGAGCTAAAGAATGATGATGGATTAAACCCAGATCAGTTGACTGGGGGTGAGTGTTTGATTTGCTCAATCGCTTCGTCCATCATCCCCTTTGGTATCGCTTTGTTCGCCCTAAGTTGGCAGGGTATGCCCAGACGTGGGTCTCTTGCTCACTTTGCCACTGGATTCAAGATAGCCTGGCTGATGAGGGTTATGAACCCAAACCGGTCCCAGGATGCTTCTTTCCGGTCCAGGGAAGACATGGCTTGGCAGTTCGGGCCGGACTGTTCCCATGAGGCACAGGGTCAGACTGATTTGCATATGGCCATGTCTGAACTGGGGTGGTGGAGTGAGCTAAAGCATGATGATGGATTAAACCCAGATTAGTTGACTGGGGGTGAGTGTTTGATTTGCTCAAACGCTTCATCCATCATCCCCTTTGGTATCACTTTGTTCGCCCTAAGTTGGCAGGGTATGCCCAGACGTTGGTCCCTTGCTCACTTTGCCACTGGATTCAAGATAGACTGGCTGATGTGGGTTATGAACCCGAAACCGGTACCAGGATGCTTGTTTCCCGTCCAGGGAAGACATGGCTTGGCAGTTCGGGCTGGACTGTTCCCATGAGGCACAGGGTCAAACTGATTTGCATATGGCCATGTCTGAACTGGGGTGGTGGAGTGAGCTAAAGAATCATGATGGATTAAACCCAGATCAGTTGACTGGGGTGAGTGTTTGATTTGCTCAAATGCTTCGTCCATAATCCTCTTTGGTATCGCTTAAAATCCTTAAGGAGGCCCCCTCGCTGGTGCTCCAACAGCTGGGCTTTCCCCGAAGCTGTTATAAGAATAGACTGAGGCGCAATACCAATTACCGTGGCTGTGTGGGGAAATCAATGCGTAGCGTTGTCAAAATTAGGCGAGGGTTGGTAGGGAATCAAGCGAACACTAAAGGAGTGACAGGATTCCCAAACGCATGTAAAGACCAGCGGGAGCGCTCGATAGAGCTGCCTTGCTCGGACCAGACGTGTGGGACGCACACTCGTTGACCTCTCCACACTGCTCCACACTTCAGGGAGTACGCTTTCCATTAGCTATGTTTTCTGGTGACGTGTCGCACCAGCCACGTCCAACAACAGAACTCTTTTAGATACAAGCAGACTCTTTCACTTTCTCACCGGAAGTGAAACCAGGCCACACAGACACTGTCACAATACAACAGCTGGGAATGCACTTTTCGGTAAAAAAAACACATTCCTTCCTCCTAATTAATCAAATAAAAGTCTCACTGAAGAACAGGGGCCAGCTTTGATCGGTAAACAGCCGTTACAACGACTTTTTAAATTTGCGATACCATTACAACGCATGCATCACCACACATGCATTGTACATCGCGAAGTCATTACTACACATTTTTTTAGAACGCATGGTCATTTACCACGCATGCATTTACAACAAATGTTGTTGGAAAGGTATGTATGGTAAATAAGTATGTATGGTAAATACCAGCAGTACACTTCCAGTTAACTCCCTGGTGAGCAGTAGCTTTACTACAGTGATCTAATGAGCAACTAGAGTGCTAACATTTTGAATTTATGGCAAATATGTGACACATCTGAATGCCTTCTTGATGGAATCAAAGTAAAAAAACTGAAAGCATTTCCTACTGAGGAGACTGCAGGAAATGAGGAAATTAGGAAACTTCATAACAAATAAGTCTCCCAAGACGGCCACTAGAGAAAAAAGTGCCCATATGTAGCACAAATATCACCCAGATGTAGCCCACAGATAGCCCAATGACAGAAGTGTGCTAATCACTTTTTATTTTTTGTTTTTTTGCAGTTTTATATAGTGCAGACTGGTCAGGTTTTGGAGCGTTGCATCTTAATTGGATCCCTCATTGCGTATTTTGCACGAAGTATATGAGATTGATCTTGGGAAACATTGAACTTTACTATTCTGTTAACCTAAAGTTGCTCTGAATCTGGCTTTTTAACACCCATTTCACCTACTGGTTTTAGTTAATTCTCACTGTATTGTATTAATGAAGAGGATGTTCTGTTTTTATGTACACTTTTATGATCTATGTTTCTAAATAACATCGAATAAAGTTTAATGAATTTAATTGAAATCTTCCAAGATGGCCACCAGAGAAAAAGGAGCCGAATGTAGCATAAATATCACCCACATGAAGCCCACGTATAGCCCAATGACAGAAGTGTGGAAAACACTTTTTATCCTTTATTTTTTTTTTGCAGTTTTATATAGTGCAGGCTGGTCAGATATTGGAGTGCTTTACATGAGCATTGGTTACATCATACAAGGATAAACTCATTTTTGTTGTAGGCATGGGGAGATTAAGTGATTTGACCAGAATCTCAGAATGTTGAGCTGAAGCAGAAACTCCAACATGGTTCCCCAGTTGCAAAGTCTGCAGCACTGGAAGTAACACCACATTCTCTCCCCTAAGCATAACATTTCATCAAGTGGTCAACATAAAGATAACAAATCATTTAAAAGTGCTTTGTCGCTATTTGAGAACTCAGAAAATATGTCCTCATTTTAGTTTTTTAGAGCATCAACCATAATTTCTATGCAAATAAGACCCTCTCATTTCTATAATTTCTAAAGGAAATGCTTTAGGTATTACAGTTTTAATTACATCAAGATGATGTCAGGCGTGCCACACTTTTTTAATAAATATAGAATGTTAGCAGTCTAGTTGTTCACTGGGATACTGTTGGGAGGCAGAGGTCAGGGGCCGGACTCGGAAAATTGAAGGCAGATAGGAGGGTGCAAAGGCAACAATTTGACCACACTGGGCAGGCAGGAAGGGCAATGGCAGCACAACATGGAGGGCAGTGGAAAGGGGGGCATGGACAACAAACCAACAATGCAAGACAGGCAAGAAAGACTGTGGCAATATAATAGACCATTGATGGCAGAAGGAAGAGGCAGTGGTAGTACAACCATACATGCCAACAGAGACGATTCAGGCAGGAAACACCCAATTTTATTAAGCCCAAAAGGACTTTATTTTATCTGTCTCTTGTCAACAATCTCCACTTTTTCTATGCAAGTCAATGTGAAAATCAATTCCCCGTTTATTTTTCAAAATCTCCCTCTTAACAAGTTCAAAATGTTATCAAGTATGCTACATTGGCTCATGGATGGCAGGAGGAATTGGGGTAGGGACATGGACTCGGAAAACAGAGGACAGGAGGGACATGGACAGGTGCACCTAACTGACCTTACGGGGCGGGCATCAGGGTTTGCAGCAGCACAATACACCACACAGGGCATGTGGGAAGGCAGTGCAGCGCAACAAACCATGGAAAGCAATAGGGAGGGGACAGGACCATGCACATGGACAACAGAGAACAGTGGGGATATCATGAATCATGTTTGAGAGAAAACAATTTTCTCATGCTTGTCCCAAAGAAGTTTGGAAGGTGCTCCAGAAGCTAAAATGAGAGCATATTTTCTGTAAATTCACATTATCTTTTTCAGTCATGTGAGAATGAAGTCTGACATTCTCAGTAAAACATGTACATCCGACAAGGGCAGTGACTGTCAATTGATTCTATTGTGTTCTACTGCAGCTTTCCAGAGTGTTGTATAGAACAACTAGAGAGCTAACAGTCTTACTTATGACAAATGTATGGCACACCTGAAGCCATCTTGATTGGAATAAACTGATAACACTAAAAACATTTAATTTGAAAAGGAACACAATGAGGGGGTTCATTTTGTCATAGAAATTATGGTTAGTGCTACAGATAGAAAAATTAGGACATGGTTTAAGTGTGATCTCAAATATCTTCCTGTTATATTTTAACTAGAGCAGCCTGTCAGTTGATTCCTTTGTGTTCTACTGCAGCTTCCCAGAGTGTTCTAAAGAACAACTAGAGCGCTAACAGTCTTACTTATGACAAAATTATGGCACACCTGAAGCCATCTTGATTGGAATAAACTGGTAACACTTAAAACATTTAATTTAAAAAAGGAACAAATTGAGGGGGTTCATTTTGCCATTGAAATTATGGTTAGTGCTGCAGAAAGAAAAATAAGGGCTTGTTTTAAGTGAGATCTCAACTCCTCTTCTATTTCATTAAAAAATTCTGACATGGAGACTGAAACAATCTCTTTCAATACCAGCAGTAGACTTCCAGTTAACTCCCTGGTGAGCACTAGCTTTACTACAGTGATCTAATGAGCAATTAGAGTGCTAACATTCTGAATTTATGGCAAATATGTGACACATCTGAATGCCTTCTTGATGGAATCAAAGTAAAAAACTGAAAGCATTTCCTACTGAGGAGACTGCAGTAAATGAGTAAATTAGGAAACTTCATAAGAAATAAGTCTCCCAAGATGGCCACCAGAGAAAAAAGAGCCCAAATGTAGCACAAATATCACCCAGATGTAGCCCACAGATAGCCCAATGACAGAAGTGTGCAAAACACTTTTTATTTTTTGATTTTTTGTAGTTTTATATAGTGCAGACTGGTCAGGTTTTGGAGCGCCGCATCTTATTTGGACCCCTCATTGCGTATTATGCATGAAGTAAATGAGATTGATCTTGGGAAACATTGAACTTTACTATTCTGTTAACCTAAAGTTGCTCTGAACTTGGCTTTGTAACAAACTTTTCACTTACTGGTTTTAGTTAATTCTCACTGTATTGTATTAAGGAAGAGGATTTACTCTTTTTATGTACACTTTTATGATCTATGTTTCTAAATAACATCGAATAAAGTTTAATTGAAGTCTCCCAAGATGGCCACCAGAGAAAAAGGAGCCTAAGGTAGCATAAATATCTCCCAGATGTAGCCCACATATAGCCCAATGACAGAAGTGTGGAAAACCCTTTTTATCCTTTATTTTTTTTCCAGTTTTATATAGTGAAGGCTGGTCAGATATTGGAGTGTTTTACATGAGCATTGGTTACATCATACAAGGACAAATTAATTTTTGTTGTAGGCATGGGGAGATTAAGTGATTTGACCAGAATCACAGAATGTCGAGCTGAAGCAGAAACTCCAACATGGTTCCCCAGTTGCAAATACTGCAGCACTGGAAGTAACGCCACATTCTCTCCCCTAAGTGTAACATTTAATCAAGTGGCCAACTTGATTAAAAAAACATAAAGATGACAAATAATTTAAAAGTGCTTTGTCGCTATTTGAGAACTCAGAAAATATGTCCTCATTTTAGTTTTTTAGAGCACCAACCATAATTTCTATGCAAATAAGACCCTCTCATTTCTATAATTTCTAAAGGAAATGCTTCAGATATTAAAGTTTTAATTGCATCAAGATGATGTCAGGCGTGCCACACTTTTGTAATAAATATAGAATTTTAGCAGTCTAGTTGTTCACTAGGATACTGTTGGGAGGCAGAGGTCAGGGGCCCGGACTCGGAAAATTGAAGGCATGTAGGAGGGTGCAGAGGCAACAATTGGACCACACTGGGCAGGCAGAAAGGGCAGTGGCAGCACAACATGGAGGGCAGTGGAAAGGGGGGCATGGATAACAAACCAACAATGCATGACAGGCAAGAGAGACTGTGGCAATATAATAGACCATTGAAGGCAGAAGGAAGAGGCAGAGGTACTACAACCATACATGCCAACAGAGACGATTCAGGCAGGAAACACCCAATTTTTTTAAGCCCAAAAGGACTTTATTTTCTCTGTTTTTGTCAACAATCTCCTCTTTTTCTATGCAAGTCAATGGGGAAATCAATTCCCCAGTTTTCTTCCAAAATCTCCCTCTTAACAAGTTCAAAATGTTATCAAGTATGGTAGATTGGATCATGGAAGGCAGGAGGAATTGGGGTAGGGACATGGACTCGGAAAACAGAGGACAGGAGGGACATGGACAGGTGTACCTAACTGACCTTACAGGGCGGGCATCAGTGTTTGCAGCAGCACGATACACCACACAGGGCATGTGGGAAGGCAGTGCAGCGCAACAAACCATGGAAAGCAATAGGGAGGGGACAGGACCATGCACATGGACAACAGAGAACAGAGGGGATATCATGAATCATGTTTGAGAGAAAACAATTTTCTCATGCTTGTCCCAAAGAAGTTTGGAAGGTGCTCCAGAAGCTAAAATGAGAGCATATTTTCTGTAAATTCACATTATCTTTTTCAGTCATGTGAGAATGAAGTCTGACATCCTCAGTAAAACATGTACATACGACAAGGGCAGTGACTGTCAGTTGATTCTTTTGTGTTCTACTGCAGCTTCCCAGAGTGTTCTAAATAACAACTAGAGCGCTAACAGTCTTACTTATGACAAAAGTATGGCACACCAGAAGCCATCTTGATTGGAATAAACTGATAACACCTAAAACGTTTCATTTAAAAAGGAACACAATGAGGGGGTTCATTTTGTCATAGAAATTATGGTTAGTGCTGTAGATAGGAAAATTAGGACATGTTTTAGTGAGATCTCAAATATCTTCCTCTTATATTTCAACAGGAGCAGCCTGTCAGTTGATTCCTTTGTGTTCTACTGCAGCTTCCCAGAGTGTTCTAAAGAACAACTAGAGTGCAAACAGTCTTACTAATTGTAAAATTATGGCACACCTGAAGCCCTCTTGATTGGAATAAACTGGTAACACTTAAAACATCTAATTTAAAAAGGAACATAATGAGGCGTTTCATTTTGCCATAGAAATGATGGTTAGTTCTGCAGAAAGAAGAATTAGGGCTTGTTTTAAGTGGAATCTCAAATCCTCTTCTATTTCATTAGAAAATTCTGACATGCAGACTGAAACACTCACTTTCAATACCAGCAGTAGACTTCAGTTAACTCCCTGGTGAGCAGTAGCTTTACTACAGTGATCTAATGAGCAACCAGAGTACTAACATTCTGAATTCATGGCAAATATGTGACACATCTGAATGCCTTCTTGATGTAATATAAGTAAAAAACTGAAAGCATTTCCTGCTGAGGTGACTGCAGTAAATGAGGAAATTAGGAAACGTCATAACAAATAAGTCTCCCAAGATGCCACCAGAGAAAAAAGAGCCCATATGTGGCACAAATATCACCCAGATGTAGCCCACAGATAGCCCAATGACAGACGTGTGCAAAACACTTTTTATTTTTTGTTTTTTTGCAGGTTTATATAATGCCGAATGGTCAGGTAGTGGAGCGTTGCATCTTACTTGGACCACTTATTGCGTATTTTGCACGAAGTACATGAGATTGATCTTGCGAAACATTGAACTTTACTATTATGTTAACCAGAAGTGGCACTGAACTGGGCTTTGTAACACCCATTTTTACCTACTGGTTTTAATTAATTCTCACTGTATTGTATTAAGGAAGAGGATTTACTGTTTTTATGTACACTTGTATGATCTATGTTTCTAAATCAGATGGAATACAGTTTAATGAATTTAATTTAAGTCTCCCAAGATGGCCCCCAAGAAAAAGGAGCCCATATGCAGGGCCGTTTCTAGGTGTTTTGCCGCCCTAGGCGAGAATTGAAAATGCCACCCCGTCACTTTAACTACCATCATTCTCTACCCCTGTCATCCAGGCCTCTGCAGTTTCTCACTCTCTATACACTTTTATTCTTTCTCTTCTAACAAAATCGTTTAGCACTCTTTGAGAACTTCGACTGCCAGTTACAGTGGCAACTCTGCTCATTTTGCTGCAGAGTAGACTGGCCTTGGTGACTGGCCCATCCCTATACCAGGTTGTCATCTCATCATCTTCCATCTCATCAAAGGGTGAGCTCAGGAGCCTCTCTGACCTCACTCGGTCCTGAGGCATGATGTGAGAGGGTACAGAGAAAAATCTAGAAGTGAAAAACTGAACTCTGCGCAGTGAAGATAGACAGATGTCAGCTTTCAGTTACCTGCCTCACAGCCTGAGCCTGGAAGTAACTGCATGCTGCCTGAGGGTCCATGCAACAGCAGCTGAGGAGCAGTAGTGGACTGATGCTGGCAGCTGAAGCCAGGAAAGTTGGAAAAAAAACTGTATGTGTGAGAGAGACAGTGAGTGCATGTGTGTGCGTTTGTATGTGTGTGTGATCGTGTATGTGTGAGAGACAGAGAGAGAATGTGTGTCTGTGTGAACATGTGAGCACGTGTGTTTGTGAGTGGAAATGACACATTTCTGGCAATGGCATATGTAAAGTAATTCTTGGCGAAATTCTGGCACTGGCATACTAGATGTAATTGTTAACATAAGGGAATACACCCAATTCATACTAGGTGCACCAATTGACATACACCGTGTGTCCACTGCACATTTTGAATAAATGGGGTCCACGCCTGGGGAGCGTCAGGCTGCACTGGCTTGGCACACCAATGACTATTGAGCCAATCAGTGTAAAATGTGACCCCATATCATTCCAAATGTTCCCAGTGAAGAATCTCCCTGAGCCCTTATAGCAGACGTCTATGAATATGATTGAAACCTGCACTGCTAGCATTGATGCTGTTCCTGATCGCTGTGCCTTTCGTAAATAGTTGTGCCTTTTCATGTGGTGCTATAGCTGGTATTAAGGCAGTAACTGGACATTGGGGCTGTAATTGGACAGCATAGCACGGTCATCTGGAAAATTATATATGCCCATATGTATATGATAGCCACATCCTTATTATAATTGCAGATCTGTTGGAATATGTATAATAACTCAAATAGACTTGTACCTCCTTTAGCATTTTTGTAATATGATTGACCAGGGATTTAATGCTGTTCTTCAGACCATAAGTTGCCGCTTATTGCTCACCTGCTGCTGAGCCAACATAGGCCAGGTCTGATTAATATTTTATGCAGAGGTTAGTAGGGAGGTCGTCGAGGCGCTGGGTGTTTATTAAAGAAGGCCATGGCTGCTTAGCCCAAGCGGGTACATCTTAATTGAAGCGGAACACAAAGTACTGAGTTCAGTTGTCCCTTCCCTAGGGCCCTGCAAATAGAATTTGAAGGCATTCTCTTTAGTGAATCCAACACTGTCTTGATACGGCACCTTTAGTTCCCTCCTGGGAACACTGTTATTTTTTTTCCGATTTCCTCCGCTGGAGTCGACTGCCCCCAAATAGCAGCGTTTATTCGGAGTGTCAGAGCTGTGTCTGTGATGAGCCTGCCCATAATTCCCGAGACGCCAAAGATAAACAACAGCAACACAAATGGATTGTTAATCTCCTTTTACTTTAGAAACATCTTTGCGGTGACAAGACGGGCTGCGTTTAACTTTCTCCTCCACTGCATCCCTAAGCTGTTGCAAGAAAGTGACAGGCGATCTCAAACTCCTGTTTTTTGCTGCCCTCCCCCTTTTGCCGCCCTAGGCGGACGCCTAGTTTTGCCTAATGGCAGAAACGGCCCTGCCCATATGTAGCACAAATATTACCCAGATGTAGCCCATGTATAGCCCAATGACAGAAGTGTGTAAAACAAATTTTATCCTTTGTTTTTTGCCGTTTTACATAGTGCGGGCTGGTCAGATATTGGAGTGCTTTACATGAGCATTGGTTACATCATACAAGGACAAACTCATTTTGGTTGTAGGCTTGGGGAGATTAAGTGATTTGACCAGAATCACAGAATGTCGAGCTGAAGCAGAAACTCCAACATGGCTCCGCAGTTGCAAAGTCTGCAGCTCTGGAAGTAACACCACATTCTCTTCCCTAAGTGTAACATTTAATCAAGTGGCCAACTGGATAAAAAAACATAAAGATGACAAATAATTTAAAAGTACTTTGTCCCTATTTGAGAACTCAGAAAAGATGTCCTCATCTTAGTTTTTTAGATCACTAACCATAATTTCTATGCAAATAAGACCCTCTCATTTCTATAATTTCTAAAGGAAATGCTTTAGGTATTACAGCTTTGATTACATCAAGATAAATACAGATGTGCCACACTTTTGTAATAAATACAGAATGTTAGCAATCTAGTTGTTTATTAGGATACTGTTGGGAGGCGGAGGTCAGGGGCACGAACTCGGAAAATTGAAGGCAGGTAGAAGGGTGCAGAGGCAACAATTTGACCACACTGGTCTAACATTTTTTCTTACAGGTAATGTGAGAATATTTTTTATTTCTCTCTGTTTATAAGTTTTTTTAATCTTATATAACATGCCTGTGTTTAGTACCCTTTGGAAGTTGTATTGTTGCTGCTGTGATAAGCAGAGCAGTTTGGAAGCAAATCAGCCGGCGCCACCAGAACGTACGCCAAATTTTGAGATGTACATCAAATATGGTATTTGTCCCATCATGTATAATGCATTGTGGAGCAAATATACGAAAGGGGATCCCCAGCTGAGATGGCCATTAGAGGGAACTATGGACCCTCACAAACTCGAGTATTTAGAGAATCAATTGTTGTTAAAGAAAGTTAGGCCAGCTATGTTTGACAGTTTGCTTATGTGGAGGAAAGAAGTGAAGGAGCGGCAGCTCAAAGCAGAGAAGGTACAAAGGAAACAGGAAAGGAAGACAGAGTATCAGAAGTATAAGGAATTGAAGGATAAGGAAGTTCAGGAGAAAAAGGGATGTTTAGATAGAGAGCATAGATTATTAATATCTAAAGAATACATAGTTAGACCAACAATAGCAGTAGAGGTCCACCAAGAAGATGTGGACTCAGATATTGATGGATTGTTGATAGAACGACCCCCGCCCCCATATGTACCCTTAACACCTCTTCCCACTGGACCCCTAAATATCACCCCCCTTTTTCCCCCTGGCTCCCCCTCCTTTGCCCGTGATTGTCCAGCTCCCTATTTTCCAACCAGTACCGGTACATTCTTTACCCCCTCCAACCCAGGCTACGGCACCCCCACCTCAAGCCTCTGCGCCTCCACCTCAGGCCACTGCATTTGAAATGACTAATGATTCTGTGGTTCCTGCATCTGTCCTGACCCCTCGAGTTCTTCGCTCTACTGTACCTCAGTTTCGTCAGGATGCGATAAGGTTGGTGGTATTAAATTGGTTAAGTGATCTAGAAATGGGAGTAGAAGAAATGATAGATCAGATTCAGGATTTTTCTTAAGGCGAGCTTCTTTGTCTTATAAGTAAGCTTTCTCCTCAACTTATGGTTCAATGGGTGATGACTACAGGGCGAAATGGCCCAGATGATATTAGAGCAATTAATAGACAGTGTCAGATAGGGGCTTTCCTTGTAAAAAGAATTAACACTGCCATACCAACAATAATTGGATACCATAATGAGCTCTCTTCCTCTCCCCGAATAAGACCTATGAGGGAAGCTGTGCCACAGTTCATTCCTGGAAGAGGGAATGCAGACGATGATGACCCAAATAGTGCTAATGCTAGAGCCCATTTTTTGTACAATTGGATATATACGCCCTGGAAAAGGACGGATGCCTCTTTACCTGACATTCGGAAAAATCCTAGGGGATTTTATGAAGATGTACAGGCAGCCATTGATTCTTGCACCATGACCTTAGCAGTTAATTGATATGTTTTTTGGTATGATCCTACCACCTGATATGTGGCGACTTACCCGGAAACAGGATCATGCTGTTGATTTGGGAGGAGATTGGACTGCCATGTTAGCAGCTGATAGGAATAGGAAACCTAGTCAGACACCTAGTCAGCTTATACTGGATCTGCCTGGTAACATACTTACTTACCAAAAAACGATAGTCCCAACCAGAAAAATAGATTGGGCACTCCTTACTGCTTGTGCACAAAAACAGGGAGAGGCCGTCCCTGATTTCTTTACTCGCTTTGAGGAAGTGTTCCATGATTTTAGTGGACGAGATACATCTACAGGTGCACATTTATTTGTAGATAGATTTGTGGGAAATTTGCTTCCTGAGATATCAGTTTGCTTAAAGAACTCTGAAAGCACATGGGCGTCAGTGACTCCAAAAGCTATATTAGATATGGCTCAGTATTATCAGTATCAGGTTACCGCTGAGCAAGAACGAAAAGAAGGAAAATTAAAAGAATTGAAAACTAAGGTGATGATGGTTCAGGCCTATGGACCCCAAGGTCAAGGCCGTGGCCAAAATTATGGTCAGAATTCTAGAAAAATGCCTCCAGTAGGGTCACCGCGTAGACAAACTCCACTGGAACTGGATCAATGTGCTTATTTCAAAGAGAAGGAACATTGGCGTTCTGAATGCCCTGTTTTAGCTGCTGGTGGGAGAGGAAGGGGACAAGTGACTAGTAATTGAGGGACTTCAGCTGCCCGACAACAGTCACAGCAGGTTCAAGCTCCAGAGAGGAATAGGTCAGAAAATTATTTTGATCAGCGAAATAATCAATATTCTATGGAGGATCGGGAATCTGAGGAAACTGTGGGAACACATTTTGCCTAGGACAGTGTAGGACAAGGAGGACCAGTTGAGATACCTGTAGATCAGTCAGGGCCCTATAGAACAGCCACCATACTTGGGCAGGATTATACATTTTTAGTGGATACAGGGGCAACACATAGTGCGATATCTCAGAAACTGGTCCCTGGGACACCCTTGTCTGGCCAAGTGATCACATCGATAGGGTTTGATGGAACACCAACTCCTAGCCCTGTGTCCCAAAAACTACCTTTGCGGGTTGAGAATTTTATCACTACAGCCCCCTTTTTACTTCCCCCACATGCTCTAGATAATATGATGGTACTTGATCTTTTGAAATATTTCCATGCTACTATACATTGTTCCCCATCTGGAGTAAGTGTCATTTTTGGGGAAAAGGCATTACCTAAACTATATAAGTTTTCTTTATGTCCGGACCTTGATTCTGTCCATTCATGTGTTTGGGCTACTACTGACACAGATGTGGGAAGAATAGATATTTTCCCAGTACATATACAGGTTTGGGAGGATGATTCCTTACCAAGGGTCCCGCAATATAAAATATCAAAAGAAGGTGAAGATGCATTGATATCTATCATTGATGATATGATACATACAGGAGTTGTTGAGGAAGTTTCCTCTAATGTATGCAATAGTCCCATTCTCCCCATTCTAAAACGGGGCGATGGAACAGGGGATAAGATTTACAGATTTGTGATTGACTTGGGAGAAGTCAATAAAATAGTTATCCCTCAATATCCTGTTGTCTCGGATATTACGACTGTTGACATTAATTCCATCTACAGCTACTGTATTCTCTGTTATTGACCTTAATAATGCCTTCTTCTCTATTCCTATACATCAAGAGAGCCGATATATTTTTGTATTTTCATTACGGGCCGCTCATTCAGATTTTGTAGGGCTCCACAAGGCTATACAGAAAGCCCTAGCATTTATAGTCAAGCACTTAAGCAACAGTTGGATGGACTTCTTTTGCCACCAGGAGTAACACTGGTGCAATATGTTGATGACATTTTGCTAGCCGCAGACACAGTTGAGCATTGTAAAGAAGCCACTCTCTCTCTATTGCATCATCTTGCTGTCAAGGGACATAAGGATTCTAAGAATAAGTTACAATATTGTCAATCTGAGGTCACTTATTTAGGTCACCTCTTGTCTAAGGAAGGTCGCACTCTGACTAAAGACAGGATTCAAACTATCCTAAAAATTCCTATTCCAAGTACCCAAAAATAAGTCAGGGCACTTATTGGTATTACTTCCTACTGTAGACAGTGGATTCCAAATGTCTCCCTTATTATCAAACCTCTTTTGTCCCTTGTTACTAAAGACACTCCCTCTCCTCTAACATGGACATCTGAATGTCAGGAAGCATTTCAGCAGCTCCGTGCATCCCTTTGTTCTGCTCCAGTGTTAGGCACTCCAGATTGTGCAAAACCTTTCATACTATATGTACACGAGAGAGAAGGATGTGCGTTGTCAGTTTTGGCACAACCATATGGCAATAAGCATTGTCCCTGTGCTTATTTTTCAGCTGTATTAGACCCAGTGGCCAGAGGACTCGCAGGTTGTCTCAGAGCAGTTGCTGCCACAGTGATTTCTATACGCCAATCTGAGGGGATAGAATTGAGCAACAAGCTTATGGTTATGGTACCCCATTCAGTAGATGCACTCCTGAATCAGACTAAAACACAGCATATGATTAGCACTAGACTTACAGGCTACGAACGTACACTTTTGGCACCTCACAACACACTCAAGAGATGTTTAACATTGAACCCAGATACATTGCTACCTTTGCCAGCTAAACAGGCGCATGATTTGCATGATTGCATTTTCCTAACAGAAGACCAGACTAAGGGAAGAATAGATCTAGAGGATACACCTTTGTTAGACCCTGAGGGAGAACTATGAGTGGATGGGTTTTGTTTAAGATTACCTGATAGCACCATCTCTGCATCCTATGCTATTACCACTTTACAGACTATGGTAGAGACAGCCCGTATCCCACAAAAATCTGCCCAAGCAGCTGAACTCATTGCGCTTTTGAGGGCTTGTGAACTTAGTGAAGGATTAGGAGTGAATATTTATACAGATAGTCAGTTTGCATTTGGTGTGACACACAATTTTGGCAAGCTCTGGAAGGAACAGGGATTCCTAACCTCCCATGGCTCTAAAATACAACATGGTGAATTGGTAAACAGTCTTCTTACTGCTTTGACATTGCCAAAGAGTGTAGCCATTATCAAATATAGTGCCCACAAGAAAGTTACAGACAGAGTGGGACAAGGAAATGCTTTTGTTGACGAAGTTGCACGAGAAACCACAAGTGCACTCGCAAGTAAGATGTATGTACTACGATCCCAAGCTGAAAGATGGGAAAACATGTATATAGAGGTTAAGGACATACAGCAGTCAGCCACTGAACAGGAAAGGGCAGAATGGCCAAAGAAAGGGGAATTAGTTGATGAGGGATGTTGGAGGTCAAAAGACATGTTAAAATGTAAATTGCCCTATGCCAATGTATTGCTTTTTGTGACTATGGCTCATGGACCTGCTCATGTTAGTGCCAAAAACATCATTTCCCAATTGAATCCAGTCTGGGATACTCCACTCACCCAGAAAGCGGCTGAGAATTTGATTAAACATTGCATAATCTGCTTACAGCACAATCCTGGGAAGGGAGTTTCAACCCCTACTGGTGGATTTTCTCCACCTCAGGTTCCCTTTGAAGCGCTCCAAATGGATTAAATTCAACTAGAACGCTGCAACAATCTAAAATACGTACTAGTTGTGGTTTGTTCCTTCAGTAAGTGGATGGAAGCCTATCCCACCAAAGATAACACAGCCTTGACAACACTAAAGTTCTATTAAAAGAGTTCTTTCCCCGTTTTGGGGTTTGGTGAGTTTTATGGAGCGACAATGGCCCCCACTTCACTGGCCAGATAATCGAATACCTAATGAAGGGTTTGGGAGTAAAACAGAAGTTTCATACTGCTAATTATCCCCAGGCAGCGGGTTTAGTAGAAAGATACAATGCCACCCTGAAACTCAAATTGGCAAAAATTCAAGCAACAACGGGCCTTAAATGGCCAGATGCTTTGCCACTCGCTTTGCTATCTGTTTGTTCTATCCCACACAGTAAGATTGGACTTTCTCCCTACGAGATAGTCTTTGGTAGACCTGTGAATGTATGGGGACTCCCAAGACCAAATATGATTAAAGAAATACCGTACCCTGTTTTGAGTGACTATCTTAGAAACTTGACTAAAAATTGTTTCTGATTCATCAGCAGGTGCGTGAAGCTATTTCAGACAAATCAGAGGGTTCAGCTCATGGTCTCCAACCTGGTGATTTCGTGCTCCTCAAGAACTTCCAGCATTCTAAGAATCTGGAACCTCGTTGGAAGAACACCGAGCAAGTGCTGCTGGCAGCCCGAACTGCTGTCCGTGTCACCAACAGACGTGACTGGATACATGGATCCCACTGCAAACGAATTGCAGCAACTGTTCTTCAGCCAGAAAGCAGACGTGATCTAAAGGACATCTTGCAGACTCTGAAAGGCATTGCACCTCTGAACGACCTGTTGTCAGATCAAACTGTGCCGTCGGCATCAAGGTACGATTTATGACCAAGGAAGGGAAGGAGCAAATAGAGAGACCGGAGGGCCGATTTCAATTAGTGGAACGGTTCGGCTGTGACACGGTGGGATCACTGAATCGGCTGAACTAGGTTCAGGGGGGGTTGTGATACGTGTTCAGTGTTGCCTGGATCTCTCTTTGACCTGTGGTGTATCGATACCGAGAAGGAGACATGCAGAGACTAGGATCCAAGTTGCAGTTGCAAAACAAAGACAAGCCTCTGTGTATGGTGACTCTGATCATACTCTTGATAATCTTGGCAGCAGTTTTTTGGACAATTTAGCTGTGCTTCATCCATGCTCACCGTTGACCTGATTTCAGCCTGAGTCTATCCTTGACACCACACTTGCATAAACATTAGGTCACGAATCTAAGTTGAGACATTGTAGGCTGCGTAAACATGCAAAGTCAGCACAAAAGAACAGCTGATGTCTACACTATGGGTTTCGTGTGTATTTTAAACAATGTGAAAGCCTTAGACAAAGTTTGTTCAGATAAGCCTATCTTGTTGTGCAACTTCGAGACGCGACAGTTTCACAAGGACCCAAGGTTATTGATTCTTACCGATGGTCTCATTTGTGTGTTCTTCCCAAAGCTCTATTTACTTTTCGGTGTTCCTAGTCTGTGATTTTCCCTATATAAACCCATGTAACCATTGTTCAGTGTGTTCTATCCTTGGGTATCTTGATGGTACTTGTCGGATGGAAACCCATTTATGAATGATTCAATAAACTATCCATGGTTTGACTTTGCTCCCCTGTCGATTCCTCCTTACTTGATAAGAACCTGTGGCGAAGTGGTGATCCCTGTACCAGAATGTTATTAATTAATCTGCTCCACATGTGCGTGTGCAGCTCAGGATGTGTGTAATTGTTGGTGAACTATTTTTGTCTGATATGTCTTTTTTACTATGTTGAATAAAAATTAAAGAAATGTGATATCCCTAATTCGCAAGGTCTGTATGATTCTTATGTAAAAGGTACCACATCTAGAACTGTTGTGTTCATATCAGTGACTTATTGCACTATACAAAGAAATTATTTGGCAGAGTGTTTTGTTCTAGTTAATCCTTGATTGTTCCACTGCTCTCTCTGCCTCTTATCTGCCTCAGGGGCCCCCTTCCTTGTGAGTAGTTGTTCTTTGGCAAGAACACCTCAACATAGGGCTGAAACTGGTGGCTGGTCGAGTTTAGATCCAAACCCAGAACCCATGCTAGGGTCCTCGGTATAATCATTGATGGCAAACTGGGCATGACTGCACAGGTCAACGCTCTCACGGCATCCTGCTTCCACCCCATGAAGATGTTGAGGAAGATCTTCAATTGGTTCCCAAGCAACACTAGAAAAACTGTCACTCATGCCGTAGTCACTATCAAGTTGGACAATGCGATCATCCTCTCTGCTGGGATCACAACACAAATCACTAGAAGACTACAAACCATCCAGAACTTGGCGGCCAGAATCATCCTCAACCTCACGCAAAAAACTCACATCACAACACACCTCAGGGAACTACAAAGGCTCCCGATACACAAACATGCTCAATTCAGACTCCGTACACCCACACATTGAAGGAATTACAAAACCCAAACACCATCTACATGAATAGTTGCATCTCCTTCCACTAACCACTCAGATACCTCCGCTCCGCAAGACTCCACCTCGCACACACACACATCCTACACATTAGCAGAACCAGACCAGGCAGATGGGCATTCTCTTACATTGCTCATAAAGCATTGAATGAACTCCTTCTCCACCTCAGAACCTCTTCTCCCTCCTCCTCTCTTCTTGAATTCCACAAAAAACTGAAGACCTGGCTAGGTGTGGCTTAATGGCAAGGGCAGCCAACTTTGAAGCTGGGGAACCCCCTTCGCCTAAAAATGAATGTGTCTGTTTGCAATGCAGCTGGTGCTCATGTAAAGCACTCTGATACCTTCAGGTTCAATTTGCGCTATATAAAACTGCAGAAAAAAAACAACCTACCCAAAGCCAAGGCTAGGCACACACACATGCTAAGCGCAAATATACCCTCACGGATGAAAGGGCGCATTACAACTACACGTTATAACATGATCCCCTGCTTCATGACATAACTGCCAGTCTCATAACTATATCCTAATTTCTTCCTAGCAGACACTTCCCTAGTTTACCCCTCATGGGATCTGTTTGTTCAAACACTGGACAGCAACTACTCTCTACAATCTGCATTTATTTATATATCTTATAGTTTGTAGAGCACTCGTAAATAGTTTCACCATAAGCCTCCCGTATTCATGCAATTACAATACCTTGCACAGAGCTCTGAAACCCAGAATAATGGCGACCATGCTATAGAAAATAATAAGTAAATAAACCATCTCGTCCCTCTTCCTCAGTTTTAGCCTGAATTTTGGCTGAATTCAAACCTATGCCCCAAAACATCCTCACTACAGCACTATATGCCAGCTATTGCTTGCCTGTGTTTTTTCCAGGTAAGAGGCATGCAGATTCCTTTACCTAAAATTCTCAGGAGTATGTCTGGATGAATGGTTCATGTAGTAAAGTGCTTGCAGTAATAATTCAGCACCTCAAGATGGCACTGTGGGTCTTCGGTAGAGGCCCTAGCTGATCTACAGTCCTGGTCACCAGTTCTTTGAACATTTTGAAGCCACGTCTGTGCTTACTGTTTCTTCCCAATGTTTCCACTCCAGGAAAGACATACTGAAGAACAGCTAGTGTTATGCATGGCTCTAGTAGAGAGCCACTAGCGTTTATTTCTGTTTCTAAATGTCATAACTCACTGCTATGATGTAGCAACAATTGAAAACAAAACACATTACCCATTGTTGCTTCGTCATAAAGGCCTTCCAAGCTAGGCTAACGGGGCTCTCTGACAGCCAGTCACTGTAGGGCGGCTTGTCTACTGTCACTGAGAGCAGAAAGCACAGCTGCAAGAGGGGGAGGGAAGTCAGGGAAGGTGCTGGGGGCTGCTTAAGGATGGCAGGAAAGGCTCCCCATTACTGCTCTGCCCAATCGTAGCAGTTGAAGGCAGGGGCAGATGATTTTGCGTGGCCAACCTTAACATAAAATTATAGATGGGTAAAAAGTGGATTTCGGGGATGTTTATCACCTCTGAGTTCTGAGTGACATCATAGACAATCGAGCTTGGCTCTCATTGTCTAATTGATGTCCCTCAGAACCCCTCCTTGAAAAACATCCCTGTATTTCACTTTTACCCATCTATAATTCTATATGTTGTACCATTCAGGCACCTGTCTATGCCTCCCATATGTGTCTGTATTTCTAGGCTTACCCTGAAACTCGCAGAAGGGGCACAGAGATAACCCTAATATTTTGAAGAGAAGATGATTTACTATTCTAAACCAGTCTTGTAATATTTGGGAAAGTGTTTGCTTGTGACCTTAGTTGAACCTTCCACAAATGGGGAGAGTAAAAGTACGGGTATGTTGGTGTGCATAAATGACATGCATTTACATGTGTACCATTGACACAAGCAAGCATGACAATGGAGAATGACAATTCCTTACACCGCATGTGTTTTTTTTTTTTTGGAAGGACATTTCATATGCATGGTGTCATCGCAAAGTAAACATGGTTCCTCTTAGATCCATTATGAGTGGCTAGGTGAGGGCCCTTTTAGGCCTGGGCAAAATTTCAATCACACCAGCGTAATTAGTGTAATTCAGGGAATTTCATGTTACGCTTGTAATGTGAAATCCCAAAAATGATGCCATCCAGCCACTTCATGTAGCTCTGTGCCATCCTGCCACTTCATATAATTATGTGCCATTTGCGGCAAACCTTTACAGCAAAACATGCAGGTTCACATGTAAAAGTTTATTAAAAATGCACACGAATGACAGAACGTGATCAGTTGTTTTTCACGGTTCTTTGTTTGAATGCGGGGAGACGAGGGCCTTAGTCTGATAAACACTGAGGTAGCTACTGCTAACCGTTATCAATGCCTGAGTGGATTGGACCAAAATGATTGACAGGAGATGGGTGCCGCCCCAGGTCCTACAGAAGAACCTCCAGGGAACCTAGGCTTGTTGACAATTGGCCCGAAAATTTGTTTATCAGGGTTGGTGGCGGAAATCCCTGTAGTCCGTCTGCCCGTAGCCGTAATGGGAAATTTACCGGATAACCCTGTGTCAGTAGACGAGATTTTAAATGTTGCCCCTTCTCAACAGGATAGCTTTGGAATAAATTTGGGGACAGGTACCCACACCTCATCTGAGTGTTATATTGTAAGTTGGAACATTGCTGGGATCCGATCAAAAACAGATAGTCTGGGGTGGATGGAATTCTTAGATCTTTTTGATATTATCTGTCTACAGGAAACTTGGTGTACTGATTTTAAAGGTTATAATGGTTTTAACTTTTACCAGCTTCCTGCTATTGGCTCGGTTTCAGGTAGAGCCAGGGGAGGTCTACTTGTTTTGATTTCAGTTAAAACCCCTTTATCAGTTATCAAATATGTACAAGTTGGGGTTTATTCCCAGATTTTATGGCTGCAAACAAAAGGAGGTAGGAACATTCTTTTAATTCATTTTTACAATAATTGTTTTAATGACTCCAGAGATCAGCCGGTCAAAGACCTCTCCAAAGCACTAGAAGAGCTGTATAAGGACTCCAATGAAGTCTTTGATTTGCTCCTGGTAGGGGATTTTAATATTACCACCTGCCCTTTCTCTGAGGATAATGTTTGCGGATTAGTGGACGCTCATGAGGATGGGATTCTCCATTTTAAACACAATTATTATGGAGATGCCCTAAATAATTTCCTCGCCTCATATAATATGTACATTATGGATAACGAGAAAAATGCACAAGGGGATACTTGTCCCACCTTTTCAGGCCGGGGTATGAACTCTGTAATAGATTTTATCTGCATCTCCACGGGCCTGGAGGTTTTGCTCACGGCCCCAAAGGTAATAGATATTCAATTAAGTGACCACAACTGCCTGGTAGTAAAGGCTAAGTTGTGGAAAAAGGATGATGTTAGTATCCCCGGCCGCACTATTAATAGTATAGAGGCAGAGCGCCCTAATGGTACAAGACTCAGGTGGAAGGGGGATAAGGCAGACATTACGTCTGATTCCATCATAACCAGTTCCCTGGTACATATTACCGCGATTCTCAAAGATAATTTATGTACTTCTTCCTCAATTGAACATTTTATTAGTATTAATGCGGCCATTAACCTAAAACTCACAGGTACCCGTAAACATAAAGAGGACCAACCGCGGGGCTGGTTCAATTCAGCTTGCACCTCGGCCCTGAGGGAGCTGAAATCTGCTCTATCTGTCAAACCCAGAGATAAGGGACTGGTCATAGATCTAAGAGCCAGATATAACGAAACCCTTAAAAATAGGAAAGTGGAACTTCGGCAAGAGGCCTGGGAAAATTTGTCCATGGCAGCTGAATTGAACAATTGTTCCCTATTCTGGAAAACTGTCAACTACCCATTTCTTAAAGACGACAAAATCCCAGAACTAACCTCCTATGTTATGCAGGCAGATTGGATTACGCATTTTTCTAAAATTTTCCAGCCTGATGGTGGAGCGCAAATTTCAGGGAAACAATGGCCGCATATTCCATTAAATTTTACGGTTCAGGAGGTTATAGACAGTATACGGGACAGTAAGGGGGGGAAAGCACAAGGCCCAGACGGGGTCCCAATTGATGTGTATAAATTGGTCCCAGAAATTTGGGGGCCTCTGCTTACTAATATTTTTAATGCAGCTGTCAGAAATAAGATGCCCCCGACATGGGAAGAATCCATTTTAATCCCAATATTCAAGAAAGGTAATCGCGGGGAAGCCAAGAATTACCGATCAATCTCCCTGTTGGACTCTTCTGTTAAAGTCATGAGCCGAGTGCTCATGGTGAGATTGGAGGAATGGGCCGAAGAAAATGGCATTTTAGCCGAGAGCCAGTTTGGCTTTAGGAAGGGTCGCGGAACGATAGAGCAATGTTTAAATTTAGAACTGTTGGTTGGTAAATATACCCTGGCAAAGACTGGCACTATCTACCTTTGCTTTGCAGATCTCAGTAGTGCATTTGATCTGGTGGACCACGGCATTCTTTGGGAAAAGCTGTTAGAAATGGGGGCCCCAGAGCGTATTATTTTCTTTCTTGCACGCCTATATTCTAAATTAAGAGCCTGTGTCCGTTTTGGGTCTCAAGGCGAATGTACACCTATGTTTAAGATTGGGCGTGGAATTCGTCAGGGTTGTGTGCTAGCCCCATTGCTTTTCATTCTTTTTATCAATGAAATTGAATCCTTCGTTAAATCTCTGGCAGTGGATGCTCCCAAAATTAATAATGAATATGTTCCCGTGTTACTCTACGCGGATGACGCGGTTTTAATTTCACGTACACCATACGGTCTTCAATTGTTGTTGGATGGTTTCATGCAATTTATCAAAAGCAGAAAGCTAGTTTTAAACAAATCCAAAACCTATGTTATGGAATGCGGCCATAGGATTGGAAAGAAACAACCCTCTTTTTTCATAGAGGGTCAAAAGGTCCAGGTTGTTGATAACTTTTCATATCTGGGGGTTACTTTTTCAAACAAAAACACCTGGGCAATTGAACTTAAGAATGTACGGTCTAAAATGGCCAGGAGTGCCTTCGGTATCTTTACTATGGCTACCAAATTAGGAGACAGGCGGATAAACGACATGCTGAAAATTTATCAGTCACGGTGTGTCTCAATTGCATTGTACGGAGCAGGCATATGGGGCTATGCCCCGGCAGGTTCTCTTCAGGTTGAAGAGAACGTATTTTTGAAAAAACTTTTGTGTCTGCCAAGCTCTGTCTCGAACACCTTAGTGCATAACGAATTGGGTATTTGCCATCTCTCTGATTTGACCCCCCTTAGACCTTTGCTCCTATGGCGCTCCATCTGGATTAAAGAAGAGACTTCCTTGTGTAGAGCTGTCATCTCTGACTGTCTTACTTTGGACCATTTTATAAGGATTCCGTGGTTGAAGTATGTTATTGATAGCTTTCGGGTGGTCTTTAACATCGACATCCTAGCGGACCATCACGGGGCAGATATGTTGTCTAAAACTGATCTCAAGCAGTGTTTTTTACAACAGGCTGCTATTAAGAGACACCAGAACAGCTCCAATCTCTCCTCTTATACTTTTTATCATGATTTAAATGAAGTTGTGGGCTTTCAACCCTATCTGTCTCAAATAACCTGGAAGGCACATCGGTTTGTGTTGACCAGATTTAGAATGGGAGTTGTCCACAACCTTGTTGCCTTCCCGATTATGAATTTACATCCTGTTGGTCCATGTTTATGTGATAACTCCACTTCCCAAAGCACTGTGCACTTTCTTCTGCTTTGTCAATTGTATAAACACCTCCGGATAGCTTATCTGAAACCCCTGTTTTTAAAATTTGAAGTCAGAACTATACGTGACTGTATGTGTCTACTTTTTAATTTACATCACCCGGTAGTATGTTTTTATATGGCGACTTTTCTTCTTAAATCCATTAATGCTAGGAAAAGTATGCTCTTTTAAATGTTTTTTATCTTGATGAATTTTTCTGCCTCTGTATTTATAACAAATCTTTGTTGTATTGTGTGCTTTTATGAACTTACTTAATGTTCGAATAAAGCCTTATGAAATGAAATGAAATGAATGCACCCTTGCATCAAAAATTGACATGAGGACGCATTTGGAGCTCAAATATAGTGTGAAATTACAGATTTACATTTTGTGTAATTATGTGCAATTTCGTATAATTTTGCTAAGATGTTGTTTAATTATGCAAAAGCAAGGTTTATGATACTGGACTACCCTTAGTTTATCAACCAAAAATATAGCATGAGGTCATTATAAAATGTTCAAAGTACAAACCCTTTTCACAGAAGACCTTCCTTAAAACTATTTTTTTTCAGTTTCTCAGTATATTGCCCAAGACAGTATTTGCTTCTGACACCACTGTGATGCAGTGCATATGAACATACCTTTTTCTACACATTCCAGGGAAGAGACAGGAGGTCAGGCAACCAAATCTTTGCAGCCAGCTTTTTCTGGTCAGGAAAAGACAGAGAAGGGGGCAAAAAGTCAAGCACACTCAGAAATGAACATGAGTACAAATGCGGTGGAGGCGGGGCATGCCTTGTAACCAAATTTCCATATGTTCACCGATTACCTTAGAACCTCTTTCTACCTGTTTGCATTTCTTACATTCTTAAAGTCATGTTCCTTGGCCTGTGTTAGGGATCAGATTTGACAGAATGCTAAGCAAGCTGTGACATAGCAGGCAGGGCAACTTTGCAGTGCTTTTAGTGTAGCTGACACTAAGATTTAGATTATGAGTCTCGGCAGCGTGGGGCTGGAGGTGCTCCACAGCTGCGCCCCCGCACCGCTGAGACTTGCTGTGGCCCACACGCCAGATTACAAGTTATTTATAGACTGGCTGTTGGGCATCGTGGTATTCCCATGGTGGTGCTTCTTTTAAAGGCCACTGTGCTTCCTGCACGGCATGGACTTGAAAGTCCATGCCGTGCAGGAACTTTTGTGCATGCACACAGGGGAGCATATTTTATGCCCCCCTGTGTGCATGCACAAAGGGAGGAGGCACAGAGTGCCCTGTAGGTCCCGCCAAGCATATTGGGCCTTTGACCACCTGTCGGCGGTCCCAGGGTAGTCTGACTGCCCAACTTGTAATGGGGCGGTGGGACCACCGGTATGGTGGTGGCTGGATCCACCACCTCCACTCCACCATGAGTCTGGTGGTCCTCGGACTGCCAGACTTGTAATCGGGCCCGAAATTGGCTTTAAAGCATGCCTGAACCTCCGTGCAACTACTTTAGAAAGTGTTATTTTTTGATTAGCACAGATTTCCAAAGCTTGAGCACAACAAAAATGGCACATGGAGCAGGATTTTTAACAGACTTTGTGACATCAACATTAATAGTTATCTAATATGTCGGACATGTTTATTTCTGAATGTGTCTTCACTTTCTAAATTGGAGACAGGTGCTACGTAGAAATTGATCATGGCAAGAGGGGGAGAATACAACTTTAGCTACAAGAAGGTGAAGGATCGCAGGGTAGGAATGACTTGAGAGCACTGTGAAAAGGAAGAGGATAGTGCTTCATTTGTGGGATGTCACACTCAATTTTGAGGACTAGGACCTACATTTCATCATTATGCTTTGACCCAGAGCAAGAGAGAAAGGCAGACATGAGAGAAGAAAGGGGACAAGGAAGATAGTAAAACAATGCAAAGGGAGAAAGCATTGGTAAAAAAATAAGTGAAAAAGGAGTGAGATAAAGAGAGAGGAGGTGTAGAGAGATGGAACAAAAAGTAATGTGGTGGAATCAAGAAGAGGACATCCTGGCATTCCGAAGTGTCAGGCTTCTAACTAAAACCTTGGACCCTACACTTATGTTTTTCAACAAATTAGGCTCTTCTGGAAGGGCTATTATGGAGCAGTGAGGTATATTGACAAACAGCTTTAGCAATAGGGACATTTCGTGCGACATTAGTGTCTTTTAAAGGTAGAAAAGAAGAGCCAGTGAAACTCACATCAATTGTTACCACCCAACCTATTGGTGTGTGCGGCTGTGTGTGTGGTTATGTGTGTGTGTGTGTGTAGATGTGGTGGGCTGATAATGGGATGGAGGGAGGAGATTCGTGAAAGGGGTGATAGGAGGGCACACGCCCAGGGAATGCACCTCTCTCTTGCTGGGCTTCCAGAAGATATGAGCTTGCACTCCGCCTTCTCTTCCTCTTCTGTCACCGTGATATCCTCCTGTTCTGCATCATCCTCTGCATTCCTTTCAGGAACAGCCGCTGCAAAAGAAAAGAGGGTTTGCATTTGAAAAGTGGGTGAGAGCATTGAAACAAGAAGCAGGTGCAACAGAGATCAGTCATTTACTTTCTAACAGTTCTGTATAAGCAATGACACAAGCCCTCCATCTGACCAACCTGCAGGAAATTCAGACACGTAACCCAGTTGTATATTTGTGTAAATTTAATTTAATTGTGGGTTTATATAGCGCTAGAATCGACTCCCAGAGGAGTATCTCCGCGCTTCGACCGCTGGGGAACCCGTCCTGGCTCACCCTGAGAGATGGTCCCTAATGGGTATCTCTACGGTGCGACCAAGCATCCCGGGCGGTCTGGGGGGGCCGTTGTGAAGATGAGGCAAGCTAATGCCCAGAGTTGCCGAGTGTGGTCCCTGACTGGAGTAGGCACCGAGGCGAGAATTATCGAGCCCGCTGACCCTGGTACACGACCCTGCCGCGTCGGGAATCGAACCCTGGTCCCGGGCCGTCCTCTGCTTACGGGTCTGCCGCCTCTAACCAGTGAACCACACCTCTCCACTAAATACATGCAAAATCACATTGTACATGACACTGTCCATATAGATTAAATACAGTCTATCTGAGTAGGCCAGATACTGTGCACAAATTTGATTCTGAACGTAGCAGAACCCCTGATGAGAACAGGTCACTAGACACTCTCCCTACTTTCAAAAGAGGAAAGCGCTGACTATGTGTTCGAGGCTGTCAATACCAGCTGTCGAATCCAGCAGTACCAGAAATTACTTAAAGTAATTAAAGCAAAGCTCATTCCAACTGTGGCATACAGTGAGGAGGCATACTTCCATCAATCTGGACATTTTAATAAATCTATTCAGTGCTATATTTACAGGCTACTGATTGAACTACCATAAGGTTCATCGCAAGTGCAGAATATGTTAGAATTTGGATTGATGGACTAACAGGTGGCTCATAAAATCACCTTGCTAAAGTAAGCATTCAAATTAAGGCATACTCCCAATTTCACACCTTAAACATTACATCTGGGAGGAGATTAAATCAGGTCCTGCCAACATAAAGAACGAATATGTGAAACATTTGGCAACTGATTTCACAAGTAAATTGAAAGAAAGTGGTTTGTTCCGCTTCCAGATTGGAGGCGCGCACAGATATACTAAGACCTGTAGGGGTCTAATTCATATTGAATATTTCCAAAAGAAATTCTTTCAAAGTCGTAATGTTATTTGATATCATTGCATTTATTTGCATTGATTTCATTGCTTGTTCGTCGCAAATTCATTCTTTGCTGAAATATATGTACTTTACAATTTTACAATCACCCAATGCATTTCGGGTCGATAAGTAGACCCTTCCTCAGGGGTCTGTGAATGGAAAAGACAAAGAAAATTTTCAGGGCTGCTCAGCCTATTCCAAGATTAAGTTGGTACAAATGCTAGTTCAATGCTCTGATTGTTACATGAACAGTCTATTACACGTATCTCGCTAATCGTAAATGTCACACATCTCTAAATTCAATGACATTCAAGTGTTATGCTGAACTATCTGAAAACCAGTGTCATTTTAAACAAAAAAAACGAGTTCAAACAACCTCCTGTGGTTTAGCGAAATGGTAAACTATTGTTGGAATGTGTATAATTAAACTATAAACCGGTGCATTCGAATACTTCATATTTTATAGTGTCCTCTTGTGCGGTTGATTGTATGTAAATGCGTCTGCTCGTAGATGTATGAATATTTAAGCGCAATAACATAACTGTTCTCTACTCACGTATTTCTATCTGCACTTACTTCCTTGTGTAGAATTGCCGCGTATCCGTCTTCCAATGGGGATCAGGCTTGTGAAAGTTCACTTGTCTATACTATTTAAACGTATCCTGATAGGTTCGAACACGCTGTAATAACGTTTCTCTACTCAAGTGTCTCTGTCTACACTTACTTCCGTATGTGAAATTACCACGTGTCTATCTTCCAATAGGGATCGAGCTTGTACAAGTTAACATGTCTCTGCTTCTCAACTGAACTCTAATAGGTTCAAACGTGCTATGATATCGCTATAGAACCGATTGATATTGTGACAATACAATTAAAGTAACTGACATACTGCTAAGTTATTTTGTTAATGTTGATCTCAATGAATGATGACATATTGTAATTTCTAAACGCCCTAATATTTTAGAAAAATACACATAAAAAACTCAAGCATTGGATATTTAGAATCTAACCTAAAACATATCAAGAGGCTAACATAATAAATGAAAATACAAGAAATGACAATAAAATAATAAAGATGATAAAGATGATAACATGATAAAAAGGTCTTCATAAGTTCAGCCATATTGGATTGGGATGGTGATCTGATATTCTTGCAGGAGTGCAATACTTATTTCCTCAACAGATGATCATAGAAAGCATGATAATTCAATCCTGTCATTAATTCCTTTCGGTTGCATGCTGTCCATATTCCGCTCTCAATCTTTGTTTGTGAGCATCCATGGTTGGGTGTGGTTTAATCACTTCCAGTATCGTGAATCTCAACTGTGTAATATTGTGACCTGCTTCTGTCCAATGTGTGGACAATGTCGATTTCTGATTCTTGTTTCTGATGTTGCTTTTATGTTCTGTTATTCTTGTTTTTATCTTACGTTCCGTTTGTCCTATATGTAACTTCCCACATGGATATTTTATTCCATAGATAACTCCTTTGGTATCGCAAGTGCTTGAATGTGATAAAGAAATCCTTTTGCCAGTCTCCTTTCACTTTCACGGCTGCTGTGCATAGCCAATAAGTCTCACTTTTGGGACCTTATAAGTGTTTAGTTATGCAACTGTTGCATGGCTAAACACTTATAAGGTCCCAAAGGCGAGACCTATTGGCTATGCCAATGCTTGTTTTACTATGGTATGTGAAAACAAATTCTATACCACCTACAACAGAAAGGAAAACGAGCATTGTGAAAGTCAATAGGTCTGTCATTGTCCGCAAGTCTTTTGACAATTCTCGTTTTGGTTTGCCGTGGTTTTTGCAAAACTTAATTGTTCGAGAATCTGCTGGGTGTTTGTCAATCTAAAAAAAACATTGGCTAAAGGCAAAATAGATTTTTTAGTCTTAAAAAGCACACATTGCCATAGTACTTCTTGGCACTGAAGGAAATGACTTTGTGTGTTAATGTACTCATTATGAAGGGCAGCATGCTGTAGCTCCCAGTGAAGTCAGTAAATAGCTGAAATGGGCTGTTGCATGCTGTATGATGCAAACTTGAGTGGGTTGGAGAAAAATGTGAATCACACAACCACAGTCAATTGAAAGAAGTGTGGCTTAAAAACCCCTATAATATGTCATACATATAATTTTAGTAAAATTAAAAGGCCTTGGCTAACACAGACCTAGAAAAAAGCCAGTCGTTATGCCATTAACTGCCAGCCTCTTGCCTTTGAGAAAGTAAGAAGGCAAGAAAGCATGAAGGCAAAAAAGAATGAAGCAAGAAAGACGGAAGAAAAGAAGGAATAAAAGAATGAAGGGAAACAAAGGAAAGAATTAAAGACAGAAAGAAAGGAAGAAAGAAGGAAATTAAGACAGAAGGAGGGAAAGAACAAAAGGCAGCATCCAGACCTTAGCTGATATCATCTGTAAGGTACTCTTGAAGCAGGCTCCATTTTCTTTCATACATTTATTTTGCACTCATGGTCACGGTGGAGAGAATGAGGGGACAAGGTCTGAGAGGCACTTGCCTCTCTCGGCTTTGCTAGGAAACTGGCACCAGTGTTTGTTCATTTGTGGCTATTTCTAACAATCAAATAAAGTGAATATTGACTGATATCTTGATATATACTTACTATTCCTAGCTCTAGATCTGCGCTCCTTGATGATATATGTACTACGTAGGTACATATATCTGGAGTTAAGTATAGAAAATCTAGACTGACTTATCATTTATTTTTTTTGTTTGTTTTAATTGTCCTCGATATTGTGTCCCATTGATATTCTGGTATTGATGTTCAGGGTGCACACCATAATATTTAAGCTCCTCTGTATTTGTGTGCCTTCTGGAAATTTGCCTTATTTGCGTAGAGCCTGGCAAGATGGAAAATTAAAAGACAGAGCAAAGCCAGAGATAAGCCGGGGGCTGGGCTTAAGCTTAAGAACCAATGGGTGACCTGAGCCTTCAGAATATTTGTCAAATAAGTCAAGTAACAAATGTCACACAAAATGTATTACTGTTAGAAGTCAAAAAAGTGTATCTCTATAACATCTGGGAATTGTTTCATTTAGTTCATTGAGTGATATCACTGCATTGAGTGATGCTTAATAAAGTAATAGTTTCGAATAGTGAACTTATAAAGTCTTGCACCACTCGTGCCATGGCAATGATGCAGTTAGTTTACCAAGAGACAAGTAAGTTGTCATGTGCCTTCTACTTGTGGCCAATTTTGAAACTATCAATGGCAAACCTTAAATTCTTTGAATCCATATACAAGTGAATCTTTTTTTATAATGAATATGATGCACCCAACTACTTCAGAGCTTTCTCAAGTGTCACCTTCCTGGAAAATGTCAAATGATTTATGTGGGATCACATAATTTGATCAAGCAGATCAGCCAGGATTCGAACCTCGATTCTCTGGTTATAGAAATGTGCAATTCAGCCATGGCATGGATATCACTTTTTTCTCCTGTTTAACACCAAAAGACAGAGCTTTGTGGTTAAAACTTTGAAGAGTCAGATAAAGGCACTGTCCAAATGTTACATTTATCTGACACAAGGGACAGTATCATGATATTGTGAGCTGGCTCAGCACAGAACTGAGTGCCTGTTTATGCGTCTGCAGTGTGGAAAAAAGTGAATTCTTTTAACCCAATATTTCTCTGAATCAAAGCTTGATTTTCAGATAGAAGGGCTTGGAAACAGTGAGCAAGGGATTCCTGATTTCTGAACTGTGCTGTCTAAAATAATCCACTGGCTGTAAGAGCCTCTGTGCAGGGGGATCTGGTCAAATTCTTTTCAACAGTCTAAAGTCTGTTCTAGGTAGCTTCCTGTATATTCATGTCCCTCCCACCAACTCCACAGGATGGATTTATGTTCAGTGTGACAATTTGGGAGTCTGAGTGTGTAAAATCTAATTGCCATAGTTGTGGGGAGCTATCTTCGAAGGACACAGGAGATCGTGCATCAAGTGAACATAAATTTAGAAAAGCAGTAGGGACAGGGATGACTCTATGGCCACACCATCAGGGGCGGCTCCTCCGCTAAGGTGGAGGAGCATTGCCCCACTTGACTGCTGTGGTAAATAAAATATCACGCTCTCATAATTTCATAATATCAATAAGAACATGCATAAAGCAAGAGGCTGAGTCTGTGGTATCAGGTTCATAAAGGGATTTATTCCAATAACTCGAGTCAAAGGGAGAATATTTCCATCACCAAAATTGGATCTGGAAAGGGGCTCAAAAGTATTCTCAATATTCTCAAAACATTATTCACAGAGTACAGTATATATACATTTCTCAATTGTACGTAAGCAAAAGAGCAAGAGAGAATGAGATAAGAGCATGTGGGCGTGTAAGTAGGCGTGAAGGTGGGCGTCCATGTGGGCGTCCACTTGATGATTGGGTAATTTGTCATGTGTGGGTGGATACCTGGAGAATCCTGCAATGTCAGCAGAAATATTTGGCAGAGATGCGTGCGCAGTCGCATGACGTGTGATAGACGTGCAACTAGAGGGAGAAAGGGACTTGACATTTAGCTCTACATGTGGAGACAAAAGTCTGGGGTTATGTCAACCTAATCCCAAATCATATCTAATATCCTATGTTTAAAGAACTGTGTTATCCAAAAAGAAAGGTCTCTCGAACAAAATCTATTCTATACTGACTGTGAGTGCGTGTACAAGCGTCTAAGTGTCTACACTAAATGCGAGGGGGTAGGAATATTCCATGGTAACAGGGCTATGAATTACTTGCATGAGGACAGAGAAGCCGGGCCTTTTGCTCGGTAGCTGGAAGAATGTTTACTTAAACTACTAGACAGGAATGCATTGGGCAGGGAGCGGAGCAGATAATTTCCGAAGGTGAAATACAGTTCTTGGCAGGCAGCAAGCTGATGTCGGGCATCGTGAGCCGCGCAGAGGATGAGACAAAGTTCATGGTCACAGATGCAGGCTCGGACTGGAGCTTCAGAGACAGAAAGCAAGAAAAGCTTGATGACAGAATCAGGGCCTACTTGCCTGGACTGTAAAATGGCATAAGTGAACCATATAAAGGCGGTGGCCTTTCGTACTTAGGAATGGAATATCCGGCCCATTCATGGCGGATCAACAGAGGACATGTTAACGGTGGACGCACATGTATTTGCGTCTTCATAACTGGAACTGGAGGGAACATACATGTACTTGTAACATGCACATAGAACCGTTGGGGTCCAAGATAGGGGACATAACTGACCAGAAAAATCCATATTTCCACATTCCCTCCTTGTCCCCTACTTGCCCGTCAAGAGATATCAATCTTCATTAATCCATTGATCTGTTCATATAGCATCATTTGTTCTTCTTTCTTCTTCCGGGATCTTGAATGAAAATCTTGATGTGGAATGCACGATGTGGCACACAGACCACAAATCGCTGGTCCACATTGCAGGCATAAGCAGCAACTGAATAGTATGAGAAGGCCAATACCTAGGAAGGATAGGACCCTCCATCCAAAGGTAGATAATACACTCCAAAACCAACCGGACCAAGTCCAGGTGCCTGGATTCTGGTGTATCTGGCTTACAATCTTATGAAGGCGAGTTATGGCTTTATATACAGATGGCGAATTTTCTGGTATGAAAAATGCAATAGCTTGATCCGATGACCCTACAAGCTCCGCCCCTATCGGCCAGGATAACGTCAAGGACAAGACTATTTTGAAGCACAACAATCCGCATAGCAGACTGCTCTTCTGTTAAATTGCCTAAGGCGGAAATAGTTTCGTTCACTACTGCTTCAAGGGTTCTGGTTAATCTACGTATCAGCTTACTATTGGTAACTGTACCTATATAGGGAAAGAAACCTTTATTGAAATCTGTGTATTTTTCCCATGCTGTTTCAGTGTAATCGACAATTGGGAGATCTCTCTGCTGTCTATTGTGTACTAAATGAGTATTTCTATGATAATCAGGAGGAGCTAGGAAAACAGGTGGTAGGAGGAATGCTATGTAACAGGTACCATCCCAATCTAGAGGTAGGCGTATATATGCGGTCTGGCCACATATAAAGTAGGAATGACGAGAAGCTCTAAATGTAGACTTGCCTTGATCACTGAATTTTATTACAGTGGTGCATTTACTATGGCCCATGTGTATGGAGCCATTCTTTCTTATACATAATTCCCCTTTTACTGGGAATACGGACATGGCGGGCAAGATTGGTGTAGCTTCAGATTCAACGTTCAGGATCATGAGGTTAAGTGTAAAATTACCTAATCCATATACTTCATTTCTTAGATCAGTTCCTGTTCTTTTGGGAAGTCCCTCCTTGTTAGGGTAGCAGACTTTAAGCAAAACTAAGTTCAGGTTTCCCCATACCCAGTTGTCTTGATAAACTGCGGAATTCGAATCTAGGGAATTAATCAAACTAAACCATGCTCCACAGGAGCCATTGTGTGTGAACGGATAGAGAAAGAGGGGCAAAACTCCCTTATAGTTCTGATAGGGGGGGAGTCGGCCACAGACCCAGCAGTCTGTAGCATTGCTAGTCTGATGTGAATGGTGCAGCATCTGAATAAAGGTATTGTTGCGTAAGGCAAGTCGATATGATAGCTCATAGGATGGCAGATCACTAAATGTGTGCTTTATGGTATCATTAGTGGAGGAGTATAAGAGTGAGGCAATAGGAGGAAAAATAGCATGTAGTATTAAGCTGATACATATTATCGTGATGCACATCTTGCTCTCTTTTTTTTTTTATATCAATGTTATTGTCCAAGATCTTATGCAAGCCAGAATACATGTTCAACCGCTTCACCACCTAGTGGACTTAATTGATCAAACGGGTTCTGACTTCTTAGATCAAAGTTTAGCTTTGTGGAAACTTCTGGGGAGTCTCCTCTAGAAAATGGTGTTCAAAATCCAAAATCCAAGTTTAAAGTCTTTTTCCTTTGTAAAAGAGTGGTGAAGGTGCACTTTGACTTTAACGGCCGTCCCCGTGGTCCAGAGCACTGACTTTGGTGCCTTTCATCCAGGAGCGATGGAGTATTCTTTGACCTGGGTGTTGTCAGGGAAGGCGGCAGCAACCTGCGAACAACAAGAGAGTAGTGCAGACATCAAGGAAGCCAGGTAATCTGTCAGCATGTTACTATTAACATCAGTAATCTTTTAGGCATTGGAGTGCCCCACATATTTGGTGGTCTACCAAAGACCACTTCATAGGGAGATAAGCCTGTTCTAGAATGAGCTACCATTCGCATGTAAAAGAGGGCAACCGGCAGGGCTACCATCCAATCTACACCTTTGTCTGCGCAAATTTTTAATGTCTGATTATGTCTTTCTACAAGGCCTGCTGCTTCAGGATGTCGCACACAATGGAATTTCCAGGTATACCCTAACAGAAGGGACACCTGCTTCATTAGTACCAGGACATATTTGTAACCTCTACATCTGTTCATTTGGATATAATCCATTTGGAGCACTTCAAAAGGGTGGTCAGGTGGATGGAATCCACCTTGTTCCATCGGAATGCCTTTACCTGGATTGAATTGGCAACAGATCATACATGTTCTGACCTTTTGTTTCGCTGCTGCACGCAGGTGCTTGTTGAACCATATATTCTGTAAGCTATCTATCATTGCTTTCTCTCCTAAGTGTGCAGGACTATGTGCGGTATTTATAATCACTTGTACCATTGAATCAGGAAGAAACCCTGATCAGTCAGTACCCCTCCTTGTTCCGACCATTTCTTTAATTCGTCCATAGTAGCATGTGTCTGTATGTCTTGTACATCCTTGGAAGGATCCCTAACTGTCATGGCTTTGGACACTTATTGAACCTGTAACTTTGTCATGTCTAGTGGGGTCTGAGCTGTCTGTTTAGCTGTTCGGTCTGCCAGATCATTGCCTTGGGAAATGGTATCTGTGGCTCTAGTATGTGCTTTACATTTTAGGATAGCTATGGCTGTTGGTAAATGTATTGCTTCCAGTAGGGCTTGAATATGGGGCCATGCTGTATCTTGACCCCATGAGAGGTCAAGAAACCTCTTTCTCGCCAGAGAATCGGTGTAAATGTTTACTCTCAGGTGCTTAGCTCTTATGCACGCTTGTGTCAGGGCGATGAGCTCTGCTGCTTGTGCTGACAATATGTCTATTCTTTTAGTCTCTATTATTACAGTATCAGTAGTCACTGCATATGCTGCCACTAATTCTCCCGCCCCTGTCCTCATGCATGAGCCGTCAACTTATAGTGTTAGGTCGGGGTCTGGGAGTGCAACGTCTGTCAAGTCTTGTCTTGGTTTAGTCACGGTATGTATTACTTCAACACAGTCGTGTGGTGAAACGCTTTCTGTACTGGAGGGCAAAAGGGTAGCAGGATTCAGTATGTTGCATCGTCTGATCTCTATGTGTGGTTGAAATAACGTTGGCTCATAGCCTGTCAGTCTAGCTACAGTCAGGTGTTGTGTTTGTGTCCGGTTCAAGAGAACCTCTACTGCGTGTGGTACTTGTACTGTCAGAGGGTGGCCCAGCACTATCAAGTCACTTTGTCTTATGGCTAAGGCCGTTGCTGCAACTGATTTTTGGCACGCAGGCAAAGCCTGTGCTACTGGGTCTAATGTACTAGAAAAATAAGCACAGGGCTCGTGTTTTCCTGCATGATCTTGTGTTAGGATAGATAGTGCTGTTCCATCCCGCTCTGTCACAAAAAGCATAAACGATTTGTTGTAATCAGGGTTTGCTAAAACTGGTGCTTGACATAAAGCTCTCTTTAATTCTTCAAATGCCACAGTGTGTTCTTGAGGACTTTAGTCTTTTTGTGTCTTGGGCTGGGAAAAAACCAGAAATCAATTGAATACGTTCCGGTGCCCACAACTAATTCCCCTGAAAGATCACAATAAAACATGAGAAAAAGGGGAAAGCACCATACCTATTTCCTCGACTTAATTTCTAAGGGGGCTAATTTCTAAGGGGCTTAATTTCTTAAGGGGCTAGCGGGAAGCGAACCTCCTCAGGGGCCAGCAGAAAGCCAATATTCTCCTCCTTCCCCCCCTTTTTGACAGGAGGAAATCTGAAACAGATTTCACTGCTGTCAAACACTATCAAACCCTGTGTCTTGTCAACACTATTAATCCCTGTGTGTAGCTACTGGGCGTAAGCAAAATTATAGGAGATACACAGCGTATTTGAAACGGCGAGAAATCCTTCAAATTAATGTACAAACCTCATTGTGTTAGCTCATAAGCTAGCCAAATGACATCTCATATGCAAATGTCCCTATTACATGAACCTACACCAACCTGAAGTCAATATTAATGCTAGTAGGCCCTAATAGGAATGCTAAATTACCTAAATATTCGGAAAACCAAGTTTAAGAACAGTTGTTAATGTTGATAATTAATAATTTATCTGCTAAAGAAATCAGTCATTTTGCAATAATTTCCACCTATACAATAAATAGCCTAATTTAAAAACAAGTCAACTTTTGGGGCCACCACTTACAAGAATGAGCTTACTAAAGCAAACTTTAAAAAGGAAATCCTGTCAGATATTTTCTCATTACCCTAAATACCGAGCCTTATTTGTCACTCTGTGGTGGCAGTCCTTATTTAAAACAGGCCTTTCAAGAGTTAAGATGCGAGTGCACAGATCATAATTGTTCCTTAATGTCCAATCTGGAAACATATGACCGAGGCTGCCTGTCTATAAGAGAAAGGCAGTCATGTGAAAAATATTTTAGTCTTGCATAATTTTTCCTTTTATTTCATTCATCTCCAACACCAATTAGACATACACTGATAACGTGTTGTCTGCTATTTTGACAGCATGATAAAGGTAATATCACGTCTGTGAAATTTAGTAATTGTGAACAAGTTCCAGCCAAGCGCTGTGCAAAGATCGCCGTCGTCACGACTATCTCTGTACTTGCACAGGAGAACTTGGTATTAAACGCTAAACAGACTGGTCAATACAACACAAAAACAAAACATATATAAAATACATATGCCAAGCCATCAGTATACCAAGCACAGAAAGCATAGACAATTGCACTAACATATATAAATGAGCAGCGATGCGCAATTACAGTACCTACAGCTCAGAGGCGAACATTCTGGCCTGCTTAATTTGTCAGGCTTATAATCAATAATTCATTTACCTGCCCTATATACCCCCATCTGAAATCACCGTGTCAAGTCTGACACACAGAATCAGCAATAATAATCAAAAACGAAGAACACACGAACCTGTTTGTTTTCTTTTATAAAAACAGAATCAGCAATAATAATCAAAAACGAAGAACACACGAACCTGTTTGTTTTCTTTTATAAAAATGAGCTATGCATCTTCGTCAACACAATGTACCCTAATGTCCCAGACGAAGACGCACCTCTCATCTCTCCTCACAGACTTTTAACCACTGGATCATTTATCCAATGCAACTGGTGGCAGCTTGTGGCCACAATTCAAAAATGTCTGAATTTGAAAATCGTTTTTATATAGGCACATAGCCCTTAAAATTCCAAGCAAGAGCAACATTTTACTTTCTGGCCAGAAGCAATATAGCATTTTCTAAAAAATAAAACAAATCTTCTCCATAGACATTTCCTCGGGGCACTCGTTTTGCACAGAATAGAACAAGGGAATCTTTCTCGACTTACATTTCTCAGCTGCCCTGTCTTATCAGAGAAGTTAAAAATAGCCCCTCAGCGCGGCCTGAGCCTGGGCTGCCAGCCATCTTTTTTTGTTTTTCCTACTCCTTACCCCCAAGGCTCTCCGCCTGCAGGCATTACACAGATGCGATGTCAGAGAAGCTTTCTAAGCAGTGCCTCTGTTCTGCTCCTCTCACCGGCCCCCACCTACACTGGCTACAAGGTCAGAATCTGTCTCCGATTTCTGTATCACATACTGCTCTACACAGCCCCCACCTTCTCCTCACTCTGAAGCTGTCAAAGACAAAAAGACTACTCAATTCCATAAAAACTGCAATAATTCGCTCAATTGAAAAATTATTTTTACATACAATTTGCACTCAGGGGGTCATAATCTCACCGACTTGACCCAGCACATTGGCTCACTGGACCACCAAGAACACAAACCTGTATTCTTGAACAATTTGCAAATTCGAAATACCCATAATTCTTTTTTTTTTTTTTTTTTTTTTTCAAGCTAAACTATTCAAAAATTACTTTTTCGTTAGCACTTTGTACATTAGTGGTGTCATCAAATCACAGGTGTTGCTCCTTCTCTAGCTACACCCCTCTCAATTTCCTATTGACAACGTAGTCAAATGTTGGACCATGTAAACATCAGCTATGCGCTGTTCATTTGGTGGGTGGCTCAAGAACCTTTGGGCTACTATATCATTATTATATCTATCGTTGTACTTTTGGTGGCACTCTAACTGGTCTTTCTACTGGGGCCACTCTTGCTAGGTCCTCTGAAAGGACGGGATAAATACCAGCAACGTCAGTATTTCTTTCTCTGTCAGCCTGCGCTCATTTTACCTACTCCAATTACTCCTGTAACATCTGTTCCTTGGCTTTTCCAGACTCCAGTCTACTCCTCTCTGCTTCGTGAAACACTTACTCTGACCTACTATGTGACTCCTTGCGCCAAAACTCAATGGCATCCTTCCAAGCTGGTCTACATTTTCTCTTTCATAAGAGTGTTCCGTTGTCCATCTACTTGTTCTGCTTTTACTCGTATACCTTCCTCAACTTACACGTATTCTCGGGCTTTGTCTGAATCCTCCCTACTTTTCTCTTCTTTTCTGAGCGCTTACTCTGTGCGTCTATGCTATTCTTTACGCCATAATTCAATGGCATCTGTCTGTTACTGTCTGGCTATCTTTTTCCATAATTCTTCTTCCACTTCCATGATGCACTCTGCATCCCAGGTCCCAGCTGCGGGCCACCTCTGACTTTCTGGTAATTCCTTGGTGTAGTCTACCCATAAATCAAGAAATATTATAGCGTCTAAGCCGTGTTTATGATACATGAAGTACCCTGGAGTGTCCCTAGGAGGAATAGGAACAGCTTCTTCGAGTACCCCTTTTCTAGTAGTGATCTGTCTTAATTTCGAAAAGAGCGGCATATTGAGAACTGATCTGATACTTGATCTTGAACAAAACTTAATACAAATAAACACAATAATGAACAGTCATTCACACCACAATATGCAGAACGTATTTAAAACATTTAACATTTAACATTTAACTGAGCAACCATGATGATGACGATCTAAGGAAAACTTAATCACTAAACATAATACTCGGCATTAACTGAATTATTCTGAATTTATATACTTGATATACTAGATATACTGCTAAACAGTACAGATACACTGCTGAAACAGTGCAGACCGGATTTGTGTACCCAAACCCGTCTTGACCGGCACAACCTATGTGCACGTCAGAACGCCTCCCCGGCAATGGTACTCACCGGGTAGCTCGGAACGGAAGGCCTCGGAACTGAACTGGACTGAACTGGACCGGACTGGACTGGACTCGAAAACTTCGGAAACTTCGGAATCTGGTGGGCCTCTGTATACCTCGGACACAGCTCTCTCGCAGGTGGGCTCTGGGTAGGACAATCTGCGTTCCTCACCGCCTCGTATGGATGCCTGGTCGCAGTCTGTCCCCTTCGTTGGCCTGAGGGAGTTGGCGGGAAGACCCGCGACGTGCGCGCTTGAAGTCCATCACGGCTGTGGAAGGGGGCAAAACTGGACCTTCATCTCCGGCGTGTGGGGAAAGAGATTAAACTGTTCGGGCGCCATTATGTGGTAAATAAAATATCACGCTCTCATAATTTCATAATATCAATAAGATCATGCATAAAGCAAGAGGCTGAGTCTGTGGTATCAGGTTCATAAAGGGATTTATTCCAATAACTCGAGTCAAAGGGAGAATATTTCCATCACCAAAATTGGATCTGGAAAGGGGCTCAAAAGTATTCTCAATATTCTCAAAACATTATTCACAGAGTACAGTATATATACATTTCTCAATTGTACGTAAGCAAAAGAGCAAGAGAGAATGAGATAAGAGCATGTGGGCGTGTAAGTAGGCGTGAAGGTGGGCGTCCATGTGGGCGTCCACTTGATGATTGGGTAATTTGTCATGTGTGGGTGGATACCTGGAGAATCCTGCAATGTCAGCAGAAATATTTGGCAGAGATGCGTGCGCAGTCGCATGACGTGTGATAGACGTGCAACTAGAGGGAGAAAGGGACTTGACATTTAGCTCTACATGTGGAGACAAAAGTCTGGGGTTATGTCAACCTAATCCCAAATCATATCTAATATCCTATGTTTAAAGAACTGTGTTATCCAAAAAGAAAGGTCTCTCGAACAAAATCTATTCTATACTGACTGTGAGTGCGTGTACAAGCGTCTAAGTGTCTACACTAAATGCGAGGGGGTAGGAATATTCCATGGTAACAGGGCTATGAATTACTTGCATGAGGACAGAGAAGCCGGGCCTTTTGCTCGGTAGCTGGAAGAATGTTTACTTAAACTACTAGACAGGAATGCATTGGGCAGGGAGCGGAGCAGATAATTTCCGAAGGTGAAATACAGTTCTTGGCAGGCAGCAAGCTGATGTCGGGCATTGTGAGCCGCGCAGAGGATGAGACAAAGTTCATGGTCACAGATGCAGGCTCGGACTGGAGCTTCAGAGACAGAAAGCAAGAAAAGCTTGATGACAGAATCAGGGCCTACTTGCCTGGACTGTAAAATGGCATAAGTGAACCATATAAAGGCGGTGGCCTTTCGTACTTAGGAATGGAATATCCGGCCCATTCATGGCGGATCAACAGAGGACATGTTAACGGTGGACGCACATGTATTTGCGTCTTCATAACTGGAACTGGAGGGAACATACATGTACTTGTAACATGCACATAGAACCGTTGGGGTCCAAGATAGGGGACATAACTGACCAGAAAAATCCATATTTCCACACTGCGAGCAGAAGTTATAGGAAAACTAAAATGATAATAACCAAGGTTATTATAATTTTAGTTTTCTGTTTCCTGGTGAGGGCGGGCTGGACTGCCAGGGCAGGGGCCAGGAGAAAGAGTGGTTGCCCACTCTAAAGTGGGCATAACTTTTTTGCCAGCCCTCTTGGCCAGAGCATAACAGTCATGCACACTTTGAATGGTCTGCATCCAGGCTGCATTACAGCCTGGGTGCAGAACATGCCATGCCCCTAATTACCTGTCTGAGCGCCGAACCACAGCACTCAGACCAATCACAACTCTTCTTTGATTGGTTAGGGGAATCAGGAGCCTGGGTGCTTCCTGGTTCCTGCATCCCAGGAGCGAGAGGCGGCAGCGGTGAGCGCACTGAGAGGCAGCAGCCGGCCTGAAGGTAAGTGTCTTTAAAAAATATATATTATTTTAATTTACACCCCCACTCCTGCTCCCCCCGCCACACCACCCTCAATAAATAGCGGCCACCACTGCACGCCATACAGTTTACAGCTCTGGGATTGGAATTAACATTTTTTGTAGGCACATCGGAGCCTCATAGTGTGACAGAAAGGACACAAACATTTTACTACCTGGCTCTGCCACTACTGCCACTTGTCACATTCTTTAAAACAAAGAGGGCGGTTAAATGTATCAAAGACAGCTGAAAGTTCTGAATGCCTCAAGATGGCTGGGTCTATTCTGCCCATAATTTCCAGTAATGCCAATATAATTTTCAAGAGAGTGATCTCAGAACTCATTATTGCCAGTCTCCAAACTAGTTATTGCTTTCAAGGGGATGCAGTAGGTGGATGTCGTCACCCCCTGTAGCAGAAACAATATGTTGGTAGTCAAGTGATAGTTGAGATTTTAGGACATGAAGGGACCAGTATGGGCTTCTTGATTAAAGAAAAAAATGCATAACCTAGGCTGCTTGTGTTGTATAGTGCTTCAATTTTCCTTGGGCCAGGTTCACATTAGAAAAAAATGAAATTCCCAAAACAGTTATTAGGCATATACAAAGGCAACCTGTGACCTGAGAGAACTGGATCTGCTCCCTCCTGTACCCAGGGCAAAGCAGTGGGGGGTCATAAGGCTGACATTTTCGGGCTACAGGGATACACAACACTGCAAGGGGCCTTACCTTCAATTACCCAGCTGACCAGTGGTAACTGGACCTGGACTGGACCATGCAATTGGCCTCTGATTGATACCCTGTGAGTCTCTAGGTGTTTCCCCTGAGGTTCTGGGGGACTTTAGAAGTGTACTCTTGTGGTGGGTTTTCACTTAAAGGACTACAGGCTTGTTTAGAATTCGTCAGACAGCATAAACATGACAGCTATCCCATACGCTGTATTACAAGTGCATTATATCATATGAGCCTTGTAATATGGGATATCATCAAGCTTGTTATGACGTATCCTGTCCTCCAAACTCTAAACCAGGCCCTGATTCAGAAGGTAAAACCTGTGACCAGAATTAACCAGGTTGATGTAACTCACCCATGCGCCAACGCTGTCAGTGTCAAATTGCACCTAAATTCCAGTCTATTTTAACCACTGTCATTGACAGTTTGTGATTCTTGGCACTATTCCTAATTAAAACTTAAAATATTCATGTTGCCAGATCCCATTATTGTGTAGTTACCATCCCAAATAATAATCCAGTTTCCTAGAATCCCAGGGGGATATTTACAAGAGAAGTGTCGGAGCATGCCGTTAGCCTCTTTGTCTTAACTACACGCTCCGCCACTTCTGAAACGCAGGGCTGCACCATATTTACAAGAATATGGTACAATATGCTTTTCCCCCTGCGCTGCCGCTACACTTAGCTGTGTAGTGCCGACACAGGCACCTTTGCACCATAGTGCAAGGATGTCTGCGTGCAGAGGAAGATTGTTTATGTACAGGAAGTCCCCCTTTCCTGCACATAAACAATCTTTAACCCCTTTGGTGCGTCGGACGGACGGGGGCAATCTGACGCACCAGTGCTCATGTGCATAGGACGGCCCCCAGCCGTCCTCGCACATGGCACAGGGAATCCCTCTGGTGCGGGCACCAGAGGGATTCCCTTTACCCCTCCAACAGCCTCGGGAGCGGGACAGACCTTCCCCAGCTCCCGAGTCTGCTCCCCTGGTTTCCCTGAAATGACAATCAGCACGCACATCGGGCTGACGTCATTTCAGTGAAACCGAAACTGAAATGATCCAAGAGGCTCATTTCAGTTTCACTTTGCACGTGTTCAGGAGGCTATCTCAGCCCCCCGATCACGTAAAAAGATGGGAAAGGTATCATTGGAAAGGGGAGAATCTCCCCTTTCCAATGGTACCCCTCCCTAGAGGATCCCAGAAGGGCGATCCCCAAGCAGGGATCTACCCACTAGACACAAGGGCCTTTGCTCCCTCCATATTTTTTTGGGCACAACAGTCTTTCTGACACCCCTGGGGGGCAGATAGGGGCAAAAAGCCCATTAGAAACCAGTTTTTTTTGTATTGATGTTGAGGTGGGGCCTGCCCAAAAAGGGCATGACAATGCCCACACCCCCCAGAGAAATATCAGTCTTTATACCCCCCCGGGGGCATACGGGGTAGTAGTTTCAAATTTGCCTCCCCCGGGGGGCAGAAAGCCCACTAGAAACCAGGGATTTTTTTGTTATTGATGATGAGGTGGGGGCTGCCCAAAATTGGCATGACAATGGCCCCACCCCCAGTGAAATTCCAGTCTTTCTGCCCCCCAGGTGGGCAGCTGGGGGCAATATCCCCCAATCTGCCCCCGAGGGGCAGAAAGCCCACTAGAAACCAGCGATTTTTTTATTGATGTAGGCGTGGAGGCTGCCCAAAATGGGCAGGCCAATGCCCCCACCCCCTAAAAAAATGCAACACTCTTTCTGCTCCATAAAGGGGCAGATGGGGGCAGTAGTCCCGTATCTGCCCCTGGGGGGGGGGGCAGAAAGCCCACTATGCACCAGGGATTTTTTTTATGATGTAGGAGTGGGGGCTACCCTGAATGGGTATTATAATGCCCCCACCCCAAAAACAATTACCACAGTTGTTATGCCTTTTTAGCCCCTTCTCTGCCCCCCCCAGGGGGGCAGAAGCCCACTGGGCCTCAGGAAATTATTTTTTCTTTCAGTTCAGGAGTGAGGTCAGCCCAAAATGGGCATGCCAATGCCCACACCTCCCCAAAAAAAGCCACATTCTTTTGGCCCCTGGGGCAGATGGGGGCAGTGGCCCCTGATCTGCTCCAGGGGGGGCAGAAAGCCCACTAGGTGCCAGTGATTATGCTGGCTTTTTAATGCATGTGGGTGGGGGCTACCCAGAATGGGTATACCAATGCCCCCACTCCCCCAAAAAATTGCCATAGTCTTTCTGCGCAACTTGGGGGCATATCGAGGCAACCCCTCACCCCCGATTCCCCACAAGGGCACCAGAAAGTCCACTAGGCACAGACCTGTTTTTAGCAATGTGCCTACCTGTGGATTTTGGGCCCTAGCGCAGCCGGCACTGAGGGAAACCTAGCAAACCTGTATATTTTTAAAAACCAGACACAATGGGGAATGCAGGATGGGGTGACTTGTGTGCCTCTCACCTGGTTCTGTTACCCAGAATCCCTTGCAAACCTCAAACTTTGTAAAAAAAAAAACATTTTCCTCACATTTCTGTGATGGAAGGTTCTGGGATCTGCATGGATCCACAAAATTCCACCCACACCGCATTCCCCAAAGTCTTCCGAGAAAAATGGTACCCCACCTGTGTGGGTAGGCCTTATGCCCACGACAGGAAACAGCCCAAAAAGAAAAATGGACACACCACATTTTCTCAGTGAAAACTGAGCCTTTTTTGCAAAGTGCCTAGCTGTAGATTTTGAACCCTAGCTCTGCCGGCACCTAGGCAAACCCAGAGAACCTATACATTTTTAAAAACTAGACACCCAGGGGAATACAGTATAAGGTGACTTGTCTGGCTCTCACCAGGTTCTCAGGTACCCAGAATCCCTTGCAAACCTCAAACGTTTGTCAAAAAAAACAAATTTTCCTCACATTTTTGTGGTGGAAAGTTCTGGAATCTGCGTGGATCCACAAAATTCCACCCACCCCGCATTCCCCAAAGTCTTCTGAGAAAAATGGTACCTCACTTGTGTGGGTAGGCATAGTGCCCGCGACAGGAAATGGCCCACAACGCAACGTGCACACAACAAATATCACAGTGGAAACTGACCCTTTTTTAGCAAAGTGCATAGCTGTGGATTTTGAACCCTAGCTCTGACGGCATCTAGGGAAACCTGGCAAACCTATACATTTTTTTAAACAAGACACCCAGGGGAATCTAAGATGGGTTGACTTGTCTAACTCACCAGGTTCTGTTACCCAGAATCCCTTGCAAACCTCAAACTTTGTAAAAGCAAAAACACATTTTCCTCAAATTTCTGTGGTGGAAAGTTTTCGAATCTGCGTGGATCCACAACATTTCACCCACCCGCATTCCCCAAAGTCTTCTAAGAAAAATGGTACCTCACTTGTGTGGGTAGGCCTAGTGCCTGTGACAGGAAATGGCCCAAAACTCTGTGTGTACACACCACATATTCACAGTGAAAACTGACCTTTTTTTGCAAAGTGCCTAGCTGTAGATTTAGAGCCCTAGCTCTGCCGGCACCTAGGGAAACCTAGCAAACCTATACAGTCTTGAAAACTAGACACCCAGGGAAATCCAGGATGGGGTGACTGGTCTGGCTCTCACCAGGTTCTGTTACCCAGAATCCCTTACAAACATCAAACTTTGTAAAAAAAAAAAAAAAAAATTCCCCACATTTCTGTAAGGGAAAGTTCTGGAATCTGCGTGGATCCACATATTTCCTACCACACAGCGTTCCCCCAGGTCTCCCGATAAAAATGGTACCTCACTCCCATGGGTGGGTCAAGTACCCGCGACAGGCAAGGGCCCAAAACCTACTTAGGTGACCTCAAAACTACCTATCACAAAACAACGTGGTTTTGCAAGGGGGGGTCCCATGAGTTGTTGGCCCCGGGTTCGGCGGTCATCTATGGAAACCTATCAAACCCACACATTTCTGAAAACTAGACTCTTAGGGGAGTCCTCGAAGGTATGGCTTGCGTGGATCCCCCAATGTTTCCCTACCCAGAATCCCCTACAAACCTCAAATTTTGCTGAAATAAAAAAAATGTTCACACATTTCTGTGTGGGAAAGTTGTAGGATCACCAGGCAGACACACATTTCTGACCACCCAGAGTTCCCCCAGGTCGGCTGAGCCCGGGGCCAAAAACTCATGGGACCCCCCCTTGCAAAACCAGGTTGTTTTGTGATAGGTAATTTTGATGTCTCCTCAATAGGTTTTGGGCCCTTGCCTGTCACGGGTACTTTACCAACCCACGTGAGTGAGGTACTATTTTTATCAGGAGACCTGGGGGAATGCTGGGTGGTAGGAAATTTGTGGATTCAGCCAGATTCCTGAACGTTCCCACACAGAAATTTGAGAATAAAAGTGATTTGTTCAGCTAAATTTGAGGTTTGCAGGGGATTCTGGGTAGGAAAATGTTGGGGGGTCCACGCGAGCCACATTTTTCTCAAATTTCTGTGTGGGAAAATTCTGGAATCTGCATGGATCCACAAATTTCCTACCACCCAGTGTTACCCCAGGTCCCCTGATAAAAGTGGTACCTCACTTGCATGGGGGGTTCAAGTACCCATGACAGGCAAAGGCCCAAAACGTATTGAGGAGACATCAAAATTACCTATCATAAAACAACCTGGTTTTGCAAGGGGAGTCACCTGAGTTTTTGGCTCCGGGCTCGGCGGCCATCTTGCGAATCCTACCCAACCCACACATTTCTGAAGACTAGATATCCGGGGGAGTCCAGCGAGGTATGGCTTGCATGGATCCCCCAATGTTTTCCTACAAAGAATCCCCTGCAAACCTCAAATTTTGCTGAAAAAATCACCTTCCTCTCCAATTTCTGTGTGGGAAAGTTCTGGAATCTATGTGGATCCCCGAATTTCCTACCACCCAGCGTTCCTCCAGGTCTCCCGATAAAAATGATACCTCACTCACGTGGTGGGTCAAGTACCTGCGACAGGCAAGGACCCAAAAAGTATTGAGGAGACATCAAAATTACCTATCACAAAACAACCTGTTTTTGCAAGGGGGTCACCTGGGTTTTTGGCTTCTGGCTCGGTGGCTATTTTGGTAAACTGAAGAAGTATTCCCCTTTTTGGCACCTGTGCAAATACTCATACAAACTCATACAAAGAATACACTCAATCAATCACCAGAACAAGACACCAAAGTTCGAACCCTAGTAACAAGATATTTTAAAAAAACTCTATTTTATTAAAATTGTTTGACACAAAACATTATTAAACAAATACAAAATTAAAAATAGTGAGACAGTTACATAACAGTACACAGAACTAATGACATTGTGCCTGTCGTGCAATAAACAAACATAAAAGGGATCACAAATAAAAAAGATCACAGTTAACAAACAGTTCAAAGCATGGGGAGAACACAAGAAAGAAAAAATGATTTCTAATCCAGAATACAAATCTGGGACAATCCCTATTGGTCTACAGGTAAGGAACGAACCAGGTCTTTTTATAGAAAATAAGAGATTTTTAGAAGTATGGACACAGATCTCGAATAGATGCAGTAGGGATTGGATGCTCCTGATTATTGAGACAGCGCAGGAGTTAATTATTATCGAAAAAGAATCTATAGAAAAGTTGGAGCTAGAATTGAGAAACAGCACTGGAGTAGAAGATGCCAAGCGTAAACTAGAGGAGATCAATAGAGATGTTGAAGGATACAGAGACTACCTCATAAATAAAAAAACTAATAAACTCAAAAAAGATATAGAAAGATTTAATGCTGAAGGAGTCTACCCATTCCTTAACGAGAATTATTACCAACAAAAACAGGAACAAGGGTGGGAAAGACCCTACAACAGACCAATATATAGGAGAGGTGGGAGAAAACAGGTGACCTTTTCTGACACCTCTGGGTCCAGTAGCGAGGAAGAGATCTCCCATAAAGAAGAGAGTAGCAATAGGAATAACTTTGTGGAAGCAGGTCCGCCGTCTTTTTTAGATCAAAGACCAAGGCGGGGACAGAGATTCAACCAAAATCAGGGGAGGGGTCAACAATTTCGAGGCCCTCCTCCTCCTCAGCAAGAATATCTGAGAACGAGAAACCAACGCTACTGGCGTCAGACGGAACACCAGTGATAAATCTATCTAACAGAAACCTCACTGAAATAGAGACGAGAGTATTGAGTAAAGGGTTTAGTTTTATTCCAACTACAGGTATTAATAAATTTCAATTGGAAAGAGATTTAAGAGCTTTCTTTAGGAAAATTAGACTCAAAAGATTCTTCGAGGACCGTCCCGCTAGGGTCAGCAATAATGTTTCGGGCTTTAAACCCAGGTCCTCTTTTACCCCTACATTAGCTATGGTAAGCAAAAATCATGAGATTTTTGAAAAAGCGGTTGAAAGTGGTATCCAATCGATCTTATCTCAGAACCCCAGACAACTTGACCATAACATGACCAGAGAAGAAAAACAGTCTTTGAAATCTCTAAGTAATGATCTGAGGCTGACAATAAAACCGGCTGACAAAGGGGGTGGTGTCGTGGTGTTTAACACATCTGATTATGATCAGAAAATGCTAGAAATGCTGGCGGTGACAGAACACTATGAACCCATCTCTAGAAATCAACTAGCGAAGCTGACGTGTGATTGTAGTACTCTTTTGAATGAAGCTAGGGGACACCAATGGATTTGTGAAGAAGAATTTAAATTCCTAAATAATGAAGAACCTAGGATTCCCGCTCTGTATGGTCTCCCCAAGATTCACAAAGACCGAGGCAACCCACCGATGAGGCCCATTGTCAGTAGTATCAACTCTATGACTGAGCCCCTCAGCAAATACGTAGATCATTTTCTGCGTCCAATAGTGATGAATCTCAAATCATATGTAAGGGACTCTTCACACATGATCTCCCTCCTTGAGGGTAAGGCCTTCAATGGGGAGACTCAATGCCTAGTCATACTGGACATTGAGTCTCTCTATACTAACATTCCTCAACATGAAACCGTTGAGGTGGTTCGCAGAGCGATCGAGGAGATCGATCTAGAAGGAGTAGAGAAGAGCTTTGTAGTTGACTGTGCCAAGATGGTACTCACGAATAACATCTTTCTTTTTAAAGACCAGTTATACAAACAAAAGAAAGGCACGAGCATGGGGGCCACCTGTGCGCCGAGCCTGGCCTGTCTCTATGTGGGTGAATTCGAAAACAAACATATCTTCAACGATCTTGCTCCGTTCTTTGAAAATGTGGTTGGCTGGTACCGTTACATAGACGACATCTTTTTTATTTGGGACGGTACAATCGATCATTTGGAAGATTTTCTACTCTGGATTAATTTGGGGGATCCCAACCTAAAGTTTACATCTGAATTCAGTAGATCCTGGGTTGATTTTCTGGACATTTCTATTAAGGATGTCAATGGTGCTTTGGCAGTCGAACTATTCACTAAACCAATGGCCAAAAATACTCTTTTACACTATTCTAGTTTCCACCCCAAGTCGCAGCGTGACAACATACCGCTTAGTCAATTTCTCCGTTTGCGGAGAAATTGCTCTGACCTCAATGACTTCTACAGACATGCGGAGACCATGAAAAGGAAATTTAAGGAGAGAGGGTACCCGAAAAAACTCATTACCCATTCTTTTAAACGTGCCAGATTTTATAATAGAGAAGCGATGCTCCAAAATACAGTTAAAAAGAATAAGGAGTCTGAGAAACTGGTCTTTGTTAGCAACTTCTCACATATTAGTAACCGTATCAAAAATGTAATTAACAGCAACTGGCACATCATCAATAATGAGGAAGAAAGAAAACTTGAAAGACCGATTTTTGCTTTTAAAAGGAACAAGAATTTGAGAAACGAGTTGGTCCATACTTACAGAGCGAGCATGGGCAAAGTACAACACACATTGGCCAAAACTCCGGCGTTGGGAAATGTGAAGTGTGGAACGTGCAATGTCTGCTCTTTTTGTGTGGAATCAGATATGCTGGAACACAATGGACAAAAAATCTCCTCTAGGTCCCTGAATAATTGTAGGAGCAAAAACATTGTGTATTTTCTCCGTTGCCCCTGTGGGAAAGGCTATGTTGGGGAAACCGGTAGGGAGCTTAGAATCAGACTCCAAGAACATCGCTCCGCTATCAGAACCATGAAAGCAAATGCCCCTCTAGTAACCCACTACAGCGAAATGGGCCATAAGGAGTCAGACATAGAGTGGTTCATATTGGAAAAGGTGTGGATGGGGCCTCGTGGGGGAAACATGGAACAAAAAAGGAAACATAGAGAGCAATGGTACATCTCGCTCCTAAACACAGTTAGAAATGGGCTTAATTCTAGGGAGGAATGGGATCGTATGATCAAGTAATATGACTATTTACCTCCCCTAGGTTCCCTGACTCCGTTAGTAGTTTCATACACCGGATGGGTGTATTATAGTGAATCTGTCGGATGCAGTCTTTAGGCGAAATTGACACATTTTAAATGCCCATTAGGAAGAGGAACACCCAGAGATTTTCTTTTTCTGTTCAGTGATTAGTTTTATGTAGAAAGGTCATTTAAATATGGCCACCGTCTATGTTTAACTATGCCTCCATTTGGAGGGTTTCCTTGTTGTCCATCACGAGAATATCGGTATAGTTTTTTGGTACCTGTTGGGGGACACGTTTTGTTGGTCCAAGATTGGGTGATTTTTGACGACATTCTTACATCTTGGGCCTGAACATGCATGGACACAATAATGGCTCTTTCGGTAAGCCCATGCGGGCCGCCTCCTCCGTGTTACCCATCGGATTTGCCTTCAGATTACCTATTCAAATATGGCCGCCGAGTGTGTCTTATGTGGATACTTCAAATAATTTTTGTGGATGGCTATGTCTGAAATGCCACCGGAGGCGCGTGAACGGATGAAGGTTTAAAAAGGTTAGGTTTTAATGGTTTATTGTTAGGTCATCTGGGGCTTAAACATACATTGAAGGCACATCAATTCTGATTGATTGCGAGTCCTCGGTATGTTTAAGGTACTTCAAAATGGCCGCCGTTTTAGCTCATCCATTCGACTGGTTTTCCGATAGCCCGCAGCTGTTGCTAGTTTCATGCTTCTCCCGCGTCCATGAATGTATTTAAGGCCGGGCTCGTACCTTTGGGAGTTGACACACGCTGCTCCCGGGATGACGTAGAGGTATCCATGCGCGTTGAACAGGGTAAGTTTAGATCACTAGCGGTGGGTCGAGCCTGACTTGGTCTATCGCTGAATTGGTCTTTAGAGACCCCGAGCAATCTTTGACTAGCGGGGGGCTGTGGTCGATTGCAGCTTTCTCTAACGCTGACTATTTGTGGCGAGATTATAAAGGCGATGCCGATATTGTTACCTGTTTTGAGGGCTATGGTTTCTGGCACTATATGCGGCACGAACGCTCTTGCTTCACCCATGGGGTTTCTTTCACTTTTTGGATTTTGGATGATGAGTGTAGTTTTTACACTCTGGGGTCTATATGCTTTTTAGCTAGTTGGCAACCAGAAAGATACATGTGCACTTGAGTGGTTTCTACAAAAATTATTGCTAATACGGGCATGTCATAATTGATTCTATCTCAGAAATACAAAGCTCTAGTCTTGTTCTTTCATTTTTTGTAGAAATCCTAGAATTTCTAAAAATAAAGCGCCATCAAGATTATCTAATTGCATCGAGGATCATCGCAAAGGGACCTCAGCAATAATACAGGACCAGTTTTTATCCTAAAGATGTTACAACACTCCTGTTGAAGTAAGTGTGTAGCACAAGTCTCACGGTTCAAATTAAGTGGGAATAAGACATACAACTTACTTTTGGACCTTCTTTTTCAGCATAATGATCGTCGCATATACCCTCGCAACCCGATCGTAACTAATTCTAAAAGGCAGGAAGGCAGGTATTTAACTAATAGGGATCTAGACACTATTGTAGTTTACAGCAGTAAGAGAGGTTCTCAAAATTATTAATATTTCTTTCCCTCTAGACCAAAAGGCCTGTTCCTTTACGTTCCCGCTGAATTCAGCGTTTTTCGCCCTTTAGTTAGATGGCAAGAAGTCTACCAATACGGACCTCTTGGATGTTCTTAAAAATTTTTTAAGGTAACTACTATTACTCTTTAATCGAGTTCATTTCTTTCTAAATAAAACATATGGAAGAAATCAGTGAGTTGGATATGGTATGATTGAATGAGTTGCTTTAAGAATGACTGTGTAAGTACGTTTTGTATGATGAATCGCCAGGAGAATCACACCATTTATTGGCCTATATGTCCTCTATGGTTATTGTTGTGTTGTTTTTTTTAAAAAAAGTCTTAGAGGGCATTAATGATCCTAGATAACATTGTCCTTATATGTATATCTTCTGTGAGCTGTTACCAGTGACACCAAATGTCAAGATCTGTGTATGTATAATGTTTTTATTGCCGAAAGGGTTTTTAATGATATCAATTTTCATTGTTTTGGTAGATTATCTATATCGTGGGAGATTGAATAATTTGTCCTGAAGAAGGTGGTCTTATAATTATAGTACTCCACCGAAACGCGTCGACGCAAGTCCAAAAGGCAGACTGTAGACTGGAGTGACATCTGTTCTCGATGAAATTAGCTAGCAGTATCAATACTGCAGAGAACAGTTGATTTGGGTCTAGTGTTTTCCTTTGTATTCTGGATTAGAAATCATTTTTTCTTTCTTGTGTTCTCCCCATGCTTTGAACTGTTTGTTAACTGTGATCTTTTTTATTTGTGATCCCTTTTATGTTTGTTTATTGCACGACAGGCACAATGTCATTAGTTCTGTGTACTGTTATGTAACTGTCTCACTATTTTTAATTTTGTATTTGTTTAATAATGTTTTGTGTCAAACAATTTTAATAAAATAGAGTTTTTTTAAAATATCTTGTTACTAGGGTTCGAACTTTGGTGTCTTGTTCTGGTGATTGATTGAGTGTATTCTTTGTATGAGTTTGTATGAGTATTTGCACAGGTGCCAAAAAGGGGAATACTTCTTCAGACTATTGTCTCTTGGCGCTCTACCCCTTTTTGTGGAATAGAGCCCCTCTCTCTTATTTTACACTATTTTGGTAAACTACCAAACTCACACATTTCAGAAAACTAGACACCCGGGGAGTCAAGCGAGGTATGGCTTGCGTGGATCCCCCAACGTTTTCCCATGTAGAATCCCCTGCAGACCTAAAATTTAACTGAAAAAGACACATTTTCCACATGTTTTTGTGTGCAATCACCGTGCCGGCACAAATCCTCAGATTAATTGTATGACGGTACATTTAATTATGACAAGATATTCTGTTTTCAACATTACGTTCATCATTTTCTGCATAAAGCAAGTATTTCTCGTGCTGTTTACAATTTCACTTAATGGGAATATTGCCCCACACCCCCACAGGGTAGTTCAAAAACATTTCCACAGAAGTTTGGATATTTTTATGTTTACGATACATCTGACCCTGCCTCATATGTTTATAGGCTTGCACATCACCCACAAAGAAAAATAAGCTAATTGAAAGCAAGCTGATATATTCTGCGTCTTTTCTTTCCCAGCTGTCTGTAGAGGGTTTCGACTTTAGTAGGGACACCATAGAAGTAAAGTGTATTTATTTATTTGAAAGGTTTTATAAAGCGCAAACAAGACCCAGAAAGGGTATCAGAGCGCTGTACAGAGAGGACAATTAGTGTTGCCATGGGAGACAGTAAAAATACAATACAACAAAGGAAGGACCAGGTGAAGGCCCTTCAAGAAGAGGCTGTGCAGTTTAAGCAGAGCACTACACCCCAAGAACGATACAGTACATTTTGAATCGATCGAGTACAAATTTAAACCATATTAGAGAGAAAGATTGTCAGGCATACATTTCAATACACAAAGTAAAAAAGATTGTCAAACACTCGAGGGAAGTGATTATCACAAGAACATAGATGCTATTGCTGTTGAAGTTCTTCCAAAAGTAGCCATTTGACTTGTTTCTTAAAAGAAGCAGTTGAGGGGTTGGTTCTGATTTCCGTCTGAAGGGCATTCCAGATTCTTGGTGGTGCGATTGTAGGTTCTTGTTTTGTTGAATTTTGGTGGTTTCAGGAGTAGGGTATTCGAGCTTCTTAAGTTTCGACTGGAACCAGAGAGCTCGAGTTTCTTTGCCAGGTAAACAGGGCTATTGAGGTGAATAGCTTTATGTGTCAGACAAGCAATCTTGAAGCGGATCCTTGCTTTAATAGGAAGCCAGTTAAGTTGAATGAAATCAGGTGTAATATGATCATGCTTTCTGGAGCCTGTGATTAGTTTGGCAGAGGCGTTCAGAGTAGCTCTTAGAGGCGCTAATCTTGCTTTAGGAAGCCCTGCAAGGGTTACCAAGCCATATTCAACTTGCGAGATAACAAGTGATTGGACTGCTGATTGGACGTCCTCAGGAGGAGGGAAAGGTTTGATTTTCCTGAGAGTGTTGAGCTGATAGTTCGCACTCTTAGTAGTGGCCCTGATGTGTCCTTGCGTGTTTAGAAATTTGTCCAGAGTGACACCTAAAGAGCAAGCGAAGTCCACCACGTGCGGGGAGCAGTTGAGTGCAGAGATATCTTTGATACAGTTTTTCGTTGGGGTCTCTTGGTTGCGGGGTGTAATCAAGAGAAATTCTGTTTTGAGTGCATTTAGTAACAGATGGTTATGTGTTAGCCATTGTCGAGTTTTTTGGAGCGCTCCATTAAGAGTTTTAATGTCATCTATAGAGATCTTCAAATACAGTTGCGTATCATCTGCGTGCATATGGTATTGAATTTTTGACCCATTCAAAATAGCAGTTAGCGGTTCCATGAGGAGATTGAAGAGCGTGGGCGAGAGAGCAGATCCCTGAGATACCCTGTTTGTGACCGGGGTGCTTGCAGCCAAAGATTGGTGGACTTTGATTCTCTGCGTTTGATTGTGCAGGAAGGAGGAGAACCAATTTAAGATAGGGCCAGATAGCCCCATGCTATATTGCAGAAGGTTAATCAAGTTATCATGTTTGATAGTGTCAAAAGCAGAGGGCAAGTCTAGAAGAATTAGAAGACAAGGTGTATCTTGGTCCAGAGCTCTCAAGGCGTCATTCCACAATGTGCGTAAGGGCAGTTTCTGTGCTATGACCTGGTCTAAAGCCTGACTGATGTTGGTCTAGCAGCTGATATTTCTCGATATGGTTGCATAGCTGAGTGTGAACGCACTTCTCGATCAACTTTGCTAAAGACATGATGCTGGTGATCGGCCGGTAGTTATTGGGGTCAGTTAGGTCTGCATTGGGCTTCTTGGGGATAGGTGTGACTTGCCCCATTTTAAGGCAGTCTGGAATCCTCCCCTGTAAGAGAGATTGTTGGATGATCTTGGACCAGAGAGGCAGAATGGCTGGGTTGAGGTCTTTGAGCAGCATAGCGGAGTGTGGATCACTGAAATGGTTGGATGGTTTAAGAAATGTAATTGAGTGTGATATCTCCTCCAAATCAGGGAGTATGAAGGTGTTCCAGCAAGCATTGTTTTTGGGTGTGTACTCTGTGGAGTAAGGTGGAGCACTCACTGCTGCAGGTACTGTCACACCCAGGGAGCTCATCAACAGCAAGTTAGCTGTGGCACGTTGCAGTTCCCGATCAATATTCCTAGACTTTTCCAAAAAGTGCGCTGAGAAGTCTTCTTCACTGGGACCTGCGGTTTTGATTGCAGGAGGAGGATTAGCCTGTTGGTTGATGATATCAAACAGTTTTTGGGACGGTTTTTAGCGCTGTCAAGCTGCGCTCTGAAATGATCTGATTTAGCAATGCGAATGTGTTTGTTATAAGAGCTTCTCTTCTTCCTTAACTGATTGAGATTAGGGGTGGAGGGGGAATTTCTCCACCGTATCTCAGAGAGCCTTAAATTGCGTCTTTCGTCGTTAAGGGCACCATTGAACCAAGGTTTGGATTGTTTGCAAGGGATCCTTTTGAGTTGCTTCGGGGATGCAGAGTCGAGGATGTTTGTCATGGTGTTGATGAAGTGATCTGTCAACTCTTCCAAATTATTCATGTTAGTGGGAGGTTCTAGAAGCTTCTTGCTCAAGTTGGTGAGGTTAGGCATGTTGATGTCTCTCAGGTTACAAGACAGTTGCTTGTTTTTGAGTGGTTGACCTTGTCTGAGCAAAACCTTTTCCAGGATGTGAAAGTAGATTTGTTGATGATCAGACCAATCGCATGGTATTATGTCATCTAGTTGAATGATGTGGTCTCTAGCTATCATAAGGTCGAGGGTAGCGCCCTTGGAGTGAGTGGGTCTGTTGTAAGCCTGTATATGGTTGAGGTCAGAGAGGACTGACTTATTTGCGAGACTAAAGACTGGCAGGTTCAGGGAACTGAGCTTTTGTTTAGAGCATGCCTAATACCACAACAAATGATTTTCCTGAACAAAACTGTGCAACAAACTTGTCTTGGAATAGCCAAAATGAAAGATTTGAATACACCATGAATATCCACATTTGCACATTTTGAAAACTGGCAACCATTTACACTCTACAGTGAGGATACATTGGATACTATGCTGTGTAATGGCACATACAATTCATCTGACCTCCATTTTGGAAGGGATGGTTAGTTAGGCCACTAGACGCGATCGGATGTCAGGCATGCTTCTTCGACAACACTGATGGTTTTAAAACAAGTAGGCCTGATATGCGGTATGTGCAGTTTGAACAATCGGGAATAGTGACAACTTACATTATTGGGAAGTAGTACCATTATTGGCTAAAAAGCTCAACGCTATCTCATGTGAACCAGCACTTGTCCCTTTTATCTGATGACCTGGAACTCAGGGACTTTTTATTAGGTCCCCGGAAAAAACATCAAAAGTGCTTCTTGTATGCCATATACAATGAAATATGTAAGGTCTCTCAGAAGGAGGCTGATGAGAGATTGTGCGGAATTGGAAGGGTTGATTTAGGATAGGCTCTTGCAGTGTTGGAAAATGGTATGACCCCCTTATCATCTAGGATATACTCTTTGTAAAATATAGTATCCTCAGCGATAAACAAGGTTCAACAAGACCTGTCCACAATACAAAATGGGCAGTCACAACTTAGGTCTATTATACTACTGAGCTGGACATTACAAACACTATGTTCTGGCCACATGCCATGGCGACATATCAACGTCACAAATCTGTTTTCCCCATACCATCTCATAGAACTTATGGCATGCAAGGATGCTAAATGCCCTAGATTACACACAGAAAAGCTAGACAAGTTACCTTTTACCGTTGCTGAAAATACATCCGCAAATACGTCTGACTTTCAGATTGCTCTCTAATGGAAGTTACCTGATGTTGAACTGTCAAGGTTGCTGCGGAATTAAGCCAGGGGTTGCTTATCTGGTAATGTTTTTTTTCTGTTGTTACTTGTTGTACACAAGTACCATTTCCACCTATTCCTACAGTTATGGAGGCGATGTTATGGCCTTCAATTAATCTTACCACTATGCATTTTAACACCCTTCGCAAACTGAAAGCCTTACTGTTTCAAAAAGATGTGGCCTTAACTTCTGCTGAGACGTTTGATCTTCAGGTGGCAAGGTCCTCTTCAGAGATACAGAAGTTACTCTGTACTAACTTCAGACAACATTTTGGAGAGCTGGTTCATTGTATTTTTAACATATATAGTACAAAGGGAATAGTTGCATTGTTTCAAAAGCATAGGCTCTGGGTTTGGTTAGCACATTCCAGACAGTTTTCAGGGTCATTCCATATTTTATTCACTCCATCCTCTGGAGCATCTTTGGAGGTCTTCTGCTGGTCATGTTCCTGATTGCAGAGACAGTCATTTTAATATTTTTACCCTGCAAAGGGTGCCCGATTTTGAGATCAAATGGAGCTGGCACTACCTCGTTTGTTACTGTGCTGTGAGCACATGGTGCACTGCTTTGGCACACCCTTGCTTCGAGAACTGAATAAGCTTTGATTTTTAGCATTTCAACCTGTGTGGCTTCAATGCATGCAGCCCGTGTTTCGCTGTCTGCTGTGCACTTTTGAGTGCGCCTTGGATTTTTGCCTGGGATCACAATTGGTTGAGCTTTCGGACATTTATGTACCGGTGAACCATTTAAAAGCCAATATGTATAGTTGTCCACTTCACATTCCATTGCCCCTAGCCACTTTTTATGAGCCTCCCTGATATGCTTCTGCCACAGATGGATTAAATATTGGCTCTGGTTCGGCAGAACGTCACCTGGCTGTTTTTGTTTCCACAACGACTGCTGTGGGGGTTGGATGGGAACATATGTGCTCCATAAACTTACTCCAAGGTGTGCCTCTGGGATCTTCATATGTGGATGCTGGGAACAGAAAAGTTTCATCTACTATTCGGAACACATAAAAATCTGGCTATTCCGTTTGGTTGGAACTTTTATTCGGCCTGCTTTTAACATTCTAAATTGATTTTTAAATTGACCTTTTTTATGCTGTTATATTATTGAAATTGGCTTTCTTTGTGCTTTGGGCTTCTAAATAGCAATATTGCCATTAAACAGCTTTTACCTTGATTTTTAAGTATACATGTTATGATTCCTTTTGCATATACTGTAGCATTTTTAGCAATAAGATTTGCCCTTATAGATAGCTTACGTAGGCGACTTATGTCTTAGGAGTGGGAGTCGTGTGTTCCAGGTAGGCCTGGAGGAAAACACTGCCATTGTACATATACACAGGTCTTTCTTAAAGTCGCCTTCACCTTTACACGATGACTTCTGACACATATTTGCATGGTTTATATATATATATATATATATATATATTTATATATATATATATATATATAAAGTTCAAAAGAACAAGAAAAACGCATTCTCGGAGGTTGCTCGTATTTTTACTAAGCCATCGTTACGCGTTTCGACACAGCAGTGTCTTGGTCACACGATATCCACAATGTTTTCAAACAACCATATATGCACCTAAACATAGAAGAAGTACTACCATTTTCCTGAATCTACAATATTGCAAATGGTCGCCATTTTGGAACGGGTTAAAAACTAGATCTCATACTTAGGTTCATGCGTGTTCTCTAGTCGATAAAGCAGAAATCGTTTTACAAAACAAAATGCATCAAAGTACTTGTACAGTTCATACATATTAGCATACTTTATAAACATTGGTTTAACCCCGTGGTCCAAGTTTCTCGTATTACGAGATAATTGAATTTGCAAATCTTTATCGATTGTAACAGTCACGATAACAAACCAGGGCTTCAGCAGCCATGTGTCCCGGTTTAAATCAACATGCCAGGCGGACTAGTGCCGTGATACGGATCTACGTACTGGTAAGTGAAGGTAGGTGTCTTATGAGCATTCTACGAGCCTCTGGAATTATCCAGGCTCCGTGTCTTAATGGTGATTAATGAGGACTAGTGCCTCCATTTTACATTTGCTCATGTAGACTCACGAAATAACTCCATACCAGATATATCAACAGCCTGATAGCAAAATCGTAGTGGGAGACAGTAGTACTTCTAACTGAGAGCCATTTAGTGCTGCAGCCGAAGGAATTGGCAGTGCAGGCAGTCCATTGAGCCTAAAATAAATGTGAAAAGATCCGTGCAACTAAAGATAAAGAACAGTGAATGACATAAGTGCAGTCCTTATCTTATTGGGCGTGTTGTGGCATCCTCATGAAGAAAAGGGTAGGGAACCGGTGCCGTATCCGTGAGACGTGAATGGTCCCTTCCTTTCCTCCTGGATAATAGAAAAAACATGATAAAATTACAAATAGCCCAAGAAGAATATTATTAGCTCAAAATTACATTCCTAAATTTTTTTCCAAATTTACATTTTATTCTAAACAACCTGAGAAATGCTATGGTTGCTATGCAATAACATGAAGAGTCACCATAAATGGCAACAAAAAAGAGGCAATAGAGGGCATGAAAAGATAGGTACACAACTTCAGTCATCATGTAAATGCGTTGCCAGTTCCTCATCAAGATTGTGCCCCCCCGGAAACTTGGTTTCCAATTCCATAATCCATTTCGATTCTCTCTTCCTGAGGGCTAGCTCCCTGTTTCCCCCTCTTTTTGATGTATTGACCTGTTCTATGGCAAAATACTTGAGAAGAGACTGGTTGGACTTATGTCTTTCTTGGAAATGTCGTGCAATCGGATAGTTGCGATCCAAGTTGGAAATGGCTCTAAGATGTTCTAGTATCCGCTTCTTAACCATGCATGTAGTACTCCCGACATACCGGAGTTTGCACGGACATTCCAGAATATATACAACAAAGTTGGTGCTACAAGTGAGGAACTGTGCTATGGTTTTACTTTGACCTGATCCTGTAACCTCAAATTCTTTCATCATGTGGCTGAATTTGCATGCCTTGCAATGGCCACATGGATAGAAACCCTTGAGATTGAATGGGTTTCTATTGGGGTTTTCCGTAATGTCTCCCCTGACCAACATATCCTTCAAGTTTCTCCCTCTCCTGTAGGTAATAAGGGGTCTGTCACTGATGTTGCTGCCAATTATGGAATCTGATTTCAAGATTCTCCAATTATTGGCTAGAATTTTTTGGACATATTTAGATTCCTGATTAAATGTGGTTATAATCCTTACAGGTGTTTCTTCTTGGTCATCTATGGCAGAGTACTCAAGGGCTTGAGATCTACTGATGTGCCTAATCTTGTCCTTGGCCTTGGTAAGGACAGACCCCTTATTACCTACAGGAGAGGGAGAAACTTGAAGGATATGTTGGTCAGGGGAGACATTACGGAAAACCCCAATAGAAACCCATTCAATCTCAAGGGTTTCTATCCATGTGGCCATTGCAAGGCATGCAAATTCAGCCACATGATGAAAGAATTTGAGGTTACAGGATCAGGTCAAAGTAAAACCATAGCACAGTTCCTCACTTGTAGCACCAACTTTGTTGTATATATTCTGGAATGTCCGTGCAAACTCCGGTATGTCGGGAGTACTACATGCATGGTTAAGAAGCGGATACTAGAACATCTAAGAGCCATTTCCAACTTGGATCGCAACTATCCGATTGCACGACATTTCCAAGACAGACATCAGTCCAACCAGTCTCTTCTCAAGTATTTTGCCATAGAACAGGTCAATACATCAAAAAGAGGGGGAAACAGGGAGCTAGCCCTCAGGAAGAGAGAATCGAAATGGATTATGGAATTGGAAACCAAGTTTCCGGGGGGGCACAATCTTGATGAGGAACTGGCAACGCATTTACATGATGACTGAAGTTGTGTACCTATCTTTTCATGCCCTCTAATGCCTCTTTTTTGTTGCCATTTACGGTGACTCTTCATGTTATTGCATGGCAACCATAGCATTTCTCAGGTTGTTTAGAGTAAAATGTAAATTTTGAAAAAAATGTAGGAATGTAATTTTGAGCTAATAATATTCTTCTTGGGCTATTTGTAATTTTATCATGTTTTTTCTATTATCCAGGAGGAAAGAAAGGGACCCTTCACGTCTCACGGATACGGCACCGGTTCCCTACCCTTTTCTTCATGAGGATGCAACAACACGCCCAATAAGATAAGGACTGCACTTATGTCATTCACTGTTCTTTATCTTTAGTTGCACGGATCTTTTCACATTTATTTTAGGCTCAATGGACTGCCTGCACTGCCAATCCCTTCGGCTGCAGCACTAAATGGCTCTCAGTTAGAAGTACTACTGTCTCCCACTACGATTTTGCTATCAGGCTGTTGATATATCTGGTATGGAGTTATTTCGTGAGTCTACATGAGCAAATGTAAAATAGAGGCACTAGTCCTCATTAATCACCATTAAGACACGGAGCCTGGATAATTCCAGAGGCTCGTAGCATGCTCATAAGACACCTACCTTCACTTACCAGTAGGTAGATCCGTATCACGGCACTAGTCCGCCTGGCATGTTGATTTAAACCGGGACACATGGCTGCTGAAGCCCTGGTTTGTTATCGTGACTGTCACAATCGATAAAGATTTGCAAATTCAATTATCTCGTAATACGAGAAACTTGGACCACGGGGTTAAACCAATGCTTATAAAGTATGCTAATATGTATGAACTGTACAAGTACTTTGATGCATTTTGTTTTGTAAAACGATTTCTGCTTTATCGACTAGAGAACACGCATGAACCTAAGTATGAGATCTAGTTTGTAACCCGTTCCAAAATGGCGACCATTTGCAATATTGTAGATTCAGGAAAATGGTAGTACTTCTTCTATGTTTAGGTGCATATATGGTTGTTTGAAAACATTGTGGATATCGTGTGACCAAGACACTGCTGTGTCGAAACGCGTAACGATGGCTTAGTAAAAATACGAGCAACCTCCGAGAGTGCGTTTTTCTTGTTCTTTTGAACTTTGTTGGATTATCCGGCCGTGGGTTCGCCGGACAACGCACCACCTGACAAGAGTTTTCATCCTGGAAGGACCTGACGCTATTTGATTGGATGATATATATATATATATATATATATATATATATATATATATATATATATGCTCCAAATTACCAATACTTGAAAGTAAAGGATGACGACGCCGTGTCTTGCAAAATACAAAATTTAATGCTCAGCTGTTGGACGCGTTTCGCCTGTCCCGCAGGCTTGTTCACCAGGCGGGACAGGCGAAACGCGTCCAACAGCTGAGCATTAAATTTTGTATTTTGCAAGACACGGCGTCGTCATCCTTTACTTTCAAGTATTGGTAATTTGGAGCATTGCATACGGATCGAGCCCGGATGATCCGGACGGACGACGCGCCCTTTGTTCAGGTGGTGCGGTGATTGTTAACCGAGCAAGAAAAGTTGGCTGATATATATATATATATATATATATGTTATAGTTAGGTGGATATTTCACTCGTAAAAAACCAATGAAATTCCCCCATTATAGTTAGTTTAGATAACTATGACTCGCGCGCCCGCAATGCACTGCTGATGACGTCACATATTACATCACTCATGACATGGTCAGTGACATCACTCATGACATCACTGATGACATCATCCTTGTGATAGAGTGGCGGTTGCGCGAGTTATAGTTATATGAACTAACTATAACGGGGGAATTTCATTGGTTTTTGACGAGTGAAATATCCAACTATAACATGTGTGAAACCTATGGTTTTTTAAGTGAATTTGCAAGGTTTTTTAAATGCTAATTCCTAACTATAACGTGTATGAAACCTCTGTTTTTTTCAGTGAATTTGTACGATTTTTTAAATGCTAAGTTAGGTATGTATTATTATTTTTTTAATATATTTATTTTACAATAAACTACGTATTAAAATTATTAGTTATTTATTATTTTTTTTGGTTTTTCACCGTGCGGGCACGATGCGCGCACCCCCGCGATTTAAAAAAAAAAAATCTGCCTTCTGATTCTGCCTTTGGGGTCCTTCAGGGACCCCCTGACAAAGGCTAGGGGGTCAGGAACTCTCTACCCTGCCACCTTTTCAGGTTCGCCACCTTCCTTTTTCACTCTCGCACTGAAAACAAACAAAATGGTGGCCGACACTTCCTGATTTCGACGGATTCGAACGTTGACTAACATGTAACCACCAATCAGAATTACGCTCGCACACGTTAGGGTGCTCGCACGGTGCGCGCACGGTACGCGCTTATAGATATTTATATGCTTTTAAATGCTATTTTCTCAGGAACTACTGAACAGATTGACACCAGACGTGCAAAAGGCACTTCCCTGACCTGAGGACTACCTCTCTGCCAAATTTCAAGTAATTCTGTTCAGCCGTTCGGGCTGTACCTTCGACTAAAGGTCCTATGAGAAAATGCATGGGGAAAACGCGTTTTGGGACCCCCCTTTTTTCTCGGCCCCCACTTGACGAATCGCCCCGAGACTTTCAGAGTAGGAGCTGAGCGGAGCGCCCCATTAGTTTTGAAAATTTCGCGAGGATTCGTCAACCGGCGCCAAAGTTATTCAAAATAGAATTTTCATATTTCCTATGGAAACACGGTCCTAACTATAACTATCTACTGCCGACCGCCAGTAGATAATGTATGTATATATATATATATATAGTTCACACTCTTCACACTCATAACAGTGAGTCAATAACTGTTTCATGAAATGCATTTCACAACCATCTAAGATAGGTTTTATGCTTGACTAAAAGTCACTAGTATTTAAGAAATGATTCGTGTATGATAATTATATGCTACATGTCTATCACACACGATGACAATAATTGTCTTTATGTTACTCACATTTCTATTAATTTATCAAATGTATTTAACAAAAGAATATATATGAGTTATTAACATGAGAAACATTAGAACCAAGTATTTTCAAGCATATAAACTGTACAATTGCACCATTTCAAAATGGCCGATGAATTGGGAACCATGTGATGATCAGGTTTACATGTCTGTGTCATCTTTCTGTTTTCATTTCTTTCGTCACGTTTATTAAATGTTTAAAAATTTGAATTGTATAGAGTGAAAAATTACCCGTGATCAAGGCGGTCAAGCCGAAACGCGTTGGGTATATGTGGCTTGGTTTTTGCTGAATAAACCACTTTCAAGCCCTGTGATCGTGTTTGAACTTTCATTGGGAAGGAGTGCATCTAATGCTTTGGCGCATTGTGGAACATTATATATATATATATATATATATATATATATATATATATATATGTATATATATATATATATATATATATATATACACGTTGTGCAAATGTGCTTGTTGCTTTCAGACATATGACAACAGAGCTATCTATAACACACAAACAATGACAGCCTTATCTAGATCTCGGCCACAGATCCCTCCCACCGCACACTATCTGCCAGTCTCCACGACGCCGGCAGACAGGGAACTGCCTTAGACTATTGTTTCTCTTTTCTCTCTGGCAGAACACAAAGAACAAGACTACCACCCTTCCTCTCCGAAACCACAGTGATCAGATGCAGAGTACCCCAAGGATCCTCCCTCAGCCCCATGTTCTTCAACATCTAAATGGACCCCATGCAACCATCATCAGAAAACACAGACTCAGCATAGTATCCTATGCCGATGACAACCAGCTCATCCTCTCCCTCACCAAGGAACCTGACATCACCAGGCACAGATTCCAGGAAGGAATGAAGGACGTCGCTTCCTGGATGAGCAGCAGCTGCCTGAAGCTCAACTCGGAGAAAACGGAAGTACTCATCCTCGGATCTACCCCCTATGCATGGGACTACAACTGGTGGCCCACTGCCCTCAGAAACATACCCACCTCCACAGACCACTCTCACAACCTCCGCATTATACTCGACTCCTCACTCATCATGAACCGCCAGATCAATGCTGTGTCCTCCACATGCTTCAACACCCCCCTGTCTCCAGGAAGAACACCACTCACGCACTCTTCACCAGCAGGCTGGACTATGGAAACGTGATCTATGCCAAAATCAACAAAACACTCCTTTGCAAACTCCAGACCGTCCAGAACGCCGCAGCCAGACTAGTCATCAGCATCTCATGACACGACCACATCACCCAGCACCGCTGCGACCTCCACTGGCACCCTGTCGAAAAGAGAGTAACACGCCTACAAAGACCTCCATAACACTAGACCCCAATACCTCAACGAAAGATTCTTCTTCCACACCCCCAAGAGAAACCTCCGCTCCCCCTACCTTGCCCTTGCCGAGGTCCCACACATCCACAGACCCAGAACGGGGGGCATATCCTTCTCCTACATCATGACCAAGACCTGCAGCAAACTCCCCCTCAGCATCAGACAAAGCCCTACACTGCAAATCTTCAGAAATGACCTCAAGAACTGGCTTTTCAGATGATCTTGGAGCTGCTTGAACACCCCTACCAGAGCCTTGAGACCCTCACAGGTGAGTACTGCACTCTATGAATCCCTGATTGATTGATTGAGGCAAGGATGTCTTTTGTTATAAATAAACATCTGTTTCCGGATGTTGGCAGAGGAGTGCTTGGCTGGTGAGATTCTACATGCTGATGCTTTGGTCCAGCAGTCCGCTGACATCTCTGCGAGAGGTGTCCAGCTCATGACCACGATAGGGACCTACATTCTTTCCCTTCAGGTAACAGAGGTTGGATCATCCACTACGAGGATTCTTGCAGAACATACACACATGCCCTAGACACTGAAGATAGGGGATGCATAAAAGGAGTATGCCAAATTTCTATATTGTTATATACGCTTGGATACATACAATGTTTTAGCATGATGATGAAACTTTCCATTCTGTTTACTGTCCTAGAACTTCTGATAACTTTCATTTGCTTTAGTCTATTAGTCATTGCAGCACATATGTTTTATTGAGTAGTCACGTTGGTTAAACAAACATTGAAAATGTCCTACTGTGTATTTCTTGTATATTTCTCTGAGAGGAAGATAGCACGAGTGACTGAGTAAAAGGGTTCTAGATCTGTTACCACAATACCTTGGGGATCATGGTTGTCATGATCAATGGTCGCCAGAACCATTTGCTTCCCGCCTGGGTTTAGAGGTGCTCATGGTTGCACTGTGAGCTAGCTGCCCCATAATACGACATATCCTGAGGGGGTGCGTGGAGCCAACTGAAATGCTGTCCGCAAACTCACAGTTTCTACCCTAGGGTGGAAACTCCACAACACTAAAGCCAGTGCACAGCACAGTACTGTAGCACACAGGAAGTTTCACTGGCACTGGAATGCATTTTGGTTTGAAACAAGTGGTAGATTTTCTAATAGTTATGTGGCACTCATCCTGTTCAAGAAATGCTGTGCTGCACTTTTAACCTTTATAATGTATAGTAAATCATTGCTATATTTTATGTTTTGTTCTGCCACATAAATGCCTGCACCAAACGTTTGAAAATTTCCCCACAAGTCTCCTGTGAGCAAAAAGTTATGCTAAGAGGGTACGCTTTAGAAAAATATAAATTATGGAAAATATACTAAATATCCACTAATTAATTGTTATGAAAAATTACTCTAATGGAAAAAGAATTTCGCCTATGGTTAATACAATAGTGCACAGCACCAATTGTAGTGGCAGATTTATGAATCAGCTTCTAACATGGGGCCTAACAAGACATCACTGGAAATTGATATTCTAAGAAGGGTTGTAAAAAAGAACAAGCATTGGCAAAGCCAATAGGTCTCGGCAGTCTGAGTGCTATTGGCAATGACACTATCAATGTCTTTTTGTTATTTGTTGTGGAGGGGATGTATGTAGTTATGTATAGTGGAATTATGTGGCATGGTTGCAGTGGAATTATGTGGATAGCAATTATGTGCTATTGAGTCGAGTGGAATTGTGCAGTGTGGGATTGTGTGTCATGGAGTGAAATTATGTGGAGTGGTATTGTGTGTCGTGGCGTGACATGTAGTAAGGTGAAATTATGTGGAGTGGTGTTGAATAATGTGCCATGATGTTGAATTTCTTGGTGTTTACTGGATGTAGGGATGGATGTGGTGTGGAGTGGAATTATGTGTTGTGGTGTGGAATTATGTGGTTTGGTTTGAGATTATGTGGTGTGCAATGGATTTGTGTGGAGTTTAATTCCGTGGTGTGGAATTGTGTGGTGTTGAGTGAAATTCTGTTGGGTGGATTTATGTGGCAGGGTGTGGAATGTATTTATGTGGTATTGAGTGGAGGGTATTTATGGGGTGAGTAGTATTATGTAATATGTGGAGTGTAATTATGTTGTGTGGTGTGGAATTGTGTGGTGCAAAATTATGTGGCCCTTGTGTGGAGTAACATTATGTGGGTGCAATTATGTGGCATGACGTAGAGTTGAATTTTGTGAAGTGCAATTATGTGTTTTCGAGCTGATTGCAAATTTGTGGAGTGTAAATAGGTGGTGTGCAGTGTAATTATGTAGGTTAGAGTGGAATCATGGGTAGTGGAATTATCTGGAGTTTAATTGTGTTGCATGGAGTGTAATTATGTGGTTTGAAGTGGAGTGGAATTATGTGAGATGAAGTGGTATTATGCGAACTGGAATTATGTGATATGGAGCGGGGTGGAAATAAGTGGAGGTGACTTTGTTGGATTGTAATAATGTGGCATGAAGTGGAATGATGCAGAGTGGACTTGTGCGGAGTTGAATTGGGCGGCATGAAATTAGGAGATGTTGAAATGTGTTGTGTGTAGTGGAATTATGGAGTGTGGGTTTGTGTTCTGAGGAATTGTGTTGCACTTAATTGTGTGGCATTGTGTTGAATTATGTAGAGTTGAATACTTGCTGTATTCACAGGTCAGTTGAATGCGGGCACCGTCTGCATTGGTTGGTTATATTGTTCAGTGATCTCCGCGGGGCTTAGATTGCTGCAGCCAGCATATATTCACCAGTGCTGAGGGAACCCCCTTCATGGGAGGTGAGACGAAGTCGTTTCACTTTTCTGTCCTCTCACCCCCTCTGAAATTGGCTAACACAGTGTGAATGTCATCGAGCCGCTGTTATGCCTCCCCTGCGAGCTTTGGTGTCTTGAGATGATTCCTGCTTTGGGCAGTTGGACTTATCACTGCTTTGAAGATTCAAAAGTGGGCTCTGCTGGTGATTAAAGGCACCTTCCTGAGTTATTCTATTCCTCCTGCTAGACTATGGCAGCAGCAGCTTGTCTGCAGTGAGGTTTTGTTTAACATACTTTAAATTACGAGCATCTGCAGAGGCAGCCATTAATACAAGAAACAAAATGGTTTGTCTGTAGAGGTTTTCGGTTTCCCATCCAGAAACGGCACAAGAACAGGTGGGTGGAATAAAGAAACATGAGCAAGGGCGGAGGGTGATGAGGGGGATACAGTAAAGACACACATTACAACACAATCTGTGGAGGGAAAGAAGCAACAGGGATGGGGCGGGTGGGAAGACATGGAGTGAATGAAAACACAAGCACTTCTACAGTGTGCTCAAAGACAAATAAAAAAGTAGCTCCTATAACAGCTGCAGTCGATTGATACATGAACTTGGTCCATGCTCTAGGTAAGGGCTATACACAGAATAGGTATGATGCATGCATGCCATGGACAAACGGGAACAAAGGATACGAGAGTGACATTGCAGGTAACAAATGGAAATCCAAAGGGCGGGCTGTAGGCCACTACTTGAATGACGCTCATTGCAAATTACAAACATCAATTTCCCTAGTATAATCTGAATTTTTGATTGAGTGAGGTGAAGGGGCCCTGCTTATCTGTCAATAACTACCTTTTTGTTTTCTCTTGCCAAACTTTAGTTTAGATATAATTATAATGATTAAGGGACTCTTTCAGAGGAAAACCTAAGTCGGTTGTCCATTAACCATAGGGCTACTTTCATTTCAGTTTTGGAAGGCCATAATTAGGGCTGGGGTCCTGATGCTGACTTGTTCCTGTTGATAATAGCTATGCATTGCATTTTTTTTCTTCAAAACTAATTACAGCTTTGGGGTTGGGGGAAGACGTATTTATGGAAAACAAATCAGTGATCTCCTTGTCTTGGTCAGTTGGCAATTACTTTTTTAACTGAAGTACTCCCCGTGGCAGCACTCTAAATTTGGTGAGTGGGCGTCTGTCGAGATAAGTTGCCCCAGGTGATGGTTTGTCCATAAAACTCCAAGTAACAGCCTTTGTCTGACTAATGAATTCCGAAGGACCTTTTGATTTTGAGGTCTCTCTTTTCAAGACAGCTATGTATGTGTGTACTAAAGTAATTGTTGAAACTTCAATCAAACAGAGAAACAGTACACAAAGGCTCACATGTCCTTATGAAGTGCATTATACAATTAAAGCCTACCTTTGTGGGATGCTGTTGTACTTTCACTTCCTGATTCACTGTTCCTGTAAACAAAACACAAAAATGAAAGTTGTTGCTTATGAAGGGTGCAGAATTATACATGTGCAGGTTCACCTTTGAGCAAGTTTGGATGTCTGTGAGTGTAATAGCTCCTTTGAATCGGAACTAACACACCTCAAGTCTTTGATCTACTTCAATCCTTGTCTGGGCATCCTTCATCCCTTGCTTCTGTTACGTTCCATCCACCCAGCAGAATCACACCGCCTAAATCAATGTTTCCCATAATTACTCCGTGATCATCCATACAAACATTCTGCACCTAGCAATTCCAGAAAATACAAAACTCTCCATCAAGGTGCTACACTAGCCCTGAGTATTCTTGTTGCTTAAGCGCCATTCCTTATCCAACCTTTCATTTCACCCACCTTATATTTATTGCTCATCAATGCTCAACCAGTACATTTTCCCTATTTCCTCTGTACAATATATATTTCACTTTTTTACTCTGGAGATTTCTTAACTATGGGAAGATTGGCTCTATTTGATCTCTTTTTGATAGTCCCAAGAGCCACGTTTTATGCATGCCTATAGAGGCTATAAAATATGTATTTGGACATTTCTCTTTCATTTTTTCTCCTTCAAACGTACATTGCAGCTTTCTGTCCTTAATCCCCTCTACTATTTTAGTTTCATAAACCTTGACCACACCTCACAACATTCTATCTCAGCCTATATGTTTTACCGCTCATCACGCGCCAGATTCTCACACCAACACTTCCTCACCAAACTGACACAGAACAAATACACACCTCTGCTCAAAAGAATTGGTGATGTACCTCTTAGATTTTGCTTCTTCTGTGCTTTCATCCTCCTCTTCATCAGATTCAGCATCCACTGAGCCTCCGTCCTCATCCTCTGAGCCTCCTAGCTTTCCTTTCTTGGGTCCAAGGCTGCTTTCCTGGTCACCCTCGGAGAGGTCCTCATCTACCTGAGTCTCAGAGCTATCTTCGATCTCTTGTTCACTGGAGGATTGGCATCTTTCAGACTTCAGGGATTGAGAGTGCTCCTCTTTCTCCAGTTTTTTCATTGTGTTCACATTAAAATCCTGCTCCTCGTTAGGCATCCCCTCCTCCTTCTCAGAGTCGGCACTCTCTCCATCTTCTTCTGTGTTGTCCTCTGCCGCCTTCGCCACTTCTTTTACAATAAGCAACGCTACCCGATCACTGCTGTCTTCACTTTCTTCCTCACTTTCCTCTTGATTCAGAACTATGTTCCTTTCCTTCTCCATAACTACCTTGTCATCATTACTTTCTGATTTCACATGTAAAACATTCTTTGCCTCTTTCAGCTCCATTACAACTTCTTCTTCCTCATTTTCTTCTTTCTCCTCTTCTTTTTTTCCTGGTAGGGCTATCTTCCCTGGTTCTTCCTTCAGAGTCTTGTCTTCCTCCTCACTTTCATCCGCATTCCTTGTGTGCTTCTTTCCCTCCATTTCCTCCAGGTCCAATTCTGTTTCTTTACCCACCTCCTTTGTCACCATATTTGTATACACTTTTGATTCCCTCTTCTCTATCTCCCCTTTCTTTCCCAGTCTACCTGCACTTCTCCCGGAAATATTCAGCACATTCTTCTTATTTTTCACATGTTGTTCCATCAGCTTTTCGTTACCAAGTCTGCAGCCATCAGAAGAACTTGACGGTTCATCAGTCTCACTAAAGCTACTTCTTCCACTCACAACCCTATCCACTGAGAATCCTTCTTTATCATTCCCAACCTTGGTTGCGACTATGGTGGTTCTTTCGCCCCCATCATGAAGATGAACTTCTTTGATCTTTTCACAAACTTTCCCCTGTTTTCTTTGAAGACACAATGCCCATTCATCAGCTGAGCTTTCTTCTTCGTCCCCACGCTCCTCTTGTTGATGACCTCTAGATAATTTTTCATTCAACTTGACTTCTGTTTCCACTGCTGAGGTTTTCTGCTGTGGGTTTGCTTCTGGAAATAGTGATGAAGTTAGGCTCTGGGCTAACTCTAGATCATGCGTCCAAGTCGTGACCTGCTTTCTGCCTCTTGTGCCAGCCAATGTCTCCTCACTGTCCTGTGGATGAGCCCAAGTGTCTGAGGTGGGTATCAAGTCATCATGCTCTGATGCCACTGCTTCTGCACAGTTGGCGGGCCGCAGCTTCTCCTTTGAATGTTCTGAGTGAGTTTGAGCTCCACCGTGTCCTTTTGGACAGAGGAGTTCTTCCTCTTGGTTGACTTCCAGGGATGTTAGTTTTATGCCATATTGGCCATGGGCTGACATACTCTTCTGGCTTGAGCTTGCAAAGGTAGACCCTCTCTGGATTTTGAAATCTGACTTTAACATCTCCTCCTCAGAGGGAAGTCTTATCATGCCTCCTTCATCATTGTACCTTCTCCTATTTTCTTTGCAGTGTCTGGAGTTCTTCTGGTTGACACTGCCTGCACTGTCAGGGGAAAGGGTTGAGACACTACAACCAGGTTTTGTTTCCTTTGGTCTCCTAGTCCTCTTCACTCTACACGAAATAGAAAATAGAGAAAGAGCATTTGGATACCAATGCAATTGTGCAATGAGTAGTTGGAAAGCTCAGTGTCCCGATAAACTACATGGCACAAGATCACTAAACCGCATATGATATGTCACATGACAAACATACAATTACATCAACACACCCAATAAATCACAAGGTAATTCTAGGTAAGTAGATTTGTGTTAAGATAACCAAATGTAGTTATTATGGGGGCGTAGCCTTGGTGCCAAAGGGAAATGGAGCTCCACGTGTATGCTGACGCCAAGGATGATCACCACCAGCAGAAATCCACTGTCTCCCCCCATTCATACATTGGTGAGAAGGGATCAGGCAGGGAGGGCAGCCATGGGAAGACAAAACTGACCCTGAAGCCGGCAGGAGCTCTGGTCATGACACAAATGGCAGCCATCAGCTGTAAATGGAACCTAGCAGGCTACTGTGATGAGAAGCAGCAGGGGACTGGGGATACTTGTGTAGTATCAGTAAGCTAGAAGGAGAGGACAAGTAGGGCTCTGTCTGATGAAGCAACATCGAACCTTCTTCTTGGGCCCTGCTGTGGGGACGGGCTAGTGCATAGGGAGCTGTGTGGGCTGCATTAGAGAGGGGTTGCATGCACCTGATGGCCAGGGCATTTTCAGCCTCCTCAGCCATGAGCAGATACAGAGAAGTGCAGACACTGAGTGCACCAGTGGTGCCACTCCTCCTAAAGACAAGGGCCAGTAACATTGGGGGACAGCAAGAAACATGTGCATAAATGCCAGCCAGAACATACGCCTACTGGCTGTGCCATTGGGGGAGAGACGGAAGCCCCATAATAATTCAAAATGATTTTAGAAAAGGGTCAAAAGTGTCACGGCCCAACAGATTGGACAAATACACAATCAGAAGTGAATGATAAGCATTGGTTGTGGGCAAATGTTGGCCACGGTGTATGTGGAGGGGGGTGAACAAGATCCATCACACAGAGAATTGTTGCACATCATTAAAGAAACCAGCGCTGCCTTAGAAGACAAGATTGAAAAAGTGGCAGTGGACAGTACTCTAATTGAGGCAGATGTTGGTGAATTGCAAAGAGAGTGAACACAGTAGAGGTTACCCTGTGTGAACACACTGAATCTATCAAAACACTTCATGCTGAAGTCTGCCAACTCAAAGAGATGAATCACCAACTACACGCCAGGGTAGAGTAAGCAGTGGGGAGATCCAGGCGCAACAATGTATGGCTGATGGGCATTCCTGAGAAGGCCGTGGGTATGGAGTAGAGTGTTTGATAGAGGACTTTGTGGCTAACACTGTGAATACCGAGGACTTGCCCCCTACTTTGTAGTGGAAGGATCACACTGGATGCCAAGGGCCCCTCCAAAACCTGGGGCAAGACCACAACTGATTGTAGCCAGCATACTCAATTTTTAGATTGTGACATAATCCTATGGGAGGCCCAACGACATGGACCAATGCAGTTTGAAAATCACACAATCATTGTCTTCCCAGCCTACACACCAGAGGTACAGACCAAGTGAAGATTCTTTGCTAAAGTTAAATTAGAACTCCAAAAATGGAATCTGCAGGATATGAGGATCTTCCAGGCTAAACTGAGGATCCTGGCTGAGGAGAGGTCCTGTTTTTTCTGTCCCTGGGATGAGGCTCATAAGTGGCAGGAGTGTTTGCAACTTGTGGAGAATGAAAGACACAAGATACACAGAAGTCTCCGGGGTGTAACCTGGGAGGAAACATCGGCAGCTGGAGTGGCATCAATGGAGAGGGCCTTGGGAGAACGACTGGCAGACATGACAAGAACTAGTGCAATCAGAGGCAGGAGAAAGACCAAGTGATATTTCTCCATTCAAGAGAAGGGGGAGGAGACTGGTGTACAAGTGATTACAAGCAGATTTGATGTTGGGACCGGGCTGGTGGAAGGTACCTCAAGTATTGGGGAAGCTGGTAGTTCAACACTTGTAGCCTGAGGTAGTAGAGAGGCAGGGATTACACATGGTGTGGGAAGGAGTGGGGTCAACACTACATGATGCACATGAGAGGAAGGGCAGTAGAAGCTACATTGGGGACTAAACACTAAACTCATTTTATAAATACACAAGATTGAAATGACACCCAGGAGTTCTCACCACCCTTTGGCTGTGGACCCAGGTTGGTGCTAGGCTGCAGTGAGAGGAGACTGGAATGGGAAGCAGTTCAAAGTGGCCTCCTGGTATTTCCCACATGGGTTACAGTGAATAATGTTGGGAAAATTCTGAGACTGGCTGGCACAAACATTGGACAATATTACTGGTACAACGGGCAGCTTCATTCTCACCATGTGGGAAGAGCAAGATAGAATCATTATGAACAACCAACCATTTAAGGGGCACTACCACTTCCAGACCTTAGCAACATCTGTGAGTCTGATGGATATATGGAGAAAGGAACATCACACTGTTAGGCAATCCTCTAACACCTCCAGGACCACTTACTCCATGTCAAGGCTGGACTGTCATGGCTCAGGAACACACACTACTACCAAGTGGGAAAGAGGGAGCTCAGACCACACTCCATTATGCATGCAGAGAATCAACCGGCCAATCAAAGATGAGCTGACTGGAAACTAGACCCCCTGGGAGTTAAGTGAATGACACTCAAAAAGCTTTGAGTTACAAATACTAGTTGTATGGGAGACATGCAAGACAGTAATCAGGTGGTGCCTAATATCACCCGTATTCTTAAAATGCCTGTGGAGACAAGGGGGAGAATACATTAGAGATATGCTGTAAGAGGCTAGAAAAGAGGGGTGTTTGCCCTAAAGTCTTAGGACAACAATTGTAATACTCATCCATAAAGAGGGCAAGCCTACTGAACAGTGGGCTACCTATAGATCCATTTCCCTGCTCAATACAGAAGTCAAAATATGGGCTAAGGTGTTGCATCGCCTTCTTCAGGTGATTACCAAATTAATAGCTCCCGACCGGTCGGGTTCATGACTTTGTGATCTACTCGACACAACCTTAGTAGTCTATTTGCGTTGCCCAGTCAGCGGACCTGGTGGCCATCAAAAGAGGCTCTATACCCTCTATACTCTATACTTTGACTGGGGGCAGAAACATGTTGCCACATTTCCAGCAGACTGCATTACAGAGCCTCCCCAAGTATTTAGTTGTTTTTTTTAACCATGTGATAGGGAGTGACCAACACATTTCCTGAGACATTAACCCTTCTCCACATTTGTATGCTTTCATTTTCATAGGTTCCCGAGGGCACTGAGCAAAAATATCGGGCACATTCACCTGCTCCTCAACCTAAAGAACTCCAGGGAGATCCTACTGTTGACCATAGACCTATGTTGACATTGACGGAGGGACCTGATGATGAAGCGTGTCACTTCGATGAGTGAGGGTCTTTGAGAAGAACTACCATTTGTTGTTTCCTCCTTGTAGGATCTGATCTTATGAGACTGCCAGCAATTCTATTAGAAGGGGGATCTAGTGCATTTGTGACTGAGCTTATTCCAGAGGATGTGTTTAGACACCATCAACTTTTCACCCTCTACATCCTTCTTCTGTGATAGAGTCTAATGGTTTTAACACTTGCCTCATTGTAGAATCCATGGCATGATGATGCTCAGCTGTACTACAACTGTGCCCCTTGTTTAATGGTTAGATTTCCAGATATATTATGGCTATTCATGTTACCATGAATAATAATAACATATTAAAACAAACTTTCATTATTGGGCTGTATATGCATGCAGGTGGGTGTTTGCTGTGACAAATGCTGCAATAATGTTGGTCTCTGCATAATAGTGGTAATACATGCCTCATTGTAGAAGTCCACACAATGATGGTACCAATCCATACTATAAGGGGGTTCCCCGCATTTTTGTCAGAATTCCTGATATTGTGAGAATTCATGTAACTATGGTTCCCACCTTAGATAAACTGCTGACCCTGACATATTAGTGGTTTTACCTGGTACATTACTGGCCTCCATGGAATGATGACACCCACCTCTGCTATAATGCCTTCTTACCCTGACATAATGGGAATATCATTCAGAATCACAATACAAAAGTACAGTGCAGAGTCTTTTCGTTCAGGTAAACAGGAACAGACCAGCTAGGGGGAATTTCCGTAAACAATTTGATTTATTCGTTATGAAGAGAGCAACCTTCAGCAGCAGCCCAGAGTGTGAGTGAGGAGTGGTGCTTTTCCATACAATGGTAATGTTACATCTAGCCAGCAGAAGGGGGAGGTAATGATCCTTGCCACCGCCTTTTTAGCTTAGGTCTTGTGAAGGTCCCCAATAAACAGACCTCCGGAGAGTGTAATTTAGGCACATATAGAGTATTATAGAGGATATTCGTCATGCTACCCCAGAAGTGCATTAGTATCAAGCAGAAAGAGAGCATGTGCAGAAGGTCGGTCTCAGGAAAGCGGCATTTAGGGCAGTGTGAGGGGGCACCAGGAAAGGTCCAGCCATCCAGGCCTGTTTGAAGTAGGCTCTATGTAACACATATAGTTGAATCAGCTTGTATTTGGAATTGTGTGAAACTTTGTGTGGGTACTGTATTGCTCTCCCCATTCCTTGTAGTTAAGCACCTTGCCAATGTGTGATTCCAACATGTCTCTGAGCAATGACAGACCCAAAGCTGTAGGCTCCAGTTGGGCTCTGGAGAGCCACCGAACCAACTATGCAGTGTCTGAAGGAGCTTGTGTGTGTGGGGGACTCTTTCATCATAGAATGCAGCAACAATGCATTCATGAGTCATCAATTACCCTTTATGCAAAGCATAATGGTCCAGGATATCCTGAAAGACATCAGTTTACCATTGGTAAAAGGTTCCCCGATCTGCATAGTGTTTTTGTCAGAGCAATGGGACATGGTTGTGGAAGAGGGCCATACAGCGTGCAGAGGTAGGCCCATCAAGGCTACGGCCGGGTCATATGGTAGATGCTGCTAAGTCATAAAGTAGATCGCCTTTCATTATTGACACTCCCACGACTACCAAACTGGGACAGTCAAACTTAGGGTGCGAATTGGGGGTAAAAGGGCATAAAGCACCCTGGAAGAAAAGTGCAGGGTGAGAACCCTTTTAGTAAGGGAGCAGTTTGCAAACCTCTGGGCAGGCCACTGTTACTGAGCAGCAACATAATATTTCTAAAATTTGGAACTCCCAAATTCCCCTAATGTTAGGCAACTGAAGCACAGTCAAAAAAAATTTCCTTCTACCCATCCCCTACATCAGCTGTCCCAGAACCTGAAAAAAGATCACAGCAAGACTACAGGAAGGTTGACAAAATAATAGAGGAGCCTGGGCAGCATAATCATCTTGACTATCGCCGCATGCCCCCACCACTCCTCCATCGAAAGAGGCAGCGAAGTCAACAACTTTACCTGGGCCTTTAACAACCATAGCCCCGCTGCCAGATTGCCCTCTATGGCATTTGCTTTGGAGTGATCAATTCACAACCTGAGATAATTAAAGCAGTTCGGAGATCGACATAAGGCACTCAGACCATGGTTGAGCAGCCGCGGAATGGTGTCGGGCATAGGGGGAAAACACACAGGGACATTTTAAGGATTTTGGGGACCCTGGTCCCAACGTATTTTGGGGCCCTGTTCAGATTAGCTTTGAATTTATGATCAAATTCCAGATCTTTTGTGCCCTCTTTGGCAGGTCACTAACAGTGACACGCACACTCGTCCAGATTCTAAATGTGTTTACATGTAATATTTAGGGATAGTGACGTGTTTTAAATTGTGTAAAACAGCAGCAGCTCACTAATATTACTGCAAATAATCTCTGTGACGCCCTTCCATTTCTCATATGTGAGGTCCTGTTTTGATGTGAAAGAAGCTTTTTCTAAACACATAACACACATCTATCTGTAAAAATGCCTGCAATAGACTCTTACACATCACCCACATTAAAAATAAATTAAAGGAAAAAGGTATTTGATACAATCTATTTAAGAATTATTGAATGTCATCAGGGTAAGACTCTCTGCAAAACAGAACCGGCTCTATCAGGGGCCCCCCTGAAAGGCTGGGGCCCTGGGCCAGAGCCCACTTTGCCCATGCCTTAAAACGTCTCTGAAAACACATAGCTTTTCCTATTTTATTTTAGGCCCTGAAATTTGATAACATTTCACTAGGATCCCCTCAATCTCACTCAAGTAGGTTTAGACATCCGTAACATAAATCAACAAGTCACCCGCCTATGCAATACTACCTGTATGACCCCAGACATCGGACTCCCACAGACCACCCCCACCCCACAAAGCAGTGCTGCCAGAGGTTCAATTGCAAACTCGACGAGGAAGGGAGTGAGGGGCATCCCTGCTGGGTTCCACTATGGATAGTGAAAGAGGGTGTGAGACCGGCCTCGTGGCGTGGGCCCTCCCGACCAGCAAGTCACACTACAAACACGCCGAACCCCGTGGGCACGACCTTCCGGCCTCCGTGGACCAACATCCCGAGGGCCGACCAGATCCCCAACACGCATGCCCGGCCGAGGGAGAACGAAACCCCCCCCAAACCAGACCGAGAGGCGCCGACTCTGTCACACCTCTGGACTCTTCCCGAGGGAGGTTTCGATTGGCCACCCGGCCCTCGGCGAGCGGGCGCCTCTCCTGCTGGGCGTCTGGGGTCCCTCCCGGACACATCTGAACAGATCAAGGGGCTGAGTGACAGGAAACCCCGACACCTCGCCCCCCAGGCACGAGACCCCTCTCCGCGAGGACTCCGGACTTCAAAGAGGAGAGGGAGTATAACAAGAGGTGCTGAAGGGACGAGAGGCAGAGAAGACCTGGACTGACGAGAGCCTGCGGACCTGGTCGCGGCTCGATCGCTCACCGAACAGAAGAACCGCTATCCGTACTCTGAACCATCTGAGCCCTGCTGACGCCGTCGCGGCTCCTCGAATTCTGAACCATCTGAGCCCTGCTGACGCCGTCGCGGCTCCCCGAATGCTGAACCATCTGAGCCCTGCTGACGCCGTCGCGGCTCCTCGAATTCTGAACCATCTGAGCCCTGCTGACGCCGTCGCGGCTCCCCAAACGCTGAACCATCTGAGCCCTGCTGACGCCGTCGCGGCTCCTCGAATTCTGAACCATCTGAGCCCTGCTGACGCCGTCGCGGCTCCCCGTAACGCTGAACCATCTGAGCCCTGCTGACGCCGTCGCGGCTCCCTGAACGACGACCCTCCGGTGCCTGCTGAGTGACTCGCGGCCCGCTCCTCCAAGAGAATTGGCAGAGATTGCCGAAGAGACGCAACATCCCCTCAGCTTGAGGATTGAGAGCTGTGCGCCGGATACCTCGCAGAGACACTAATTGAAAGACTGTCCCGCTACCCCTTTCCCATCATCACAAGATCGCTGCCGCTTGTGGCATTAATTCTGCACCGGCCTGCCGGATCATAAAGATCCCTGACAACTACCGATAAAAGCTTAATAACGACTACTGTGTGGTGTCCCTCTATCCGAAGAGAGAGTAAGCGCAGCGCGTGCGATCCTAGGTGCGAGACCCTTCCAGGAAGGGCCTCCCTGCTCTTGCTCGGCCTAAATCTGGGAAGGGTGGGCCTCAGGGTGGTCAGGAACCCATTCCGCAACCTCCCCGGGGAACCCCTTCCAACATTTGGTGGCAGGCGACGGGATCCGAGCCAACACCTAGAGATCGTGCAGTAGACGGCTTACGCACCACCAAGAAGAATGGAAGGAGAAACTTCCCTAGGTGCCGCAGGCACCAACCCAAGCACGGCATTTCAAAAGGACCAGTTAGAATCGTATACGCACCGAGAACTGAAACAATTTTGCAAAGACTTTGGAATCGCTACCACCGGACTAAGCACGAAAGAGGACTTCCAGGGGGCATTAAAGACCTGGGTCGAGGCAGAAACTCCCCGGTCACAAGCAGAAGGAGAGCACCCCAACGAACCACGAAGCAGCCCAGGGAGGAACGGCGCCCCCGAGGGGGGCCTATCCCCAGAGGAACTAGCGGACCGAGAAAGAAGTCGCAACCACGAACTGGAACTAGCAAAACTAAAAATCGAAGGAGAGATAAAACTAGCTGAGAAAAAACTAGCAGTGGAACAATTACGCCTACACGGAGAACTAGAAGAAAAGAAACGACAGAGAGAACACGAAGAAAAGAAACTCCAACTAGAGCACGAACGTAGCCTGAAGGAGATCGAGCTCCAGGCCAAGCGGGCGGAGACCCGACCCTCGGAAACGCAACCCATCTCCTCCACCGTGGAACCGAAGGTCCACATCCCCAAAGATGTGGTGAAAGAGTACTATAAGAACGACGACATTTAGCAATGGTTCAAGGCCTACGAAGTCGCCATGACCTCTCACCGAGTCCCGCAGAAAGACTGGGGGGCTGGGCTGTGGGGCCGGTTCCTGAGCGAGGGGAGAGATACCCTGCTGGACCTGCCCTCCACCGTGATGAACTCCTACAGTCACATGAAAGAGGCCCTGGTGGCCAGATATGGGCTCACCCCTGAAATGTACCGGCAACGGTTTAGAGACTGCAAAAAGATACCCGGTACCACATGGGTGGAGTACGTGAACTTTTACAGCCGGGCCTTGGACGGATGGATCAAGGGCAGCAAGGTCTCCACCTTTGAGGAGCTGTTCGACCTGATCGCATGGGAACACTTGGCCGCTAATTGCTTCGTAGAGCTACGCCAGCACCTCCTGGACAGCAAACTCACAGACCCTCGGAAACTGGCCGTCGAAGCTGACCGGTGGGTGAACACCCGGACCTCCCGGGGCCCTGTGGGAGACTACGGTCGCCACAATCAGGGACCCCCCCGCCAGAGGGGCGGAGGGAACCAAAGCCGGCAAAGGGAGCTCCCGGGGGGATCCCCGCTCAGCCCTCCCAGAGGACAATCTCCGCCCTTTCCAGCTCCGCCTCCGGCCAGCACCGGGCCACCAGGGAGGCCGGGACCCCGAGGGAGGATCACATGTTTCCGCTGCCAGCAGACCGGACACTATGCCAGTGACCCTCAGTGTCCCCTGTACCAGCGGACCACCACCACAACCCCGCCGGCTCGACAGATGGCCTCTGTAGCCCTGGGGGAAGAGATGGAAGACTCCGAAGAATGGGAACCAGCCGCCATGGCCTTGGTCTCCCTAGGGGACCGGGAGATGGTCCCCGGAACGCCCCTGCCCGCCAACACGAAGAAGTACCGACAGCAGGTGACGGTCAATGGTCACCGCATCGAGGGGCTCCGGGACACGGGGGCGAGTGTCACGGCGGTCCACTGTCACCTGATTTCCGAGGATCAGATCCTGCCTGACGCCTTTTGCCCCGACATCTCATCAGACAATTCCGAGAGCCTCTGCCGGATGGCCCTAGTCCCTTTCGAATGGGGGGGAGTCACCGGCAAGTTAAAAGTAGCGGTCAGAACCTCCCAGCCCGTGGACTGCCTCCTGGGCAACGACCTGGAGAACTCCCCGTGGGGACAAGTGGAACGAAGGGCCCACCTAGAAATGATGGGCCTACCCGAGTGGGTATGTGCCACCACGCGCTCGATGACTCTCCGGGCACCTTCCTCCGAGGGGGGAGAGGCCATGTCCCTGAACACCGCCACCATCCCCGAGAGCCAGGATACCCCACGACCCCCTTTTGGACGAACCAACCGCTCCCGGCGAAGAATCCGGGCCTTCCGACCCCGCAACACCGACCCAACTCGGGGACTTGCCAGAACTGGCCCCGTGGCCCTGCGAAGGGGGCCCCTCCCGTGAAGAGTTCTGCCAAGAACAATCCACCTGCCCGTCCCTCATTGGACCCCGACAACAGGCCGAGGCCCAAGTCCGGCGACCAGACTGGCACCCACTGGGTATACTGGGAGAACGGACTGCTGTACAGTGAACAGAAGTCGGCCGAGTTGGGATCGGCCCGAGTACTAGTAGTACCCCTACGCTTCCGAAGTCTTCTCCTGGGCCTGGCCCATGATGTGCCCCTGGCCGGACACTTAGGCCAAGATAAGACATACCAGCGACTCGTCACCCACTTCTACTGGCCCAAGATGCGAGCCAATGTGGAGGCCCACTGCAAGTCCTGCCCCACGTGCCAGGCCAGCGGAAAGAGTGGGGGCAAGCGCAAGGCTCCGCTCCAACCCTTCCCCGTCGTCAGTACCCCTTTTGAGCGGGTAGGGATCGACATTGTCGGACCACTGGACCCTAAGACCGCCCAGGGCCACCGGTTCATCCTCGTCCTGGTGGACCATGCCACCCGTTACCCCGAAGCCATCCCTCTCCGCACCGTAACGGCCCCCGTGGTGGGCCGGGCCTTGATGGGGATCTTCTCCCGCATGGGCTTCCCCCGCGAAGTCGTGAGTGACCGGGGGACGAACTTTATCTCCCGATATATGAAGTCCCTCTGGCAGCTGTGCGGAGTATCGTACAAATTCACCACCCCGTACCACCCCCAAGGAAACGGCCTAGTCGAGCGCTTTAACAAGACACTGAAAGGGATGATCATGGGCCTCGAGGAACCCCTACGCCGGAGGTGGGACGTCCTCCTCCCATGTCTCCTGTTCGCCTACCGGGAGGTCCCCCAAAAATCCCTGGGGTTCAGCCCATTCAAACTGTTATATGGACACCCCGTCCGAGGACCCCTGAGCCTGGTCAAGGAGGAGTGGCAAGCAACCCCCCGGGGGACCCCTCCAGACGTGTTCCGATACATCCTGGCGCTCCGCAACCAGACCCGAAAATTCAGGGAACTCGCAGAAGCAAACCTCGAGGCCAGTCAAGAAGAAATGAAGCGCTGGTATGACCAGAATGCTACGCTGGTCGAGTTTCAGCCGGGCCAACAAGTCTGGGTCATGGCCCCGGTGAGACCCTGCGCTCTCCAAGATAAATGGACTGGGCCCTTCAAGGTGGTCGAGCGGAAGAGCCAAGTCACCTATCTCATCGATGTGCAGTCCCCGCGGAACCCCCTCCGGGTTCTCCACGTGAACCGCCTCAAGCCCCACTTTGTGCGGACCGAATTAAGTCTACTCCTGGCCACCGACGATGGGGCCGAAGAAGACACCGAGCCCCTCCCAGACCTCCTGGGGGCGAAGGAAGCCGATGGATCCGTGGAGGGAGTGAAACTGTCGACCGCCCTCACAGCCCAACAGACCAACGACTGCCGCCAGCTACTTGGGCAGTTCGCGGATCTCTTCTCCCTGACCCCCGGGGTCACCAGCTGGTGTGTCCACGACGTGGACACCGGAGACAGCCCGCCAGTGAGACATCGGGCCTACCGGGTCCCTGATCGGGTCCGGACCTGCATCCAGACCGAGGTGGCAAAGATGCTGGACCTTGGGGTGATTGAACCCTCCGACAGCCCCTGGGCTAGCCCGGTAGTCCTGGTTCCGAAGGTGACTACCCCGGGTGTTGCCCCCGAGCTGAGATTCTGCGTGGACTACCGAGGCCTCAATGCGGTCACCCGAGCAGACGCTCACCCTATCCCCCGTGCCGACGAACTCATTGACCGCCTTGGGGCAGCCTACTACCTCAGCACCTTCGACCTGACCAGTGGGTACTGGCAGATTGCCCTCACCGAGGGAGCAAAGGAGCGCTCCGCCTTCTCCACCCCGGATGGGCACTACCGCTTTAGGGTAATGCCGTTCGGGATGAAAAATGCCCCGGCCACCTTCCAGCGGCTGGTGAACAGGGTCCTGGCCGGACTAGAGGGGTTCAGCGCAGCATACCTTGACGACATAGCGGTCTTCAGCTCCCAGTGGACCGAGCACCTCCAGCACCTCCGTCAAGTCCTGCTGGCTCTACGCCGGGCCGGCCTCACCATCAAAGCTGGCAAATGTCAAATTGGGCACGGCTCCGTAACTTATCTGGGGCACCAGGTGGGGAGTGGGCAGGTCGCCCCCCTCCAGCCGAAGATCAACGCCATCTTGTCCTGGGAACCCCCTACAACCCAAACGGAAGTCCGAGCCTTCCTGGGCCTCACCGGCTACTACCGAAGGTTCATTAAAAACTATGGCAGCATCGCAGGCCCTCTCACAGAACTAACCTCCAAAAAACACCCCAAGAAAATACACTGGACTCCCGCCTGCCAGAAGGCGTTCGACACCCTAAAGGCCGCAATGTGCGCGGCTCCAGTACTCAAAGCACCCGACTACGCCCAGGAGTTTGTGGTCCAGACGGACGCCTCGGAACACGGCATCGGGGCAGTCCTCTCACAATACGACGACAAGGGCATAGATCAGCCCATAGCCTTCATCAGCCGAAGGTTACTGCCCCGGGAACAGCGGTGGAGCACGATTGAACGTGAGATGTTCGCCGTAGTCTGGGCTCTCAAAAAGCTACGGCCCTACCTGTTCGGAACACACTTCCGAGTGCAAACGGACCATCGACCCCTGCGGTGGTTGATGCAGATGCGAGGGGAAAACCCCAAGCTGCTACGCTGGTCCATCTCTCTCCAGGGGATGGATTTCTCCTGTGGAACATCGCCCCGGGACTGACCACGCCAACGCGGACGGCCTGTCCCGATTCTTCTGCTTCAGCGAGGAGAACTCCCAAGTGGATGGGTAGTTCTCCCTGCCTTTCAGCTGGGGGGGGCATGTGTGAGACCGGCCTCGTGGCGTGGGCCCTCCCGACCAGCAAGTCACACTACAAACATGCCGAACCCCGTGGGCACGACCTTCCGGCCTCCGTGGACCAACATCCCGAGGGCCGACCAGATCCCCAACACGCATGCCCGGCCGAGGGAGAACGAAACCCCCCCCAAACCAGACCGAGAGGCGCCGACTCTGTCACACCTCTGGACTCTTCCCGAGGGAGGTTTCGATCGGCCACCCGGCCCCCGGCAAGCGGACGCCTCTCCTGCTGGGCGTCTGGGGTCCCTCCCGGACACATCTGAACAGATCAAGGGGCTGAGCGACAGGAAACCCCGACACCTCGCCCCCCAGGCACGAGACCCCTCTCCGCGAGGACTCCGGACTTCAAAGAGGAGGGGGAGTATAACAAGAGGTGCTGAAGGGACGAGAGGCAGAGAAGACCTGGACTGACGAGAGCCTGCGGACCTGGTCGCGGCTCGATCGCTCACCGAACAGAAGAACCGCTATCCGTACTCTGAACCATCTGATCCCTGCTGACGCCGTCGCGGCTCCTCGAATTCTGAACCATCTGAGCCCTGCTGACGCCGTCGCGGCTCCCCGAACGCTGAACCATCTGAGCCCTGCTGACGCCGTCGCGGCTCCTCGAATTCTGAACCATCTGAGCCCTGCTGACGCCGTCGCGGCTCCCCGAACGCTGAACCATCTGAGCCCTGCTGACGCCGTCGCGGCTCCTCGAATTCTGAACCATCTGAGCCCTGCTGACGCCGTCGCGGCTCCCCGTAACGCTGAACCATCTGAGCCCTGCTGACGCCGTCGCGGCTCCCTGAACGACGACCCTCCGGTGCCTGCTGAGTGACTCGCGGTCCACTCCTCCAAGAGAATCGGCAGAGATTGCCGAAGAGACGCAACATCCCCTCAGCTCGAGGATTGAGAGCTGTGCGCCGGATACCTCGCAGAGACACTAATTGAAAGACTGTCCCGCTACCCCTTTCCCATCATCACAAGATCGCTGCCGCTTGTGGCATTAATTCTGCACCGGCCTGCCGGATCATAAAGATCCCTGACAACTACCGATAAAAGCTTAATAACGACTACTGTGTGGTGTCCCTCTATCCGAAGAGAGAGTAAGCGCAGCGCGTGCGATCCTAGGTGCGAGACCCTTCCAGGAAGGGCCTCCCTGCTCTTGCTCGGCCTAAATCTGGGAAGGGTGGGCCTCAGGGTGGTCAGGAACCCATTCTGCAACCTCCCCGGGGAACCCCTTCCAACAGAGGGCAAAATACTGTGCCCTGTTTTGACTCTGCCTATAGATTTTGCGTATTGTGGGGCTCCTGCCAAACCCGTATTTACCTAGGCCAGAATGCATAGAGTTCCAGTTGAGGGAGTCAAATGCCTTTTCTAAATCAAAAATAAGACAGTCAGAATTTGGATAGTGTCAGGGCACGTAATCAAGAAGTGAGAATAGCAAAGAGGAGCCTAGCGCGCAACCAAGATGGCCGCGTAGGCTTGTGGCTCCCGAGGGCCTCCGCAACCTCCCACGTCTATCCTGTCATAATCCTGATCTTTTCGACGGGCTTTTGTCTATGATCTTACGCTAAGGTGCCACTCGTTTTCCAAATCGAAATTGGACTCCGGGAACCGGGTTTTTTGGCGACCTGAAGTTTGCGGCCTTCTCCGGCTTTGGTCCCGGACTCGGGTTGGTGAGGTGCCCGGCTGCAAAGTGAACAACAGCGGCATGCCAGGCTGGGCCTGCCCTGGAACTCGTACTTTCACTTTCGGTTTCGAGTTGACCGACCGAAACTGTTGAGGAGACATCGGGAGAGCTGCACCGAGTGCGGAGTGCCAAGCCTGGACATCAGCTAGCGGCCCGGATCCCCGGGCCTTCCTCCGGGTGCTGGAGGGTGCTGACCTCGCTGATCGCCAACGATGACGACAAGAGTGGATGGCGACAAGCTAAAACCCAAATCTACCCGGAGGGGAGCCTATTCTCAGGCCAACAATATGGACCGCTATGCTCAGCCAAAGGGATCCCCTAGTGGATCACGTAAATCGCCTGAGCCGCCCAAGGAGGCCTCGGGCGCATCACCCAAATTGACTTTGCTGGATGTCATGGGGGCCATCGAGGAGATGAAGGTGACCGTGAACCAGCAACTGGATACTCTGGCCAACAAGTTGGACTCGGTGCTGATCGATGTCACCTTGGTCAGAGCAGACCTGTCGAAAACCAACGACCGGGTCGACTCGTTGGCCCAAGCGACGTCGAGCCTAACGGTGGATGTGGCCGCTTTGCAGAAGACGGTGCGGAGGTTGCAGCTCGCAAGCGATCTGACCGAGCGTCGCCTCGAGGACTCTGAAGGCAGGGCCAGGCGGAACAACGTCCGCATTATCGGCGTGCCCGAACGATCGGAGGAATCTGCTGTGGACCTCTTTGTGGAGGATCTAGTGGTAACTCATCTAGCACCCAAAGGGCTGAGCAAATTCTTCGCCGTGGAACGGGCCCACAGGGTTCCAGGGGGTGCGCCTAAGGTGGGTGCCCCCCCGCGGCCGATCATTGCCCGACTTTTTAATTTTCGGGATAGAGACGCTATCCTGCAGGCGTCGAGGGTGGCGGGGCCATTACGCTTTGAGAACTCTAATGTTAGCTTTTACCCAGACTTTACGCAAGCGGTTCAAAAGCAACGGATGGGTTTCTCGGCCATCAAACGGCGCTTGAGAGACATGGACTTTAAGTATGCGATGCTCTTCCCGGCTAGGCTGCGAGTCGAGCTAGATGGTCGCTCACACTTCTTCGACCGGCCGGAGGCGGTGGGAGAGTGGCTGGATGCCCTGCCCAAGAGTCGGGAGCCGGAGGGGCGGATGACGGGGAGCGGAGAAGGTTCGCCGGAGTAAGAATGGAACTGTGATTCTGGCGCTGGACTGCTTTGGTAACGTTTTGCGCCTGTGGCTGTACCGGACTCCAGTTGTTGACACTTTGCCCCGTGGTGTTTGGAGGTTGCAGGGGGCTTGCTGGGGCCCTTTCCTCCTTCTGGGGTTCTTTTTTTGTCCTTCTTGTAGTGAATTTTATAATGGGGCGACAGGCACACTGCAGGTTGGGGGGGCTGTTTGGGCTCACGCAGGGGTGCAGGGAGGGGGGAGTTTTGTTGGGGTTGATGGGACGGGGTTGGGGATTGTTTGTTTGTTTCACAAGGCGGGATAATATTTCATGCTGTTCTACTATGATTGTGCCACCCGGGAGGGGGATGTTCTGTGCTGGGAGGGATGGGGGGTAGGGGGCTGAAACTTCTTTCCTGGAATGTGAATGGGCTGGGGGACAGGATAAAGCGGGGGGTAGTCCTGCAGTTTCTGAAACGTATCTCGCCAGACATTGTGTTCCTGCAGGAGACACACCTCATAGGGAACTCTTTCCATGCCATGAACAGACGAGGGTATCGCCTTCTGGCCCATTCTGGCTTCACTTCTGGCTCGAGGGGAGTGGGCATTTTGGTCAGGACCTCTCTCCCGTTAGTGGTGGATGAGGTGATCCACGACGACAGAGGGCGCTACGCTGCGCTGGTGGGGAGGTGGGAGGGTAGATTGATTACGCTGGTCACGGTCTACGTCCCGCCGGGCCTGCAGACGGCCACCTATGCTGATTTGGGACGTCTGCTGCTAGGGCTCCCGGGGGGGTGGTGGTCCTGGGGGGGATTTTAACGCTGAACGCTGTTGTTTCCGGAGTTGAGGATCGATACCCCCCTAGGGACCTCCCTCGGGCCCAGAGTTGGTTGGGGGGTTTTCTGGATGCCCTGGGACTGATAGATTGCTGGCGGTTGAAACACCCTGGACAGGCGCAGTATACCTTCCATTCTGGGGCCCATGGTAGTCTTTCGAGGCTTGACTATATGCTAGTTCCTGCGGCCCAAGCTGGGATGATCGGGGAGGTGAGACACTTGGCACGCGGTATTTCAGATCACTCCCCCCTTTTGTTGCACCTGGATATCGCCCTGGGGGCGGAGGGGAGGGTGGCGCCGATTAACCCCTGGTACCTACGGAACCCCACGATTCGTGCAGACTTGGTCAAGTCTCTGGAACATTACTTCAAGGACAACGTGGGGTCGGTGTCTTCCGCCATCTCCCTTTGGGAGGCCTTTAAAACGGTGCTCAGGGGACAGGCCCTATCTCTCATTTCCTCCACCAAAAAATGCGCTGCGCAGGAGGTTGTTCGGCTAGAAAATGAGATTACTGAGTTGGAGAGTGAGTTGGAGCAAGGTGTAACGGATGACAGATTGCATATCTTGGAGCTCAAGCAGGCCGACTACAAGGCGCTGGTTACTGAATCTGCTAGGAGTGTGAGCAGGGAGCAACAGGGACGTTTGTATGATATGGGTGATAAGGCCGGGAAATTGATTGCATGGTTGGATAAGAAGGAGAGAGCGAGTCGAGTGGTACCGGAGGTTGAGAGGGTGGACGGTGTGCGTGTGACGGACCCCGGTGATATAGTTGATTGCTTTGCGGAGTATTTTCACGGGGTCTACTCTCCGGTCTCGGAACGCTCGGAGGAAGACTCTCAACTGCTACTTCGGGACGTAGCTCTGCCCTCCTTGTCCGATGAGGATAAAGTAGTGATGGATGCGGCCCTGTCGTCAGATGAGATTGCTTTGGCCATCCGCTCGATTGCATCGGGCAAGGCCATGGGTCCTAACGGACTCCCCATTGAACTATACAAGTTGCGCCCAGATGTTATTGCGCCTTATCTCAGGGACATGTTCCTTGAGGCTAGGGCGGCAGGCTCTCTCCCCTCTGACCAACGTCTCGCTACCATTGTTGTTATCCATAAGGAGGGGAAGCCCCGTGATCGATGTGCTTCCTACAGGCCCATCTCCTTGTTAAACGCGGAACCTAAAATCCTCGCCAAGGTACTGGCCAATCGTCTGATCCGGGTTGTGGGCGACCTGGTTCATCAGGATCAATCCGGCTTTATACCCCATCGCAATACCGCTTTGAACCTGCGGCGGTTGCATGGCGTCCTTGCTCGCGCACCATTCCTTCGTGAACCGGCCATCTTGGTGTCCTTGGACGCTACCATGGCGTTTGATACCCTGGAATGGCCATACATCTGGGCAGCATTGGCGAAGTTGGGTTTTGGCCCGGGGTTCATCAGTTGGGTGAAATTGCTCTATGACAATCCGCTGGCACAGGTAGTGGTCAACGGACGGGTATCGGCTCCCTTTATCTTGGGCAGGGGCACCCGACAGGGTTGTCCGCTGTCGCCTCTCCTATTTGCGCTTTGTTTGGAGCCCCTTGCGGAGTGGTTGCGATGGGAACCCTCGATGCGTGGTCTTAGATGGACGCCGGAATACGAGGACCGGGTCTCCCTATACGCGGACGATATACTTTTGTATCTTGCATCGCCGTGCAAATCGCTCATCGTGTTGGTGGACGTTTTGAGCTCCTTTGGTCGCAACTCCGGATTGGTCATCAACTGGGCTAAGTCCTGTGTGTACGTTCTTTCCGGGGAGGCCCCCCCCCTTCCGCGGGGGTGCCCTATCCAGATTGCGACATCAGGATTCACTTATTTGGGTATTTTTATAACACTGGACCCAGTGGCCCGCTACGAACGGAATCTTCTCCCCCCCCTCCAGCGCCTAAGGGCGGATGTGGCGGGTTGGCGGTGGCTGCCGCTTTCGCCACTTGGCCGGGCAGCGTTGTTCAAAATGATGTCGCTGCCACGCTTTTTGTACGCCCTACAGAACACCATGGACCTGGTGCCGGCCCGTTATTTTCGGGAGGTGGAGTGTCTCCAGTGTCGATTGTTTTGGGATGGGCGGCCGCGGATTGCTCTTGCCAAACTAACCCTGCCATGGTACGATGGGGGGGTCGCCCTCCCAGACATTAAGCGATACTACTGGGCCTCCCAGTTGGCTGCCGTCAATCACGGGATGTATGGCCCTGCTTTGAACCCGGCTTTTGAGATGGACAAATTGCTATTGCCGGGCGGTGACTATAATCGAGCATTATACTCGGGGTCCCTCGATGCGCGGTTGACGGGCCCGACGCGGGTCGCGGTACAGGTGTGGCATGCATCAAATGCGGCGATGGGGTGGAGGGATCGCTTGACTCGGGCTACACCACTGTATACATCTCAGCGCTTGGGCTATCTGTATACTACGAAAGGCTTTGAGAAGTGGGATACGATTGGTATCAGCACGGTAGGGGATCTCTGGACGAAAGGGAAATTCAAGACGTTCGACATGCTGAAAACTGAATATCAGTTGAATGATAGGGAATACTATCGGTATGCTCAGGTTCATCATGCCCTGTGCTCCGTGTTTCCGGACACGGCGGCTATTCCAGAGAATTCCCCGTTGGAGGACAGGGTCTTGGACGGCCATGTGCCGGATAGCACCATTTCGCTGATTTACAAGAAGCTTATTAATGATCGGGTGGGTTTGCTGGCCTCATTGCGGGAGACTTGGATTGCCGACGGTTTGGAGCTGGACGACGAGGATTGGGTGTCAGCGGTGGCCTCCCCGAAAGAGGTGGCTATCCCGGCCCGATTGCGGTTCGTCCAGCTTAAAATACTCCACAGAGTGTACGTCACGGGGCCTGGTTTGATGCGTATGGGATATTCGGTGGATGGGTTGTGTAAGCGGGGCTGTGGGCTACTGGGGAGTTTCCTCCATATCCTGTGGGAATGTCCGGAGGTGACTCGGTTTTGGTGCAGAGTGCATGCTGTGTTAGAAGAAGTCACGCATGTGGCCTTGTTGCCGTTGAATGTTGAATGTCTGGGAGCCTACTGATTACAATGCGACGCAGACGCAGTGGGTGACTCTGGGCTATATGGTAGCGAAGCGTGACATTGCACAATTGTGGGGCTCCCAGAGGCCGCCCACGGTCAGCGAGTGGAAAGAACACATGGACTGGTGTATTTTCAGAGAGAAAACGGTGTACGTGGCGAGAGGCAAGCCTGGCAAGTGGAGTAAGGTGTGGGGTCCTTGGAACTCCTATCGCGGGGATATATGTGCCCCGCCTCAGACGCGTGAGATAGATGCCGCGCTGTCGCCCTAGCCCGCGCATTCCTGTACACTCCTGCGACATGCGACTTTGGTTTCTTCGGCCTTGCCCCCCTCCCCCTCTGTTTACCCGGGTTGGTTTACTCCCTCGATACAATGGGCACATGCTACTGCTCTAAAATTCCTTGCCTTGTGTGTTTGTTGTTTTTCGTTTCTTAAAAATATGAAACCTTTGTTTGTTCATGGACTGCAACTGCGGCCGACGGCAAGGATTTACACTCTAGTGACCCCCTTTTATGGCTTCATCGACGTGAATGTTCCAGTTGTACCTAGGATCACACTGCATTTTAGCGGCCGGCCTATTGGTTGTAGGCCCATACTTGTATTTCTCTGAAATTGTAATAAAGGTTTTTCAAAAAAAAAAAAAAAGAAGTGAGAATAGCAGTAGTATTTTAAGAGAGGTGTTGTGTCCCAAGATAAACCCACACCGGTCAGAATGGGCCAGGTTTGGGAGTTCAGGGAATATTCTAGAGGCTAATAATGATGCGCCTCAATGGCTTGAGAAATGCATTGGACATGCAAGGCAGAAGATTCCCATGTGTGGCAGTAGTATACGCGAGTGCTGCATGGAAATAACACGCTTATATTGGCAGGTAAACATGTATTCGCTAAAAAAGAAATAGTGTTATTCAATAAATGTTTTTGGATTGGGCAACTGAGTTTTTGCCAATATAAAAAATGTATATTTAATAGCAACATTTGTTTATTTTTTGTTTATTTTCAGAAACCAGCAAGATGTGTGTATATTATATAGCAAAAGAGAAATATTTTTAGGAAAAAAAATACATTGCTCTCACAATCACTACTGCAGTGGAGTATCCTAAATGGACAGTTTGTTGCCTCATTGGCTGTCTGGACTTCTATGGCCTCCATAACCTGAAAAGAGCATAGCTGTCTGTGGCAGCAGAATCAGCCCTGTCGGCTCTGCGGTCAATAGCATGGCATTTTGAGAGGTGTCTCCTTTGCTTAGGTTTCGCCTACACAGTGCATGCACTGTGTTTATGAAATCTTTTGTATTGAATATATCTTAAAAGGGACTTACATCCCGCCCCCCTGCTTTCATTGCATTTCATTTGTTCTGTGCTTACTACTTACTTTTCCTCCCTTTCTATTGGCTGCAGCATACTGTTTCCTGTTGTTCCTTGTGTTGCTCCTCGTGTGCTGCTCTTATCAGTTCCCTGTCACCAAAGTATTGTTTCCATCTGATTTTGGGCACTTATTGTAATGTTTTGCCTGCACATCGCCTGTGCCGTGCTTCTTTACATAATTTCCCCTGCACGGTGCATGTGCTGTGCTTATCTGCCTATTCATTACGATGCAGATGCGGTTCATGAAATATTTAACAACAATCTCATTTTGCTGGTAATGTTTGATATCTCTGTGCCTTTCTGATTGCATTGGAGTAATTAATTTCAGTTCAACATGGCTGCTGCGTTTGCCATCTCAAATACTGTGCTACTTAACAGTGAAATACTCGGAAGTAAAGGCAGCATGGCAGTTTTTTCCTGGTGGGGCATCCGTACTGTATGTTCATGGCTCCTTCTCCTCAGAAGAGATACAGCCAGCTGCACTGCAAAAACCTTCTTCAGTAATCCCCCTTCCTCTGCATTTGCAGCTGGGTCACTTCCAGTAGCGGTCCGTGAAGGGAGTTCCGTGGGGTGGTGAGGTGGGGCGGGGGAGGGGCGGGGGAGGGGCAGGGTGGGGAAATGTAAACACCGGAATATGGATGAACGGAGGTAAATAAAACGAATTTCGTTGCGTGCGCTGCATAGCATGCAGCGCGCGCAAAGGAATTTGTTTGATTTATTTAAATGTGCCCGGTAAGCTGTCTCATCCCGGGCTGCCACACACAACGGGGGGGGGGGGGCGGCTGAAGCTCTTTGAGTCCAATGGGTGTTGCGCACCTGTTGGTAGGAAACTGACCAGATTGATTTTATTCACACCCAAACACATTAGCGCCACTTATACAGAGTTTGCCAGTGAAGCGCTATTTTTGTTTTCTTGTCTTTGTTTTCCCTGGGCTTGCAACTAGTGCACCAATCCTGGAGGTACTGCAAGGTGTGGATTGGAAGAAAAAATGTGTACTGCGGCTCTGCGTACAGGGATGTGGTCTTTTTACCATACTGCTTACGTTTTGTAAGGATATAAGCAATGGGCATTGAAATGGGTCCATTCAGGGCCCTGTAGTCATGTCCCTAACTTTTCAGGCAAGAGTACTCACTAATTTCTGAATAGTGAGTGTAAAAGCATTAAGGTAACCATGTTGTTCCTGCTTACAATTCACTGGTTTGCTAAATTTTGCATTCCTTATGAGTGTTTGCTTTTTCCAGGATGTTGTCACTTTTTTTTGTAGGCTGTATATTGCTCTGCATCATTTAAAGTGAGCCACATCCAGGTGTTTATAGCCGGCAGCAATTGGGTTGTAGTTGAAGGTAGTGTGAGTTTTTCTCAGTGGGGCAGTATGGTGTTCAGTGGGGGAGAGACTGTGGCACTATGGCCAGAGCTACTGAATTTGTCACTGGGGAACCAGGTTCAGCCTTAATAACCAGTCCACCAGACCACTCTCCTGAGAGAGCACAATCCCATGCTAGCCCTTAGAAGGCTGAACAAGACCTTAGAAGCCCTGGTGTCTTAGCACCAGCAGGTGGACCCTAGCAGTGGCAAGTGTGGGTTAACCTTCAGGGTTTGTCCACCACAATCCATATTGAAGTTCACCTCCAGTCTTCCAGACAGGCCTATGAAGCAGCACACCCTAGAGCGACAGTGACTCTGTCACTGAGGTCACAGGACATTTGAGAAGGGCAGTGCAACCGGTGTGACCGCACCGGGTGCTGACTTTGGGTGGAGGCATTATGTTTGCAAGTATATTAAGGTTTTAAAAGTGCTTGCTGCCTTCTTCCTGGCCTCCAGCAATTTTCGGCAACAATAAAAATGTCATGATGACTCTGGTGTTTAATGTTCTTCCTAGAGAGAGATCATTTTGTCTAGTGGAAGTTCTGATTCATGGAAAGGTAGCTCAGGGGGTTAATGTGCCTGCTGCAAAGAACATGTACCATACAGATTGAGAGAAGTTGGACTGGTATATGCTGTCCACTAGTTATAGTGGGCACCTTGTACCAGTCCAAACAACCCTTATTGATGATAGGTTTAAAGACAACCTTTATTGAAATCTATCCTAGTGGTAGCTATGGAGAGCAGCCTTCAGGCTAAGTCTTGAAGGAGTGTAAAGCAACTTGGTTTACCAGATTATAACCTCTTGAATTACTAAATGAAAGGAGATCAACACAAGGTATATATAAAATATATGTATTTATTTCTAAACACTCACTACTAATCTCTTTATGAGATTAGAGTCCAAGATGCACAATAATACAGTTCTAAAACGACAGTAAATAGCACAATATACAATGGGCCCTAGGGGCGGACCAAACCATATATTAAGAAAGTGGTATAAGAACCACGACTTCACTAGACACAGTGCCTAAAGCACGTAGAATCGCTGGGACCCCAAGGAACCACCCAAGGTAGTGACACAGGAGACCCGAAGGGGACGTGTGCAGTGTGAGAACACAGGCGCGAGCCCCGTACTATTTTATGGGAAAGTCACGGTTGGAATTTTAGAAGTTAAGGACACTTAGGAGAGGACTTTGAGAAAACCCCTTTAGACTTAAGGGGTTCTAGGGCCAGCACCCACGGGAGCACCGGAGTACTTGAGTTACATCACCCAGGGAAGCCAGGTGCAAAGGTGTCAAATGGTGTCGGGGATCGTCGTTGATTTCAATGGCGATCTACTGCAAAGTGCTGCTGCCGGGAAGGAGAAAAGTGTCCGGTGTGATCCAAGCCTGGATCGAAGATCAGAAGAACCTGAAAGCAGAGGGTACAGAGTCTGGGTCACTTGCCAGTGACCAGGGGCACTGTGGACGAAAACACACCGATGTTGGGTGATTCAAGTGCGAAGAGGCGAAGCTTGACTCTGCAGCCACGAGGACCAGGAGGCGTCGACGACAACCAGAAGCTGGATTTGAGCTGTCCCACAAAGGATGTCGAGTGCTGGGGTGTCGGTCCTCGTATTGAACACAGCAAGCCTTGGCAACAGCAACCCACGCAGAAACAGAAAAGATGCTTTGGTGCGGACCAGCAAGGTCCTGGGGACTCCCCAAGCAATGGAGAGTCAGGACACGTCTGGAGAAATCAGGTAAGCCTAATTAGAGGTAAAGTTGCCTTCACAGGGACCCACCAGTCGACGGACTAGGGATCGCGAAGGGACCTTGAGAGAAAACACAAAGGGCCAGCTCACGGAACACTCGTGGAGTGTAGGCGGGCAATCTTCAGTGCAAATGCTGCTCGGGGTAAGGGCTATAAGTAATCCAAAGCTTAGCTGCAGGAGTTGTTGGAAAGCTGATGCTTCTGCAAAGTGACGTGGTGTCCAGGGGTTCGGTTTGCACGGTCGCCATGAGGGATACGGGCCTCAGACTTGCTGTGGGCACTGTTCTACCTCTAAGACCACGGAAACCCACCTCCTGTGTTGCAAAATTCTTCGGAGTCTGGCGGGAGCTTCGGAGCTGCAAACCGGTCAGATCTGTCTTTGGTGCCTGCCTTGCAGGGGAGTAACTCCTTTACTCCAAGGGAGATTCTTTCCTTATCTAGTTCAATGTAGATCGTCAAAGTTCCAGGATTCAGTATCAGAGTTTAATCCAGGTGTAATCTAAAGTCCTGTAGCCAGGGGTTCCTTTCTTATACCCAAGGAAGGGGTGGGACAAACTCTAGGGACCCACCTATGGGAGGGTCAGGAAAGAGGGGTGGGTACACCCATTTCCTTTGTCCAGTTTTGCGCCAGAGCAGGGGCTGGTAGCCCCTGCAACTGGTTTGAGCTGGACTATGCACAGGGACACCAAATGTGCCCCCAGTGCTATACTTCAAAGCACTCTTGGAGTGCACCCACCCAGCCCCAATACACTAAAGCCTTTCTGGGAGGTGGTGACACCTCCCTGTGACAGGAAACCTATTGTCCAGGCCTCCCCTGCCGGGGTTTCGTCCAGCAACAGGAGGGCAGACTCGTGTCTGTGGCTGGCAGCATCCATTTTGTGATGCCAGGGCTCTGTTAGCTGGTACCGGGTATACCGGTGCTGTCATGTCTCTCCCTCTAGAAGGGTTGGATCATACTCCCACACCAGTTACTTGTGTGGGAGTATGATTCCAAAGTGTTTGACACCAAATACAACATGTTTCCGGGAAGCCATTCCAAAGTTAGCATTTACCGTTTGGTTATAATGCACTTAAGAGTGTATGGTTTGGCAGCATCACAAACAACCCCAGAATAAAGGTTCTGAAGGCTGCTGAGGGGCTCTGCTCATGCATGGGCACCCTCTCACATAAAATCCTGCACCCTGCCTTCAGGATTGGTAAGGCCTGCCATAGGGGTGACTGATAGGTTTATATGTGCAGTAATATGGAGAGATATAGTGAACCTATATCTCAGTAAGGGGTGCATGCACCACCTTACCCAGGCTGCAGTAGCAGACCTGTGGTGTCATTTTGGAAGGCTTCCCAGGGGTGACACAATACATGCTGCAGCCCCTGGTAGACCTCTGGGGTACCTATGCCCTTGGTACATAGTATACCACATACTAGGGACTTATAAGGGTACCCCAGAATCCAATCTGGAGTGTACCTATAGTACTTGTAATCAATTTAAGGGAGAAAGCAGATAGGCTGGGGTCCTGAATAGCAGGATCCCAGCCAGACTAAGTCGAAAACCAGCAAAACACCAGGAAAAAAGTGGGGACAACCATGTAGTCAGATTCCACCTTCCTACACAGATCACAAAGTGCACATAATGTAAATAGATCAGTGAGCTACTGCTTTTGTCAGAGAGATCCTTTTTTTACTTGTAGTTTATAAGTTAAAATCCTAACATAGAACAGTGAGCTATTAACTTTCATCTAAGAGCTGCATACAAACAGCAAGGTATAGATTAGAGCGTTATGTTTTTTCCCCCCAGTCTTTGATTATCCTAATGTTGCAAAAAGTGTTCTTTTGGACAGAAATCAATTCTGATTATTAAAGAGAACCCCCAACCATGGTATTATGTTTTAAAATTCTGAGTTTGTTTCTCCAGATCAATGACTACTAAACTATACCGCCTAGTAGTATGGTTGGCATGTGACTCCTACACCTTCTAGTCCTTAGTCTTATGTAACATTTTCTATACAGTGATTTACACACATATTGATTGTCTCTGAGTAATGTGTGTGATGTAAAGTGCTCTGACACCCTACACTGGTATGAGTGGCGCTGTAAATCAAATTAAATGCATCTGAGAGAGAGTGTGGTTATGGAGACTTGAGGGGCACTGTTAAAGGGTGGTAGTGAGGGAATCCATGGCAGAGGTGGTCATTGCGGGGTACTAAAAAACATTAATGCAGAGGGCACCACCAGTGCTAAGACCGGCCCTGCCCTTGAGGCCAGTCTGCCTCAACCATAGTTAGCTCCATTGGCCTTGTTTCAGAAGTAGTAGCTGCAACTCACCAGGGATTGGCAATGAAGAATTTGGCACGCACACCAAACTAAGTTCGCAAACTTCACAGTCTCTCTGCTTCATTCACAAGCACTTTTAACATGTGAACATGTGCTGCTTGCTGTGGGGTCACTGGAATTAAATATGCAGCAAAGGAGGACACAATTATGCCACAGTGTTGACTAAATTATGCATTTAAAAAAAGACTGCAGCGTAATGCAGTATATTTTCTGATATTTTATTATTTTGACGTGTACACATGCTAACAGTCTTTGGAAAGATTTTGCCTTATTAGCACCAGTGTAACATACAAACGCAACAGTGAGAAAGATGATCAGTCAACCTTTGCAATAAGCCATCCACTCCGCAGCAAAACAAGTCACCTTCTTTGTTAACTTTTGATACATTTGAGCTATAAACAATTTATTAGTTTAAATGGTCAGATCATGCAGCAGATCTTGCATTAGGAGGCAAATATGGCATAGCCAGAGTTATATAGAAAACATTTGCAAACTAGGATATTTTGCCATTCATGTTTGAACTGCTGTTGTGAAAAAAGGGAGAAGTGCTGATGATAAACACCATGGCTCTGCGAAAAATTGCTTGTGCTTCCACATTTTATCGTATTTGGGACATTCTGTGATTAGAAGCATATCCCACTTTGTGATTGTGTTTTATTGTCAATAACTCATTATAACCTTATATAATCATGTGTATCCATTGGTTGATTAAACTGGGCAGTGAAATGCCAAACAAATACTAAAAATTGTGATATTCGCGCATTCTGGCCACACCTCTGGCTCCGCCCACTGAGCCAATCCTTGGGTTATTCCCGCCCTCTGATTCTCCGCCCACAGTTCCCCTACTTTTTTCCCCCCACTTCGACCACTGCTGGAGGTGGCTTGTTCTCTGAGGAGGAGGTACAGATAGAGGAGCTTTATCACAGTCTTTGTTGCTTCCTCGCCATCTTCGTTGGTTCCCTCATTGTTGTTGTTTCTTATCTTGTTGTTCCACCTTGTACTCCAGTCATTGTTTCCAACTTCCTGCTGCCCACATCATTGCTCGCCCGTGGTTACTGTCCCTTCTCCCACCCCGACTGCTGCCTTTCCTTGCTTGCCACATTCTCACACCCCCAATGTGTCCCCTCCCCCTACCAGAAAAATAGAGCTATGACATGGCTAGTGCTGGTCGCAACAAAGGACTTTTCCCAGTGCTTAATTTGTACCAGTGGTTTCTGGTGCTAGGCACCGGCATTTAATTATCAACACCGGTGCTTGTGACAGTCTTCCACAAGGTGGCGCTGTGTAGCTAATTTAAAGAAGACCACAGCAACAGTTAATTATTAATTCCATATACATTAAAAACGACTATCAATATACATTAAAAACGACTATTACCTGCCGCCCAAGCCATTCCTTTAGCTTTGGGGGCCAGGAATAGTCTGAATTGTGACACTTGTACGAGTGTGATGGTTAGTAGCTGTGTTGCTACTATCATTGGCAGCATGGTAGGGGCATTGTGTGGTTCAAGCTGCAGTGGCCTCCTGACGAGAGCCCTGGCACTTCTTTTTTATTGTTGTACAAATTAAGCAGTGACTTTTCCCCCTAACTTTTAACCATATTGCAGAGTAGCCACAATGCTGTGCAATATGGCTAAAAGCAATGGCAAAAGTAATAGCTCTCACAGGCAAGAGCTACTGACTTTACCAATGCTTTTTCTTCATGAACTCTTCTAGTGTGGCGAATTACATAGCACAAAGATGCAAAGTAAATCACCCCCGCTTCTTCAAGACTAAACAAAATGGTCAAGCTAAGGTATTCGTTCTAAGTCTTTCTCTAAGTAGCTGCACTCAAATTATATCACATACTGAACTCACGGTGTGAGCATGTGTAAGAGAGAGAGTACCTGAGAATGCAATTTGCCCAAGAACACACCCATTAGCTTACATGAGAGGCAGGGATCAAGTAAGTGTTTCATTATCTGGCAATTTAGCCGAAAGACAACCTTCATTTCTTGAAAGTACACAAGGAGTGTTTGTTCTGAGCACCCCATGAGTCCATCTGTCACCCATAAGAAGGACAGGAAAAAATGAGGGTCAGGCATTCCGAGATGGTCACTTTTCGAGTTCTAGATTCTGGGACAGATCTACTGACACTGATAATAGCACCCACCACAAAATGACTACTCGTAGCACTTATATATAAGGTGAGAAGTCTGTGTTGTAAGCAGGCATGCGATGAATAGCTAGAGAGGAAATAACCTCTGCCTCTGCATTGTGTAGACACTGCGGCCAGTGGTGGCGGGCGCCTGAGAGCTTCTGTACCATTGCTAGAATGAGAGATAGACGCTGCTGTTGTCAAACTGTTTAACGGTATCTGCTGTGTCTTAATATAGCCTGCTTTATGTCTGTCAGCAAATCTCATTGTGTTCGGTTGCATTAACTGAAGCTTGCCTTTTCCTCAGCTGCACTAGAAGCCTTTCTCATGCTGCACTGCACTCCCCTCCCAAGTTCCATCGCCAGCTAACACTGCACGCCTGACTCTTTCCCTGCCGAGCACCAGACACCACAGGTTGATGCACCTCATGTAAAGTGTCTATAGAAAATCCCTGTTACACTGCACTCCGCATGCTGACACTGCACTTCTTACTCTAATGCTACACTCTTCCCTCTCACCACACAGCTCAGGTCAGGTCCAGTCTTCAATCACACACTGCACACCTCCATCACACGCTGCTCTCTTGCCTCTAATGCTGCACGCCTTCCTCACACACTGCACTCCTGTCTGCAATGCTGCACACTTCACTATCACACTGCACACCCCCCTCACACACTGGACCCCTGCCTCTAATGCTGCACTCTTCCTCTCATGCTGCACGCCTTCCTCACACACTGCACTCCTGTCTCTAATGCTGCACACTTCACTATCACACTGCACTCCTGCCTCAAATGCTGCACACTTCACTATCACACTGCACTCATGCCTCTAATGCTGCACACTTCACTATCACACTGCACTCCTGTCTCTAATACTGCACACTTCACTATCACACTGCACTCCTGCCTCTAATGCTGCGCACTTCACTATCACACTGCACTCCTGCCTCTAATGCTGCGCACTTCACTATCACACTGCACTCATGCCTCTAATGCTGCACACTTCACTATCACACTGCACTCCTGCCTCTAATGCTGCGCACTTCACTATCACACTGCACTCATGCCTCTAATGCTGCACACTTCACTATCACACTGCACTCCTGTCTCTAATACTGCACACTTCACTATCACACTGCCTCTGATGCTGCACACTTCACTATCACACTGCCTCTGATGCTGCACACTTCACTATCACACTGCCTCTGATGCTGCACACTTCACTATCACACTGCACTCCTGTCTCTAATACTGCACACTTCACTATCACACTGCACTCCTGTCTCTAATACTGCACACTTCACTATCACACTGCACTCCTGTCTCTAATGCTGCACACTTCACTATCACACTGCACTCCTGTCTCTAATGCTGCACACTTCACTAACACACTGCGCTCCTGTCTCTAATGCTACACTCTTCCCTCTCACCACACAGCCCAGGTACAGTCTTCTATTACACACTGCACATCTCCATCACACGCTGCTCTCTTGCCTCTAATGATGCACTCTTCCTCTCATGCTGCACGCCTTCCTCACACACTGCACTCCTGCCTCTAATGCTGTACACTTGAATATCACACTGCACTCCTGTCTCTAATGCTCTGCACTTCACTATCACACTGCACTCCTGCCTCTAATGCTCTGCACTTCACTATCACACTGCACTCATGCCTCTAATGCTGCACACTTCACTATCACACTGCACTCCTGTCTCTAATACTGCACACTTCACTATCACACTGCCTCTGATGCTGCACACTTCACTATCACACTGCCTCTGATGCTGCACACTTCACTATCACACTGCCTCTGATGCTGCACACTTCACTATCACACTGCACTCCTGTCTCTAATACTGCACATTTCACTATCACACTGCACTCCTGTCTCTAATGCTGCACACTTCACTATCACACTGCACTCCTGCCTCTAATGTTGTACACTTGAATATCACACTGCACTCCTGTCTCTAATGCTGTGCACTTCACTATCACACTGCACTCCTGCCTCTAATGCTCTGCACTTCACTATCACACTGCACTCCTGCCTCTAATGCTCTGCACTTCACTATCACACTGCACTCATGCCTCTAATGCTGCACACTTCACTATCACACTGCACTCCTGTCTCTAATACTGCACACTTCACTATCACACTGCCTCTGATGCTGCACACTTCACTATCACACTGCCTCTGATGCTGCACACTTCACTATCACACTGCACTCCTGTCTCTAATACTGCACATTTCACTATCACACTGCACTCCTGTCTCTAATGCTGCACACTTCACTATCACACTGCACTCCTGTCTCTAATGCTGCACACTTCACTATCACACTGCACTCCTGTCTCTAATGCTACACTCTTCCCTCTCACCACACAGCCCAGGTCCAGTCTTCTATTACACACTTCACATCTCCATCACACGCTGCTCTCTTGCCTCTAATGATGCACTCTTACTCTCATGCTGCACGCCTTCCTCACACACTGCACTCCTGCCTCTAATGCTGTACACTTGAATATCACACTGCACTCCTGTCTCTAATGCTGTGCACTTCACTATCACACTGTACTCCTGCCTCTAATGCTCTGCACTTCACTATCACACTGCACTCCTGCCTCTAATGCTCTGCACTTCACTATCACACTGCACTCATGCCTCTAATGCTGCACACTTCACTATCACACTGCACTCCTGTCTCTAATACTGCACACTTCACTATCACACTGCCTCTGATGCTGCACACTTCACTATCACACTGCCGCTGATGGTGCACACTTCACTATCACACTGCCTCTGATGCTGCACACTTCACTATCACACTGCACTCCTGTCTCTAATACTGCACACTTCACTATCACACTGCACTGCTGTCTCTAATACTTCACACTTCACTATCACACTGCACTCCTGTCTCTAATGCTGCACACTTCACTATCACACTGCACTCCTGTCTCTAATGCTGCACACTTCACTATCACACTGCACTCCTGTCTCTAATGCTACACTCTTCCCTCTCACCACACAGCCCAGGTCCAGTCTTCTATTACACACTGCACATCTCCATCACACGCTGCTCTCTTGCCTCTAATGATGCACTGTTACTCTCATGCTGCACGCCTTCCTCACACACTGCACTTCTGCCTCTAATGCTGTACACTTGAATATCACACTGCACTCCGGTCTCTAATGCTGTGCACTTCACTATCACACTGCACTCCTGCCTCTAATGCTCTGCACTTCACTATCACACTGCACTCCTGCTGCTAATGCTGTACACTTCACTATCACATTGCACTCCTGTCTCTAATGCTGCACAGTTCACTATCACACTGCACTCCTGCCTCTAATGATGCACTTCACTATCACACTGCACTCCTGTCTCTAATGCTGCACAGTTCACTATCACACTGCACTCCTGCCTCTGATGCTGCACACTTCACTATCACACTGCACTCCTGCCTCTAATCCTGCACACTTCACTATCACACTGCACTCCTGCCTCTAATGATGCACTTCACTATCACACTGCACTCCTGTCTCTAATGCTGCACAGTTCACTATCACACTGCACTCCTGCCTCTGATGCTGCACACTTCACTATCACACTGCACTCCTGCCTCTAATCCTGCACACTTCACTATCACACTGCACTCCTGTCTCTAATGCTGCACTCTTCCCTCTCACTACACAGCCCAGGTCGTGTTCTATTACATACTGCACATCTCCATCACACGCTGCTCTCTTGCCTCTAATGCTGCACACTTGAATATCACACTGCACTCCTGTCTCTAATGCTGTGCACTTCACTATCACACTGCACTCCTGCCTCTAATGCTCTGCACTTCACTATCACACTGCACTCCTGCTGCTAATGCTGTACACTTCACTATCACATTGCCCTCCTGTCTCTAATGCTGCACAGTTCACTATCACACTGCACTCCTGCCTCTAATGATGCACTTCACTATCACACTGCACTCCTGTCTCTAATGCTGCACAGTTCACTATCACACTGCACTCCTGCCTCTAATGTTGCGCACTTCACTATCACACTGCACTCCTGCCTCTAATGCTGCACACTTCACTATCACACTGCACTCCTGCCTCTAATACTGCACAGTTCACTATCACACTGCACTCCTGCCTCTAATGATGCACACTTCACTATCACAGTGCACCCCTGCCTCTAATGATGCACACTTCACTATCACACTGCACTCCTGTCTCTAATGCTACACAGTTTACTATCACACTGCACTCCTGCCTCTAATGCTGCGCACTTCACTATCACACTGCACTCCTGCCTCTAATGATGCACACTTCACTATCACACTGCACACCTCCCTCACACACTGAACTCCTGCCTCTAGTACTGCACCCGTTGCTCTCACACTGCACGCCTCTCTCACACACTCTACTGCCAACTCCAGTGATGCGCACTCCCTTCTTACACTGCACAACTCCTCACCAAGATAAATCTTACATCAACAAAACGTAATACTAATCATATAGGTGAAACCTAATGCATTTAACAATGCTTGGTATTTTTGAAACTTACTCCTTTCAAGGGGACCTTTAATCATACGATATGGTTTAGACTGTCCTTGGAGGAGACCATGTAGAACAATGAAAGAAAGTAAAATGTAGAAGTGAAGTAAGATGGTGTCCCAATGACAGATCATTTGAAATTGTAGTTTCTGAAGCTTGGCCCTCGCCTTTGGCTTTTTAGAGACTTTGGCAGAAATTGTGCCGAGTAACAAACCATTTTACCACCATACCCTTGAGATTTTCTTGATGAGACAAATCATGGTACCTTTGGGAATGGTCGGGCTAGCATGAAACTCCATTAAAGTACTGGAATATTTACTATGTGTTCTATCCGCATCTATAGCTTTTTTTAAACTTGATGTGATGATTGTGTTGTAAAATGCACCACTTGGCCCACTTGTTTCAAAATGTTCACGAGGGAGGACTCCCAGCCACCCAGCAGGAAGTCAGCCTCCTTCACTGTGCTTGCTCACTCCATAAACCTTGGGCTGGATATTTACGCCTCATCCCTTTCAAAGGTGATCAGCCACCTCTGGATCCCGCTGGATTTATGGTAGAGGATTGACCAAAGTTTATGTATGAGGCTTGCACATCTGCAGTATGTTGTGTATTTTCTCTGCCCAATGCTAAATATGAGTGCACAGCGTCAACATAAGGATGCCTTTGGTACAACAGTCTGTTTGTCACTGTAAACTGTAGACCCAGGGGTCTAAGACTGTATTGAAGCCTCAACTTACCGGGTTGAGGTGCTGGCTGCAGACTCCCCACTGGATGGTGTTGTGCCTGTTCGGCTTGATCTGGGGTTTTCTGTTCTCTGCCAATGACCTTCCTTTAAGGTGGGCTTCTTATCCTCTGCTCCCTGCAACCGTGTAACTTCTGACCCGTTCAGACCAGAACTCGCACTTGATTGCTGAAAGATGCCTGAATGGTGGTCATGCTGGACTGGTGAAGGGATAGAGGGCGCTGCTTGCAGTCGAACTGAGAATGTTGAAACCAAAGCAGAGATCAATTTTTCAAATGGTGTGCCAACAACATCTTCTTTATACTAACCACTCTACAGACTGTTAAAAAAGCATAACAATACCACACCTAAAGGAGAGATTTGTGATGGCCCATGGACTGGTGATGGTCAATGGAGGAATACGGGTGACTGTTAAAGAATGACGGACGATCAGTGAGCAATGGACAAATGCTTTTGATGGTGTTAGACGGACCGGGAGGGTCGGCCGAGGACAAGGGGAGAGGTCTCCGGGGAGAGCCGTCTCCAGCGATCGTACAGATGTGTAACTTCCCCCCCACAGATATATACCACACAAGGATAGGATTTAACGTTCTTTATAAGCGATTTCTTAAGGTACGATGGAATGGTACAAGGAGGTCTGGACTCAGGGGTCCCCTCGATTCTAGTCTCTTGGTGTGGGAAAGGGGGGTAGCGGGACAGTCTGGTTACCAATCTGGTAGCTGAGATGGTCTGATGGATAGCTCACAATCCTCGAGCTCGATGTTCTAGCTTTGGACGGGCCGCGGCAGCGCCAGCAGGTCCCGGTGAAGGTGGTCGTTACACGGTCCGCGGCAGCGCCAGCAGGTCCCGATGAAGGTGGTCGTTACACGGTCCGCGGCAGCGCCAGCAGGTCCCGATGAAGGTGGTCGTTACACGGTCCGCGGCAGCGCCAGCAGGTCCCGACGAGGATGGAGGATGTAGAAGGCCGCGGCAGCGCCAGCAGGCAGGACGATAGTTCACAAGGCAGGGCTACGGCAGCGCCGGTAGTCCGTCAAGGCTGAGTTCTCTCGGTGTCTCTCGACTCCAGGATACAACTGCCTTCCTGCTCTGGAGCTGCCCTAGTTATAGGTCTGGCGCCCTTTGATGTCCGGACCCTCGCGCTTGGAGGTCGGAAGGTCCGGGATGAGGGAGTCCAGACACCCAGCAGGGGGGTGGAGCCAGCGCCCGGGGGAGCTGGAGGGCGATCGGCACCTGGCGGGGGAGAGCCATCGTCAGTTCTTTCTCCCATTGACCTGCCAAGTGGTCCGTTCACCTCCTGGGTGGATGGTGGTGCCGGGATGTCGGGGCCAGGCCAGGCCCAGGGTTAGGGTCGAGCTGAGGCCACGCGGCCTCGTGGTGCAGTGTCCAAGATGGCGGCTGATCCGGCCGGGGGAGCCGGTAGTGGTTCGGCCCCATGATACATGGATGTCCGGGGGCAGGAGTTCCGTCGGGAGACGGGGTGCGGGTTGCTTTTGTGGGTAACACCTGGGGGTCCGGGGCTTGGGCCCTGTCATGCGGGGAGGGAGCAAGCCCTTCATGTGGCCTGTCCAACAGATGGTCAGAAAAGACAGGACTGGTGGTAGTTAGAGAAACATTTTTTATGCTAAATTGTGGCTGAAGTGTTGGTTAATGGTGGAATCAATAAGGGAGTAAAAACTTGTGATAGTTATTGAACGAATGATTGATGACACAGGAGGAAAAGGACTGATCAAAGGAAGTAAGACATCTGAGGGTTAATGAGAAACATGCGATGGTCATTAATGAAAAAACTGACGTTTGTTAGAGCTGGAATGACTGGTGGTGGTAAGTGGAAGAAGCACCTGAAGGATCCTGGGGCTGTATTATGGAAGTGCCCCAGGGGTGCACCCAGGGGTGCCCGCTTTTATGCACCCCTGGGGCACTTCGGTATCACAGAAGGGGCCTCAGACGCTTGTGCAACCTCTTCTGTAATACTGATAGCACTGGCGCAGATAAAGCGTCAGTGCAATATTCAGAGGGCTTTTCCTCATTTACATGAGGGTGTGGCCCCATGCAAATCAGGGAATCCTTTTGCCTCTGCACCCACGCCATATTATGGTGGCGGGCACAGTGGCAAGGAAGCTGCCAGGTGGTGCACTGACAGTGATCCACCTTTTCAGTGCGCCCCCTGATTGCAGCCCTCTGGACGAGGGAAAGGGGGTCCCATGGACCCCCCCAGACCTCCCCTTCCAGGAGGGTGCTGTCAATCAACGCACCTGCATGCAAGGGAATCTCTAATCCCTTTTACAAGTGCAGGTGGGCTTCCACCTGCACAGTGAAAAACAGAGCAGCTTCAAAGAAGCCGTTCTGTTTTTCACCTGAATGCAGTGCAAGTTCGCGGCTGCCCTGGAGGCAGTGCATTCCATGCAATAGGGTGCACATTCCCTGTTTGCGCATGGCGCACTTATTTTAAGGTGTGCTGGGCGCACACAGGAAAGGAGCAACCTTTATATAATTAGGCCCAGTTTGTCAAGGGAGAAAAAAACAGTGACTGTTAATTGAGGTAGGACCAAGGGTGACCACTAGTAGAAGAACTACTGAAAGCTATTTTAAGAACCATGGTTCTGATTCTGGTAGAGGAACTGGCATCACATAGCCATGGACCTTAGTGACATCAGAGTGAGTCACATCAACTGACCTTTGACCCTGAATCCCAGGAAATAATACCAGAAGATCTTGATGACGATGACATCACAAAAATTGACATCACTGAAGTCTAGTGTTTACCCCAAAGACAAAATATATTTTAAAATCAAGTGAAGATGCACAAATAGGAGATTTAAAAAAAAAATTCCAAGGCCCGTCAGTACTAATTCATGTGGACTACATATTGCATTTGAAATATGTTTATAGTTTGATTTACTACTTATTGTTAATACATTTTGATTTATGATCACTATCATACTTGCAATGTACGGACGTAGCAGTCTATTCTCAAAGATCAATGTGACAACACCACAATGTTCCCCATAAATACAAAGTCTTTACGAAATAGATGCTTTTTTCTTTGTTTTTATTATTTAGTCAGAGACAAAGAAAGTTTTTTTGGTATCAAAAATATATATTCATATAGCATTTTCATATTTTTTCTTTTTTTGTTTTGTGCTTTACATAAATTCTGGAGACAAAATGAATATACGTGATCAATATATGTAAACAACAGTTAAATTATTATCAGAAACAAAACAATACTTAATCAATTAGCATCGGACTACAAGAGGGTTACGCTCTACAGAACCACGTAAGAACAAATTAATATATTGAACATCACGTATGTGGTAAACATGGATGACAGATGCCCAAATACAAAATAGAAAAACATCTTGTCTGTCGTTTTGCACCCCGCTAGGAGCTACACTCTTACTTAGGAGACATCACATGTGCAAGGCTATCACAGGTCGCACAGGACAAAATTTAACCAAGACAAGACATCCTGACACTCAATATTTTCAAGCTGGCATACTTACAACAGAGTGTGTAAAGAACTGCTCTAGCTTTACTAGATAGCTACTCTAGAGGAACCAGTACAGAGATTTCACTACGTATATATTCTATACTCAAACAGAATAAAGTTTCCCCTCTACTTTTTTAATTCTTTGATGGTCCTGAGGAAGGTGATCCTAGTTATATTGTCACCGAAACGTACGTAGACCAGACCAGCTATCTCACAACTGGAACACGAACTCTTACGGATCAACTTAAACCTAATGGAAAAAAGAAATTCAGTCTGAAAACAATGTCATCAGAATAATACTTTGATAACAATAATTAAAAGAAGACCATTCCAGTTGTGATATATATATTTTTTATTACTCTTTTTCTGTATATTTTGTGGCATGTGGTATGGATGTTGGTATGCGAGAATAGCGAGCAAGATATAAATGTATATATTTTTTGTTGTTCGTTGAGGGGCACTGCTAATTGATTAAGTATTGTTTTGTTTCTGATAATAATTTAACTGTTGTTTACATATATTGATCACGTATATTCATTTTGTCTCCAGAATTTATGTAAAGCACAAAACAAAAAAACAAAACATATGAAAATGCTATATGAATATATATTTTTGATACCAAAAAAACTTTCTTTGACTCTGACTAAATAATAAAAACAAAGAAAATAGCATCTATTTTGTAAAGACTTTGTATTTATGGGGAACATTGTGGTGTTGTCACATTGATCTTTGAGAGTTTTTTACCTACAAAAATAAGATAGGTCGGTTAAGAGGCATATAATCCAATATTTCCAATTTTTTCCCCCCTCTTGGACCTTAAAGTAACTGGGGAATACCTTTTTCCATAATCTCGGACGTAGCAGTCTATTCACAAACACATATTTTTTCATGTAATCACCATAATGGATCAAAACAACATGTTTAAAATGTGTATGTTTTTAATTTGTTTGTTTTTCATTTGTGTTACCAGAAGTGCACATTCCACTTCTGAATTGACTTATTTTTGTGTGAAAGTTGTATAGCTCAGTGGGAGCTGCAGAGTGTAAACCGTGTGTGGCGGAGCACTATTTACTTTCTGTTCTCCGCAAGGCGTTTACTACCTCTTAGACCATGGGTCACAAGGAAGAAACCAGGTGTTGCGCCTGTGGCTCCTGGTGAGCCAGAAATGACCACTAATATTGGAAAAGTTGTTGATGCTCAATGGAGTGTATACTGATGATGGACAAACGAATAGCTTGCCAATATTAAAGAAAAAATGACTATTAAAGGAAAAGAACTGAAGGGCTGCTGTTGTTCAATGTAATAACGACTGGTGAAGGTGCGCTGTGGTCAACACAAGGACCAGTGATGGTGTTAGAGGAACTGTTAATGATAGTTATCAGAGTATGGAATGTGATAGTAAATGGAAGAGGGACTGATGATAATTAAGATAAGATAAGGCTGCTGATGATGAATGGTAGGAGGAGTGAATATGGTCAATGGAGGCAGGGCTGGTTATGAGCAATGCAAGCAAGAATGAATATGGTCAATTAAGGCAAGGCTGGTCATGGTTGAGGACAGAAAGACCTGGGATGATCACTGGCAGAAGGGAACGTTATAGTCACTAGGATAAGAATAAATGATGGTCAATAGAGTAAGTATTGGCTTTCACTGACAGAAGATTTGACAGCCAAGGATAACTGAAGGAAATAGTGTTGAATGCAAATGGCAGAAGAACTATAATCATATGGGGACAGACTGACTGTCAACACTTCTTTGATTAAAAAACATCTTTTAATGATCAATGTCTTTGTTAGACTTCCACTAACTTTTCAGACATTAAGCCATTAAGCAAATCTCATTATTTCTGCAGCTATTTCACTACTAACAGGACCCCACTCTCTGCATCGATCTAATCCCAACATTCTTCGGTCTTACCTGGCTTTGTATCCAGCACTTGATCTTCATCGCTGGTTGGGACATTTCTGATGCTGTGTCGGTGCACTCCCAGGATTGGCTTCACTTGCTGTTTAGCCTTTTCAGTGTAATGTTGCAACGTCAGACTCTTGCATTGACCTGAATTGTCAATGTAGCAGCTTCCGCTCGATCTTGTTTTGTTTGGCACTTTGGAATTGGTCTGGTAGGTGTCTTTCTCTCCTGGCCAGGCACATCGAGGGCAAATGTCCCATTGGAGGGCCGATCGTCCTGCGTTCTGCTTCCCTCCTAAGGTACGGTGTCCATCAGCCCTCAGTATATCAGTTCTGTCAGGGCCTTTAGGAGGATTACTATCCTCAGTGCCAAAGGAGTGGGGCCTCATTGCCATCCAGGGATTCCGGAGTGACCTGAGATATTTTTGGGTGGTAAAGTCCTCAGAGTCGTAGTATCGACTGACATGATCAGGGCGCTGGAGCCTTCCATGATGGCATTGGCATGAACATCTCCCGAGGACCTCTTCAACATCAGAGTGGATTTCTTGCATAATATTGATAGAAAATAAGTTGCATGAAGCAAGCTGGATATATGACAATAAAATAGTCAACTTAGAACAATTGTGCCACTACATGAGGAGCTTTAGAATTTCAGCTATCCATGTATCCTTTTTTAGCTAGATATTCACTCACCTCTGCGACTTCCCTTAGCCAATGATCTATCTTTAGCTTTATCCTTATCTAATCATACCAGTTGCCTAGCTTTAGTATCCACTTATCTTCTTTATATAGACAACTGCTTGTCTTTGACTGACCACTCTTTCATTTTCAGCTATTCACCCAACTATCTTTGCCCATATACTTGTCCATCCTTAGCCACCACTTTATGAATTTCTATGTAAACATTAATCAGCCTTAGTAACCCCCACTTATCTTTTCTCGCCATCTCTTCATTTTTAGTTAAAAACCTTTACATCTTATCAGGCTAGCAATCTTACTTCTCTAGATATTCTAATCTTAAATAGGCATATCTCCACTTCAAGGTACAACCAAGTGCATTAAACTGGGAATCCTGGCTCATAGAGATAGAAGCAATATAAATGAGTTCATATAATGTGCAAAACATTGATCAACATCAATCAGTACCTCTACAATGTTCCTACAAAAATCAAAGGAGAATTTGCCATGACTTTGTTAAACTCTTTAAACGAGCTATGATATAGTGTCTTATCCGGTTTGCCTCCTGAGTAGCTTCTATGGCCATAGTCATACCTATAGTTCCAATTTAACCACAAATACTGACATGGCATATTGTGAAATCCGGCTGTTTGCTTGCCACACTTGTACAAAAACCTAACATTAGGACTACTATGCCACCCTACAATAAAGTAGCATAAAAGAAGCAAAATAACAAATTGGATAGGAGTTCCAATAACTAATGTATCACATCAAGCATGTTGATAGTGCTACTAGTTTAAACTAAAGTGATGCAACTGAGACTTGAAGGAGAAACATCAACCTGAATCAGACAGAAATGTTCCCCCTTTTCGGAGGCAATCACATCTCCAGATATTCTTCCAAGTCCCTTTTAGTTTTGGTATCTAAAAAGAAAGACAGTGACTTGCTAACCAAGTAGTGTGTTCCCTTCTGGGCTTCTTTAATGTATCCTAATCTGTTGAAGGCAAACAATCTGGATTAGTCCGCATATAAAACAGGTCCAAGCTATTAAAATATGCCCTTATTACTTTAAGGATATAGACTTCTCACATTAACCATTTCTGACAGTTAATGAGGGTGCTTGTCCCTGTACCCCAAGTAATTTACTTTGTTGGAGCTTAATAACTTTCAATAAATAAAGAAGTCTCTTTTATATTCTTTTGTGGAATAAAGATCTTTAAAGGATCCCTTTGTCTGCTTAGGATAAATGAATGGTAGATTCTGTGCTAATACAATCAGGATTTAGCTTTCATATCCATCAATGCGTATGTGAGTGCCAAGGATAGAGTGACCATGGAGGGTGTGGGTCTTCATATCACGAGGCACAGCATGTTCCAGTTCAGAGCATCCTATTAAGGGTCCATTGCATTCTGGCTGTACTAGACCTAGTGACCCTACTAAGCAAACTAGACAATCATGTTTCTTAGCGGCCACACACAAAACAATTCAACACATATGCAATAGAAATTTCCGAAACCAATTCATATAGAACTATAGTCAATCAAACAACAGAATGTAGCATGTGCATCTTTGGTATTTATTCATACCGGTTGGAAACAGAGATCCAACAGCTTTGAAATGAAAATTAATTGCAAAGTCTAACTCCAGGAACAACCAGGTGCTGTCTCCCATGTTTTTCATGCCTCTGAAGAGCGATAAGTAGTTTAGGATCCAAACTGGGTAGCAATTTTTTTTGATCAGATGATCTTCGACTGGTGTTGAAATCAGGGAACGTAGTTTGTTTTTAATCTGATCATCCTCTTGGAGCCAGCCTAAGGCGCCACAGTACTTGGAGCGAACCTATTATTAGCATTATTAATTCTTGTACAGCACATAACTACCTCTGAAATTCCCAGCGCTGGAGGGCATTGGGTAGTAACACACTTGAGTTGCCAAGAATAGCCAAGTTTTTAACTGTTTGCGGAACAAGGTCAAGGAGTTGCAACCTCTGATTGACTCAGGAAGTGTGTTCTATAGTTTGGGACTGATACAAGAGAATGATCGGCCACCTATGTGTGAACGTCTGAATTTAAGCGCTGAAAATAGAGACCGGTCACTAGAGCGCAGTTCTCGAGAGGAGAGTTACAGTAGAGCTAGGTTTTCTAAAAATTCAGGGTCTGTGTGGCTCTTGATCTTGTACATGAAGCAGAGGGCCTTAAAGTTGATGTGTTTATCCATGGGGAGCCAATGGAGATCTTGAAGGAGGCCAGATACTGAAGAGTGTATGGGTAGTAAGAAAAGCAACCTAGCAGCCGAGTTTTGAACAATCTGAAGGCGTCTGATTATTGCCATGTCAGCGCCAAAATAAAGGATGTTGCCATAATCTAGTCTGGAAAGGATCATGGCCTAAATGACCGTTCTTTGGGCTGAAAACGGGAGCATCCATAGGACCTTTTTAAGCCATTCCATAGTGGTGAAAGAAGAAGGTTATTTTTAGCTATTTGAGGTTTAATGGACAGAGTGTTGTCCAGCCAGATGCCCAGGCTTTTCATCTTGTCAGCCGGTATGGGGAGGAAACCCAGAGGGTTGGGCCAGAGTTGAGGTCAGCAGATTTGAGGATTTTTGCCCAGTAGTAGCACCTCAGTCTTATCCCCATTAAGTTTAAGGGAATTAGCATTCATCCAGTTGGGAACATCGCTGAGGCAAGATTTGAGAACTTGTGGGCCCGCTTCTTGATCCAATGATAGAGAGAAAATTATCTGAGTGTCATCGGCATAGGAAAATATGGCTACTCCATGGCTTTCCACTAGATCTGCTGAAGGGCGAATGTATCTGTTAAAGAGTATGGGGCTAAGAGCAGAACCCTGTGGGGCACCCCAGATAAGTGAGTGTGCACTTGACACAGTATCAGTGGAAAAAACCTGAAAAGTTTGATCAGCTAAAAAAGATTTTCACTAAGCAAGTGCTACATTGTTTAGGCCGAGTTGAGCCAGTCTGTCAATCAGCTTATCACGAGACACCGTGTCAAAGGCTGCACTAGGGTCCAGAAGTGTCAGTGCAGCCGTACCACCCCTGTCTAGCAGTTGGCACAGCTGTTCCATAACTCCCAACAGGGTGACTTCTGTGCTGTGGTCTGCATGAAATCCTGCCTGGGAAGGGTGAAGGACATTTTGGGTTTCTACATCAGTGGAGAGTCGGGTATTGACATGTTCTTTTCCAAAACTTATACAGAATAGGCAAACGTGAGATAGGTCTATAATTTGCCCTGTTGGCAGGATTTAAAGGAGGCTTTTTTAGGAAAAGCAGTTCCATGGTATGTGTCCAGGTTTTGGGCAAGTGGTCTTCACGTAGTGAGGAATTCAACAAATCCATAAGTAAAGACAGGATATCTGGACTTAAAGAGCTCAACTAAGAGGGAGTCTAGCGGCGAACACGATTTAATGGACCGTTATAAGTCCATGGATCGGGCATCATCCAGAGGGAGTAAAGAATGTAAGTGAGAAAGCAAAACCGCACTACCTGGTGAAGTTATTTCATGGAAGGTGTGAAGTCGAAGGCTGGGTAAGGGCAAATATTTTCAGATGGAAAAGAGTCCTTATCTCCCGTGGCCAGAGTGCGGCAGATATTCGTTACCTTATTAACAAAGAAATCTGTGAGGGCTTCACATTGGTGCTGCAAGAGTGAGGGAAAGGGTGCAATATTACTGAGGTTGGAACAACTTTGAAAAGAGTCTTCTGACAGTTTTGGGTTTTTAGTATTAAATTACAGTTAAAGGCCGCTATGGTGTTCCTGCAGTGAGCATGGTATATATTCTGGGCTGTCTTAAAGATTGATTTGACGTCATTATCATAGTGTTTTCGTCATGCTCTTTCTAGTGTTTTTTACAGGATTTTTTTTCTTCCTGTTGGGTCTTGTTAAACCACGGGGCAGGAGAGTGCTTCCTGGCCCAAGCTCTAGGTGTAGCTGGCAAAATTAAATCAAGGGTGTTCCGGAGCCAGTTGTCGACCACAGGGAGGCCAGCATCGACTTGGAATGCTAATGAAGGGACAGCATCTGAGAGACTAGTGTTGAGAGCATTGATGTCCACTTTGGTCCAGTTTCTGGCCATTTCCTTAGGTCTGGTGGCTGTGATCAGGGAGGGGGAAGTGCATGATAGGAAGAAGGGGACAGCAAAATCATCAGTCCAGGATTGAGGCAGGGGTGGGATTGTAGTGAGGCTAGAGATACTGGAAAAAATAGGATAAAGCAAATGGCTGGCTTTGTGAGAGGGGGCGGAGTTGATTAGGGCAAGGTTGAGGGACCCTAGGTTGTCAATCAGGGTTTGGCTCAAGCTGCATGACTCCTTATTAAAATGCATGTCCAAGTCACCCATATGCATAAAGTTTGAATATTTAAGTACATACGGAGAGACTATGTCGAGAAGAGTCGAACACCAATTTCTGGCAAGACTTGGCGGGTGCTTGCGATCACTCTCCTTCTGAGCGGATTTCCCTATTCCCAGAGCATCGGCTCCCACCGTTGGATGATGGAACAAGTCCTTGATCCTCAAATATTCTTACATCATGACCTCACTATATGGAGGTGGCTACCTCCAAATTTCATACTAAGCAGTGTCTGAGGTTACAACGTGCATCTTTACATTGATCCCAACTGCATTTTTGCACGCTCATGCTTAACGCCCCGCCTAGACTGAATTTTGGACTCTCTTCCACTATTTTAGAGCCATACCCTTCTCGTTTTGTTCGCCATCACTGCATACAGGCTCTTGACCCTATCATGCGTCTGTCTCAGGTATTATTTGTCTTGTCCTGAAGATGATCCCAGAATTGCAACAAAGGGATCAAAACATCTTTGATCTCTCGTACTCTGACACAAACTCATACCACTTTTTAAGCTGTGCCTGAGTACTCTAATGTAAATTAGGCTGGCCTAACTGATGTATTTTTTGGCCACGCTTCGTAAATTGCCTGAGTTCTTTTTCCTTTAAATGTTGTACATGTTCCCACTTGTATGTTGTTCTTTTTTAATTCCTTACATTAAATGATTATGTCCAGTTGGACAGCAACATATAGATATCATTGAATCTCTATATAAAATGTCTTCTACCAATCCTTTCTTTGACAGGGACCATTGTTCCTGTAATATAGGAAGAAGGGGACAACAAAATCTTCAGTTCAGGATAGCCTTCAGTGGTGTGGCTGTATTGAGCCTAGTGATACTGGAAAAAATAGAATCAAGCAAATGTCTGGCTTTGTGAGTGGGGGCGGAGTTGATTAAGACAAGGTTGAGTGAACCTAGGTCATCAATCAGGGTTTGGCTCAAGCTGCATGACTCTTTCTCAAAATGCATGTTCAAGTCACCAAGAAGCGTAAAGTTTGAATATTTAAATGCGTACGGAGAGATTATGTCGGCAAGAATGGAACATCAATTTCTGTCCGGACTTGGCAGACGATATATTAAAACCCCAGAGAAAGTGAAGTTGCGGGTAAGACTTGGAGAGAAGAGAAGCGCTTCGCCTGCCAAGGAGGAGGGTTCCTCCGTGTTACACTGAAACATGTTTTTATAGATAATAGCAGTGCCACCCCTTTTTAGGTCTCGGCTAGCGAAGACTGCGCTTGCGCAGTCTCGCTCGCGAGATTTAATGACTTGGAGAAGAGGGGCTTGAACCCGCCCCTCTTCTCCCCTCTTCTCCATTGGCTGGCCTCTTGAATGCTGGCCAGCCATTGGAGAAGAGGTTTGTCTCTCCGAACAGGCCCCGTCCTTTTCGGATTTTTTGCTACTTTTCTCATTTTGGCAGCCCGGCCCTTTTTTCGCTGGTGGGCGTGTTTGTTTTTTATTTATTTTTTTGCATTTGAAGGTTCGACCATTTCGTGCGCGGCGGGACTGGGAACAGAGCAGCAACAGTCCTTCACTCGCAGTACCACAAAGCCGTCCCTGCATAAAGGCTAAAAACATTTGCTGGGATCACTCCACACACAGAATAGCCATGTTCTATTTTTGTCCGTCTGGAACTAGCAGGGCGGGTTTTGTAAAAGTAAAAAAAAAAAAAAGGTGCGCGCGTCATTATTTGCCAAACCTTGGCCCAACACAATGTCTGTTCTGTGCCTTCACGCGGTAAGACTGTGCTCTATGCAAATCAGAATGTTCACGAACGAGTAATGTTCATGACAATCTGTAACTTTCAGTGAAATCTGTTCTTAAATGTAGAACTCCAAGAGCAATTTCGGTGGCCTCGCTATTTTATCTGATGAAAAACTAGACGATTCGAGGTTTCGTTTGCGGGTGCCCACCCCGCTGGTGTTTGCTTTCTTGATGATGGCGGGTGCCCACCCCGCTTATTTTATATTCAAATTACGAGGGAGCCTACCCCTCTTACTGCCGAAGCAACAGAATCACCGCCGCGGCCCACAGGAAGCCAGGCATCCTTGCCCGGGACTTGGGCAGAGCCTGCGGTGTAGCAGGAAGTGTCTGCTCAAATGGGGCTCCCGTGCGCTGTTGGGAGCCCCGGTGCGCGCTGAAGAAAGTCCAGGCGGGAGCCCACCCCACACTGGACAGCACCCACAACGAAGGAGGCAGCCTGGGGCCTCGCGGGCTCCATCCTGAAGTCCCGGTCCCGAGACGGGGTACCGGGTGAAGCCTGGTGCAGCAGCAAGGCGGGGCTAAGTTGAAGGTACTCTGTACCCTTACTATGTTTCCTGAGCAAGGATTTCTGAGGGGTGGGAGATACATAGGTATCTGCCTCCACAGTTCATCTATGCCTCCACAGTTCATCCCTGCCCTGAAGTTCTCGGAGTTTGTTTGGGACTTTACTGGAATTTATGGAAGCTGCCTTTAGAATAAATCAGCATCTCCCTTAGTTCCTTTCTCTTCCCGTCTGTCCTTCCTCCCTTCATTTTACAGTTTCTTTCTCATACCTTCTATCATTTTCCCTTCTTTCTACTTTCCTTCTCTCCTTCCTTCCTTTATCCCTCCCTTCTGTCCTTCCTTCCTTTATCCCTTCCTTAACTCATTCCTTCGTTTTACCACTTCTGTCACTCTTTCCTTCTCTCATTCCTTCCTTTATTCCTTCTACCCAAGGACCAAACAGAAGACTTCTCTCTCGGCACACACACAATAACATCACACGTTAGTCAGGAGGCACACACATGCTTTTATTTATTGACATAAATAAATCAACAAATCAGCCTAACAATAACTAAATAAAGCAAGACTGAGTGTTCTTAAAGTGGGCAGATTGGTTTTATTCAAACCCCAAAAACATTAGCTTCATTTTACCGAGTTTGCCAATGAAGCGCTGTTCCCCCGCCCCCTGGGGAAGTGCGCCAAACCTGGAGGTATTGCAATACAAAATGTGTAGGGCGGCTTTGTGTTCACGAATGTGGGGCCATATTATCAAGTAACAGCGATAACATTATCGCCGTTCCTTGATAATATGTTCCAAGGTGTTTTTAAGCCATACTGCTTACGTTTTGTAAGCATAGAAGCAGTGGACATTGAAATGGGTCCTTTCTGGGCCCTGTAGTTTTCAGGCAAAAATAGTTGTTGATTTCTGCATAAATGTAAAAGCGTTAAGTTGTTCCTGCTTACATTTCACATGCTTTATTTAATGGCTCTGGGTGGGTGGCTTTGTGTGTGTGGCTCTGTGTGTGGGTGCAAATGCAATAGGTCTCGCATTTGAGAGAGATTGAGCTATTGACATTGTAAATAATAATGCCGTTTCTTTAAATGTTTTAAAAACAAAAACAGAAACAAAAATAATGTCATGAGCAATGTCAATAGCTCTAACTTTAACAATGCGGAGACCATTGCATTGTAAATGCTTGTTTATGTTTGTGGTCTCTTCTAACCATGCAGTAGCCGTGTGGTAAAGAGGAAATGATATCTGGTGTAGATGATTCATTCAGCAAGTTTTAAGTCAAAAATATGGTGTTGGGGGTGTTGTCTGAAAGGCAGTCATAAATATGTTGTTGATGGCTCTTAGGCAAGCGACAATTAATGCTATAGAAGAGAAAATATTTTTATTTGCCCTTGCTACTGCAGTTATTCCTTTCTTTGACAAATGAGAATGGGCACGATATATAATGAGACTGCTTACTGAGAGGCTTTTGTGATTCTAGGAGAAACCGCATATTTTACAGAAGGCATTGGAGGTAAGGGGATGTAATGATGAGATCCAGACATCTGCACAGCACAAGCAAAGGGCTCTGAGTTGATGTGAGGAGCGTAAAATTTTGGGAGGCATGGATGGGGCTGCATTCCTGGCTCCTGGTCCTGGCCGACCTCAGACGGGAGCAGACGGACTTGCCTTTGGCGCGGCCCCCAGCTGCGCATTGGCACCAGGCTTTTGCAGATGAGCGTCCCAGTTGCCGCTTAACTGCACGCAAGCCTTCCAAGATGGCAGCCATCAGAGCACAGAGAAGCAGTTAGAGAGACACATCCCAGCTCCCTTTGTTTATTTGAACGAGCTGTGGCAGACCGAGCAGCTGGGAAAAATGACAGCAGATGGCAGTATTGCAGAAGGTAAACCTAGTACAAGCTTAAAGTAGATTGAAAGGCAAGGGACACGTATGTTAAATTAAAAGAAAATTCCCCTAGTGAAGCCCCCCAGCTGCTAGCATACAAATTGGAAAGAATGTAATTTTTAAAATCTTAAGAAAGCACTTCCTGACAGCTGTGATTGTGCACGGCTAAAAATGGTACCACTGATGTGGAGTCTTCGGGTTAGCCGACCACACCTCTATACTTAAAATGATGGTCCTATTTCGCAAGTCTGTTAATTGCTAACATTTCTAAACAGCTTGAAGTTTGACCAAGAAGTGCTAAAACAGATTTTTCTCGTATGTATTGTAATATTCAAAAGAGGACCTAAATGGGAAAACTGAAAGTCAAATATGAATCCTAGTTCTCTTCTTGACTTTACAGCTGAGAAAGCATGACTTTCACAGGTGGCCATGCCCTACTGAAGACGATTGGCAGTGTCAAATAGGAGCTCATGCATTAATGTATCGACATACAATTTTATGCTCTGTGATAAGAGCCTTCTTGTAGATCCACCAGGATGTCGGCACCATCCTTATACATCTGAAACTGCATACCAGGTGCAGTCATTATTCATGTTAAGGGTGAACAAATGATTTTACAAGGGCGAAAGAGAAAAATTGTAGGGGGACACAGCATGTCAACCTTTGAGGAGCTCACTGAAGCTGACCTAGCTGGACATTTTGAACATTTTGAGAATGATAAACTCCTACACCCTGCCCCCCAAATGTAGTTCATGATCTAAATGGCTGGAGAAGAGCAGACACACCCTTCCATCAGATGCCTTGAACAACTCCAATAAAATCAGAGAGGCAGATCACCCCATATCGAGTAGCTACAAAGTTGACCCCTGCTGTCACAGTTACCCTTATGGGGCAGAGTCCAGACTGAAGATTGTAGAGCACTCAATCTGAGTCGTAGTTATAGACTCTGGGTCTGATTTAGCATTTGGTGGACGGAGTAGTATTCGTCAGGATGGTAAAGACATTACCTCGCCATCATGACAGTGCTCTGCCTTTCCAAATGTAGAGATGTACCACTAGTCCAGCTGTCATCTGTGTACATTGAAGGGAACCACTGTCATGGCGGTTCCATTCAATGAATTAACACTTTAGAGGATGGCTGCTGTCAATTTTGATGGCTGTCCACCAAACTTGTCAAAAAATGTTTTTCAGTAATAAACTCCCAGAGAAGAAGTTTGTTTCTGAAAAAGAAAAAACTGATGATCTTGATACCCTCGGACCCCAGGGTGTGGGAGCCATTATTATTTTTTTCCAGTCACTCACGGCCAGGTTTTTTTCTGGCACAGGTGGATAGGACAAAAAAGGCATTGCACTGCCCCCCCCCCCATATAGGGCGGATAGAGTAATGTCTTTCCTCTTTTGGCCTCTACTTGATTGGGCCATCAGAAAATGTGTTTGGCCAACTAAGCCAATGGAGGCTCCATTGATGGATTAATTAACCCCTTCTATGGTCATGACAAAATGGTTTCGTCATGAACAAAAATTCTAGTGTGCTCATGACGGAACTATTCCGTCATGAACACATGCTCAGGAATTCCCTCTGCTGCAGACAGCAGAAGGATTTCCCTTTTTTTTTGCCTGGGGAGGTGGGGAAGCGCTTCCCCAACCTCCCCAGGCATATTTTGGGATTTCACTGTAATGACGATCGCACACATGGCGCGCAATCGTCATTACAACAAATCAAAACTGAAACTTAGTTTCAGTTTCTCAGTTTTGGTGCTTGTGGGGCTATCTCAGCCCTCAAGCACCAAAAAAGATGGGAGAGGTATAGTTGGAAAGGGGAGAATCTCCCCTTTCCAATGGTACCCTTCCCTATTGGATCCCTGCTTGGGGATCACCCCAGGAGGACGATCCCCAAGCAGGGATCCACCCACTAGCACCAGGGAGGGGGGTGGCCACTTGGGCAAGGGCCTTTGGCCCCCCATTGTGTTTTGGGCACACTGATCTTTCTGCCCACCCTGGGGGGCAAATGGGGCAGTAGCCCCCAATCTTCCCCTCCTGGTGGGGCAGAAAGCCCACGAGCGCCAGGGATTTTTTCCTCGCAATTTTACTTAGGAGGGGGCTGCCCACCCCACCACAATTACAGCCTTTCTGCCCCCCTGGGGGGCAGATGGGGACAGTAGCCCCCAATCTGCCCCACCGGAGGGGGGGGGGGGAAAACCCACTAGACGCCAGGGATTTATTTTGGGCAATTGAAATTAGGGTGGGGGCTGCCCAAAATGGGCATGTCAATGCCCCCACCCCCCATAAACAATTACAGTCTCTCTGCCCCCCCAGGGGGGCAAAAAGCCCACTAGACACCAGGGATCTATTTTGGGCAATTGAAATAGGGTGGGGGCTGTCCAAAACGGGATGTCAATGTCCCCACCCCCAACATTTTTTTACAGTCTTTCTGTCCCCCCTGGGGGGCAGTAGCCCCCAATCTGCTAGAAACCAGGGTTTTTTTTTTGTAGTCATGTATGGGTGGGGGCTGCCCAAAATGGGTATGACAATACCCCCTTCCCCAGAGAAAATTAAGTCTTTCTGCCCCCCAGGGGGGCAGATGGGGCAGTGGCCCCTGATCTGCCCCCCGGTGGGGCAGAAAGCCCACTAGGCGCCAGTGATTACGCTGTTTTTTTTTATGCATGGAGGTGGGGGCTGCCCAGAATGGGCATACCAATGCTCCCACCGCCCAAAAAATAGCCACAGTCTTTCTGCCCCCCTTGGGGCCATATCGGGACAAACTCCCACTCCCCCCATTCCTCCTGGGGCGGCAGAAAGCCCACAAGGCATAGACTTATTTTTAGCAATGTGCCTTCCTGTGGATTTTGGGCCCCTAGCGAGGCCGGCACATAGGGAAACCTAGCAAACCTGTACATCTTTGAAAACTAGACACCATGGGGAATCCAGGATGGGGGTGACTTGTGTGCCTCTCACCAGGTTCTGTTACCCAGAATCCCTTGCAAACCTCAAACTTTGTAAAAAAAGCCACATTTTCCTCACAATTCTGTTGTGGGAAAGTTTTGGAATCTGCGTGGATCCACAAATTTCCTTCTACACAGCATTCCCACAGGTCTCCCGATAAAAATGGTACCTCACTCGCGTGGGTGGGTCAAGTACCCGCGACAGGCAAGGGCCCAAAACCTAGTGAGGCGAAATCAAAATTACCTATCACAAACCAACCTGGTTTTCAAGGGAGGGTCCCATGAGTTTTTGGCCCTGGCCTCAATACGTTTTGGGCCCTTGCCTGTCACGGGTACTTGGGCCTCCCACACGAGTGAGGCACTATTTTTATTGGGAGACCTGGGGGAACGCTGGGTGGCAGGAAATTTGTGTCAGCCCGGTGATGCCACAACTTTCCCACACAAAAATGTGTGGAAAAAGTGATTTTTTTTCAGCTAAATTTGAGGTTTGCAAGTGGATCTGGGTAAGAAAACGTCGTGGATCCATGCAAGCCATACTTCCCTGGAATCCCCCGGGTGTCTAGTTTTCAGAAATGTGTGAGTTTGGTAGGTTTCCCTAGCTAGCCGCCGAGCACGGGGCCAAAACCACAGGTGACCCCCCTCGGAAAACCAGGTCATTTTGTGATAGGTAATTTTGATGTCGCCTCAATACATTTTGGGCCCTTGCCAGTCGCGGGTACTTGGGCCTCCCACACGAGTGAGGCACCATTTTTATCGGGAGACCTGGGGGTACGCTGGGTGGTAGGAAATTTGTGTCAGCCCGGTGATGCCACAACTTTCCCACACAAAAATGTGTGGAAAAACGTGATTTTTTCAGCTAAATTTGAGGTTTGCAGGGGATTCTGAGTAAGAAACTGTTGGGAGATCCATGCAAACCATACCTCGCTGGAATCCCCCGGGTGTCTAGTTTTCAAAAATGTATAGGTTTGCTAGGTTTCCCTAGGTGCCGGCAGAGCTAGGGTTCAAAATCTACAGCTAGGCTCTTTGCAAAAAAAGGAGTCAGTTTTCACTGTGAAAATGTGGTGTGTCCACGTTGCGTTTTGGGCCGTTTCCTTTCATGAGCACTAGGCCTACCCACACAAGTGAGGTACCATTTTTCTCTGAAGGCTTTGGGGAACGCGAAGTGGGTGGAATTTTGTGAATCCACGCAGATTCCAGAACTTTTCACCACCGAATTTTTGCAAGGGAATCTGGATAATAGAACATAGTGATAGCCAGCCAAGTCACTCCATACTGGATTCCCCTGGGTGTCTGATTTAAAAAATATATAGGTTTGCTAGGTTTCCCTAGGTGCCGGCAGAGCTAGGGTTTAAAATCTACAGCAAGGCATTTTGCAAAAAAAGGATCCGTTTTCACTGAGAAAATGTGGTGTGTCCACGTTGCGTTTTGGGCCGTTTCCTGTCGCAGGCACAAGGCCTACCCACACAAGTGAGGTACCATTTTTCTTGAAAGACTTTGAAAATATTTAAGGGGGCAATCCGTAGCTTCACGAGTGAAATCCAAGTGGAAAATTATCTCAAAGAAATTTCAGAGACGGTTAAAAAATAGCATCTGAAAACGAATAAGAATTAATATCTTTCTTATAAATATGTATTGCACAAAAAGTATTTTTTTATAAGAATAACCCTACTGTGAGTAATTACATGAGATCAATAATAAATATAACTAATGTAGGAAGTAATATCCGAAAATATACTCAGTAGGATTATAATCCTGGACTTAAAAGATCTCTTTATTCTCTCTTTCATTCATTTGAAATATAAAATTCACGCAGGGTGGGGGGGGGGAGCACTGAGGCATACTAATCTTCGGGCACCCACACCTGGTTCCGGCTGGACCCAGGATGCCTCAAGTGGAGGTAAGGGGGGGGGGGGGGTTTTGGGGAGGAAAGGGGGGAAAAAATCATCATCAGAAAAGGAAAGTAATCTAAAACGGGTGGAAAAAAAGAAAAATGATGCGCATAGTCACAATTAATGTATGTGGTTTAAATGATGCAAGGAAAAGAAGGGAGGTGAAAGAATATTTTAGAACTTTGCAAGCTGACATCATCTGTGTTCAGGAGACGCATATAGAGATATCACAGAAATCTCTATTGGAACACCTGGGATATAAAATCTTGACTTGTACGACTCAGGGCACCAGAACACGTGGGGTCGCAATACTAGGACGGGGGAATGAAATCATACTAAAAAAACAACAGGTAGATAGTCATGGCCGATGGGTCTTGGCGGAGTGTCATATACAAAATTTTAAGTTTACGTTATGCTCTATTTACGCACCAACAGTTGATGACCCGGAAACCCTTATTTATATAAATTCTCAATTACCAAACTGGTCTCTCCCCATTATACTCTGTGGTGATTTAAATATAAATGGTATTAATGGATTGTGGAGAGACGATCCTGTAAGGTTCATGGGCAAAAAGAAGAAAACCCATAGAGCATTGATACAACTTATGCAAGACAATGGTTTAATTGATATTTGGGAACATAAAAATGGAGGAGGAGGCAGCACATATTATTCGGCCCCCCACAAAACCCTAGCTCGACTAGACTATTTTTTGATTTCTCCTTCGATAATACCGCAAGTGAAAATTAAAAAGATGCCCAGATTGATTTCAGATCATAATCCGCTTTTTTTGGAGATCTCTATACCAAACTCACAGAAAAGAATAAATAGCTGGACTTTTGAGAGAGCATTGTTACAGGATACAGATTATGTTACACATATGGAAACTTGGTTAAGAGAACTTTTGGAAAATAATAGGGATACAGCGCCACCTCAAATAGTATGGGACGCAATGAAGGCAGGTATCAGGGGGGAAACTTTAAGTTACTCTCTTAGACAGAGTAAACAGGAAAAAGAAATTATGGAGAAGAAGACAAACTTAGTAGCAAAACTAGAGGAAGAGCTGGTAAGAAGTATAAGAGGGAAGGAAGATGTGACAAAAGCAACGCAAAAATTAGCTTTAGCCAAAGCAGCAGTGGGTGAAGTATATGCTGCAAAGGCAGCTGGTAAATACTTAGCTAGAAGAGTAGAGCAACATGAATATAGCGAACAGGTAGGACGAATCCTGGCGATAAAAACCCGGCAGGCAGCTACTCAGGGGCAGATAACAGAAATGATTACTGAGGCAGGAGGACTAGTAAAAACACCAAAGGAAATCTGCTCTGTATTTCAGAACTTCTATAAGAAACTGTATACTAAGGATCATGGAGAACCAGAAGCAATAGAAATCGAGGGATATTTAGAATCCTCCTCTCTAGATAACCTTACAGAAGAAGACAAGAACTCTCTGCAAATCAATTTCACCCCGGAAGAAATACAAAGAGCTTTCATGGATCTCCCGTCAGGAAAAGCAGTCGGACCTGACCTAATACCATTAGAATTTTATAAGAAATTTTTTCCTATTCTAAAAGCAGACATTAATAATCTAATGGGGTTAATACAAAATGGGGCTGCCCCTCCTGGGTCTTGGGGAGAAGCTTCAATGGTGGTGTTTTTAAAAAAGAATAAAAACTCTATGGATCCCGGATCATACAGACCAATCAGCTTAATGAATAGTGACACTAAGGCCTATTCTAAAATTCTGGCAAACAGGTTGAGTACGATAATTGGGAAGATAGTAACACCCTGGCAACATGGGTTCATACCGGGGAGGGGGACAGCTGATCATATTAGAAGGGTATTTACGTTGTTGGACGGTACGACGGCCTCACGAGACCCTATGTCCTTAATATTGCTTGACGCTGAAAAAGCATTTGATAGGGTCTCGTGGGATTTCTTATGGGCAACATTAAATAATTACAACTTTGGGCAAGTCTGTATAGGAGCATTAAAAGCCCTGTATAAAAGTTCAAGCATTAGATTGAGAGTAGGGGGGAACTGAGTGAAGTAATAAAAATTGAGCGTGGGACCAGGCAAGGATGCCCATGTTCCCCTCTACTTTTTGCTTGTTATATAGATCCATTTATTAGACATATAGAAAAAAATAAAAATATCACCCCAATTGTGTTGAATGGATATGAGACCAAAATCTTGGGATATGCAGACGACTTAGCAATTACATCATCAACACCAGCTATAGCAATAGGAGAAATTGAGAAGGAGGCTAAGAAATATGGATTATTGTCAGGATACAAATTGAACCAAGGGAAAACACAAATAGTCTTAAATCAATTTGCAAGAATTAATGATGATAGAGTTATAGAGTCTGCGGTCTACTTAGGGGTTATTATAACATCCGATCTAACTAAGGCAGTGGAGAAACATTTGACCCCATTAATTAAAAAGGCAAAACTAGATTTAGATAGGATTGACAATCTACATCTAACAATTATAGGGCGATGTAATGTTATAAAGATGTTGTTTCTGCCCAAGATTTTGTATCTATTCCGCACAATTCCTTTATTATTTGTCAATAATTGGTTCAAGGAAATAGAGGGGATGTGTAATCGATTTATTTGGGCAAAAGGTAGAACTCGAAGAGCTATAAAGAGGCTGGCATTCCCTAAAGAACAGGGGGGGCTCGCAGTTCATGACTTTAAGGCATATTATTTTGCTTCAGTCCTTCAGTATTGTAAAGGACTTCTCGGTGGGAATACGAAAGATATTTGGAAGAGTAGCGTGGGTATTCCGGACATTTACGATCTGCTGGTTTTGGATTCTAACAAGGGACTTCTTACATATAAAGAACAAAATTACTACAAAAGAACGAAGTTCAAGGTTTTGGGGGCGGCCATTTCACTATGGTCAATTATTAAGAAGAAAATTAAATTAGGAAGAATGAATTTTTATACCCCTTTATACTTGAATGAACTCCTTCCAGATGTATTTCATGATGAAGTTATGAGGCGATGGGATAAACTTGGGGTTGGTATGATAGGAGATATTATGGACCAGTCAGGATTAATAACATTTGAAAGGGCACAGCAATTATATAAATTGGATAGGAGAGATTTTTTCAAATACTTACAGATAAGATCAGTACTGCAGAGAAAACAAGCAGGCTATTGTAAGGTTACTAGGATAGACCTGATGGAACTTGTTCGAGCTGAGAAGGGATGCTCAATTTCTCAACTCTATGGTGCATTATGCCAATATAAGGAGGATGATAGAGAAAAGGTTTTTGAAAAATGGAGAACTAAACTTTATTTAGTTGGGAACGAGGGGGAAAAATCACTCAGACTTGGAAACACTGTTCTAAAAGTCGCAAATTTACAGGCACAATATTACAAAACTCTGCATGAATTATATTATACTCCGTATAGAATTGCCCGTTGGGGGGGTACGAGTGGGATCTCTTGTCCTAGATGTCAGAGTTTGGAGGCAGACACGATACATATGTTTGCAACCTGCCCTAATCTAGATCCCTTTAAACAAGCTATAGAAAACTTCTTTAAAGACGAATTGGGGATCTTTATTAATTTAACTAATGAGATCATGGTTCTTGGTGTGGTAAAGGAAGGGCAGGACATACTCCATCAAGAATTTCTGTTTATCGCAATGACGTTGAGCCGGCTTTGTATTACCCTCCTTCATTCCAACAATGGCTTACAAAACTATTGGCTATTTACAATCAAGAGAAAGCTCTATACAAAAAAAAAGGTGGGAATACAAGGCAGTTTGGGAAAAGGATCTGGGCCCCACTTGAAAAATGGAAACTTAAAACAGATGGCTAAACTAAAAAAAAAAGGGGGTAGACATATACTCATACAGACATGGTGTTAGATGGGAATATGGAAACTGCTCGATAATTAATTATATACATCTCTGATTCTATGTCTCCTTCTCAAGATCTTTCACCATGTTTTTCTTTTTCTTTTCATATATACAAATGATATATTGTATTTTTATATATACTTTAAGAGATTAAAACCTAAACCGAAGGAATTTTGCGGTATCAGATATTTATGTTAAAGTAAATTTATGTATATATTTTGTTTTGATGATGTTCAATAAAAAAAAAAAATAAATAAATAAATAAATAAAGACTTTGAGGAACGTGGGGTTGGTGAAATTCTGTGGATCTACGCAGATTCCAGAAGTTTCCACCACCGAAATGTGAGGAAAATTTGTTTTTTTAAACAAATTGTGAGGTTTGCAAGGGATTCTGGGTAATAGAACCTGGTGATAGCCAGTCTAGTCACCCCATCCTGGATCCCTCTGGGTGTGTAGTTTTCAAAAATGTACAGGTTTGCTAGATTTGCCTAGGTGCCGGCAGAGCTAGGGTTCAAAATCTTCAGCTAGGCACTTTGCAAAAAGGGTCAGTTTTCACTGAAAATGTGGTGTGGTGTGTTGATGTTGCATTTTGGGCCGTTTCCTTTCGTGGGCACTAGGCCTTCCCACACAAGTGGGGTACCATTTTTCTCGGAAGACTTTGGAAAATGCTGGGTGGGTGGAAGTTTGAGGATCCACGCAGATTCCAGAACTTTCCACCACAGAAATGTGAGGAAAATGTTTTTTTTTTTTTTTTTACAAATTGTGAGGTTTGCAAGGGAATCTGGGTAAAAGAACCTGGTGAGAGCCAGTCAAGTCACCCCATTCTGGAGTCCCCTGGGTCTCTAGTTTTTAAAAAATGTATAGGTTTGCTAGGTTTCCCTAGGTGCCGGCAGAGTTAGGATTCAAAATCTACAGCTGGGCACTTTGCAAAAAAAGGGTCACTATTCACTGTGAAAATGTGGTGTGTCCACGTTGTGTTTTGGGACGTTTCCTGTTGCGGGCATTAGACCTACCCACACAAGTGAGGTACCAGTTTTCTTGGAAGACTTTGGAGAATGCGAGGTGGGTGGAATTTTGTGGATCCAGCAGATTCCAGAACTTTTCACCACAGAAATGTGAGGAAAACGTGTTTTATTTGACAAATTTTGAGGTTTGCAAGGGATTCTAGGTAACAGAACCTGGTGAGAGCCAGTTAAGGCACCCCATCCTGGATTTCCCTGGGTGTCTAGTTTTCAAAAATGTATAGGTTTGCTAGATTTCCCTGTGTGCCAGCAGAGCTAGGGTTCAAAATCTACAGCTAGGCTCTTTGCAAAAAAAGGGGTCAGTTTTCACTGTGAAAATGTGGTGTGTCCACGTTGCGTTTTGGGCCGTTTCCTTTCACGGGCACTAGGCCTACCCACACAAGTGAGGTACCATTTTTCTCTGAAGACTTTGAGGAACGCGGGGTGGGTGGAATTTTGTGGATCTACGCAGATTCCAGAACTTTCCACCACCGAAATGTGAGGAATTTCTTTTTTTTTTGTTAAACAAATTGTGAGGTTTGCAAGGGATTCTGGGGAATAGAACCTGGTGATAGCCAGTCTAGTCTCCCCATCCTGGATCCCTCTGGGTGCGGAGTTTTAAAAATGTATAGGTTTGCTAGGTTTGCCTAGGTGCCGGCAGAGCTAGGGTTCAAAATCTACAGCTAGGCTCTTTGCAAAAAAAGGGGTCAGTTTTCACTGTGAAAATGTGGTGTGTCCACGTTGTGTTTTGGGCCGTTTCCTTTCACAGGCACTAGGCCTACCCACACAAGTGAGGTACCATTTTTCTCTGAAGACTTGGGGAACGCAGGGTGGGTGGAATTTTGTGGATTCACGCAGATTCCAGAACTTTCCACCAAAGAAATGTGAGGAAAATGTGTTTTTTTATACAAATTTTGAGGTTTGCAAGGGAATCTGGGTAATAGAACATAGTGAGAGTTAGCCAAGTCACTCCATCCTGGATTCCCCTGGGTGTCTAGTTTAACATTTTGTTATAGGTTTGCTAGGTTTCCCTAGGTGCCGGCAGAGCTAGGGTTCAAAATCTACAGCTAGGCTTTTTGCAAAAAAAGGAACCGTTTTCACTGAGAAAATGTGGTGTGTCCACGTTGCGTTTTGGGCCGTTTCTTGTCGCAGGCACAAGGCCTACCCACACAAGTGAGGTACCATTTTTCTAGAAAGTGTTCGGGGAACGCGGGGTTGGTGAAATTTTGTGGATCTACGCAGATTCCAGATCTTTCCACCATCGAAATGTGAGGAAAATGGGGTTTTGTTAAAACAAATATTGAGGTTTGCAAGGGATTCTGCATAACAGAACCTGGTGATAGCCAGTCTATTCACCCTATCCTGGATCCCTCTGGGTGTGTAGTTTTAAAAAATGTATAGGTTTGCTAGGTTTGCCTAGGTGCCGGCAGAGCTAGGGTTCAAAATCTACAGCTAGGCTCTTTGCAAAAAAAGGGGTCAGTTTTCACTGTGAAAATGTGGTGTGTCCACGTTGTGTTTTGGGCCGTTTCCTTTCACGGGCACTAGGCCTACCCACACAAGTGAGGTACCATGTTTCTCTGAAGACTTGGGGAATGCAGGGTGGGTGGAATTTTGTGGATTCACGCAGATTCCAGAACTTTCCACCAAAGAAATGTGAGGAAAATGTGTTTTTTTATACAAATTTTGAGGTTTGCAAGGGAATCTGGGTAATAGAACATAGTGAGAGTTAGCCAAGTCACTCCATCCTGGATTCCCCTGGGTGTCTAGTTTAACATTTTGTTATAGGTTTGCTAGGTTTCCCTAGGTGCCGGCAGAGCTAGGGTTCAAAATCTACAGCTAGGCTTTTTGCAAAAAAAGGGTCCGTTTTCACTGAGAAAATGTGGTGTGTCCACGTTGCGTTTTGGGCCGTTTCTTGTCGCAGGCACAAGGCCTGCCCACACAAGTGAGGTACCATTTTTCTAGAAAGAGTTCGGGGAACGCGGGGGTTGGTGAAAGTTTGTGGATCTACGCAGATTCCAGATCTTTCCACCACCGAAATGTGAGGAAAATGGGGTTTTGTTAAAACAAATATTGAGGTTTGCAAGGGATTCTGCATAACAGAACCTGGTGATAGCCAGTCTATTCACCCTATCCTGGATCCCTCTGCGTGTGTAGTTTTCAAAAATGTATAGGTTTGCTAGGTTTGCCTAGGTGCCGGCAGAGCTAGGGTTCAAAATCTACAGCTAGCCACTTTGCAAAAAAAGGGTCAGTTTTCACTGTGAAAATGTGGTGTGGTGTGTTGATGTTGCGTTTTTGGCCATTTCCTGTTGTGGGCACTAGGCCTTCCCACACAATTGAGGTATCATTTTTCTCTGAAGACTTTGGGAAATGCGGGGTGGGTGGAATTTTGAGGATCCACGCAGATTCCAGAACTTTCCACCACAGAAATGTGAGGAAAATGTTTTTTTACAAATTGTGAGGTTTGCAAGGGATTCTGTGTAAAAGAACCTGGTGAGAGCCAGTCAAGTCACCCCATCCTGGATTCCCCTGGGTCTCTAGTTTAAAAAAAATGTATAAGTTTGCTAGGTTTCCCTAGGTGCCGGCAGAGCTAGGATTCAAAATCTACAGCTAGGCACTTCGCAAAAAAAGGGTTAGTTTTCACTGTGAAAATGTGGTGTGTCCACGTTGTGTTTTGGGACGTTTCCTGTTGTGGGCACTAGGCCTACACACACAAGTGAGGTACCATTTTTCTTGGAAGACTTTGGAGAACGCGAGGTGGGTGGAATTTTGTGGATCCAGCAGAATCCAGAACTTTTCACCACAGAAATGTGAGGAAAATTTATTTTTTTTGACAAATTTTGAGGTTTGCAAGGGATTCTAGGTAACAGAACCTGGTGAGAGCCAGTCAAGTCACCCCATCCTGGATTTCCCTGGGTGTCTAGTTTTCAAAAATGTATAGGTTTGCTAGGTTTCCCTATGTGCCGGCAGAGCTAGGGTTCAAAATCTACAGCAAGGCACTTTGCAAAAAAAGGGTCAGTTTTCACTGTGAAAATGTGGTGTGGTGTGTTGAGGGTGCGTTTTGGGCCATTTCCTGTCGTGGGCACTGGGCCTTCCCACACAAGTGAGGTACTGTTTTTCTTGGAAGACCTTGGGGAACGCGGGGTGGTTGGGATTTTGTGGATCCACACAGATTCCACAACTTTCCACCACAGAAATGTGAAGAAAATGTGTTTTGTTGGACAGTTTTTGAGGTTTGCAAATGATTCTGGGTAACAGAACCTGGTGAGAGCCACACAAGTCACCCATCCTGGATTCCCCTGGGTGTCTACTTTTTAAAAATGTATGGGTTTGCTAGGTTTCCCTAGGTGCCGGCAGAGCTAGGGTTCAAAATCTACAGCTAGGCTCTTTGCAAAAAAAGGGGTCTGTTTTCACTGTAAAAATAAAGTGTGTCCACGTTGCGTTTTAGACCGTTTCCTGTCGCAGGCACTAGGCCTACCCACTCAAGCGAGGTACCCTTTTTATCGGGAGACTTAGGGTAATGCAGAATTGTACAGCAACTGTTATTACCTATTGACTTTCGATGCATTTCTACCTTCCAAATGAAAGACAATGTGTATAAAAGAAGTCATTTTGAAAAATGACCTATAAGTATCCTGCTAGTATGGGTACACACAATTTCGGAAATGTGAAATATCTACTGTTTCTAAACTCTATATTTTGTTCCAATTTCAAAAATACATACGTGTCTTTCATACCGATTTTTCCATGTATATATTTTCCCAAACGAATTGCTATATAACCAGAACATAATGAAAAACCATTGCAAGACGCTGCTCAGTTATTATTATTATTATTCTGAGTTTTATATAGCGCCTGGTTACCAATAGGCATCCCAGCGCTTGCCGGCACATAACACTACTACAAGAATGCAGGGATTACACGATAAACAGAAAAGTTTTTAAAAGTTTACGGAACCGAAGAAGACTAGCTTCCGAGCGCAGTTGTAGGGGCAATGAATTCCACAAAGAGGCCACATTTATTGAAAACCTTCTGCCACCGGTTCTTGCCTTTTTCACCCTGCCAACCTGAAGGAGATGTTGATGGTCAGAGCGGAGAGAACGAGGGGCCTTGTAAGGCTGGACCATCTCCTCCAAAATAGGTGGACCTACCCCATGCAGAACTTTGTGGGCGATGCAAAGTGACTTGAATTTCACCCTGTCCCTCACCGGGAGCCAGTGCAGTGCCCTCAACGCCGGGCGAGCAGATTGACGCCTAGGGAGACCCGTCAGAAGCCTAGCAGCCGCGTTCTGCACTTGTTGTAGTTTATTCAGGGTAGATTCGGGAGCACCCAGGAAAAGCGCATTGCTGAAATCCAGCCGCGAGATGATAAGTCCCTGGATGAGAAGCCTACGAGTGGCTACTGGGAGCAGAGGCAGAATCTTCTGGGCTGAGCGGAGCAGGCCAAAGCACACGCCAGCAGTCTTTTTGGCATGGGTTTTAAAAGATAGGTCCTGCTCCAGCCATACCCCCAGGCTCTTGATCTCCAGCTTGGGGGGGGGTACCGGTCCCAGACAGTCTGGCCAGCTGCTGGGGGACAAAGATGGAGAAGAGTTCCCCAGCAGCATCAATTCCGTCTTGGAGCCATTTAACTTTAGGGCTGAGCTGCACATCCACGTGTAGATCTTTTCAAGACACGTGTGCAGCCGGTCGGGATGGTGCGCCGACTGGGAAAGGCCTACCACCAGCTGAGTATCATCACCATAACTGATGATTTTAATACCCAGCGGCAGTACCACACTCTCCAGGGGGGCCATGTAAACGTTAAATAAGGTAGGGCTCAATGAAGAGCCCTGTGGCACACCACACTGGAGAGGGGATGAAGATGATTTTTCCTGGCCTTCCCATACCTCAAATGAGCGACCTTCCAGGAAGGAAGCGAACCATTTGAGGGCCAGACCCGTGATCCCCACCCCCGACAGCCGATGGAGAAGCACCTGATGGTCCACGGTGTCAAAAGCAGCGCTGAGATCCAGGAGGATCACTGCCACTGAACCTCCCGAATCCAGCATGCTCCTCGCATTCTCCACGACCGCCAGCAGGGCGGTGTCAGTCCCCTGACCGGGGCGAAAACCCGTTTGGGAGTCGCCCAGAAGGGAATTGGTTTCCAAAAAGTCCGAAAGGCGGCTGTTCACCAGCTTCTCAGCCACCTTACTGATACCCGGCAGCAAGGAGATAGGCCGAAAGTTAGCGAGATCGGCGGGATCAAGGTTAGGTTTTTTCAAAAGGGCCTTAACCACCGCCCCTTTCCAACTGGGGGGAACTACCCCCTGGACGAGAGACAGGTTTATCAGATCCGTCACAGGGCCACCAATTGTAGATGACACCTGTTTGAGATATTTAATAGGTACTGGGTCTTTCGGGGAGCCGCTCTTCATAGACCCCAGAACCGCCAAAACTTCCTCCTTAGTGACCAGACCAAGGGAGGCCAGCTCCACCGATTGCAACTTAAGTTGGAAGGTGGAATTATCCTCCAAGGAAGAGACCTCACCTGGCCGGGGAAGGGAGGCCAATATATTGTCAATTTTGCTTTTAAAAAACGAGGCAAGTTCTATACATTTTTTGCGAGGGTCCTCGTGGAAAACCTGAGGATCGGGGGCATTCAGTAGCTCCTTAATAACCCTGAATGACTCTTTAGAAGAGTTGGCCGCCGAGCCTATACGCTCTTCAAAGAATCCTGATTTTGCCACCCGAATAGCGGATTTATACCTGCTCAGGGCCGCACGATATTCTTTACGACTCGCCTCACTCCAGTCTCTCCTCCAGGACCGCTCTAGCCTCTTGCATCCCTTCCTCAGGGTTCTCAGTTCTGGCGAATACCAAGGTGCAGAGCCCATTCTCTTCCCCCTCGTAAGTTGTTTCTTTTTGGGTAGGAGAGTGTCCAAAGAATCCACGAGCCAGGTATGAAGATTCACATCAGCAACTATTGGGTTAGCTCCCAGAGGGGGCTGCGTGGCCTCCAGGTGTGCCACCCAGGTGTCAACTGGGAGCCTCGACCAGGCTCTCTCCAGGGTGTGAACCCGTGAGACCACCGCAGTTGGGCTATCGAATTGCCATGTCGCGGACACCAAAAAGTGGTCTGTCCAAGGCAGGGCAAGAGCCGGAGATGAAATAAGATGGTCCAAGTTGGAAAGTATGGGATCAAGCAGGTGGCCCTTCTCATGGGTCATGCCCGAGTTGGCCAGATTAATTCCGAAAGATTTAAGCTCTGGGTTTTGGCTCTGGGTTTGTCGGGTTCTTGGTGAACCTACAAGTCCTATATATCCCCACAACCAGAAAGTTCTTGCGGATGTAGTGGTATATTGCTTTCAAACAGCTGTCACAATTTGAAGAAGTTGCAGGTGAAAACGTTGGCACAAATGGTAGATTTGATTACTTCATTTTCAATTTTTCCTATATTTAACTGTTGGTTTCTATAAAGAAACCTTGAAGGATCTACACAAATGACCCCTTTCTGAATTCAGAATTGTATCTACTTTTCTAAAATGTATAGTTTACCAGGATCCATTATTGCTTTTGTACCCATTTCTTTTTTTTTTATATTTATTTATTTCCACGGAGGTAACAATGACAATACCGATTAAATTAATGCAGTTGATACAATTATGAAAATAACAATTGGGTTCATACAATTGAAACAGTTGTAAATAAGACAAAATAAAACACAAGAAGCATCTTTAAGGGACAATACGATTCAGTAATCATCAAACATTTGGCAATTGAAGTAAAATATGAAGTACTACTAGGCTCATCATGCCTCCAAATAATCTGTGAGAGCACCCCAAATTAACAAACCAATGTGTTTCTTCCTGGCCCCCTTCAGAGCATATAAACTCCATTCCATTTCATAAATATTGTAAAGCTTGGCCCTCCAAAATTCAAATGTCGGAGCCTCCGGCAATAACCATTCCGTTGCAATACATAAACGCGCTACAGTCATCGCAAGTAATAGAAAATATTTGTGCTCACTTAATGTAGGATCATTACATACATTTTGTCCTACTCCCAATAGCATAAGTGCCGGAGAAATCTTAAGCGGACAATGCAGCACCGTTGAAATAAATGTCTCAATGCTGGTCAAAAAATGCGACAACTTAGTACAATGAAAAAAAATATGCGGCATATCAGCATCCGGGTCACCACAATGGAAACATTTCCCGTCGTATTTATTACCCCAGGTTGCCATCCGCTTAGGAGTATAATATAACCTGAAAACCGTCTTATAAATTTGAGCTTTTAAGTTAGCAGCCAGACATATCTCTTTAGCCATACATAAAGTGTCTTGAATATCCGATTCAGAGTCTCTTAACTGATTTCGCCAGTAGAGGATGTATTTTTGCATGTCATCCTCTCTAAACTCCATCAAAATCAAGTAAAGTGAACCTATCCTTTTTTTAAGACGAATCCCCTCCACTAATATATTAGGAGAAGACTTGATCTGTTTTTTTAAATAAAAGTCTTGCATTTGAAGGTATTTAAAAAACGATGATTGGGGCAGCTTATATTTGTCTACAAGTTTTCCATATGTAACAAATATTGCATTTATATCATATAAATCTCCAATTTTGCATACCCCTTTTTTTGACCAGCCCTTTGCCACATTGTCCCAAAAAACAGAAGGGAGTATTTTCACAGCACTGAAAGGAGTATAATATGTAATCCTACCCAAATGTATTAGTTTCCTTACACTTCTCCATACTTTAAAAGCTGAATCTAATACCTTGAAGCGGGTATGCTTGTAATAATTGCCCTCCAACTCCTTTAATAAACATCCTTTTGCCTGTTCTCCTAATAACAAAAAAAATATCGACGGTGCATCCGCTTCATCCTCCATAGGCTCTCCTGTCAACATAAACCTCATTCTTTGCAGAAAACAAACATAATAATAAAATAAAAAATCCGGTAAACCACGTCCACCCCTTTCTTCCGGTAGCGTCAGCCATTTCATAGCTCGTCGAGTTTTTCCCGGGGCCCAAAAAGATTTCAAACACATGGACTGAAGTTGTTGTATATATTTTGATGGAAATTCCAGTGGAATGCTCCGTAATAAATATAATATCTTAGCAAGAACGTTCATCTTAATGATGTTCCCTCTTCCTATTATAAATAATTGCAATCGCCCCCATCTCTCTAGTGATTGCTTAACTTGATATGTTATCTCTTCCCAATTAGTGTCAACTATCGCTTGCATTTGAGTTTTAATTTTTATACCTAGATATGTGACCTCAGTTGTTACCCTTGAATCATTAAGTTGTATATTCTCTGTGCACAGAACTTGAGTTTTTGCTGAATTTAATTTATAGCCAGACATGGCTCCAAAGTCTCTAGCTAATTGTTCAATCTCCCCTATTGCCTCTCCAGGATCGATTGTTGCTATCGCAATATCATCCGCATATGTGAATACTGAACATGCGATTTCTTTAACTACAAATGGTTTGATATGAGGTGAATTTTGCAAACTAATGATAAAAAGATTAATAAATAAGGCAAAAAGCAATGGGGAACATGGACAGCCTTGCCGTGTCCCTCTCGTTATGATAATCTTTTCAGATTTTAAGCCCATAGCAATTATTCTAGCGTTGGGTGTCTTATATAGAACCTGAATTGTTGTCAAGAAAGCTTTCCCAAATCCCATCCTTCTCATCACTTCCCATAAATATAACCACTCCACATGATCGAAAGCTTTCTCAGCATCAAGCAATATCAATGCTAGATCTCTTTTTTCCACTTCCGCTATATCAAATAAGGTGATAACCCTGTTAATATGTGTAACTGTGCCTCTTTTTGGAATAAAACCATGTTGATTTATTGCTACAAGTGGTGTTATAACCTTAGATAACCGGTTCGTAATCATTTTTTAATACAATTTACTATCACAATTAAGCAAAGATATTGGGCGGTAAGATCCAGGTAACTCCGGAGGCTTTCCTTTTTTACTAAATACAACAATTGAAGCATCATCCCATGTGGTTGGAGCTTTCCCCCTTTGTGCCATTCTAAAAGTCTCCAGCATAACCTTTTTCAATGGTTCAAAAAAACATTTATACACTTCTCCAGGACTAAAATCAGGACCTGCCGCCTTACCATTCGGTATACTTCTAACTGCCACCTCTAATTCTTCCATAGAGAAGGGGCTGTCCAGAAATTCCGCCTCGCTATCATTTAATTTATTAAACATGCCCTCTTCCCATTCCTGACCTACTGCAGAGTTTGACTGATGAGTATATAGTTCCGTGTAGAACTGCTGGAGTATATCTAATATTTCCCCCGGCTCCTCATGAATCACCCCAAACTGATCTTGTAGTTTGGGGATCAAACGAGAGGTCGCCTTCATTTTTAATCTTAAAGCCAGGGACCGGCCAATAGACTCTTCATATTCATGAGTATGCCTTCTATTTACTAAATATTTCTGCGCTATCTCTTCAGTCCATACCCCAGTTATACTCGCCCGACATCGTGCTACTCTGCCCTCCTCCTCAGATATATTCAGTAAATTATCCTTTTTCCCAATTTCTTTAATCAGCTCTTCTTCCGCTGCCCTTAAGCAGTTATACAGCTCCCGCATTTGAAAGCGTAGTTTATTTTGATGATACAGCCCATAACTCACCACCTCCCCTCTAAAACAAGCCTTAAATGTGTCCCATGCCGTTTCAATATTGGCCGAGCCAAGATTAATATTAAAAAATTCTACTATCCACTTATTCATATGTGTTCTATACTGTTCATCAAGACAGAGCTTCCTATCGTATGTAAAGCTCCTTAAACGATCTATCTCTTTTGGGATTGGACACTCAATTAGAATTGGGGAGTGGTCCGATGATACTCTGGGGAATATCTGTATCTTTGTCCCACAATGAATAGATGTAGAAGTTAAAAAATAGTCCAACTGGAAAAATTTCTTATGCGGAGCAGAATAGTAAGTATATCCTGGGAGTGTCGGGTGATTTTTACTCCAGATACCTACCAGATCGTGATCAGTAACCAAGTTATGTAAGGCTTTAAAAAAGCTTTTGTACCCATTTCTACCATTAACTGGAAAGAGATTGAAAGCACAAAAAATAGCAAAAATGGGCTATGTCCCAGAAAAATGCCAAAACTGTGTAAAAGGTTTTGGTTTTCTGGCAATAGTCTGCTGGTCCCTGAAAGCTGGGAAGATGGTAATTTCAGCACTACAACCCCCTTTTGATACCATTTGCAGGGAAAAAACAGACGCTTTAATCTGTAGCCCTTTTTTCCCATTTTTCAAAAAAAACCTAAAATTTAGCTGTATTTTGGCAAATTTCTGGGTCCTCTCCAGGGAAATCCACAAACCCTGGGTACCTTTAGAATTCCTATGATGTTGGAAAAAAGGACACAAATTTGGCATGGATACCTTATGTCGTCAAAAAGTTACAGGGGCCTAAGCGCGAATGTTGGACTTGGCCCTTTTTGCAGGGTCATCCCTAAACTTTTTGCCTTCCTCTTGCATTTCTTCTGACCTGTTGTTGGCTGTTTTATGACTCTGGGCACTTTACCACTGCTGTTCAGTGCTAAAGTGCCTATGCTCTCCCCATTGTAAAATGTATATGTTGGTTGGATTCCATGATTGGCTTATTTGGTTTACTATCAGACCCCAGTAAAGTGCACCCAGAGTGCCAGGGAGTGTAAATACAAATGCCGCTGGTGGGCTTGCAGCACTGGTTGTGCCACCCACAGAAGCGGCCTGGTAAAATGTGTCTAGGTCTGCCATTGCAGAACCTGCGTGCAGTCTTGTACTGACATGCTGACTGGCAAGTGCACCCACTTGCCAGTCCCTAAACCTTTGCCTTAACTTCATGTTAGTCACCCCTATGGTAGGCCCAAGGGCAGGGTGCATTGTAGCATAAGGTAGGACAAGCCCTGATGTGTGTGGCATGTCCTAATAGTGAATTACAGCCATTTTCGTTTTTCACTATTGTAAGGCTACCCTGTTCTCAAAGGCCAGAATGGGCTGTTAAGATTGTTACATCCTATTATCCTAACAGACCCAGGGAACATGGTAGAAAATCGAGTTTAGTATGCCTGAACTCAGAATAACAAGGTACATCTTTTCGTAAGGTTTATTTTAATATTCTGCATTTGCAAATGCCACTTTTAGAAAGTTGGCATTTGCTTGCCTAACCATTTCAGCCCGCCTCTGCGTGATGTGTATCTGCTGTCTGGCTTGTGTGAGTGACAGGGCTGGGGAAACCCAGATGGGCAGGGCTAGGTAGCCTAGTGGTGAATAGGAAGATTGACAGATAGATGGGTGGGAGGAGTACACCTGGACTCTGAATAGGGCTGTGCTCTGCTACCACAATGCTGGCTCCGCCCCCTGTGGAGCGTCTGATGGCTCTGCCCTGCACCCTGAAAGAAGCAGCCTGCATCATGTCAACAAAGTGCTCAGAAACTGGACCGAACTAGGCAAAGGCCCCCCTGGCCTGAAAGAACAAAAGAAATGGCGTATAAATGTAGGAGCCCTGCTCCTAAGAAATCAGATCCTGTCCTGCCAAGAAGAGACCTCTGTCCGACCTGAAGTAACTGGAAAAGCTGCATGGAGGAGTACTCTCCCTGACCTGGGGGATTGGCCTGCAGTGGTTGCCTTGCTGCTGAAGAAGAGGAAGAAAAGACTCAAGGAACTTTTATTTGACTTGTGCTGAGAGATCTCCAAGGGATTGTGAGTGAGCTTGCCCCCTGAACGAAGTCCCAGGACCAGTGGACTTCATTGCCATGAGATCGCCTTGGAAAACGGACCGTTTTCCCCGCATCTTCGACTCGAACTGCTGCGTACGTCTCACTGATTGCAGCGTACCCCCTGAAAGCTGGTATCCCGCTGTCCGGCCCGAACAACGTGACTAAGGCCCCTCTATGCGCCGTAGCTCGCACCGCAAAGGAAGGTATCGTCCGGCCTGAGCAATGCGACTAACAGGCCCCTACGAGCCGTAGCTCGCATCGTAATGGAAGGACTGCGAACCGTACTTGCTACCATCCCCTACGAACCGTACTGCCAGCGTACGCTCCTTTCTCCTGCTTTGGAAAGGATGCGGTGCGTACGGTAGTTGCGTATGTCTGCCCTGTGCGGAGCGTACTGTTCGCTTGTATCCAGCGCTTTGAGTCAAGATTGCTGATCGCATGGTACGGCACGAACGCCGCGATGAACTTTGAACGCACCTTACCTACGCACCGTCCCCTGAAGCCCTGCACGCCCAAGGTCTAACGTACCGTAGTACGCATCGCACCAGGAGGACAACGCACCGTACATCGCGCTTGATGCCAGCGCAGCATCCGTGACGAACTCACCAAGTAAAGGTACTGTGCCTGTTCGCACCGTAGGGTGTACGCTTCAGTCCGTAGCGCCTACAGTGCGTGTGAGACCCGTTCCCAAGTCGTTTTTATCGCGTACGAAGCGTACGGACAGGAACGAAGCGCACAGAACTTTAAAACTACGCTAAAACCAAGAACTCTTTGTCTAATAAGTATTGTGGGCCGTTTAAACGTTATCTGGTCTTGTGCTAAGCCTATACTATATATATAAAGTATTTTTTTTCTATATCCCAGTGTGGAGTCCATTTGTGGGGTTGTCACTGAGTTACTGTGTGTGTGTTCACAAATACTTAAGCTGAACGCTCTGAGATAGGCCTTGTCTGCTCGCGCCAAGCTACCTAGAGGGTGAGCAGGGGTTATTGTTGGAGTGTACCCCCCTACCCTGACTAGAGGAAAGGTTCCCTGCTTGACACAAGTACCTACCTGTGCCAACCAGAGAACCCAGATTCTAACAGCGAACTACCCCAAATAGCCAAAAAAAGGCTTAGCAGAGGGGGGGGAAAGGCCTAGCAGCGAAGGGATTAAAGTTCACTTCTCTCTAAATGAGGGTGGACCGAGGGTTTGGTCGACAGGGTACTCCGTCATATTTGAGACATACTACCCTTGCCGCCAAAATCTAAATCAGGCCATTAGTGCCTCATTTTGAGTTTGGCAGATGCAGGTCATCTGCAAAAAAGTGGTGGATGTACCGTCTGCTGCAATATGAGTGTATTACCGTCAGGGGCACTCTACAATTTTCAGACATGTATCTTCCACTTTTTTTGAAGATGTACCTCTTCTGCAAACTGTAAACAAGGCCTTTACTTACAGAGTTCACATGTCATAGCCCCCCTAACGTCTGCCAGAAACATATGGGTGCCACTGGACTGTTAGTAGAAACGTATTATTGCTACTGTCTACTACTAAGTTGAACTGAATGTATAGGTGAGCCACGGGGAACAAGCAGGCATCATAACCTCTATGGGAAACATATGGGCACCACGGCACTGTTAGTAGAAGCAACTTATTGCTACTGTCCACTACTAAGTTGAACTGAATGTATAGGTGAACTATGGGGAACAAGAAAGCATCACAGGACCCATATGAAGTCCAGCATCCTGCAAGGCTATTGCCAATACTAAACCTGACAAGTTGGAGAGGATGTTAGAAGACAACACAGTGTCCAGAGAGGTGCTTGAAATAAAAGTTGATACTGTGGCGACAGATCTCTGGCTCCTCAGGGAAGATCAATGTAGATTGGGAGAGAAAGTGATTAATGGAAAAACATGTTACAGGCCCTACAATCCATGATGACTGAGCAAGAGCAGATGATGCAGAAGACCAAACTCAGCACAGAAATATGTAAGTATTGGTACTGTCTGAGCAGACAGGAAACATCCATTACTACGCAGTCAAGGCAAGTCAAGTAACTTCATTCAATTCAAGTGAACCATGAAAGTTTACAAAAAATCATACATTCATTTTAAAATAAAAATTTCTACACAAGGTTTAGAAAACAATGCACAAGAGTTAATACCAGGTTAAGTAGATTCAGTAAAATCATTTTACCATTCGTAACGTTTCCTAATTAAAAAGACAATTTTGATAAAACTAAGCACAGAGCTGCAAATAGTGACAGTTGATATCGACCTCAAATAATTCAAACCCTCTTTGCAAGAGCAGGGACGAATATCCCTTAAAATAGGCTTAATAAAGCAGGCTCTTGGATCTTTAGAGAGTGTGCAAAAAAGCATAAGGTGCATTGTGCTCTATTGGGTTACATTGTTACATGGGCAGGGGTGAAGTCTCTCACACCAACCCCCCTGTATCAGAAAAGCCACAAGAATGTGCAATGTGCTTAAACGAAATCTAGTCATTAGAAAACGCGAATGAACCTGGGTGGTAAAAGACAAATAAAATTGTTGCTGATTTAAAAGTGCACGATCCACTGTGTCACTGACCTAGTTAGCCAAACTTAAAACAGTATAACACGTGTTTTTAATGACCATTTTCATATTGGTTGAATGGACTCCGGGTTATCATAAAAATCTTCAAGGCCTATCTTATAAAAAGTTTCCTTGACATGGCGTAGCCAAGGGACCACCATTGCATTGTCAAGATTCATGCAGTCTCTTAAGATACCTCTTAAGAATAATAAGTCCTCCGAGATCCAAATTTGTCCCCATAGAAGCAAGGGGTAATATGAATTCTGTCAGTCACGTAATCTAAACCCACCTCAGAATATCAGAATAAAGTGGAGGAACTACTGGGGATAAGTAAGAGTCTTTTTAAAAATGTGTTCTCTAATATTTGAATCTGTGCACTTTTGTGATATCCCCATACTCCTGCCCCATAGGTGGCCACTGACAGACATTTGGATTTATACAATGTTTTCAATTCAGCTATCGGCTTATGACCAAGTTTGCTGGCAAAACGAAAAAGCCCCTCTATAGTTCTACTAGTTTTTTGTAGCCTTGTCATAATCAGGTGGTCCCATCTTAGTTTGTTATTAAAAAGATTCCCCAAATTAATCAAATTTGGCAATTTGTCAATAGCAGTATCTTTTACTAAATATTTGCGTGTTTTAGTTTTGTTTGAACCACAGACCATAATAAAAGATTTACTAAAATTAACCTTAAGGTCCAGTCCTGTCATAAACTCAGTAAATGCATTCAAACATTTTTGTAGACTATTGGCTGTTAGGGTCATCAGGACTTTATTGTCTGCATAGGACAATAAAGGTACCTGTTTACCTCCTATTCTTGGGAAATCCAAGTGTTGTCATAGTAAAAAGTGTCCTAAACCATTAGTATATATTAAATAAAAAGGGAGCTAATATGCAACTCGATGCGCACTCCCTCAGTTGAGGCAATTGGCTTGGTCTTTTCTCCCCCTGGACCATACCGGATAGCTACAGTAGTAGATGCATGTAATCTGCGCAACAGGGTAACAAGCGGTTCCTCAAACCCCCATAGTGTCCATTAGTGACCACAACTTTCCCCAGCAGACCGTGCCGAAGGCACTGGACAAGTCCATGAAGGCCAAGTGGATTGAAACACCCCTGGCCTTCATGTACTTGCCATAATCATAGCCAGGTTGAGGCACTGCTCAGTCGTTCCCCTTCCCTTCCTGAAGCCAAATTGGGTATTCAATATGAGGCCAGAAGTATTGGCCCATGTCTCCAGGCGTGCAAGAATTGCCCTCCCCAGCAGCTTGCATGAAGCATCTATTTGAGAAATCGGCCTGTAGCATGTACGGTCATTTCTATTTCCCTTTTTAAAAATTGGCGCCACTACTGCTCTTTTCCATGATGATAGCATACGATACACAAGTGCTGCTTTAAAATCCTTAAGTAACAGGGGGGGTCCATATTTGTGAGTTGCTTTTAAATAGATCCTGAGGCACACCGCCTGGCCCTGGAACTTTTAGGTGGATACCCTTTCTCAGTGCCTCCTCTACTTCAATTAAAGAAGTGATGTGCTGAGCGGTTTGTATGTTGATACTTATTTCATCCTCACACCCACTTGGTAAAATGCTCTTTGGGTTGAATATATTGGAGAAGTGGGTCTCTCAGGCCACCCCCGTTATGTTATTATACAGACTCCTTATTTCAAAAGTGGGCAATTTAGCACCTCCCAGAAGCTCCTAAGGTCCTTCAGGGCACTTGCTCTTTCGAGATCATCCCAGGCCTGCCTTCTCAATTCATCCTTTCTCTGCTCAATTACCTTTTTATAGGTCTTACTTGCTACTTTTATCACAGGGGACTGCATGTAATGCCTTCTTCAATTTATTTAGCGCCGTAGAACACTCGGCGTTAAACCATCTTATTTCCGGGAGACTGCGTTTTCTCACCGGTCTAAGCAAATTCTTGGCCACATCATCACAAATAATTTCAAACTTTTATATTATTGCAACTGGCTGTGAATCATCGGTTAAGCAGGTCATCACTTGTGTTAGATTTGTTTTAATAATAGACTCCTCAAAATCCATTTGAACCTTATCCCTTCATTGTGATTATATTTTATTAGGCAGTCAGAGACCTTTTCCTTTTGTGCCACAATATGTAAGGAAACATTAAGGGGGTTATGATCACTGGCAGGGTTGGGTTTGATCGCAAAATTATCAACACGGTGTGAGTACCTACTAGAAATCGACATAAAATCAATTGTACTTACATGACCCCCCCCTGAAAAGTCAGATATTCCTCCACTGGAGTGCTAACCAAAGTATCAATCATACGTAGGTCATTCACTACAATAATGGAGTTTAACGCATTGCCTTGTGTGGTATGTTTAAAGTGGGTCAGAGGTTGATCATTAGTATCTACTTGCCCACAAACCTTACTCCTGCTATGCTGACATAAGGTGCAGTTAAAGTCTCCTACCCAAATAATACACAAAGGGGGGACCTTCACTGCTACCTTAACAATCTCCATATCAAGCGAGTTGATAACCCCAAAATTCTGTGTATCAATAATATTGTAGTACCAATTGACTAATAATATAGGTACGTTGATCAAATTAAAACACAAGGTCAACTGGTACCATGGAGAGTCAATTACTTTTTCTATTCTTAGTGACTCATACTGTACCGAAATTAGGGTCGCTAGGCCTCCCTTTGCCCTCCCAGCCAATGATGGTTCAGCTTGGACAGTTAATGCATTGTATCCGTCCAAAGAGACATCATCTATGCTCTAGGTTTCTTGTGTGCAAATAATGTCAGAAGTTTTGACATACTGGACTCATGTCTCGTATAATAACCTTCGAGAGATGCCTGCAACATTCCAAGAAATTAGACGGAGGCTGCAGCTGTTTGGTTGGCAATTTTGCGCATGTAAAAAGTTGCCATCCCCACAAGTATTCGATGGTCGTTCAGCATGAGTGGCAGTAAAATCTATCCCAGTGGTCCCAGTAGCTCCCAGTAGCTCCCAGGCTTTTATTATGGAACTGCAGCGGGGGGCAATAGTTTTGTTTAGGATCTACAGAGAGTGTATACTCTTTAACACTCCCACGTATATTGTGAGTAATCTCAGATACATGGGCATTGTCCTCTGGTGCACTTTTTTTTAGCTTTAGTCAGTCTATATCTGCGGGACTGCTTAATGGCTCAAACTTATTTTCGTGATACCAGGGTGGAAACTGTGGATACTGTTTTGTCCTTAATGAACTCTCTTCTTCCACTAAATATGGTTGCAATCTGGGCGGTCGATAGAAAAAACCCAATGGTAATATAGAGACCCTTAACTCATTTATAGGTTGGTCAGCCATTCTATCTAATATGGATCTTACCAGGCCTGGTGGCCTGAAGGTCAATACAATGCAATCCCCCGCCAGTGACTTATTGGTTAGCCCTACCCACCTAACCCTATGTGCCATCTTAAGTTCAGAGAATAAAAGTTTATTGTTTATACCTGTCTTTGTGTTTACATAATGCAAGGATGTATTCCTCAGAGATGGCCAGTCTTCCCTGTCACCGGGCAACAATGGGGGAACGTTAGCTAAAACAACAATATAGGGTGTTGTTTCCAGAGGCAGATGTAAATTCAAATTTATGCCACTGATAGGTAAATGACCTAAGCGATGATCTACAGGAGTGCCTAAGCTTTGGGACCTTTCATCAACATTTCTGCACACCCTATTCGCTTGCTCAGTGTTTGGGGGATTTATAGACTGACAATCACCTTGGAACAATCCTTCCGTCTGAGATGAAGACACAGTGACTTGTGGGCAGTTGCTTTACGGTCTCCCTTGGTGAGACACTTCTTGTGTCATAGTTTTCCGAGAAGATTCCGGGTTGTAAACACCCCCTCTGTTGGCTCCACCCATGGTCTTGTTTAGCCTAGGCCCATGCTCTATTGGCAATGTGGAAACGCTAGGTGATTGTTTTTCTAAACATGATAACCTACTCTCGATGTCAGTTAATTTTTGAAGGATAGGTTTTAAGTGTGCTGTAAGTAAAGTTTCCAGTTTATCCTAAAAACCCTCCTCCAAGTTGTGAGTCAAAGTCGACTTGGGAACCACCTCTACTGGAGCTATGACGGGGTTTACTTCAGATGTGGGCTCTCTGTCCGCTTGATTGCTCCTACCACCTAGCAGTTTTGATGTGAGGTGGCTTTTTTGAATGACTTTGTTACTACCTGCCCTTTCTTTCTCTTTGTCGGCAGTGCAGAGCTACATCTGCCTTTTGATTTGGATTTCTGGGTCCTCGTAACTACATTTGGCTTGACTGAAGTAACCTGAAAGTCAGTTATCTCCTGAACGTTAGCGAGCTCAGAGCGTGGGGAGTGTGACCTCCTAGTTTGTGATGCTCCGTCAACCGGGCTTGTTTGTGAGATTAAAGTGCTGATGGTATGGTAGGTAACACTTGAGGATCCAAGGACAATCTGCTCTGTTAATTCAATTTCATGCATGAGCGCAGATTCAACCCTTGATAAGAAGGCATCCAATGTACCTACTACCCCTTGACCAGCCTTGGGTTTTGTCATGTTTGTTAAGGCCCTACCTTACCACACAAATTAATAACAACCAAAAGGTTATCAGACAATACCTTCAGAGACCAGGGCTGGGAACATAACAAACAATTTCAGACAATAAAAGGATATTGCCCAGTCCACCTCTTTCGGCCTCTAATGTAGTTCAAACCCAATACCTTATTGGCTCAGTTCAAGTCAAATTCAGCAAGTGTCCTTTGGCCGCAACCAATCCTGTCCTATAAATGTTAATAGCCTTGCCCAACCCGGCCTCCTTAGGCCTCTGACAGGCTCGGACGGGGCTGCTCTTGGCCCGGCCTTCGCCCGGGTACGGCCCGGTTGCGCCCGCGCATGTCTTGCACTGCAGGTGTCTTATTCTGCTTTTATGCGCTGGCTGGCGCAGACAAAACCGGCGCGCTGCTGCACAGCAACTTGGGTGTTGAAGTTCTCCTCTGAATGGTCTGGATACACAGTAGCAAAACAACAAAGGCTCCCACGCTGCGGGAGTCTTATCCTGCTTTTATGCGCCGGCTGGCGCGGACTAAACTGGCGTGCTGCTGCACAGCGCCTTGGGCGTTGAAGTCCTCCTCTGAATGGACTGGATACACTGTAGCAAAACAACAAAGCCTCCCGCGCTGCGGGAGTCTGATCCTGCTTTTATGCACCGGCTGGCGTGGATGAAAAGGGCATGCTGCCGCACAGCGCCTTGGGCGTTGAAGTCCTCCTCTGAATGGACTGGATACACTCCTTCCTTTGTCCACTTGACGAGTTTACGCAGTCATTACAACGCACTACCATTACAACGCGGCTGTTGCAACGCAACTGCCTTTACATGGCATTCCATCACAACACAGCCATTACAATGCATGTCAGTACAACGAATGCCATTGCAATGCATGTCACTACAACACATGCCATTTCAAAGCATTATAAGGTACGTAATAGGGATTTTAAAAGTTTTACAGTAGTTAAGGGTTTTGGGGTACATGGGAATAGTTATTTTTACCCCTAAAGTATTCAACACTTTCCCTACTATTGCATTCACTGGAGAGGGAAAAGTAATTATTACCTCTACACTATGCAACACTTACCCTACTGTTGCCCTAAAAGTATTATGCATTGTAATGGTATGTTTTGTAATGGTATGCGTTGTAAGGGAATGTTGTAAATACAGTTTCTAAAAATGCATTTTGATGGCATGCGTTGTAAAAATTATGCGATGTAATGGATGTTGTGATGTAAAAACTGCATTGTAAAAGCATGCGTTGTAAATGTTTTAGTTGTAATGTCATACATTTGAGCAGAGGGCGTCAAATTGAATATATATATGAAAATATGACTGACAATAGTGGTGGTCCCATGAGGTATATCCCCCTTTCACTTGCTAGAGGCCCTCTTTCTGGAGTGTTGCCAAGGCCGGCGATGACTAAACAAGTACACTTCAAAGTTAGACCTCCTATTACAGGAGGACAGGAAGATGGGGCATTTCATTGTGGGCAACAATAGCCTGAAGATATTTCCTGATTTCATGCTGGCCGGTCAGCATCATAAGGTCTGCTCTATGGGATTAAAGCACAAATTGTGAGACACGGGACTGAAGTATAAACTTTTTACCCTCTAGGGTAAAGATATATTGCACAGTAATCCTTTTTCTTCATAGAACCTGAAGCTGTTTGACATTGGGCAGTAAAACAAGGATCAACTGGAGGAGTGACTACAGCAGACGAAATAGACTGAACTACTAATGAATTCAGTCTCTTAGTCAAAAGGAATCGAGTGGAGACACAAGAGTGGTATTGGCAGCAACTGTGGCAGTTTGACAAAAGGCAAAATCATTGACTGCAGAGAGTTTGGACTCAGACGGCATTGGAGAAGACACTGGATTGGATGGGCCAGCCAGTGATCTATACTTCTGATGATATAGACCCCCTTCATGTAGTGGCTGTCATTATCAGATAAGAGATCTTGTACAGTTGCTAGTTTCATTTATGCAGAGAGAAAAAGCTTAAGCTTTGGTCCTACGAGGGAGAAGAAATGGCTGATACTGACTGTTAGTTGGATTTATCATACAGAGAGACTTTATAACATGAAGTACACAATCATGCCCTGCCATGTCCTGGGCATGAGCTCAGTGGGTAAAAGAGTTAAAATCTATTTGAATCTATTTGAGGGTTACATATAGCTTTATAGAAGTAATCCAGTTCAACAATCATTTATAGGGCAACATTACATCACCAATGTCCGGGTCAGCTTCATTGCATTGGCTGTTAGTCCTATTCCAGTGGGTTGCATAGAGTAATACAATATTGCTTTTGTAGCTAACACGACAATCAAAGTTAAAGAAGGAAGGTATGTGCTGGTAGCAGGGATACTGTACGGTACTTTCATTAGTCCTTAGCTGCCTCTATGCCCCAAATACAGCACAACCCGGTTTTTATGCAAAGTGACTATGAAATTAACACACTGCCTGCAAAGTCATTGTCTCTGTTTAGAGAATTTAGTAGTATTCGTGTTGTAGACAGCCTCTGCCCATGCAGGTAAGAGCGGTGGGGCCAGGTGCAGGGGGATTTCAACAGATGACGACGACAAGGGAAAATTCATTATTTATTGAATTTTTAATTATGGTCATCTGTCGAATCCCCACCCAACCCGGCCCCACTGTTCTTACCTGCATGGCCGCGACTGGTTGTAGAACTGGATAACTCCCACCCCTCACTCTCTTGCGAGCTTATTGCAGGAGTGCAGATATCGAATGAGTGGCTGGATAGTTGGTCCCTGCTGGACTCATGTAGGAATCCTTTGGGAAGAGAGTATTCCTTGTGCTTACTGGTAAATGATTTCCATGAATGACTAGACCTTATAATGTGCTCTATACAACTACACCTGTCAGTGTTCAATGCGAATACAAATACAATTTCAATTTCAAGTCTTTATTTCGATTTTCATCATAAAAGACAGCATATATAATGTTAAACAGTTTGTAAAAAGGGGGACAAAGGGGAAGAGAAAGGACCTAAATCACATCATAAACTACAGAAATGGCATACATAGCAGCGACAATATAAATAAATATTGCATTTATGGTTAAAAAGTGATAAGAAGTGTTAAAAGATAACCAGATTGTCGAATAGGGTAACAATATAAATAAATATTTCATAATAAAAGTCATCAAAAATGTTAAAAAATGTCCAAGTGATCAGATGAGGCGTAATTTGTGTGCACGGATGATCCAAAACCAGTGGAGAAATTTTGCAACTGCTATGGTCACAGGTTGTGAGGTGTTAGTTTTAAGAGACCGCAGAGCCTCAACACCTGTCTGAAGACCCAACAATAAACAAATTGGTTTAAGCCAAACCCGCCTTGGAATTTTATACTCCGGGCAAATAAATAGAATATGCGCAGTATTTTCCCGGTGAGCTACACAAAAGGGACAATCCGGGTTGAGGCCTACTCGCCATTTGGCTACAAAACTATTGCTAGGAAGAGTACCCACCCTGAATTGGTGATAGCGCTTCCTATCCTCCACAACTGTAATGCAGTCCCAGTAGTTTTCAAACGAGGGGCTGTCCTTTTGGGCTAAAAAATCCGAAGTTAGAGACGGGCCGATGCTTGAGCCAAATCTTCTTTCTGAAACCATTCGCCAATATAATGCTTTAAAAATTTTCTGTGGGGAAAAGTGTGTAATGTGGGTTCCTCCCATAAGCTTACTAGGCCCCTAGCAAGATAAATTGACCTGACCTCCCTCATCCATGCAATCTTATGTGCCTTGTCAGCTCCCCTGACGTCCATAAAAGCCCGAGCGTACTCTGAGAGTTCAGGGGTAACCCAAAGCCGCCTCCAATAGGCCACTGGACGATATCGTGCGATGTCCTCTAAATACAAAACCCCCAAATCATAATAGAGAGGTATAAGGGGGGTGGATGCGGGTAGGCCAGTAATAATACGCAAAAACTTACTTTGGGCCCTAGTCAACTGGATAAGGTTACTATGGCCCCACAGTTCAGCCCCATAAAGGATTGCCGAGCTTATCTTGGCATCATACATTTTGAGGGCTGGTATCATGGGTCTAGTATGAGACAGGTGAAGCTCTTTGGTTAGTGCACCAGTTATCTGTGCGTGTTTAGTTAGGACTTGATCTATATGCGGTTTCCATTCTAGCTTCGACGCAAGAGTTATACCCAAGTATGAAAAAACCCTGGTCTGCTCTAATTTAATTTCATTCATCAACACTGTCCCACTAACGTGTTTGGACTTGTGCAAGACCATGAATTTCGTTTTAGTTACATTAACAATAAGCCCATGGTCCTTGCAGAAGACTTCAAACACGTCAATAGCTTTTTGTAGGCCCTGTTGTGTTTTAGAAATTAATAGAGTGTCATCTGCAAACATCAACAGAGGGATCAACTTACCATCCAACTTTGGAGCGTCGGTGGGAGTTTCCTTAAAATACTCTGTTGATGTATAAGGAAAAAAGAGTCGGAGCTAAAACGCACCCTTGGCGAACTCCCCTGGCAATAGGGAATTTATCTGTGACACTGCCTGATTGATTCCATCTGACTTGGGCAAAATTATCCTCGTGTAATTTCATTAAAAAAGTTAAAATGTCTGTTGGCATGCCTTGGTCTTTAAAAACTGACCACATTTTTGCTCTAGGGACTAAATCAAAGGCTGATTTAAGATCAACAAAGGCTGCAAATAACATACCATCACCCAATTGAACCACCCGCCAATAAATTAACAAAAACCTAAATACCTGATCTATGGTACTTGTGTGGCTACGAAAGCCTGCCTGAAGAGGTGATAAAACTTTCTCCTCCTCGATCCAACCTTGGATCCTTGTTAAGACAAGCCTAGCTACCACCTTCTGAATACAATCAATTAGGCTTATGGACCTATAATTACCTGAATCAGAGCGCTCACCCTTTTTAAAGACCGGGATAATCTGGGCGCCCTTCCAGGTATGAGGTATGGGTGAGCCGTTAGATATGCAGTTAGCTAGGCACAAAATATAAGGTGCCCATAGTTCCTTGTCGTGCATAAACAAGTCAGCCGGGACCGAATCTAAACCTGGCGCTCTGCCTTTTGGGAGAGAATTCAATACCTTATGCACCTCATTTAAATCAAAAACCAGAGGTACTATATCCATAGTTAGGGGAATGGTTGCTATACAGCAACCCTCTTGTATCTCAATGGGTGCAAACTGAGATGCATAATGCAAAACCCACAAATCAGGTGGCACATAATTTATGGGTTCTTCTCTTTTTTTCCCCTACCCCACCTGATCAGGTCCCAAAAAGAACACATTGATCGTTCTTTACTGGCGGAATGGAGGTCCCTCCAATAGTCCTGGTCCCATGCTCGTTTGGCATCATATTGAGCTTTTTTATAAGATGCACAACATTCCTGATACAAACAATATCCTTTGTTTTTACTGCATCTGACAGGGACTGATATTCAATCCTACATGATTTCCCATACCATTGGTCCTCCTTTCTGGGTAGTTTATTTGGTCTGGCGTGGGTCTGCTTAATAAAGAAAGCACCGAGTTGATTAAAAAAATTTGAATGGATAGTATTTACATTACCCATATCTTCCTTCTGAGCAATAAATTTTTGTAAGGCATTAGTAGCATTAATAGTTAAATTCCTCATAGTTAAAATCTGCCTCTCATTCCCTAGACAATTAGCCCATTTGACATGCCTTGAATCATTGGATTGGACGACTTAAGCCTTCCTAGGAGAAACCTCCTGACATATGGTTTTAAATAATTGAAATGAAAGTAGTAGGGGGGCGTGATCACTCTCCACTGTTTCCACCACTACCATATCCTTAATACTAGACCAATGTTCTTTGTTGGTAAGTATATAGTCAATGCGGCTTTTGCGGAGACCATTATTAAATGTGAAAGCCCCATGTTTATCGGAAGCTGATCTGCCATTAGTTGCACGTAGCCCTTGGCCAATACAGAGTACCTTAAGTTGTAGTACAGCCTCCGTCCATTTCGTAATAGGCAAAAGTGTCAAGTGGGGAATATTCCAGATACCATCCTCGTCTAGAGTAAGATCAATATCATTAATGTCCAGGGGTTCGAAGCAGCAGTTAAAATCACCCGCTACTATGACATTGCCATTTCTACAATACATGTCAAGAAGCAGGTCCAACTCTTCCACTGTATTCGAAGATTTACCCCCTGGCAGCCCTCTGGCATAGATGTTAAAAACATAAAGATCCTTTTGTCCAGGGCACTGGACTAAAATAAGTAAAATATAATTACTTTTAGAATCCAGTTCAATCAAATTATACCCGCTATCCTGTTTAATCCATGTTAATAGTCCCCCCTTAGCCCTTCCATGGGGGCTGGGGACAGCAGGAACATAGAAACTAAGGTAGCCAGGTCTGTAATCTAAAACAGTCGACCAAGTTTCCTGTAGTAGTAAAATATCCCTGTTGTCAAGGAAATTTGACCAATCAATTGATGCAACTTTATTCCTAATCCCTGCCACATTCCAAGAGATTAGGGACGAAAAAACATTAGTGTTGTCCCTACCTGTGATACCACATGGCAAGACACCCTGCAAGACTCCGATAGCTTGGTCCCCAGGTTGCACTGGGCAAGTATCACCATGTGAGCCGCCCCCAGATGAGGGATTTTCACCAGGCAAGTCGACAGTGTGTATTCCTTGTGAACCTAGATCTAGTCCATAGCCAAGTCAATCATTACAGTCTAATGAGCTCAGCACCTCACATCTATTATTTACTGGGGTTGCTCTAACATATTGATCAAACCGAGAAGCAGTATCTCTCTCTATAGGAACTACTCTGGGACGAGGGGGGTAGAAATACCCCAAGGGCAGGATATTGATACGATCTTGGTGTATCCTCAAGGAGCCTGCCTGTCTTAGGATGTGATCTACCAATTGAGGGGATGCAAAATTAACCACAATACAGTCTCCCTCCAAACTCTTTTTAGTATCTCCCACCCAATCCACCCTTCGGACCATCTTTAAATTAGTATAGAGATTATCACCCAGCACTGTTCTGGTCTTCAAGTAGTATAACACCTTATTTTTAAGTGAAGACCAGTGTTCCTCCCTGCCATCCGATGTTTTGGGAACATTGGCGAGAATGATAGAATAGGGGCACGCCTCAGGGGGAAGATGACATTTTGAGGGTTTCTGAGTAGTGTGGTGAGTACCATTTGGGCTGCTCCTGAAGATCTTACAGCCGGAGGTAGTATCTCTTTGGTAAATTGGAATAATAAGAGCAATAGTTGTCAGGGGTGCAACCTGTTCTCTGGATACATGCACTCCAGTGTCCATGCAGTTTACTGGTGGCGAGTGAACAGGAACACTATCAGGACGTATAACCGTTAGTTGTGTCCCTAGCTGAGAGCCCTGTTGATTTAGTAATTGTCTTTCCAAGGCTGTTAATCTAAGGTCAATTTGCTCAAGTTTTTCCATAACAGGAGTGATCAAAGCCTTAAGGCGCTCCTCTAGGATTCCCATAAATCTTATCATAGAGTCACCCTCAGTAGGATGTTCTGGAGAAGAGATCGTTTGGGGGCTCTCTACATGAGACTTGGGGTGATTGACCTGGATCAATTGGCTTTCTACTTGCAGGCCTAAGCCGAGAGTAGGAGGATTTTTCCTCGCTTATTTGGCGTTTTGTTTACTGCCCTTACTGGTACTAGGTGCCTTCCGCTTCCTTGGAAGTTCTTTATGTCTGATAACTTGCTCACCCCGTGCCTGCCTGGTATGTGTGTTTGGGGGTAGAGGTGGCGGGCTAATATCAAGGGGGCAAAAACTGTTTGCAGTATTAGCCCCCCTAGGCAAAACAGCGTTTGTTGATGCAACAGGATTATTTGACAATTCCGTGGGGGTTTGTGAAATTCCCAGAGGGACAATAGGTAGCTCAAAATTCATAGTAGTAATGGTGTTACTCGATGGGTCTAGGGATAACCTCCTCTCAACCAATTCTATCTCTTGGGCCACAGCAGTTTCAGCCCATTTTAGAAACGCATCAAGAGTCCCAGAACCCCCTTTAACGTTAGATTTGGTCATATTAAGAGTAACTTACACAAGATATAGAAATAACAAATGTCAAAAACACAAAATATGATCTCCCCACACTATAGGGTCCCTTCACAATAGAGAACAGGAGTCAATAGGGAACTTATCTTGGCGCAGGATTTGTAGAGTTTGTTCCAGGGCCAAATAACAGTATGTTAGGGAAATGGCCCAGCCCAGCCTCATCCGGCCTCGGACGGCTGCAGACGGCCCGCCCTCTGCACGGGCTCAGCCCGGCGCCGCCCGCGCGCGTCCCGCGGGGTGGGTGATAGGCCCCGACTTTATACCCCCGCTGTCTTGGGGGAGTGCCTGCAGGTGGAACCTGTGCCCCGCAGAGTCCTGGGGCTTGTAGTCCAGCTCGCTGGCGATTCCGCTGGCAATCCTCCTTTTGCTTTGACAAAGCGTCTCCCCAATACAATACAAATACAAAATGGTCTTGTATCATAATCCTTTGGTACTAGGGATCCATCTGGGCAGACAACTAATTCCAAGACCCTTATGGAAGCTACAGAGTAGGGCTGCTAGAGTATCCTGCCTTCAGGGGGTCACTGTCACAGGATGTAGGTAGCTACTTTCTAGAATATAAGGGAGACTGTACCGTACCTTTATTCAGTGGTTAATTTGTAAAATAAATAAGTGCAGTGGCTATTGTCAGGAAGCAGCTTGCACCAGGCCATTTCCCCTGTTAGCACCGCCTAAAACAGAATCAACTACTAACCATGAAAGTTGTGAGAGGATGTGGGTAATGGCTAAAGCTGCCGACTGGGGTGCCAGGTTAGAATCTCGGCGTCCCTACATCCTGTGATTCTGGCCAAATCACTTAATCTCCCTGTGTCTACTATAACGAATGTGCCCTTAATGAAAAGCGCCAATGAGGCCGACAAATGAAAATATTGCTGACATGACATGTCGGGATATAACGCAGTGTGTTAATTTTAAAATTAGCATGAGCTGTGAAAACAAGGCGCATGATAGAGCAATAAAGCCGACGGACAGCCATCGGCACAGGTTCTCAAGGGCTGTGGAAAGAAACAACGGACCATCTTACTCTGAGACAGCCATTACTTAGTGTGCTTCTGTTGACTTGATGAAACCTGCGTGGAGTTTGGAGAGGGGTTCACTTGCTGCATATATTTTGGCGGCAGTCCAGTATGGGGAAGGAGATGTTTGAAGTGTCATAACTACTGTAGGAAACTCAATTTGATAAGGGGGCAATTAGGAGCATAATGGAAGCCACGAGACAACTAAGCTTAGAGCAGCAAGTTGTGCACAGCAAAGCAAGGAAGGGCTTAGTTGATGCTAAGCTGCCAGCGTTCGGTAAGCTAGGTTTTGCCACAAGTATGAGGCTTGCCTGGAAAAATGCAGACACGGAAAGTGGGCAACTCAGTCTAGCAAACCATCCAGGCAAAATTACAGTTGGAAAAGTAAATAAGGGAAAGGAGCAACAAGGTGCTATCGCCATCTCCAAAGCTTTCCCTCTGAGAATTTAAACGTCTTGCTTTCCATGCCCAAAAGGCACTCAGTGACTACCACAGAGAGACGCTCTGTGAACCTCATTTTGGCCATAGGGATTAATTCACTGACCCAGACTTCGGAGGACAGGGATCTGGAACTGCTGCGCAATAGGGGGAGAAAACCCTTACAAAACTAGACCAGCCCCGTTTCAAAACTGGCCCGTCCCCTGCCCTTCCAGGCTCCCGGCCTGGGGGATTCCACGTGGTGCCCTGGGGCATGATTGCTCGGATCCAGTCTTTACTCACGGAACAGTAACATACCAATCTCCAAAACAATCAATAAAAAGCAGCATTACACACCGAGTCACGTCACGTAACGTTAGGTTTACTGCCTTTATTATAGCCTGGCCTTCTGCTGCACTCAACACGCTGCTTCAAATAATAGTGCCGGTCGGACGTGACTGCCGGTGCCTTTGCGTCGTGCTTGTGTACCGCGAGATGGTTAAAGACAGGACGACGTCATGGAGTTTTAAAAACGTTACAGCACGCACGTATGTGTGACTGCAGCAGGACCAAATCCGGCCCAATCAGTGTCCTGCCCACCGGAAACACTGACTGAAGGGGCGTGGATTTATTATCGACTCTCAGCTCTTCACCGGGGACTCGAAGAGAAGGAGACGGAGTGAGTGACTGTGATTGTGAACACATAATAGTGGGTAATGTGACACAGACACACGTTGTGCAGTCGTGGATTATGTTAGTTGGCACACAGGTCTCTATAAATAATTGCCGGTGCTAAGCACCGGAAAGCACCGGCACAAATTAAGCACTGCCTTCATTAGTCCTTCGCTGTCTATATGCCCTAATGTAGCACCACCTGCTCTTTATGCATCACTGACTACAAAATTGCCACAATGACTGCCACCCCATTCTTGCTGAGTGGAGCCTTTTTTGATGTGGATCTGGACACTCACATCCTCCACTTTCACATACCCTTATTGTAAGGGGCCACAGGCATTGAAAGAGTGGCTGGATAATTGGTCACTACTAGATTCATGGTGAACTAGGCATACTTTGGGTAGAGAGTACTCCTTTTACTCACCAGTACATGATTTACATGTGACTAGTCCATATTGTGTGCTCTATAGCCATGTTGGTGTTTTATGCTGAGTTCCTATGCAAAAAGTCTCAGGCCATAATACTTGTGATCTGTCTGGACAAGTAACGAACTCCAAAACCATGAAAGAAGCTACAGAGTATTTTGCTCTCCGGGGGTCACTGTCAGAGGCTATAGATAACTACTTACTAGAAATTACCAAGTCAGCTGCTTCTGTAATTATTGAATAGAAGCCCTTTAAGATAATAATAACAGGTCATATTAGGGCAGTACTTGGGCTCATAAACCTATAGAATAAGATCTGAGTGTTATTGATACTGCACTTGTTACTTTTGTGCAGGAAGCAATTGGGGAGCCTGAGATATTGCAACTAACCCTGGGCGGTAAAATCCACTCCGCTTGCGGAATTTTGGCAATTCCGCGTTCCGCGGAAAATGGGGAATTGCCGAAAATTCTGCGATCCGCGGCATAGCGGATTTTTTTCCTGGTTCGCGCTTCAAAAATGCGTTTTCGCACGTGCGGTAGCGATTTACCGTAATCCCTGCGTTCGCCGACGAGTTTTCCTATCTGTTCGCATGCGCCACGAGATTTTGGTAGCCGGCTGAGTGATCCAGCGAAAGTGTGCGATCGTGAATAGGTCATTCGGACGAGCCATCAGACACCGCGAGAGTGTGCAATCGCGAACACGTCATTTGGACGCGCTGTCGGACATCCGGCGGCAGTTTGGTGAAGCTCACGATGCCGAACACGCAAAATTTGCAATCTGGAGAAGAATAATCTCTTGAGCAGCATAAAACCTTCTAGAAAAATTATGTTTCGGATGAAAAAACGTCTCAGATTGACATTTGGCTGTACTTTTTAGTGCAAGGAGTCCTTTTTTAAAAAAAAAAACTTTTTGGGGGAGAGGAAGGAAGTGCCCCAGAGTCTCCAACTTCCTGTTCCTGTCCAGCAGGCTCCTCCCAGTGATTTGTCCATGTCCTGTTCACTTTTCATTTGGATTTGGAGCTGGAAGGATCACTCTTTGTGCCTGCTGCATCATATATCATTGGATTTGAGGACTTTTGGATTTGAGATTTTACACGTAAGTAGGTGTTGTCAGTTTGATTGGGGCATTGCAGTTGCTACAACTACAGAATTTTGTTACTTTTCATCATTTTTAAAACAATTTATTGTGGGTAGCCAGTAGGCCCAGAGCTAGGCATGGGTCTATGATGAAACAACTGTTCCTTTGGTGTGTGTTGAATTTATTTTAAACATCATTTAGGGCATGGATGGCATTGGATTGAATTGCAAAATTTGTTTTTTGGGGGGCGTTTCACTTTTTTGGTGTGTGTTAAATAAATGCCTTTGTTGTGTGTGTGGTGTGCTTGTTGTGTAACTTGCACACCTTGTTTAGCCCTGTGGATTTTCGTTTTTGCATTTTATTGCATTAAAAGCTGTGTTATTTAGCATGCCTCCTTTGCCCGGCTATTATAGGTCTGTTTCAGTTCATTGTTTTCCAGGCCTCCTGCTTGTTGCTTGTTGTGACTGTGGGTGTCCATGTGGCTGGTGGCCATTTCTGGGGGTAGTTATAAGTGTGCTGCTTTTGCCATATAGGCCTACATGTGTTTCCTTTGTTCCTTCTTGGCCTAGGCTTCTTGTTGTTGTGGCCCTGGCCTTGTGGCTGGTGGCTATTTTGAAGCCAGGCAGTGTGCTTTTGCCATATGCCTTCATTGTCTGTCTTCCCTTAAGTTTCTTGTTACTGTGGGCCTGGCCATGTGCCTGGTGGCCATTCTGATACCAAGCAGTGTGCTTTTGCCATAGGCCTGCAAGCTTGCGGCCTAGCCTGCCAATAGGCTCAGAGGTAGTCATGGGTGCATGAAACAACTGTTTCTGTTCGTTCTGTTGAATTTAAACAGCATTTAGGGCATGGATGGCATTGGATTGAAGTGCCAAATGTGTTTTTTGGGGGGCATTTCCCTTTTTTGGTGTGTGTTAAATAAATGCCTTTGTTGTGTGTGTGGTGTGTTTGTTTTGTAACTTGCACACCTTGTTTAGCCCTGTGGATTTTCGTTTTTACATTTTGATACATTAAAAGCTGTGTTGTTTAGCATGCCTTCTTTGCCTGGTTATTATAGGCCTGTTTCAGTTCATTGTTTTCCAGGCCTCCTGATTGTTGCTTGTTGTGACTGTGAGTGTCCATGTGGCTGGTGACCATTTCTGGTGGTAGTTTAGTAGTGTATAGTGTGCTGCTTTTGCCATATAGGCCTGCATGTCTTTCCTATGTTCCTCTTGGCTTACTGCTTCCATCCCCTTTGCCAGCTGCAGCTCCCTGAATGACGTGATGAGCAAATTAATGCCAAACAGATTCCACTTCCATTACATTTGTATTTTTGTTTTTGTTCTTTTTTCCTATCCTTCCTGAGTGTACACAGTATATCATGAAAGCCCTTGTTGTCAAAGTCTCACAAATGGCTACACTGTTATGTTTTTTTATAACTTAAACGGAGTTAATGAAATGTAGTAATATAACAATAACAAGTGTGACCACCACACACTAAGTTATATATTATATGTGTTTGTTTGTACTAGTGGTAATTGAACCACAACAACAAATGCAACATTTCACTGCGTTCTTCTCCTGGCTTCTTTGCTTTTAGGTGCAGGAGGAGGTGTCATCATCACCTGTTGTACTGCCAGACAGAAGTCCTGCAGCGCACCACGTCACGTGTGACCACAGACACCTCTGCAAATTGTGCACCTGCGTCCTGCTGACATCGGAAGGAAGAAGATGGCCCCAAAGAAAGATCCCAGGTCCTCCAGTACCAAGAAAGTTGCCAGTGAGAAGAAGGAACAGAAGAAGGAAGTGGCACTTACAGAAACTGCTGTGCCTGCCAAGATGTTTTTTGGGAAATAAAAAATTACGCCTGCATCAGCGGTGTCCGGGGACCAAGGTGGGAGCAGCACCTCCACATCAGCGGGCTCACCCCACCAACCTAGGCCCAAGCCCATGAGTGTCGCAGAGGTAGCCAGTCTAATAATGAGCAGTGATGTTGAAACATCATTAACGCAAAGTAGTTCCCAATCAAAGCAGGCGGAAACTCAGCAGATAAGTGGACAACAACAGCCGCAGCAACAGCCGCAACAACAGCCACCATAACAACCGCCACAACAGCCACAACAACAGCCGCAACAACAGCCGCCACAACAGCCGCCACAACAGCCGTAACAACACCCCACAGTAGTAGTTGTTCCTCCTGAAGTAGGGGCAGTTCAGGAAATCGAGCTTCCTGCAGACGAAGAGGAGCAAGCCACTCTTTTAGAAGATCCATTGTCTTCCAGATCCCCAGCAAGGAAAAGGAGGGCTAGTCCATCAACTTCTTCTTCAAGCCCATGCTTCTGATGATCTAGATGCCACTTGGAAGCTACCAGCTCAGTCTAAGAGTGATGTACGCCACAAGACAAGGCTAGTGAAAAGGAAGGTTCCAGAAAGCCTTGAAGTTATGGCGGTAGATGTAGAAGAGGGGGATGATGATGACGAGCCAGTCATCATGAACATCACTCCCGGCCCAGAGGAGATGGAGACCAACTTTATTACCCTATACAAAATCGCTGCAAGGGATGTAGCACGGATACCACCAAGACAGGTAACACAACATCCAGCTTCCATATTTGCATTTGCTAAGGCCCGGCAGGGACCTACATCCAGCTCAACCAACACCTCAGTAGGTAGTGGTACTGTAAGTGCACAGAGCCAAATTCCACGCCCACCCTTCAGTTCATCTGGCATTGAAAGTGGCACCTCCAGCAGCGCCAGAAAGTTCACCTCACCAGTTTGGGACTTCTTTTCAGTTAGCAGTAAGGAGGAGAACATTGCTATCTGCTCAATTTGTCGACACGCTGTTAGGTGGGGTAAGCTTGGTACAAACTATGGTACCGGAGGCCAAACAAGTCATCTAAAAAAACACCACACGATCCAGAGGGAGGCTCACCTACTTCGCGTACAAGAAAAAAGTAAAACTGCACTCATTGCTGTTGGTGGGGATGAAGAAGCAGAAGAAGATATCGCGGTGGAAGGTGAACAAGAGGGGGACACTTCTAGCTCTGTCCCCATCAATGTAGCAGAACCGCCCACATCCTCAGCAACATCTCAGTGGCACCGTAGTAAGAAGAGCCAGACTCAGAGTCAGACTGAGACACCAAGGCAACCGAGTACTGCAATGAAAAAAAGTGTGTCGTTGAGCCTAACTGGGTTCAAGAAGACAGCTGCACCACAAAGGAAAATAATCCAGCCTACCATTGACAGCATGCTTAGGTCAGAGGGGCAGTACTAACGCAACCATCCAAAGGCACGATTGTACAATGCGAAGCTGGCTAAAATGTTAGCGCTGGACCTTCTCCCTTTTTGCTTTTGTGGAAGGGGTGGGATTCCTTGAATTTGTGTCAGCTATCTGCCTTAAATGGAAGGCTCCCAGCCGGTCCTATTTCGCCAGAGTTGCTGTTCCAGCACTACATCATGATGTGCTGGAATTGCTTGGACAAGCTTTGCAGCAGAGTGCTGTTCACAATATCCACCTGACAACAGACATGTGGACCAGTTGCCAAGCCACTGATTACATGTGAATCACTGCACACTGGATCTCTTTTGTGGGGGTTAGTGAAAAGATATTTAAAGCAGGTGTTGTTGACACTGCTGAGATTTTTCATGCTACTCGGAAACATGCAACTTTAGACATGTTCGCCATGGAGAAATCTCATACTGCTGCAAATATTTTGGAAGAGTTTAACAGCAAGGTCTTTGAATGGCTGCACCCAAGAGGGCTTAACATTGGTTTTGTTGCCACAGATAATGGAAGCAATGTACTTAAGGTCATGGAGGAGGGTGCCTATTTCAGGGTCCCTTGTTTGGCGCACTGTATTAACATTATTGTTCAAGACTTTCTGAAAAAAGAAGCCATAGTCAGCACCTTACTGACCACCTGCCGAAGAATATGCACACATTTCAGCCATTCTTTTAAAGCCCGGAAGCAGCTGAGGATCATTCAACGTGACCATAAAATGCCAGTCAAAGGACTCATCCAGGAGGTGGCAACACGTTGGAGCTCAACTTATTACATGCTTGACTGTCTGTTTGAGCAGTGCAGACCAATCAATGAATATGTCATGCAAAGAGGGGATGCTACTGTGAAAGGCATGAGCCTTCAGATGGACCAATGTTGCCTAGTTAAATGCCTGACAGAGATGCTTCTTCCTTTTGAGGTCTTCACACGTGAAGTCAGCAAGGAGGACTGTACTATGTGCCAAGCTATCCCATTGTTGCACATGCTAGAGCAACAGCTGAAGGAGGTGTCTGTAGCATACATAAGTGTGGAGGAACAAAATGAAGCGTATGAGTTGGTGGAGAGCTTATCCCGTCGCTTAGCTGAAAATATAAGGGTGCAAACTAAGATTTTGTCAGAAAAACATTACATTTATCCCACAATTATGGATCCACGGTACAAATCGGCACTGAACAGTAACACATTAATTCCTTTTTCAGAACTGGAGATTGCCCGGTACAAAACTTGGATAGCTGAGGCAGCCAGAGACTTTGAAAATGAACGGCTGGCAATTAAAGGCTCGCTACTCAAACCCACAACAAGTACTGCAGCAGGGCATCTGGCGTCAAGTTCCACTTCAGAGCCTGAGGGCAGTGCATTTGGCTCAGAGTGGTCACCAACACTATCGACAACAGTAAGAACCATATCATCAGCCCCAGTAAATTCGGCACAGGATTGGTATTTACAGCAAGGGCTTGCTAGGTCCAGTGCTGATGCAAAGACAAAAGAGGCCAAACAAAGTGTAGCACCCCTGAACATTGAGCGGATGGTCCAGGCCTATCTGGATGAACCCAACAGAGGTCTACATTGATCAAAACCCATTGCGGTATTGGTATGGGAAAAGGGGCCAATGGCCAGTGCTCAGCAGGCTGGCGATAAACTATCTGGCTTGCCCTGTCGCAAGTGTCTCTTCTGAATGTGTTTTCAGTGCTTCTGGTGCCATTGTAACAGTGAAAAGGACCAGTCTCTCACACAAAAAAGTGGAGAGGTTAATCAAGATCAAAATGAATCAGCACTTTATAGCACCGAATTACACAATACATGAATCAACGTAGGAAGATGAGGACAGCAACTTAGGTGACGGAAGTCATGTGTTAGATGATTACCTACTTCTGGTTGAAACCCCAGAGTTTGAGGATGAGCTATACTTCCCTGACAACTAGGCTTGAACTTCTTACTTTCTTCCTTCCTTATTTGCTTTTATTTGTGTGTGTCTGTCTTTCTGGTTGGAAACTTCGAATCACCACTGTCTTCTAGTCTTTTTATTGCCATATTGGAGTTGCAGCTGTCTGCATTTAACAGAAGTCCACTCCTCTGAGTCCTGCTCCTCTATCCTCCTGACTCACCCTAAATCCATTTCCCTCAAGCCAGATGATGATTGGATGTAGACTAATAGAAGAAAAAAGAAAATGTTGCCTCGTTGAGTCCCTCCAAAATAAGTGGAACATGATGACTACTTTAGCTATCCTCCTTTCCGAGCCAAGAGAGACTGCCCCTTAACTTAAGATGAGAAGGAACAGGTAATAAATGATGGCATGCATTGGACGCTGACTGAGTGATTGGTGTTGTTGTTGTTTGTTGTGGATGAAGTGAATTCATTGTGTACTATTATTTAATCTACACACTAAAAGTAACTCAACTCAATGTTTCCATTCTTGTTTTTTAATAACAAAATTGTACTTCTACTGCAGGCCGATCCATTGCATTTTGAATATGGAATGTGGACTCACTCTGTACACTGCACACTGAGTTGGACAACACCATGATGATGACCACAGTGACATAATATCTTCGCAGTCACTTAGTAGGATCGGAGATGATTGATGGAATAAGTCAGGGCATTTCATGAGTAGCATAAAAGGTAAACAAGTCAACAACAAGCACAGCAGACCTACATGTCTGTGTAGTGGTGGAGTCAAGTGTAGTGGTAAGACTGACAGCGGTGCATTGATTTAGTCACTTAATTTGTAAAATGCTATGTTGCTGTATATGTGCTTTGTCTGCCTCTGTCAAAATGTAAGTTAACTGGGGGATGGGTCACGGGTGCCGTGGGCCTGCTCTGTCCTGTTGTTGTTGTAGGTTAATGCTGGAAACAGAGTAGACATGATGTATCCATGCTGCCTCTGAGAGTGTTCTTGTGTCACTCCACCGTAATTTATGCATTTTTGCTCCTTGATTTTTCAATATCCCTTTTGTTTTTCCATCTACAATTACAGGACGGCCCTTACCCTGTGCTATACTGGGAAAAACAACTCTCACTTACCTTACCAATCCACATCCGCTAGGCAGGCAGTGGTGACACCCTAGATTGATGAACGGAGCGTCCATGGAAGGGCGGACCAAGAGGAATGTCGAGATGCAACTTCCCGATTTGACCAGGATAACATACAGTAACAGTATCAACATTCATCAGCTTTCAAATAATTTGATTCATTTTTTATCTTCAAACATTACGACTGTGTGTTGTTGTTATTATATTTGCTCTCTGCTTATAATTCATCCCTACAGCTATTTTTTTCTTTTCTTTGCTATCCTTAAAAGTAAGCGCGGTACATCAGAACAGAAACTGTATGTAATTTGGGTATCTCTGAGGGAAGACAGGCAAGGCAAATTGCACAATATACTGCTTCCCTGTACTGTCTAATTGTCTAGTAGTAGCTAGTTAGTAAATACTACTCATCATTAACCACCAAGTTATCATCATCATGCATGCATTTGCTTTTTCTCCCCTAACAGATTTATGGATATGGTCGTCTGCCAAGATTGTGTTTTGTTGTTTGTCCATACGTAGTGTTTTTCTTTGTCAAACCTTTGCCCAAACCCCCCTTCCTAACCATACATCAAACCCTAACCTTCTTTCCCCGGGCTGTGTGATTTATTTTGAGGTGTGACTAAATTAATTGTACACCAATAATTGATCACACGCTTGCTGGGGCGGATGTGGTGAAAGCAACACTAATTCAATTTCAAGGCAGGGCCAGGATCTTCTTCTGTTTGCCCACCCATGCTCAGTATATTTAAATTGCAAGTCAATTTTTTTTCCAAAGAAACCTAATCCATCATAATTAATTTACGGCATCAATTGTATTAATCAACATCCTCCTACACAGCACTAAACGTTACGCTTGTGTCGAGTGACTTTACACAAATACAGTTTGTAACTTGTTGTACTAGGCTATCCCGCCACCATTATGTTTTATTTACTTCCTTCTAATACTCCTCCCAGTGTCTCTCTTGGGCAACTGACTGTCTCATTTTCTTTTTTTTGCAAATGCTACTGCCAATGTCTAATACTACCACCACAACCATGGCATCTTCATTCTCTTGGGAAACCAAACCATCATCGTCATGCAGCCATCGCTGTGCCTAACTTGAACATCAATCACAGGTAAGAAAAGAAGTTTGGGGAGGTATAATAATGGACTATGAGGAGAGACTGACAGTACTGGTAGGACAAGTCACTCAGGGGCATATCAACAAGGACTTTATCTCTGCTTTTTTGGCTTTAAAAGCCAAAAAAGGAGAGATAAAACAAGCGCCCTATCAACAACAGGGTGCTAACATGCAAATTTGCATGTTAGCACCCTTTTACTCTACGCTTCCCTTTGCATCTCTAATGAGAGACAAAGGGGGCGTTCCAGAGTAAAATAATAGGAGAAATGTCGCTAAGCGACATTTCTCCTATTATCAAGAATGTCGCTAACCCTGTTAGAGACAAAAAAAGCAGCGCTAACCGCGGTTAACGCTGCTTTTTTACGTCTGGTATTTTTCTGACTTAGCCATGATATCCTATGGAAGGAGGATATCATGGCTAAGTTTGCCTGTCCCTATCAACAAGCTAACGTGAGATTATCACTGGGTTTCCAGCGATAATCTCACGTTAGCCTGTTAGCGTGAGGATTTTTATCGCTATTGAGATAAGCGTTGCTAATAGCACGCTATCTCAGCGATAAAAATTCACGCTAGCCGGCGATAATTATCCTAGCGCTAAGTGCGCTTAGAGATAATTATCGCCGGTTGTTGTTGATATGCCCCTCAGTGAGGGGTACCGCATCTATCTGTTTGTGTGTTACAAAATCGGCAGATTATTTAAATCAAACACTGGCTGCAGCCCTGCAGCAGCAAGAAAACCATGTGACGTAAAACAGTAACCCCCTCCACAAAACATTAACAACCTATGCTATGTTTAGGTATAAATATAATTTAATACCCTAACAAACATAAGCTATGTAAAAAAAATCCCACAAAACCCGACTCACCCCTATCCTTAACCCCAACCAATGTCCAAAATGAGAAAGTCCAACCAATGTCCATAAAAAACCCATACGCCCAATGCCCACCAACCAAAAAAAGGATTAAAAAAGGGGCAATCCAAAAGGGTCTTAAAGTTATCGGCGGGCTCTTCGGATTTCCTTCTCCAGGACCTTGAACTTCTTCTTCAGCTCCTCTACCTGCTCCTCTAGATGCACATTTCGGAGGAGCATGCGGCGTGCATATGCCCTGCAGTTGCATCCACGGGGGGGCAGCAGTGCTGGATGTTGAAGTGCGGCGTCGGGCGGCTGCCTGACCACAGCGCCATACCACTGGAGGTGCCTGACTGGGGCCCGGGGCATTGAAGGAGGCTGCAGCTGCTGCCGCCTCCTCCTCCTCTTTCGCCAGAACCACCAGCCGCCGGTATTCTTTGCAGATGGCCTCCAGCTTCCGGCGTCGGGCCATGGATGCCAACTCCTTCCTGGTTGGTTTTGTTTGGGAAGGAGGAGCTATATCAAGAAAGAAAAAAAGACTATTGTAACCAATACTTTTGGCAAAACAGTAACACAAAATTAATTCAACACATAGTGGCACAGTAGCACTAGCAAGCACGGTACATAACATTTGTGGTATGTATCTATCCTCCCACTTCCTCTGCCTCTAACATTTGTGGGAGTTTCAGGCATTATACTAGCACTATGGACTCGAGTACATAGTACACCAGTCTTCTTCTCTCTTGTTTAGCGAAATTACATAACCTTGCTGCAGCCGGCATGCCAGCTCAGTCAGCTTGCGCCCAAGACAAACATACTCGAGTCATGACGCAGACTCACGTTAGTTACGGGTGGCACTGGCCATACTCTGATACATAAAGGGCAACTGCTCAATTTCACTTTCACCATGCCCGGACTACTACAAAAAGGCAGATGATATCTGATCCAATGATCATTGCTTATATATGGGACGAGATGAGGTACTTTATTTTGATTGATTGTGTAACCAACTGATAGGCCACCCATGGCAGGCTGGCTGACACAGTTGAAAATAAATTAACATAGGTAGGGAGTGGTCCTCGGAGTCGGAGGAAGGTGCTTGATAACTACATACATACACAATATATATATGCTGTGCTTGCAAACTACTGTGAGTCAAGGGAGTATTCTGAAAATACAACTTATGTTCTCCTCGGCTTTGCTACTCTGGCGCGGATTCTTTTACATTCTCTTCAAACTAAGAATCTTCGTCCAGTGACAGTCTCCACCTATGCTATCTATGATGAATACCATCCAGGCATCCATCCATTCAAACATTTTTTTAAACCAACACCCATGCGTCCTTCCTTGCTTGCCTTGGCTTTGAGTTTGACCCAAACACCACTGAGGATTCTTGCTATCCACCCACACAGTTTCCCCCACCCAGGCAGGCATCTTTTCTTTAACCTTCCACGCATCCTTCAACCACCCATGCATCTGATTCCTATTTCCTATCAGCCACCTATGCATGCTTCCCACGTATCCTTTTCTGCCAGTCATATTACATCTCGCCCGTCCTTCCTTCTTCCACCCTTCTTTTCCTTTCGTTCAACACATCCATCAAGGTCATTTGATCTGACTTTTAGTCTTCTCCATAAAACTTTCACAGCTGAGTTGAAGTCAGATAGAAGAGGCCATTGGTTACTCAACTCTCGCTGCTAATGTTACTGCTAATGCTAATGCTAAGTAAAGGGTGTTCTCTTCAACCGTCGTTCACAACATCTTCTTACTTACTAAGTCTCAACATTACAGTGTACACCCTTGCTGCGAGTGTAATGTCAATAAGTAAGGAATATAACTTACCACCGCCTGGCACTGCTGCTGGCTCACCCCCTGCTGCTCCTGCAGGTGCCGCATCTCCTGCTCCCTCCGAAATTGCTGCTTCGCCATCACCGCTGGCCACGGCACTGGTGGTCGGTAGTCCACCTAGAAAAAACATTACACATTTTTAGATGCCATATACACCTCCCCCTATTTATTATTTTTCACTAGCAAGATTGAAATAAAAGTTAATACATACATATACAACATACATCACTAGTACAAATCGGGTACTTGAGTAGAGTAGACACTAGTAGTGTTACATGGTCCCTAGGGTCATTCTAGTCTTTGCTAACTTAGCCTGAGCCATGCAACCATTTTAGCTTTGTGTCTTTTATTTTTGCGCACGTTACCTCGCAGCTTGTTGTGTAAGACGCCTTTGAGCCCACATGATCTCATACTGCCACTGTCTGAGCGCTGCGTACAAGGTCGAAAAACAAGCCACTTTGTTATGGAGTTCTGGTCAGTCCGTATTGCTGGGCCATAACATGCTACACTTTTTGGCATGACTGAGAAATGCTTGCATTATACTAACACGCACCATTTTTCTCATAACAGGCGGAAGATTCCCTTCTACAAACAAGAGTTTTGCAGAGCTTATGATGTAACCAGTACTTCTAGGTTCTAAGGTGAGGGGTCCCCCAGGATTCGCTCAGAGATCTTTTGTCTTCTATGGACCTGTAGTTGTTACAATGTTTATTGTTTTAATCTTATACATTTTACTGTTGGTGCTGGCTCGTATACTGCATTATAGAACATCGTACAGAGCTTGTAAGTTCAAAATAAACCTTTTGAACTTACATAGACTCGGTGGTATTTGGTGTAGACATTCATGAATGAGTGAGCGAAAGGGTGTGCATTGCTTCCGTGACTCTGAGAGGTCGGGAGTGTTATGTTCTGGGTTGTCTAATCATTGGGTATCTTTGGGGGGGTTCGGGGAGCTAATGAGACACTATAGCTACTCGGTCAGGGGATTGTGGGTTCTCAGGTCTGAGGAAGGTCCAACCTCCCACACCAACGTCCTATTTTCTTGTGCATAGTTCTGTATGTGCAGAATCTCTACAACAGTAGTAGTATGTACTATCCTATCAAAAATAGTAAAATATCTTGTTGGGCATTTTGTTGGTGGGTATTGTTGAAAAACCTCAAGATTAAGAAGACTAGAAGAGGACAACCCAAAGGACTGGACTCAGTGGTAGGAGCTATTGGTGAATCTGAGTTTTATTTAAACCCTTTTAAATAAAGAGTGGCCAACTGGGCAAGCTTTGCTACAGACAGACTAATAGTAGTAGTACTGAGAGTCATAGCAGAGGTAGTTAGAGGCAGGGATAACAAGAATTTAGAAACAGATAGTCTAGATCGAAGAAGATTTTGTAAAAAAATAGAATTAGGGAACCGAAATAATAGTTCAGAAACAACAAGGTGCAGTAAAAGTTAGGGAAATATAATGATTATTATTAAACACTGGAGGTCTTACTGGGGCCAGCAGCAGAGCCCTCGGTAGAGGAGCGGTCCTGGCCCTGGGAGGCATCTTGTCCTGCTCCCGCCGACTCTGACCTCGTCTTCTTGCCCCTGGGTGCTGATCATGTAGGATTTAATAAAGAAAGAGACAAACATTAATGATTGGTGTGAAACAAATAAAATATTTTGAAAAACGCTCAAAAAACATTTTTGGAAACAACTATTGCAATAAAATTGATCTATTTATATCTGATCGACTAGTAGTATTGCAGGATTCACGGACAGTCTAGTTAATATTTATGAACACTAATCCAGTGTTCCATTCTGATTCCAGAATACTAACTAAGCCTAAGTACCACCTGACCTAGCCCACCTATTCCAGACGGGCCAATTGTTCACTAAGTCTGCATTTCCATTTATTTTAGTCCTCAAAAATGCATAGGTGGAGGACACATGCATACATTTTTGCATACACCAAATTGTTGGTTGGTTGCTGATGATGTTCTGCTAGTGATAAGCCTATTGACACTCACTAAACAAACTACAAAAGGATCTACTTAGGACTGGGGTAAGCAGCACTCAGTAGCACGTGACGTGACAGAGGATGAGTCACGCAGACCACTAAAAAATTACCAACTAATACTAATAAGTAACTAAACCTATCAATCCACCACTATCTCTTCTTAGTGGCAGGAGGACAAAGGAAGGACTAGAGTCTCTCTAGCATTACCTATCAATCCACCACTATCTCTTCTTAGTGGCAGGAGGACAAAGGAAGGACTAGAGTCTCTCTAGCATTACCTAACGTAAGTTCTCTAAAGTTAACTCTTACATAATCAGGCCAAGCGAGCGAAAAGTTGCAAACAAGTAAGATTAGTAGCACCGAGCATCTGTGTCATAACAATTACAGAAGATTTTTCAACATAATTTACCTGCAATGTAAGCAGCAGCATTCTTGCTGTTCGGAAAACATATATATTCGCAATATATAACATAGAGCAGAAGAACACAAAGTAGTAATATTAAATAGCTACTCACCAAGCCCTGGGACCTCCACTCCTAGCAGGTCCTGCTCCCGGTCCAGGATATCGGAACACCCGTGCATCAGCTGGGTATCGGTGCGCCGGACACCAGAGCAGCGAAACACTGCCCAGTGCACCTTTCCCCACCACTGGTGACGCTCCCGGGGCCCGTACCCGGACCCAGGTCTGCCGCCTGCTGTTAGGGGAGGTGGCGATGAACAAAAAAAAGCAAGTGCGGCCATCTCCGCCTCGCTAAAAATGTCCCTAGCCTGCACCCCTTGTGGGCGGCGCCTTCCGCAGGGAAGGCGGTCGTGGCTGCAGCTGCAGGCAGCCTTGCCCTTTCCCATGTTGCCCTTGCTCTCTCCCTTGGCCATGGTTCTAGGACTCAGGGGGGCGGAAAAGAAAAGGGAGGAATTAGAAAAGTAAGTACAAATGAAAAACTCAAATTATAGAAAAAGAGTGAAAAAGTAGTAGAAAAGGTCACAATTTTTTTTAAAAAAATCTCAAAATATAGAATCAGGAAAATAGAAAGATAGATAATAAATCAAAAAGATAAAAAAAGGGTTCAGAAACAAAGAATTGCAAAGATAGAGGAAGGATAGAAAAGCTGGCCCAGAACCATAGCAATAGAGTGAAAAACAAGATGGCCGCGCCCATTGCGACCGCATGGGCTAGTTCGTGCGATATTTTCCCCAAGCACGCAAAAAGCATCGCAAAAACGTAATACGCATTCCCGAACAAGAAATATTCATCCCGAACGGGCGGGAGCACCCAATACGTAACCTGGAACAGGAAATAGCATCGCAAACGGGCGGGACAAGTGAAAAATAAGATGGCCGCGCCAATTGGCGACCACACAAGTTCGCAAGATATTTCCCCGCGAGCATGTAAACAGTGTTCTCGAACAGGAAAAACGCATCGCGAACAGGCACAACAAGCAATTCCGCGTGCTCGTGGAATTCCGCGTAGCTCGCGGAGATTTTTCACCATTTTGCTGAGCTTTGTGTAACGCGACTACCCAAATTCTGCCCACCCTTAATTGCAACTACAAACGAGGAAGGACCACGCCAGTCATGTGGCATGCGCATATGGTGAGTTGGATCATGCAAGCAGATTACTCACAGACTTAGTAAGATCTAATAAAAATACAAAGGGTACACATATAAGAGCAATAGAGAGCAGGAAGGGCAATGTTCTCTATTTCCAAGAAGAGATTAGCAAGGCCTTTTACAACTATGACTCAATCAATCAATCAATCAATATAAACTTTATTCTATCTTTGAGATAAAAACCATAAAAGTAAAGCAGGCCATAACATACAATTCTAAATCATCCTCAATATCGACAATTTAAAAATACATTAAAATAAATACACAGTTAAAAAAGTCCTACAAAGATCTAAAAGATCTAGAGGGTTTAATCACAGCTGTATCTCAGCCTAACAGCAACTTTTAAAAAGCTAAGAACGTTAGGAATGACATCCCCTGAAAGCATTTGCAAGTATATGAGTGCGGGGCAAACCTGTGTAAAATTAGCCCTTTTCAATACGGAGAGAATATAAAGTTTCCTGGATACTTTCTAGAAGCTAGAAAATATAATAAAACGTAGCGTGTCCTGTGGAGACTTACTGTTGCAGACGCAAGACTTAAGATTAACACTGCTATCCCCCTCCCCCTTGGGGAGGCTTACAAGAAGGGCAAAAGGTCCAGCCGAAACCTAATAAGTAAAAAGGTGTCATGCCTACTTTCAACACACAAAACGAATTCTCAATAGAGGGCATGGTTTTCAAGAGGAACTATCGACAAACGCTAGACTTCATTAAAACATACCCCTCCCTATCAGACCGCCTCCTTCTAAAAAATTTTTTATTTTAGCCATTTGTGGTCCTGCTTACAGATACTGTCTGGATTCCTAAATAAATGTTCCCTACCTAAGTTAAAAAAAAAGTCCCTGATAAATTTAAACCAGGGAATATGAAGGAAATGATCCAAGGCGTGCACGTCCTTAATAATCTCTTTGTTCACTTGGCGTGGTCCAGATATATATCCAAAAGGAGAGTGGCCAAAAGGATGGGATATCAGTTAGATAAGCCACTCCAAATTCTTCATGCACTGAGAAAGTTGTGGTACTATGCGAGACACACAGACAACGTCTCAAAAAAGCATTTTTAACAAGTTGCAACTCCTTCTGATTGGTGAATCCCCAGATTTCACTCCTGTAAACTGCATTAGAGGTGGACTTAGCCCTATAAATCTGTAAGAGAGCACCAGTGGATCTACTGCCTAATCATGTAGCAAGATTAAATACAGTGGCATATGTCATGACAAGGTCCTCTTTTTTCCTGTTAACCATGGGATGCCAACTTAGGGATGAGTTGAACAACAAACCCAGATATCAAAACTCCCTGGTCTTTGGCACAGGGGAATACCCAACTTTAAAAGTAATTGATTTAGTGGATCGGGGGCCTACTACCATTATGAATAATGTTTTATTGTTCACCAATAAATCTAACTCTATAAAATAAATGAACAAGCCCAGTAAGGTCTGCAGGCCACTGGCAGTTCTGGCCACATAAGCACTGCATCGTCTGCTTAAAATAAAACTGGCAGACGCTAGGGCCCACCTGTAGACAGGCTACTTTTAAATTGGATAGGACCTGCTCCAATTTATTAACATATAAGTTAAAAAGAAATAAGGCCAGGATACAGCCCTACCGTTACCCTCTTTGAACTTTAAAATGGTGGGTGTCCTTTAAATCTTTTGAATAGCGTGCCGCTGCCACGTGTCCCTGTGGGGGTCCCTCAAAAAATAAAACAATGTCCCGATTTACCCGCATAGATGACATAATCTGCCAGAGTTTGGATCTATTTACTCTATCAAAAGTGGATGATAGGTCCATAAATGCCCAATGTATAGAGCCAGACAGTTCAACTGTGTATTTACTTAACACTGGATAAAAGTTAAAGCATTGATCAACGGTTGACCTCCCTGACCTTAATCCATATTGTGCCTTCGACAAAACATTGTTAGTCTCTGCCCATTCAGAGTGCCTATTCAAGAGAAGCACCCCACCACTTTAACCACTCAGTCAGGCAGTGAAAGAGGCCTGTAGCAATGGGTACTATCGCTGTCACCCCTTTTAAAAACCGGTACAATAATTGAATTTCCCCAGTACTCTGGGGATCCGGCCTCCACAGTAGATTAATAAGAGAGGTCAGGACAGGGAACCAAACCTCTACATCCTGTACGTAAAGGTCGGGTGGAATCCCGTCAGAACCTGGGGCCTTGTTCTCAGATAGCCCCAATATGCCTTTCCTGACCATCTCTGAAGTAAATTTGAATGCAGTTTTCCCTTCTATCATGCCCATTCCCACTCTGGATGCACAGAGGGTGGGGAGTTATACATTTCCTCAAAATGTCCCATCAAACTGTCTATGGTTATATGAGCCTCTAAAGTGTCACCGGTGTCTACAGCTAAAAATGGATTGTTGATAATACTCCGAAATTTAGCTCTACTTCTCAAGGTACTAGCCTCTATGAGATCTGTTCAGACCTTGTCCTTTAAGATGTTCTTCTGTCTAGTAAGTTCTTGTTCATACAGACTACAGCTCTTCATAACTAAGGAGGGATCCCTTGGTTTGGCCCTCAATGCTCTCTTCAGGGTTCTCAAAGCCTGGGAACAGCCTGAGTCAAATCATCTCAGCAGTATACCCTGTTGTCGTGGAGCTGGTGACATCAGTACTTCCGAGATGGTATTAGAGATCTCAGAGAAGGCCTATAGAATACTAGATGGGTTGTTCTGTTGGAATATACAAATTTCGAACTCGTTCTTACGCTGGGTGTAAAGAGAGGTATAAAAAAAAGAGTCTCAAATTATCTGCGACCACATCATTCTCCTATCAATGGCCTCATAGGTCCCTCTCACTCCCATTCTGGGAGATTCAACCAACAGGGACCCACACATTGTAGCACATACCAGGTTATGGTCACTAAAGGGGCTTAAAGTAATTATAAATTCCAAAAGAAAAAAGCAGAAACAAAGATAAAGTCAATAAATGACTCAAAACCCCTCCCTGTGAAGGTGGGGTTGATCTCCTTCCTCTGAGGGGACAACTTACACATTGCTGAAACTAGGTTGATTTCATTTAAAATGGCATTAAGACATGTTCCCTGTTGGGTACATTCCATGTGCATGCCAGTAATAAGGAAGCATCCTAAAGCCTGCACTCCTTCGTCCCTCGGGTCTCTTTAAAAATTAACATTAAAATCACCAATTACCATAATATTTGCACTTGCCACATTGAATCCTTTCGAATTTCTTAAAAATGAATCCAATACATGAGCGTTACAAACCCCCAGGGTACTGAGATGGGATTTTAAAAATTCAAAAGGACCAATTTGCTTGACCCCATGAAGAATAAAAGAGCTTGCGAAGTGGGAACTTCCATTGGTAAAACCTTACGCCTGAAACGGATCGCTAGGGACAAAAAAATTATCAATCCCCCAATTTATTTTCCCACCCGAGCGGGGGTTGCAGGTAAAAAAAATGTCATAAACCCTCCAGAAAAAAGCAGTTTGTGGTGGCCCATGTCTCCTGGAAACAGATCACATCAAAATCTTTAATAAAGGTCAACCACATGGGGTTGCTAAACTTGCTGGCGAGGCCAGCGATGTTCCAACTAATGAGATTACACTCTTTATAACCAGGAGATTCAAAAACTGAGGACTCGGGTCTTGAGAGGCTGTCGGAACTTTGACTCAACTTTATATCGAGGAAATGACACATTCCCTGCAGTAGAGGTCACAGGCCTCTAGGAGGAGATTGATTTCCCTAGAATAGGGCAATACAAACCTGTTATGGTCCAGGAGGTAGGGAAAACCATTGTGGATCTAGCAGTTGTGAAATGCTTTTATCAGATGGCATCCATTGGAATGTTGTTGAAAATTTGCAGATCAGCTAGCAGCATGGCTGTTTGTGCTTTATAATTCTTACTTATCTCCAGCAATCAGTGAAACATTGATTGTCTCCCTGCCAAACTCAAGAGAAATAGTGTCATACAGACCACATTTTATCCTTAACATTGACTGCAAAAAGTAAAGTTTTGGACAGGCGCTATTGCTAAAATTGCCTGAATAGGTGCACTCTCATCAGAACTGGCTTAATCTGGTCTTCAATAACTCAAGGATCATCAAGACATTGTTGTGGGTCTTGTATGAAGCACTATTAACTTGATCCTGCTCTGCACTGATGGTGCTTGCTCTTGAAAATATATTTTATGCAGTGATTTGGCAATTTTTGTTCTAGAGACATTTAGCCCAGGGTAGATGATGATCAGATGCAGGGCCATTTGTTATGCAGAGTTTTGGCCGATTTTGTTGATTGTCTCCCTGCCAAACTCAAGAGAAATAGTGTCATACAGACCACATTTTATCCTTAACATTGACTACAAAAAGTAAAGTTTTGGACAGGCGCTATTGCTAAAATTGCCTGAATAGGTGCACTCTCATCAGAACTGGCTTCATCTGGTCTTCAATAACTCAAGGATCATCAAGACATTGTTGTGGGTCTTGTATGAAGCACTATTAACTTGATCCTGCTTTGCACTGATGGTGTTTGCTCTTGAAAATATATTTTATGCTTTATGCAGTGATTTGGCAATTTTTGTTCTAGAGACATTTAGCCCAGGGTAGATGATGATCAGATGCAGGGCCATTTGTTATGCAGCGTTTTGGCCGATTTTGTTGCAGGGGGGTGGTTTTGCCAGCCCCATAACAAAAACGGCGCCCCAGAGGCCCAAAACCGACCCCCCCCCTTGTGGCCCAATGGAGAAATGCTCGGTGCCTGCTACAGCCAGTCCGGCCCTGATCGGACTATTATATGCCTGACAGACGGCTACGCCATGTAAATACCGACTCCTACCCGGTGCTGGAGGGAAGGGAAAGGATGTCTATTGTGCCTATCCCTACTAATATTTGCTCTGTCAATGGAACTCTTTGCAGTTACACTACAATTTCGTTGCCAGCAGTGAGGCATGCGGATATGCAGGGGGACACATTATATTGATCTTTGAGAGAGACAATATCAGGAAGACTACAATTCTATTGACAATGGCATGTATAAGGCAGCTCTCAAGAAATATTATGCAGAAGTCAAAATAGCTAAGAAGATACATTTGGAAGAAAGGATAGAGGGCCCAGGAAACAAATCAAGGGAAATCCTCAAAGTCGTAAAAAATGTGATGTCCCTGGAGGACTGTGCCAGATTCCAACATCCTTCAGTGGATTGGTGTGAGCAGCTTACTTCCTATTTTTTAAAATAAGATCCTAGTCCTCTACACTAGCCTGTTCTCAGACTCTCAGTTAGCAGAGAATTTGATGGACTTAATTCAGTCTAGCAGAGCCACTACCACTAAAGCTACACTTTCAATCTTTCAGCACATCCCCTTGGAGGGTTCATTAGCAGCCACATGCAACCTAAAATCTGGAGCTCCATCAGATGTTGTCATCCCAACCACTTTGCATTAGGGGCACTCACCATCAACCCTTTGACCAATAAGGAGCTTAATGCTTCACTCTCAACAGCCTCTCCTAGAAACAGGCTAAAATCTTACCCCTTCTAAAAAAACCCTCAGCTGACCCCGGAGAGCAGTCCTACTATAGGCCTATATCTTCACTACCTGCCCTATCTAAAGTGCTGGAAAACCTTTACCTTGTGGTACTTTAAAATTTGGGACCGCGTAGGAGGCAGGGCCCTACCCTGCCTATTCCGGTATCAGCGAACCGCGAATGGCCAATGCAGTATGTACAAGTGCTTTGCATAACGTTTTATCGATAAATGCACTTCGAATACAATATTACACGTTGACTTTGTGGGTTCCATCTTGGAGCGGTGGCCATCTTATGGTTGCCCTCACATAGGCTACACATTAAGGACAAGTACAGGCCTTGAGAACACATGTGCCTCCCATTGACTTCTCTGTGACCTGTGCGACTTGGCTCCACCGCCCCAGGTCAGTCCGGTCCCACGAGCTGCCCGTCCTACGGCCACCTGTGATTAGCATCAGGGTTTGACACACCACAAAGCCTTTTCATCCCACACGAGCCTCCGGCTAATCTCTTCCACACCTGACTCTTCCTGCTTTATGGCTTGTTTTACAAACAGGAGGTGCCCGTGTTTATTGGGGTCTGTTGATATCTGATGTGGGATCTGAGCCTCGCTGGGTAAATAATTGTGGGCTGGCCGAGCTGGAATGTGGGATGGTCCTCATGACTCTGCCTTTTCGTTTGTAATGAATACATATGAATGACCATATCGTAAAACGAGGAATGTGTGCCTGAAGCATGATATTTTGTATATAAGGAGAAGGCCGTTTCTGTAAGTTAAGCAGTCTCCTGAGAATATACATTGTGTTGTACTTCTCGGATACCTGTAATTGGTCTGCAGCCAATAAATACGATCTTTGACTTCACCTAGAAGACTCTGTGTTTCTGTGGGTCTGAAACAGGAAGAACTCGAAGTCTTAGGGTGTGTTCCCCTGCACCGCTGGGTTTTAAAAACCCAGTACTTCAGTTGGCGCCCAATGTGGGGCGATTTCAGCGGTACCGGTCCAAGCCAGAGGTTCGTGAGGAGCTTCGTGTGGAAATTCTGGAGGAAGGCCGCCACTTCATCGACCCCTGCATGTCGACGTGGTCCGAAAGTCTTTTCTGCGAGGTTCTCCGTGTCCCGACGGCTACGAAGGACTGCTACCCTGATTAATCGCCCTGTTTTGGACCCTTGATGATTTGGTAGAGCGAAACAATCGAGAGAGTCTTCTAGTGACGCCATCGATCATCGATACCTCAGTTAAGTATAAGTGTGGAGCGTCTCCCAGTTTGTTTGGTATCCTTCGGGAATTTGGTATCCTTCGGGATCGCTTTGATTTGGAACTTGCAAGTGCCAAAGCCAGAGGACTCGTGTATTAATCCTTTGAAGTTTGAAACTAGACTAGTGAGCAAAGATGCCTGGTTCTAGTATATTTGGTAATTGGTTTTGTTTGGGTTGTTAAAGGGATTCCCAATTGGAGGATTCGTGTCCGGTTCCTCCAATTGGAACTCCAACTTATGAGCTTTATGTAAAACATGGCGTGGACCCCATCGCATATAATGAAGTATGGATCCGATACACCAGAAAGGACGGTGTTTTGAAATGGCCCCAAAATGGTAGTTTTGATACAGATATCTTAGATAATTTGGAAGTTAAATTATTTAAAAAGAAAGCCCGGCCGGCGATGTTTGATTCTTTCCGCCTATGGCGAAAGGAAGCCAAACAGAAGGAAATTAAGCTAGCAAAAAGAAATAGGAGAGAAAAAGGTATGTCGATAATCCAAGCAGCTGTGCAATTTAAAGATAATGAGGAGGAACAAAGGAATGAGCAGATTCATAGACAGCGGAAACTAGGGATCGATAAATGTTACCCAGTTTTGCCACTCCTTCAGCAAGATGTGTTAAAAGAGGAGAAAGATCCCCTTATGTCACATTTGCTGAGTTCACCACCTCCGTATGCCCAGAGTGCTACAGCACCTCCGCAACCCTTGAATGTACAGCCTCCAGTTAATGTACCACAAGCTTTCCAGCAGCCGCCAGCTCCTCCTCAGCCGGCGCCTACTCTTGTGGCACAGCCCCATCAAGGGCCGCCGACTTTGCCGCCTGCATCCCCTTTGCCTTCTGTGCCTTTGCCTGCCCCATCAACTGCCTCCCTTGGTGCTCTTCCTGATACTGTCCTTGCATCTGCATCTACACCTACTGTGCTTCCCTCTGTCTTTCCCCCTGTTCTTGCCTCACCCTCTCCTTCTACACGACAAAGAATAGCTAGTGCAGTCACTAGTTTCATATCGCCTTTATTTGGGTCGTCTAGTGCGACCCCTGACTCAAAGCGTAAGCAGTTGCGTAGTCAGCGGCCTGGTTCTGAAGAGAAAGAAGTACTAGACCACATGGCACGTAACTGTATTGTTCATCCAACCAGGTATAATGTGGAGTCTGTCATGAGTGTCTTTCGTCAATGGGAAACACCAAAGCAAAGATATGTTTTTGAGAGAATGTGTGAATTCCTCTGTGAGGAATTGGAAGATCATGGTCTAGACTCAAGCCCGCAGGAGTTGTGTCGCTTACGGTTTGAATTTGACAAAGGCACGATTGTGGGCCCCAACGTTGATAGAGCAATTGTGACATTGTTGTCCTTCAGGAATGGGGATTGTCATCAGTCACTGTTCGAACAAGAGTTCGCTGTAGGGAAAAAGGGAAGAGTGCGACAATACCCTATGAGAGAAGTCCCTCCGGTATGGAAGGAAGCCGTTGCGGCTGATGCCGCTCGAGGTATTGCTGCTGCTCCAGCTCATTTCCAGCGTGTTTGGGTGCATGTCCCTTGGAAACGATCTGAAGTAATAGCGCTTAAACAGACATTGCCTGATCCCCGTAAAAACCCTGCAGGATATTATAAGGAGTTGTCACAGATGGCAGGATCATGTATCATGAATCTAGCTGACATAGATATGTTGTTTGGAAATGTTGTTCCACAGCCTTTGTGGGGATTGATTCGTAATGCAGATCATGCTGCAGAGTTAGGTGATACATGGGCTAATATTATTATTGCTAATGATGGACAAGATGGTGGTGCCAAGCCTGACCCTTTGGTAGCAGAACTCCCTGGTAGAATTATCACTTACATGAAGACTTTAATGCCCGCGATGCATGTGAATTGGGATAAATTGTCTGAGTGTAAGCAAAAGAAAGATGAAACAGTGTCTGATTTATTTACAAGGTTTGAAGAAACATTTATTGACCACAGTGGTCAAGATATGAGTACTGAAGGTGGCCAACGGTTATTTGTTGATAAATTTGTGCATAATTTGCTTCCCGAGTTGTGTAAGAAGTTAAAAGATTCAGAGAGTTCTTGGGCTGTTTCCTCATCAGCACAAATACTGGCTACTGCACAGTATTACGAAAATAGAGATAAGAATGAGAAAGATAAAGCAGACAAGAAAACGAAAGAGCTAAAAACAAAGGTTCTTTTACAGCAAGCTTACCCGCCACGTGGTGGCCAGAGTAATTATCAGCCACAGCCACAGTTTCAGAGAAACATGCAAAGGTACGAGTATTCTCAACCACGTGTTCCTGTAGGCCCTAATCAATGTTCATATTGCAAAGAAGAGGGTCATTTCAAGTATAGTTGTCCTATTCTGCTACAACGCGCTAATGGCGCTTTTAGCACCAGAGGTAGAGGTGGTCAACAAGCTCCTAGAGGTAGGGGACGCGGGAATGTTCCCCAGAACGCGCGCCCCCTTCCATCTCAAAATACGATTAATAGTTTTGATCAGCAAGGCAATGCAACTGGTAGGACAGCTCAGTACTATAACAATGACTATTATGCAGAGGATGAAAATGTAGAAAGTAATGATTACTAGGACAGCCATAGACAGAGAGAGGGAGTTGTTTCAGTGCCAGTGGATCAGAGTGGACCGTATGTTAAGGTAACTACAGCGGGTGTAACAGAGCCCTTTCTGCTGGACACTGGTGCTGCAAAGAGTTCAATTATGCATTCAAAACTCCCTGGCGCGCCTTTGTCTGGCGAAATGAATGTTTCAGTAGGTTTTTCTGGCGCCCCGGTTAGGAACCCGATTTCTAGTCCTATGCCCCTTTCTGTTGGACCTTGTGAGCTAAAAGCACCCCTCATCCTAACGACAGGTTGTGGTGAAAATCTGTTAGGGTTGGATTTGTTAAAAAGATTGCATGCAACGCTATATTGTTCTCCCACAGGAGTACAAGTTACATTGGGTAAGGAAGTGATTTCCCCGATGTACTTGTCAAAGAATACATTGCCACCTGAATTGTCATCCCTTCCGGATGTCCTTTGGGCTACTGGTCCCAATGATGTGGGTCTCTTGGAAATACCGCCATATGTGGTCACTTTAAAGGCCAATGTCAGATTGCCACGCATTCCCTAGTACAAGATCTCCAATGAAGGCCAGAAAGCGTTGTTAGCAATTATCAGTGATTTGATTAAAAAGGGTGTAATTGAAGAGACAAGAGGCAACGTATGCAATAGTCCTGTTTTACCTGTTTTAAAACGAACGGACCCTTCTCAGCCACCTGTTTACAGATTTGTGATTGATCTTAGAGAGGTAAATAAGATTGTTGTGCCACAGTTTCCAGTTGTCCCTGATATAACTGCCTTGTTAACTATGATTCCAGCCCCCGCTGCATGGTTCTCAGTGATTGATTTAAAGAATGCCTTCTTTAGCATCCCAATTGCAGAAGAGAGCAGGGACATTTTTGGCTTCAGTTTAGGAGGTCAAAGCTTCCGCTTTAAACGCGCTCCACAGGGCTACTGTGAAAGTCCATCAATATACAGTCAGGCTTTAAAAGCGCAGCTTGATGCACTTGTATTACCTAGTGGCGCCACCCTTATTCAGTACGTTGACGATTTACTAATCGCAGCGGATACTGAAAAGATTTGCAAAGAAGCTACATTGTCATTGTTGCGTCATTTGTCTGCCTTTCATCACAAAGTGTCTCTCTCAAAACTGCAATATTGTCGACAAGAAGTGACCTACTTAGGTCATCTCTTATCGAAGGAGGGAAGGAAACTGACCCCAGAAAGAATTCGAGCCATTGCACAATTGAGCGTGCCAAGAACACAGAGAGAAGTGCGTGCTTTCTTGGGCATTACTTCATACTGTAGGCACTGGATCCCGAGTTTTTCTTTATTGGCAAAAACTTTGTTAGCATTAACCTGTAAAAATACACCAAACCCTGTCCCATGGTCTGAAGAGTGCCAGAAAAGGTTTTGGGAATTGCGAAATGCATTATGTTCAGCTCCTGTGTTGGGTACCCCTGACTACAGCAAGCCTTTTACATTGTATGTTCATGAAAAGGAAGGTTGCGCATTATCAGTGTTAACACAGCCTTTTGGCGACAGACCGCGCCCATGCGCATATTTTTCGTCAACTTTGGACTCGGTAGCGAGGGCATTGCCAAGTTGTTTGAGAGCTACAGCCGCAGCAGCTGTGTCTATTCGACAGTCTGCTGGACTAGTGATGGATAACACATTGATTGTAATGGTTCCACATGCTGTGGACACATTGTTAAACCGGACCAAGACACAGCACTTAACTAGTGCTCGATTGTCAGGGTATGAATTGACACTGTTGGCAAACCATATACATATAAAGAGATGCAACACGTTGAATCCAGCTACATTATTGCCGATTCCAGCAGACCTAGATGAGATTGAGCAGCATGATTGTCTGTTCAGAACAGATGAAGAGACGAAAGGGAGAGTGGATCTTAAAGATACTCCCCTAACTGAGTGTGATGGTACCTTATGGGTGGATGGTTCGTGCTTCAAGCTTCCGAATGGTGATACGAATGCTGCATATGCTATCACGACTTTGCACACGATTGTTGAGACTGCACGCATACCACATAATTTGGCTGAAGCAGCAGAGTTAATTGCCCTTACAAGAGCATGCGTGTTGTCTGAAGGAATGAAGGTGAACATATATACTGACAGCCAGTACGCCTTTGGCGTGGCCCATAGTTTTGGGTGATTATGGAAAGAACGTGGGTTCCTGACTTCGCATGGAGCTAAAATTCAGAATGGTCAGTTGGTGAATGATCTCCTTGAGTCACTGACCTTACCGTTACAAGTTGCAATCATGAAATGCAGTGCGCACAAGAAGGTTACTGATGATGTTGGTCGTGGTAATGCATTTGCTGACGAAATCGCGAAAGAAACAGCAAAAGATGTGAGGACTCGAATGTATGTTGCAGGCCCCGCAAGATGGGTTGGTGATGTCGGAATGTGTGAAGACACAATAGAGAGTGTAAAGTCCCTTCAAGCTGAAGCCACAGAGAAAGAGTTGAGCAAGTGGAGAGAAGGTAAGGGTAAATTGGATGAGAATGGTTGTTGGGTTGATTTGTCAGAACATCGGCGATGGTTGTTACCTGATGCATATGTGCTTCCAGTGGTTACTATGGCACATGGAATGGCACATATCAGTGTGAAAGGAATTTGTAAGTTGTTGGCCCCAGTATGGCAGAATGCTGGAATTCCCAAGTGTGCAGAGAATGTAGTCAAGAATTGTATGGTATGTTTGAAATACAACCCTGGTAGGGGAACCCCGACTCCAGCTGCTCATTTTGCGCCTCCATCATATCCATTTTGAGGTTTTGCAGCTAGATTTTATCCACATGGAAAGGTGCAACAACTTGAAATATGTACTGGTTGTTGTTTGCGCTTTTTCAAAATGGATAGAAGCATATCCCCTAAAAGACAACACTGCTTTATCCACAGCCAAAGCCCTTGTGAAAAAATTCTTCCCTAGGTTTGGAATGCCAAGAATGGTGTGGAGTGATAATGGGAGTGAATTTGTGAGTAAAGTGATGAAGAATGTGTGTGAGGGATTAGGTATAAAGCAGAAGTTCCACGCTGCAAATCACCCCCAATCAGCTGAATTAGTAGAGTGCTACAATGGCACCTTGAAGCTTAAATTGGCCAAAATCCAGGCGAGCTCCGGTCTTAAATGGCCTGACGCTCTGCCTTTAGCACTCCTATCAACAAGAATGACTGTGCATTCACGAGTGGGACTTAGCCCATATGAGATCATTTGTGGCCGGCCAGCCAATGTAAGGGGTGTGCCAAGACCGACAAAATTCAGTGAAATCAAACATTCAGTACTACTTGACTATCTGTATGAATTGACGGCTAAATTGCGTGTTTTACACCAACAGGTGCACGATACTCTGCCCCAGGCCTCTGAAGCTCCAGGACACCCTATCGACCCTGGCTCGTGGGTGCTGGTGAAAAACTTTCAGCGAAAGAACAAAGATGAGCCCCGTTGGATCGGCCCTCACCTCGTACTTCTATCGACAAGATCAGCGGTTCGAGTGAAAGGGAAAAAGAATTGGATACACGGCGCCCACTGCAAATGGATCCCTTTGCCTCTACCATATGACCGGTGGGTCCAGGAGGGTATCACTGATTTTGAAACTGACATTGTCCCTCGTTTTGTGCCATTCAGTGATGCACGTGTAAAGGGAACGACTTCAGAACGAGAAAACGAGGATATTTTGCAGGAAGATGTGCCACCGTCAATTCGAATAGACACCACAGAGCCGGAACTCTTGTTTCAAGACCAGACAGTACCTGGCAGAAACCGCTACAACCTGAGACCAAGGCCTATGGACAAATAAAATTCCCTTCCCTTACTATTTTTTGATATTATAACTCTCCCATCTGAAGGACTTCTTGATTTTTATTTTTCGAACCACCATCCGGGTTCAGCCGCAGGGTCGCGGTGCCAAGACTTCGGGGTACAGGCCGAAGACGTTAGGTCAACGGTTCTGGTTGGTCTAGGGCGTTCCCTGGACTGACGGGCGTACCCCTTAGCAGAAGATACTCACCCGCTGAGGAAATGAACTTTAAGACGAAAATATGTAAAATAATGAAGAGCAAACGTTTTGTATTGATATGTCTGTTTATACTATGTAGTATGATGGTGTTTATTGTAGGGTTTGTATTCTTCTCCTCCCAAGTGCCAGTTGCTCCCACTATACAGCCTATACCTCCTTCTACTGCCTCCTTACACTCTTTCCACCCTCTGCCTGAACACGAACAAGCTAGACGGTCTGAGTTTGTAAATAACTCGTTTATTCAGCTCCTGCACCAGCACCAACTAGTCATGAAGACAACCAATTGCTGGGTGTGTGGGTTAATGCCACATACCATCAACAAGGGTATTCCTTATCTAGTGCTGCCGTTTAGCTATAATGGATCGTCATGGGCATTCCAGACCATGTTTCTTTTTGCATTAGACACCTACTCCCCGCGACAACCGCGTTCCATCAGACCTAGCACAAACAATAAGGCCTTAATTAAAGGAGTTGCTGATATGAGCAGAGATATCGACGCATACTCATCTATTCCCAAGGATGAATTGCGAGCTTATGTAGGTTGGAACGCGACGGGGTATAGCATTAGTCTGGGTGAAAGGCAGCGAAAAATTTCATCCCCAATTTGGGTCGTACCCCACATAGGTCGGTTCTGTTTACAAGGTAATGGCCAGAATCCAAGAGCTCAACTGGGGAAAAGTGACTGTACTGAAACGTACACTTTTCCATCACAATTTTCCCTTGCGTTTTTGGCTGCCAAGGGTACATATTTTGTTTGCAATGACCGAGCATATACATGGTTGCCCCCTGATTTCTCGGGCACATGTTATATTGCAAACTTGCTACCGCCAACATTTACTGCTGCCTCTGATTATCACAAGACCAGAGTTGTGAGAGGCGTGATTAGTCAGGAGGATACTGCCGGTCAGGAAGCAGGAGACTTCTTTTTGAGTTTCCTGCCGTTTTGGGGACCGATGGTCAATAGTAGGAACCTGAGACAACTGACTCGTGTGGTTGAATCTACTGTTAATGTAACGGCTGGTGCCCTAGGTAATTTGACAGCTGAGCTCCAAGCGGATCGCCTCATGACTTTGCAGAACCGTATGGTTCTAGACGTCATACTTGCAGACCGCGGTGGGGTATGTAAGGTCATCCAATCTAGCTGTTGCATTTTCATACCAGATAACGCTCCAACAGTTTATCAATCCATCTCCAAACTGCATAAAATATCTGAATCCATACACGTGGATAAAGGAGAGTGGTCACTGATGGGGTGGTTCTGGGAACTGATATCTGCCTGGGGTTGGAAGATTCTGATGGTCATTGGAATGATCTTAGCCATTCTTTTCCTGTTCTGTCTGTCTGTGTGTACAGTGTGCTCCTGCAATATGTGGCCTCTGTGCTACATTATGTATAAGGAAACCTGTATCGAGGGACGAGCTAAGTAATAGGATGATGCTACAGCAACATCTCCATGACTTTATGAATATAGACCTGGACTCGGATTAATATGAGTATAGTTATTGCCTATGTAAGGGCAAAAGGAGGGTCTGTGGTACTTTAAAATTTGGGACCGCGTAGGAGGCAGGGCCCTACCCTGCCTATTCCGGTATCAGCGAACCGCGAATGGCCAATGCAGTATGTACAAGTGCTTTGCATAACGTTTTATCGATAAATGCACTTCGAATACGTTATTACACGTTGACTTCGTGGGTTCCATCTTGGAGCGGTGGCCATCTTATGGTTGCCCTCACATAGGCTACACATTAGGGACAAGTACAGGCCTTGAGAACACATGTGCCTCCCATTGACTTCTCTGTGACCTGTGCGACTTGGCTCCACCGCCCCAGGTCAGTCCGGTCCCACGAGCTGCCCGTCCTACGGCCACCTGTGATTAGCATCAGGGTTTGACACACCATAAAGCCTTTTCATCCCACACGAGCCTCCGGCTAATCTCTTCCACACCTGACTCTTCCTGCTTTATGGCTTGTTTTACAAACAGGAGGTGCCCGTGTTTATTGGGGTCTGTTGATATCTGATGTGGGATCTGAGCCTCGCTGGGTAAATAATTGTGGGCTGGCCGAGCTGGAATGTGGGATGGTCATCATGACTCTGCCTTTTCGTTTGTAATGAATACATATGAATGACCATATCGTAAAACGAGGAATGTGTGCCTGAAGCATGATATTTTGTATATAAGGAGAAGGCCGTTTCTGTAAGTTAAGCAGTCTCCTGAGAACATACATTGTGTTGCCAATAAATACAATCTTTGACTTCACCTAGAAGACTCTGTGTTTCTGTGGGTCTGAAACAGGAAGAACTCGAAGTCTTAGGGTGTGTTCCCCTGCACCGCTGGGTTTTAAAAACCCAGTACTTCAACCTGCCCTATCTAAAGTGCTGGAAAAGTATTTAAATCAGCAGCTCTCCCTGTACCTTGAAACCATTAACCTGCTCCACCCTAGCCAGTCCGGCTTTAGTCGCAACTTTAGTATGGAGACGGCGTTAATGGAGGTGGCAGAATACATCACAGTCACCCTGGATGCTAGTGGGAAGGCAGTGCTGATCATGTTGGATCTGTCTGCGGCCTTTGACATGGTCCCCCACTCCAGACTTATAGTGTATCTCCAATCCATCTGGAGAGTTGGACAAGCCTTGGACTGACTCTCCTCCATTGTAAAACGTAGAGGGCAGGAGTTATGGCTCCCCCCTTCTCCTCAGGGTGCCGTGAGCTATCAGTGGGAGTTTCCCAGAGCTCGGCCCTGAGCCCAACACTATTTTTTTTTTTTTTTTTTGAAACCGTTTATTGCAATCTCAAGAATATACAAGTATGGGCCTACAACCTTCCGGCCGGCCGCTAGAATGACAGGACCATATGACATACGTTCAAAAAACTTGGCGTTGCAGAGAAGCAAAATCAGGAGGTATCAACGTCGTGGGCCACATCACTCTGACCCCACAATACGGTTTCATTTTATACAAACAACACGAAAAACCACACCCGCAAGGCAACCCGCAATCAAAAGTAACAGCACGTGCTCCCCGAATGGGGGACCCCAGCCATCCACAGGAGTCTAAAGAGGGGAAGGGGAACAGATCGAGGACTGGGGGACCTCTGTGCCCGGGGCTAAGGAAAGGAGTCAACTAAGGGGACGGGGCTGGTGAGGAAGCAGGCAGCAGTGGTGGCGCGCAGATACCCCCGCGGTAGGCGTTCCAGGGGCCCCATACTTTCACCCATGCCCCAGGCTTACCCCTCGCCACATACACCACCTTTTCTCGGAACATGCACCAATCCATGTGTTCTTTCCAGGCCGACACCGCCGGGGGCCTCTGGGATCCCCACAGTTGAGCAATGTCACGCTTAGCTATCATATATCCCAGAGTCACCCATCGCGTCTGCGGAACCGGGTAGTCAGTTGGTTCCCACACATTCAGCAGGCATCTCCTCGCTTCAGGCAGCAGCGCGACATGCGTAACCACTCGCAGGACCTCATGCACACCACGCCAGAATCGCTCCACCTTCGGGCATTCCCACAAAATATGCAAAAAAGTCGCCAAAGCACCACATCCACGCTTACACAACCCATCCTCAGCATAGCCCATACGCAGAAGCCTTGGCCCCGTCAGGTAAACCCGGTGGAGTATCTTAAGCTGGACGAAGCGAAGGCGAGCCGGTATGGCCACCTCCTTCGGAGAGGCCACCGCGGAAATCCAGTCCTCGTCGTCCAACTCCAGCCCATCGGCGACCCAAGCCTCGCGGAGGCCAGTCAGCAAGCCCGAGCGGTCATTAATCAATTTTTTGTAAATAAGGGAGATCGTGCTGTCCGGAACGTGGCCATCCAGCACTCTATCCTCCAGGGGGGAAGACTCCGGGATGGAGGCGACGTCTGGGAAGACGGAGCCCAGTGCGTGACGGACCTGCAAGTACCGAAAGTATTCACTGCCCTGCAGCTGAAACTCCGTCTGCAGCGTCTCGAATGTTTTAAAGCCCCCCCTCGTCCAGAGATCCCCCACTTTACTGATGCCTATCGTGTCCCACTTCTCGAAGCCCTTCGAGGTCCACAGGGAGCCCAATCTCTCAGACGCGTACAACGGTGATGCCCGGGTCAAACGGTCCTTCCACCCCATAGCTGCATTAGCCGCGTGCCATACTCGCACCATGACACGCGTAGGTCCCGTCAGGCGGGGGTCGGGCGCGCCAGAGTAGAGCGCTCGATTATAGTCGCCCCCAGGCAGGAGCATCTTGTCCATTTCAAATGCCGGGTTTAAGGCGGGCCCGTAAAGGCCATGATTAATTGCAGCTAGCTGGGAGGCCCAGTAATACCGTTTAATATCCGGGAGGGCAATCCCCCCGTCGTACCATGGGAGCGTCAACTTCGCCAGGGCAATACGCGGCCTCCCGTCCCAGAACAGGCGGCGCTGTAGACTCTCCACCTCACGGAAGTAGCGCGCCGGGACTAAATCCATAGTGTTCTGGAGAGCGTACAGAAAGCGTGGCAACGACATCATCTTAAACAATGCCGCCCGGCCGAGCGGCGAAAGCGGCAGGCGCCGCCAGCGCGCGACGTCCTCCTTCAAGCGCTGGAGGGGGGGAAGCAAATTCCGCTCGTAGCGGGCCTCCGGGTCCAGAGTAATATAAATACGCAGGTACCGAAACCCCTGAGAGGCAATCTGGATCGGGCAGTCCCGCGGGAGGACGGGAGCCTCCCCGGAAAGCACATGCACACATGATTTAGCCCAGTTGATGACAAGGCCTGAGTTGCGGCCGAATGAGCGCAAAACATCAACCAGGACAATCAGTGATTTACGCGGGGAGGCTAGGTACAAAAGGATATCGTCAGCGTATAGGGACACGCGGTCCTCATACTCGGGGGTCCAACGGAGACCACGGATGGAGGGGTGCCACCGCAACCACTCCGCCAGGGGTTCCAAGGCCAGCGCGAACAGGAGCGGCGACAAGGGTCAGCCCTGTCGCGTGCCCCGTCCCAGCTCGAATGGGACCGATACTCTTCCATTCACCACCACCTGCGCCAATGGGCCTGAATACAACAATTTGACCCAGCTGATGAACCCCGGGCCAAATCCAAACTTAGCCAGCATCGACCAGATGTATGGCCACTCGAGCGTGTCAAACGCCATGGTGGCGTCTAAGGACGCCAATATGGCCTGCTCCCGCACAAACGGGACACGCGCAAGCACCGCAGATTAAGGGCCGTGTTGCGATGGGGAATAAAGCCGGACTGGTCGTGGTGGACCAGATCGCCCACCACGCCGACCAGCCAGTTGGCTAGCACCTTGGCGAGGATTTTGGGGTCCGCATTCAAGAGCGAGATAGGCCGATAGGATGTAACCCGGTCTCGGGGTCTCCCTTCCTTGTGGATCACCACGATTGTAGCCAGACGCTGGTCCTGCGGGAGGGAGCCCAGCGAGTGGGCCGCCAGAAACATCGCGCGGAGGTGGGGTGCCAGTACATCCGGTCGCAGCTTATACAACTCAATAGGGATACCGTTCGGGCCCATGGCCTTGCCGGATGCGACCGAGCGTATGGCGAGGGCAATTTCGTCGGAGGTAGGAGCGGCATCTAACGACACCCTGTCCTCCACCGAAAGGGAAGGCAGTGCTATATCCCTAAGCAGGGCATGGGAATCCTCCTCCGAGCAGGGAGAAACCGGGGAATACACCTCGCGGAAATAATCCGCGAAACAAGAGACAATGTCTTCTGGCTCGGTGACACGCACACCATCCATCCTCTCAATCAGCGGGACCACACGACTCGCTCTCTCCTTTTTATCCAACCACGCAAGCAGTTTACCAGCCTTGTCACCCACATCACACAGTCGCCCCTGTTGCTCTCTCCAGAGGCCCCTGGCCGCCTCCGTGACGAGGGCCCTGTAGGCCGCCTGCTTAAGTTGTAGGACATGTAGTGCAGCATCCGTCACCCCGCCCTCTAGATCACCCTCCAATTCAGCAATTTCGGCCTCCACCCGGGTCACCTCCTCCTGCTCGCGCCTCCGGGCATGGGAGATAAAGGAGAGGGCCTCCCCTCTAAGAACTGTCTTGAAGGCTTCCCACAGGGAGATAGCCGAAGAGACGGACCCCACATTCTCATCGAAATACCGCTGCAAGGATTTAATCAAATCAGCGCGAATGGTGGGGTCGCGCAGGTACCAGGCATTGATTGGAGCTACCCTGCCCTCCCCCCTCGGGAAGACATCAACGTGCAACAGGAGCGGGGAGTGATCTGAAATACCCCGCGCCAAATGGCGCACCTCTCCCACCCTCCCAACATAGGCCGCAGGGACAAGGACATAATCAAGCCGTGAGAGGCTACCATGGGCACCCGAGTGGAAAGTGTACTGCAGCTGCGTGGGATGTTTTAAGCGCCAGCAGTCCACCAATCCCAGTGTATCTAAGAAGCCGGACAGCCACGCCTGCGCCCGGGGGAGGTCCCTAGGGGGGTGACGATCCACGGTCCCAGAAACCACCGCATTGAAGTCCCCCCCAACCACCAGAAGCCCCCCCGGGAGGTCAAGGAGGAGGCGCCCCAGGTCTGCAAAAGTGGTAGACTGTAACCCCGGTGGGACGTACACTGATACAAAGACCACTACTTTGCCCTCCATTCTCCCCACTAAGACAGGGTAGCGTCCCCTCTCATCATGGCGCACCTCGTCTATTTCCAACGGGAGTGAGTTCTTCACCATGATGCCCACCCCCCGTGAGCCCGACGTGAAGCCCGAGTGGGCCACCAAGCGATAGCCACGCCGATTCATGGCACAAAAGGAATTACCAATAAGGTGTGTCTCCTGCAGAAAGACCACATCTGGCGAAAGTCGTTTCAAATACTGCAGGACCACACCTCGCTTGATCCTATCCCCCAGTCCATTAACGTTCCAGGACAATAAAGTCAGGTCCCTACCCCCCATCACATACAGAAGCCATCATTCGTCCCCCCGAGAGCACCTTAAAAACACCAATACAATAAAGGGTTTGCCTTGCGGTAAAAACGAACAACACCCCACCCCAACCCACCCATCCCAACAGAACTCCCCCCTCCCTGCACCCCTGCATGAGCCCAAACAGCCCCCCCAAAGTGCAGTGTGCCTGTCGCCCCATGAATGATGAAACTAACTAGTCCCCCAGAGGAGGAGGGAGAGCCCCCAAGAGACCCCGTACTACCTCCACAGGAGGGGAACTTACACGAACAGTCAAAAGTGACGACAATGTTGTCCAGAGCGAGGCCTACTGTTAGTCCCTCAGTCCTGATCCGGCGAGCCCTCCCCTCCAACCGCGCCCCCCCACCCCCCCGGCCCCGATCCCCGGGCAAAGAGTCCAACCAGTCCCCGGCCGCTTCGGGACGATCAAAAAAGTGCGTGCGGCCATCCATCTCCACTCGCAGCTTAGCTGGAAAAAGCATCGCATACTTGAGGTTCAGGTCCCGTAGACGACGTTTGACTCCGAGAAAGCTCAGTCTCTGCTTCTGGACCGCTGGGGTGAAGCCAGGATAGAAGTTTACGTCCATATTGTCAAGTCTGACCGGTCCTTGTAGCCTAGAAGTCTGCAGGATAGCGTCTCTGTCCCGAAAGTTGAAAATCCGGGCAATGAGAGGCCTCGGAGGGGCTCCGGCCTTAGGTCTTCCTCCGGGAACCCTGTGGGCACGTTCCACCGCAAAGAATTACTCAGCCCCCGGGGCTGGAGATGGGTGAGAATCAGGTCCTCCACAAACAGGTCCGCCGCCGCCTCCTCACGTCCCTCCGGCACCCCGACAATGCGGACATTGTTCCTCCGGGCCCGACCCTCGGAATCCTCCAGTCGACGATCCATCAGGGCGCTCGCCTGGCCAAGCCGGCGCACCTCCTTTTGGAGGGCCGCCACGTCCGTTGTGAGGCCCGAGGTGGTGTGGGCCAAAGAATCGACCCGGTCATTGGTCTTGGATAAGTCGGCCCTCACCAGGCCAACATCCACGTGGACCGAGTCAATCTTCTGCGCAAGTGTGTCAAAGCGCTGGTCCACCGAGGCCTTCATCTCGGCGATAGCGCCCATGACATCCCGCAGGGTCAGATCCGCGGGCAGAGCAGGAGCATCAGTCGGGCTCTCAGGGGACCTACGCGGCACCTCGGGAGATCCCTTCTGGAGGGTGTAGCGGTCCATGCTGTTGGACTGATGGGCTGCGCCACGGCGGGTCGATTTCACCTTTGCCCGGTCGCCATCTTGCTTTGTGGACATGGTTTCAGTCCCCAAATCGTGCCAATCACCTCGGAAAAGGCCGACAAACCAGTTCACGGGCTCCGGGGGGGGGGCAACCACAGGTCCGCAGGACGGATCACAGCCGGCGGGCCAGCAGGGCACCCCAACGAGGCCCCACCACCGCACACCGCCCCGCAACCCAACCTCGCCTACGCAGCAAGGAGGGTGCAAAAGCGAAAGTGAAAGTGCGGGGTACGCGAGTCGCCCAGTCCTGCCCGCCGCTGTTGATCACTTTGTCTCCGGATCGCCCCGCAACTCCAATCCGGGGGGCCGGCGTGGAGAAGGCCGCAAACCTCAATCGGTGCTCCCGCCGGTGTCCGAGGTCCAATTTGGAAGCGGAAAACGGGTGACACCTCAGCTCGGGCTCACCAACACAGTCCCCTCATCTAGGACAGGATATTGTCAGGATTTATGTAGGAGGTCACGGAGGTCCTCGGGAGCCTCGCACCTACGCGGCCATCTTGGTTGCGCGCTAGGCTCCTCCTCCGAGCCCAACACTATTTAATATGTATCTCACCCCAGTAGCCCAGATGGCCGAAACCCTGGGGTCCAAAGTGATATCATATGCTAATGACACTACTCAGCTGCTGTTCTCTTGTGGTACGGGAGAAGAGATTGCATGTGAATCCATCAAAGCGTACTTTACAACTGTCTTCCACTGGATGAGCATTCACCAACTAAAATGTATTGCAGACATAACTGAAATACTATTTTTCAGTAATAATTCCCTGGAAATATAGCAGACCTGGCCTGACGATGCCCTTCCCCAGGCCCTCAGCAGGTAAGTTAAGAATTTGGTTGTCAAATTTCATAATTGTCTATCCTTCCAACCACAAATTTAATATTTGCAGGCACATGCTACCTCTTCACCAGCGCGGGGACACACTGTTCTAGTGTAACCATGCGCTTTATAAGCTTATTAATAATAATATAATAATACTGCGCACTCTAAAAATGCTCTTGCATTTTCATTTATTCTCTGCAAGAAAATCGTTGTCCAGGCACTTATAACCTTGAGACTGGACTATGGTAATGCCCTGTATGTTGGACTTCCAGAACACTGCAGCTCGCTTTCTTCTTTACCAACCTCCATGAACTCATGTGTCCGCGCACTACATGCTTTCCACTGGCACTCAATAAGGAACAGAAGTTTGTTCAAAACATTAGTTTTTGTCCACAAGGCACTTTACCATACAGGCGCAGGCTAACTCCTGACAAGAATCGGCTTTTATGCCCCATCAATAAATTTGCGGTCAGCGAACAGTTTTCAGGCTAGGATCCCTAAGATTCGCCGTGCTAGAGCTGGGGAATGTTCCTTCTCCTATTTGAGGCATTCTGCATGGAACAAGCTCCCACATGAGATACGTTCAAAGGCCCTTATCTCGGTGTTCAAAAAAGATCTGAAAAGCTAGCTTTTTAAGCAGGAATAGACAGTATGTCCATACTCTGTAAAGTAGTCAAAGAGCAAAGCACTGGGACACTCCTTGGAGTAGCCCTGGACTATACAAGTCGCCTTTAATTAATTCATTCATTCCTCCCCGCTATGGATGCGAGAGCCAATATGCCACCAATAACAGAGTCACTGTATGAGTTTTAGACAGTGGCAGGATTGAAAGTGTAGTGGACGAAATCCTGTCTTCCCTATTAGAAGAGAACTGGATCACTGACAAAATATCGAAGTTCAAAAAATCGACCTACAAAAATATCGGAGCAAGAATATCGATGTCAAGAATATCGACATCCTATCTACAACATGGTAAGTACAAAAAAATCAAGAAAAAAAATATCGATGTCAAAAATATCGTTATCAAAAATATTGTTTTTATTTTTAGTTACAAAAACAAAATATGTAAAATAAACTAAATAATACTTATAAATAAAATAAACATAGTTAAAAATATTTTATAATGTTTAAAATTAATAAGTAATATATATAATTTAATAAAACAATAATTAAACATATACATAAAATATATCATTATATAATTACTTAATCATCAGTTTTAATAATTATTTTAATAACTTATAAATTATTAAAACATGTTATAAATTACCAATACATCTATACACATAAAACAAATAAAACAATAACATAAATAACAATTAAATAATTATGTATAACAAATTTAAAAAATTTTTTTACTTTTAATATTTTTTTAATTATTTATATACTACATTAGCTAAAATAATACAGAAAATATTAAATAGCAGAGGGAATACAACTACTATTCCAACTCCAAAAAAGAACAACAGTAAGTAAAATGTTGGATAGCGTAGGGCTTAAAATTACCATTCCCACTCTAGGGAGTGCAACAGTAGGGAAAGTGTTGGATAGCGTAGGGGTATAAATTACTATTCCCACTCCAGGGAGTGCAACAGTAAGGAAAGTGTTGGATAGCGTAGGGGTAAACATTACTATTCCGACTCCAAACAGTGCAACAGTAGGGAAAGTGTTGGATAGCGTAGGGGTAAAAATTACTATTCCCACTCCAAAGAGTGCAACAGTAGGGAAAGTGTTGTTTTGCTGCAGTGTATCCAGTCCATTCAGAGGAGGACTTCAACGCCCAAGGCGCTGTGCAGCAGCACGCCAGTTTAGTCCGCGCCAGCCGGCGCATAAAAGCAGGATCAGACTCCCGCAGCGTGGGAGCCTTTGTTGTTTTGCTACTGTGTATCTAGTCCATTCAGAGGAGAACTTGAACACCCAAGGTGCTGTGTGGCAGCGCGCCGGTTTTTGTCCGCGCCAGCCAGCGCATAAAAGCAGAATAAGACACCTGCAGCGCAGGACACGCGCGGGCGCAACCGGGCCGCACCCGGGCGAAGGCCGTGCCAGAGGCCGAAGGAGGCCGGGCTGGGCAAGGCTATTAACATTTATAGGACAGGACTGGTTGCGGCCAAAGGACCCTTGCTGAATTTGATTTAATTATTAAATAACTCTACATTATTTACAAATAGCAGTAAATAATTACTAAAAACATAATTACCAATGAATAATTAATTAACAATAAATTAATAATAAATACCAATAAATAATAATTAATATATATTAATTACCAAATAATAAATATTGAACAATAACATATTTTTCATAACAAAACACATTTTAATTATTAGAAAGTAATTACCAATTAAAATAATATAGAACAATTAAATAATTGTTTATACCCAAACACAATTAAACATTAATTACCAATTAATAATTACTTATTAATATATTAATTAAAAATATAAATAAATAATATTTTTTCTGATATTTAATTACCAATTAATGATTAATCAACAATAAATTATTTTTCATAACCAAAAAAATTATCATTTGAAATAATTACCAATTAATAAGTAATGTCCAATAAATCAATTATCAATACCCAACAATAAATTTAATAATTACTTAATTAGATTTCAATTACTTCCAACACTATTCCCCTATAAACACACAACACACTCCAATAATAAAATAATACAATTAACATGATTATCAATTAATCAATTAATAAAAATTAATTACCAATTAATAAAAATTATTTACCAATTAATAATTAATTAGCAATAATATAATTATCAATAACAATAAATGAAAATCAATTATTACTTAATTACAATTAAATTACTTCCCACCCTATTCTCCTATATACCCACAACCCGCTACAGAACTTAAATGCAAAAATTAATTAAAATGTATTTATAATTCCTAAAAATTTATAATTAATTTAGTATAATTAAATTACTTCCCACCCTATTCCCCTATAAACCCACAACCCGCTACGGTACTAAAACACAAAATTGACTTAAAAAACATTATTAACATATAAAAATTGTATACATATACTTTAAAACACTTAACAAAAAACATATAACACATACACATTAAATACATATTAAAATACATAATAATTATATAAATTATATTAGTAACATCGATATAAGTACCATCGATATATTTGATATTGATATTACTAACTTCGATATTACTTACATCGATATAAAAAATCGATATTACTTACCTTAGGATCGATATTCTGTCCATCGATATTCTTAACATTGATATTCTGTCCCTTCGATATTATCAACTCGATATTAGTGTGGGTCGATATTTAATTTTCGATATTTTGACTGCACACCAAGATAACTAGATCAAAATAGGGTAGGCCAGGATTACACTTACATTAAATGAGACCCCCTCACCTTTTAGTACTTGGGAGTTAGGGTCTTCCATTCGGTCAAGGACAAAGTGAATGTTAACTGGAGGCAGTGATTGCTGGGTGTCGTTCAGTGGTGGCCTTCTGGAGAACGCTGCCTCTAAACAGTGGTGGCGTTACAAAAAACAAATGATGGACGGAATGCTGACAATGCATACATTCTCCCCCAGTCAAGAGATCTGGGTTAAATCCATCGTTCTTTTGCCCACTACACCACCCCAGTTTAGCCATGGCCATATGCAAATCAGTCTTGCCCATGTGCCTCATGGGAACAGTCCAGCCCGAACTGCCAAGCCATGTCTTCCCTGGACCGGAATCAAGCATCCTAGGACCGGTTTCTGGCTATCAGCCGTCATCAGCCAGGATAGCTTGACTCCAGTGGCGTAGTGAGCACGGGTCCCACGTCTGGGAATACCCATCCCACTTAGGGCGAAAAGCGTTACAAAAAACAAATGATGGACGGAATGCTGACAATGCATACATTCTCCCCCAGTCAAGAGATCTGGGTTAAATTCATCGTTCTTTTGCCCACTACACCACCCCAGTTTAGCCATGGCCATATGCAAATCAGTCTTGACCCTGTGCCTCATGGGAACAGTCCAGCCCGAACTGCCAAGCCATGTCTTCCCTGGACCGGAATCAAGCATCCTAGGACCGGTTTCTGGCTATCAGCCGTCATCAGCCAGGATAGCTTGACTCCAGTGGCGTAGTGAGCACGGGTCCCACGTCTGGGAATACCCATCCCACTTAGGGCGAAAAGCGTTACAAAAAACAAATGATGGACGGAATGCTGACAATGCATACATTCTCCCCCAGTCAAGAGATCTGGGTTAAATCCATCGTTATTTTGCCCACTACACCACCCCAGTTTAGCCATGGCCATATGCAAATCAGTCTTGACCCTGTGCCTCATGGGAACAGTCCAGCCCGAACTGCCCAGCCATGTCTTCCCTGGACCGGAATCAAGCATCCTAGGACCAGTTTCTGGCTATCAGCCGTCATCAGCAAGGATAGCTTGACTCCAGTGGCATAGTGAGCACGGGTCCCACGTCTGGGAATACCCATCCCACTTAGGGCGAAAAGCGTTACAAAAAACAAATGATGGACGGAATGCTGACAATGCATACATTCTCCCCCAGTCAAGAGATCTGGGTTAAATCCATCGTTCTTTTGCCCACTACACCACCCCAGTTTAGCCATGGCCATATGCAAATCAGTCTTGACCCTGTGCCTCATCAATCAATCAATCAATCAGTGACACTTATAGAGCGCGCTACATACCCGTAGGGTCTCAAGGCGCTGGGGAGGGGTGGTGCCGCTACTGCTCGAACAGCCAGGTCTTCAGCTTCTTCCTGAAGGAGAGGTGGTCTTGGGTCAGGCGCAGGTCGGACGGGAGGGAGTTCCAGGTCTTGGCGGCCAGGTAGGAGAAGGATCTTCCTCCTGTAGTCGCTCTTCGGATGCGGGGGACAGCGGCGAGGGCGTGGTTAGCTGATCGGAGGTGGCGTTTGGGAGCGTAGAAGTTGACTCGGCTGTTGAGGTAGCTCGGGCCTTGGTCGTGTAGGGCTTTGTGTGCGTGGGTGAGGAGGCGGAATGTGATTCTCTTGTTGACGGGGAGCCAGTGAAGGCCTCTCAGATGTCCGGAGATGTGGCTGGATCGTGGGATGTCGAGGATGAGTCTGGCTGAGGCGTTTTGGATCCGCTGGAGTCTCTTCTGGAGCTTGGCGGTGGTCCCGGCGTAGAGGGCGTTGCCGTAGTCCAGTCGGCTGGTGACGAGGGCCTGGGTGACGGTCTTCCTGGTCTCTGTGGGGATCCACCAGAAGATCTTCCGTAGCATGCGTAGGATGTTGAAGCACGCCGAGGAGACGCTGTTGACTTGTCTGGTCATGGAGAGGGAGGAGTCCAGGATGAAGCCCAGGTTTCGTGCATGGTCAGTTGGTTTGGGTGCGGTGCCCAGGGCGGGGGGCCTCATGGGAACAGTCCAGCCCGAACTGCCAAGCCATGTCTTCCCTGGACCGGAATCAAGCATCCTAGGACCGGTTTCTGGCTATCAGCCGTCATCAGCCACGATAGCTTGACTCCAGTGGCGTAGTGAGCACGGGTCCCACGTCTTGGAATACCCATCCCACTTAGGGCGAAAAGCGTTACAAAAAACAAATGATGGACGGAATGCTGACAATGCATACATTCTCCCCCAGTCAAGAGATCTGGGTTAAATCCATCGTTCTTTTGCCCACTACACCACCCCAGTTTAGCCATGGCCATATGCAAATCAGTCTTGACCCTGTGCCTCATGGGAACAGTCCAGCCCGAACTGCCAAGCCATGTCTTCCCTGGACCGGAATCAAGCATCCTAGGACCGGTTTCTGGCTATCAGCCGTCATCAGCCAGGATAGCTTGACTCCAGTGGCGTAGTGAGCACGGGTCCCACGTCTGGGAATACCCATCCCACTTAGGGCGAAAAGCGTTACAAAAAACAAATGATGGACGGAATGCTGACAATGCATACATTCTCCCCCAGTCAAGAGATCTGGGTTAAATCCATCGTTCTTTTGCTCACTACACCACCCCAGTTTAGCCATGGCCATATGCAAATCAGTCTTGACCCTGTGCCTCATGGGAACAGTCCAGCCCGAACTGCCAAGCCATGTCTTCCCTGGACCCGAATCAAGCATCCTAGGACCGGTTTCTGGCTATCAGCCATCATCAGCCAGGATAGCTTGACTCCAGTGGCGTAGTGAGCACGGGTCCCACGTCTGGGAATACCCATCCCACTTAGGGCGAAAAGCGTTACAAAACACAAATGATGGACGGAATGCTGACAATGCATACATTCTCCCCCAGTCAAGAGATCTGGGTTAAATCCATCGTTCTTTTGCCCACTACACCACCCCAGTTTAGCCATGGCCATATGCAAATCAGTCTTGACCCTGTGCCTCATGGGAACAGTCCAGCCCGAACTGCCAAGCCATGTCTTCCCTGGACCGGAATCAAGCATCCTAGGACCGGTTTCTGGCTATCAGCCGTCATCAGCCAGGATAGCTTGACTCCAGTGGCGTAGTGAGCACGGGTCCCACGTCTGGGAATACCCATCCCACTTAGGGCGAAAAGCGTTACAAAAAACAAATGATGGACGGAATGCTGACAATGCATACATTCTCCCCCAGTCAAGAGATCTGGGTTAAATCCATCGTTCTTTTGCCCACTACACCACCCCAGTTTAGCCATGGCCATATGCAAATCAGTCTTGACCCTGTGCCTCATGGGAACAGTCCAGCCCGAACTGCCAAGCCATGTCTTCCCTGGACCGGAATCAAGCATCCTAGGACCGGATCTCTGTACTGGGGTGAATGTATGACATTGTTCTGCATTCTGTCCATCAATTGTTGTTTTTGCATTTGTCACCCCGAGTGGGAAGGGTATGCTCAGACGTGAGTCCCTTGCTCTCCATGCCACTGGAATCAAGCTATCCTGGCTGACGAGGGCTGAAAGCCCGAAACCGGTCCTAGGATGCTTGTTTCCAGTCCAGGGAGGACCTGGCTTGGCAGTTCGGGCTGGACTGTTCCCATGGGGCACAGGGTCAAGACTGATTTGCATATGGCTGGGTTCAAACTGGAATGGCATGGTGAGCAAAAAAACGATGGATTTAGGCCCAGATCTCTGTACTGGGGCGAATGTATGACATTGTTCTGCATTCTGTCCATCAATTGTTGTTTTTGCATTTGTCACCCCGAGTGGGAAGGGTATGCTCAGACGTGAGTCCCTTGCTCTCCATGCCACTGGACTCAAGCTATCCTGGCTGACGAGGGCTGAAAGCCCGAAACCGGTCCTAGGATGCTTGTTTCCAGTCCAGGGAGGACCTGGCTTGGAAGTTCGGGCTGGACTGTTCCCATGGGGCACAGGGTCAAGACTGATTTGCATATGGCTGGGTTCAAACTGGAATGGCATGGTGAGCAAAAAAACGATGGATTTAGGCCCAGATCTCTGTACTGGGGTGAATGTATGACATTGTTCTGCATTCTGTCCATCAATTGTTTTTGCATTTGTCACCCCGAGTGGGAAGGGTATGCTCAGACGTGAGTCCCTTGCTCTCCATGCCACTGGAATCAAGCTATCCTGGCTGACGAGGGCTGAAAGCCCGAAACCGGTCCTAGGATGCTTGTTTCCAGTCCAGGGAGGACCTGGCTTGGCAGTTCGGGCTGGACTGTTCCCATGGGGCACAGGGTCAAGACTGATTTGCATATGGCTGGGTTCAAACTGGAATGGCATGGTGAGCAAAAAAACGATGGATTTAGGCCCAGATCTCTGTACTGGGGTGAATGTATGACATTGTTCTGCATTCTGTCCATCAATTGTTGTTTTTGCATTTGTCACCCCGAGTGGGAAGGGTATGCTCAGACGTGAGTCCCTTGCTCTCCATGCCACTGGAATCAAGCTATCCTGGCTGACGAGGGCTGAAAGCCCGAAACCGGTCCTAGGATGCTTGTTTCCCGTCCAGGGAGGACCTGGCTTGGCAGTTCGGGCTGGACTGTTCCCATGGGGCACAGGGTCAAGACTGATTTGCATATGGCTGGGTTCAAACTGGAATGGCATGGTGAGCAAAAAAACGATGGATTTAGGCCCAGATCTCTGTACTGGGGTGAATGTATGACATTGTTCTGCATTCTGTCCATCAATTGTTGTTTTTGCATTTGTCACCCCGAGTGGGAAGGGTATGCTCAGACGTGAGTCCCTTGCTCTCCATGCCACTGGAATCAAGCTATCCTGGCTGACGAGGGCTGAAAGCCCGAAACCGGTCCTAGGATGCTTGTTTCCAGTCCAGGGAGGACCTGGCTTGGCAGTTCGGGCTGGACTGTTCCCATGGGGCACAGGGTCAAGACTGATTTGCATATGGCTGGGTTCAAACTGGAATGGCATGGGGAGCAAAAAAACGATGGATTTAGGCCCAGATCTCTGTACTGGGGTGAATGTATGACATTGTTCTGCATTCTGTCCATCAATTGTTGTTTTTGCATTTGTCACTCCGAGTGGGAAGGGTATGCTCAGACGTGAGTCCCTTGCTCTCCATGCCACTGGAATCAAGCTATCCTGGCTGACGAGGGCTGAAAGCCCGAAACCGGTCCTAGGATGCTTGTTTCCAGTCCAGGGAGGACCTGGCTTGGCAGTTCGGGCTGGACTGTTCCCATGGGGCACAGGGTCAAGGCTGATTTGCATATGGCTGGGTTCAAACTGGAATGGCACGGTGAGCAAAAAAACGATGGATTTAGGCCCAGATCTCTGTACTGGGGTGAATGTATGACATTGTTCTGCATTCTGTCCATCAATTGTTGTTTTTGCATCTAAACAGTGGTGGAGCAGATCACATTAGCTAAAATGGTGATAAATGATTCACCTCCTTTGTTATTTTGTAAAACTCCCAAGGCTGGTGCATGGTCTGAGACCTAGAGATGTTAATGGGTGAGTTGGTGTAGAGTGCATGTCACCGAAGGCCGGTGATGGCCAACTTAAAGCTAACAGTAAACAAGACAGTTCTTGGAGCCTGGATTTTGAATTGTAATACAAGGCCTCCCAGTTGCAATGGAGTGCAGTGGGGTGCATGTTGGTGAAGTGGCAGGAACATTTCAGAGATGGGCAAACCTGAAGCCAATCTCCAGGGGGCATGTTGCAAAATTCTTTCATTATTCTGGAGCACAGTTACTTCCCAGATTGACGAGAGTATCACTGGGCTGCTGCCGTACCATGATGCAGATGACTGGAAGAGTGACATTCTTAGCCCCGCAAGTCCCACCGAAGGGGCTCCTCAAGTGCAGGATTACCATGTAACAAATTGGGAGATGGTTACCTATGAGAAATCTGTTTCGTGGGGAGTCCCTGATACAATTTCAAACAGATTATAGGCTCCATAAAGGGCTATTTCTACTGAACAGGACATTTCTGCAACTACTGTATAGCAAGTGAGAGGTTATGAACACCAAACCTCAGAACAATGTATCGCTACATCTTCTTTACAAAATGGCGGCAGTAGAACATTGATCTCTTCGCTCTGTAACATGAATGGAATGGCCCCAGATAGGATGCAGGATAAATTGCGAACAAACTCAGTTAGGGTGCTCACTGAGAAGCAGTAGTTCTGTTTACTAAATGTTCCCCACAAAGTGTAGATAAATGCAGGGCCTAGTATATCCAATTCAATTTTCTACATAGAGCATATGCAACCCTGAAGGGTACCCTTCTGTGAACTCTAATTGTCCTCACTGTGGCTGGACAAAAGCAGACTTCTGGCACATGGTATGGCATTGCCCGTGATTACAAACGATGAGGAGTGTACTACAAGCAAATTGGAAGGGGTAGGGGGCAGATAGGCCTATCTAAGGTGGAATGCTGTTAGTTAGTCCCTTTTGGTGGCAGAAGGGAGGGAGAGTGTGCACCAAATGTTTGGATCTTGCACTCCTACTAGCAAAAAGGGCAGTAGCCCTGTCATGGCAGCCCTGATTGAGGCAGTTGGATCCAGATCGAGCAACCATGTAATGGGGAGAAAGAGTAACAGTGATTGGCGTGACAGCAGTCCTTTTATGCGTCCCAACCGTACAGATCTGGGCTGCATGCACAGCAGCCAATTAGCAGCCTCTGAGATATGTTGAGGGCAGGACTAAAGCCTGAGACTCGACTAACTTCTCATTGCCTGGCCGACTTTGTGTTCACTGCTGACCCTGCCAAATGAGTTAAGGGCTAGGGAGCAAGATGGAGCCAGAGGTAATATGGATAAAGAATACCCACTTTGTGGGCACTGTAAGCACTGTGTATTCTATTGATCAAAATCTTTATATAACCAGGAGGGGGTGACATGATTCTTCAGATGCGTGTGAAAAAAGATGAGTGGGATGAAATGATTTAATGAGTAATGTAGAAAAAATTGAATATTGAGCGGCAAACACTGAGGGTTGTCTAATGTCAGTATTTCCCACATATACGTTTTAAGGAAAGGTGGGCAATTGCCCCGGGCATTCGCCTTACAAGAGGCTTCCTTGTAAAGCGACTGGGACTGTTGAAATTCTTGCCATTATAACACTGCTCATAAAAAACAGCATATTTTTCTAATTTTACAAAAAAACATGCTTAGCACAACCTATTGCCATATTTACTAAGAATTTGCAGTGGGGCAAAATGATGTAAAGCATCACAAACTCCTGCAAGAGTTTTTACATACCAGAGCAAACATTATTTTGCTCTGGAAACGTGCCCAAGAGGAATTACCGCTTTGCACTTTCTATGCCACTTTGTGGCAAGAGAGCATTACTTGGGTAAAACTTGGAGGCATTAGTGCAGCTGTCATAGTTTTTCATACAAAGTCCAATGTGACAAGATAGACAGACTTGGCTTTGCTTAAACAAATAACGTCTCCCTGAAGCAGTATTAATTTGGAGAAATGTTTTCATTTCTGCAAACATTCCATACATTGCAAGTGTGCTACACTGCACATCATATTTGCAATGTGTGAAATGTTTAAGACTGTATCTAGGCTTAGGCTTTGTACTGGAAAGAAATGTTTCCAGTACTAATCCCTATGCTAGACAGCACACACACCTCTGCACAAGGGGGCAAAGGATGTGTGTTGAGCTATGTCAATAGTTTGTGTGCAAGGCCAGGGGTGGTGTATAATATGGCTTGACACTGCTTTCTCCCCCGTAGCAACTCAAAGAGTTGCTGAATTGTGTTCTGCAAAAATAATCCTCACATTCTCAGGCAATTCAGCAATTTGATTCAAAAAAATAATCTTTCTGAATTATTTCTCTCACCGAATTTTACCCTATAGCTTAGGCTCTAGCTCATTCTCTACTTCTCTATGCGGCACGTTCTCTTCACACCTGTCTTTATCCTCTCTCTAGCTTAGCTCTCTCTATATCATCTTTGTCTACTTCACATCTCTCTCAATTTACCCAGTTGTGAGAATGTCATTCTTCTTGCCCTGATCAGCACTATTTTTTGACTAATAGTGGTGATAACTGACTCTGACTGTGCCCTGGGCTCTGCTAACCAGGCCCAGGGCCAGTGCTCTGATCAAAAGTGTATATGGTAATTAGGTGTCATTACAATTGGCACTGACAAACTACCAATAAGTCCCTAGTATATGGTAGGGCATGTAGGTTTAGAGGCCCAGCAGCTTTGAGATACTTAAGAGTGCACTGCTGTGCTGCCTGTTGTAATTTTAAGTCAGCCCTGCGTTGCAAGCTGCTTTTAAATTGAAATTACATGCAAATTCGACTTTGGATTTAAAAGTACTTCTGAAGTATTAAACTACCTTATTTTTACATATGTCACCCCTAAGATCTACCCTAGGTGCCTCCAGGGTAGGGTGGCATGTAAAAATAAGCAGGAATATTTTAAAATATATTTGATATGCGCTGGTAAAGGAAAAACTACCAATTTAGTTATTCCCCCATTGTAGCATTTTAGCTCCATAGGCTAACATGGGAATACTGTAATACAGTGTAACTATTTACAGGAGTGAGCTAAAATAATATTTCAATGACTTAAAAGATTGGTAATGATAAATCCAACAACTTTCCACTGTTGAATTTTGCATAAACAATACAGAAACGAAGTTATAGAACTTTCTTTTCTGTGAGGCCAACTCCAGCCTTCTAGCAGCCTCTCCTGATTGGCCAGCCATTAGCAGGCTTGTCCAAACTGCATTGATGAGGTAATGAGTGGCCTGGATAGAGACAGAGGCTATCTGGTGGAGGGAGATCCGCAGATGAAGAGAACAGGCCAGGAAGGGGGTGGGTAAGCAAACTGATCTTCAAAGAGAGCACCAGTAAGGAATGCCAGCACAGATTACCTCTTCTTCCTCTACCACCAGCTAGATGGGAGCCCCAGGAATGGAATTTGCAGGAGATCTGCAAGATATGTGGTATGGGAAATGAGCCACGCCAGTAGGTTGGATTAGCCAAATCTTACTCCCAAGAAGAGAAATTCTCCATCTTGAATTTTAAAGTACAGTGCTTTATGAGGCAAGAATATGCCACAGTTTCAGGGAAGCTGTCATGCTTTTGGGTGGCACCTTGTACCCCAGTGGTCAAGGGTACACCCCTGTGTGTCACCCAGGAACATTGGATAGATATGTGAGTGCTGCATAGCAACTCAGATCTGCTGCCTGAAACTACAAGGAGGAGAAAGACAGTGCTATCGGAACCCTGGCCTGCACCAAGAGGACGGCATTATGAATGACTGAACCTACTGCACACTAAGGAACTGCAGCCTTAAGGACTTTGCCTTGCTTCAAAAAGAGAAGGATTGGAAACCCAGAAACCAACAGGTTAAAAGAACTCCACCTGCATCATCTCATGTAAAAAGAACCCAAATGACCATAGACCCAACTTCTGAGGAGCAACTCAGAGACTATGGAACCTTGAGTTTTGTTTGCGGATACTCTGAAGCTTTAAAAGGAACTTGAGGAAGCACCTCCTGAAGTTTGGAGAGCTTTTGAGAACTTTTGTGAAAAAGCTCCACAAGTGTAACGACCCAACATCAAGAGTCAAGCCGACTACATGTAACCGCGAACTGCCCTGGATTTCAGGTTCGGCCCACTGAAAGCTAAGGAGCTCAAGATTTCCAGGACTGCCTGCTGGAGAGGCCCGCTCTTCATCAAGAGAAAATCCTCCAGAAAAGTTTCTAAGTGCGAAGGTAAAATTCAGATGGGGGCCTCCCACTTAGTGTATCCAAGCATGGCTCCATCACAGTCAACCTCAAACTTTGACTTTGTCCTGGTCAATCGTGACTAGATGTCCCAATTTGGTGCTATATGTTTTGAAGCACTAGAAAGTGTTTCCTCTTTTAAAAATTCATATCTCTGGTTCTGTAGATTGGATTACTGTCATTTTTGTGTCATATTAAAGATAAAAATATTTCCTATTTTTATAAATTTGTGTCTTACCTATTTAATGTAATGGTGTTTTTAAATGCTTTGCACACCTGTCTCCTAAGTTAAGCTTCCCCGCTCATTGCCAGCTACCAAGGTTTGAGCAAGAGAATAATTTATTGTAACCATGACTGGACCTTATGTTGCATTGTTGGCCTTATTGCTAGGCGTAGGTGCGTACTTACTCCTACCAATAATCCACCTTCCAACACCAATATAGGTCACTCAAAGTCAAATCTCTCTACATCTCTCTCTACCACTCTCTCACGACCATGCCCCTCTCTATCACTCACTGTGCCTTCATCTATATCTACCATGCAAGATCTCCTCTCTCCACCCCTACTCTATCTTTCTCCTCATCCATCTCATTGTAACACACTGCACTTTTTCCATCTGACCTCAATGTATCTCTACTTCATCTGAATCTTTACGTCCTCTTGCTCTCTGTACATATCTCTCCTACCTTACCTCTCAATAGCTCTCTCTCTCTGTCTCTGATCTTTGTGATCCATGTGTTTCATGTGAATGACACAACAACAGACTTCCAGATAAAGTATGGCTAAAAGCCCCTATAAGTAAATATGTTATACTCATACGTTTAGTAAAATCAAAAGGTGAAACTAATCCCAGACTTAAAAAACCCAGTCAGTTTGATGTTGCCTGCCAGTCCCTTACACTTGCTAATCCTTTATGTAATGTTTTTCTAAATCTTTACTACAAATAGATATAGAAGGTTGAGAAAATAGCTAAATACAGAGGCTTGCAAAACAGACAGACAGGTTCACAAAGGTAAACAGAGAGGGATAGATAGATAGATAGATAGATAGATAGATAGATAGATAGATAGATAGATAGATAGATAGATAGATAGATAGATAGATAGATAGATAGATAGATAGATAGATAGATAGATAGATAGATAGATAGATAGATAGATAGATAGATAGATAGATAGATAGATAGATAGATAGATAGATAGATAGATAGATAGATAGATAGATAGATAGATAGATAGATAGATAGATAGATAGATAGATAGATAGATAGATAGAATTTGGAACATCATTAGCAGATGGCAGGAACTGATAAAGCTGGAATGTGTCCTGTGCTGTGAAGCGCTCATAGAAAGCATCCTGCTACCACATCAGGTTCTAAACATTAAGGCAACGCTAAAGTAATATTTAAGTACGAACAAAACACTGGCACTGAAGGGAACTCTCTTTTACGTAGATTGTGCTCCTTGTGAAAGACCAACATGCAGTCACTCATACAGTGAATTTAGCAAGTGGCTGAAGTAGGCTAACCCACTGCCCCATTCAGTATGCTGTAATGGGCGTAAGCAAAATGTGAATGAAACCACAACAGAGCAATGGGTAAAGAGAGCTTGCTGAAATTCCCTTTAAGTAGGTATAATATACATATATTTTATGCCAAATCAAAAGGTCTTGGCTAACGCCAGACCTAAAAAGGGGGAAAAAGCATCTGTTTCATTTTGAAGATGTGTGCATGTGAGGTGTGCATGTCTTCAAAATAACATGGGTTACCTCATCCACTTCTTTTTTTATATATAATTCTTTAGTCGTGCTACAGAGCATTGGGGATGCTGTACAACATGGCTACAAACCACTGGCAAAGCCAAAACGTTCCAAAGGCGAGACCTATTGGCTTTGCCAATACTTGTTTATTTTGATCACTAGCAATAAAGTCATCCTATTATAAAGTAACCCCGCCCATCACAACAGAGAAGCCACCCCTGCGTGGAATACAGATTCTTCTCCTTTGTCTGTCTGGGGCCAGTCTTTGCAGCCTTTCCTTTTGTGCTTCCACACCCTTGCTGAAAGTAAATGGGGCCTGGTCACAGTCAGGAACTGGCACATAAAGACAAAATCAGAGCTTGCTGGAATTAAAAAGCAGATCTACCTGGTGCAGGACATAATGGGTCTCTCACTCCTGTGGGCCTCTATGCAGTGCACCGGCAGCACCAGTGGCAGCTACGCCCCTGCCCCCTCAACTCTAGCTCATGTCTATCACAACTGCACATCTCCCTCACTATCTCGACTCACTATAGCCCTCCTCTTCCTCTCTCACTACATACCTTCTCAATTCCCTTCACCATTATTTCCCTACTTTACCTCTACACCTGATCTTTCTCTTGTTCTTCGTCTGTTCCCTTTCCTACACCTCTCTAAATATTTTACTCTTTTCTGGCTAGCTTTTTTTCTTTACCGCTACCCCTTTTTCCCTACCATAAAAACTTCTGGCTCTATCGCTCTTTCCGTTACTCTCTCTTATGCAAATTCATGTCTCTTTGGATCTCCTTCACCATTTAAATTCAAACCCTCCAAATCCTCTTTTGCTTCTCAAACTCTATTCTTATTCATCTCTCTACCTGACCATCTCTTTCTCTGATTTATCTGACAGTTCTCTACCTCGATGTAAACCTCACACATCAGTTTCAATATTTCCCATGTCCCTCAGCTAATTTTATTTGCTCTACACACTACATTTCACTTTCCACTCTTCACCCCTCCCTCTACCTATCTGTCTTCCCCACAACTCTCTATACCTGACCCATTATTCGATACCTCTTCTCATTTGCTCTCTCTCTACCAGGCATCTCTTGGCTTTTCCTCAAACCTCTTGGCCTACTTCTACCTCTTACTTCATTTATCTGTCTCAAATTCACCACTTTTTCTACAATATATCACTCTGAACTCATGCCTCGGACTACCATACTCCTCTGTCTCTCTCAACATTTCAATCTTCTGACCTCTGTTTCTCTCCACTTGCCTAACTCTCTTTAACTACCTACATTGCCCTCTTTCTACCCTTCCTTATCTTTCCTTCTGGCTACCTCACCATTCTCTATTTACTTTACTTCTCTTTCTGCCTTTCATTTCTTTCTACATCATCTCTGTCCATAACCCCTTCTTCTTTTTCTTCACTTTACTGAACTTTATGTCCTTGTCCATCTCTTTTATCCTACACCATGCCATTTCTCTTAACAGGGTCACAAGGAAACCATCTAGCCAGAGAGGTGCACCCAGATAAAGAGGAGAAGAAGGTCAAGGCAGGAGAATATGTTAGGAGAATGTTACTAGATTTTAAACAATGGAATGATGAATTCAGAGTGGCCCTTTGATTTTCACTGTTGCAGTAAGAATGCCAATAGTGAAGAGGATATATTGGTGGTTGCAAATATTCTGCAAATAAAGCTGCAATGTCAACCTCTATGTGCCTATGTTTTAATTTAATATCATGCACTAGTCCCTTAAGCACCAGTAAGTCACTCTTAGCGTGTTTTTCCTACAGTGGAAGTAACAAGTGGGTTAGACACTGAATTTCACATAAAATGTTTTTGTTGCAACTAAATCAATCTAGATACAAATTAAACTACAAATGACTTTGGCATTGGTAGTCCAAGATTTCTTTTGGTACTATTGGGCTGAGGACACAAAATAGTTGCGCTTTTAGCTGTTTTTGTTTCCCCCTTCCTCCTCATTTCTGAAGGTTTAACATATAATTCACATTCTTTGAAGGAGTGAATCAGCAGAAATTGTGTAATAATTCTAAGTTGGTCAAGAGAGGAGCACCAAAATACATCTTTTTAGAGCCCCTTAAATGCTTAAGATGACACTTGTTTTCCATTTACACAAGCCATTAGGGTTATCTTATTCTAAATCTTAACATAAACCATGGACAAGGCACAGGAACCTTTGAGTCATAACTAAGATTTATTTGAACACACTTACTTTAACACTAGATCATCAAGGTTACTCACTCCGTGAGCTGTTATGCTTTACACCAAAACCAGTGGCTGATCCTCCCTTTGGAGAAAGAGCTAGACCCCTGATATTGAACTTTTAGCACGTGGATGCTGTTGGGCAGGTTTCTAGGTTTTGGCACAACTCAGCAAAGCAACCAAAGTTGCTGAGCTGTGGGGCATCACAGTGCGATAGAAAAAAAGCACAAAATATACTAAGATATGATGCTATTTTACTTTCACCCTGCTCTGGTGCACTTTAGGGAGTCATGAACCAACCCATACACCTGGGGTCTTCAAACTAGAGGGTGGGTTCCTCTATGAGGCTTCAAGTGATCCCAGAGGGGCGCCAGGCTCTAGCCAAAAGAAGCAATATGCTGACAACAGTTCTTTGTTTTCAGTGGAAAAAAATGAGTGGCAGTAAGGCGCTCTGTGATGGGCATCACAAACATCTTTTGTCATTTATATCCTCACTGGGAGAAGGTGTCAAAAGGGTAGGGACTCTAAACTATTCTTTAAAACTCCCACCCCCGTTTCTAATGATCAATCTGTGGAAACTTTTACACGTTAGTAAGGCCTGCCTGACCAGAATAGTATGGCAATCATGTATTTGATTGAATTTTCTAAAATGGTAACAGAGTTTAATTGAAATGTTTAAATAAGTCTAGACATATTTAAATATTGCCAGTTTAATAGAATTGTGAAACATTTTGAGGGGGAGGACTGATCTTTTTTTTTTCACTGGGGGAGGCGCGGCATATAAAAGTTTGAAGATCACTGGCATACATCCTTGTACCATAGTGCTTGTGCATTCTGTCATGCATAGGTTTTGCACTGAAAAAGCAAACTTTCAGTAAAACAAAACCTATACTTTATTACTTTTCTCACTTTGTATATGTGCTCTACAGTGCAGCACACATGCAAAGTTGGAAAAATGTGGATACATAAAGTTGCTCCACTGTTATGCCTGCCTCAAGGAGACTTAGGGGTCTATTAGAATGGCGGTCGGAAAATCACTCCGACCGCCATGGTAGCGGGAAAACACCGCCCACTAGGACCGCTGCATAACCGCCGGTCCAATTTGGATGCTCCGCAGTCTAAATCCGACCACAGCGGTATGATCGCGGCATTTAACATAGCGGCGGTTGCTGCTGCCATCAGCACCGCTGCGATGTCCAAAAAAAATGTCCAGCATATCCCTGCACTGCGTGGCATGCACTGCACAGTGCATGCCACCTGGTACAGGGCCATGTAGGGGGGTACCATGGGTACTTTGCCAGTGCACCCACACCCCCCCAAACACATTGGGGGCCCCCGGAGACATTCTCCACATGCATTTCCATGGTGGTTCCACCGCCATGGAAAGGCTGGCTACCGCTGGAATTATAATCATGCCGGCAGAGCCTGGCCCTGCACTGGCCCCATTTTAGCGGTCCAGCTCCGTCTGCCAGGCAAGCGTGTGGACTGCTACCGGCCGAAAAGTGGCGGGCAGAAAATCTCACCGCCAAGTCGTCACCGCCATGCTAATGGGACCGGCGGTTTTCTGGGTTGCGATCGCGGTTGCCACTGCCGGCCCTGCGACAGCCAATCCGACCGCCATCCTAATAGACCCCTAAATTTTGTGGTGCAAATAGCTATCTACCAAGGTTAGTAGATAAGTATTTGCATCAAAAACTATGGTTAGGTGCACTGGAATGCCTTTTTACCACCCATTATACACCCTGAAAGGAAAGCAAAATAGTGCATAGAGCAACTTTGCATTACTCTGGCCAACTTTCGAAAGCATTGAAAAGTAAATCCCGCCACAACACTTTTGGAATGCAAACCTGGCACAAAGTGTACGTAAATCTGGCCCTTTGTTTTTATTGCACTTATGGTTGCTGTTGCTCTTAGGCTAAGCTAATTTCTCCCTGGATAACTTCAGTGGGTTCAGAATATGTCAACCAAGTCTTTTGTAGGCACCCACAATGCTCTCTGTATGTCAATAAACAGTCCAATTGGAAATGTTATGTTTGTTCTTTATGGTGCTTCAGGTCCAAGAATATCATTTTTTGAAGGGAAAAACTGGGCGTTATCGTCAAGCACACACACCCTCAACCCATTTTGCATTGGCCAGGACACTGGCACACAGACTATCTTCATTTTAGAGCAACTAGGTGAAGGTGTGAAGCGGTGCAAGACATAGGAGTGCCCCATTGTAACTTATACCTGTGCAGCGATTAGGTTAACATTTTGAGAATCAATTTATGGCCTTTCTATAGGGCTAAAGTTATCTTTGTTTTTGACTCTTGTCAAAAATTATTCCCTGGTTATACACTGAAGGAACTCTTGGGGTTCAACTGGCCATTGAAACCAAGGCCTTACTCTGTGGAGTTGTGAATGAGAACATTTGGGGTGGGGGTGGTGTGAAAGGATGGCAAACACCTAAAGTTAAGCATTCACCTGGCTCTGTGGGCCCTTGTGAGTTGACTTCTGGGGTTCGGTGGCAGGCACTAAAGTGGGTGATGGAAGAAGAGATAGACTTTTCATTCTTCACTGTCTTGTTTCTTATATTGGTCCTTGAGGTGTCACTGTAGCTTTGGTAGTTCTTCTTTCCAAGGTCTGTGTCCTTCCATCTGGGTGCGTTCAGGTATTCCATTGCAGTAGCCGCAGCATGCTGTAGAGAGAAAAGACATGCTTGTGAGCAGTGTTCTGTGAATTTAAAACCAAATAGATTTCATTCCAACTATAATAAGGGTTAATAGCTGATCTTTTTTCTAGACAACACCTCTTCAGATGATTATATTTCATACTGGGGGCTAATTTACAAGCCAATTGCGCTGCCGGTGCGTCCCTTTTTTGGACACACTGGCAGCGCAGTGTGCCTGCCCATATTTCCAAAGCCACATAAAGCCACTGTTGGACTTGGCCCTTTTTGGCAGGCTCACTCCTGAATTTTTTTTGCCTTAAGCTCTGACATGGTGGTAGTGATTTTAGGCCTCTGCGCACTTTAGCACTGTGGCCCAGTGTAAAGTGCTTGCGCGCTCTGAGTGCGTGTGGTGAGATTGGCCTGCCCTCCCATAGGAATGCATGGGGGATATGTGTGTCCATGGTAATTCCTGGTGTGAGAGGAGTGCAGGGTCGAGTTTAGTATGTGCGAACTCATGAGAATAAATGCTGCGCAATGGTGTGCGCAGATTTACGGTGACTGGTGGAGAAAAGCCACTTTTAGAAGTTGGCATTTCTGTGTGCTGTGTGCCTGCCTGCCTGATGTGAATGGCATGTCTGGCTTGTGATTGACAGGAGCTGAAATGTGTGGGTGGCTCCAGGAGCCAGGGGGAGTCAGCCCAGTGGTGAATAGAGAGATCTGCATGCAGATGGGAGGGAGGAGTTGCACCTGGGACCTGAATCGGACTGCGCCTTCCTTCCACAATGCTGGCGCCGCCCCCTGTGGTGCGTCTGATCCCTGAGCCCCCACCTGACAAAGGAGAGAGGAGCTGAGCAAAACAAAGTGCTCCAAAGATCCCCCAAACCAGTTCTGACTGGTATCCCCAAGCCCTGTGCTGTAACACAAAGGGAAAAGTGGTATAAATATAGGGGCTGTGACTCCATGAAAATGTTCAGTGTACCTGTTCTGTTCCTGATGGAGGGGGGCTTGCTGCTGCTGGGGCCCAGGAGGGACCGCCATGGGGGCTGCCTTCCTGCTGGAGGGCCCTGTGTGCTGGTCCCTGGGCCCTGCATTGTCCCTGGATGCCTAAAGGACTCTTGGGACCTTTTGCTTTATTCTCTTTATCCCTAAGGACTGATGCCTTTTACTTAGGGACCTGTGCCTGCTACTGGAGCTGTGGCTCCTTAGCGCCTTGTGAGTGCTTTATTTTCATTTCTCCAGTAGTGTTTTGATTTGAAGAGCGCTTTATTTGGAGGGGAAACACTTAGGTTGCCCTTTGCAGCGTAGGGCTTCGAGCGCCTTCGGGGGAATCCCGACATAGGGAGTCCCCCGCAATTCTGATTTCCTCGAGGGAGCCTACCCCTCATTGCCACCTTATTCTTTATACCTAATGCGGGTGTCCACCCCGGTTGTACTTTGTCCCACGAAGGAATCACGGCCGCTAAAAATTCTCTTCCGGGCCGCTGCCCAGCGCGACCTAGAAGGCAGAGGAGGTGGTGTCCCGGTGGGCGGGGCTTCCAAGACAAAGAGCTCGGCGCGATGGAGGAACGTGGGGCTCCCATGCGTGAGGGAGAGCCCCGTGGTGGCGGCCGAAGCAAAGAAGAGTCCTGGGTCCCAGAAGGGGGCCCGGGTGAAGTAGAGATGCAGCCAAAGGCAGCGCGGGGCTCCCATGAGGGAAGCGAAGCCTCGTGCCGCGAGAGGAGTCCCCGCCAGGAGAGCCGGTGAGTGGAGCTGGCTGGGGGAGCAAAGTCGAGGCACCTCGCCGGTTCCTCTTTCCCGAGCAGCCCCGCTTGACAGAGGGCTGCTCCAATGTGGGGCACAGTTGTTTCCTGAGCCTGCGTGGCTCCAACGGGGCATGATGGTTTTCGAGCCCCATGTGGCTCCAACGATGGGCTTAATCATTTTAAAAGGGCCCAGAGGGGCCCAGGTTTTCTTCCCCCTTTGTGTGGCCAGTCCTCCACAGCTGCCCCGTCTGCTAGAGGGCAGCTGCAACGTTGAGGGGAGTAAGGTCCCCAGATCGGGGCACATTGTCGGTGCTCCTGCCAGTGGGCACATTTGTTTTCAGGGCACAGTCGGTGCCAGCGCCCCTCATTTGATATTCCCAGCTGCGCAGCACTTAGTGCCAGCTGCGACGTTTAGGCACAGTTATTTGGGGGCATTCTTTTGCGAGCGTTAGGAGTGAGATGCACTCCTTTGCCATAGCACAATGGCGCGCTTTCTGTTCTGCTGCAATGGCAGCCGCCCTGACATTCTGGACACAGGGCATTTGAGCCCCTTGGAGATGGCCAGTTGGCCAAGGGGACTGTTAGCTTTATAGGGCGCCAGGCCCTAAGGTGATTATGTGGTGCTAGGAAATGTAATGTATGTACTATGTTTTATGTACCCTGCTTTGATACCTCTAAATGTAGTTTTATGTATGAGGTTGTTTTGCCTAGTATGGTTTATACTCGTGAGAATATGTTTGTGAGAATTTGGCCTGGCATATGCTGTCTCCTAGTTATAGGGGACACCTTGCACCAGTCCAATTCGACTCTTATTGATGATAGGTTTAAGACAACCATTAAAGAAAGCTATCCTAGTGGTAGCTGTGGAGAGCAGCCTTCAGGCTAAGTCTTGAAGGAGTGTTAAACTTATTGTTTTACCATAGATAACCTCTTGAATAACCAAATGAAAGAGTAGCCCACACAGGTATATATATAAAATATATGTATTTATTCTAGACAGAATCCCACAATCTCTTTATGAGGCTAGTGGCAAAGTTACAATTCAAACAAGCATTTATAAACACAATAAATAGCACAGGAATCACAGGGCCCCGGGGGGGACCAAACCATATATCAAAAAAGTGGTATAAGAACCACGACAATTCTACAGACAATGCCTAGGGCATTTAGGATCGCTGGTCCCTTAAGAATCCACCCCAGGCTATGAGGAAGGGGACCCACGGGAGGCGCGTGCAGTGGAAATAGCTGCTATCGGGATCTCTATTAAAGCCTATGGAGAATGTCGCAGTTTGATTTACACAGATTAAAGTCACTTCTAGCAGGAGTACAAAGTTAAGACTTTAGACTTAAGCTTTTGAGGATCCCACTACCACGAGAGTACTGAGGTACCACTGTTACCTGCCCCAGGGAAGCCGGGTGCATAGGTCGTTTTCGATGTCGGGTCGCAGGCTAATTTTCAATGGGAAAATGTTCAAAAGTGCTCCTAGCCAAAAGCGTCGATGATGCCGTGAAGATTGAAGTTGTAGAAGTTGAAGAGAAGAACCTGAAAGCAGAGGGGACAGAGTCTGGGTCACGGCACAGTGACCAGGGAGCTCAAAGCAAAGAGCCCTTCAATGTCGGGTGCTTCAAGTGGAAAGAGGTGTAGCTTGGATCTGCAGCCACGGGCTCCGGGAGGCTTCAAGGAAGGCCAGCTTCTGGAGGGCGACTGTCCCACATCAGATGAGGGTCGCTGCGGTGTTAGTGTCCAGAATGGATCCACTAAGCCTTGGCAACCGCAACCCACACAAGATAAACAAATCAGCTATTGGTGCAAACCCACAAGGTCTGTGAGAGGTCTCCTTTGGAGAGACTGTAGAGCAGGCCTGGAGCACTCAGGGGAACTCTTAGTTGTCCAGATTGTCCTCCGCTAGGGCCCACAAGTTGAGAGACAAGGGACCGCAGAAGGCAGCAAAATGGAGTGCGTAAAAGGGAGCCCACGGGCCACCGTAGGGGGCTAGGGTGCTGGTCTTTGGCACAAAGGCTGCTTGGTGGTTGGCTCAATAATGGGCCAAAGCACAACTTCCCCACTGGTCAGGATCGTGTGCTACGCAAGAAGTGGCTGGTGTCCTGGGGTATTGGGAATCTCGGCACCCACGCGATCCACGGTACTCAGGTTTGCTGAGCACGCTCACTAGCCTCTGGGATGCTTTGGAAACCCACCTCAAGGGTGCTGGAAGTTGTCGAAGTCCATAGGAGCAGCGAGGATCCAACCGGGTCACTTGCAGTGTTTCAGGTACCTGCCAAGCAGGGGGGTAACTCCTTTACCCCAAGGGAGATTTCTTCCGTCAGCTGGGCAGCAGCAAGTCGAAGGTCAAGACTATAAAGTTCAAGAGTAATCTGAGGCTCTGGGGCCACGTTATTCACCTTTATCCCCAAGATTAGGGGAGTGTCCAGAGTAGTGTCCACCAATGAGTGGTGAGGCGGTAAAGGGTGGCTACACCCTCTCCCCTTTGTGTGTTTCCCGCCTGGGCATGGGGCAGGATGCCCCTGAACTGGTTCCAAGCGGTGTTTGCAGAATGCAGGCGCTGTAGCTGCCTACGTGCAACTCTGAAAGGACATTTGGTGCACCCACCCTGTTCCAATCCACATTATCCTGTCTGGGGAGATGCTAGCACCTCCCTGCCACAGGAGCCCTATTGTCCAACTCGTGAGGCTGGGATTTTCCCCAGCAACAGCCAGCCAGGGTCGTGTAGGTGGCGGGCAGTAGCCATTTTGTACTACTTGTGCACTTTTAAATTGGTGTCTAAATTCTGCCGCTTTTCCCATATCGCCCCTCTAGCAGGGGGGAATCGTACCCTCATGCCCATGGCTGGACTGGGGGTAAGATTCCTACATGTTTGACACCAAACACGATATGGTTCTGTGTAGCCATTCTCAAGTTATCGCGTTATCACAATAGACTTATAATGCGGTTAAGAGTATATGGTATGGCTACACTACAAACAACCCAGCAATGATTTTACGAAGGTTGCAGAGGCCCTACTCACATAGGGGTCCCCCCTCACACATACCTCAGCACCCTGCCTTGTAGGATTAGCAAGGCCTGCTATAGGGGTGACCTATGAGAGTATATGTGTTGTAATGGGGTGGGATATAGGGTACCTATACCCCTGTAAGGGGTGCTAGCACCACCTTACCCAGACTACAGTAGTGGTCTGGTGGTGTCAGTTTGTATGGCTGTCCCAGGGTGGCACAATAAGTGCTGCAGCCCTGGTAGGCCTACTGAGGGACCCATGCCCTGGGTACCTAGGGTACCATTTACAAGGGACTGTCAGGGCATCCTCAGCATCCAATTGGTTTGTACCTAGGGTACTCACATTGTTTAACAGAGGAAGCAGATAGGCTGGGGTCCAGGATAGCAGGGCCACAGCCTGACTAGAGTCATAAAACAGCAAAAACATCAGCAAAAAGTTGGGGGCAACTATGCAGTCGATGCCACTCTCCTACATAACCCCCCACCCCCAAATGCAGGGACATTAAACTAACCTCGACCAGTTGAGTCTTCATGTTCTAAGTGGAAATATCTGGAGAGGCCATCTGCATTGGCATGGTTGCTCCCAGGTCTATGTTCCACCGTATAGTCCATCCCCTGTAGGGAAATGGACCACCTGAGTAGTTTGGGGTTTTCACCCTTCATGTGTTTTAGCCATAGGAGGGGCTTATGGTCTGTTTGAACAATGAAGTTAGTGCCTAACAAGTATGGCCTCAGCTTCTTCAAGGCCCAGACCACAGCAAAGGCCTCCCTCTCTATAGCTGACCAACGTTTCTCTCTGGGGGTCAACCTACTGCTAATAAAAGCTACTGGTTGATCCTGGCCCTCCTCATTCAGTTGTGATAACACAGCACCTACCCCCACCTCTGAAGCATCAGTTTGAACTATGAATTCTTTGGAGTAGTTGGGGCTTTGGAGCACTGGAGCAGAGCACATTGCCTGTTTTAGGTCATCAAAAGCTTTCTGACAGCTGACAGTCCACTGAACCTTTTTGGGCATCCTCTTAGAGGTGAGGTCATTCAAGGGGGTCACAATGGATCCATATCCCTTTACAAACCTCCTATAATAACCAGTCAGGCCCAAGAAAGCTCGAACCTGAGTCTGGGTGGTTGGAGCAACCCAGTCCACTATGGTCTGGATTTTGCTCTGTAGTGGTTGAACCTGGCCTCCACCTACAAGGTGACCCAGGTACACAACCTGACTCTGCCCTATCTGGCAATTGGTAGCCTTGATAGTGAGCCCAGCCTTTTGCAGGGCTTCCAAAACGTTCCTCAGGTGGATCAGGTGATCTTCCCAGGTGGAGCTAAAGACAGCAGTATCATCTAGATATGCTGCACTAAAGTCTTCCATGCCTGAGAGGACTTGGTTCACCAACCTTTGAAAAGTGGCAGGTGCATTTTTCAAACCAAAGGGCATCACAATAAATTGATAATGCCCACTAGGGGTAGAAAATGCAGTTTTGGCTTTTGCAGACTCAGCTAACCTTATCTGCCAGTAGCCAGCTGTCAGATCAAATATGCTCAGATATTTGGCTGAGGCCAATCTATCTATGAGCTCATCTGCTCTGGGAATTGGGTAAGCATCAGTCTTAGTGACTGCATTGAGTCCCCTGTAGTCGACACAGAACCTCATCTCTCTCTTACCATCCTGGCTGTGAGGTTCTGGTACTAGGACTACTGGGCTAGCCCAAGGGCTATCTGAGGGCTCAATCACTCCCAACTCCAACATCTTTTGGACTTCTGCCCTTATGCAGTCCCTGACATGGTCAGGTTGCCTGTAGATTTTATTCTTGACAGGCAGACTGTCCCTAGTGTCCACTTCATGAGTGCACCAGGGGGTCTGACTTGGAGTCAGAGAAAACATATGTCTGTAAGACTGAAGAACTTATCTAAAGTCAGCTTTCTGCTGGTCAGTGAGGCTGCCTGCCAAGGCTACTCCATCAACTGACCCATCGTCAGGGTTCTGAGAGAGCAGGTCTGGGAGAGGGTCACTCTCTTCCTCCTGTCCATCATCTGTTGCCATGAGCAAGCCCATGTCAGCCCTGTCCACATATGCTTTCAACCTATTGACATGAAGTTCCCTGTGGGGACTTCTGGGAGTGCCAAGGTCTACCAAGTAGGTAACCTCTCCCTTTTTCTCCAAAATGGTATGGGGTCCACTCCTCTTATCTTGGAGAGCTGCTGGGGCCACTGGCTCCAACACCCATACCTTCTGCCCTGGCTGGTATACCACCACAACAGCCTTTTGGTCATGCCAGGCTTTCTGTAATTCCTGACTTACCTCCAGGTTTTTAGTTGCCTTCTTCATGTACTCAGCCATCCTGGAGCGGAGACCAAGTACATAGTCCACAATATCCTGTTTAGGGGGTTTGAGAGGTTGCTCCCATCCCTCCTTCACTAGACAAAGTGGCCCTCTAACAGGATGGCCAAACAAAAGTTCAAAGGGGCTATAACCAACCCCCTTTTTTGGCACCTCCCTGTATGCAAAGAGAAGGCAGGGCAGAAGAACATCCCATTTTCGCCTAAGCTTTTCTGGGAGCCCTTTGATCATACCCTTTAAGGTCTTGTTGAATCTCTCAACATGGCCATTGCATTGAGGATGGTAAGGGGTGGTGAACTTATAGTTAACCCCACACTCCTTCCACATTGCCTTCAGGTAACTACTCATAACGTTTGTACCTCTGTCAGACAATACCTCCTTAGGAAAACCCACCCTGGAAAAGACTCCCAGGAGGGCCCTTGCCACCACAGGTGCTGTGATGGTCCTAAGTGGAATAGCTTCTGGGTATCTAGTGGCATGATCCACTACCACTAGAATGAACCTGTGCCCAGATGCTGTTGGTGGGTCTAGGAGACCAACAATGTCAATCCCCACCCGCTCAAAGGGCACCCCCACCACAGGCAATGGTATCAGGGGGGCCTTTGTGGATTTACCTGCCTTGCCACTGGCCTGGCAGGTAATGCAAGAGCTGCAAAAGCTCTTACAGTCTTCACTCATCTGGGGCCAATGAAAGTGAGGGACAATTCTGTCCCGAATCTTGTTTTGGCCCAGGTGTCCTGCTAAGGGAATATCATGGTCCAGCGTGAGCAGGAAGCCCCTAAACCTTTGAGGTATGATCAACCTCCTGGCTGCACCAGGCTTGGGGTCTCGACCCTCAGAGTAAAGGAGCCCTTCATCCCAATTAATCTTATGGGTCCCACTGGCATTCCCTACAGCCTCAGCAGCAGCTTGCTGTCTGAGGGGTTCAAGAGTGGGGCAGCTCTGCTGCTCCAGGCTCAAGTCTGCCCTAGAAGGTCCCCCTGCCCCCAAGAACTCAACCTGATCAGGTTCCAGTTCCTCTGGGGCAGTTCCTTCTTCAGGAGATAGATCCTCTTCTGCTAAAAGAGTCTCTACAGACTGATCCTGGGGGGAAGGCTCTGCCTTACCCCTGCTACTCCTCCTCTTGGAAGGTCCTTGGTCCATTTTTCCAGGATCCAAGGCCTGTTCAGTTCCTGTCAGCTTTGCTTTTGACCTTGTCAGGGCAAACTCTTCTGCTGGTATACCCAACATTGCTGCATGGGTACTTAGCTCCGCCTCAGCCCATGCTGAGGTCTCCAAATCATTCCCTAGTAAACATTCAACAGGTAGGTCTGCACTCACCACAACTTTCTTGAGGCCAGTTACCCCTCCCCAGGAGAAGTTCACAACTGCTAGAGCATGTTCAGTACTAACGTTGCTTGCATTGGTCACTTGGTAAATTTCCCCAAGTATGATCTGGTTAGGGTCCACAAGGTCCTTAGTCACCATGGTGACACTGGCCCCTGTATCCCTGTAAGCTAGTGACTCCCTTCCATTTATTTTTGGCTGTTGTCTGTATTTGCCCAGACCACTGGGGCTCACAAACAGGGACAGGTCCCCATCACAAACTAGAACAACCTGAGTAGGAGTTCTGACTAGGCCAGAGTCCTCTCCAGATCCCAGGGTCAACCCTACTATGCCCTTGTTCTGTGTACCACCACCTATGGTTGCACTAGGGGGAGCAGCTGCCTTAGGGGCAGGTGGAGTTGTACTTGTGGAGTCTTTGGCCTTATTACAATCTGAAGTCCAATGGGTCTTCTGCTTACAGAACGTACACCATGGCTTCCTTGGTTGCTTAGTTTTAGTAGCTTGGGTATTATCAGATGCAGATTTTTTGGGGCCTGTTGAAGACTGCTGGTCTTTTCCCTTTTCCCCACCCTTCTCAGAGTTCTTGGCATCTTCCTTTTTAGTTGCACCACCCAAGGGCTGGACCTTCTGCTTAATCCTGTTTCTGACCCATTTGTCTGCCTTCTTTGCCAATTCTTGGAGAGAGGTCAGATCTGAGTCCACCAGGTGCTGATGTAAGAGCTGGTTCTGACAATTATTAAGAATCTGCTCCCTCATTATGAGATTATACAATCATTGGTAATCATTTACCTTACTGCCAATTAACCAACCTTCCAGTGCCTTGGTAGCACAATCAACAAAATCTACCCAGTCTTGATTCTGTGCTTTTTGGGTGTCTCTGAACTTAAGTCTGTATTGATCAGTGGTTAAGCCAAACCCATCTATTAAAGCATCTCTGAAGATATAATAATCAGCTGCACCCTCTTCTCTTACAGAGAGGAGCTTGTATCTACCTTTGTCTGCAAAGGAGAGCCACGGGATGCTGCCCACTGCTCTACTGGGACCCTTTGTACTTTACAGGCCCTCTCAAGAGCAGAGATCCATTTGTGGATGTCATCCCCTGTATGATAGGGGGGCACAATCTTGTGGAGGCTCCTATTGTCAGGGACTTTCTCTCTAACTCTAGGGGTTTCATTACTGCCACCAGGGGTCTCTAGACTCCACGTTCTTGAAGCTTTCTGAAGCTCCAGGGCCTCCCTGTCCAATGCTAACTGTTCTCTCCTGAGCTGTAGCTTTGCCTGCTCAAACTGGAGCAATCTGCATTTCCTCCCTTGGGAGGATTCTCTCCTCTGAGGAGAGGCAGAGGTCCTTTTGGCACTCCTAGAATGGTTGGACCCCACTGAGGGGGATCTGTTCCTTCTTCTTGGATCCACCACTCTTCCTTTAGGGATGGAGAGAGTGCCTTTTGGGCCATCACCTCCATGTTGTGAGTGGTTTGGTTCTTCCAGGTCAGGATCTTCATCCTCTTCCTGGTCCTCATCAGAGTCCTCTCTAGGAGGGTCCTCTTCTGAGGGATGCCCACCCAACCTGTCTACCCCATCAGACCCTAAAGTCTGCTTAAACTCTGCTATGAGCAGGATTTCCCTGAGACGTTGGGTATTGGCACCTTTGTTTGTCTTAAGTTTCCTAGAGGTGCACATCTCCCTAAGATCAGCAAAGGAGAGATGATCATATTTGTCGACTGGAACCCTTTGGGATCCTTCCAGAGCCTTATGGGCACCTGAACCAAAAGACATTTCTAGTGTAGTGGTAGTGGTGTATCTACCTACACTAGGTGTGGCCTACTGAACCCTTTCTTGAGTTGTAGTCAAGGTGTGCTAAACCCTCTACACACAACTCCTAAGTTCAGTAGAACTTGTTGTATTCTAAGCTTGAATTTATATGTACCTTTGGTACCAAGTGGCTTTCACTTTAGAAATTCAATTTGTTATATGGTAAAACAATGGCAAGCTTGAATCCAACCGCTGCACACCAATGTGAGAAGTTGGCCTGGCATATGCTGTCTCCTAGTTATAGGGGACACCTTGCACCAGTCCAATTCGACTCTTATTGATGATAGGTTTAAGACAACCTTTAAAGAAAGCTATCCTAGTGGGAGCTGTGGAGAGCAGCCTTCAGGCTAAGTCTTGAAGGAGTGTTAAGCTTATTGTTTTACCATAGATAACCTCTTGAATAACCAAATGAAAGAGTAGCCCACACAGGTATATATATAAAATATATGTATTTATTCTAGATAGAATCCCACAGTCTCTTTATGAGGCTAGTGGCAAAGTTACAATTCGAACAAGCATTTATAAACACAATAAATAGCACAGGAATCACAGGGCCCCAGGGGGGGACCAAACCATATATCAAAAAAGTGGTATAAGAACCACGACAATTCTACAGACAATGCCTAGGGCACTTAGGATCGCGGGTCCCTTAAGAATCCACCCCAGGCTATGAGGAAGGGGACCCACGGGAGGCGCGTGCAGTGGAAATAGCTGCTATCGGGATCTCTATTAAAGCCTATGGAGAATGTAGCGGTTTGATTTACACAGATTAAAGTCACATCTAGCAGGAGTACAAAGTTAAAACTTTAGACTTAAGCTTTTGAGGAGCCCACTACCACGAGAGTACCGAGGTACCACTGTTACCTGCCCCAGGGAAGCCGGGTGCATAGGTCGTTTTCGATGTCGGGTCGCGGGCTGATTTTCAATGGGAAAATGTTCAAAAGTGCTGCTAGCCAAAAGCGTCGATGATGCCATGAAGATTGAAGTTGTAGAAGTTGAAGAGAAGAACCTGAAAGCAGAGGGGACAGAGTCTGGGTCACGGCACAGTGACCAGGGAGCTCAAAGCAAAGAGCCCTTCAATGTCGGGTGCTTCAAGTGGAAAGAGGTGTAGCTTGGATCTGCAGCCACGGGCTCCGGGAGGCTTCAAGGAAGGCCAGCTTCTGGAGGGCAACTGTCCCACGTCAGATGAGGGTTGCTGCGTTGTTAGTGTCCGGAATGGATCCACTAAGCCTTGGCAACCGCAACCCATGCAAGATGAACAAATCAGCTACTGGTGCAGACCCACGAGGTCTGTGAGAGATCTCCTTTGGAGAGACTGTAGACCAGGCCTGGAGCAACCAGGGGAACTCTTAGTTGCTGAGATTGTCCTCTGCTAGGGCCCACAAGTCGAGAGACAAGGGAGGAGGCAGCAAAATGGAGTGCATAAAAGGGAGCCCACGGGCCACCGGAGGGGGCTAGGGTGCTGGTCTTTGGCACAAATGCTGCTTGGTGGTTGGCTCAATAATGGGCCAAAGCACAACTTCCCCACTGGTCAGTGTCGTGTGCTACGCAAGAGGTGGCCGGTGTCCTGAGGTATTGGGAATCTCGGCACCCACGTGGTCCACGGTACTCAGGTTCGCTGAACACGCTCACTGGCCTCTGTGATGCTTAGAAAACCCACCTCAAGGGTGCTGGAAGTCATCGAAGTCCGTAGGAGCAGCGAGGTTCCAACTGGGTCACTTGCAGTGTTTCAGGTGCCTGCCAAGCAGGGGGGTAACTCCTTTACCCCAAGGGAGATTTCTTCCGTCAGCTGGGCAGCAGAAAGTCGAAGGTCAAGACTCTGGGGCCACGTTATTCACCTTTATCCCCAAGATTAGGGGAGTGTCCAGAGTAGTGTCCACCAATGAGTGGTGAGGCGGGAAAGGGTGGCTACACCCTCTCCCCTTTGTGTGTTTCCCGCCTGGGCAAGGGGCAGGATGCCCCTGAACCGGTTCCAAGCGGTGTATGCAGAATGCAGGCGCTGTAGCTGCCTACGTGCAACTCTGAAAGGACATTTGGTGCACCCACCCTGTTCCAATCCACATTATCCTGTCTGGGGAGATGCTAGCACCTCCCTGCCACAGGAGCCCTATTGTCCAGCTGGCGAGGCTGGGATTTTCCCCAGCAACAGCCAGCCAGGGTCGTGTAGGTGGCGGGCAGTAGCCATTTTGTTCTACTTGTGCACTTTTAAATTGGTGTCTAAATTCTGCCGCTTTTCCCATATCGCCCCTCTAACAGGTGGGAATCGTACACTCATGCCCATGGCTGGACTGGGGGTATGATTCCTACATGTTTGACACCAAACACGATATGGTTCTGTGTAGCCATTCTCAAGTTATCGCGTTATCGCGATAGACTTATAATGCGGTTAAGAGTATATGGTATGGCTACACTACAAACAACCCAGCAATGATTTTATGAAGGTTGCAGAGAGGCCCTACTCACGTAGGGGTCCCCCCTCACACATACCTCAGCACCCTGCCTTGTAGGATTAGCAAGGCCTGCTATAGGGGTGACCTATGAGAGTATATGTGTTGTAATGGGGTGGGATATAGGGTACCTATACCCCTGTAAGGGGTGCTAGCACCACCTTACCCAGACTACAGTAGTGGTCTGGTGGTGTCAGTTTGTATGGCTGTCCCAGGGTGGCACAATAAGTGCTGCAGCCCTGGTAGGCCTACTGAGGGACCCATGCCCTGGGTACCTAGGGTACCATCTACAAGGGACTGTCGGGGCATCCTCAGCATCCAATTGGTTTGTACCTAGGGTACTCACATCGTTTAACAGAGCAAGCAGATAGGCTGGGGTCCTGGATAGCAGGGCCACAGCCTGGCTAGAGTCATAAAACAGCAAAAACTTCAGCAAAACGTTGGGGGCAACTATGCAGTCGATGCCACTCTCCTACAATGTTCCACTGAGATTATTTCCTAATGTGAGTTATATTTAGGAGGTGAGGATCTAATTCATTTAGACTTATGAGAGGATTGCATAATGTGTTTATGCTGGTGAGGTTGGCGCAGAATGTAATTTGCGCCCGATGTGATACTGTGCATAATGTAGTTTATGTTACAGGCTGATGCTAAGTACAGTGATTACCAGTAGTTACTGGTTGTGTTCTATGATTATGATACGTTCTACATTTACTAAGTTCACTCTGTCATGGTTGTGACAGTGGTCCAGTTGGCCCTGTCAGGTGTAAATAATCCCTTGTAAATATGACCTAGTGCCAGGTGGCACCATGTATATTATGTATTTACTATTCTAATGTGTTATGAGAATACAAAATCTATTTTTGATATAACCTTGTATGGAGTTTCTTTTGTATTGTGCCTGGGATGTTGTTGCTGTGTGCGTGCGCAAATGCTTTACAGATGGCCTCCGGGATAATCCTGACGACTCGTGCCAAGCTACCAAGGGGGTGAGCAGGGGTTATCTTTGGCGTGTAACTCCCTTGCCCTGACTAGAATGGTGGTCTCTGCCTGGCTTTGGCGCAAGCCTTAGCCAACCAGAGATCCCATTTCTAACAGCCACCCTGTGTGGCTTTTCACAACCTTGTAAATATGGCCCCCTTTCACACATAAAGGACAGGAATACACTTTATTTTGTAAATACGGTGCATTGCTGCCCTTTACTTTTGACGCAGCACAGCAGGAAGGCTTGCTGCGCTGCCGTGCATCAACATATTGTAAATGAAGCCCACTGTTTATAAGTCATTAGTCTGCAACCACCAGAGCACAAAAAATATTTCAAAAACTTTAATAGGTATTTTGTACTTTTACATGAGACATGGACTTGCAGTTGATATAACCTGTTTGACTGAGAAACTCCAAACCACACAGATGCAAGGGAGAGAGCTATTCTAAACCACAATAGAGCCCGAGGTTGAAAACAAACTCACAATCATACCAACATTTCCAAACTGGGAAGTGGAAGAATTTGAAAAGAAATCGGAGGAATGTATTTTCTGATATTGAAGCAGAAGCAATTTCGAGTCTCCTGTCTGAGGCGGGTCTATTGCATATACATGCCATCATTTTATAAAAGGAAAGTGGGAGACCTTGACAAAAATCGGGGGAATGTATTTCCCCATTGACATTTATTGAACCAGAGGCAATTTCGTGTGGGGGACACCAAAAGTAAAGCATTCGTGAGTCTCCCAACCAAATCGGGTCGATTGGCATGTGTGCTTGTGGCACCATTCTGCACTTTTCCAATGCATTGCTTCTGTCGCTGCAACCTCAGTCTTTGACAGGCATCGATTATGTTGTGGGAACTTGTGGTTAGGCCACTAGAGGGCGCAAGTGCTTCAAAGACCTTTGCAGAACAGGACACAGGGCTTCTATTTCTTGCACTCCTGCAAATGAGCACTTGCATTGCTGTGCTGGGTCAGCTTTAGCTTCTCCACGAGTTCCCTCACGACCAAGCTCCACCAGTGCCCCTCATCTCTCCAAAGCCCCTCTGACATGCATTTCATTTCTTTTATAGTGCTACTCAAACCATTGTAGGGTGTCATAGCACTTTACGTCACACACACATTATAGAGAGACAATGAATCATACATACATGGAAATGTTACCTAAAACAATGAGGATTACAAAGTGCAGGAGTCACATTTCTCTGATACTAGTAGACAGTATATTTTAAGAGTGCTTGGTGTGGAGAGGCGCAAGCTCTAGATTTAAAATGTACCATGATGGCTAGGTTCACTAATACGAATGTATTTCTACCTAAATAAACCCTTTTTAGCAACATTAGGATAATAAAAGCCTGGGGTAAAAAAAGAAAGCAATTTTCCAAGCTGTATTATGCAGTTTGCATGCAGGTCCTTGATGACAGTTCATATGTCACTGTGTTATATTAGGGTTATACCTTTTGAACCGCAAGTAACAAAGGAGCTCTGTGCAAAAGCAGTAACCCACCGAGCGGGCCACATAAAATATTGTGTGGTCATTTGCGTGGTACACGTTCTTTGCAGCAGGCCTATCAACCCGTTGCGCTAATTTATCATGTGTGGAAACTGCCACTAGACAAAACTCTGACCTCTCTCCAGCAGAAACAATGAACCAACCAGCATTATCGTGGCATTTTTGTTGTTGCCTATAAATAGATGCATAGACAAGAACTTTACAGCTGGTGCTTTTTAAGTCCATGTTATTTCTCAACACAGCGCTCTTCACCCCCCCCCCCCCCCAACCCTCCCCTGCTGTGGGTGGGCATCGACGTAGTGGTTGCGTTTTAAGTGAGATTACCCTGCCCTGTGTGCAACGGTACCTCAATACAACCACCCTCCCTACCCTACGACCAATCAAACTCTGTGTTTTCTGGAGGTAGAGTTTGTTATCGGCCCAGTTACATTACACAACAGATTCATGCTGTTCCTTTAGACACGGGGAGGTTACATGCTGTGCCTAGAATCACACGAACTGACACCGGAACTAGAACCTGACTCCCCAGTTCCAAAGTCAGCAGCCCTGGCTGTTCCTTTGTCTATTCTTGTTTTATTAGTTTACTATGTAGGCCTGCTGGGAAGCCTGCAGTGTAGCAGTAATCTCAATTGTGTAGCGCTTCCTGCCCTTGACGAGATGCTGAAGCTCACTATGGGACAGGTAGGACACTACACCTTGGAGGAGAGCTTGGTTAGAACGAAGGGCGTTGTATCTGCAGTGAGGTCTATGTAGGAAGGGTGCTGGTGTTGTGTGTAACCTAAGTGGCGCTCTTATCTGATCTTATGTCGCTTTACCTTCCAGTGTGATGATGGGAAGGACAGTGAGAATGGTAAGGCACTCTATATTACCCGGATGCTGCAGCTTCCTAATGGAATTCTATGTGGATCACGAAACCCTCAACACACATCCACTGACGAATACAACAGTCATTTGAAACAAAATGTGCAGTGCACACTCCTGTTGAGATTGACATACTCTGGAGGTGCTGCCCACTCTGCTACTTGTCACCCCTCAGGGAGTAAAGAGATTCAATTCCCATATATATATATATATATAATGTATATATATTTTTTTTTCAAGACCACTTTCATATATTAAAAGGAAGAGCTACTCTGAATAATGCTTAGGTTGACTGGATTTTTTTATTACATTTCATACAACAAAAATAAAGTTCCTTTCTTCATGGGAAAATTCCATTCACAAGCTGTCTGTAAATAAAACATGACTAAATAAGTCATCTATCCTATGCCTTTCATGCAATGGTCAGGCGAGAAGCTTTATATGACCCTGAAGGACTGTTTCAAGCAGAGACAGGGACCCGCTTGTATGATCTGTAAGTAGGGTTGCAAACTGGCTGTTTTATAAGGGCATGAACGGTGTTTAAATGTCCCTGCAGGTACAACATTTAGAAAACTCACCCAAAGCCGGTATTTTACGCCCTATCTGTATATACTTTAATAAACAGTAAATGTAAGAAGGAAACACTTACAAACGTGTTCGGCAGCAAACAAAGACAGAAATGCCATATTAAAAATTAATGCAGATAATTTCAGTCCGGGATATTGCAAAACCTTATAATGTGAACACATGGCCGGTATTTTTCTGTGGAAATGGTGGCAACCCATCTGAAAGATGTATGTATTTTTTAACAGGAGACTTTGTAATGTTAAGTGAGCAATCGTGTAGCTGGTGAGAGACCACATTTGAAACTGAAAGGATGACTTATGTTTAAGTCATACAGGATATAGCCACAGTTTACATTACTATAAATATTCATTCAGGCGGCAGATCTTTTTGACTATTTTTTGCATATCCGCTGAGTATTGAGTGAGACTGGTTTAGGAGTCTTCCTGGTGACTACACGAATGTTAGGTTGCAAATTGTGGGTTGCTTTGGTATCAGAGACTGTGCACAAATATGATAAGGCATAGAGGGCTTGATGGACCACCGCACTGGTGTGTCTCGTTCGGACATCTTACCTCTTTCAAGCTGATATAACGTGGATGATATATGTTGCTGGTTATCATGCCACTGCTGAGTCTTTGAATTTTATAGAAGCTTTCCGAACATTGGAATTTTAAACTGTTGAATTGCACGACCGTCTATTGACATTTATGCCATACTGCGAAGCCCTGAAGAAGTCTCTTAAGGAGACGAAACGCGTTGGCTATGGCTATGATAATTTGTTAATGGAATATTAAAGAGAAATCCTTTTAAGAAAAATAAAGAGACACTACTTCAAGAAACACACATCTCGGATTTGGCTGTCTCCTTGTGTGCTAACTGTTCTTGAACTTCAATATGACACATGTGTATCATATTGTATAGTGCTGAACCTTTTTGCATTGAATATTGTTGTTGGACTGGTTCCTATTTTGAGGAGCATAGAGGGGAGTGCTCCTTGGTTTCGTGCACTATCTGACATCTTGTGACATCATTCAAATGTTGAGTGCAGCCTCAAATAGCCTCTACCCTCAGCTTCTTGGTTTTTATCGGACATTTTACCTCTGTTGTGGATGTCACTCACCCAGGGGCATATTTACAAGCCCCTAGCGCCACCGGAGAAATATTTTTTTGACGCACCGGTGGTGCAGTGTGCTGGCCCATATTTACAAGGCCACACAAAGCCACACTGCGTGGCTTTTCATGGCCTTGTAAATAAGGCCCCTTTTCACTCATTACTTTACGTGAAAGGGATGTGCAATGGGTGTTGCTCTGGGCCTTCCCCAGCACCAAAACTAACATCATTGAAAAGCAGGTGTTAGAGTGGCCCAACGAGGAGAAATACTTTTATTTCTCCTCATTTTTTGCTCTTCCTATGAGTGCTGCATTCTACAGCACACATAGAAGGAGCACATTGCCTTTAATGATTGTTTAGGTGCAGAACGGTATCCATTCCTAAACATAAACAATCGTCCCGGTAACGCAGTCACCCTTGCACCATTGCGCAAGGGTGTCTACGCTGGAGCTAGGCAGCTTTTTTTAGTACCGGTGCAAGGGTAAACACAGTGTGCGCCGTATTTTTGCGAATACGGCACATCCCTGCGTTTTATATATGACACAGCATGGCGCTGCTAAATTGCTTCCAGCGCTGCGCTGTGTCATTTCTTTGTAAATATGCACTCCAGTATTAATCTGTAAACAAATACATGCCAGGGCCCATGATACGAAGTTGCACCACTAACAGTTCCTGCTAGTGCATTCAAATATATGTACCAACACGACCTACTAACCATTGCATTCTTAGAACGACCATGTAAGCTATAGAAGGCTACCCAAAGCAATAAGCAATAAGAATGGCTTGGTATTGTGTTTTAACTTTAATTATATATTGAACTGTTCATCACACTGCTCCTGTGCTCTACTAAAAACAGACTAACAGAGCCACCATGAGGCGATCTGTGATAACTATATGACAGTGTTAAGAAATAAGTGCAATGCCATCGCTGGTAAACACCGGCACAAATTAAGTACTGCCTTCGACTTATTATTTCCTTGCCTGCTTTGGTATAGGTAATTACGTTATGGGAAATCAACTAATTAATCACCTAGAAAACGTACTTTTTCAGGCTTCACCAAGGCTATTTTTTTCCCTTGAGCGTTTATTTCATATTTTTTAAAATAACTGATACGTTGTATTTTTTAATGACGTTCCATTTAAATAAACAGTTTTATTTTCTGCCCATAAACTTTAATTGGATGTCTGAAGTGCTTTTCTGTACTCTGAATTGGGGCACCTGTAGATGACATAAACTCGCTGTGGAAAGGAGCTGGTGAATGCTAGAGTGAGTTGGGTGAGCTAGTTCCCATGACTGACTGAGTAACTCTCATCACAAAACCAGCCAATCAAAATACTGGTCCAAGGGAATTGCATTTTCAGCAATGATCAACGTATTCTAATACCAAAGCTAACACAATCTCCATCTGAGTATACATAAATAGAAAAATACTATTAGTAGATATTGCTTACCCTCCATGGGGCTTATTTACAAGCCCCTTGCGCCACCGGTGAGTCACTTTTAATATAGGAAAAAGTGGCGTATCGGCGGCGCAGTGGGCTTGTAAATAAGCTCCCATGTTTCTAGCTCCTGTCACTTGAATAGGAGCAACATGCGGAAACAGGGTTCTGCTTACTGATTTCTGCATTTTTTACAACTTTCCAGCAATTTTCAGTACATATTTCTCTCGGTTTTACCTTGTGAAATGCGCCGAGGAAACCAATTAATGTCATGTATTTCCCAGGAAATTCAGAATGCTGATTCATACACAAACTCTCATTTGTGCTCAAATCGGGAACTCCTCAACACTCTGAATGTGCGTTTAAATGGTTCTAAGACTCCATGCTTTACATAAAAATACAGTGTTTAGGATAAAAGGATCAGCAGTCACTACACAATACTTTTTTTGCATTAGCATATTTTTTATTTCTTAGAGTTTCCTTTTGCGCAGACAAGACCTCAAGTGTCTTGGAATGCTGTGCAGAAAAAATACATTTACAGTACATCAAAACTAAGAAACAATACCTTAAGAGAATATCCCAGTGTCTTATCTTTACATAAAAGAGCATTTGGTTGAGCCACAAGTGTTGTGGTTCTTGGTAAACTGGCCACAGAAATAATACAAGAGAATTCAGACCATAAGGAGAAACCCCAGTGAAAATCATATCGTCTGTCAGGCTTTATGTACTTCTAAAGTGGTAGGAGGTAGTTTCTTAAGAAAAGTAGATTTTACTATAAACAAAATATGTGACGATAACGAGGAGCCATCAATACATGTGACCCTTCATGCCATTCTAAAAGCATTAGTAGGGCACTAAAACCAATATTCGCCATTTAGCTTGGAAAGATATTTTCAGTGTTTACAAGATCACCTTGCCCTCTATATTTTACTCCTGCATGTTGATACTGGGAGTAATTTATCCCTATACACTTTAAGATCAGGCCCAAAGCTGTACCAGTCAAACTCTTAATTTCAATGCAGCAGATAATATAGATTAGAAGCTACATTCATGCAACCTTTGCCTGCCTAGATTCTATGATATGAATACCAACTTAATCAAAGTATTGCTTCCTAACATTCATTCCTAAAGTGTAACTGACACCCGGATTTTGAGAATATCTAAACAGTAGTAAACTTACTCAAAAGTGTAAATTACTCAAAAGTAAAAATTACTTTTATACATCTGGCCCTGTGAGTTTAGACTGCCAAAGATGGAGATCCTAACAGAGAGCTCTCCCTAATGCAGATCTTAGATTGAGAAAACCATGGCCTGACTGGCCATAGTGGGCACAGGGCAATTCCCTGGTGGGCCGTCAGGGTGAGGCTCGTTTCAGGCCCCTGGGGGGCTGTTTTTATTACCGGGGACCGGCAATATCAGCCCCCTGTAAGAAAATCGGCCGAAACCACCCCTAGCAAACATCTTGGCTGCAACCCACACCCCTGGGCCAGCCCCTGTTTGCAAGGGCTGGTTTCGGTTCCCAGTCTGGCCCTGGAGAAAACGTCAATTGGCCTATAATCAAAGCTGATAATCCATCGACCAGCATTTTTTAAGAGGACTGTTAAAAACAACTGTAATGCATCAATTTACTCTCAAGAGAGCTAGAGGGTAGTATTATTGACTTGGAATGCAGCAAAGAGAAAGCTGCCAGCATACACTAAAGGAAACCATAAATACATGAAGGAAAAGATTCGATTTAGTAATGTACGTTTTGGTACTGAAATACTGAGGCAGGGAGACTTATTTTACCTACTGGCAAAAGCAAACAGTGCTAATCATACACATTAGCTGACTGAGCTTTAAACATTATTTTCCTTTCAAATCCCAAGCTTTATATATGAAACCACAATTTTATTTCTTGACATATTATCTTCTTGCAAATAGGTTTGAGCTGTTTCCAGAGATAATTTAATTAAGCAGGATAATCAGCCATGCAGTGATTTTAATATGCATGAAACTGTTTGTATTGTAAAAGTGCAGGACCTAATGTATAGTTATTGTAAAGTATATGGGCCTCATTTATGAAAAGGGTTGCATCACTGCGATAAAACAGCGATGCAACACTTTTTACTGCATCTTCCTTGCGATATCATGGATGCCCCATATTTACTGTATGCAAAAACAACAGTTGATGGACAGAATGAAGAACAATGTCATTCATTCACCCCAGTACAGAGATCTGAGCCTAAATCCATCATTTTTTCGCTCACCATGCCGTTCCAGTTTGAACCCAGCCATATGCAAATCAGTCTTTGACCCTGAGCCTCATGGGAACAGTCCAGCCCGAACTGCCAAGCCAGGTCCTCCCTGGACTGGAAACAAGCATCCTAGGACCGGTTTCGGGGTTTCACCCCTCTTCAGCCAGGATAGCTTGATTCCAGTGGCATGGAGAGCCATGGGACCCACGTCTGGGAATACCGTTCCCACTCGGGGTGACAAATGCAAAAACAACAGTTGATGGACAGAATGCAGAACAATGTCATACATTCACCCCAGTAAAGAGATCTGGGCCTAAATCCATCGTTTTTTTGCTCACCACGCCGTTCCAATTTGAACCCAGCCATATGCAAATCAGTCTTGACCCTGTGCCTCATGGGAATAGTCCAGCCCGAACTGCCAAGCCAGGTCCTGCCTGGACTGGAAACAAGCATCCTAGGACCGGTTTCAGGGTTTCACCCCTCTTCAACCAGGATAGCTTGATTACAGTGGCATGGAGAGCATGGGACCCACGTCTGGGCATACCCTTCCCACTCGGGGTGACAAATGCAAAAACAACAGTTGATGGACAGAATGCAGAACAATGTCATACATTCACCCCAGTACAGAGATCTGGTCCTAAATCCATCGTTTTTTTGCTCACCATGCCGTTCCAGTTTGAACCCAGCCATATGCAAATCAGTCCTGACCGTGTGCCTCATTGGAACAGTCCAGCCCGAACTGCCAATCCAGGTCCTCCCTGGACTGGAAACAAGCATCCTAGGACCGGTTTCGGGGTTTCACCCCTCTTCAGCCAGAATAGCTTGATTCCAGTGGCATGGCGAGCATGGGACCCACGTCTGGGCATACCCTTCCCACTCGGGGTGACAAATGCAAAAACAACAGTTGATGGACAGAATGCAGAACAATGTCATACATTCACCCCAGTACAGAGATCTGGGCCTAAATCCATCGTTTTTTTGCTCACCAAGCCGTTCCAGTTTGAACCCAGCCATATGCAAATCAGTCTTGACTCTGTGCCTCATGGGAACAGTCCAGCCCGAACTGCCAAGCCAGGTCCTCCCTGGACAGGAAACAAGCATCCTAGGACCGGTTTCGGGGTTTCACCCCTCTTTAACTTAGGATAGCTTGATTCCAGTGGCATGGAGAGCATGGGACCCACGTCTGGGCATACCCTTCCCACTCGGGGTGGCAAATGCAAAAACAACAGTTGAAGGACAGAATGCAGAACCATGTCACACATTCACCCCGGTACAGAGATCCGGGCCTAAATCCATCGTTTTTTTGCTCACTATGCAGTTCCAGTTTGAACCCAGCCATATGCAAATTAGTCTAGACGCTGTGCCTCATGGGAACAGTCCAGCCCAAACTGCCAAGCCAGGTCCTCCCTGGACTGGAAACAAGCATCCTAGGACTGGTTTCGGGGTGTCACCCCTCTTCAGCCAGTATAGCTTGATTCCAGTGGCATGGAGAGCATGAGACCCACGTCTGGGCATACCCTTCCCACTCGGGGTGACAAATGCAAAAACAACAGTTGATGGACAGAATGCAGAACAATGTCATCCATTCACCCCAGTACAGAGATCTGGTCCTAAATCCATCTTTTTTTGCTCACCATGCCGTTCCAGTTTGAACCCAGCCATATGCAAATCAGTCCTGACCGTGTGCCTCATTGGAACAGTCCAGCCCGAACTGCCAAGGCAGGTCCTCCCTGGACTGGAAACAAGCATCCTAGGACCGGTTTCGGGGTTTCACCCCTCTTCAGCCAGGATAGCTTGATTCCAGTGGCATGGCGAGCATGGGACCCACGTCTGGGCATACCCTTCCCACTCGGGGTGACAAATGCAAAAACAACAGTTGGTGGACAGAATACAAAACAATGTCATACATTCACCCCAGTACAGACTGATTTGCATATGGCCATGTCTGAACTGGGGTGGTGGAGTGAGCTAAAGAATGATGATGGATTAAACCCATAGTTGACTGGGGGTGAGTGTTTGATTTGCTCAAACGCTCCGTCCATCATCCCCTTTGGTATAACTTTTTTCGCCCTAAGTTGGCAGGGTGTGCCCAGACGTGGGTCCCTTGCTCACTTTGCCACTGGATTCAAGATATCCTGGCTGATGAAGGTTATGAACCCGAAACGGTCCTAGGGTGCTTGTTTTAGGTCCAGGGAAAACATGGCTTAGCAGTTCGGACTGAACTGTTCCCATGAGGCACAGGGGCACACTGATTTTCATATGGCCATGTCTGAACTGGGGTGGTGGAGTGAGCTAAAGAATGATGATGGATTAAACCCAGATCAGTTGACTGGGGGTGAGTGTTTGATTTGCTCAAATGCTCCATCCATCATCCCCTTTGGTATCGCTTTGTTCGTCCTAAGTTGGCAGGGTATGCCCAGACGTGGGTCCCTTGCTCACTTTGCCACTGGATTCAAGGTAGGCTGGCTGATGAGGGTTATGGACCTGAAACCGGTCCTAGGATGCTTGTTTCCGGTCCAGGGAAGACATGGCTTAGCAGTTCGGGCGGGACTGTTCCCATAAGGTACAGTGTCAGACTAATTTGTATATGGCCATGTCTGAACTGGGGTGGTGGAGTGAGCTAAAGAATGATGACGGAGTAAACCCAGATCAGTTGACTGGGGGTGAGTGATTTGCTCAAACGCGCCATCCATCATCCCCTTTGGTATTTACTGTATGGCGTTCCATGTGGCAAGGATTGACAGAGGCATCAGGAATCCTGCTGTATCTGTTGACGCAAAACTCACACATTGCTGAAGTTGTGTTATAAGCATGCAACTGCAGCAATGCATGGGGGAGGTCTATACATATTGTACTGCATCACCCTTATGCCTGCTATGAGGCAGGAGTGCTTTTGACACAGTGGGGTCCTAGACATGGCGCAGTGAAATCTGAAAGATTTAACTGCACCACTTCTACAAGCCTTTCTTGCGGGGGAACGCCCACCCTCCATACATTATACCTGAGGCAGGTATAATGTGGCGCAGGGGTTTACAAAGTGGTGTATCTGCCTAGATGTGTCACTTTGTAAATATGGTGCAACAGGGCTCATTATTTTTCGCCGCTGCTGCGCCACAAATAAGCTCCTATTTATTGAAAAAGGCATTTTGTGCATAATTTTAGGTCACTTACTGCATTGTTCTCCTATTATGGTTTGTTTTGTGTTGTCTGTTTTCCTGGCAGTCTCGGTTGGCATTTATGCAGTGTGCAGTAACTTTAAAAAGACTATAAATAAATATAGAACCATTACCCAGGAATTAAATTACACTGGGTATTTAGGCATGACTTACGAGCAGACTGAGAACCATGCTGAACAGAAGTGAATGAAAAACAAAGCCATTGTTATGTTCGGCTCCCAGTGACAGCCACTGTCGTGAATACCAGATTCTAAATCTTTCTTTCAAAACCTTTATCTGGGCACAAAGGCCATAAAAGCGCATAATAACAGTACATAAAACATGTGAAACAGAGTAAAATAAGCCAGTCAGCATCCAAATCATTCATACCAATTTCTTCCCTCTTAAATCTAGACAATAAATATTTTAAAGAATGGCATAACATTATTAAAACCAACAGCAGTAAAATTTGCTCCATCGGATTTAGAGACTATGAAGTATTAACTCATTTAAAAGGGGACTATTGCACATCCGGCATCCCACTGCAAACTTGTTACTCTTAATGGACACCCATTTTTTGCCTAACTCTCCACATTGCCATCAGGTATCTGGATAGTGCAAAAATCAAGTATTTACTAGCATCTGATCTCAGAATCCTAAGAGCCTCCTTGAACCCCCCACTCTAAATCTAAAACTGCTATAAGCACTGATAAAAGTTTCATTAAGTGATGGAAAGATCATTAGCTGATGGGGAAATTAATGAGCTGAAAAGCACATTTGTGGGCTGCTCGGTAAAACTGATCAAAAAGCTACAAAGAGTGCTTAATGGTTGCTCAGATAACTCATAAGCTTCAGGTACAAGTAATGGTGTTGGGAGGAAGACTGAGGTTTTGTGATCTAAGGAGAATTTCAGAATCAGAAGTAAACCTTTATCTAAAATAATAGCTTACAGATGATCTTAAGAGACGGAAAATCCCATAGGCGAATTCTAGTGAAATGTTTGCATGAGTGAAACATTCATACTCATTAGCTTTTTTGAAGAATTAATTAGGTATTATGGGCATTTTTATACTGATTGAGCACTTCACAAATTGGTCGATGTTGTAATGAACTCAATACTGAGCTAAATAAATAATATGACTTGTCAGATTGCTTTTCTGTTTATTTCAGAACAGAAAATTGTTTGTAAAGCACTGTTCCTATATCAATATAGGTCCTCGGGCGAAAAATTAATTCAGTACAACCATCCCCTCCATGGCCCAACCTGCAGTTTCCAAAAAGCTTAATAGCAAGGGAAGAAGTTTTGTTCTCAGTTAATTCCAAAACAAATCAGTCACCAACAGACAAACTGGAACTAGCATGTTTTAATGTAGACAAAATGGAAAGAAGTAAAAGAGCCCAAAACGTAAAACAGACACTTTTTGATTCCTCTTTCCTTATCCTTCCTATAATGCTTCCCTTTTTAGGTCTCGCCTAAGCCAGCGCATGTGCTGCTCTGCGAGACATTTAGTAAGTGGCTTCTAAAAGTTCTGCCACACGCATTTGCTGGCCTAGCGCTTGCGGTTACGCGCGCGAGCACGCGCGCAGCCGCCAGCTTTCAGCGCCTGATCAGGCGCCATCTGTCTTTCCTTTTTGTCTTTCCTTTGCCGCGTGCACCACTCGCAGGCACCCTTACAGCGCGCGATATTACTTTCACTTGTCAGTTTCACGGCCGCCCGGCCAATGCTTGTTGTTTTGTAGGAGTCGTGTTTTGTAGGGGTCGTGGAGAGACAAGAAAGCACCCGAAGTCGGTGTGGACATGCCTTCTTAATGCTGCATCTAGCCCCCTATAGAGTGTGCTTGGATTGTTATCTGTAACGAAACCTTGGTTGAAATGTATATTCCAGCTAAGGCTACCGTGTTTCTTGACACCCTTCATAATAGCACGGCGGCCAGAGACCCGAAGAGATATTGTCTTTCGGTTGTTTTGCTCATGCTACCACCAGTGGCAGATACTGTCCTTTAAACGTTGTTTCACAAGATACTTTGAATCGAATTATGTAGTCCCACCTCTGTTCTTCTAACAAAGTGAGCGGTCCTTCTTCTCTGGCCACTGCGGCTCACAGTCCCTCGTCTATTGTTAATAATTTGGCAGTCCTTCCTCGATGGCTCCTAGTTCGGCATGTAGTGTATCAAAGAGAGCGGAGAATGCACTTTTTAGCCCTGGTCCGGAGAGCTCTCTGGCTGCAGGAGCCGATTTGTAGGTGCATCACCAGCAGGGTGCATGACATTTCCACCTTTGCAATTTTTCAGTGTCTGACATCTAAGCACTTTAAAGGTGACAAAAGGTGAGTTACATTGCAGCTATGTCGCACGAACAAATTAATTACAGAAATTAATGTTTTTGTGTAATTAATTGTTCTAGATATTCAACGGCAGTAACCACCCAATGAGTTACCCAATGAGATAGATGGAAACCTCAACTAAATGTTTAGGTCGAGGGTAGTCAGCGAAGAACTTTGCCCATTTACTGATCTTCTGTGGAGGCTCTATAGTGCCTGGTTGCCCTATGAATGATATGCCTGTACTGTAGATATTAACTTCCTGGTAGGTGAAGCAGTGTATGATGTCAGGTTGTTCAATGTGTGAAAACGTTTAGGGAGGTGTCACATGGGGTGCTACATAGGAGACTGGCTGAGCTGATGTTACTGGTGTGTTGTGTGTTGTTAAGGAATCCACCAATAGGATATTTGTCCCTGTATTTCGTAATAAATTAAGTCCATGCATGTGACAATGTGTGAACTGTGACTGAGTTTGTAGAACACGCTGATCAACTATAGAGTTTGGCTGTCTTATACTACTTATATAGAAGGGCAATTCACATGACCGCTCCAGAAAAGTATGACTGACTTGATTATCACAAGGGCTACTCTCTCTCTTTTATCTGTTCATACATTGATGAACTATGCTTCTTTATGACCTAGTGCTCAATTCACTCAACGTACACACTGCCAGTGGGCATGCTCTGAGTCTTTTTCATGGGTTCCTACTTTTATTCCAGTACCACTATTCTTGGCTTCTCTTGCACACCCATGGCAGTAAAACCAAACATGTATCTCCTCGCTGCCTCTCAAACTTGCTCTAGGCCCAAATAAGGAACTATAACTGGCCTTCCTGTACTGAATACCTTTGACCAACTTTTTATCCACTCTATTATTGAAACCATTTGGTTCCTGTCTCCATTTTGCATTAAAAAATAAGTGCTTCCATTACAACCCTTGCTGCACATTTCTGGTTTCCTTTATCCCAATGCCATCCTTAGCTGGATACCACTTAATCAATTTCAGTTTTCTTATTTAAAGGTTTGAACATTGTCACCATCATACTCGTAAGCCCTCGACACTCCCAGGCTTCTTCATCCCTTCAGACAACAGGAGGATAGGCACAGAATATACACCACAAATCTGTGCTAGGTGCTTGTTATTAAATGAGTTCATAACTTTCCAACCTCCTCCCTGCAAAAACATTTTCAGTTCTATCTCTAGCCATGGTCTTGAGTCTAGAGCCCTAGATTATCTCACCATCTCTAAACCTTAATGTACTCACTAGAGATGCAGATGATCTTCCAATTAGCACCCTACTATTCCAACAGCCTTCCTATTTAATTAACAACTGCAGTGTGTCCACGTAACAAGCCCTCATCACACAGGACCTCCTTCCAAGTCATCAGTGTACTCATCTCAACCTTTGTGCACCACTGTTTCCTTTTCACTTACTGACTTAACAATGGACTAGAAAGAATTTTTGTTCCCTAGTAGTTACTTTGCCTAATCTCCTTTTTCACAGACGCCGAACATGCGGTGGTCAATGGAAATGGTACTGCTCTGGTACTCTTACCTCCCTTTCTTTTAGCCATAGGATTACATTAAAACCCACAATACATATTTATTCATCTTTGGGACTGTGGTAGAGCTGGCAACTACAACCTCTTCTTGGAACATGATGCTGCTAGAAAGTGCACAATGGGGATGACTAAGGAGCTTATTTAAGCAAGGAATGATGGGCTGGGAGTCTATTCAATTCACACGTCATGGTGGCTACTTGATCTCAATTGTCTGTCTATTTCTAGGTTAGTGGCTGGCCGCAATGCGCACTGCAGGCAGAGGTGAGGAGGCTCTCCTTCGTCTGAACACTTCTGTGCATAGAACATTTTCTAGCATGTGCTGCAAGAATTTTAGATTCTATTAAGGACACAGAGGTGAGAAAACAAGCACTTTCCAGTGAACTTAGCAAGCTCCTCTCACACAGAAAATAAGACATAGTCATTAGAGATGCAAGCTTCACCTATAAGCAGGGCCACTGGAATTATGCGGCAGTAGAAAGCCAAATTATGCGGCAAGATTGAGTAAATTATGCAGCAGAAAAGGAAAATTATGCGCACATTTTGGGATAGTATTACTTCATTCATTGTCAATTTTAAACTTGTTAACACTGTCTGGGCATTAGTTGCACCTCTTTAGTACCAGTTTAACACACAATTACAGCAATAAGCAACAGAAACGTGACCAGTACAACTTTGCACAGGGCTTTCCACTGCACGGCTACACCGGTCACTGCGTTTTTAGTAATTTTTGAACCGTTCGAGCTAAAACTACATTTTTTGGGGGTAAGATCTGAAGATTATGCAGCAGATGCTGTACTATGTGGCAAATTAGGTAAATCTGTAATAATGCAAAAATCGCCACTGCATCAAAATCGCATAATTCTATTGGCCCTCCCTATAGGCATAAGCGATACAGCAAAGGCAGCAGCGATGAACCTCCTTCACACAAAAACTGTGACAGCACTTGACAGGAGTGCAAGCTATACACACAGTATAGCATTTCCTCACACAGTGAGGAGCCCCTGGAGCATATGTTTCCTTACTCTCTCTCATGTGCTGCTAAACCCTCACTCAAACCCCCTCCCCCCTTGATTCCACTTCAACCGCTCCTCCGCTGCAAGCCTACGTATTGTGGTCCTTCAAATACAATGATATCATGTTTTTTTTAATTCCGAGGAGCCAGCAACTGTCATTTTCTAGTATACCCAAACAAGCTGCCATTTTCTGACAGACGCTTCACTACATGAAAAGCGTTGCACACTTAAAATATCTTTCATTTTTTAATTTAGCAATCTAAGTTGCGTCCAGCTTTTTAAATCAGCAATAAAAACAAGCATTGACATAGGCAATAGGTCTCGAGTTTGGGACCTTATAAGTGTTTAGCCAAGCAGCAGTTGATGTTGTTGCACCAAGGATATTGTGCTGCATAACTAAATACTTATAAAGTCCCAAAAGTGAGACCTATTGGCTATGCCAATGCTTGTTTCTCATTTCCACAGCTTCTGTTACAGTTGACCAGAACAGCTTCCGGGTCTAAGCCTCTGCCTGACCTAGTCAGCTACATCATATCCTGCCATAACACAAGCTCGGAGTGCGTTACATGCTCTCTCTGTGGCCAGACCCTAATCACGCAGTGCATTGGTGGATGTGTGTATCTTAGCAACCACCACAGCCTACCAGGTAGGCCCATTGAGACAAGCACGTGCAGGTGCGGGGCACTGACCTGTAATGACTTACGCCATAGCTTATGTGCTCACATCTTGAACATCAGGCCATGTCCCCTACTACAGTAATATCATGCGTCAGTGAAACACACTGGGTCAGGCGCATGCATCCAACCAAGTGACCAAAGTCGCAGGCATCACCCTGGTCACCAGTTCCACAAAAATGTGTACTGCCACTCCTTCTACTTTCCAGGTGACATTACGCAATTGAATCCACTGCTTTATCAATTTTACGACCGGCCTCAGCATCAGTGCTGATTTGTCACTGGATTGCCGATTTGCCATTCCGAATTCCAGTGGGTGGGGTGCCGCATCCCGGTTCTCTTCTGTGCATCACTCCCATCGCCAGTGAAACATCCCATGCACACAGGTACAGAACAGTGAGTTGTTGAACTTAGGTTCATTAAGAAGTATCAAGCATTATATACCTTTGGGAGAGGAAAACTGCTGGCAACTGACAGTTGGGAGTTTCTCAATGCCGGATTCTATAGTCTAGGGACATGAAAACTCCACAATCAGAGAGTAGACCCACTCCTCTCCCTCTCTATCATTCTACACTAAGACTCATATACAAGGGGGCAGATTTACAAGCCCCTTGCGCCTCATTTACGCCGCAGTTGCATCACTTTTGTGACGCAGCGGCGGCGCAAATCCTGCGCCATGGTGCAGGGTACTTATAACGTGACGCATCTGGGAGATGCGTCACGTTATAAAGCCCTGCGCCACATGTAGGCTTTCCTGCGTAGGAAGGGCGTTCTGGCGCAGGAACACCTCCTAAAAGTGGCTGAGTGAAATTTACAAGATTTCACTCAATCAGTTTTAGGCCCATGCTGCGTCAAAACCCTGCGCCTGCCTGAAGCAGGCGTAAGGATTGACGCAGCATTAACAAGATAGGGCCCCCCAGAGCATTGCTGGAGCTGCGTCGCGCTTGCGACGCAACTCCAGCAATGCGCCACTTTTACGGCACAGATGCGTCACGCATCTGTGCCATTTTTGCCCCATGGTGCGCCGCATTGTAAATGCGGCGCATCCATGGTGGCGGAGCTGTGGCGCACAATAACTGGTGCATCCCTGCTGATATGCAGGGATGCGCCAGTTATTGTAAATATGCCCCAAGGTGTTTAATGACTGCACACTGAGCGAAATGAAAATACTACCATTAATCAGAAGGGTAGCGTAAGCACATTACCAGCACAAGCAACCAGGCCATAGAAATCTTAGTGAGACTATGGGTAGGTGTTGGTATGCATGGGTTTTTAATGAATGCCACCCTCCCCTTGCTTTTACATGGTTACATTTTCAAGTGGTCTAGTTATGGAGGAACAGTTTGAAAACAGTTGTGATTGTGGCATTTCCATGGCCTTGCTCCCTTGTCTGTTCCATGTGTACTTTTGGATCCAATAATCACTTTGAGACTAATCTCAGATAATGCTGCTATTTTTAAGGTCTGGTTGGCCGCCCTGCTGTTGCCAGACAAGTATGTGAAAATCACCAAAGAGGAGCTTTGCCCACGTGTTGGGAGCCAGGAGTACATGCTTTGATTGGGCAGAAGTTGTGTGCTTCCACATAAAAGTGCTGTACCCCAACCCACAGCGCTCAATTTATTTATTTTTCCTGGTACCTTAGTTTAAACTTTGAGGGGCAGACACATGACTGCAGGTCGGTCGGTCCTGATTTTGCGGCAATGTCGGATGGAGGCAACTCCAACCAACATCGTAATGAGGCCCTTAGTGTAATAAACCATTGACATAAAATAAAGAGAGTGAAGCCCCAGCTGCCACTGTGCTTCTGGCACTGAATTTGCCACCTCTGAGGCCAGGGGTTTCAAAAACAGTGCAAGGGGTAGCAAAGGGCAAGCCAGTGGTCACAGCTGTGACTCCTGGCGAACCCCTGTATGACTCCCATGCATTTTAGTAATTGCATAACTCTATGCATGATGATTTTTAATTTAGGTGCACTTGAATAGGTCGGTGATAGTTAAAGTGTAAAGCCAATGTTCATAGGTTTGGTATGTTTCGCATGAAATGCTATGGCAAAGATGGTAGGCCTGGCCTACTTATTTTGAAAATAACTTGTTAAAGACAATAGGCTTTTACGGATGGATTGTTATTACACTTTGCTAAAGCCTCGGCGCATGTTCTTTGTTACATGGATTTCAATGATTTGGGTAAAGAGCAAGGGTTTTGGTGTTGGTGATCTTCCCAAACAAACTGTTGGGGCAGAACATATGTATACAATAATCCTTATTACGCTCTTTAAGGAGAAATAGTATTTTGTAAACAACCGCAATGGAGCGCACACCGCTAGCCCCTCCTCCGGGTCGCCCCAAGGGAAGCCGGCACATGAAGTTCCCGAGTGGTTCACCCCAGTGGGTGCAAGTAAGTACTTGTTTGATCTCTAGACCCGATACATGTCCCGGGTTTTAAAATATCGCCCGAGACATGGCTCGGGTTTCGGGATAACTTCCCTCCTCAGTAGAGAAACTGGGGTGAACCACTCGGGAACTTCATGTACCAGCTTCCCTTGTGGCGACCCGTAGGAGGGGCTAGCGGTGTGCGCTCCATTGCGGTTGTTTATAGAAATAGTATTTTGCTTTGCCAACTATAATTCTGTATACATTTGGGCTTTTATGAATGTATGCCGGATGGTTGCCTTGTGGAAAGCTCATGCTCAGTATAATGGGCTTAAGTTGATTATGGTGACAAGTCAATGATAAAGGCTATATGCAGGAGCCTAGCGCGCAACCAAGATGGCCGCGTAGGTGCGAAGCTCCCGAGGACCTCCGCGACCTCCTGAATTAATCCAGATTATATCCTGTCTTTGACGAGGGGACTGTGTCTGTGTACCCGAGCTGAGGCGGCACCCGTTTTCCGTTTTCGAATCGGACCCCGGACACTGGTGGGAGCACCGATCGAAGATTGCGGCCTTCTCCGCGCCGGCCCCCCGGATTGGAGTTGTGGGGCGATCCGGGGACAAAGCGAACAACAACGGCGGGCAGGGCTGGGCGACTCGCGTACCCCGCGCTTTCACTTTCGCTTTTGCGCCCTCCTTGCCCTCAAGCGAGGTAGGGTTGCGGAGCGGGGTGCGGTGGTGTGGCCTTGCCCCTGTGCCCGGCTGACCCGCCGGCTGTGAGTTGTCCTGCGGTGCAGTGGTCAACCCCACCCCGAACCTGTGAACTGGTTTATCGGCCCTTTCGAGGAGATTGGCACGACTTCGGGAGTGCGACATGTCCACAAAGCAAGATGGCGACCGGGCCAAGGTGAAATCGACCCGCCGCGGCCCGGCACCTCAGTCAAACAGTATGGACCGCTACACCCTCCAGAAGGGATCCCCAGAGGCACAGCGTACATCCCCCGCGGGCCCGGCTGAGGCGTCTGCTCAACCCGCGGATCTGACCCTCCGGGACGTCATGGGCGCCATTGCCGAAATGAAGGCCTCGGTGGACCAGCGCTTTGATACTCTGGCGCAGAAGATAGACTCGGCCCTGGTGGAGGTGGGCCTGGTGAGAGCCGACTTGTCTAAAACAAATGACCGGGTCGATTCCCTGGCCCACACCACCTTAAGTCTCACTACAGACGTGGCGGCCCTTCAAAAGGAGGTGCACCGGCTTGGCCAGGCGAGCGCCATGATGGACCGTCGATTGGAGGACGCCGAAGGTCGGGCCCGGAGGAACAACGTTCGTATTGTCGGGGTGCCGGAGGGACGGGAGGAGGAGGCGGCAGATTTGTTTGTGGAAGACCTGATCCTCGCCCATCTCCAGCCCCGGGGGCTGAGTAAACTTTTTGCGGTGGAACGTGCTCACAGGGTCCCCGGAGGAAGACCTAAGGTCGGAGCTCCGCCGCGGCCTCTCATTGCCCGGATTTTTAACTTTCGGGACAGAGACGCTATCTTGCAGACTTCCAGGCTACAGGGACCGGTCAAGCTTGATAATATGGACGTGAATTTTTACCCTGACTTTACTCCGACGGTCCAAAAGCAGAGACTGAGTTTTCTCGGAGTTAAACGTCGCCTACGGGACATGAACCTTAAGTACTCAATGCTTTTTCCAGCTAAGCTGAGGGTAGAGGTGGATGGTCGCACGCATTTTTTTGACCGTCCCGAGGCGGCTGGGGACTGGTTGGATACTCTGCCTGGGGATCGGGGCCGGGGGGGTGGGGGGGGTGCGGTTGGCGGGGAGGGCGCACCGGATCAGAATTGAGGGGTGAAAAGTAGGCCTTGCTCTGGACAACATCTTGGTTACCATTCACTGATCGTGTATGTTCCCCTCCTATGGAGGTCGTACGGGGTCCGTTGGGGGCTTTCCCTCCTCCTCTGGGGGACTAGTTAGTTTTTCATCTATGGGGCGACAGGCACACTGCACTTTGGGGGGGCTGTCTGGGCTCATGCAGGGGTGCAGGGAGGGGGGAGTTCTGTTGGGATGGGTGGGTGGGGGTGGAGTGTTGTTTGTTTGCACCGCAAGGCGAACCCTTTACTGTATTGTTGTTTTTGAGATGCTCTGTGGGGGACGATTGATGGCTTCCATGTATGATGGGGGGTAGGGACTTGACTGTGTTATCATGGAATGTTAACGGACTGGGGGATAGGATTAAGCGTGGTGTGGTCCTGCAGTATCTGAAACGAATTTCACCAGATGTGATCTTCCTGCAGGAGACACACCTTATAGGTAATTCCTTTCATGCCATGAATCGGAGAGGCTATCGCTTGGTGGCCCATTCGGGCTTCACCTCGGGCTCGCGGGGGGTGGGCATCATGATTAAGAACTCGCTCCCATTGGAGATTGATGAGGTGCGCCATGATGAGAGGGGACGTCACACTGTCTTGGTGGGTAGAATGGAGGGCAGAGTGGTCGTTTTTGTATCAGTGTACGTTCCGCCGGGGTTGCAATCTACCACGTTTGCGGACCTGGGGCGCCTCCTCCTTGACCTCCCGGATGGGCTTCTGGTAGTTGGGGGGGACTTCAATGCGGTGGCTTCAGGGTCTGTGGATCGTCATCCCCCCAGGGACCTCCCCCGGGCACAGGCGTGGCTGTCCGGCCTCTTAGATACCCTAGGATTGGTGGATTGCTGGCGACTAAAGCATCCCGCTCAGCTGCAATACACCTTCCACTCGGGCGCCCATGGTAGCCTCTCGCGGCTTGATTATATCCTTGTTCCTGCGGCCTCTGCTGGGAGGGTGGGAGAGGTGCGCCATTTGGCGCGGGGTATTTCAGATCACTCCCCACTACTGCTGCATCTGGATGTCTTCCCGAGGGGGGAGGGCAGGGTGGCCCCAATTAATGCCTGGTACCTGCGCGACCCCACTATTCGAGCCGAATTGATCAAATCCTTGCAGCGGTACTTTGAGGAGAATGTGGGGTCTGTCCCGACTGCCATCTCCCTTTGGGAGGCTTTTAAGGTAGTTCTTAGGGGGGAGGCCCTCTCCTTTATCTCCCATGCCCGGAGGCGCGAGCGGGAGGAGGTAACCCGGGTGGAGGCCGAAATTACTGAACTAGAGGGTGACCTGGGGAGCGGGGTGACGGATGCCACACTGCATGTTCTACACCTCAAGCAGGCGGCCTATAGGGCCCTCGTCACGGAGGCGGCCAGGGGCCTCAGTAGAGAGCAACAGGGGCGACTGTATGATGTGGGTGATAAGGCTGGTAAATTGATAGCGTGGTTGGATAAAAAGGAGAGAGCGAGTCGTGTGGTTCCGTTGATCGAGAGGATGGATGGTGTATGTGTCACCGAGCCGGACGCCATTGTCTCCTGCTTCGCGGATTATTTCCGCGAGGTATATTCCCCGGTTTCTCCCTGCTCGGAGGAGGATTCCCATGCCCTGCTTCGGGACATCGCGCTGCCCTCCCTTTCGGTGGAGGACAGGGATTCGCTGGACGCTCCTCCCACCTCGGACGAAATTGCCCTTGCTATCCGCTCGGTCGCATCTGGCAAGGCCATGGGCCCCAATGGCATTCCTATCGAGCTGTACAAGCTGCGACCGGATGTGCTGGCGCCCCACCTGCGCGCGATGTTCCTGGCGGCCTGCTCGCGGGGTTCCCTTCCGCCGGACCAGCGTCTGGCCACGATCGTGGTAATCCACAAGGAGGGGAGGCCCCGTGAGCGGGTCACATCCTATAGGCCTATCTCGCTCTTGAATGCGGAGCCCAAAATCCTCGCCAAGGTGCTGGCCAACCGGCTGGTCGGCGTGGTGGGCGACTTGGTCCACCAAGACCAGTCCGGCTTCATACCCCATCGTAACACGGCCCTTAATCTGCGACGCTTGCACGGGGTGCTCGCGCGTGTTCCGTTCGTGCGGGAACCGGCCATCTTGGCGTCCTTGGATGCCACCATGGCGTTTGATACGCTTGAGTGGCCATACATTTGGGCGATGCTGGCGAAGTTTGGCTTCGGACCGGGCTTCATCAGCTGGGTCAAATTGTTGTATTCCGGCCCATTGGCGCAGGTGGTGGTGAATGGACGAGTTTCGGCCCCATTCGCACTGGGACGGGGTACGCGACAGGGCTGCCCCCTGTCGCCTCTCCTGTTTGCACTGGCCCTGGAGCCCCTGGCGGAGTGGCTGCAGTGGCACCCTTCCATCCGTGGTCTCCGTTGGACCCCCGAGTATGAGGACCGTGTGTCCCTCTACGCGGATGATATCCTTCTATATCTTGCCTCCCCGCGTAAATCACTGATCGTCCTAGTTGATGTTTTGCGCTCATTCGGTCGCAACTCAGGCCTCGTCATCAACTGGGCGAAATCCTGTGTATATGTGCTTGCCGGGGAGGCTCCGGTCCTACCACGGGACTGTCCGATCCAGATCGCCTCCCAGGGGTTTCGGTACCTGGGTATATATATTACTCTGGACCCGGAGGCCCGCTACGAGCGGAATTTGCTGCCCCCCCTCCAGCGCTTGAAGGAGGACGTGGTGCGTTGGCGGCGTCTGCCGCTTTCGCCGCTTGGCCGAGCGGCCTTGTTTAAAATGATGTCGTTGCCGCGCTTTCTGTACGCTCTCCAGAACACTATGGATTTGGTTCCGGCGCGCTACTTCCGAGAGGTGGAGAGTTTGCAGCGTCGCCTGTTCTGGGACGGGAGGCCACGTATCGCCTTGGCTAAATTGACGCTCCCGTGGTACGATGGGGGGGTTGCCCTCCCGGATATTAAACGGTATTACTGGGCCTCCCAGCTAGCTGCGATTAATCATGGCCTTTACGGGCCCGCCCTGAACCCGGCATTTGAAATGGACAAGATGCTCCTGCCCGGTGGCGACTACAATCGGGCGCTTTACTCTGGCGCGCCGGACCCTCGCCTGACGGGACTGACGCATGTCATGGTGCGTGTGTGGCACGCGGCTAACGCAGCTATGGGGTGGAAGGACCGTTTGACCCGGGCGTCACCGCTATATGCATCGGCGAGGTTGGGCTCCTTGTGGACCTCGAAGGGCTTCGAGAAATGGGACACGATCGGCATCAGCACAGTGGGAGATCTCTGGACGAGGGGGGGATTCAAAACTTTCGAGATGCTGCAGACGGAGTTTCAGTTGCAAGGCAGTGAGTACTTCCGGTACTTACAAGTCCGCCACGCGCTGGGCTCCGTCTTCCCGGATGTCGCGTCCATTCCGGAGTCTTCCCCCCTGGAGGACAGAGTGCTGGATGGCCATGTCCCAGACAGCACGATCTCCCTCATATACAAAAAACTGATTAACGACCGATCGGGCCTGCTGACTGGCCTCCGCGAGGCCTGGGTTGCCGATGGGCTGGAGTTGGACGACGAGGACTGGATGTCCGCGGTGGCTTCTCCGAAGGAGGTGGCCATCCCGGCTCGCCTTCGCTTCGTCCAGCTTAAGATCCTCCACCGGGTCTATGTGACGGGGCCAAGGCTACTACGTATGGGCTTAGCTGAGGATGGACTGTGTAAGCGTGGCTGTGGTGCTTTGGCAACTTTCTTGCATATTCTGTGGGAATGCCCAAAGGTGGAGCGATTCTGGCGTGGTGTGCATGAGGTCCTGCGAGTGGTTACGCGTGTCGTGCTGTTGCCTGAAGCGAGGAGATGCTTGCTGAATGTGTGGGAGCCAACTGACTACTCGGTTCCGCAGACGCGGTGGGTGACTCTGGGATACATGATCGCTAAGCGTGACATGGCTCAATTGTGGGGATCCCAGAGGCCTCCGGCGGTGTCGGCCTGGAAAGAACACATGGATTGGTGTATGTTTCGTGAAAAGGTGGTGTATGTTGCGAGGGGTAAGCCTGGGGCGTGGGTGAAAATCTGGGGCCCCTGGAACGCCTATCGCGGGGGTATTTGCGAGCCGCCGCTGCTGCCGGCTGCTTCACCAGCTCCGTCCCCCTAGCCGACCCCCTCCCCCAGCCATGGGCACGTGGTTCCCCAGTCCCTGATCTGTTCTCATTCCCCTCTTCAGAGTTTGGCGATTGGTTGGGGTCCCCCACTTAAGGAGCGCGTGCTGTCACTTGGGATTGCGGGTTGCCTTGCGGGTGTGGTTGTTTTTGTGTTGTTGTGTTTTGACAAAAGGAAACCGTATTGTTGGTTCGGAGTTATGTGGCCTGCACTGCTGATATCTCCTGATTTACTCTTTTCGCACCGCCAAGAGATTTTTCTGTATGTATGTCATATGCTACTGCTACTCTAGCGGCCGGCCAGAAGGTTGTAGGCCCATACTTGTAACTATTTGAGATTGTAATAAACGGTTTCAAAAAAAAAAAAAAAAAAAAAAAAAAAGATAAAGGCTATATGCCTGACTGTTCAGGTATATAGCCTTTATCATTATGAAGAATTACAATAATAGCAGTAGACCTGACATATTGATAGTGAAAAGCATTTACTAAAGCTAACAGGCATTTAAAGAATAATTGTTATCACTCCGAATTAAAACCTACAGATTTTGTCACATGGAATCTCATAGATTACTTTAGTAAACGAGGGCTTTAGTGTTGGTTATTCCCTCTGACAAATTGTGAGCAGAAAATAATGCACTGTGAAACTTGTTGTTAAGCTCTGTCGGGAGAGATACTAGCTTACTTTGATGACTTTAATTTCTTACACTTTTCAAAGTTATGACTGTATGCCTGAGGGGAACGCTTATGCTCAGTGCAGTAGGTGTTATAGTGAAGTGCCACTGATAAAAGCTGAAGGCTTGATTAGTGTGCAGGAAAATGTTATGCCGAACGCCAAAAGTCTGGTCTAATTATTATGAAAAGTCATTACAAAGGCAGCAGGCCTAGCTAATTTATTGTGGAAATCTTATGGTAAAGCCAACAGGCCTCTAACTTTAGATTGTTGTCAATTTATGTAACAGTTAATAGACAGGTATTTGATTTCATGTAATCTCACAGATTACCATCATAGCCAAGAGTTATGGTGTTCGTCACACACTCTGACAAAGCATGGGATTAGAGTTACACAGTGATGATTCTCGTTGGTCCCTACTTAGAGGGGCTGCATATTGTTTTGCCAACTGTAATTTTGTACATATTTGTAATTTTATAAATATATGCCTGATGGTTGTCTGTTTCTGCACACTTCTGTAGGCCAGGGTTGTACGTAGTGTCAGGGGTAAAGTGTAAAGTGAAGAGGCCTTATTCTTTCACTGGGAAAAGTTATGTCAAATGCCATAGGTGCGAACTATTTACGATGACAAAGCAAGTAGGCATTATTTGCTTTTTGTGAATAGTATATGTTAACGGCAAACAGCTATTAAGGGTGGATTGATATTACACTGTGCTAAAGCATGTAGGCATCCAATATTTTACATGTAATCTTTCAGACTACTGGAGCAAGGGTTTTGGTGTTGGTGACCCATTTAAACAAGCCATGGATAAAGATGATTTACACTATGATAATCCTTATTAACTCTAGTAGTAGGCATTTTGTATTTTTTTGACAACTGTATTTTGTACATAGCTGTAATTTTATTATGGAATACTTGATGGTTGCCTTGTGGGACGGTTTATAAACCAACTCAGTAGGTCTGACTTGCTTATGGTGGGAAGCAAATGATAAATGTTATAGGCTTGATTGTTTATATTAAAAAGTTATGATAAAGGCAGTAAGCCTGACACTGATTGTGAAGTGCATCTGTTAAAGACAATAGACATTTAAGGTAGGTTGTTATCACTCTGTATTAAAGCCGAAAGATAGATATTCTGTTACATGGAATCTCACAGATTACCATAGCAGACAATCATTTTGGTGCTTGTTGCCCCCTCTCACAAATCATGAGTATAGAAGCTTTGTACTGTCAGAATTCTTGCTAGGCCGTCTTAGAAGAGACAATATTTGGCTTTGCAAACTGTAATTGTGTATATATATTTTTTTATAACTATATATATGATGGCTGCCTTGTAAGAAAGCCTATGCTCGGTATAGATGGCCTCAGTTGGTTATGGCGATAACCACTAGGCCTGATTGGTTTACTAGAAAAAAAAAATTATTTTGCCATAGCGCTGATCTGTTTACTATAAAAAAGTTATGATAAACACATTAGGCTTGACATATTAATCATGCATATGTTAAAATTAACAGGTATTTAAGGGTGGATTGTTATTTCTCTATACTTAAGCTTACAAATACGTATTTGTTACATGAAATGCCAGATTAGCTTTGTAGGGAATCTTTTTGGTGTTGGGTACTACTTCTTTTACATGCCCAGAGGGAGAAAAGTTGCACTCTAATAATTCTTGCTAGAATCTCGTCTTTGATCGGAACCTAATTATAATTTTTTTTTTTTTACATAGACATACATCCATATATAAACATAACTCCATGTAGATGCATAGAGGGCCATTGAGCCCACTCTGTACTGCATTGATCTGTTGAGTGTAATTTACGCCCTACTTCCATCTGTGAAAGTGAACTGCATGGGCTAATGGTTCAATATACATCAGTCAAAGGCCCTTGTGTCCAGTGAATGATGACCTTTTCTGTTCATATGTGTACATCCATATAAAAATGAGTGTTTTTCAGTACCACGGCTGATTGGCCAGTCCTTTAGTTATGAATGTTCTAATTTTATTGCACCCCTTTCATTTCTTTGCTTCTTCTCTTTTGATTTTAACATTTTTAAGTGGATACTACAGCTCCCCAGACAATGCTAACAGGATACTTGTTTGCTGCTTATTTCGTCTGCAGTGCACCACATTCCACGTGGCCACTTCCTCTAAACCACCAAATCATTACTGAACACTGTTGTCCGCAGTATATAATTGTTTTACCATTCCAAGATGGCTAACACATTGGGTTTAAGTGTAGTGGCCATGCTTGCAATTTAAAACAATCATAGACTATATACAATACCTTTGCAAGATGGGCATCCAATGCTATGTTATTGCAAACATATGTTTAGAAGGCAGAATGTTTTCTTTTTTTAAATTGTATTCTTTTAATTTTTCTTGCATATGTTGTTGAGTTGGTGTTCTTTTTTATTGCAGTTGTGTCAGAGATAAATGAAAGGATAAGTCACTGGATTGATTGATGGATGGATGCATGAGTGCAAAGATGAGTGACAGAGTGCATGCATGATGGCTTTTTGAATGTCTTTACCCATCAATGACACAAAAGGAACTTTCATTCATTAGCCAGAAATATTGCCACTACAAATGTCTGTTTTTTAATTGGATTTCCCTACACATCAGGGCATTTATTTTTAGACTCCAAGTTTAAAATAGGGTTTCTGTTTGCAAAATGAAATGTAATTTATTAATTTAATTCATTTAGCAAGCCCCTGAAAATCAACTCTATCCCTTTATCTTAATTTTTTTGTATAACCTGTTTATCCCATTTTGGTTTTAGTTGACAAAAATCCACTTTTTCCTGTGTTTGCTTGCCTATATTTTTAAGGATTTCTAAACATTGAGAAGTTCACAAGGAATGGAAAGATTTTTTTTAAACTTGAAGTTGTGGAGAATAAATACTTGCAACGTCACATGCTCTTAATTGCAATACACATGGGCTATATAAGGCATCTAGATTATCTTTAAAGTCTTACAATTCCTTGTGGAATATTAGATTATAACCCTGAACAAGAAATGCTCGAGGATGGCGCATGGGAAAGGCGTGCAGCTACCCGTGGGAAGTGGCCATACTGGCGTGGTTCAGGCAGGTACAATTAAATCCTACACAGGGCATATTACACAAGCTGTTTATAATCCGTAAGGCAGAAGATGACCAGTGCCTTAGAGGCTGCAGACAACAAAGTAACTATTGCACAGCCTGTGGAGCTGCCCAAGCCTACAAGCATAATGAGACGCAGTCTGCAATATAGGACAGCTGGAACCTCAACCCACCATTGGTGATGCTGGGTATTTGGGCAGAGCAATCCTTTGACATATTTGCATGACTCTTCTGTAATGTGGCAGTAATGGTGGCCAGACATGACATAGTCCATTGCTGGGGGGCAGCGTTGCCTCCGATAGTGGCCGAGTGGGAGTCGAACCTCAATTGGTGTAAGAGATCTGAGGAACTCGTGTAACAATCTCGCAGCTACCCTCATGAATCTGAAAATGCCTGGGGCCCTTGGAAGAACATGAAGGAAGACGGGGTATGAGAAGAGACTTTTGGTCAGCGGTGGCTCATCCATTAGTGCAGAGGAGCGCTGCCACCACCTTCAAATACAACACTAATAAAATGGGTTTTTAACCAGTTTTATTATTGTTTTATTTTAATCCTCCTGGATCCACCCCCAGGGGGGAACAACCTTTACAACGCGGTTATTACACCGTGATGCGGTTACATCGCAATCGTTACAACGAACGCGATGTAACCACCCTATGCCATTACAACGCAAGTCTTTACATCGACTTGCGCTAGATGGCGTGCTAACATTAAAAATAGTGTAGTTTACTATCCCAACACCTTCCCTACTGTTAAGTGGACTGGAGTTGGAATAGTAAATTACACTTTTGTAATGTTAGCACGCCATCTAGTGCAAGTCGATGTAAAGACTTGCCTTGTAATGGGATAGCGTGGTAACATCGCAGGCGTTGTAACGGCCGCGATGTAACAGCACGCGTTGCAATAACTCGCGTTGTTACGTCATACATCCACCCCCAGGACTCTGATGAGTCTTGGGGGTGGGTCCAGGGGATGACACTGCTGGTAGGGGAGTGGTTGGCGCTGTTACAGTGTGCATGACGGGTTGGTCAGCAATCTCAGGCCGGCCAAACCATGGCACTGAAGCTTTCTCCACCTCCGGCTGCGTTACTGGGACTGGAGAGAGCAGCACAGGCTCCCAGTCTGCCTGGGAGCGCAGGTTGACAGAGTTCTGGCCAATTCTGATGCTGCTTTCATTCAGCGTCAGGATTGGCTGTAGTTTAGTCTGAGAACCTATGCCCAGAAGAAGACTGGAAGAGCGCAATGCTTCGGGGAGCGTTCAGGTGAGTTATTTTATTTTATTTTTTTGTCCCAGAACCCCTACCTCCCCACCTCCCTCGTATGGCTCACCCCATCACTTTGGCGGGGATGGGCTGCTAATGCCTGTGGCGTGTGGTAAAAGAGCGAATCCAAAAGGGCAGGCCAAAAGGGTCTGGGATACGAGCCAGGACAATGGGGACAAGCCAGACGGGGGAAACTGAATGGCAAATGATCTCAAGGGTGGTCATTCAAGTATGTTTGGTAGTGGAACTGTGAAATGTGATTCGATTCACATATTACAGTTCAGGACTGTTCTTTTTGTTTGCAACCATTTGCTGTGTTGCAAAACTAATACACAGAGCTTTGAAAAACGTTAATGGAAGAACTCTTCATTGGAGACAAAAAGTTATTTCTACTATACTACAGGAAGCAAAAAACTGTTAGTCACGGCTACAACATTGAACAACTGAATAAGAATCATGCAGCATATTTGCATGAAGTTCAAGCTAAGTTAAACCAACATTGTCATGTATCAAACCCAAGATTCACTGTAAAGATAGTGTCTATATAATCGATTCATGCAGGTCCTTAATCGTTAAAGGTATATATTTTGTAACCCTTTAATCCCATTAAAACATAAAACTGCTGCCATCTTTATTTTTGACACCCTGCTGTAGTGTAAAGTATGCATACAACTATAGTAGAGTACGAAGTTAGAATATGTCTGGCTGATAAATAGAGCGATACCAAAGGAGATGATGGACGGAGCATTAGAGCAAATCCAACACTCACCCCCAGTCAACTGATCTGGGTTTAATCCATCATCATTCTTTAGCTCACTCCACCACCCCAGTTCAGACATGGCCATATGCAAATCAGTCTGACCCTGTGCCTCATGGGAACAGTCCAGCCCGAATTGCCAAGCCATGTCTTCCCTGGACCGGAAACAAGCATCCTGGGACCGGTTTCGGGTTAAAAACCCTCGTCAGCCAGGCTATCTTGAATCCAGTGGCGAAGTGAGCAAGGGACCCACGCCTGGGCATACCCTGCCAACTTAGGGCGAACAAAGCGATACCAAAGGAGATGATGGACGGAGCGTTAGAGCAAATCCAACACTCACCCCCAGTCAACTGATCTGGGTTTAATCCATCATCATTCTTTAGCTGACAAATAGAGCATAGAGGACAAGACTTGGCAAAATGCTGCTGGTTATTATTGATGATGTTGTAGCAGCTAGCGGTTTGAGAATGTCCCTTCTCCAAAGCCGCCATTAAGTGATTTAATAAAGCAACAGAGAAAGGATGGCCCTATTACAACTTATTCACAACCGTCTAAAATAATTTACATGCTCTTCAATGGTAAACCAGGCATAAAATGAGTTGCTTCCCCTCTCATTCTTGGTGTCACCTAAATTGGGATATGTTTACCATAACGTTTCATACCAAACCTGCAGACATTTTAGGAAATCCAGGAGGGGTATAAATAGGGCTCCCAGTGTAGTGGTATTTTTTTTAAAGATTTCCATCTGCATTTATCTATATTTATTCCTTGGCCATCTTACTGGTACTTATCCATATTTATTTTGTGTTTTGAAATAAATGGAGTCGAAAATGGTATATTTCCACATTTAACTGATAAACATAAACTTATACTTTGATGCATATCACGTATTAGAAAATTATGCAGCCACATATAAAAATACACTACACCCACAGCTAAATATTAGCATAATATACAAAAATATGTTAACATATATCTGTGTTTAGAGGAAATCTTAGTCTGTTTTTGAACTCCCCGTGATATCTGCTCAGCCGTTGGCCTGGAATTCATGGAGGAAAGCAAAGAGAGTCACTCACAAGAAGCGCAATTTTCTGTATTTGACAGCTTTTAAAAATATATACAGACAGGAAGCAAATTGTTTTCTGTCTGTATTTATCTGTAACAATCAGTCAAAACGGAAAAGTGGAAGACTTAGGCATAAATGGCCTTCGGTGGATATATCATAAAAATCCCTTATGTTCTTTACCATCTATGATCTTAGGAAATGGTGGCCTTGGGTTTCATTGGACTGCATAGGTGTGCATCTCCGGATGTGAGCAATAAAGCGGACCTAAAATGTTCATCCAATTACTAGGGACAGACCAACTGAACTTAACTCCCTTCCTCCCCTGTAGGATCTCCTCCAGGTGGCGTAGTACAAAAGACATTGGCCCAGATTTACTAAGATTTTGCATCAGGGACAGGTCACTTTTGTGCCACTGCCCCAAAGCAAAATTCATTTTCGCATTTACTAAACCATGCAAAGTCGATTTGCGTGGCTCTGAGTGGTTTAGTTAATATAAAGTACCGCAAGGCATTACTTTACTTCGGGTAAGTGCCAAGAGGGGTAGAAATGACAGCAAACATCTTTGATACCATGATGACATCACAGGCAGTTACTCTGCATGACTTTTTACCCTAATGACATCTCAGGAATTTGTTTGTATACTACGAAAGAAATGATTAGGAAAAATACAGCTATTTTCTTGGTTAATCAAAGGTAGTGACATGTATTCCACTGTTTTAAGTTCCTTTTGACACTTATGCTAACTTGTGAAGAAGACTTTTCATTGTCAGTAAGAAACAGAAATATACCAAACCCCAGTAATATCTGAGATCAGGAGTAGTAAAATGCAGTGCTATGGATTGCAGCCGCTATCTGAAAGAATCCTTACGGATATCAATGAGAAGGGTGCAGAGACAGAATATTGAGTAAAAAATATTGAGTTGCACAAATATCGAGTCATTATTATCGTGGTTCAGAAATATCGACGGTAAGAAGAACGTGGTCAAGAATATCGACTTAAGGCAAGTAATATCGATTTAAAAAATATCAGTGTTTAATATCGCTTGCAAAAATATAGTTGTTAAAAATATCGGTTTTTTATTAATGTTATGTATTTTAGTATATATTTTACATGTATGTGATGTTTGTTTTTTGTAGAATTGTTTGTATTTTTAATATATATGTTAAATTTTTAGTAATTATAAAAAAAAAAAATTGAATTTTGCATTTTTAGTCCCGTAGCAGGTTGTGGGTTTATAGGGGAATAGGGCGGGAAGTAATTTAATTATATTCAATTTATTGATTATTTTTTAATTAGTAATATTTGTTCAATTGAAATGTTATAGTGTTAAATGTGTAAAGTAATTTATTATTAAATAATAATTGGTTGTTAATTAATTTTAATTAATTAATTGGTAATTAATTATGGTAATTGTGCAATTATTTAGGTGTGTGTTGTGGTGTTTGCAGGTGTAAAGGGTAAGAAGTAATTTATTTTTAATTGATGAATTATTAATTGGTTGTTAATTGGTAATTGTGTAATTAATTTTAGGTGTGTGTTGTGGTGTTTATAGGTGTAAATGGTGGGAAGTAATTTACTTTTAATTGATGAATTAATAATTGGATGTTAATTTTTATAAAATATTTGGCAATTAATTATGGTAATTGTGTAATTAATGTTTACCAGTTTTTTTTAATTAATAATATATTTTGATTATTAGTTATATTAATTATGTGAGTGCATTTAATAAAAAATGTTGAAGTGTTTTGTTATTGGTGTGGTGTTATAGGGTAGGAAATAAAATAAAGACATTTATGTATTAATTAATTTTTTCGTTTGTACATATTTTCTAGTTTATAAGAATTGTGTTTTATAAATGTATTTAATATTTTATTGTATATATTATTTGAAGGTTTTTGTTATATGTAATTAATATTATAATATCTTTTTCTATATTTGTAATATTTGATTTTTCATTTTTTAAATACTGTTTGTTTACTTTTATTTTTTTTAAAACATTGTAATATTTTTTATTTTTGTTTTAACTGTTTAGTGTGAATAGTAATTTTTGTCTCTTTGCTATCCAACACTTTCCCTAATGTTGCACTCACTGGAGTTGGAATAGTAATTTTTACCCGTCCGCTATCCAACACTTTCCCTACTGTTGCACTCTTTGGAGTGGGAATAGTAATTTTTACCCCTCCACAATCCAACATGTTCCCCACTGTTGCACTCTTTGGAGTGGGAATAGTAATTTGTTCCCCTCCGATATCCAACACTTTCCCTACTGTTGATCTCACTGGAGCGGGAATAGTAATTTTTACCCCTCTTCTATTCAACACTTTTCCTACTGTTGCAATCACTGGAGTTGGAATAGTAAAGTTAATTCCTCCGCTATGTAACACTTACCCTACTTTTGCACTCAATGGAGTTGGAATAGTTGTTTTTACCCCTTTTTTATTCATCTCTTTCCCTACTGTTGCACTGATTGTATTGTGAAATTTAAGTTAGAATATTTTCAAATAGTTTAATGTTGACATTTATTATAAATTTGTGTTCTTCAATATATATTGTTATTTTTTATATTATTTTAAACTTTTAACAAAAATTAAAAATAATAGTTTATTAATTGTTTTAAAGTAAATATATATGTATAAATTATTATATTTGTGTGTTTACTTTTTATTAAGTTTATTTGTTGTATTTTATTAAAATGTGTATTAAATGTATTTTATTTTGTTAAAATTATATTTCATATATTTAATATATAGCATTTTATATATATAAAAGTCGATATTTTATACATCTATATTTTTTACATAGATATTTTTTTGTCAATATTTTTGTACTTACCTGTTTAAGTATAGGAGTCAATATTTTTGTTGCCTATATATTTTACTCGATATATTTACATCAATATTTTTTACATCGATATTGTGTCAGTGAACCAATGAGGAGCAATTAGGATTCATTTGGAGCACTTCCTTTTTGGGACTGTCATTTCACAGAGTGATGCTGACTGATGTAAATGGAACTTGACTCCTCCCACATGCATTTCCCCACCCCAAAGTAATCCTGATCTTCTGGTTCATGGCGCCAACATTTTTAGCCACCCTCTCACCTCATAAGCCGAAAAGACCTTGACATTATTTGCCTGGTGCCAGGAATCCCCTCCTTACCTTTTGTTTCCGAAGATCTTCGGTCCTCGCTGATAGGATGGCCAGATGAGTTTCAAGGCGCTGGAAGTCCTGGAGAAGCTCCCTGTTGCGACTATGAGCTTTGCTCTCTTGTTTGCAGATCTCCCTCCAGAGGCGACGCAGCTCGGCAGCTCTTCCACTGTGTGGACAGGAAAGTAAAAGAGATTGAGGATCCCGCAGCCTTCCATAGGATAGGACATTACTGATGACATGGCATGTCCAGACATCTGTCCCAGAGGTCTTTACTTTACCTAAGTAAGATGGGGTGTCACCTTCCATTGGCAGACTGTTCTCAAGTCTCTAACAGATCCTATCATAGCACCAATAGACAGTCACATAGAACAAACAGATATTGATACAGCTCTGATGTAACATGACACCACTGATTCCAAGTCCTCACATAGCCTCAGAAGTCCCTCCTGCCGCCTGAATGGACTCAGGCGCCATGATTACACAGTACAATACCAACATCAGCAGCCACACACAACGCTGCTCCAAAAGTCTATATAGTCAGGGCCACTGGAATTATAAGACCGGGAGGATCAAATTATGAGGCAGAGTTGCATAAATTATGTGGCATGAAAAGGAAACTGATGGGGCTTAATGCAGTTTATTTTGCGATAGTATACTATAGCATTTTTAAGCAATGTAACTGTATTGTCACTGTTAGGGATAAACCTCTTTTCAGTGGTATGTCCTCAATAGTTGTCTTGGGTCTTTAAGGCATTAAGACATCTAGCGCAAAATGATGATTTATTAGAACCAAGATTATGGAACCACCCCCAGTAACTGCAGCTCGGCTGGTTAGTTAATCTAAATTCACTGACCATTAGGTAGCAACGGAGATCTGGCAGGCACCCAGCTAGTTCTGTGTGAACACTGTACATCGTTTCGGTCAATCATTTGAAGGCATTACTGAATTCTGGGAATACTTGCACTATTGGGACCACAGTGTGAACATATTGGCTATTAATCACCCAACAATAATGGGAAATGTGGTCTTTTAATTATGGTAACATTAAGGGGAGGCTCTTATACACGTTATATATGTGGGAGCTCATAATCTACCCATAATGTATTGTATTTTCTTATTATACGCACCTTCTGAAGTCAGAGAGCACCTATAACTCACACACCCAGTCACTTGTAATAAGCTATTACAAGCGACTTGTGGTATCCCAGTGCTCAAGGGGAACTGCAACCTTCACTCAGCTTGAAGGAAGTTGGTGCAAGTATGCCCAAGCACTGTGAGTTTATTTAATTTTTTTTATAAATTGTCACTTTGCAAAGACAGTCCATGGGGACGTGTTCCAACTTCCTATCTGTGGGTAGATATGCAGGCTGTATAAGGCAGCCTACAGAAATGCTTGGAACTGGTCCTTCTAAGAAATGAAATTCCTTTCTTTCAGGAGCTAAGCTAAAGCAATTTTTTTACTTCTCTTCCTTTCACTCATTAAAGTTTTTTTGTTTTGTTTTTATCGATGAGTGAGCACTTCTAATCCCTGTAGGCTTCCTAAGCAAAGCTGCTAACATGTCCCACATCATGTGCCATACCATCAGCAATGCCTGTCTGCATTCTGGAATATGTAATTTTGTTTCAAAATTGAAAATCCAAGCATAGAAAGTGCTGTGGGCTAAAAAGGAAAGACTAGACGAAGGTGTCACACCTAGCACATGGCCACTTGGTGGCCATTTTATGTGTTTTTAGAAGGGGGAGCAAAGCCTACATATCATATGGGATATAATACCCACTTACTATATCCTGTAAGCACATTGCAAGTCACCTCAGAGTTCAGTGATCAATAAAGGCACTCGGCCTGCAGGCACGTGCCTCCATAAGGTCTCTGAAGTCCCCAGTGGCTTGCAATATCCTTAAAAGATACAGAAGGGGGTATTTTATCCTATAAATATTGGTAAAGTTGTATTTTTTTATAATAACTCCGATATTTCATCCAAACATGTGTTTGCTATTAGAAACATCAAATCCAATTGTTTCAAACAGCAATTAAAGAAGCAGATACATTGAATTCATATCCCTCTCTCTATATATATTTCTCTGCCTCCCCTCTTTCTTTCTATCACTCTTTTCCTCTCTCTCCTGCATGCCCTCCTTCCATTCTCTCTCTCTCTCTCTTTTCACTCACTCCCTCTCTGTCTCACACTCTCTTTATCCCTCTCCTGATCTCTTCCACTAAACATAAAGAGAGTTGCTCCATAGAACCTACTTACCCAGGGAAACTCTAGTCAGAATGGGAAAAGCTGATTCCCCGCTCTGTCTATGTCAGTGTGGAGGGGCGGGCACATTTTATGGGACTGTCCCAAGATTAGGCATTATTGGAAGACAGTCATAGATACAATCACACAGGTATGTGAGACCTCACTTCCACCAGAACCCAAAAGATACCTTCTCAATATTTGGGAAGACACAAACCTAAACAGCAGGAACCAGGACTGGGTCACGCTAGGCATGATAATAGCAAAATGTACCGTCGCCAAACACTGGGGAGCACAACATACACCAACACATGACAAATGGTGTAAGGATATGGATTGGGCTATGGTAGCCGAAAAGGCAGTCTATGTAAATCGGGGATGCCCTAAGAAATGGGAACAGATATGGGGAGGTTGGAATGCCTACAGGGGAGGAATATTACTCCACCCTCTCGGGGTCCACTGCCGGTGTAGATCTGAAGAACTTACCAGGACAATTTTGCAGTTAATGTTCCATAACGACATATGAACAATATGATGGGTTTGACATTGCTTATTACAGATAATTTATTGAAATATTGCCAATTTTGTCTGTACAGTACCATAAAATGTGCTGCTAATAATAACATTAGTTAAAAAAACAAAAACATAAAGAGAGTATAAACACCCATTAGGCCCAATCTACCACTCAGGGCTCATTACCAGGGCCTCTGTAGTGTCAGTTACCGTCTATGCTTTTCAGACATGTGGGCAGGGGTTCCGTATGTGGAACCATGCATCTGCAGTGTGTCATACGGATTGCCTGTGGGTCACCCAAATTTAAGGTGATATTTGTTTAATGTGTATTTTACAGATCTGGCTTGTATTTCTCTCAGATTACAAATTTCCTTATATTTCTCCACGTGGTCTTAGATCTGTTGTTTTATATACTTGATGAAACGCCTACAAATGGGATAATTCAGACTCTACTTATAATATCAGAACTTTTCACTGACTGTGACCGCAGCCCTTGAATGTCAGATGTGGGCGGCGGCCATCAGACTGGAATCCAACCAAGCTTTGTTCTTATTTCTTATGTAAGTATGCATTGTTAGTTCTTCTAGCGCTAAGATGTGGCGGAGAATTAACACATGGCACAATAGGAAACTTCTGATAATAACAAAAATATTAAGGTCTTGAAATGGGATAGAGTCTTCCCGGTCATTGGTCCACAGGTATGTAACTCCCTCCATGTTCAAGACCGGCAGCTTTCCACCTACTCCAGGTGTCGAGAAGCTGGGAAACACTGTGTTATCTGTTCATTTTTTCCTTCTGTCACTTTCCTACCTACATTGTACTACGATGTCAACTGGCGACAGTATGCCCTTTACAAATAATCAGACAAATTAAATAAATTATTTCCCTAGATGGATTGTTATCATAGATTTATGAGCAATGAAACATTTCTCATTCTAGTAATACATGTATTTCTTCCACATCTAATGAGGTGAATGGATCTGATTCTTGGAGTTATTAATTTCTAACGGGATACAAAATCAGATGCTTACCTTTACTTGGAAGAACTATTAACCTCACAGGAAACCTCTCTCATATTCAAGTAGAGTGAGAAAACACTCATGAAAACAAAGCAAGCGTTTGTTAATTTAAAAAAAGCAGTTATAATGTTGATACTATTTATTATAGCTTTGAAATCTACACTAAAGTTGCTCCCTCTGCAAATTTGATACATCTTGTTTTGAGAACTCTTGGAAAGAAGTTTTCCCACTAAATATCAACCCCCAGAATATTGATCTACATGAATATTATGGACAGAATATCGAGGGACAACATATTGAATGGCAAGTGCATTTAGGGAAGTATAGATGTAATATCCCTAATGTCACATCCACATACTTTAAGCTCCTGCAGGTACCCCACTGATTTGTGCTGAGAATCTGCTGAGTTCCATCAGGCCCCACACAGAGCCCCTGCGTGTGCCTTACTAAGCTACTGCAAGCACCCAACAGAGGTCCTGCCATTACCCAACTGAGCTTTTAAGTAGCTCACTAGACTCCTGTATCTCCAGCAAGGGTGGGATCCATGGCGACATACTCTGTTTCTTCCCTTCTCAATCACTTTAGTTTTCCACCCCCTTTCAATTCCACTTCCCTTTCTTTTCTCACCCAGCCTCTCATTCAGTTTTTCCTTTTTTGCTGTCCTCATTTTGATATTTTCTTTTTCCCATCAGTGTCTTAGGTATTCTACTAGGTGTTTGGACAAAATATAAAAAACTGAAAATATTGTGATACAAAAATATTGTGTCAAGAATATCGGGACATCAAAAATATCGTTGACAGGAATATCGAAGGCAAAAATATTGTTTTTAGTGTTGTATTTTATATTGTTGTAAAAAATATTGATGTTGAAAAAAAATTTCTATTTGATATTGTTTTTAAGTGTTAATTAGTATGCAATGTATTGCAAATGTGTGTTTGTTTTGACAAATATAAAAAAGTATGAAACACACATTTTTTTAATATTTACTATTGGTAATTTGGTGTTTTAAAAAACTCAAAAATGTTTATGAATATCAATAAAAATGTTTTTATTGTAATGAAAACAGAACCTTTATCATTTAAAAATGAACTATGAATATAAAGGTTTGTAGTACAATGTATGTGTTTTACATAATCCTTTATTACATTTTATGCAAAACAAAAAAATTGAGAATATGTATCATTGATTCGATTTATAATGTGTTTATTTTGTAATATGTTATGTAAAATGTTTTATTTTGAAGTGGATATCATAATTTTAAACTTTTAAGGAGCTCATTCCAAAGTTAGTTGGAGTTGCTTCCAGCCGACACTGTCGCGGTCTCTGGACTGACCGACCTCCGGTCAGCAGTTCTGACCACCTGATTACGATGCGACCGAACACGTCTTGGCCGAATATCCCATTTCTCTATGGGAGCTTGTGTGTTACAGCCGTAAACTGTCCATAATACAGGCTACCATAAAGAAATGGGTGTGTGTGTAAAACTGTGCATCCTGTGTCAGGCACACCATGGGGCATGCCATATAGTGCAGAGATTTATAGGGGGCCCCCAAAGTCGCTTCCGACAGCTTTTCCTTGTCGGAAAGGCCGGCACGGAAAGGCTGGGGGAAACCGACATTGTAATCCCGATGGCGGAAATGCCATCCATAGGGGATCATGGTGTGGTCTGACCTGGGAAGACTCCGGGAGCCGATCAAAACCATGTCAGAATGACTAGCCAGTTTATGTTCCGAGCGCTAACATCGTAATTCGGTGGTCAGACCGCACACTGACCATGTTGGTCGCAAAGCCTTCGTCCACGGTCGGAGGCTTTCTGACCGACATTATAATCAGCCCCTTAGTGTCCAACACCTTTCCCAAATTGATTTAGAATGCAGTGGGAATAGTAAATGTTCCCCCTTTAGTGTCCATCACATTCCCCAATACAGTTTGGATTGGAGTGGGAATAGTAAATGCAGCGGCGGCCAGCATGGATCGGAGGTAGGTGGGCGGGGACACGGTGGTGGGGAGGACGCGTGGGAAGCGGGTATTAAAAAATAAAATAAAAAACGTACCTTCCTGACGCTTCCTCACTGCGTTTCTCCTCCGTAGTCCTCCCTCGCTGGCCTGAAAAGGGAGCACACCCAGGCTTCCAGTCAACTTTAGCAGCTTTGTGATTGGACCGAGGGCCGTGTTTCAGTGCTCAGACGCTGACTGGGAGCCTGGGCATGTTCTCTACGTAGGCTGTAATGCAGCCTGCATATAGAACATGTGAAGAACGCAAGACAGTTTGGCCGGTCCAAGAGGGCCGGCCCAGAATTCATTGCGCAATTAGGAGGGTGCAACGACTCCTACCCTGCCCCCTCCCCTCACGCAAAGCTGCAGAAGTGGGAGAAAATAAAATGCTAATAACGCAAGTTATTATTTTATTCTCCCTTTATTTCACTGCGAAAGAGCAGTGGGGTTGCGCTCCTCCTACTTAGTGGAGGAGCCGCCACTAAGTACATTTCGCCTCTTTAATGTTCAACAACTTCCTTGAAATGGTTTAGATTGGAGTGGGGATAGTAAATGTAACCCCTTTAGTGTTTAACACCTTCCCCAAACTGTTTTAGATTGGAGAGGGAATAGTAAATTCAAACCCTTTAGTGTTAAACACCTTCCCTAACATGTTTAGATTGGAAATAGTAAATGTCACCCCCTTGGTGTTCAACACCTTCCTTGAATTGGTCAAGATTGGAGTGAGGATAGTAAATGCAATCCCTTCAGTGTGCAGCCCCTTGCCCAAATTGGTTTAGATTGGATTGGGAATAGTAAAGAGAACCACTTTAGTGTGCAACACCTTCCTCAAATTGGTTCAGATTGGTGTGGGAATAATAAATGTTACACTTTTAGTGTCCAACAACCTCCCCAATATGGTTTGATTGGAGCAGGTATAATAAATGCAACACCTTTAGTATCCAACACCTTCCTAGAATTGGTTTAGATAGGAGTGGGAATAGTAAATGTAACCTCTTTGGTGTCCAACACCTTCACCAATATGGTAAGATTGGAGTGGGAACAGTAAATGTCACCCCGTTAGTGCCCAACATCTTCCTCAAACTGTTTTAGATTGAAGTGGGAATAGTAAATGTTGCCTCTTTAGTGTCCCACGCCTTCAAGGAATTGGTTTAGATTGAAGTAGGAATAGTAAATTTAAACTCTTTAGTGTGCAACACCATTCCCCAAACAGGTTTAGATTGAAGTGGGGATAATAAATGTTACCCTTTTTTGTCCAACACCTTCCCTAATATAGTTAGATTGGAGTGGGAATAGTATATATTTCCCTTTAGTGTCCAACACTTTTCCCCAATATGGTTAAATTGGAGTGGGAATAGTAAATAGTTGGTGTACAACACCTTTCACAAATTTTGTAAAATAAAAGCATGTCCCACATTTTTCAGTTTTTATGAGTTTCCATTTTTTTATTCCTGTATAGTTTTACTATTTGTATTACATAAACTTCAAGAAAAAAATGAATAATTAAGTAAATTAAACCTTTTTTAGTTTTTTCAAGTAAATCATATTTATGTACATTTGTATGTTATACATTGTCAACTTTTAATTTTTAAATTTTGTAACATTTATTAAGTTTTATTTAGATATATTTTCAACATTATTTTCACTTGTTTTATTAGTATATATTAAATAATTGTAAATTTTCAAATCAAATTTATTTATTATGTTTTGGCTCTCAAAGAGGGCCACATAAGCATGTACAAACAAAACAACACAGTCATCAACAATACAAAAATCATATAACGTAGTATTCAAATCGTAATAGGTACACTGCAAACCAGCAATCCCACATGGCCAGGCCGGCACATCTTCCAGAGAATTTAATAAATATCTAAAAATCCTTTAAAAAAGTTAAAAACATAGGCACAAAACATTTCATTTGGTGGGCAATAAAGTGCATGAAGAAAATCTTGTAAAGTGACAATGCTAAGGCGAAGACAAATTACTTTAAGCCATCTCTTGCGCAAGCTTCGTAGCATAGGACAAATCAAAAGTACATGTATACAGTCCTGATTATTTAATTTACATAGGTTGCACAACGGTGAAGTGCCGTACCATTTAGACAACAACACATTAAGAGGGATTAAGTCATAACGTAATAAAAACCAAAACCTACGAATCCCATGTGGGAGATTCCACTGGGCATACGGTTGGGGCTGTTTCAACCTATAGGAGGAGACCAGCAGCTCCACATTCCTTTTATCTCCAACTGTTTTTATGTCGGATTGAAAACAATACTCCCACGAGGCCTCCCTAAGGACCTGCTTTAACTGCGTGGGAGAGTAGGAGAAAAGAGCGCTTTCATCCAATCTAAGGATATTCACAGCCCTTCTAAAATTGTTAACAAGTTTAGAGAACTCCTTAAAATTGCCCAAAAGTTCATTTTTGAGTAGGACTCGCAGGGTTCCTTCTCTCGCTCTGGCTAAGTTGGCGACCCACCTTATTAAGGCGCACAGCCCCTGAACCCAGGCACTTCTGAGTCCGAAATCCAGCCTACACGCAGCCAGTGAACAAGCATTATTAAAATTCGAGAGGGATCTTAGGAGTTTTCCCTCGGTCTTATTGCAGAAGTCCCAATATTTTATCTCAATTATTTCTATACCGTACAAGATGGTTGCGGGGATTTTAGCTCTAAATACTTCTAGAAGACTAGAGAAATGTCTTTTCCCCGTTGCCAGGTATAGGGACTTTAACCCATTACCTTGGGCAAGAGCTTTGCAGGAGCAATGCTCTATATGAGAATTCTCGCTCATGTTGGATGAGAATATTTTCCCTAAAAACGTATAACAAGTTACGACCTCCAATCTAAGCCCTCCGATGGCCCAACCGAAATTTGTAGAGCGACATTTCTTCCTACCCGCAATACACATCACTTTACTTTTATTAATATTGATCTTCATATAATGCTCGCCAGCAAAGTCCTGAAGAGCCTGAAGCCTGTTGGCCAGACCCGCAGGAGTTAAATCGAGCAATAAAACATCATCGGCATACATCAGACAGGCTATTGGCACCCCTCCTATCAACGGTGCGATCCCCTCACTACGGGACACAGCTGCAGGGAGGTCAGTTGTATATAGGGAGAACAACAGGGGCGCCAATAAGCAGCCCTGTTTAAGGCCATTCTGAGATGATATTTTAGCCGACAACCCCCTTTCACCCCCCATTAAGACCCTACACCAGGTCTCAGTGTGTAGAGCCCGTACCAAGTCTAGTAGGGGAGGAGGGACACCCATCCCCATCAATTTTCTCCACAGCGTACCCCGATCCACTTTATCGAACGCTGTGGAGAAGTCTATGAAAGCGGCATATACAACACCCCCTCTAACCTGGACATATTTATCAGTAATAACCTGAAGGGCTGTAAGGTTATCCAGAGTGCCATGTTCCCTACGGAAGCCAGTCTGTTCCAGCGGCAAAATGTTGCGCTCCTCGACCCAATCGGAGAGAGATCTCAGGAGACATTTCGCAAAGACCTTTCCGATGGAGTCGAGGAGCGCAATCATGCGATAGTTACTGGGGATGTCCCTTGCTCCCTTTTTGAAGATAGGGACCAGAATGCTTCCCCTCCACGATGCAGGGACACATTTAGAAAAATGGCATGCCCTAAACAGGGGATACAAGATTTTACTCCAGGTTGAAGGGTCTTGTTTTAGGACCGTCATCGGGAGCTCATCCGGTCCCATAGCCCCAGAGGATCTCATGTTTTTTATAGCCAACTCGATGTCCTTCTCAGAGGGAGAAAAGACTGAGGCCTCAGGTGCGACATGCATGAAATTATCCACACCCATGGTCCCAATTCCTGCATACAATTCTCGGATGTGAGAGGACCATAGATCTTCTGATATAGCTACGGGAGTAGGAGAGTGACGCGTACCACATCCTTTCCCGATTATTGCCCAAAAATCTTTACTGTTGCCTTGAGCAGCAGATTCCCTTAATTTGATCCATACTTCATCCTCCCTGTCCCTTTTAATTTTTCGCTTAAGTCTGCTTCTCTTTCTTTTTAACCTAGCAATATCTTTCCCACGTTCCAATATCCTTTCAAGGTACTGTGCCCGGATAAGTTTGTTTAATTCCCTATTCAGCTTATGGAGAGTTAGAGGAACTACCTCTCCTTTTTTCTTAGGGGGAACAGTTTTATTAGCATTCAATAAAATTTTTGCCATGAGTTCCTCAAAACAAATTATTTCATTTCCGTTCCACTCTTCTAATTCCCTAAGGGTATCGGTCAGTAACTCCTGGACCCCATTAATGGCAGCGTTATTCCAGAAGCATCTTCCAGATGACGATTGGAAGGTAGCCTCCCTGCCCTTTAGCGACCAGGACGCCGTATTCATAGAGTTTAATGCAATTAATAATGACAGTATACTATGGTCGCTCAGGGTCGTGGGTATAATCTCTAAGTCAAGAATCTGGGGGAAAAGACTATAGCTGGCGATAGCATAATCCAAAATTGATGACCCAAAGGGGGATTTATGGGTATGGCTTGCGGGGGCGTCGGATGGAAATCTACCATTTAAGATAATGCTATCCCCGATCACTAATTCTTTTAACAAAATCTTCCCCCTTTTATTTGTCTTTAAATTTTCAGGGAAGAGCGTCTGGGGGATGCCATATGCTTCCTCCTTAGCTTTATCCCTGAAAAGGTTTAGACTTGCGTTTGAAACTTTACAATTCAAGTCACCGATAAGCAAAGTTACAGGAAAAGGAGGCGAATTTTTTATCTTATCCATGTACAGGAGAACCCGCTGCAAATTCTCATTAAAACATTCCTCAGGCGGAATATACACGTTAAAAATTACCATGGAATATTTTATATTGTCATAGAACAAATTTTCTAAAGTTATTGTGTGGAAGAGTCCACTGGGATCAATATAATGTGAAAATCTCCATTGAAACTTATTTGATAGTAAACAGGCAAGCCCCCCCCTAGCATGCCCTTTCTTTGAGGACGCAGCCGGAACTTCCAGAACGTAAAAATCTTTTAAAGGCATTAACCTATCTGTGCACCATGTTTCCTGAATGCATAGTATATCCGCCTCCAGAGTAGATAAAAAAGTCATTTTCTCCGGGCTGCTATGGAATCCGGCCGCATTCCAGGAAATTATATTTAAGGCTGGGTTAAAGATGGTGGAACAATTTGGGGTTATCCTTATTTTTTGTTGAGAGTGCACTATGTAGCCAATTCCACCGATTATTATCATCATTGTGTATAGAATTCTCAATTAGTGGAAGAGGCTTCACGTGCGATACTATACGTTTTCCCCTGGATACCCAAATTTTCAGGTCTCTCAGAGGAGGAGAGGTAACCCCGTTTTGTTCACCACCCCTCAACCCCTGCTTATCGAAAAGATTTGGCTTGCCTGGGGTAGATATAGGTAGTATATCAATACCTAAGCGTTGAAAGTTTTCGGCCTGTTCTAGTATCAGATTTGTTATAATGGGAGAGTAAAATTTCACCCGAGTACTCAGAACCCGACTACTACCCAACAAGGTTACCAATTCAATGTCTCTAGACTGGATGTGATGGAGACATTCAATTTCACTAAAACATTTAAGGAGCCAGGCTCTATTCAATAAGAGATCAGTATCAAATAATAGGACGAAATCTAATACACGCACATCCACAGGAGCCTTAGCCATACTTGCAGGCCGGGCCGGAGGGCAAGTCATTACAGAGTCAGTAGTTACCACAAAGGGGGGGGCCAAAGGGTTTAAAAACCCAGATAAGTTAGAAATTGGACCTTCACAAGCACTCCGAGAAGGAGAGCCAGGGAGAGAGCCCCCAATAAGTGGTAAATCCTCCAGGGGAGGCAGGCTGCTTTGTTCAAAATCCTCCTCCACCAAAGCTGAAGAGGATAAATTCACACCAATGTCCATTTTTAAAGCAGTAGAGAAGGATTCCCCCTTCCTTATTTCAATCACCCTTGTCTCTGGGCTTTTTTGGAAAATGATCCTCCGTTGCTTCTTCTTTCTATACTTTCGTGTGGGTTTCCTCTTGCTGGCTTTGATACTTTTTTGTTTACCATATGTTCTCTTTTCTTTGTTGACCTCCAACTTATCGACCAGGAGGTCTTTTCCACCATCCGAGACAAAGATTGGGAATAGTTCCTGAACCGGTTTGGATCCTGGCAAAACTTCATCCTCCTCCTCTATCTCCAGGACTAAATTCTTGATACAGTTAGAGGCTGCAGTATAGGTCAACTCCTTATGAGGGACCATAGAAAACTCTTCATTTTTCTTATTTGGTTCGCTTCTAATGACTTTAAGTTTCCTCTCAGATGCAGCTTGTTCAGACTTAAGGGGAACGACCTTACTCGCATCCGGCACTTTCTGCAGCAATACCTTTAAAATCTGGGTAACTGAATCAAGGATGCAGTCCGAGCTGCCAACAAACTTCCCCAGAAGCAGCAAGATTGAGGCAAGGAGTTGTTCCAGCGCGATCATAGACTCGGAGATCGGCTTTTCTCGTGCTTCTGCAGTACGGATGTTATCCAGGAGGTTGAGGTCAGGGCTCTTGGAAGAGTTTAACAAGTCAGAAATCTCATGGCTATTTAGCAACGGGGTGCTACTATACAGCATTAACCCTGATGGGGTGGCTCCCCCCTGACCTTTAAATTGCTCCAGGGATTCCACTTTGGCAGGGCTTACGTAACGTCCCCAAAGTTCCAAATCAATGGATAATGCAGACAGGTCATCCCCCTGCCTGTCATTCATTGAGAACTGAGGGGTCGATGGTATGTGCACTGGGTCACTTATCTTTATCAACTTCCCATCTGTAAGGTCCCGCACGGGAGACCCTTCTGCCATAATTTGGGGGGCCCCCTGCTGGACCTGGAAAGATCGAGGCACAGAGGTAGTTGGAGCATAGACTTCCAAGGCTTTAGTATCAAGATTGTGTGGAGTTGCGCATTTTGGCTTTTTTATACCAGATGGCATCCAAAGTTCAGATAACAAACATTGTCTTTTTAAAGGTGGGATGGTTGCATCCTTGTCTTTTATATGGAAGGTAGTTGGAGTCTGGGCAGGATTTTCTCCCACTACTCTTCCTGAGCGTAAAGTTTTAGACATTTTCCACAGTAATTGGTAAGAGATGTAACAATGTAAAATAAATAAAATCTGGAGTTGATTCAGTCACTGGCGCAGCAGGAAGGGTGCAGTATAACTATCACAGTGTTTGCATCACATAACCCTACTACTCTATTGGGCACGATTGCAAACAAACACTCACAGAGTAACAAAGTACAGTAAATATAAGAAGTAAGGGACCGGGGCCGGCCCGGCCTACCTCGGTCACTGAGGGCCACAGAGGGCCCGCCCTTTGCCCGGGCTTAGCCCGGCGCCGCCCGCGCGCGTCCCGCGACGCGGAGGGAGCTTCAGCGTTTTAAGCGCCTCCGGGCGCGAATGCGGCAGGAAGTTGGCCGCTATGCAGCCTGGGAGCTGTAGTCTCCCCCCGTCTCAACCGCGATGCCAAGAAGCGGCGTCGGGGGAGACCCGCAGCGTCAGGGACCCAGAAGCGGCAAGAGCACCAACAGAGAAGTCAGCGGGAAGTCAGCGGGACCGCAGGTGAGTACAGGCTCCTCTCGCAAAGTTCACCCGCTCCTCCGAGGGAGCTTCAGCGTTTTAAGCGCCTCCGGGCGCGAATGCGGCAGGAAGTTGGCCGCTATGCAGCCTGGGAGCTGTAGTCTCCCCCCGTCTCAACCGCGATGCCAAGAAGCGGCGTCGGGGGAGACCCGCAGCGTCAGGGACCCAGAAGCGGCAAGAGCACCAACAGAGAAGTCAGCGGGAAGTCAGCGGGACCGCAGGTGAGTACAGGCTCCTCTCGCAATTAAATAATTGTATATATTATACACTATAATTTAATTTATATTTTAATTTTTTTTATAACATTGATATGTTTCATATGTTTATTTTTTGACATTTTTTAACATTTCACAAGTTTTTATATACATATGTATATATATCTATATTTTTTTCTCAACATTATCTTCACATATGTTTTATTAGTATATTATGGAGGTATTGGGAAAGTAAAAGTGTAAGGGGAAATCTGTGTGAACCCCTGACAATTGGTATAATGGGGAATGTGGACTAGCCAAAAGTGAGCTTATTGTGGCAATTAAGTCAAAATCACAGCCAGAAATAACTGAAAGTAGGACTTGCTATCGGCAAGTGCTAAACAAAGCAAAAAAGGAATGGGAGAGTTCACTTTTGGTTAAACCTGCATGAGGCACTCTCCACTAAGGAAAATAAGTCCTTTTAGAAGACAGTTGTGGTTTGTCTAAATGGTCATAAACCCACACTTGATTTCTGCATCCAACCCCATGAATGGATGGCACATTTTGGACAGCTTTATTCTACCAAGGGGCCGATTCCGATCCGGGTTGGAAGGGCACCGAACGCGATCCGGCCGAAAAAACTACGAGCCGTGCACGTCTTTTCCGCCCGACTCGTACAGCTGTACAAGCGAGCCAGTACGATGCGAGCTACATGAAAATCACTGACCGAGTCGTTTCCGGGTCCGAACCGCTCCGTACGTCTCGGTCGTAAGCTAACTGTGGCATGCAATGGATGCGATTCACGACCGAGCCAGTACGATGCATGCGTCGGACAGCCTGTGTGAGCCGGAGTGTCCGGCTCGCAAAAGCTCCCGGAGTTGGACTTCGGGGTCCGCGTCGGACCCTCCGACACCCGCAGCCGTACGACTCGCACACAGGGGGAGACACATGAGACTCCCCCACACAGGCATGTACGGCACGGATGGCACCGACGCGTACCCACTGCAGGGGGCACACTTGTTCGAGATGTACCCATTCAGTCAATGGGAGCGCATGTACGCGTCGTACAACTGGTTCCCATTGACTTCTATGGGAGTCCGACCGAACCGAGTCTGATAGCATACGTGCGCATCGTACTCTCTCGGTCAGACTGTAGGTGTCCGGCTCGGTCGGAAAACACTCCGGATCCCACTCGGTCGGAGTGCTTTCCGACCCGGATCGGAATCGGCCCCCAAGTGTGGCACAAATCTAATAGCTTGACATTTTCATTAAATGAAACTCTAAAATCCATCAGTCCCTAGTCATGCCATGGGCCCAGACAGAGTGCTAATGATCTATATAGGGAAAATCTGGGAATTTGGGGGCCATATATCAGCCTTATTCTAGCTGGTATGGAGATTCCTCCTTCTTGGAAACTATCTAAAATCATTACTATTTACAAGAAGGTAGATCGGGCAAATCCAGGCATCTAAAGACCTATAAACCTGATGAAGTTGTTACTGTTTACTCTCTATAAACAACTGTGTGCAAAATAGATTGCTCCCCTTTGCAAAAACCTGGGCATCAGAGAATACCAGGAAACATGTAGATTACTGCAGTCACACATTAGTCAGGTTGTGTTTTTTTTGCCTGGCCAAATTTTTATTGGCAATCTGGATAAAGCACGTGCAATATGTACAGTCAATCTTTAATTTATTAAATGGATTATCCGATTCCTATAATGTACTGTGGTTGGATGTACAATATCGCTGTCTCCATTCTCTCTGGGCAGGCCCTAATTTTTGCTGCTGCTTTTCTTATGCAGTGTAGTTAGTTGTCCTGTCTGGACTCTTTCTCAGTCATGCCTCCTGGTAGACACGATGTGGCGACATTGGGGAGACATCATGGGGGAGCAACAAACACATCTCCTGCTGCAATATATACACGTGTTAGGCACAGGGAGACATCTCATAAAATTGTTTGCGGAAGCACTTTGTACATACTCTGCAACAGAGTTAGCACCCTTGAGAAACCACTAGGAAGCAGACCTGACTCGCCCATGCACACCGAAAGAATGGAACATGATGTTGTTGAGCCCCACATCTGTCCCCAGGAATGCAAGGTTCCGCCTGATCCAGTTCTATATATTACGCAGTGCATACCTTTCTCCAGATAAAATCAACAGATATTTCCACAGGCAAGATGCATGCTGTCGGCACTGTAAGCTTAATGACACTGACTTCTTACACATGATGTGGATGTGTCCTGCATTGCGTAGCTACTGGGAGGGAGTGATACAACATTTGAACTCATGCACTGACAGAGCACTCCCCAAAAAATGGGAGGCTTGCATACTGGGTGTGTTGGCCAGGGACAAAGCACATAGAGCCACTCCCCGATTCCTGGACTTAGGCCTGATGGTGGCCAAAAGGCTTATCACTTAATGTTGGAAGTCTGAAGACTCCCCAGCCCTGCAGGCTTGGTCTCATTCCATACTGAATTGGACCAAGGCATATGGAAGTGCCCTACAGAGGGAGGATACCCTCGGCCTGCATAAATATCCAATCTCATTCCAGTGGAACATAATACTGTCAACACTCGAGGTAGCGCTGACTGCGGGAAACGTCACTGACAGCTCTAGTGAAATGCATCCTGAATCAAGTTCATAAGTGAGATGGTACCCACATGTAATTTGGTCAAGTGCACATTACATATACCAATTGTAATATGGTGATTAATTGGCCCACGGTCATGTAGGCGGTTAATCCAAGGCATCAAGACGCCAGAACAGTAGCAGGTGTATGCCTATGCTGTTGATTAGGCCCTACCCCCTCCCCAGTGTTCCAATTGTTCTTTGGATTTAGTTGTCAGATCTGTAGTTGCCAGAGGTGCAGTACTGATACAGGATTTCACAGGTGCTCCATCACACGCTCACACAGGTCGGCAGTTACCACATACAGCACAGCGGCAACCTTACGCACACAAATATCAGTTTATGTATAAATGCTCACTTTCTCTTCATTGGTAATTTGCAGTGTGGTTACGTGCTGGTAATGTAATATTCTTTAACAGTCGGAAATGTCTATTACTTGTGTAATCTCAGAAACTAATGAAACAGATCAAACAAAAAACATAGTTTTCTTGTTTTTATCAAATTTGTTGCTTTATATTGTTTTTAACGTATATTTTAAAGGCGCTCCTTGCACATTTTTATAATTATATTTATTGTTATTTATATTTGTATTTTTATGCATGTGTGAGATGTTGGTTGTATTTTTTGTCTATACATTTATGATTAGAAGTGATCAAAATAGTTCTTTGATAATGATGATGTTTATTAGTCTATATTACACAATTGTATATATTTTATACTAATATTTAATTTATGCTTTAGAATTTTTTCAGCATTGTTTTATAACATTGATATTTTATAAGTGTAGCAATTGTTAACAATTTCTTAAACATTTATTCAACTTTTTAACAATATTTCCCATTCATTTCTATGGGGAGATAGTCTTATTTTTTTATTTCTTTTGGCTGCCATTTATTTTTTCCGATTCCCTCCATTTTGTAACCTATTTGTGTTAGTTTTACTCTGCAGTCACGTAACCTTGCTCACGGTAAGGTGCAGCTGTTCTTTGGCACAGGTACGCCATGTTTTAAGGATTTGTTAAGGGTTTTGATGGTAGAGAATATTTAGGAGGGAAATTGAAAAGTTAGTTAAAGTGTTGTTTGTTAGGTTTTGGTAAATATAGATCTATTGCTGCTACTATTTTACACCAGTTTGTTGTTTGCATTTTGTAGATTGTTTTAATAATATATTACTATGTTATGTTAAATTATGTGTGTTAGTTATATTTTGATGATTAACTGTTATTTATATGAACTTTTCGGAATGTAATGTGTCTTGCGGTGGATTTTGATAATTTCTATTACAGGGTTTTGGCAATGAATGCATTCTATGAGTATTTGGAGTTGTCGTGTTGTTTTTTTTAAGGAAATCATACTGGTTGCTAATTAACTTTGCTTTCCTTTTTTTGGGTTTCCAGTAGTGGTTCTTTTTTAAAACATCTTTTCAGGTTTCTCATGGTACCTTGATACCCTGGATTACTTTAAGAGATTTTAATTGGAATTGATATATATATATGCATTTTTGTAGGGGATTTTGAGATTTATTTATCTTATTTTTGGTGGATTACTAATTTTTATTAAGTGAAGTCCGAGAAAGATGTGCAGCTACAGAACAGTAAGTTTTAATTATTTTATTCATTTTGGGTGGGAAATGTGAAATTGCATTGTTTATATTGAATATCTGTGATTGTTATGTGGAATTCTTTGGATTATGTGTTTTTATTATTTTATGTGATGGATTGAATTTTCCCTTAATCTATTATTTTATTATAACAGTCCTCATTAATATTGTTATTTTAAACAGTGGTTTGACTGATATAATCAAATACTATATGTATTATTTAAAAAAGATTTGGTGGGTTGGTTTACAGTTTGTTGAACTTTTTGATGAGTTTGGTAGGCTAAAATTTATTTTCTAGTATGGTTTTGGCTATCTTTTTGAAGTAATGTAGTCCTTTGTTATTTATGAAGAGATTGACTTTAAATTGTAGCATGTCGTACATTCTTATGGTTTGCTTGCTAAGTTTAGGGCCAATTTGATTAACAGATTGCTTCATTCTTAGATATTGGCAGCTTTGCTCTTTTTGTAATGCTTTTATAAATTTGCATAGTGTAGGTTGAGTTCTACCTAATATTGATTGGAAGGCATTGTGCTATCCTTCCACTGCTTTGTTTGTTTTGGTCTCCTGTGCCAATGTGCTGTCATAGACATTGCACCATGGTATTTGGAATTTGAGTTGGCATCTGTTTCTGGAGCAATACAGTCTGCCAACCCAAGTGGCTTTGAACTAGTCCATAAGGGGACTAAGGGGACGATTAGTATGCGAGCGAGAAAGCATACCGACCGCCGTGGTCATTTAAATGAACTGTCCGCACGTACCGCGGCAAAACCAGTGGTCCGATTAGGATCAACCGCCAGAAAAAAACGACCGCGGCGGAATGATGCCACAAAAGACTGCCGGTAGTGGGAGGAGCAGTTGAAAATCCATCGGCGGCGGTCGATTCGCGGCGGGAAAATCCAAACCCACCACAATATCAGCGGATTGACAGCACGTACAATTAGAATACCATTGAGGTGACAGCGGAACGATCCGCTGTTTCTGACTGCCACGATCACAAACAGTGATGAATGGGAGAGCCGGCGGAAGGCCTGTTGCATACCCACCGCCGCTCCGGAACAATTATGGCGGTCGACAAAAAAAACGCCCAACAAGGCCACCAAGTGTACATATCAAGCTAGCTCAGCTCCCCAAAACACCTAACACACCCCAATGACACACCCCCCTGGCAAAAAAAAATATATAAATCCCAGGACAACCCACACAACACACCTGACAGCAATACTCCATTTTGACACACCCACATAGCTGAGTATAAAACCAGCCCCTTCCCTGACCAGAATCCTTTGCAATACTCCACCCCTGAAGGAACTAACCCTACAGCACAAAGGAGAGGCAAACCACCACACATCTCACCTGCACAACAACACACACACCACTTACATCACCACCACCACTTTCACATCTGAACCTCAACCCATTTGCACATGACACCATGGCACAGAAGAAAATGCCCAAATTCACTGACAATGAGTTGTCAGTCATGGTAGATGAGATAATCAGAGTAGAACCGCAATTGTTTGGTAACCTGGTCCAACAGACACCATTAGCCACCAGAACACAAATGTGGGGAAGGATAGTCAACAAAGTCAATTCAGTAGGGACCACCCTGCGCACCAAGAAGGAGATCATGACGCGGTGGCATGACCTCAAGAGGAAGGTGAAAGAGAGGAACAACAAGAACCATCAGCTGGCTCAGATGACTGGCGGTGGCCCTCCCAGTACACCAAGAACATTCACTGCATGGGAGGAGAAGGTGCTTACCATACTGCATCCAGAGAGTCTCACAGGAATAGCCGGGGGAGTGGGGGCCAGTAAGTACAAACGAATGTCTACCATCACACTGCTATGTGCTGTCTTGCACAGCTACAAAGCTACACCTCCTAGGCCCAATTCTATTCATGTGCACCACACTGTCCCCAACACATGTCTCACAGATCCAACATTCACTCCCTCTGATTCACCTCAAAGGTAGCTAGCAACATTACCATGGGGGCATGTGTACAGGCAGTCAGCCCTACAATTCCCACCAGGCCCCCTTGTCCCACAGCTCAGCAAGATGGAGCACTCCCACCACCTCACCCAGATGCATGTGGCAGCCATTGTATTTCACCAACCAAACTTACAAGTAAGTAGCCATCTTCACAGGGATGGGAGTTTGTGGGTAGGAAGCCAGCACTATAACTCCCACCAGGCCCCCTTGTTCAAAAGCTTAGCAAGATGGAGAACTCCACCCCACCCAGAAGCATGTGACAGGCATTGCATTTTCACCAACCAAACTTACAGGTAGGTAGCCATCTTCACAGGGAGGGGGGTTTGTGGTGAGGAAGCCTGCACTATAACACCCACCAGGCCCCCTTGTCACAAAGCACACCAGGATGGAACACTCCCACCACCCCACCTAGAAGCATGTGGCAGCCATTGTATTTCACCAACCAAAGTTACAGGTGGTAGCCATATTCACAGGGAGGGGGGTTTGTGGTTAGGAAGCCTGCACTACAACTCCCACAAGGCCCCCTTGTCCCACAGCTGAGCAGGATGGAGCACACTCCCACCCACAAAAAATGGCAGACATTCCATTGCTCACCTTCACCTAACAGGTAGGTAGCCATCTTAACAGGGAGGGGTGTTTGTGGGTGGGAGGCTAGCACTACAACTCCCACCAGGCCCCCTTGTCCCACAGCTCAGCTGGATGGAGCACTCCACCCCACCCATAAGCAAGTGGCAGCCATAGCATTGCTCTCTTCACACTCACAGGTAGGTAGCCTTCTCATGCTCTTTTATCTCACCCCTGAGCAGGATGGAGTAATCCCCACACCCAGAACCATGTGGCAGACACTGCATTGCTCTCTTCAAACTTTCAGGTAGTTAGCCATCTTAGCAGGGAGGGGGTGGTTGTGTTTGGGAAGCCTGCACTACAACTCCCACCAGGCTTCCTTGTCCCAAAGCTGAGCAGGATAGAGCATCCCCCCCAGCCAGAGGCATGTGGCAGGCATTGAATTGCTCCCTTCAAAATCACAGGTAGATAGCCCTCTTATGCTCTCTTGTCTCACCCCTAAGCAGGATGGGACACTCCCCTCACCCAAGCGCCATGTGTAACCTATTCCCTCCCTCTGCTCAACTTCACAGGGAGGGAACCATCTCAACAGGGAGTGGGATTTGTGGGTGGGAAGCCTGTACTACAAATCCCACCAGGCCCCCTAGTCCCAAAGCTGAGCAAGATGGAGCACTCCACCACATACCCAGAATGATGTGTCAGAAATTCACCACAAATGTGCCACACCACAGGTAAGTAGACAGTGCATGCACCCCGCCATTTCACTCAAAAAGCATGGAGTCATATGACCACACCAGCCCTGACATCCCACCAAACTTCGCATAGATCCAATAGCCATTTCCAGTGTGCAGACAGCTAAGCGTATGTAACTGTCACAGAAATCAAAGTGTGACTTACCAAATCACATGTTTAAGAAATTCAGGGCACAATCATGCACAGCACGGAATGCCATGGGGGCAGAGCGTCTAGGCCCATATGAAAACAAAACAAGTATGGTCAGAAGTCAAAATAAAGCAAAGCACATGATATGACAAAGGTATGCATGAGATTACAATGGCTAGTTCATGTTCAGATGTAATGTCTTCGATGCAGAGTAAACAACAAAGATGCTTCACATAATGTTGTTGTGCTGCTAGACGTTAGATGACGACATGTCCTTGTAATCACACAAACTGTACGTGGTGCATGGGATCTATTGAAATGTCACACCATGGACAAGTAAGGTATGTACCTCAACATCATGTCATGATGCTTAGTACCGTGCAGACATACAAAGTGATGTCAATGTAAACTGTGTGGTGTATCACATGTAATATCCAAACAGCTAACGACAAGCATGTGGGGTGTACTTCAATGACCCTTCCCACTCTGTTCCACATGTGACTAAGAACTGACAACTGCAGATAACAACACCAACCTGCAGAGCCAGTCTCCCCCCCCCCCCCCCCCCCCGGAACATGGACTCTCTGATGCAGACTTCCTAGATTCCTTGGATGCGAACCCAGAAGCCGGCCCATCAGGCATGCCAGGGTGCAACAGGTCCCAGGACCCCACTGTCCCCACCGCCACCACCTCAGCAACAACAACTGTGCTGACTCCTGCTGTAACGACCTGTGCGGTCTCCACCACCACCAGTGCTGCCTGCAACACTGCCCCTGCCTCAGAGGATGACCACACCACCCCACAATCTGAGGAGGGCAGGGAGAGTATGTGGGTGCGTAGAGTGGTGACGCCACATGTCCGGGACAGCAGGGCAGGTGGGAGGGCAACTGGGCACCAACATCTACCGGACACTGGAACCGAAGCCCTGGCCAACATCGCCAGAGTCCTTGGGGCATATGAACAATCCCAGGGACACACGGGCTAGGCTCTGTAAGATGCATGTGAGCTCTGCCTGGTGCTGAGGTCCATAGACACATGAATGGGCCAAATCGTGGACCTCTTAGGCCAACTTGTGGGTGTCCTGAGAAACAACCTACCTCCAGTGGCCCGCAGGATGACAGTCCCTCCACCTCCCCTGTGGCTACAGAGAGGGGTGAGTCCTCAGACCCCGCTGAGCCCACAGCAGAGGCCCCCTGTCAAACCCTCAAGGGGCCGTCCAAAGAAAATCAAGGGAGGAACACGTGGCAAGGCACCAGCCGCACGCCAGTCAAGGAGCCAGCCATGATAGCCCCCTCTTTAACTTCCCATTGACTTTGTTGACTGTCCTTATCCCCACTGCCATGTCAATAGCAGGCGTCTGTTGGACTGTGTCACCACATCAATGTGGTGACTACTTTATTGTCTCATCTACCATCACTGACAACTCATTGATTGCCTTTTCACCTTTTTGTAAATATTCACTTCCCTGTCACATATACCCATTTTAAATAAACACTCCTTACACAACTGTGTTTTCATGTCAGCTCCATGTTTAGCGCAGGATGTACAATGTTGACTCTGATTACAATGTACCAGGAGCAGGGATTGTTGGGTGGCATTGAGAGGCTGAAGGGACCTAGGAAAACACAAGAGAACAAGATTCACTTGTCAGGTGATGGCATTACAGCAATTACACAGCACATGTAATCAAGGTGCTCAAATCTGCGCACATTACAATGAGCAACAGTACTGACATAGACATCCTGTAGCTGTGCATAACTACCCTGTCCCAGAAAAATTAGCAGCCAGCACAGAGCCAACAACAGGCAGCAGTCTCAAAGCTCCCCTATGCCTTTTCACCAACAACTAAATCAGCAGACAATGGCACCGTTGTACATTTTCACTCACCTTCAAGGGAAGTAGCGGTTGATGAGCTGTTGACGCAGGTTGACACCTGCCTCCTCTCCACTATCCTCGTCACTGGACATGTGTGGGTTTGCAGGCGGGGACCTTGGCTGTTCATCATCGTCCAGGATCAGGGGCATCTCTTTGCGCAAGGCCAGGCTGTGGAGCATGCAGAATGCAACTACGATCTGACACACCTTTTGGGGAGAGTACATCATTGCACCTTCGGTCTTGTCCAGGCAGCGAAATCGTGACTTAAGTAGACCAAATGTACACTCCACCACACGACGTGTCCTCCCATGGGCATCATTGTAGCGGACTTCACCCGGGGTCCTGGGATTCCGAAGTGGGATCAGCAACCAAACGCGGTTGGAATATGCAGAGTTACCTAGGTGTGAGATACACAGAGCTATCTTGTAATATAAACAGTAGCTGAGAACAGTATGTCACACATACAGCACACTACTTGACTCTGCGTACTCACCCACAATCCACTCATGCTCTGGATGCAGATTTGCCATCAGCTGTGGTACGATGCTGTTACGCAGGATGTAGGAGTCATGGGCTGATCCTGGATATTTGGCACAGATATGTGAGATTATCACATCTGCCTTGCATACCACTTGCACATTGATGGAATGGAAATGCTTCATATTCCTGTAGATGTGCTCACGTGCCTGTGGTGGAACCAGGCCAACATGTGTGCAGTCAATGGCACCAACAACATTAGGGATGTGGCCAAGGTCATAAAAATCACCCTTCACAGCCACCAATTCATGCCTCCTGGGGAAATGGATGTATCTGTCCTTGTAGGTCATCATAGCGGACAGGACATCATGTAGCACCATGCTGAACATAGGTTGCGACATCCCACCTGTGCTGGACATCGTGTACTAGAATTAACCAGTAGCAAAGAAATGCAGGGTTGCCATCACCTTACACGTTGGTGTCAAAGCAATCGGATAGGTTCTGCGAGTCCTCAGATGGGGCTCCAACAGAGCACATAGGTCTTGAAGGTTAGGTCGATCCAGACAGAATTTCCGTATGATGTCCTCATCCTCCATGTCTGCCAGCACTGTGAATGGACGATGCACATTTGGTCACTTCTTAGGTGAGATGAAAGGGGACACAGGTCAATTTAATCCCCCTATGAGATGTGTCCAACATCTTACGTTTTGACTGACACAGCGCCAACAATGACTGGCATCAAACTTCAGCTTACAGCACACCTCATATGTAGGGACACCTTGATCTAAACTAGTCGTACACTTGTCCAGTATTCACACTGTGAGTACCCCCAAAACATATTCAGACTATGTGAATGCCAAGAGGTACATTTCAACATCTTGCGTCACGAGCCCTGAGAGTAGTTGACACAGCACATGTGTGAGACAGCACCACTGCTAGCTTCTACATAGCTGCTGTACCTGCCACATCTTCTTGTGTAAGTCAGACAAGGCGCACATTAACAACACAATGAGCGCAGTGTGTGCATAAAGAGCAAGTATTAACATGAGTTCAGCAATCTACACTGTGAAATAGGCACATTATGTGGTCAGACCATCATTACTGTGGGTTGCTTAGCCATCTCACACATTGAAATGTGTACATATTTGAGAGTCCATCACACCACAGATCTGTGTACATGCACAACAATATCATAAGTGACATGTGAGGGAGTACATGCCGTGCATGTAATCCTGTGCACTGACATGGCATGTGTAATCATCAGTGGGCTAAATGTTACACTAGCATTGGTTTGCACTATCTGGTGGCATGGTTCATGTGTCCACTGTACAATGTTGAGAACTGGCCATTTCCACTGCCACAGCATGATGTGTCCATAGGTGCCATAAGCGTGCACCGCTACTGCAATCACGGCCATAGGCACCAATGTCAAGCGGCCAAATCGCGGCAGTGACTGCCTGGCCCCTGCGGTGTGTCACTGCCAAGGCCCATACCCCTGCAGCCAATGGGAACCGCAATCGTGGTAGTTATATACACATTGTAAAATGGCGGTTTGCCTGCTCCGCCACCACAATCACGGCCATAGGCACCAATGTCATGCGGCCAAATCGCAGTAGCGAACACTGGCCCCTGCGGTGTGGCACCGCCAATGCCCATGCCACTGCAGCTAATGGAAACCCCAATCGCAGTAGTGATATACACATTGTAAAATGGCGGTTTGCCTGCTTCATCACCACAATCGAGGCCATAGGCACCAATGTCAAGCGGCCAAATCACGGTTGCGATCACCTGGCCCCTCTGGTGTATCACCGCCCATGCCCCTGCAGCCAATGGGAACCGCCATCGCGGTAGTGATATACACATTGTAAAATGGCTGTTTGCCTGCTCCGCCACCACAATCACGGCCAGAGGCACCAGTGTCAAGCGGCCAAATCGCGGTAGCAACCGCCTGGCCCCTGCGGTGTGTCACCGCCCATGCCCCTGCAGCCAATGGGAACCGCAATTGCGGTAGTGATATACACATTGTAAAATGGCGGTTTGTCTGCTCCGTCACCACAATCACGCCATAGGCACCAATGTCAAGCGGACAAATCGCAGCAGCTTAGTACCAGTGAAACTACCCCAGGGGGCTATATATGTGTGGGAGAGAGCCGCACATTTCCACTGCTTCCAGACACTGCTGACACTCTTCACCACCACCTGCTGCTGTTCCTGTTTCCTGGACCCAGTGATGGTGAGGACTGAGAACATCAGGGCCCGTCCCTTCACCACAGAGGAGCTGGCGGTCCTGGTGGACGAGGTGCTCACACATTATAGGAGGCTATATGGTGCTCCTGATGTAATGGTAAGTGTTTCAGAGTGAACGTAGGGGAGTGCAGGGAGTGCACACATGAAGTTGGTCTACTGCAGTATGTGCCTGAGAGTGAGGGGTTGTGTGATACACTGCCTAGCATTCTGAATTTACGGGAAAGGGGTTTGTAGCCTATTTTACACATTTCCCGGGCTGCAAATCAGGATGGGAGGGACATGCAGTGTTTTTGCAGCCATACAGTGACACTGCAATTTTGGAAAGTAGGAATCAGGACAGAAATTGCCTGTGCTTATGGATGTTTGAGTCCATGAGGTTTTCATAGGCTCATTTGTGACATTACAAAGACTTTTCATCAAGAGGGTACTGATGGAAGTGGGTTTGACTTTATAGTGCCACCATGGATATGTAAGCATTGTGCACAAGAGTGAAATGCCTGAGGGTGACACTCTTGGTGGAAACTCACCTATGACACAGCAGATTGTTGTACTTCTGAGACATCCCCCTTCCATTTTCTTCATAATGTTTACTGACTCGCATGTGTAGGCACTGTTTGCCCTCTCATATTGTACATGCATGTGACAGTTCTGATGGCCCACGTTAGTCCACAGTGTGGGCCCCCCCGGCCTGCACAGTTACTGCCCAATTTGATAGGGACCCATCACTGAATGGACAGAGTGAGACATATGGGTTGTCTGCTACCCTATTCATCAATGAGCTATCTCAGGCCTGTGGATTGCACAAGACAGACCTTGTGAGAAGGGTGTGAGATTGTAAGATCATGTCCCTTAATGTGACCTCCATGACACAGTGTGCCATTCACAGGGCAAGGACATTTAGGGGTGTGCAGTGTTGGACACAGTGAGTCTGCCCCAACATATTATGTACAATGTAATGTATGTCTTGCTCCCTCACATACTGCATCGCAGATATGGGTCTTCTTCACATTGCTTTCTGTGCTGGCATTCTGCATGTGTATGAGATGGCCAGGTACTGTGCCCATCCTCATACCGGCATGCATTTCGGTATGATTATCTTGTGATAATGCACTACGTGTCATGCTGTTTTGTCTCTGCTAAACATATCTGAATAGCTGTTCCGATTGTGTGCATGCTCCTGTACTGAGACACAGTGGTACATAACATAGTGTCACTGAAACTTCCTCTTCTTGTCTCCCATGCCTGCAGCTTAAAGTCCACCAGTGAAAGGCCATATGGAGGGCCATTGTACGCAAGGTGCGGACTCTGGGTGTCTCCAACCAACGGCACACACACTGTCACAAGAAGTGGGATTACATCTGCCGGCTGAGCAAAAACGTGGTAGAGATGATGCCGGGGCTGCTCCTGCGGACTGGCAGGTTTGCGAGCAGGAGCATGACACCACTAATGGCCCGCATCTTGGCAGTGACACAGCCAGAGCTGGATGGACGTTTGAGGGCCCATCAGCAGCAAGTTGGGGATAAGTATTCTGGGAAGGGTGACTTTTGGGTGTGAGTGACTGCATGTATTCCAACCCTGAGCCAATGCGTAGCTCTGTGATGTTTCTAGTGTGATACAATGGCTTGTAAGTGGCCTCTGTGTTGGGTGCAGCTGTCATGCATTTTCGCTACATGTACTTTCTCATGTTTTTAATGTAATGGCCCTTGACATTGCATGCAGAGTTGTGGCCTTATGCATTTAGCTGCATTAGGGGAGTCATGGACACCCCCTGGCAGTTAACGGCAGTGTGCCTCAGCTGAGTGTGCTTTCGTCGATATGTGCAGTGCCTGACCACAGAATTGTGAGAACTACACATCTGACACCAATGTGCAACTGTAGTTGTGCACCAAAGCACAACATGGTGGATGGCAGGAGCTCATGGCCATTCCAAAATTACATTTTGGAGTCTGTTTCTTTGTTGTCCCCTTATGGTGACTCCTTATGTGACTGTGACAACATGTTGAGATGTACATCTTTTTCACCTACAGGGACCTAGGTATGCTCACAGGGATCTGTATGTCAGGTTACACGGAGGCACGGGCAAGCTATTTGGCTGTGTTGACATCACATGGTCATTAACTGCAAGAGTGCATGTTACCATGCATGTTCTGAGTTTTGGATTAAGGTTGCACATGCAGACTGCACAGGGTGGTGTGCAACATGGGGGTATCATCATCTTGTTTTGTGCTTTGCTTGCATATGATGTTTGTGTGTATGGCATTGTAAGACCTGGGGTCTCCAGGCCCTAAGGGGGTAACGTGACACGAGCGGCTGGGCACCCAAAGGCTTGTGTGTAAAGCGACCATACAACACACGCATCCACTGAAGCAAGGAACACACACAATAAGGGACACCACACTGTAGAGATTTATGCAAATAACTCAAGTTTTATCCAAGCAGTTCGAGATAAATGCAGTTCATAACATATATATGCACTTCATGAGATATAAATTCAGTTAAGGAGATGACAATGGCAATTCACTTATGTCAGCGTTTGATCCGCCAGCACCATATTCACCAATATGATATTCACCAGTATGATATTCACCATTATGATATTCACCAGTATGATATTCACCAGTACCCTGTATATCTTACTCCCCGTGTTAGGGTTTGGGGATTGTAGCGCCACTCCTAGGGGCGTGCAGGGACCCAGGGCAGACCTTACGGGCCTACCGTTACCTTGGGACAAATCTGACGAACACCTTCAGAGCAGAGCATTAGAACATAGTGCCACTCGTAACCAGGAAGCGGTGCATACTTCAGAGCAGGGCATTAGAACATAGCGCCACTCGTAACCAGGAAGCAGCGAATACTTCAGCACTGAGCATTAGAACATAACGCTACTCGTAATCAGTAAGCCGTGTATACGTCAGCCCTAAGCATGGGAACATAACGCTACTCGTAATCAGTAAGCAGTGAATACGCCAGCACTGAGCATTCGAACATAACGCTTCTCGTAACCAATAGCAATGTATACTTCAGAACGGAGCATTTAGAACATAGTGCTTCTCGTAATCACTAGCAATGTATACTTCAGAACGGAGCATTTAGAATATAGCGCTTCTCGTAATCACTAGCAATGTATACTTCAGAAGGGAGCATTTAGAACATAGCGCTTCTCGTAATCACTAGCAATGTATACTTCAGAAGGGAGCATTTAGAATATAGCGCTTCTCATAATCACTAGCAATGTATACTTCAGAACGGAGCATTTAGAACAGCGCGCTACTCGTAATCAGTAGCAATGAGTACTTCAGAACGGAGCAGTTCACGGAGCACAACGAGCCGCGCGAAGCGAGCCTCTCGTACTCCGGTGCAGTTCGGGAGACACAAAGTTCCGGGAGAGTCAGTGGGGAGCAAGGGGCGAATCCCTCGGAGGGGTCTCTCTGTCGTGTTGACCAGGGGACTCCCACGGAGAGGGAACCCGGGCTCAGGGTGTGGTGTGGCTCCCAGCCTGTAGGGGGCACACCGGGGTCAGTCCCAAGCCTCCGGGCTTACCTTGCTCGACGTCGGGAAAGCGTCCAACCAGCTCCGAGGTCCGCAGGCGATCCTGTTGCGACGGGGGTCGGTCACGGCCTCACGCACCTCCACCACAGCTGCGATGGCAGCGACGGGGCCCCGGGCTTCTCCTCGGGCCTCGCGACGATGTGGGGCACTCTTCCGGCCTCCGGGCCGCAGCGGTGAGCACGCTTCAGCCTCCACGCCACAGGGGGGCTCAAATTAAGCTGGGGGCTCCGCGCTTAACGGAGCACGCTGCCAGGGATCCCAGGCCAGGTCAGGGGGCGCAGGGGTCACAGCGCTAAGACCTGGTTGATCCTCAGCGATACCACAATCGGTTAGGTAGGTAGTTTCAAGGTTCAGTCTGGACACGCAGTCTCAGTATTCAGTTCTGGCAATCAGTTGCTCTTGAAAGTCTTGATGGCGCAGATGTATCTGGTGCCCTTAAGGGGTTCTGTTACAGGGGGGTAGGGGGTGAGTTGGCGACTAGGTCCTTCCTAGTCAGGCTGGGCAGAGGTTCCCTGGGTCCTCCTACTGCTGGGCAAGATCAGTGGGTTTCACAGGATCCCTCACTTACTTAAGAGGCAGCACCTAAATCCTGTCACTCTCAGAGGCATAAGTCCCTGGCTAGGCCCTTCCGCCTACACTCCTGCATGGATTCTCCAGCTCTGCTTTACCCCACTGGCCAACTGACTAGAAAAAGTTCCCCCTCTCACTTATGTATCCCTAGGTCAGGTGACCTCTAGCCAAGGCGGCAAAAGTAAAACCACACCTCCCTTCTAGAAGGTTCCAGCACATTCCAGGAGCTTCCCCATTCTACCTATGGGACAAAAAAGGCGGGCTGGTGTTGCAACATTGTTGTGGGGTTCCAGCCAGCTCCTGGCAGCTAGGGTGCTACTAATAAAGGCCACTCTGCAGTAGCAGGGGTCTGTGGCAGCCATCTTGGGAGAAGGAGCACCTGCACCTTAACACTGATTGGCAATGAAAAGGCGCTCGGAGACCTAAGTCCAACATCAAAATGAGGGTGGAAAAAATGAGGCACGATGAAACATAAATGGGGAGACCACCCTAGGGCTGACAGGTCCAACAGGCACCAAACTGAACCTACGTCTCTGTCTCTTGCAGCATCCACCGAGGGCACAGAAGGACATGGGACGGACACCAGGGGTGAAGCTTCGGGCACGACTGCTACACATGAGATCACTGACACTGATGTGACCAGCGCCTCGGAGGGGGACAGGAGTGCCCTTGAGGAATCACGCCCAGAAACACCAACCTCAACATCATCTGACACCAGCGGTGACTCATCGATGTTGGCGGGCACATTGAGTGGGACATCTGCCTCCACTTCCACAACACATCGTTCAGTGCCCATCCTCACAGCTACTTCCACTAGTTCTGCGCGTGCTCGTACCCGTAAGAAGGGAAGAGTGTCCTTCACCCAGGCACTGCTGCCCCTGCCTTTTCTCCCCTGCTGCCCTCAGTGTGGAGGCTGTGGACCTTTTGCGCCAGCTGTGTATGGGTCAGACAACCCTCCTGAATGCATTCCAAGACCATGACAAGAAGTTGGCACAGGTACTTGCCTTCATGGAGGGGATTCACTCTGACGTGGGTGGGCTACACAGGACTGTCCAGTCTTTGTCCTCTACAGTGACAGCAGCCATTCAGCTGTCACTGGCTCAGAGTCCAGCTCCAATCCCTTCAGCAACCCCCCTGCCAGTGGCTATATCTGAAGAGAGTGACCACACACCACAGGCTCCAGGTACACCACACACAGCACACAACAGCAGCACCCCAAGCGGCCCAGAGAGCAGACACCATCCCCCAAACAAACAAAAGTCACACAGGAGCGCAAAGGCAAAAGCCCTTCAGGTGACACTCAAGGGGCATCAAGCCTAGAAGCAGGCCTCAGGCTCACATGCCTCAAAATCAGCCCCATCCAAGGACACTCCCATCCCAAAAGCATCTCCCAAATACAGGCAAACAGTTGCCGTGCCTGCTGTGAAGCTGGTGCCTGCTAAGAGTCCGCAGAAAAGCCCTCTAAGGCAGATTCACCCACAACATCAACTCCCACCCACACCCCTGTGAAGCTGGGACGGGAGGGCACTGTGGGGGTTCACCTGGTCAACAGGGGATGGAGGGGAAAAGGCAAGGCAAGGCCAAGCGTACTGACAGATCCAGCAGATCCCCAGAGGGAGGGCCACCACCGACACCTGATGCACCTTTGGTGAGAGTGTGCCTGTTTTGCCCACCCCAGTTCCCACTCCTACCAAGACAGTTATTCCCTATTGACTCCCCAAGAAGTGGAAAGGCTGCCCTTCACATTCACCCTCACACACTGTGTTTCACGGCACCATGTCTCTGCCTCCACGTGCCACCATGCCACCCGGTCCAAGCAGGCCTCCGGCTCACAAAGCCACTGATGCCTCTACCTCAGCTGGTCCTCTCTCTCCCAGGTCCAGTCCTCCAACTGTGCCCGACAATCAGCCACCTCCCAGTTCAACTGACAGCCAAGTCTGAGGCAATGTCCCCATTCCAAACCTATCTCTCCCACAGCGGTGCCTAGACTGCCCATAGTTATCCCCCTAGCTTTGTTGCTGACCATGGCAGTGTACGGTGCCACCCACTCCTTGTGCAGATTCTCATGCACACATGTCCCTCCTTTGCACTATGGGCTGGCCACTGGCCTTGCTGTTTGTTATTTGGATGCCCATTCCCTGTGCAGGTTCTCATGCACACATGTCCCTCCTTTGAACTATGGCCTGGCCACTGGCCTTGCTGTTTGTAATTTGGATGCCCATTCCCTGTGCAGGTTTTCATGCACACATGTACCTCCTTTAAACTATGGACTGGCCACTGGCCTTGCTGTTTGTAATTTGGATGCCCATTCCCTTTGCAGATTTTCATGCACACATGTAACTCCTTTAAACTATGGACTGGGCACTGGCCTTGCTGTTTGTAATTTGGATGCCTATTCCCTGTGCAGGTTCTCATGCACACATGTCCCTCCTTTGCACTATGGACAGGCCACTGGCCTTGCTGTTTGTAATTTGGATGCCCATTCCCTGTGCAGGTTCTCATGCACACATGTCCCTCCTTTGAACTATGGACTGGCCACTGGCCTTGCTGTTTGTAAGTTGGATGCCCATTCCCTGTGCAGGTTCTCATGCACACATGTACCTCCTTTGAACTATGGACTGGCCACTGGCCTTGCTCTTATCTACTTTAGATGCCTATCTGGGTAATATATAATAAAGACAGTTACTCCTGTTGTCTGCTTTGTCAGTATCCTTGCTAAATAAAAGGTTTTCTGTATGTGTATGGTTTCATGTGACACATGCTCTGTATGCCACTTTAACATTGCCAATTACTTGTTTTACTTTTTCAGGGTTTGCCAGAGGTGACAGGCACTTTAATTCTTCTGGACTCTGAGGCTTGAGGGTGCAATGATGGTTGTTTGTGATAATCTACTGTTATCCTAATCATTCCATGGTCAGGTTTGCTAAATTGTACACATGTCATGCTAGGATGCACTACCAGCACAGAATGGAATTCTATCCACAAGATTACATGCGGGCTGGCCAGGGCCCATCATGTCTGTGTGATCTTTCTTGATGTGTGAACAGCAGTGTTGATGTATGGTCATCATGTGATGGCCTGTCTTCCTAGTTACATGAGTACATTTGTATGTGTGCACTGGAGTGGTCATGAAGTGTGAAGGGGGTGACTTTGTCAGTAGTGTTGATGTGTGTGTGCCCCTCCATGCCAACTGCACAAATGTATGATCCAGGTAATGAGTGCCTGTTTGTTTCAATTGTCTGCCATGTGCTTCATATTGTGGGCACATGTAGGAGTTGTAGGTTGTGCACTCTGCAATGTGTTGGTGTGTCCTTAAAGTCCTGGTGGACACCTACTTGTTGTTGTTGCCAGTTGTGAGTATGCAGAGTGTTTGACTGCCAAGTCTGTGTTGTGTTTTTTGATCGACCATGTGTATTGTTACTGTTTGTGCTCACTGTGCAGACCTCCTCAGCCACACTGATATTATTGGTGAGTTTCTCATGCATTGCTGTCACTTGACCCATTTTTGTCTTCAGTATGGTATGTGGGATGTGGACTCATACCATCCCCTATCTGTGCTTCTGATGCCTACCCATTGTGAGTGACTCCTCTAAGTGTTTGTGTACAGTACACTCCTGACCTGTCCACTACTGACGTACACACCACTTCAATCTCATGTCACCTACCCCTTGGGTTGCCAGTGTGTGAGCCTCCCCACCACTTAATTTGTTACACTATGCTTTGTGGTGCTGAGCTGTGCACAGGACCAATGTGCCTCTCAGGACAGTTTCCCAATTGTTATGTGTGATTTGCTTGTACTGGTTTGCAGTCATGGTTGCTCATGTGCAGTGCAAATGATTGTGCTGCACAGTCCTCTGGTCATGTTGTTTGCACCTGGGTATCCCTGAGTTGTGCATCTGGGGGTGTTGGGTACGCAATTATGTGTGTTTGCTGAGGTACTGCTACCCTTCCTGAGTGTGATGTTGTCTGTGTGCTGTGCTGATTTGTGTTGTGGTATTATATGTTGTGGCACTGAGATGTGTGTTCTACTGATTTGGTTGGTGTGCACACACTGCTTGGCCTGCATGCAGTGCTGTCAGTGTATGTTGCCTTGTACGTGCCTGGTGTGCATCTCCCTGATGTCCAGCTGAGTTTGCAATGTGATGGATTGGCATGTGCATGCTTGTGGTACACTATGACACCATGTTGACTTGTTTACACATATGTTCAGCCAATTTATTTCCCGAATCTCCTTTATTAATTATTTGGACATGTTCTACTTCTAGTTTGGAAAGATTATTAATAAGTCGATCAGTCTGTATCTTACGTTTTTTCCATGCATAAGCTACAAACCCGATCACTTCTCCCCTCAGGTCGGCCTTAAAAGTATCCCAAACCACCCCTCGGGATGCACTATACCTGTTACAATCAAAGAATGTCTGAGTCCAATGTTTAATATGAGTACAGAACACTTTATCTAGTAGTAGCTTTTTATCAAAATTCCAAGGAGTCTATCTATTGATACCCTGAACCTCCTTAACTTCCAAAACTAGCGGATTATGATCCGAGTATAGCTGTGGAAGTTTTTTTATATCCAGATTATCAAGCATTTGACTAGGGGCTAAAAAATAATCAAATCGAACAAATTGTTTATGGGGGTGAGAATTTTTTTTAAAGCCTGGGTCATTTTGTTGTTTTTCTATCCAGACATCGACTAATCCATGACTATTTTTAAGAGCAGAGAGTGCTCTATATACTTTAGGCTTCCTTCCTACATAATAATTTAGAACTCTATCTCCATCTAAGTGTAAATTAAAGTTGCCACATATTATCAGCGACCGCGGCCAGTGAGCTAGCTCAATTTCCAGTTCTTCCCAGATGCACGAATCGTACAGATTTGATCCATACACACTCACCACTGTTAAGCCCAGGGACAGCTCTGCTATTGCCCATCGACCCTATTTATCAGATATTGTTCGGAGAGCCATCCCGCTTCGTTGCTTAATATAAATTGCCACCCCTCTCGTCGTAGACGTTTGAGAAGAGAAAACCACTAGATTTTACCCTCTAAGCTCAAGAAGAGCTTTATTACCCCAAGCGATATGCGTTTCTTGTAAGCATAACACGTCCGGATTCAACAATGTAATTATCTCAAAAACCCTTGCTCGTTTCACTTTATCATTTAGACCACCAACATACGATGAACAAATCGTATATTTAACCATATTTTAACAGTATAAATACCTTAACTAACCAGTGCCAACATTTCTGAGATTCCTTCATAATACTGCATTTTCCATTATATATACATATGCATACATCTGATTTCCATTTTTTGTTTTTGCTCGCTCCCCAACCCCGGCGTCCCCTATTACCCTCCCTCGCTCCCCCCCTTCATGACCCCAGTAATCACCACCCCCTTGAACCCCAGTGATCCACTCCCCACCCCCCCCCCACCCACCCGTCACCCATTACTCTGGACAAAAGGGCTTGTGGCCCTTGCGATGGGGAGAGACTTACACCCCAGTATCCACTCTGTTCATTTTCATATTTTCATACTATACTATTTCAATGGATGTCTACATATTAACGATACACAGTATGGATATACATATTGCTTTGATTATATTGCCTTATTCACATATCCCTGATCATAGATATTTTAATTATTCTAATCTCAAACTCTTAGCTTTGCGATTTCACACTGTATTTCATTTATTTCCCTATATATTATGGATATTTCAAAAGGTGTTCAAATATTCTTTGGCTTGCATTTCAGATACAAAGAAGCGTGTTTGACCCTTATTAAAAACTTTCAGCGTTGCTGGATTCAGCAGAAAAGCCTGTGCACCTTTATTCTGAAAGGGACTTATGAGTTGTCTCAGGTGCCACCTTCTCTCCACTGTATGATGGCAAAAATCCGGTCTCACAAAAAATTGGATCACTTTACCTTGTCGCTTCCTATCAGGTCGTGCTAAGTCATACAGTGCTTGACGAGCCAAAAAATTGTTCAGATTGATTAGGATTGCTCTTGGGCTAAATCTGAGATCAGTCAGTATTTTCAAGAGAAGGTGGCCCAAAAATGTCAGACGTATCGAAAAGAACTTTATGAATATGGAGAGACAACAGTGAGAGTACTGGCCCTAAGAACTAGACAAAATTTTTTAGGAATAATATATTAAAAATACAAGATAAAAATGATGTATTAGTATTAGACCCGGAGAAAATTATCGAAGTCTTTGAGGAATTCTATACCAGACTATATCAACCAGATGCCTTGACAGTGGACCAAGTAGATCAAGCAGATATAGATAGATAAATGAGTTTCTACTCCCTAGAGTAGACAGTGAAATATACCAAGAATTAGAATTGGAAATTACTTTAGAAGAAGTACAGGAGGCTTTGGATTCTCTTTCATCGGGTAATGCAGCAGGGCCAGATCAAATCCCGATTGAAGTTTATAAAATGCTCTCCCTACAAATACTGCCCTTTCTGCAAGACCTGTTTATGGAAATTCACTATCGTGGAATACCACCATCATCATGGCAGGATACAGATGTTATAGTTTTCTTAAAGAAGGGTAAATCTCCAGAACTGCCCTCCTCATATCGTCCAATTTCACTCATGAATGCGGATGCGAAATTATACTCTAAAATTATAGCCACCCGATTACAAAAGACTATAGTTGCACTTATTTCACCATGGCAACACGGCTTTGTTCCCGGCCGGGGGACCACAGACCACATAAGGAGTGTAATCTCAATACTGGACATCGCGGAGGTAGAGAAAAGAGAGGTGGCTGTGGTCCTCCTGGACGCAGATAAAGCTTTTGATCGGGTGGCTTGGCAATATTTGTGGGCTAAATTGATTGAGAGAGGCTTTGGCCCGGGATTTCTTAGGGCAGTAAAAGCCATGTATTATAAACCCCATGCAAGGATACAAATAATGGGTCACATGTCTAGGAGGGTTGAGATAGAAAGGGGTACTCGCCAAGGTTGTCCTTCGTCCCCAATTTTATTTGCATTTTATTTAGATCCATTTATTGTCCAAATTTTGAATAATCAATTAGTTAAGCCAGCAGTTACACATAGGTATGAGACAAAAATTCTTGCATATGCAGACGACATTGCCATAATAACATCAGCACCTCAAGTGGCAATTACAGAAATAGAGAAGATGGAGAAAAAATTTGGGAGGATGTCTGGATATCTTTTAAACCAAACTAAGACACAAATTATCTGCTCCTCCCAATGCTCGATACAAGATCCCCGGGTAACTGAGTCAGCAACATATTTAGGGGTTATTTTAACATCCAAAATAGCTAATCTTTGAGCATTAAATATAGATCCAATAATGGGTTCAATTAATAGGCAGTTGAGACGCATAGACCATTTACATCTTACAATAATATGTAGGATCAATGTAATCAAAATGAAAATATTTCCTAAGATTTTATATCTATTTCGAGCTATCCCCTTGGAATTAGCGGCAAGCAACATACACAAAATTGAAGGGATGTTATCTAATTTTATCTGGAGCTATCAAAAGATCCGCCGTGCATATACATTTCTGACTCTGACAGTTGAAAGTGGGGGGTGGAATGCCCCCAATATTCAGATATACTACTGGGCTACCACTCTACAACAACTCGGTACTCTTTACCACTTTGATAATAGAAAAATTAATAATTCATCATTACCAACTATTTATCAGCTGGCTATAGGGGAAGCTGCAGTAGGAATATTTCAACTTCAAGATGATTTGAAAAACTATCAAAAGAAAGGTTATAAATGTTTAGAGAGCGCGATGAAAGTCTGAAAAAGAATAAAGAAAATATATAAAATAAGTAGATATACTAAATATACATCACTCTGGCAATCTGATTTTCTACGACCGATATTATATGATGGTATGGCCAAAAAATGGGAATAGGCGGGGATCACTACAATAGCAGAGTTATATTCCAATCAGGAATTGACGGCGTTTATTGAACTAGTTAAAACGTTCGGCTTACAGCGAGACTCTTGTTTTAAATATACGTAATCGTATAAGAGGAATTTCTAAGGATTGTATCAATTTGGGGCCGATACCAATTCTGCAGATTATGGGTAACTCAAAAAATAGAATTAAAGACTTTTATCAAGATCTGCTGAAAAGTACATCGGACGATATTGAAAGAATAGAATTGAGTTGGATGAATAAGCTAGGTGACTGGGAGGTAGATATAGATGTGGTGCTGGAGATTGGGAATAAAGTTTTTATGTCGGCTAACTTAAAAGCTCACCAATATAAAACAGTATATAATCTTTACTATATACCATCTAAACTCTTCAAGTGGGGAAAGAGACAATCTGACGAATGTCTGAGATGTCAAACTGGTCCTGCAGATACGGTACATATGTTTTATTCTTGTGGAAAGTTGGATACATTAAAAGAAGGGATAGAGATCTTTTTGTTTCAGTCACTGGGGAAAAACATAACAATTTCCTCTACAATGATGTTATTGGGATATGACTGCAGGCTGCGGCTATACTCGGTATAGAGGGATTTTGTGTTCTTAATAGTAGCAATTGCACGTCTCTTGATTTCCACAGCATGGAGGGACTGGGAACCTCCTACATTTCACCAATGGTTATATAGGTTAATATATATTGGGCGCCAGAAAACTTCCCTTTTAAAATGCAAAGGACTAAAAACTATGAAAAAGGGCATGAATATCTGGGAGCCTTTAATTGTCTGGATGGGGGAACAAAACAGACAAGGCATTGGTTAATTTAAATGATTGTAAATAGTTATAAATGATATGTATCATATAAAGTGTTAAAATCTGGAGACCACCTTCAAATTTGATCAGGTGTAATGAAATATCAAGTCATAAGATTGATTATGATAAATTATATAATTGTGTATTTTCTTCTTTCTTCTTTATGTATAATGTATGGTAAATATGTCTGAACTCCAAGAAAAAAAAAAGACACCATTTTGACTTGATGGGTGGTGTGGTGTATCTGTCTGTGTTAGCTTCTTGTCCCATTGATCCCAGTTTGTGTTCATGATTGTTTTGCAATGATGCAAATTTTGTTTGTGTTAGGGTATGGTGTCTGTGCATTGGTCCTGAGTGACAATGTTGTGTACTCCTGTTCTCTCTGGGGTCCCATTGCCTTTCCAATGTCTGGGTGACCATATGTGGGCTTGTTGTACTTCTGTGTATGTTGTCGATGAGGTTTGTGTTTGGCTATTGTTTTTGTGTCTGCATTGGTTCAGGCATCCCTGACTGTGTGTGTGATGTTTGTGGATGCACCCCAGGGAGTGTGATTGGTTGTCAGTGAACTCACAGGACATAATTTGCACCATTCTGTGTGTTTGACACTGGTGTTGAGTGCTGCAGGTGTGAGGTGGCTAGAGGAGGGGTATGTGTGAGGGTCCAACTTGGGTTTGACAGTCATGGAGTGTGACAATTAAACATGTGTGTTGTGCTGATGACATACACATGTCAAGTAAGTTTGGACAGATGTGTGGCTGATCACTGTTTGACTTCAGACATTTCCTATCATTCCTGTGCCGATGCATGGCTTGCCTTGATGTCACCCTGAGTTGTTGCACAGAAGTCACTTTGGTTTATTTCACTCACTGAGCCACCCATGTCTGATTTGACGGCCTAAGGGTGGTGTGATATGTTCCTCCTCTTGCATGTGATTTACATATACTTTGTGGCTTGCTCCATGACTTTCCAGCAATGTCCACTTCACTTTTGGCTAGCCCATTTATTGTCCTCCATTGCTGCTGACATCTGGTATGTCTATGTGGCTGGGTGTCAGTGTTGGGTGTTTGGGAGTGACTTGACAGGCAGTGTGGACAGTCCAGTGGATGTTCATATGCAGTGTGAGTCTTCATTTTGTGATTCAACTCAGTTTGTTTTACATGAGTGGAAGGTAGGTGTGCGGAGGAGGGATGCCCTGCCTCTGAGCTTCTGTGCAGGGTGTTCTTATTCACCCCCACCTTCTGAGACAGGCTCCCTGGCTGTTTGGTGTGTAAGGTGCAGGGTCTGGCTATACCTGGGAGAGGAACTGTGCAGGGGGGCACAGGAGGGGCACACAGCATGTCCCTAAATGGGTGTGGTGGGCGTAGTGTGTGAAGGGTGGAGGTGGGGCCCTGGAAAAATCTTTGTGGACTGCCCATGCCTGGTGCCGGCCCTGTCTACTACATTGTTCGCAGGTTTTCCCACGTCTGCACCGCTGCAGTGACGTGACTGGGACATTGCAATGATTTTGCGGTTGATGGGTGACCCGGATGTGGAGGGGTGATTTTGTGACAGGTAGGACATGTGTGGGTACACTTGGGGATGTGTTCCTGTCCCCACCAGAGTGTCTGATGTGGACAGGAACCGTATGTCAGCACACGAGTTGTGTGTTGTGGTTGTGTGCGGAGTTGTGTGATTGCTTACCTGTGGCATTGTCCGTGATGGTCCATTACTTGCTGGTAGTGTAGGAGGTACAGCAACAGAGAGGCTTGTAGAGCTGGGTCCATTGTGTACATGACTGGGTGGAGGGGACCGGGAGTCTGGTTTCGCGCTCCGCTGTCGTGCTTCCGTCGTATCTGGTTGGGTGGTTTCTCCGCTGCGGTGTGACGGGCTGTTTGGTGCATCCTGATTTGTATGGCGGATGGGACGTCATTCCGCACAGCGGTGGGTCTCTATTGGCTCCCACCACCGCAGTGGCGGGCGCATTATTTGTGGCGGTTCAAGTCGCATCGCGTGGACTGGAAATGAGCTTTGTTTGCCCATTGTAATATGGCGGGCACGAAGGCCGCTGCTTGAGTGTGGAAAATAAAATTTTCCGCCAACACCGCAGAGGTGGCTCCACCCGCCATCCTAATGAGCCCCTAAGTTTGTTTTCATTTTGTTTGTAGAAAGGGCTTTATATTAGTAGATTGTATTGGTTGGCTACCTCTGTGAAAAGTCAAATGCTAGTGCTATTATTTTTTTACTCCAAAAACAAATTGTCAATTGGTGGAATATTTTACTATTAATGCAGATTTTGGGAAATGTCTCCATATACTTTGATTGGAATAACAGCAACAGCCTTGTATAATTGTGTGGGGGGTATATTTTTAGGATTGTTTGAATCATGGCTTGTTCAGAATCTATGATTATATGCTGTTTTGTTTATTTGGTAGAAAGGCATATATAAAAGGGATATTTATGTTTTGATGTTCACTCTATATGGTGTATTTATGAGTAAATGGCTTTATACACATTTTAGAGGTCCCATCCATCATCCAGGTTTGACATTGACTAGGTTTCATTAGGTTGTTTGCTGTAGAGAATGTTAGAAATTGTTTTTCATTATTTAGCTTGTCATGTATAAGGAAAGGTTCCTCTCTATGTGTAATTGGTAATTGTTCAGGTATGTCTATATCTTGGTATCTTCCAGGGGCAGGTGGGGTATCACTGGTGGCTTTTTTAGTTCGTGAAAATAATCTTTTTAAAAAGGGGATAGGTGGTAGTTACCCTGTCATGTGTGTGGGGACTCTAGGTAAAATATCTAGGAGTGGTTGGTAAACTTCACTCTGCTGGTGGCAATCGTGGAGTTCGTGGAGTTTTGCCACTCCGCACCCTGCTTAGAGTGCGGAGTTCATAAAAAAAGCAGAGTTTATGATACGCTTCCCAATCATGTCCAATGAACAAAGTGCATTCAAGATAAGAGGAAGGATGACGCACAACAAATCAGTCCCTTAGCATACTGTATGCTTAGTGTTTCCAACTTCGTGCTATGTTTCAGAAATACGGGGTCCAGATTGCATACCTCAAGGAAGTTCCAAATGTGACAACCTCTTTTGGAGGTCACACTTACACTGCTGTAAGCAGTCGAGCCAAGGTTGTGCACTCTCTGTCTCAGCTAGTGCTGGCTTTCTGGTTCTGTCATCAGCACACATCCGAGTCGCTGTGGCACATACACAGTTTTTTGCTTCCTCCCTACCATATGTGTAATGTAGCTGTGCCGGGCTGTGGTTTGAGGGCAGAGAGACCACAAACCATTATAGCTCAAGCTGGGTAGAGATGACAAGACGCCAAAAGAGCTGTTGCCATGGGGAAGAAACAGGAAGGAAAGAATGAGGACAAGTAATCGCTGTCCAAGTATATCTCCTCTGCTTTTAGTCACTCTCATGTGCACAGTTTGTTTTAACATGGCACTGAAAAGAAGCTACATACTACACAGAATATGTCTGAAGACATGGCGCTGATTTAAAAACAATGATGCTGACACTGAAAGTGCTTTGGAAGATGCTGCACTCTAATTGTGTGCCAGTATCAATTACATAATGAAAGAATGGCTTCTTAATAATGGGAAGCGGCGCGCGCTCTGACCGGGTACCTGTGAATGCAGTCTCCATGGTGACTGTGGGCGGGCGTCGCTCCGGATCCTAGTTCCCAGGGTACCTCTGCCCCTGCTTGTCCTTTCTCGGGTTCAATGGTGGTGGCTGGTCCCAGATCCCCGGACTCTGGTAGCTACGAGCACTGGTCACTGCCAGTTCTCTGCTCCCAGTGAGCCCTGCTAGTGCGGCTCAAGCCTCCTACTCTCCAGTGGACTATCATTGTGTCCCTGATCCAAATGGCTCCTCTCGATGAGGGCAGGCTGAAGGCAGCCGAAGCCTGTGCAGGTAAGAGCGGTGAGTCGGTGAGACCACGTAAGGGGGGATTCGACAGACAACCACAGGGGAAAATTACATAAATAATTCATTTCCCTCATCATTGTCTGTGGAAATTCCCGCCACCTGGCCCCAATGCCCCACCACTCTTACCTGCATGGGCCACAGCTGGCTAAAGGTTGGCAGGTACCTGATTCTTGGAGGGTGGGTCACTTCTAGTCTCTCAGACCCACAGCTAGCTCCGCACCTCTAAGATTCATTTGAGAACCTGCCTGTAGTGTAAAATGCCTGACTTCAGTTTGGCTGCCTCAGAAGACGTGGTCACATGCATGGATGTAGCGTAATGTGCATACTCAACAATGTTACTTGTGGTTTCTTATAGTTAAACACAACTCCACTCCTTTCTTATGGCTGCAAGGTTGGAATGTGTTTTCCTTGCTGTCAATGTCTCTGTCTTGAGGGCAGAAGCGGTGCCTGTCTTCACACAGTCAGTGATCTGAGGGGAATGGGACCTGAATGCAGAGAGAGAAGGTAGGTGTAAAGTTTGGCATCACAACTGTGCAAACCCTCATGCACCCACTAAACTTTACTATACTGAGACTGACTCCTCCCGCTTGTGGAACCCTGCAGAATCTCATGGAGTTTTTTCAGTAACAGCGCAGAACCAACGTAGTGGAACTCTGCAAGCTCTGCCCAAGCCTAAAAATATCCTTCAAGGTTTAGCTTGTGTATTCCTGGGAGCTTGTGCTTGCCTCTCTTATATCTTGCAATGTTTGTCAAAATTCTAATAATGCCACATTTGGGGGGTTGTTGTGCTCTCTTGCATGAATTACTACATCATCTTTTGTAGTTGCCCTTCCATAGCGTACATTAGAATAACATTTAGAAAATTTCCAGTTTAAAGTTTTTGATGATGTACTTTCTTGTCTGTAAGTGTGCCCCATGAGAGTTAGTACCTGCTTTTCTTTCTGTGAAGTGATAAAGTTGACGGCCTCTGTCGTATCTGTAAGTATAATAATAGTACAAATACATAATTTCTTTAAACTTCTGCATGTTTGTCATTAACAAGTTTAAATATCGATTTACATCTATTTTGTATGCTTGCATGTATGTTCTGGTGAGTTGCTTTCACTCAGTTTTGCAGCTTTTTCCCTTGGAGGTGTATTAACGTGCAACAGATGCTTTCATTTCTGTTAACTGAATAAGAAAGACAAAAGTTACATTTTAAATGGTACTTTGTTGATAGTTTGTAGGGGTTGTGGTCTTTAAGTTTTTGGTTTTTTTTGCTATTTGGTTAAGTTTATCATTAGTTGTTTATCTATGTATACTTACTTTCTTATTTTTTTTTGCAGGTTTGTGATAATTGATATTTTGTGGTAGTGTATTGGTTTTCAACTTGTAGATTTTTCCTTTTAGGAGGTCTGTTTTAAAAAAATATAAAAGTTGAAAAGTGTGATCATATTTATTTGCTCTTTTATATTTTGAAGTTTGTTAACAGTTATGTTTTAGTTTAAATATGAGGGTTACTTGGTTATGTAGCTGTTGAGATATGTATTTACCATCTTTAATGGTTTGTAGAAAGAATCTGATGAAGTTTCCTCGTCTATCAGTATTTGTCTTTTTTTTTTTTTTTTTTTTTTTTTTTTTTTTTTTAAAACCTTTATTCGTGCATCTTAAAAGAACAAATACGGGCCTACAACCGTCAGGCCGGCCACGATACAGTAAAGCACTGATACCCACATTACAGCCCCCGTGCATCAACGGTCAGGATTAACAACCGGTTATGAGTCACATACTGGAGATATCTTTGAAACCCGGGGAAGGAGAGGTGAAGGTTAATTTTAAGTTTTTTGATAATTTTCTCAGAGAAAAAAAAAAAAGTCAATGAAGGATAAGAGCAAAGTAGATTCGAGTCCGCAAGATAGCTTCACCACACGGGCGAGCAGCAACATCAGTAAGAACAACAATGGGAGTAAAATCTCAATCAGTGAGGCGGTGCAGAGATATATCAGGATAGTCACATGAGCAAGTACGCACCCCTCCAGAGCCGCCCCCACTCGATCCACCCCACACCCGGACCCCGAATCGAAGAAAGTAGAGCACAGAGACATAAAAGAAAAAAGGCCCATAGAACTAATTGAGAACAGAGTATTACCCCCCCACCCTACACCAATGCGGAGGCTACGGCCTACCCCCCCCCCAGCATAGTGCCTGTCGCCCAAGGAACCCGAAATATAGAGAAGAGAGAAAGTAGGAACAGAGTAAAGAAGGGAAGAAAACAAAAAAGAAGGTGGGGAGGAGCCCACTGGACCCCAGAGCGCCCCGAACCATCAGCCAGTTATGGCCCCCACACACTGAGAGCCCTCTACGCCAAAAAACGGCATGCAAAGATACCATGGCACCACAGTTTAAGCAAGGGATACAAGTCTCGACGAGTGCGCGCAAAACCTACATACAGTCCCAGTCCCAGGCCAGCCCGTCCATAAACCATAGCGATAGAAGTCAGTCTAGCCCTGGCCCGATCGCGGGCTTGGGATTAAACCAGCTCCTGCGTGAAGGCCCCGTGTCCCGAGCAGACAAAGACAAGATGGCCGCTTGTGAGAGGATGGTGAAGTAGGATCACGAAATGGCCGCCGACCATCGATTGAGGTCCCTCGTTGCACCACATAAAATCCAAACCTGGCAAGTAAGGTACAGGAGTTCCACAAAAAAGCAGCAGTGGGCCACCGCGGACGGTCCCTCGAGGCCGTTAGGTATCGCTCAGCAGGATAGCCTCGCGGACGCGGTGAGGCAGGGAACAATAAAGCAGGCAGCCATGACCAGGGGGACAAAATATCCGCGGTTGAGGTGGAGAGCGGTGGACCCTGGGCGCCGGGAGCGCTAGATGAAGGCACCAGTGTAGCACAGTCATACACCGCCGCTGCTTCCCCGCAAGCGGACAAGAGCACCGAAGGACCCACGCCCTGTGGATGACAAACAGCGCGCCCACGGCCCGCAGCCGACAGTATGGGGTCAAACCTCTCACTCAGCGCCTGCAGGCCAGCGCACATCTGTAGTTGAAAGTCCCGCAGGACAGCCAGAACGGAGCCGCATGTCAGCGGAAGCCGGGCCCCAACATCGGCAGCAATCCGGGACGGCACTGTGGAGCTGGTGTCCGGAAGAGGGAGGGCGAAGTGAGCAGCGGGCGAGACCGGAGTGTCACCCCCCAGCCGCGAGCAGGCACTCAACGCCATGTTTTGCCGCTATACGGTGCAATGGCCAGGGGGGGGGGGTCGTGGCAAGGGGTCAATTCCCCTCAGGTCCACGCCGCAACAGGAAAGGCCGACAGTCGCTTATCTTCTCGCCGGTCCCCCTCGCCGCCGGCTAGGCAATAGGCAAAGGGGGCAGCAGCCCCCCACAGCTCGGTCCTCAGAGCGGGGCAGGAGACTCACCGCACCGGGGCCCACCCCACAGCTCCAGCCCGTCAGGCACAGGGTGCAGAAGGTGTCCGGCCGTCTCTCCCCGGGCTCATCAGGCAACGATCCATGGTGCGAGGCGAGATCGGGACCGCGGGGCTCAGGTTAGCGCTAGCTGGTCCGGTAACTGCGGAGCTTCCAGGAGGCAGGCAAAGGCCGTAAGGGCGCAGGGTTTCAGTGCCGAGGACCAAAGCACCCAGAACTCGGGCATCCGGGCGGGTTAAGACTCCGGGAAAGCAGCAGCGCGGTCAGCGCGTCTTCGCACACGGTGCACCTCGAGAATCGGCGAGGATGGGCATCAGGATAGTAGTCCGAGGCCACGGACCGACGGAGCCGGGCGCTCAAGCGTCTGCTCCGGTCGCCATCTTGGCTCCTCCCTATTTGTCATTTTTAAAGTACTTAGTAGTTCTAATTAGTGTGCCTTTTATATTGCTGATTTAATCGTTTTTTTTAAATTTTATTAATTGAACTTGATTATAGTTTAATTTTACTGGTTGGTTCCATATAGTTTTATTTTTTTTAATCAGTTGAATTCTTCTATAGTAAATGCTAATTTGTTTTTTACTAATTATGGGACTGGTTAAGATAGCGGGAGGACCGCCACCGTCAGTCAGTCGGTGGTGGTCCCCCACCAATTGTAAGGGCCGATCCTACCGCCATATTATGATGGTGGTCGGATTGGTGGCAGTCGAAAAATGTAATTGCTACGGTTCCGACAGCCATATTGAATCTGACCACCAGTCGGACCGCTCACATAGCCCAGAATGGCAACGGTGCCCGCTGGTCATATTATGATATGAAAAGGCTGGCAGGGATGGACAGTGGGAGCCCATAGCGGGCCCCCCTTCTCCCCTTCCCCCGTCCCATTCCTGTGGATGTTTGGGGGCACATATGTTACCCCCAACATTTCCCTGTACCAAGCGACAGACACTGCATGGTGCTTGTCATGTAGTAAAGGGTTCTGTAAAACATCCCTTTTTAACATTGTGGCAGGTGCTTCAGCCAGCAGCACCCACCGCAATGTCAAAGGTGGGTAAAGGCGGTCGCATCATAATTCCTATTGTGGGACTGCCACACGGTTGTTGGGCGGTCCCAAATAGGAGACGATGGCGGACAGACTGAAGTCCGCCCACCATTCTAATCACAAAAAGTTCATTTTTTTCTGTATAAAATTGATGATATATGTGTATTTGGTAAAATGTAGGTTGGTTTTCACTTGCTTGTAGTTTATAGTCATTTTTGGGGGGTTTATTGTATGCATTTGTGATTTTTATATTTTTGGAGTGAATGATAAATATTTTGTTGATATATTATATTTTTATTTAAATTACATATGTGAATAACAAGTTTCGGGCTTATTTAAAGTATTTGTTTTTTATGTGAAAAATGTTTTTTTTGTATTTTAATAATGATCATTCAATTATTTTAGCGTTATTATGGTACTCGATATTGCGTGGATCGATATTTTTGACATATGTAATGTTTATTTAAAGGTAACAATATTTTTGCTTTTGCTATTTTTGTTTTTGATATGTTAAAATTGATATTTCTAACAATATATGTGCTCTCGATATATATGTTTTTTAATAGTTAAGTAGACAAAGTCGATATTTTTGTTATTGATATTTCATTTTTGAAATTTTTCTATTTTGATATTTGTTGGATCGATATTATGTCAGTGATCCATTTTACTATGCTTTTACTTTATTTTCGCTGTCCTTCATTCTTCCAACCTCTCACTCTCTGTTTGTGTGTTCTTCTTTGTCATCATGGCTTTCTCCTGCTCCTCTCTCTAGTTTCTCCTTTTATGTCTTTCATAACCTATCGCTTTATCACGCACCTATTTTCCTGTTCATGATCTGTACCATATTCATTCCTTATTCTAACTCTCTTTTCCATTCTTCATTAATTTTTTCTCTACTCCATAAATCATCATTTTTTTTACCTTTTCACTTTTTCCATATCTACATGTGTCCCTTGTCACTGGTTCCTCCTGTATTTCTGTAGTTTCACCTTTCTCTTCAATACACATGCATCTTCAGAGTCTCCATTTAACTCTCCCTCCATTCACTTCATTTATTTCTCTCCTCAGGTCTTTCCATCTTTCTCTTTCCCCTCCCTCTGGACCAATCACACAGCTTCTTTTCTCTCAATAATTTCCATTATTTCTTCCCCTTGCTCTCTTCTTCAACTATCTCAAATAACCACTTTATGAAGATATTTTCAGGTTATATAGGTACCATTCCCTCATTTAATTACCATTAAAAGACCTCAGGCCATACCACAAATTTACAGGGCACAACGCACACACTTGTACAGCTCACAGTAAATCACTGGTTTTATTTTGTCCTTACCCTGTTTCTTACTGTGTATAATTATCTCTTTTCCCGCCTCACGTACTTCTTTGTCACTCATATTAACCTGTTGTCTACTTTTATTTATTTTTTCTCTGTTTTTCCTTTCTATTTCTCATTCTGGACTGTCCTTTGCTGTTTCATTTCATGTCTTCACCTTTGCCGTGCAATAATCTCAATCTGCTTTTAGTATTGTGGTTTCTAAGAAAGAGTTCTGTACTCGAAAGTGTGTACAAATTCAAACTATGCGTATAAACAGGAGCTTAGCTTCAGGGGGTGTGCTTGGGTGTTACTCCCACCTAATAAATGGTTTCCGTATTAAATATGTGGGTACAGGTGCTTTAAGTCTGGTATAGTGACGTGTTTGTCAGATTTCACTTGGGATTTTTACATACATGCAGATGAAATCACACATATACACACTGTTATCTCTGTTTTTTAAAGATCTTGAAAAATATATTTTACAAAATATTGAGTTTAAGTACTCCTCACAGTCTGCACTCCTCTCCCTGCTGCTCCTTAATACCCCTTCCTGCCCTGCTTCTCATTTAATGTATTAACCATCATGATTGTTGGGAAATAGGAAGGTTGTACACCCCAAATGTCACTCAGCAAGCTATGTCCCTGCATATGAAGTTGCCAAACTTTGCACTTTGTGAACAGGGCATGGATTGTCAACTTTGCAAAATGTTTGCGTACAGAAACTTCTGTAAAACATTTTTTTCAAAGATATTCTCTGATAAAACTGGGATTTTTCGCAAGTTCACTCTCTGGGATTTTTTCATTCAGTTTTCTAATTTTAAAAAAAAAAACCTTCATTAATTGGGTCCCCTCCTTGACCTGTCACAGTGGCAAGGACCAGGCAGCAACTATTGGTGCTCCAATTACATTGATCAACATCAAGCCGTGGCTTAAAAAACATATGTAGCCCTGTCATTTCCAGACCATCCAATGAAAGTAAGAGATCATGTGCCAAAATCTTTATTCTTGCAAGTATTTCTAGTTACAACCTTTCATAGGTTTGTAAACACATTTATATTAAGCTTAAGAGACCTATTAATTTGAGCATACTCACTACTTATATTAGTGGTAGTGCATTGGAATTTGCTGATGTACCTACCAATTTCCGCTGCACCGGGGATTGTCAATTCATACCTGCTGGAAATGTATGTCCTCAAACTACCTTTTTTATAAATACCTTGGAGGATGAAGCCTTGAGGTGTAATGTGTTCTATTGCCAATAGATCACCATAAATCAAGAGCAGGAGTATGCAAATGTATCATAATTTGCTATTGTGTAATTCAGAGAATATTCAGGAAAATGATATGAAATGGTGCATAATAAGATTAAATACATGGAGCGCTAGGTGGCGCCCGACTGTCATGGACGCCTCTCCGTGAGGCTCCCGGCGCCGGTTCCCGCACATCCTTCTGGCTCCTTCCCTGAACTGCCCTGGCCGGCTCTTTCGGGGTGCGGAGACACGTGAAGCTGCCCAGCTGTCTCGAGCCTGCTCCGGGGGCGCCGCGGACATCGCGGGACCCGCCTGGACGTTGCGGGCCCCGACCGGCAGCGAATGGTGGCGGCTGTGGAGCCGCGGCCCGGGCGAGCAGTAAATTGAGCCCGTGGCGCCCACGAGGGGCGCAGGCCGGACCCTGCCAGTAACGAGGAGGCGGCGGCCGCGAGGCTGCCGAGGGTGGCGCCGGCGAGGCGTGGCCCTCCTCCCCTAGCATACTGCGGAGACCCAGGGGGAGTGTGACGGACCCCCCCCCCGAGAGGACTGTGGTGGCGGAGCGACCGGTGAGTGCGGCTGCGTGGGACCGCCTCGTCGGGGTGGCTGTGGGGCCGGGTGCAGAGAGGAGTCCCCCCCCTTCGGGCTGTGCGCCGGCAGCCGGGGGGCCGGGCCCCCATCCCCCCCCTCTCCCTCCTTCTCCTGGCTGTAGCGCTGCATTGGCCCCATTGGCCCGAGGTTGCCGAATGGATTCCGGGTGCAGAGGGGCCCTCTTGGACTCGGGCCGCGCATCGGCGGTCGAGGGGGGTGTGTGTCGTCCTCCCCCCCCTCTCCCATCGCTCTGGGCCCCGGACGGCGAGCTCCGAAGTGTGGCAACATACCTTGGGGCTGAGGGGGGCCCATACTGGTGAGGTGCCCCCTAGGAGAGGTCGCCAGTGCGCAGGAGTCGAGGCCTGGGCGGTTGCAGGCTGTGGTGCACTCGGGGGACACTCCGCGGCCCTGGGACCCTGAACTGCGGTGCTGGACCTCGCCTTGTTGGTGGGAGGCCACGGGCGCGATTGCGGCCAAGGGTCAGACTGGCTGTCCCGCTGGGGGGCCCGCCGGGGCTTGACCGCTGGGGCTGGTGGTGCCCGACCATTTCCCGGCGTGGGAACCCCCGGCTATACCTCCTTCTGCCTCCTTGTCGCCCCGGGCGTTCGTCGACGTCCTGGGGGGGTGTCTCCCACCCGTTGCCCGGCCTAGCGGACCGCCGCCCCTGACATGGGTAAGGACAAGGCCCCCAAGTCTGCGTCCGGGGCCACCCAAACCAGGATGGACAAATTCATGACCTCTGAGAGGGGGTCTGGCCCCACGGGCGAGCTGGCCCCGGCTCCCGCTGCTGACCTCACTACCATCCTGCAGGCCATCAACTTTTCCCGCGCTTCCCTAGAGGGCATGGTGGGGGAGGTCAAGGTGGATGTTGCTCTTCTCCGGCAAGATCTCCGGAACGCCACCACCCGCATCTCAGAGGCCGAATCCAGGATATCCACCGCTGAAGACGACATCCGTCATCTACAGGACCAGGTTCGGGAGCTGACCACCCACTCTAAGGAGCTACACCGCCGGGTCGAAGATGCAGAAAACCGCGCTCGGCGCAGCAACCTGCGCTTAGTGGGATTCCCGGAGGGGGTCGAATCGGGCCGGGCGGATGACTTTATGGAGCGCTGGTTCCGATCCTGGATGCCGGAGGGCAGCCTGTCTGCTTCGTTCGTGGTGGAGAGAGCCCATCGCTTCCTGGCCCCCAGGCCCCCTGGTGCCATTCATCCTCAAGCTCTTGAACTTCCGAGACAGGGATGCCATTCTCCGCGAGGCACGGCGCACGGACACCCTCCACTACCAAAACCACAAAATCATGATATTCCCGGACTACACTCGTGAAGTCCAGGAGCTGCGCCGCTCCTACACTGAAGTGAAGCAGAAGATGCGTTCCCTGGGCCTCCAATACCAGCTTCAATTCCCGGCCCGCCTCCGGGTCATCTTCCAGCAAACAACACTGTTCTTCGATACTCCACGAGTGGCCTGGTCCTGGTTGGCGGAGGAGCATCCCCTGCGCCGCTCTGGGCGCGGATCGCCGGCGGGTTTGCAGGGAAGACGGGGGAGGCCCCGGACGTCGAGGACCCGCCGGCGGCATCGCACGTTACCCCGGGAGCGCACGGCGGAGGAGGTGATCACCACGCGCTCTGGGGGACGGCCGCGCCTGGGGTCGAGGGCATCCTCTGCCTCCTCAGTCGCACACGCCAGTCCCGCGGCTGACGGGCGGCGCGCCATGTCGCCCCGGCTGGCAGGCCCAGCAACCCAACCGGCCGAGTTGGTGGACACTTCGGACCTCTCTCGCAGCCCTACTATTTGACTCTCTCTGTTTCTTTGGGGGGGGGGGTGGAGAGTGCCCGGGCGGGAGTTGGAGTGCTCCGCTGTCAGTGTTGCTCTTGGCCAGGGCAGGTGAATCAGGCTTGACTTCAGTTGTATCAGGGGTCCACTAGTGCTCAAGCCCGAGCGTTTTAGCTTGGTGGTTCTTTCGTTTGGTTCTGGCAACAGATGCTTCCTTTTTCGAAGTGTAGGGTGGGGGGTGGGGGTTTGGGGTTGGTTTGGGGTTGTTTCTTCCTCATTGGGAAGGTTTTGTTGGTGAGGGGTGACTCCCTCTTATTTGTTGTGCCTAGGCATCTTGTAACCTTTGATCTGCTCTCCTGCCCGCTGTCCCGCTGTCCCTCCTTTCTAGAAGCATGCTCAGCCGTGCCTTCACTGGCCCCCTCTTCTGTCCTAGATTATGGCTGACCCACCTGTTCCGAGGGCCGCCATGCGCGTCTTATCCTGGAACGTCAATGGTCTTCTGGACCGTTTTAAACGCATGGCGGTCCTCAAGTATGCGCAACGTGCTGAGATCGATGTGCTCCTCCTCCAGGAGACTCACCTTCTGGGCAACAATTGTCCCTTTCTTGCCCGCTATGGTTATGACAGGGTGTGGCACTCAGGGTTTGCGCGGGGATCCCGAGGGGTAGCTATCCTGCTCCGCAAGTCCTTTCCCTTTGTCCTGACCCAGGTGCACTTGGACCCCCGGGGCATGTTAGTGGTGATATGTGGTACTCTTGAGGGGCGCCCCCTCACCCTGATATCCTTCTATGCGGCTCCATCCATCCTGTCGTCGGCCCTCTCCTACACCGCGGGCCTCCTCCCGACGCTTCCCGCGGGCTCCCTCGTTCTCGGGGGAGACTTTAACGCTGTCCACACGCCCCACCTGGACTCGACGGGTCCGATATCCCTGGCCCGCGTTGCTCGCGCCAAACAGCTCTCGACCTGGGCTGAATCTCAGGGCCTCTGCGATGTTTGGAGGATCTGGCACCCGCAGGCTCGCCGATACACCCACACATCGGCGGCCCATCACTCCCATGCCCGGGTCGACCTCATCTTCGTTCCGTCTACTGACTGCGCGGGGGTGCAGGATGTGCGCATTCTCCCGAGGGGCCTTTCGGACCACTCGCCGGTGCTCCTTGCTCTTGGCCCCCCCCCCTTCTCTGCCCGTCTGATGTGGCGTATGAACGATTGGTTCCTCCACGATAAGGCTTTTCGGATATGGTCGGTGGCGAAATAGTTGATTATTACTCTCACAACGTGGGCTCCGTCCCCTCTCCTGCCGTCCTGTGGGAGGCCGGCAAGGCGACTATTCGGGGGGCCGCTAAGAGGCATCTGCAGCGGCAAAGACGTGCTCAATCCCAGAAACTCGCGGAGTGCGAGGCTCAAGCCTTGGAACTGGAACACAGCCTGGGGGAGTTGGACGACAACACGCGGTCGCGTCGCTTGGCCTTTCTGCGGGAGGAGATCCGTCTCCCTTCTCCACCGGCTGGCTACTTACCCCCGGGCAGGTAGGATTATTCCAGCCATCGCGGACTCTGCGGGCGGCCTCCATACAGCCTCGGCGGCGATGGCCCAAGCGTTCGCTGACTATTACTCCCGGCTGTATCGACTCCGGACATCCACGCTCTCCCTGGAGGAGTTGCTGGAGACGAACGGAGCGGTGCTTGAGCGGCTGCGGCCTGGGGTTTCTGAGACCCTCGACTCACCCATCGAGCTGCAGGAGATTGAGGAAGCGATTGGCCGACTGCCGCCCGGGAAGACCCCGGGACCTGATGGGTTCCCTCAGGAATACTATGCCCACTATCGTGAGATTCTGGCCCCGTGGCTCCGTGACCTGTTTGCAGACGCGGTGGAGACGGGCTCGTTCCGGCCCGAAACGGACACAGCCACCATAGTTGTCCTCCTCAAGACGCAGCCCCCCTCGCAGTCCTGCTCGGCCTACCGGCCGATATCCCTTATTAACACCGAACTCAAAATTTATGCCACGGTCCTCGCGCAGCGGTTGCGCCCATATCTTGCCTCCCTGGTCCACCCGGACCAATGTGGATTTATGCCGGACCGGGGGACCAGACACTGTTTGCGGCGCCTGCACCTTGCTCTGGCGCACCGCGGCCGCCTTTCCCCCTATCTGGCCCTCCTGCTGGTCGACTTTGAGAAGGCCTTCGACTCAGTGGGGTGGGCGTACTTGGGTAAGGTCCTGGAGCACATGGGCTTCGGTCCCCAGTTCCGTGCCATGGTGGCGGTCCTGTACGCGAGCCCGCGGGCCCGTGTCCTAGTCAACAGGGCTCTATCCCGCCCGTTTCCCATTGGTCGAGGAACGCGCCAGGGGTGTCCGCTCTCACACCTCCTTTTCGCGCTGGCCATGGAACCCCTGGCGGTATTGATTCGTTCGGATCCCATTCTCCGCGGGTGAGACTGGCCAGGTATGACCCCCGATAAGATCGCCCTCTATGCGGACGACGTCCTCCTCTATCTCTCTGACCCAGCGACCTCGGGGCCCCGGGTCCGCTGGATTCTCCGTCGATTTGGCCAAGCGTCGGGTCTTCATCTTAACCCTAAGAAATCCGTTTTAGTTCCGCTGCACCCATCAAGGGATTGCTTCGATTGGCAATCGGATATTCCCCTCCGGAGACTCTCATTTAAATACCTGGGGATCTGGGTCACCCTCCTTCCGGAACTCTGTTGGGCCCTCAATGTGGCTCCGGTGGTCTACCGGACCAGATCAGATTTGCTCCGGTGGCAGTCACTCCCATTGAATCCGCTGGGGAGAGTCGCCCTCTATAAGATGATGGCCCTCCCGAAGTTTCTATACATGCTACAAAACACTCCGTGCCCCTTTCCGCGCCCGTGGTTTCGGGAACTGGATAAGATGGTGATTAAATTTCTCTGGGGCGGCGGCAGGCCCCGGCTGGCTCTCGACCGTTGCAGAGTCCCCTCCTATGACGGCGGCCTGGGCATGACTAACCTATATCTCTACTACCTGGCCACCCAGCTACTGGTGATCCATGACTGGTTCTCGAGTGGATGGAGCGATCCGGCCTATCGACTCGAAGTGCAATGCCTCGGGTTCTCCTCTATCCAAAACATGCTCTATGGGGCAGCGGTCCCCCGGTCGCTCCCCGGCGTCGTGCGGGCCCCTCTCATCGCGTGGCGCGCAGCTTTGAGGCACACCCGGTGGTCGGGGACGAAGACTCAGCTCACACCGCTTTGGCACGGGACATGGCTGCGGGAGGTGGTGGGACTAGCGGGTTTTCGGCAGTGGGACCTTCTAGGGATCTCTAGTCTGGGCGATATATGGCGGGGGAGCCACATGTGTTCCTTCCAGGAGCTTCAGACCCGCTTCTCGCTTCAGCCGTCCCAATTCTATAGATACCTTCAGCTGCGCCATGCGGTCCAGGCCCACGTCCCTCTGGATTCCAGGTTGCCCTCTCATAGCCCGCCTGAAGCTCAGGTGATGTTGGGGTGTCTGGGGAAGAGGGGGATATCCCGCATTTACAAATCCCTGATCAACAATACCCCGGTAGACTGGAGCGGCCTAAAACAGCGATGGGAGGCTTGGGTGGGACCCCTGGATGACGCGGACTGGAGGGATGCCCTTATGGCCCCTCGGTCGCTTACCACCTCCGCTAGGCTGCGGCTCATCCAACTCTATTACCGTCACACCGTTTATCTGACTCCGGAACGTCTATATCGTGCGGGCCTCCGTGTGGACGCCTCCTGTGCTCGTTGTGGGGTGGCCCCGGCGGATTTCTTCCATATGGTGTGGTCTTGTTCCCGCCTGGAGGGCTACTGGGCAGCAATTGAGGCTGATCTCGCGGAGGTCCTGGGATGGGAGGTCCCCCACGACCCTAGACTGGCTCTGTTGGGCATCACGGACGGGGTGGATGGATCCCGTAACGATAAATACTTCCTCACTACTGCCCCAATGGTAGCTAAGAGGGATATAGCAGCCGTGTGGTCACAACCGGATCCGCCCAGTAGGGCTACCTGGAGTAGAGGGGTAGATTGGTGTGCGGCCCAAGAGCGGTCGTTATACACTGCCCGGGGCTGCCCTAAAAAATTCCGCAAAATATGGGGGAAATGGCTGGGGGGCTTGTTTTGAGGGGTGGGGCGCAGAGGGCGGGGACGGGGGATGGGGGAGGACGGGGGGGTTATGTTTACACTCGCTTACCAATTGCTTTCCTGATTGCAGTTACTGATGCCATGTTTCACACACTGTTGTATATCATTCTGGATATTGTCCTTCATGCCGAAAACACAATAAAAACTTGTTCATCAAAAAAAGATTAAATACAAATATGTAATTCAATGTGATATTTAACAAAAAATCTGTCCTCAAATAATGGACTCTTGTGTTCTGGTCATTTTCACAGTCTCTGCACTTCTGCACTAAATTTTACTTGTCAATTATGTCAGAAGGTATAACAGTGCATTTTCAAATAACAACCATAACACGAGATTTACAAAATTGCGCAGTTTACTCTGCTGTGATTTGGAATTTCATCCAAGCCACATCACTTTAACCCCTATTTTTATATTCAAAACAAGGCTACAGGCTTTTTAAAACCAACGACCAAATGTGTTATGCTACACTGTTCATTCATGTTTGTACTCAGGTTAGTGCCTTTAAAATAATACTTTATATATTGGGCAGCTCTATTTTCAAACAAACATAGGAGTGTTTCGGTATCAGGAATTTATCAACTTTAGTTCTGACTTATATGCTATAGGACAACTGTTTGTTTACATGACTTACATGTTAGCCAGAAGCAGAGTATATATATCACCTACTGGCGGTTGCCAGTAGGTAGTTATAGTTAGGACCATATTTCCACAGGAAACATGTTTTTTGACCTGCCTATATCACCGGTTGATGAATCTTCACAAAACTTTCCCCAAAAAGTGCCCAAGTGATTGAATTCGTGCATGGAATATTTCAGAGCGATCCATCAAGCAGGGGCCAAGAAAAATAGGGGGGTTCAAAAAATGTGCGTTTCCCATGTTAATTCCCATAGGAATTTTAGACACAACTACAGCCTCAACCACTAAACGGAGTTACAACAAATTTGCCACAAAGGTGGCTGTTGGTCCAGAAAGCTACCTTTTTGTAAATTGGTATAAATCTGCTAAGTATTCTGGAGATATAAAAGGAAATTCAAATTTGTATATATAGAGACGCAAAGGCTCAGCGAACCCTCCCAGTCTTGTGCTGAGATCTAATTGGCTGCCAGCACTTTAACCAGAAAGTGTTGGCAGCCGTCTTGGGACTCAGAAAAAAATGTTACATAAGGTAAGGGGGCACGAATACCCTGACCAATCAGCTCTGGTCATGAGGTGACAAAGGGACCTTGACAGGGCTAAAAAGTACTTTTTTTAAAATGTTTGCCACATAAACGTGACAGAGTCTTACTGGAAGTAACATGAGGGGTTTTGGCCCACAAGGCCTATCAGCATCTAGGGGGATTTCATCCCCCCAACCAGTAGTGTGCAGGGAAGTGTGTTTGCAGAGCGGTGGAGAACAGGTGCAGGGCTTTTGATGAGCTCTCAGCAATCCCGTTGTGTAGGATTTACTGGAAGTAACAGGAGGGTGTGTGCACCAACTCACACTCCCAATGAGACACTAATGCAGCCACTCCCAGACCCACTCAGACACTAGCACACCCACTTAAACACCCACATAAGACACTGAAGCACTCACTCACACACCCACTGGGACACTCATGCACTCAATCAGACACTCACTCTCAAAGGTTACAGGATACACTTAGGAAATAAAACTAAAAAACCTTTAAAATTCATTGAAAAAACAAACCTTAAAGGGATGTTATAGTTAGGAAATAGAATTCAAAAAACAGAAATTCACTGAAAAAACAAAGGTTACAGGGACGTTATAGTTAGGCTCAGATTTCACTCCCACAAAACCAGTGTAATTCAGCAGTTATAGTTACCTGAGCTAGCTATAACTTACGCCCCTGCAATGCACTGCTTATGACCTAAAATATTACATCACTCATGACATGGTCAGTGGCCTCACTGATGACATCCCTCATAACATCTCAAATGACATCACTGATGACATCATCCACAGAACCACTCACACACCCACTCACACCCGTACACAACCTTACATACACCCACACAACCACTCACAAACCCATTCACAGACCCAATCAAGAACTCACACACACACTCATGGATTATAGAGCCACTCACACAATCACTAGCTCACCTATACAGAAACTAATGCACCTAATCACTCACTAATACAATCACTCACATGTCCAGTTATTCATACAGACAATAACACACCCACTCATACACCCATACAGCCACTCACACACTGAGTCAGTCACTCAAACAGCTAGTCACACACCATCTCACTCACCCATACAGCCACTCATACACTGAGTCAGTCACCCATACAGCTACTCACACACCTACTTACTCGCCCATACAGTCACTCATGCAGCCATTCACTCACCCATACAGTTACTCACACACCCACTCACTCACTCATACAGATACTAACACATGTACACACTCAACTATACAGTCACTGATAGAAGGACACACTTACCCATACAGACACTCTCACATTCAATCACTCACACATACAGTCACTGGCCCATCCATTCCCTCACCCAAACTGGTTATGCACCCACTCACTCACCTTTACATGCGTCTCACATTCCCACTCGCTCACCCATACACCACTGACACACCCACTCACCCCCAATATACCTACTTACACAGCCACTCAGACACCAATCCAGCTACTCACATACCCACTCACCCACCCATATAGCCAAACACACCTACACTCACTCACCCACACAAACTCTCACACATCCACTCACTAACCTATACAGCCACTCACTCACCCATACACCTACTCAAACAGCTACTCACTCACCCATGCAGCAACTCACACACCTATACAGCGATTCAGACACCTACTCTTATGTGAATAAGTGCCTTGCAACGAGAAGCTGTTGGCTCTTCCCTCACACCAACCATTGAGGTGCACTGTACAAGGGCCAGAAAATGACATTGTAACAGCAGACCTTCCAGCTAATAGGTTAGGAGCTACACTTCCATAGTGGCAGCTCCTCTGCAATGGCAGAGGAGCATTGCCCCACTGGCTCAAAGCCAGTAGCTGAAAACTAAAACAATATTCAGAATCAAAAACAGAAAAAGTTTTCAATTTTTTAATTTTTCTTCTTTATTTGTGCTTCCTGTATTAACTTTGATGTATTCATTTTAATATTATTTAATTTTGTAACACAGTGGCGGACTCCGAATAGGCCTCGCTGACCTCCAGGGTCCTTGGACCACAAGTAAAGAGCCACTGATATAAACCGTTAAACCACACATCTGTTTTATGGAGCTGTCCAGGGTTCCAAAATCAAATAGTATTATTCTGGAGCAGAGAGGGAATTATTCAGAGATATAAGGCAGAGACCAGAGGTAGACCAGACTAGGGGCTACATGAGGCAGCAGCGCCTGCCTTGCCTTAGTAACAGGTTAACATAGCTTGTACTGTGCGGAATCTGGGTAGATAGAGAAAACCATAAACAAAAATACTGAATATTATGGCCAGTAAAGAAAGTATGAATGTATTTTGTGAGATTTATATTGCAGTGTTGTTGCTTTCTTATTGTCACATGGCCCAGATGTAAACCTGTATTTTAAAAAAAGGCTTTATTATCATCATAAATTAACAGAACTCATTCATCTGTTCTGGGAGGATGAAATGGCGAGTCGCTGATCACCATATATATATATATATTCTTTATTGTTGGATTAAAACCATTACAAATTAAAACTTGTTCGGTTCATCATAAAAAGGACCGCTGAATAGAAACCCACAAGAGCATTGTAGATAGATGATGGTCAACTTGAAAACATGATCAATTTGGTTTTTTTTTTAAACAGAAGAAACCGCTGGTTTAAAAATAGAATGCAGAACTTATAAATTACTTAAAACCTTTAAATGCTGGCCAACCGGCTGGTCGGCGTGGTGGGCGATTTGGTCCACCAAGACCAGTCCGGCTTCATACCCCATCGTAACACGGCCCTTAATCTGCGACGCTTGCACGGGGTGCTCGCGCGTGTCCCGTTCGTGCGGGAACCGGCCATCTTGGCGTCCTTGGACGCCACCATGGCGTTTGATACGCTCGAGTGGCCATACATTTGGGCGATGCTGGCGAAGTTTGGCTTCGGACCGGGCTTCATCAGCTGGGTCAAGTTGTTGTATTCCGGCCCATTGGCGCAGGTGGTGGTGAATGGACGAGTTTCGGCCCCATTCGCACTGGGACGGGGCACGCGACAGGGTTGCCCCCTGTCGCCTCTCCTGTTTGCACTGGCCCTGGAGCCCCTGGCGGAGTGGCTGCGGTGGCACCCTTCCATCCGTGGTCTCCGCTGGACCCCCGAGCATGAGGACCGTGTGTCCCTCTACGCTGATGATATCCTTCTATATCTCGCCTCCCCGCGTAAATCACTGATCGTCCTAGTTGATGTTTTGCGCTCATTCGGTCGCAACTCAGGCCTCGTCATCAACTGGGCGAAATCCTGTGTATATGTGCTTGCCGGGGAGGCTCCGGTCCTACCACGGGACTGTCCGATCCAGATTGCCTCCCAGGGGTTTCGGTACCTGGGTATATATATTACTCTGGACCCGGAGGCCCGCTACGAGCGGAATTTGCTGCCCCCCCTCCAGCGCTTGAAGGAGGACGTGGTGCGTTGGCGGCGTCTGCCGCTTTCGCCGCTCGGCCGAGCGGCCTTGTTTAAGATGATGTCGTTGCCGCGCTTTCTATACGCTCTCCAGAACACTATGGACTTGGTCCCGGCGCGCTACTTCCGTGAGGTGGAGAGTTTGCAGCGTCGCCTGTTCTGGGACGGGAGGCCACGTATTGCCTTGGCTAAATTGACGCTCCCGTGGTACGATGGGGGGGTTGCCCTCCCGGATATTAAACGGTATTACTGGGCCTCCCAGCTAGCTGCGATTAATCATGGCCTTTACGGGCCCGCCCTGAACCCGGCATTTGAAATGGACAAGATGCTCCTGCCCGGTGGCGACTACAATCGAGCGCTCTACTCTGGCGCGCCGGACCCTCGCCTGACGGGACCGACGCGTGTCATGGTGCGTGTATGGCACGCGGCTAACGCAGCTATGGGGTGGAAGGACCGATTGACCCGGGCGTCACCGCTATATGCGTCTGCGAGGTTGGGCTCCCTGTGGACCTCGAAGGGCTTCGAGAAGTGGGATACGATCGGCATCAGCACAGTGGGAGATCTCTGGACGAGGGGGGGATTCAAAACTTTCGAGACGCTGCAGACGGAGTTTCAGTTGCAAGGCAGTGAGTACTTTCGGTACTTACAAGTCCGCCACGCGCTGGGCTCCGTCTTCCCGGATGTCGCGTCCATTCCGGAGTCTTCCCCCCTGGAGGACAGAGTGCTGGATGGCCATGTCCCAGACAGCACGATCTCCCTTATATATAAAAAACTGATCAACGACCGATCGGGCCTGCTGACTGGCCTCCGCGAGGCCTGGGTTGCCGATGGGCTGGAATTGGACGACGAGGACTGGATTTCCGCGGTGGCCTCTCCGAAGGAGGTGGCCATCCCGGCTCGCCTTCGCTTCGTCCAGCTTAAGATCCTCCACCGGGTTTACGTGACGGGGCCAAGGCTTCTACGTATGGGCTTTGCTGAGGACGGACTGTGTAAGCGTGGCTGTGGTGCTTTGGCAACTTTCTTGCATATTCTGTGGGAATGCCCAAAGGTGGAGCGATTCTGGCGTGGTGTGCACGAGGTCCTGCGAGTGGTTACGCGTGTCGCGCTGTTGCCTGAAGCGAGGAGATGCTTGCTGAATGTGTGGGAGCCAACTGACTACTCGGTTCCGCAGACGCGGTGGGTGACTCTGGGATACATGATAGCTAAGCGTGACATTGCTCAATTGTGGGGATCCCAGAGGCCCCCGGCGGTGTCGGCCTGGAAAGAACACATGGATTGGTGTATGTTTCGTGAAAAGGTGGTGTATGTTGCGAGGGGTAAGCCTGGGGCGTGGGTGAAAATCTGGGGCCCCTGGAACGCCTATCGCGGGGGTATTTGCGAGCCGCCACTGCTGCCGGCTGCCTCACCAGCTCCGTCCCCCTAGCCGACCCCCTCCCCCAGCCATGGGCACGTGGTTCCCCAGTCCCTGATCTGTTCTCATTCCCCTCTTCAGAGTTTGGCGATTGGTTGGGGTCCCCCACTTAAGGAGCGCGTGCTGTCACTTGGGATTGCGGGTTGCCTTGCGGGTGTGGTTTTTTTGTGTTGTTGTGTTTTGACAAAAGGAAACCGTATTGTGGGTTTGGAGTTATGTGGCCTGCACTACTGATATCTCCTGATTTACCTTTTTTGCACCGCCAAGAGATTTTTCTGTATATATGTCATATGCTTCTGCCACTCTAGCGGCCGGCCAGACGGTTGTAGGCCCATACCTGTAACTATTTGAGATTGCAATAAACGGTTTCAAAAAAAAAAAAAAAAAAAAAAAACCTTTAAATGCATTGTGGGCAGATAATGTTCACCTGGGAAACCGGGAAAAGTTCGGCTGATATTAGCAGTCTAGGGTTCTGTTGTTAATCCAGCAGGCTGGCTGCCGTGCTGCTGAAGTAAAAGAGATTTGGCGGCGCTAATTTCTTCCTGCAGCTTTGACGCTTTGTTGACAAATTTAGTGAGCTCAATGTTAAACTTGATGTTTTCAGGGTTTAGGGCTGCTATTATGGTCTGGCAGCATGTTCAAATGTTCGAACTTCTCGCCTGATCCATTCGCCCGCTGTAGTAGCCGTGTGTCTGTAAGCATAGCGGGGCATGCACAAACTATGTGTTCCATTGCTTCGGAGTGATAGCCACACATCCAGCATTCGATAGTATTACCTGAGTGACGCCATTCGGGAGGTTCTTTAAAAATGGCCAGTCACCCATCCTTAGAGCTAAAAGCTTTTGTTTCAAGTAAAGTGCAAAAGAGCTTGATGAGTAAGGCAACTCAACACCTGGTTTGAAATTGGAAATTACTGCCCAGGTGTGTTTCCTTTTTGACAGAGTTGCCCTGTTGAATGAAAAGACCACAAACGGACGCTCTTCTTAATAGCAGCCTTTAGCACCGGCTGGGAGGGGTTTGTTGCCCAGAGTTCTTTGACTCCTAGTAGTTTTAGGCTGTGGTCCAGGTGTTGCCGGTACTTCTGGCTAGTCTGGTATTTCGCTATTTCACGCCAAAGTCTGGCCTCCAGGGATCCCTCCCTTGAATGGCGCAGTCTGTTGCAGAACTTTATAAACACGCCAGCCTCACCGCCGTGATGATCCAGTAGGCCCAGTTCAAGTCGAACCTGCGATGGTGAACTTGATTTTGGCAGAGGAAAGGCACATTTAAAGATTTTAGTTGCTAGTTTGTTTAATAAAGAGCTAGTTGTGCCCTTCGTGATCTCGTGCCCGTACGACAGAGAGTTGATTATCCTCGCCTTCATAACTTTCAGCATGGGTGTTAGACTTGGGCCAAGTAGCTGTTTTGATAGTTTTGCCGCAGCGGCCTCTAGTAACAGGATATTGGTCCTTAGCGTTTGTTTTTGCTTGACGAAAGAACACCTGCGGTCCAAAAAGATACCCAAATATTTATAGTAGGATGTTGATTCGAGTTTTGTTTTATTAAAGAACCACCCACCACGTGGTCTCTTTTGCTTCCCGAAAGATATTGTTTTAGTTTTGGACAGGTTCAGTTCTAAGGAATTTCTTATAGTCTAGGGAAGCAGTTCGTTGAGAAGCCTCTGTAGGCCCACTTTTGTATGACTTAGCAACATCACGTCGTCGGCATAGAGCAGATTGCTGATGCGGGTTCCATCTAGTTGAGGGGGATGGCAGTTGACACTATCTAGTGACGGAGATAGTTCTGATATAAACAAGTTAGAAAGGAGTGGAGCCAGCACACAGCCTTGTTTTATGCCAGAATTGGTCCTGATTTTCCTGGACACGTGGGAGCCTTCACCCAGCCTGATTCTGATTCATGTTTCCGAATGGAGTTGGACGATTGCATGTAGAAGGGTCGGGGTATGACCCAGGACTCTAATTTTTGCCACAGTAGGGCCCGGGATACGCGGTCAAAGGCCGGTTTCAAAATCAACAAAACAGCAGTACAACTGGGTTTGTTGGGTTGCCGCTTTCTCCGTCAGGACAGTTAAGGTGAATAAATTTGTTGTGCAGAGATAGCCACAAATCCGGTCTGGACAATATTCCATTTTTGTTTTATTTTTCAGATGCTGGCTGAGCCAGCATTTGCAAGGAGGTGCGGGCCAGATCATAGGAGGGAGGAGTGGAGTGCACTGCTAAGTGTGCATGGGTGTTTGGTCGGACATCTTAGGCCAGCCAAACAGACATGCACAGTTAGGTTTCTCCAACCAAGCTGTACTGCCTAGCCAGGTTGGAGAAACAGCACAGACTCCCTCTGCTTTAAGTGAGCGCTAAACAACCCTGCTCAGGCCAATACCCGCTCCTCTCATGCTACATGAGAGCTGCAAGGGGATTACACAGGGCGTATCCGATGCTGTCCCTGGGACTGCTGGGACCAGGAAGCAAGCACGAGATTGCAGAAGCAGCATCAGGTAAGTTGTATTTTGCTTTTCTTATTATCCCCCTGCACTCCCCTTCGTGTCACACCTCCATGCTACCCCTGCTCTCCCTCCACCGCCACCACTGTTTATATGTGTGGGCCACCACTTCACTTCCAGCCCATGCTAGGGGATACCACTATGCATAATGCACTCCCAGACATCACCAGCAAGCCACACTGTGTGACAAGCACTCCCTGCCTTGGCAGGAGGTGGCAGCATGTGAGAAGCAAATATATCCCTGACTGAGAAAGTGTAACTTAGTGACTGCACAGTCTTTCCTAGCAAGCAAATACGACTTGAAGATCTTGATTATAAATTGGGTGCAGTGGTATTCCATGTGGGATAAAGCTCTACCTATTTCTATTCAACCCACTCTTTCCACACTCAGGTTTTCTGAGTGCAAGAATTTCAAAACAATTTTACAAGTCGGAAGGGGCAACCGGTAAAATTACATCAAGTGCACACTGCAACAGTGCTTAATATGATAGTGATTTCCGGTGCTCGCCACTTAATTGTCAACATCAGCACTTATGACAGTGTGCCAAGTTGCGACACTGATTATCCGATATTGAGATGAACCCAACAACAGTTGTTTCATTATTCAATATACATTAAAAATGACTAATTCCTTCCACCCGCGCCATTCTTATAGCTCTGGGGGCCTGCAATAATCTGACTTGTCATACTTATAGGATGTGATGGTTAGCAGTTGCCTTGGTACTGTCATTGGCAACGCTGACAGGAGCAATAGGTGGTGCAAGCTGCTGAGGCCTCCTGTTGAGGGCCCTAGCACTTATTTGTTTACAAATTAAGCACTGGTGCTGCAACTGTATCGGAGTCTTGCTCACCAACCTGACTCACTTCTAGGTCACGATCGGAGCTTAAATTAGGTGGAAATGGGAGCTTATTTGTTGCCGGAATAGGGACTCCTGGTGCAGATTTAGACCCAATATAAATCTGGGTTCATGTTATTCCCCATTCTCTGGGAAAATATATGTGATGGCAAGATTTATATGCAGGGATACCAAACAGAAACATTGTTTTCAGCCACACAGTATCCACTGTCAAAAATGTGAATACTGGCTGCTGCTAGACAGGGCCGTACTGAGACCAAAGGCAACTGTGGCAACAATGTTCAAACTCGGAACCTCACCTCTAACTGCCCCACAATCTTTTCCAACAAAATCTCCAGTGCATGTGCTGTAAGCACCTTTGGAAGCTAAAGAAAGTGGCAGAGCCTCCACCAGCGGCCCCCTGCTCTAAATACCGACTTCCAAAGTCTCCAGCTCACTTGGGAAATGCCCCGTGGGAAAACGGACACTCCAGTTGCATGAGGCTGTAAAAGATGCAACCCTAGAACCGGTTTTTAATGTATGAGTAATACTGTCTTGTCCTAGCTCAAGAAAACGAACACGTGTCGCTCTTTAAGCAGCCCTTTCCCCACAGCCACTTTAAGTGCAGTAGCACTCCTACTTCCAGAGGGTCTGTGAGTGTCGGATGCTTCAGCAAAAGAGCAGTGGTTCTCGGGCACAGTGCAAGGTGTCGAGCACAGTCTGAAGAGCTCGGCGCCGATGAGATTTTCAGCTTTGCTTTATCTCTGCGCAGGGATTACGGCCGTTGCTACGGCGACGGCTGCATTGCGGTCTCGCGACCATCTGAGGGGAAAGAGGTGACGTGCGCTGGAGCGTCGCACCAGCACGACGCGCTCGCCACTGGAACGACGCGGAGGCCCCAGGGGACAGTGTGCCTCTGCAGTAAAGAGAAAGAGTTGACCTTAGGGGCATTCGGTTGGTGTAGTAGGCCCTCTAAACCCCAAACATTAGTGTGCTGTTCCTACTACCAAACTGAAAGTGAGGGCTTTGCTTTTTTACATTAGAGCCCAGGCAGGCAGGCACCTTTACAACGTCACTGAGGGGTGTAGATGTCAAGTGTGTAAGGAGAGCACTGGTTCCAAGGCCCGGGGACACGAGGAGGCGCTATGATTAAGATTGTCTTTTAGTACACTGTCAAGAAGGCCATTTATCTTGCTCGCATTATGGCCTATCTCACCCTTGCTACACCCTGTCATAAGTCCACGGTCACATAACCAGGCGCTAGATTCGTGTGTGGGGTAAAGAGATGAACAGTAAGCCTTTCATCCTTCTGGTGGTGATTAAGCTAGATCTGCAAGGAGGGAAACAGTAAGTCACATTATTTACAGTTCCATATAAAAGTAAGTTTATTATAACAAATGTGATTGGGCGTGGTGTACTGTGATTGATCGAAGCATGGGAAAGCAAAATGGGTATTAGTTGGAGTCAAGAGTGGCCTACTCACAGCTAAAAAAATAAGCATTGGCATAGCCAATAGGTCTCGCCTTTGGGACCTTATAAGCGTTTAGCCATGCAACAGTTGATGTTGTTGCACCAAGGATATTGTGCTGGATAACTAAACACTTATAAGGTCCCAAAGGCGAGACCTATTGGCTATGCCAATGCTTGTTTTTCTGGAGGTCAATGGAGCATCTGGTCAGAGTGGTTTTGGTTAAGCAGGGGCCCCAAAACAGGTGTGAATCTTAGTTCACCCTCCACATATATTGTAAGATGGATTGATCATTTTGTTTTACCCTGCTATGGGGTTAGTCAGAAGATGCATCACTAGATGTGAATTTGGGTATGTACAGCTATGGGTTGCGCCATTCTTTCACCCTACCATATTGTATTATATTGTGTATTCCATTTCAATGAAAATATCTGCCTTTTGCACACTTTGTAAGTCCTTGCTCACAGATGTGTTTGCAAGGGACCCACCACAGTTACTTTGAAGTAAGTCTGTCAACTGTAGCCCTGTATTTATATTGAAGCAAAATAATACTACAAGTACCACAATGCAATGCTACAAGCAGGCCTGAATGAATTTCTCACAACATGGATGGGAAAACATAAGCTAGCTGGGTAAACTTTACATTGTTTCATTTTTCATGGAGTTCTGCATTTCTCGAAGTGTAAACCGAAGTGCTTTGAGGCACGCTTACAGTTATGGGAGGTGAGTCAACGGAGGCACTTGTGCAATGAAGAAGCTGTGATGCTATTTCTGTTGGCTCCTCGGTTTAGAGCAACGTGGCGAGGTGTTCTGTCTTAGCAATGAATCACCAATACCATCCCTGTGCTTTCCACACGTGGTGTGAATTGTTTTGGAAAACCACGTAATGATGGCTGTGGAGCTGCCACGTGGCCCCATGTCACGTGCGGCACCATCAGCCAGTTCTAGCTTTTTAGCAAGTGGTCCTCTGCTTTCTGGGGCTTTTAGTTTTATGTTTTCCATTATACCTGTGGAATTAAATGTCCAAGAATGCCACATGCTGTTGGCTACAAAGACAGCACTGATTTGAAACGGTCACATGTGACATGAGGCCTATCGGTGGGTATATAATTACAGGGGATGCATCGACTTTAAGTACTGGGAAAAAAGAAAAAGTTCAAAGCGGTACATTTTGAGATATTCTAAAAATATATCTGCATATTTCAGCTGAACATGTTGATCTAAAAGGAGTGACTGTTGTATTTTTGTTCTCCAAGTATGCTTTTTATTTTCTAATTTGTAAATGAATGTTTCTCTGTTAGATGCACATGATGTATTATGTTAGAAATATGACAATAACAGGATTTTCAAATGCTGTTTGTTGACACTTGTCTCTTGGGATAGTTTTGGTATTACATAAAGTATGTCTTTCTGGTAGACATCACCTTCCTTCTATAACATATGTTCCAGTAATTTCTACCGCTTATTCACGAGAAGAAAGTGACACATTTTCTCTGATTAGTAAACCTGTGAAAAAATGCTGGTGAAACGAAACATATTTGATGATTGGTTCATCAAACGTATGTTCAGTATTCTATTTTCTTAAATAGTGGAAAATACTGCCTTGACTCGTTGTTGCAGCTCTGCTCTACTGGTTGGAATGCACACCCAGGCTGTGTGACCAAGCCAGCACTCTTCTCCTTGACTGCAGCACACAGATAACACATCTAGTTTGCCTGCTCTGAGGCATTTCTTAAGAGGTTGAAGACTTAAAGAGCTCTCTGCAGAACAGGGCTGGTAACCGCATGGCCAAGGAAACTCGGGTAAATACTGGCCTTGTTGCTCAACCCTCTGTTGTATATCATGCATGGTAATCGGATGCTGTGACGTTTGGCGCGACAAAGAAGGTAATGGCTCACTCTGTAACCCCACAATGAGACGGTCTCAAAACATGAGCCGTTCTGGGTGCAGGTCCAGTTGTAAATCCTTTGCAGCTCCAGCACTGCACGTGCTGAAGGAGCATTGTGGGAGACCACGCGACCTCCCCCGGTCCCAAGCCTGTCAAGCACACTGACTGGAAGATTAGCACCCCCACTGATGCAGCAACTACAATATTCCCCTTCCTAGTGTCAGAAGCGTCACTAGGAGCACCCACTAGACTCAGCTGACACGTGCAACAAGGTCAAGGCCGCCAAACTCCGCAAACTGATGCCTACCAGGAGTCGTGATATCTCGGATGCAGGATCTTGTGACAAAAAGGAAGCCATGTTGAAGTCAGGCGTCTCTCCTCACAATACATAGGAGCAATATTTGGCAAGTCAATTAAACCACACAACAGCCTCACAGTGCGCCAAATAAGCATATAGCTTGTCAGAAGCAGGGAAGAAGGGATTGGCATTAATTATTCTCCCAGTGACAAAGCCATTAATGGCAGCGGAGGCAATTTAAAGTGAGAAAATAATAATAACTAAATAAAAAACGAAGAACTAAAGCCAACGAAAAGGAGGCAATGTCTCCTTTCCTGTATTTGGGAACCCAAGTGAACAAACTGCACAACTATGGTGAGAGGATAGCCATGATCGGGCAGGAGAGGCATTGTATTTAAGTGACAGTTGCCAAAGAAACAAGCCCAGGAGTGGTGCGTACGCGCACAGTCTGCTCATTTTCAAGCACTGCACTCGTGCTTGTGGCGCTCCCCTGCTCGTTCCCGCAAGGTGGATGCCACCACAAGCACGAGTGTGTGCTTGAAAATGAGCAGAGCGGCGGCTAAATGCCCTCCTATGCAGCGTATCGCTGCGTAGGCGAGACCTAATGAGTTGGGGGAGGCGGCTCAAGGGTGCAGATCTATGTAGACCCAAAATCAAAGAGTATCCCAGAAATCTCTTGTGTATTAGTGGACAGGAGGGGGTGAGCGAGCTGCCTGACCCTTTCAAAGAATACTGTAAATAAGAAGGGAGGGGGAGAGTCTTTTTAACCCTCTATAGCCTAGGCTACAAAACTGAAATACAACAAAAGCAAGACTCTAGCAGGATGGATCAATGGAAATCAATTAGAAGGTAGACGTATTATTTGTCGCCTTGATGGTGCAAAGGACACCCATTGGGATTGAATAGTTATTCTTATAGTCTGTGTTCAAATTCCAATGGATTCATTGTTGTAATGCAGAAAAGAAAGACCCAGTCAGCAAAAATAATTCTCTTATCAAAATTTACTTATTCTGATTAGGCTTGCATACTTTACAATATACATTACCTCAAAATTATTTAAGAAAATGTAAACATCTAGGTAAGCAATGTATTCGCAATTACGGACAGTAAACTGTTTTTTGTCAATGTCAAATGAATAACCGTCATCAGGTAGGAATGCCTAATTATTATAGACTTGCTGTTACAATACACAACTTAATTGCATAGAAATATAACTTTAACATAGGTCTATGAAAACATATAAATGATAGGCTTGTTCTTCTCATTTAGGTGCTGATCCTGGATGATGTGGGTCAATGCTCATTTAAAGCACTAGTTCCGAGAGAATCATATAGTGAAGATCTGGGACAATTTGTGGATGTCTATGGTACCGGGGCTGACGCATTTCACAAGATAGTGATGTATGGTGCCCAGTGCTTTTCATATGTCTTGTCTTTGCTCTATGTACATTTTTTTTTTTGTAGTTTTATAAAGCACGAACTTGACCCGAACCGGGTATCAGAGCACTTTACATAGCACCAATTACGTTACATGAGGACACACATATATTTTTGTCAGGCACGGGGAGATTAAGTGATTTGCCCAGAATCACAGGATGTTCAGCGTCATTGCCGAGACTCGAACCCAGTTCCCCAGATTCGAGGTCGACCGCCCCAGCCATTAGGCCAACTCCTCTCCCCTAGTGATATTTTTAGGACTCGCCTTGACAACGTGTGCTGGTTTGCCCTCCTCTTCATTGTTTGAACTCTTCCAAGGGGCATCACCCAATGACTTTTGCCCTTATACAGCTTTTTTTGTGGGAGCTACTTTTTCTTTTGTTTCTGTACTGGTTGTGAGTGCTGCTTGGCTACATTCTTTTGTGTGGGCAGAGTGTTATGGTTTAGTTTTCTATTAACCTGCATCTTAATGTTGACCTTTATTTTCAAGCCAAGTAAAGTCACGGAAAGCTTTATTCGATTGTTATTGTACCAATCATAAAAGCACAAATACATAAGAAAAATCCATATAAACTTTCATTAGAAATTACAAAAGATAAAATCTACAAAATATACACAATATATTTAAGATGTCATAACCATACAAATCCAAATGTTATGTCTTAAAAACCTGCTATGTACTGCAGAGAAGGTGCCCTGAGTTTACAGGGCATCCAGTATCATGTGTTTTCGCTGCAGGATAGCCTTCTTTAAAAACTTTGTTCCTCTCCATGCAATGTGTTCATCTTCCAAGAACTGCAGCCAAGTAAGAGCTGGACGGCATTGCCTTACCCCTTGGTGTTTTAAAAGTGGAAGTATCCACACTTTCCTCAACTCTTCATAAAATTTACAAAAGAACATTAAATGAATCGTGGACTGCTCTGAATGTCTGTCACAGAGGCAAAGCATCAGGTTACGTGACCAGTCCTTCATAGATGGTGTTGTCGTTATTCTGTGGACATTGCCCAATCTAAATCTTGTCAGAAGCATCCTATTGTATGCTCCTGGTACAAATAATAGATATGGCTCCATTTTGATACAAGAAAGCGTTAATTGGTGTTGCATAACGCTAGGCTTCATCATTTCCCCAGCCTTTCTCAAGGAGACCAATAATTGTAGACCCTCCCTTCTCAGAGCCTTTCACGACACGGCTAACATAGTGGTGAGATTCGTGAAGGATTCTGGGGGACCTAGGTCCTTCATGAAATTGCATATAAAGTTGATCCACGGCATCTTTAAGGCCCCATCCAGACCCATGCTATCCTTCATAATGTCTCTATTTAATTTTGTCTGCTCCTTGGACCGGACCCTACGCCACAGGAGTACTGGTTCCAATCTGATAAGGTCAGAAATAAAAGGAAGGCCCAGCTCCTCATGACAAACAAAGGAGGATGTGCTCGGAGGAGCAGACAATATGTACCACAAGAAGGAATTTTCCAACTGCTGTAGTGGGAGGGTGTTAGCGAAGCCCCACACCCCTGCCCCGTACATAGCGGCTGTAATGCACTTCGCTTTAAATATTTGCAAAAGTTCCCCTGGCTTCTTCTTCCCCAATTTTATAGCGCAGGATGCTATGGCTGTGGATGCTCTTGTAAATGATAGCTTTTTAGTGGTTATTGCATGGGACCAGGTGTCTTTCTGATTAAATAAAATGCCCAGATACGAAAAGTTCCTTGTTGTCGCTAACTTTTTGCCATCTAGGAACATTTGCCTTACTCTCTGAATCCTCTTACCGCATCTCATGACAAATGTTTTGGAGACATTAATACTAAGTCCCAGATCTTTCATGAAGTCATTAAAGCTGTCTAGGATCCTCTGCAGACCATTTGGGGTCTGCGCCATTAAAACCGCATCATCTGCATATAGAAGGGCTGGAATAGGTCGACCTCCAGCTTGAGGAAAGTCATGCCCCTGCCTGATCAGAGCTTAACCAAGGCCATTTATATACAGATTAAAAAGGAAGGGGGCCAGGACACAATCCTGCCTGACCCCTCTCCTAATGGGGAATTAATCAGTACGCTCCCCTCCTATGTCATAGCGAACACTGGCTGAGGCTCCGTTATAATACAATTGTTACAATAACGCTATCATGTTTTGGTCAACCCCCATTACCACCAGGACCCCCCATAGCTTCCAATGAATTACAGAGTCAAGGCTGCGGTGAGGTCCACGAACACCAAATACAGACTGCCCTTTTTAGGTCTCGCTGAGCCCAGTGCATGCGCTGGCTCGGAGAGACATTTTGTATGTGGGACTTTCAAAGTGCTGCCTGTGGCCTAAAGCTTGCGTGCATGCGAGCGTGTACGTGCGCAGCCGCCAATCACTGCTGCGCGTGCACCACTCACATGCTTGCCACACAGCGCATCCCTCCTCACGATTACATTCGCTTTCACGGCTGCACGGCCGTTACTTTTACGGCCGCGCGGCCAATGCTTGTTCCTATTGTGTTTTCTCTCTACCACCTTCTTTTCTCCTTTCCCTCGCCGTCTTCTTCTGGTACACCTCCCTTCTTTCCTCATCTCCTCCCTTTCATTCTCTTCGCCGTCTTCTTTCTCTCTTTTGCCCTGCTGTGCTCCTTTTGCTTGTTGTGGTCGCTCCCACTTAAATGTTCTCTCTTTTACCCTTCCTCATCCTCTCTCATCCTATCCCCACCCCCTCTCTGACTTCCTCTCTCCATCCAGTTCTCCATTTTTGCCATTATCTTCGCCTCCTTCTTCCCATGGCTTTTCTCCTCCTCTCCGCTCCCTTCTCGCCGCTCCCTTCCCCCTTTACCTCTGCCCTGGGGATGCGGCTCACATGTGTGCAGGGGTGGCGCGCATCTGGCCAGTGGGTCACAGTACTTATGGCTTTTCTGTTTCCTTCCAGAGAACAGAGGTGGGGAAGGTTTTTGGGAAGCAGCGTCATCGGTTTCTATGAAGTCAACCACACCGTCGAACTGAAACAGAGGCAAGTTTTAGCAAAGGCAGACGTTGTGGCTTTTGCATAGTGTATACATTTTTGGGGCGTGGTTGGGCCGTGTACATGTGCACGTAGGCCTGTTATAGGGTCGCCGGGGACTATCACTGTCAGCCTATTAAAGATTTAGGGGCAGATTTATAAGCAGCAGGAAATGTATGGGGGTAGAAGCGAGAGGCATGAGGTGGAATCAAGACCACGCCGTTGAGTTATACTGCACACCGATCTTAAATAGCACCTGCCGCAGGCCTGTGAGAAAAGCTTCTGAGAAAGCGCGTTAGAAATATGTATTCGTTTACAAAGTAGGCACTGCTGACAGGCACATTATCCCTCCGAGGTGCCTTCCTGGATTTTGAATCTGTGACTTGCTGGCTACACACAAATAATTGTGACAGCCACGTTAACCCACTGAGCTGATGTGGCAGTTGCACACGGATCTCTGAACAGGCATGTCAACCCACTGAGCTGTCTTAGTGAAACTGGACCTGGGTGATTACACACAGATCTCCATTGCAGGCACATTCATTCACTGAACTGTGTTGCTGCCATTTGAAAAACACGACACACGCACCAGGTGTCTGTGCGTCAGGAACATTAACCCGCCGGGCTTTCTTGACGGTTATAATCACTAGCAGCTGTGTGTGCCCACGCCCGGAAGTGTACAAAGTACTGAAGAAGAGGTTAGGCCGCTGTGTGCCTCGCCCGGAATTACAACCAATGCACTTCCGGAGTAAGGTAGGCGTACAGTGGAGTCCCCAATGCGGCTTATCGACTAGAGCTCTGCTTTTGTCGCAAACACACAGCTAGGGAGAGAGAATATGTGTTTTTTTAAATACGCTGTTAACGTTTCTCTGCTATTTTCTGCAATTGGAATGATTATGCCACTATGCGGTGCAGAGTCAGGAATATTGCGAAATATTTAACTTTAGTTACATATTTAAAGTGGTTTTCATTCATGTGCAATCTGTACCCCTGCTTTACGAAACTATGCCACTTTATTCCTTGTATTTGGCATTTGTATTGTATGTCGATACCACTAAAGTGGCCCCGAAGCTGGTTTTATTACGTCGATGTGGAAGAGTTGGTTTTAAAAAATGTATTGTGCCTGTGTTTTTTTAAGGAACTGTTTACTCTATTCTACTCATTTCTATCTACCTTTTGGCGTGAAATGTCATTTTACGTAGACTGAAAACCGGGATATAAAATAGCGGTTACTTGGAATTGACACAAAAAGCATGCTCTTTAGCTACTGTATGCCTGTATACACGCAGTCTTCACTTTTCAGGGAAGTACACCCATCCTAACTCGACACGGATGTGGGACATTGTGTGTCGTGCATTCCCTGTTTCAAATGTCAACTTTCGCTTATTTGTTTCTCACCTACAATTAATTTGCTGCCATTCGTGTTATACAAGGAGGCATAGAAGGAAGAAACTGCATTGGCATAGCCAATAGGTCTCGCTTTTGGGACTTTATAAGTATTTAGTTATGCAGCACAAAATCCTTGGTGCAACAACATTAACTGTTGCATGGCTAAACACTTATAAGGTCCCAACAGCAAGACTTATTGGCTATGCCAATGCTTGTTTGCTTTGGTATACTTGCCAATCAAAATTGACAGGTTTAGGCTTTGTTCTGTAGTGCCTAGCCCTTCTCGGAAGCCTTACTGTAGGTCCGACAATACCTGATTGTCTTCTCCCCAGTCTTGCAAGCGCTCCAAGATGATGCGGCCCACTACTTTTACCATTGAGTTGAGAAGAGAAATTGTTCTGTCGCACCTTGGGTCGTGACGGTCTTTTTTTGAGGGAGCTACTTTTTCTTTTGTTTCTGCACTGGTTTGGAGTGCTGCTTGGCTACATTCTTTTGTGTGGGCAGAGTGTTATGGTTTCGTTTTCTATTATCCTGCATCTTAATGTTGACCTTTATTTAGTGCTTCCTATTGCACCTCGATCATGTTTGTAGTTTAGTGAGGTGTTTTCTAAACTAGAAACATAGGCAGTATAGGCAGCTCGGGTACCAAGATGGGCTGTTTTTCAGCGGGAGCCCACGGTTTACACAGTTTCTTTTCAAGAATGTTTGGATAAAAGTTAGCTTGCTTACACTGAAAGGAAAGGCTAGGATTGCATTTCTCATCTTTAAATCAGCATTGAAATTATTGTAAAATGCGTGTTTTTTTAGTTTTTGAACAAACACATACAACTCAACATGAACGAGGGCCCTTTTTTTCCTTAAAGGCAGTGAGATTGGTTGATTTACCCAGAATCACAGGATGTTGAGCCGGAGCCTATACTCAAACCTGGTTCCCTACTGCCCCAGGAACATGTTCATATATTTTAAGGTCTTGCCTAGTGTCGCAACGCATGCGCTACTCGCTTTGGTGAGTTCTATTGTTGTCGATTTAGCTGCGGAAGGGGGACAGGAGATGTGCATGCGCCCGGACAGGCGATGTGCACGTGTACCGTTCGCGGCATGCAGGAGATGTGCACACGTATGGTGTGCAGGAACGGCACGCTTCCACTTGTTTTTTGTTGCATTGCCTTGCCGAGTCCCACGGCCGTCTCTTTTAATTACAGTGTCAGTAACTAACTTTGATCGTGTAAAAGAGCTGTGATAAGAGGACAATTTGCCCAGGATCACTCTGTCGCGGGACAGAAGCTGTGCTTTAGTTATTTTATTTCACTCTTTATGATGCCACCAAACCTCATTCTTTTGGGTCAATTTAAGCTTGTCTTTCTCTAGAAACTTGGCTGTATAATTAAAGCACATTAAACTAAATGTATTTTACACGATATAGATTTCGTACATGCCTTTAGTATTTGGCGAGTAATCGGGTAGAGGAGAGTGTGTAATTTGCTCCCGCTTTCTTTTTGATGGCAGCAGTGGAACAAGTGCGTGCTTGTGTGATTTTACTATCATCAAGATGAAAACATGGTTTCATGTCGTTCTATCTCCTCGTGATGCATGAGCAATAACTACCTCATGTCGTGCGCCCATCCCAGCACCGGTTTTTCGGGTTTTACAGAACAAGAAAGGGAAATGTAAAGAGTGCTCTCTGCTCGCCCTGCCTCGTTCTCTACTTCCGGTTGCAACCAGGCTCTATTGTGAGGTAACCTTTTGAGGAGCGGGAAGAGCCTACATGCGTACAGGGCCAGCCTGTCAGGCTTTTCATATGCAAATTCGGCAGGGATTACCAGTTAAAGACAGGGGTCCCTGAACCTCACATAAACGGTTCAATATTTTTCAAACAAAATGCTTCCAGCCAGACTGCGGCCTTTGCTTTTCTGATTCTGGCGGGAACAGCGCTGCCTGCGCAGGTGTTCATTGTCATTCGACACCATCAGTGACAGGCCGCGAGGAGCAGGCCATCATGCGCGCTTGTTGTTACATTACCATATGCAGAAATATAACTGCTAATGGGTTCAACGGCGTAAGTTACCTGAGGAGCGAGTCAAAAAGAAAAACAAGCTTTTGCAATGCACTAGGTCTCACATTTGCGAGAGTTTAAACTATCGGCCTTGTAAGTAACAATGCCTTTATTTATGTTTTTAAAACCAACACATAAATAAAAGGCAATGCTATTTACAATGGCAATAGCTCAAACTCACATAAATGCGAGACCTATTGCATTGCAAATGCTTGTTCAAACTAAAAATAAAGGCAGCATAGGTTGTTTTACAGCGGGAACCCTGCTTGTGTTGCTTCATTTCACAGATGGTTAAATGAAAATGAGCCTGCTCTCACCGAATGGAAAGACTTCATTTGCGTTTTTTTCTTTTCTTTCTTTCTTTGTTTCTGAAACTGTTACAGAGGCAGCTTGTCTACATTCCTTTATGCGTACAACGTGTGATGGCTTCATTTTCTACCATCCTGCATTTTCATTGTTTAGCGTTATTTAGTGTTTCCTACTGCACCTCGATCATGTTCGTGGTTTTTTTGTTTTTTTTTCACTAGATATAAAGGCAGCATAGGTGGCTCAGATACCAAGATGGGCTGTTTTACATCGGAAACCCTGCTTGTGGAGTTTCTATTCAGGAATGTTTGGATGGAAATTAGTCTGCTTTTGCTGAGCAGAAAGGCTTACGTTGCTTTTTTGTTTTCTTTCTTTGTTTCTGCAACTGTTACTGAGGCAGGGGGGGCGGAGCTAGCTCACGACCAAGATGGCTGCTTGAGCCGATAGCTCCAACAGTCCGCCAAACGATTTGTCCATTTATCCTGCAGCTGTGCATATTTTCGCCGAGTACCGGCGATTTTTGACCCCCTGGTGATCTGCGGGGTGGAACGACCGGGGAGCGACTGACTTACCTGCCCCCTGACCGGTGTCTCGGCCTTTCGCTGGTACTGGACGCGCTTTGCTTAAGGCCCTGGAAGTGCTCTTTGCCAGTGGAGAGCGCGGTATTTCCCCTCTCTCACCCTGGGTTGCCGTTGGCCCCCCCACGGACTGCTTGGAGGGCGACGGCTGCGGGGGACTGCCGCTGTCCTGGTGACTCAGCGGGATGGGTGCCTTTGTCGACTTCTAGGACTCCGCGATCAGAGGAGGCGGGGTCCTCCCCCTCGGCGGACTGGCAGCTGATGCGGGACCAGCGTCTAGCGGAGAGCGGAGGTTGCGGTTGCGAGGCCTCCCGCGGACCTGTACCGCTTACCTACGAGAGATGGTGAAGACCTTTGATGGAGGAGTGTTGCGGCAGCAGTGCCTGAAGGCGTCCTGATGGCCGCAGGGAATATCGGAAACGCCCCCCCTCATCATATGTCTGCTGCCGCGGTGCTTGTGGATCGGCAGGGGCGGCACTCATAAAATATACTGCTACCGGCTTTGGTGCTCTAGCGTGGTCTGCGGCGGGAGGCTGCGAGTGGACCGCGCTGTTTGCACGTCCTGTGGAGCGCCTGCGGGGGCCCTGGTGAGTGGACTCTGGGTCTTGCTGTGTGGTCTGCCCCTTCTCCCTGCAGTGCTCTGATGGTGTTGCGGGTTGTGGCTGCCCCCCCTGGCACTACAAGTTGATCTGGGCGCCTGCTGTCTGGCCGACCCCTGAGGCTGGTCTGTTACTGTATACACGGGGAGTATCCGGTCTGAGCTTCCTGCTGTTGATGAATAGCTGGCTCCTATGGGTGAGGACTGTTGTTGCTGGTGACCCCTATTATTGAGTCGCTTTCCCTGGAGTGCGTTGTTCTCCCCCGCGGTGCCCCAGGGGCTGTTAATACCGACCGGCTGAGAGATGCCGACTGCGCTGTGAGGTTCCCTGGCACCCTGGTCTCTGCTGCATTGGGTGGACCCGCCTGTGGTAGCCCTTCACTCCTCTGTTTGGTTCAGTCGGTTGGCTCTGTTATTGGAGGTGGTCGGTGCCTGATCTCTTGCGACGCACACACTGCGGGACTTGTGAAGTGTTGGCATCCTGGGATAGTGACTGGATCGCAGCTGTGGTATGCCCATGTCCAGGATGATACCGAGGGCCTGCGGCTGGAGGTGAGGGGCCTGGCGGCTGTGACGAGATCACTGCTTCCAACGTTTTGTTACGGGTGGGTACTCCTTAGGGTGCCGAGCCCTCCACGAAGATACGATGGAACGCACGGATAAATCGCAATCTAAATTGTCGTTTGACCCTAAGCGGCCCAAGTCTGGCGGCTGAGGAGGGTGTCGGAGAACAGGTCCAGAACCCGGACGAACAACACCAGGATATTCGCGGCCTCTTGCTCTCCATGGAAAAGAACCTCCAAGGTGGGATATCCTCTTAAAGGTGCCAAGATGGACGCATTGACTTACTGAATGGACCGCATGGCCGAAAGATTGGACAAACATGCAGAGCGGCTGGACAGCTAGGAGCGCAGACTGACTGAGACTGAGGAGGCACAAACCGTCCTTCATACGGAACACAAACAGCTGGGCAGGGTGCTCCAGCTCCTCCAGGACAAAACAGAAGACTTGGAGGCCCGTACTCGACGCTGCAATCTCCGCATCACGAACTTGCCGGAGTCGGCACCCACAGGGAGCATGGAACTCTTCATAGAAAAGCTTCTGAAGACATTATTGGGTGACTCCTCTTTTTCAAATATGTTCGTGGTTGAAAGGACGCATCGCTCTCTTGGCCCCAGACCAGCGCCGGGCGCCTCTCCCAGGCAATCATAGTTAAACTCCTAAACTATAGGGATCGAGATGTCGCACTTAAACTTGCCCGCGAGAAACAACTGCTTCAATTCGAGGGGTCAACGATCTCACTGTTCCCAGACTTTACTGCTAAAGTCCAAGAGGCGAGGCGCTTGTTTGCTCCCATGAAGAGGCAGGTTCGAGAGCTGGGTGCGGATTACGCCATGCTATTCCCTGCAAAACTAAGAGTGAACCGGCAGGGCCACTCTCATATATTTACCGATCCGAAGGTCCTGCAAAAAGCTTTGAAAGAATGGACGAGGGAGAAACGAACACCGCCAGAACGACTGCTCTTGGAAGAGGCGACGGGGGGTCCCTTGGATGAGCAGGGCTGACTTGTTCCTGGCGTCAGGAACTGTTGACATTTATTGTTGAGTATTGCTGTTTTTTCTTCATGTTTGTGGGTCAATGCAGGGGCATGCCCTAGCTGGCATGTCTGTTGATTTGCATATTGTTGGGTCATTTTACTCCCATGGCTGTGAGGTGGGAGCTCATCGCCTTTGTGACTTGGGGGAGGCACAGCAGCTTTTCTCATACACTAATTTGTTTTAGTCTTCCAGTGCCATACTATTGGAGGTTATGGCTGCTCTGCATTATATTTATTGCTATGTGTTCTTTGTTGGATTGGTGACTGGTACTAGATACACGACATGCTTATGTCACTCCCCTTTTAGACCCCGGGGGATATACGCTCTTCTACATTTAATCGCAGCTGCAAGTTTTCTTTATGGCGGGGTGTGGAGCATTGCTCTTACTGATCACATACCCTTTTTTTTTCTTTGAGCGGGCTACATCCCCCCTGCGTGTAGTACACCTGGAATGTTTCTGGATGGTTGGATTTGGGTGGGGTTTCTTTTCATTGGGTGGGATGGTTCCGCAGCCTAGTTGGGGTTAGGCAGGCATGGGAGGTGGGCGGGGAGGGTTTGACTCGTGCATTGTCGAGAGGCTTGCTATTGTGGAATGTTGGCATGGGCTTCACCGTTCTAGGAGGGCTGATGCTTACTTTTGGATGCTACATGTGTGACTGGGCATGACTAGGGGGGTGGGTCTATGACGGGAATGTTTATGGTTGTATTTTCTTTGAATCTATATTTGCTTTGTTGTTGTGGCAAGACACAGTCTGGATTGTACTCTCCTCATTCTTTTCTCATTGTATTACCATACATGCCTGACATACCTAAGTTTCATTGCGATAGCACCCTAGACTTGCTTGTTTTGCTTAACTGGAACATCCGCGGCCTTAATGACTTTCGCAAGGTTTGCAAAATACTAAGCTACTTGAATAGGCACAGCGTGGATGTGGCCCTACTGCAGGAGACCCACCTTCACCCGGATAGCCCCATTCTACGCACCAAAGGGTTGATGGGTAATGTACATGCTGCGGGTTTCACTTCGCACGCTAGGGGGGTCATGACGTGGGTGAATCCGAGGGCAGCGATCTCATTGACGCCCCTGGATATGGACAGAGAGGGTAGATTTGTTCTGTCTAAGTGCTGTGGTAAGGGGCTCGAACTTTTCATTTTCAATGTATATGGCCCTAACTATGACCATCCTGACTTTTATGCTAACTTAACAGCGATGTCCCAACCATACGCTTTGGACAATATCTTGTGGAGCGGGGATTTTAATTTTGCCAGACACCCTGCTCTGGATAGGTCAGATGGTCCAGATAGACGCCCTTCGGCCTCTGACAGATTGGTAGAGACGTCCTTGATAAAGTTGGACATGTATGATATATGGCGCCATAGACACACTCAGCAGGGTGGATACACGCTCTATTCTGCACCTCACAATATACACACGAGAATAGACTACTGGTTTGCTTCACAACAATTGTCTCAACATATTTGGGCGTGCACGATCCTCCCCCGCACCTACTCCGATCATTAGCCATTGCTTCTTACGCTGGCCTCCCCTAAGAAACGTATCCCTCCATTTGCATGGCGCTTTCCCCCATATTCCCTCCTTGATTCTGTTTTTAAGAAGGAGATTGCAACCTCCATTGAGACCTTTTTCGAGACAAACATAGGTTCGGTGGACTCCTTTCTGACTGTTTGGGAAGCGTTTAAGGCATATATTAGGGGGGTGACCATATCCAAGCATACGGGGGTTCTAAAGTTGATACGCACTAGATTGACTGCTTTAGAGCGGAAACTGAAGGACCTTGAATCCTCTCGTGAAAAAGTACAAAGTGAGGAATCCACCCGGGAACTGGCGCAAACTCTACGAGAATACCATGTGGAAGCTGACGTAGAGATAAAACACCTCGTGAAATATGCCACTGCCCGTAACTATGGTGAGGGGGAGAGGCCAGGTAGGGTGCTGGCACAGATTCTGCGGCAGCGGAGGGCCAGAACCATGATTCCAGATATTAGGTTACAGCAAGGTGATCCTCCGCTCACGGAGGATCAGGTAGCGGAACAATTTCGGAAGTACTATGCTGAACTCTACTCTTCCTGCAGTCACTGCTCTGATGAACATATAGAGGATTACCTGACGCATATTAAACTCCCTTGGTTGTCCATCTGGCACCGCGAGTTCCTGATGAGGCCCATTGAACGCAAAGACGTGCTACTTGCCCTCTCGGGGATGAGAGCTGGTAGTGCACCGGGAAGTGACGGTCTCACAGTAGCCTTCTATAAGGCATTTCAGGACCTCCTACTTCCCCACTTACTCACACTGTTTGAGGATATCTGCACCTCAGGAAGTATGCCTCCGACTATGCGAGAGGCGATACTGGTGGCCATACTTAAGCCTGGGAAGCGACCGGAGGAGTGTGCCTCGTACCGTCCATTGTCCCTCATGAACGTGGATGCTAAGAACTTCGCGAAGATACTTGCCAATCGTCTTAGCCCACTGGTCACCACCCTGGTGGCACCTGAACAGGCTGGCTTTGTTCCTAGCCGTAACTTAACCTATAACTTGCGAACTGTCTTAGCTGCTTTACAACATACCCGCTCGGAAATACCAGCTGTTGCGGTATTCTTAGACATGGAGAAGGCCTTCGACTCTGTTGAATGGCCTTTTATGCGCCATGTCCAGGGCCGTATGGGAGTGGGGCCGGTTTTCCTGCAATTACTTGCGACACTCTACTCCTCCCCCACGGCACGCATTCGGATTGGGTCCCTAGTCACTGATCCCATACATATTTATAGAGGCACGAGGCCGGGATGCCCTCTCTCACCAATATTATATGCCCTGACGGCAGAACCCCTGGCTTGTGCACTCCGTGAATACCACAGTCACAAGGGCATACGATTCCCAAATTATCGCCTAATTGTATCAACGTATGCGGGCGACACGCTTATCTATGTCAGGGAGCCCGAGACCCACCTTTCTTCGGTGTTAAGGGAGGTTGTCCTCTTCGGTTCTCTTTAAGGCATAGGGGTCAACTGGAACAAGTACATCATGTTCCCTCTTACTCTGGCCACGGTCCGCTTTGAGCCAGAATATCCCCTTTTATGGTCCACAGAGGCGGTACGATACCTGGGTATCCAGCTACATACTGACTCGGAGGTTGTCCTGAGGGAAAATTATGGAGTTGCCATCTCCAAGCTGGAGGATGATGTTGACAGATGGATCGCCCTTCCGCTCTCTTTGATGGGCAGAGTGGCACTCATGAAAATGATAGTTCTACCGCGTTTTCTCTTCCTATTTGTGAACATTCCCATGGTTTTGTCCAAAGCATTCTTTAGTCGTCTTCACTCTCTATTGGTGCATCTGGCATGGGGGGGCAGGCAACCACCCGTTGCCTGGAGGATATTGACGCTACCATATGCGATGGGAGGCCTTAGTGCTCCGGACTTGGAATTGTACTATAGAGCCGCCCAATCCTCACATGCATATTACTGGATACATGGACCCTCTGACATACCACACTTGTTGATTGAGACTATTGTCGCTGAGCCCAGGCCTTTGCCCGCCGTGTTGTTTTCGCCTCGAGACAGGCGTACGGGCATAATGGACTCTCTTAATTCGGTCGTGCACGCTTGGCACCATATATTGGCCGCTCATGCCGGTAATATTCTGTATGCCCCATTAGCCCGATTGGACTGGTGCAGCTGGCTGGCACCATGCAGGGACAGAGGTGTCCTCCTCGCATTGCAGTCACTTAATATATATACCATGGGGGACCTCTTTGAGGACGGTACTGCTCGTGCCTGGTGGGATGTCACTGAGGGGGACACTGCCTGGACTCCCCTCGCGTTATTTCAATTTCATAGAGCCAGACACGCCCTTAGGGAAATATTGGGAGAGGACATGGCAGAACCCCCAGAGATTCCGATATTGACCGCCATTATCAAAGTTTAGTCACCGGCTAAATTGGTTTCTAGAATTTACCACACCACTTTTAGAGATGGTGCATATGCGAAACCACGTCTGGCATGGCAACGGGACCTGCAGATAGACCTGACCGATGATAAGTGGCTATACTGCTGCTTGAGTACCAAACGAATCTCGCTTAACGGGCGCCATAGACTGGTCCACTTTAAATTCCTCAACAGGGTTTATCACACCCCGGAGCGAATACACCGCTTTGGTCTACGGGACAGCCCCCAGTGTGATAGATGCGGAGAGCCTACAGCTGATTTTCTGCATGTGGCCTGGACCTGCCCGGGGATTGCCCATTACTGGGGTGACATATTCTTGGAAATTAATCGCATTACGGATATGTCTCTGTCTCCTGACCCGCTCCTAGCCCTACTGGGCTATTCACAACCACTTCCCAAGAAACACAGACGTCTTGTTGATATGGCGCTGCTCCTCGCGAAGAGATGTGTGGCGGTCTGTTGGCTTCGTGGCCTGACACCCACCCTGTCTCAGTGGACTAGAGATATGCTTTACTGTTGTACTCAAACCGAAAATTAGAGTGAGTTATTGCCACCCCGTAACAGACCTAAAAACTTTTGGGCTCTATATCTTACCCGGAAACCTCCTCTTGCTACTTCTGAGCATTGAAGTGTTGCTTCCCCGTCGGGGGCTACTTCCAACTCTTAGGTCCCTACAGAACTATGCTGCCTAAGTTATGAGCTGCCCACTCTTGCCCACTATCTCTTTCCCCATTAGATGGAGATACACCGGATAAGGTGCTTCGGCTCGTTTAGTTGGTGGGACCAATCTTTTGTTTTCTGTATCCTCTCTACCTTCCTTCTGCTTGATTTATTTTATAATACATGTTTTGTATATATGTATATGACTTGCTAAAGGAGGTTGTCAATGTTTGGACTGTGTCAACGCCTTGTTATTATTGTTTGTATTATTTGCACTGTTTTAAAAAAATCAAATAAACATATTAAAATAAAAAAATAAAATAAAAATAAAATGTTACTGAGGCAGCTTGCCTACATTCCTTTGCGTGGGCAATGTATGAATACTTCATTTTTTATCAACCTGCATTTTAAAGTTTATCTCTATTTAGTGTTTCCTACTGCACCTCGATCATGTTTGTAATTTTGTGTGTTTTTTTCTAAACTAGAAATATAGGCAATATAGGTGGCTTGGGTACCAAGATAGACGGTTTTACAGCGGTAGCCCACCATTTAGGCAGTTTCCTTTCAAGTATGTTTGGATGAAAATTAGCCTGCTTTCACTCAAGGGAAAGGCTGGGATTGCATTTGTCTTCTCTAAATCAACATTGAATTGATTTTAAAATGTAGATTTTGTTTGTTTTCATACAAACACACACAAAATGAACGAGGGCCCTTTTTAGGTCAAGCCTGGGCAATGCATGCGCTGCTCTGCGAGGCATGCTGTAAATCTAGATTGTAGCTTGAAGAACCTCCCATCTTTTCCGTTTGTTCCTGTCTCTACCCTTCATAAATTCCTGCTTTTGTTTGGTCAGCATGCTTAATTAGTCCCGCCTTTGGTGTTTTGGACCCTACCAGCAAACTGCCCCTGCTACATGTGTTCTTACACATTTTTCATTTACATTCCTTAGTGCACTATTTATTTTGTTGTGTCCGCCTCGACTTGTGTATCACAAACAAATGATGAACGGAATGCTAAATGAATCATACATTCACCCCAGTCAAGAGTCTGGGATAAATCCATCATTGTTTTGCTCACCATACCACCCCAGTTTAAACCCAGCCATATGCAAATCAGTCTTGACCGTGTTCCTCATGGGAACAGCCCAGCCCGAACTGCCAAGCCAGGTCCTCCCGGAACTGGAAAAAAGCATCCTAGGACCGGTTTCAGGGTATTACCCCTCATCAGCCAGGCTAGTTTGAATCCAGTGGCACAGTGAGCAAGGGACCGATGTCTGGGTATACCCATCCCACTTAGGGCGAAAAGTGCTACACAAACAAATGATGGATGAAGTGCTGAATGAATCATACATTCAACCCCAGTCAAAATATCTGGGTTAAATTCATCGTTCCTTTGTTCACCATGCCACCCCAGTTCAGAACCAGACATTTGCAAATCAGTCTTGACCCTGTTCCTCGTGGGAGCAGAACAGCATCAACTGCCAAGCCAGGTCCTTCCTGGACTGAAAACAAGCATCCTGGGACTGGTTTCGGGGTATTACCCCTCATCAGCCAGGCTAGTTTGAATCCAGTGGCACAGTGAGCAAGGGACCCACGTCTGGACAAACTCATCCCACTTAGGGCTAAAGGTGCTACACAAACAAATAATGGATGGAATGCTGAATTAATCATACATTGAGCCCCAGTCAAGAAATTTGAGTTGAATACATCTTTTTTTGTTGGGTCTAAACTGGGGTGGCGTGGTGAGCAAAAGAACAATGGATTACATGCAGATATTTGTGGCTGGGGATAAATGTTTGCATTGTTCAGCTTCCCATCCATCATTTGTTCCTTTATGCTTTTGTCGCCCTCAGTGGTAAGGGTATGCCCAGATGCAGGTCCCTTACTCACTACACCCCTGGATTCAAGCTAGCCTGGCTGATATGGAGTGATGCCCCAAAACCGGTCCCAGGATACTTGTTTCCAGTCCTGGGAGGACCTGGGTTGACAGTTCGGCTGGACTGTTCCCATGAGGAGCAGGGTCAAGATTGATTTGCATATGACGTGGGTCCCATGCTCACTGCGCCACTGGATTCAAGCTAGCCTGGCTGATGAGGAACGATGCCCCAAAACCGGTCCCAGTGTGCTTGTTTGCAGTCCAGAGAGGACCTGGCTTGACAGTTCGGTCTGGACTGTTTTTATGAGGAGCAGGGTCAAGACTGATTTGCATTTGGCTGGGTCCCAACTGGGGTTGCTTGGTGAGCAAAAGAACGATGGATTAAACCCAGATCTTTGTGACTAGGTTGAGTATTTGCCTTGCTTGGCATTCTGTCCAAAATTTGTTCCCTTTTTATTTTCGGGCTTGTGTATCAGCACAGGGATGCCGCCCTTCCATTTTCAAAGAAGTACATTTTATTATAATCAGCGCGACTGCAGACATGCTTTTATTGCGTCGGTAGCCATGTTTCATGTAGAGCACATAGTCATTCTCTATTCCTACACCACCCTTTCTTTACTCTTTTCTCCCTACCTTTTCCTCCATTACAACTTGCACATCCATACATCACACACCCTGCATTAACGGTCACGCAAAGCTCCCCGGTCCTGGAAAGGGTGCTTTTGCCCTTCTATGGGGATCGCATCTATTTAGGGACAGTTTCAAGTACTCCTCAGCAGTGATCCCAAATTCATGAAGGAAAGAAGACAGTGAACTGACCGGGCCTCACTCTCGGGTAACATAAAGGAAGAAGGGCTTCGGTGGACAGGTTCTTGCAGAGCAACCAGGTGGCTCCCTGGGAATAAAGTTATTGCATTGTCTTTCCTTTCTAAAAATTATTTTAAAAAATGTCAAAATGACACCAAACATTTTATGAGAATTTTTTTTAATGCAGCACATCACAAGAAGTTATGTCTTATTATGTTTTATTTACAGTACTAACGTATTGTAAAAAGCTAGATTAAATTTGTTTTCTTGATTCTGTTGCTCCGGCTCTATTATTACCAAAAAAATGGATTTCTTTTGTTTTGGTTTGTTGCACGCACCCTGATTTCCATGAAAAAAGACCATACTAAGATAGCTGTTACTTTCGCAAACGTTTGCGGAAGGGATTGCAACCTCTTATCCCTTGGCATCGGTTTGGTTGTCAATGCCTTTCGTTTCCTGTTTACGAATGTCTATTCATTTGACGTGTCTTCAAGAAACAGCATTGCCATGTTTAAGTCCTCTGTCTATGCCCGTGCATGTCACTCAGCGATAGCTGGAAGAGGATGTACCCAGTTAAGTTCTACTCATGGGTAATTATGTTTTAATACAATTGGAACCAACTGCAGTGAGCGAGGGGTACGTAATGTATTTTAGGCAGAGCCTGGGCAGAGCATGCGCTGCTCTGCAAGGCATACTGTATGCAGACCGACTGTAAGCATTGATTTCTCATATATATATAAATGTATGTATTTGTGTATGTAGGTATGCATATAGATTATTATATGCCTGTAAATGTATGCATATCTGTAAATATTTATGCACTCCTGTATCCATCTATATCTACATATGTGCCTATGTACATGTATATGTTTGCATGGATGCATTTACAATCATAATTTATATAACTCAAACTTGTGGTAAGCACAAGTACACTGAACAAGCAAATATTGGCTATTTTTCCAAACAACTCCAAAAAATGGGTAAAATAGCCCAAAATCTCGGAAATGCAAGAGCTGTTGCATTGCAAATGCTTTTTTTCTTAAAGGTACAGGGGGATTATGTGATTTGCCCAGAATTACAGGATTTTAAGCCAGCGCCAAGGCTCAAACCTCGTTCCCCGGTTCCAAAGTCGGCAGCTCTGGCCATTAGCCACCTCCTCTGCCATTTATTCCATGCATATAGACTCTCAACTATCTGGGATTTAATGTTTAGGGTATTCTTGTTTGTTATTGAATATAGTCAGGTCGATCCCTTGCTGTGATACTGTAAACTACATTACAGCTCCTGATACTCTTTCAACCGTGAGATCTTTTCCTCTCCTGGTTCATGTACTTTAGTAGCCAGTTAACTGTCTAAGAAATAATTGGGAAATACTGTAAATACTGTATTTGGTATATATTAGGCTCATTAGCTCTAGGTCGGCATAGGCACACAGTTAGTGTGATCTGAGCACAAAACATTTTACACTATAGCACTTTATACTGCTAGAATGATAGGACCTTTTCTTTCCCAGGTACAGATATTTTAACAGCCTGTTAACCACTGGAGGAATACTTGGGAAGTACTGCATTCGACATACATTAAGCCTACTAGCGGGGGGAGAACATGGCGACAGCAGGCTGAGCTGCTGCTGCATCGTAAGGCTCTACCCGCTCTACCTGCTCCTGATGTCCGTATGAAGGAGTGCCGATATTGCCGATATTGAGGGCTCCCGAAATGCCCCGCTATGCTGTGAAGAAGCTCCTTACCTGACGGTGAACCTGTGACCCTGTTTTCTCTGTAACGCAGTTTCGCGGCACCGTTTGTCCGGGCGGGAGCTGATCTGGCCCCGGGTTTTGGTGCTCGGTGGTGCCGGCGGCGCTCTCCCTCCGTCTCTCTTTTGTTGTGGACGCTGTCAGGCGGCCGCGTGGAGGTCGCTGTAACCTCGCTGGAGATTGTTGCTTGGGCTTTGGACTTTAGCTCCGCTTGTGGTCTCAGCTTTCAGCTTTCGCCGGATGTGTACCGGCAACGAAGTAGGTGCCAGTATCGCAAGTGACAGGTCCGCGACGGTCTCTGCTCTCTTTGCTCCCTGCGCTCCTTCCAGCTTGCCGCGTTGGGGAGTAGCGGCGCTGGAGCTGAGAAGGAGCTGGAGAGTCGCGGCCCGTGGAGTCCTTAGGGTGTGCACTAGAGGAGTGGCGGTCACCCTGGAGCAGAGCGTGAGGAGTGATTATACGGAGAGGAGCAGTGAGGACGGCCAAGAGCAGGGTGTCTGCGAGGCTGGGTCGGCCGGCGTTTATCCACAGGGGTCTCTGGAGGCTCCGCTGCAGGTCGGTGGAGGCAGGTTGATCGATGAGGTCCCACACTCAGGTAGGAGGCACTTAGTTAATGTGGACTCGCCTGTCCTGACCCCTGATTCTGCGCTTATCTCTGTCCCCTCCCTGGATAGTAAGAGTTTTAGGAAGAATAAAAGGTATAGGGGGGAGGAGGGCTCGCCAAGATTAAAACTGCTACCTCTGCTAACTCTGTTAAGGAAGCCATCGACCAGCTAAGTTGCCTGGGGGGAGAGCTGGTTACCACCACATTAAATACCGGCAATATTTTGTGTAGCAGTACCGGTGAAGATCCCGGCATTAGTAGTAATATTAGCCACGTTAAAACTAAGGGGAAGGTAAAATCTGGTGAGAAAAATTCTTCCACTTTTTTATCAGGGGAAGTAAAAAAAAAGAACTCTAAAGTAACTAAGGGTAAGAGTGCCTTCCCAGATGCTAAGCCCAGGATTACCCCTTCCCTAAGATCGTATTTTAAGGTACTGCCGGAAGTTTTGTGCCTCGCAAGACAGGGAGAGGTTGGGAGATCAGGGGGGGAGATTGCTACTGATTTGAGCAGATCCGTGAACCCTGCCTTAGGAATAGTGAAGTCGACAAGGAGAGATAACAGGATGGAGGAAGTAAATGAAGTAGAGGTAGTGGTAGTGGACCAGACTACTCATGTGGTCTCTCCAGGAAATCCAGGAAATCTTCATGACTCACTCAATGGCCAGGTCCAGGGCCAGAGACCGACCTCTTTGGAAAGACAATTGGATGGAGGAGTAACAGCAACTACTTCAAATCAGGAGACCCCAATATTAGAGACACATTCGATTTCCTCCTTAGAGCGGCTTATGGCTTCGCTGGCGGTAGATATTAAAAAGGGTTTTGAGGTCTCCGCTGCAAACCAAGGAGAGATCCGGGGTTTTTGTGAGACACTGGACAAAAAAGTAGACCTTTTAAATGCAAGGACGGAAACTCTAGAATCTAATGTGGAAGTATTAACGGAGCAACTTGACGCTATGAAAGATGATATTACAGCTATGAAAAAAGAAGAGGGAGCTCTACTGGACAGGCTAGAAACATTGGAAAATAACTCTCGTAGGAACAAATTATGAATACTGAATGTACCAGAGGGGAGTGAGGGTGATGATCTTAAATCTTTTATGATCAAGCTTTTGAAAGAATCACTCGAATTCCTGATGAAGGAATTGATTAGGGACATTCAGAGGATCCATCGGGATCCTTTTTAGAAAGAATCCAAATCACTCTAAGCCAAGGAATATCCTTATTAATATTCACACGTATTCAGTGCAAGAGAGGATACTTAATCTATCTCTCAAATATAAATCATTGAAAAGTAAGGACTTTCCATTCCAGATTAGATCGGATCTGGCCAGAACCACGTTAGACAGGCAGTAGGAACTGGGCAGAAAGTTGGAGGACTTTAAAAAGATGGGAGCAGTGGCCAAACTCAAATTCCCTGCTTTTTTGAAGATCATGTTTAAAAACAAAATGTACAATGTGAGATCGGTACAGGAAGCAGAGGATTTGCTAGCAAACTTACAGGCGGGCTAGGTATATTTTATCTACTGGGCTCCGTCCTTGGTTTTAGCCCCCATCTGCCTTCTTTGTGTCTTTCTTTTTTCTAAGTATTTTTATATGCTGGAAGTTTATGGGGGTAGAATAATCACGGTTTAAAGATGGGGAGAAAGGGATTAAAAAAGAAAAAAAAAAAGAGAAAAAATTAAGATGAGTATTGATAAGCAAAGATGGGGTTTTCGTCTTTCCCCCTGCTCCATCAATTTGATTATATTCTAAATATACACTTAATGCTTGGTTAAGGCTGGTTTAGGAATAGGTATATTGGTTTCTATTTTCTTTTTTTCTTCTCTCTTACTTGAAACTTCTCTTTTTATTCGGCACTACTGATTGTGTTTTTTTTCTGGGTGCGGGTGAGAGTCTTCAAGATGCAACTACCTGGACTTTTTTGTCCGGATGATTGGGGTCGGGTTCTCCATGGGTGGGGGGTTGTTGGGCACGGGGTGGGGGAGGGAGGAGGGGGGGGGGAACATACGGAAAATCCTGACTTTCGCCACTCTAAATATGTTAGTCTTAGAGTTGTAAGAAAGGGTGTAGGCAAGGTGCTGATGATGGTGAAAGCCGACACCCTATGTTTTGATAGAGTAGAGAAGAGGGAACAGCCATGACTTCTTTTCAGATTCTTTCCTGGAACGTCAATGGCCTGCGCACTAGACCAAGGAGAGACAAGATTTTGCAGTATTTGAGGGACTCTTCGGCACAGGTCATTGTTCTCCAGGAGACACATCTAATGGAAGATGAAATGTTCTCCCTGCTCAAGCTTTAAAGTTGGGTTGGTTCCCATGTAAGCACAAATCAGTCAGCAAATATTAGAGGGGTTTCAATCATCTTTAAGAAATCAGAGGGTGCCCATATTTGTTCTTGCATAAAGGATCCAAATGGTAGATGGGTGATAGTTAAAGTTTCAATAATGGACACTTTGCTGATTTTAATTGGATATTATGGCCCCAATCAGGATGACCCTACTAGTAAGAAGGCTATTGTTTCGCATTTACTAGATTTTTCAGAGCCATTGGTCCTGGCAGGGGATTTTAATATTGTTTTAAATCCCATATTGGATAAAACTCCAACTAATAGGGCTGTGGTCTTTTCCAAATCTCGAGATTATCTGCTTGGGGCCATGAGACAGTTTACTCTATCAGATATTTGGAGAGATAGATGAGGGCAGCAGCGAGGAGTGTCCTATCGAAATTTTAAATATAGACATCAGTCTAGAATTGATTTTGTTTTGGTTAGTCACTCACTAAGGAGTCTGGTTAAAAATATAGTCTATCTGGCTCCTCATCTTTCGGACCACTCAGGTGTTCTCCTGACTCTGAAATGCCAAGTACCCAGTCCAATAAGGACCTGGTCCTTCAATCGAGCCATACTCTTGGAGGAGGGAGAAGTTTCTTCCCTCTCTCGAGAGGTGGCATGGTTTTTGGAGGTGAATGTGGGCACCGCCTCAATAACCTCAGTCTGGGACACTATGAAAGCTTTCATACGTGGCCAAATCACTAATAGATCCTGTTATAGGAACAACAAATATAAGGAAGAGATCACCGGCATTGAAGCCAGGTTGAAGGAGGCAGAGGTGGATCTCTGTTCTTGTATCCCCTGAAATCATGCAGGAAAAGCGAGATAAGGTCAGCGGTCTGAAGGTCCAGCTTGAGAGCATTCTGAACACTAGACTTATTCGAAGGTGGGAAGCTAGTAAGATCTCCCACTTCGAATACGGTGAAGGAGCAGGTAAACTCCTTGCTTGGAAAAGTAAATCAGACCGAGCAAGGAGTTACATTAAGGAGATCAAAAATGAGAGGGGCATTTTAGCAACGGATGATGAAATCCGGGATGCCTTCCAGGCCAATCCATCTATCAGGAAGATGGCAACGTAGATAGTCGGAGTGTTCAGCACTGGCTCGAAGATATCTCACTTCCCTCCCTTAGCTTAGAGCAACAATCATTTATGGACAGGGATTTTTCCTGTGCGGAAGTGAGGGAGGCTATCTTTAATAGTAAGAACAGTAAGGCCACAGGGCCAGATGGATTACCTTCTGAGATCTATAAGGTAATAGGGGATCAGGTTATCTCTATTATGACCAAACTCTTCAATCAGATCTTGCAAGAAGGCCTGACCCCCCCAGATTCATAGAATGAGGCCACTATAGTTTTGATTCTGAAAACAGGGAAAGCAGCATCCAATTGTGGGCCTTATAGACCCATATCCTTATTGAATGCAGACTATAAAATCTTTTCCTCTATAATGGCAGCACGTTTGGGTATAGTGGTGGAGGACATCCTGCATCCAGATCAGCAGGGCTTTGTGAAAGGGCGCCAGATATCGCACCTAACTTACGATCTAATTGGGGCAAAAGATCTGGCATCCGCATATTCCATCCCTTTAGCAGCCATGACTTTGGACGCCACCAAGGCCTTCAACAGGGTTAATTGGTTATACCTGTCGGAGGTCTTGGCAAAATGTAATCTTGGCGAGAAGTTTTGCCGTAAAATACAATCTATATATAGGAGCCCCACAACTAGACTTCTGGTAAACGGCAGTGTAACAGCGCCCTTTAATATATCTAGGGGCACTAGACAGGGCTGCCCACTCTCCCCTCTTCTTTTTGACCTATATATTGAACCGTTTGCTCAACGGCTTAGAGAGGAAGTTAACTTCCAGCCTTTTAGGTATGGAGAGTGGGAGAGGAAGGTAGCCCTGTATGCCGACGACATTTTGATTTTTACTGCCGATCTAGATCAGGCATTTCCAGCAGTCATTAGTCAAGCCCAGGAGTTTGGAGCGGTGTCAGGGTATGAAATTAATGCTGTTAAAACAGAGGTAATGGTTTGGAGTCAGTTGGTGAACCAATATCAGCACCAGATAAGCCCCAATATGAGATATCTAGGAATCAATATAGTGCAAGATATAGCCAAGATTGCGGAGTCAAATTTTACTATAGTAGCAGGAGAATGTGTGAAGCTTATGAAGACTTGGGCTTCGCTCCCCCTCTCTATTATTGGCAGGGTTAATTTGGCTAAAATGTCGATACTCCCAAAAATTACTTTTCTGTTTTACTGTATGCCACTTTATTTTGAAAGATCTCAAATTGATAAAATCCAGAGGGAAATTAACTCTTTTGTTTGGGGGTATACATTTTCACGTTTGGCCTGGAAAAAGCTGAGATGCCGAAGGGAGAAGGGGGGCCTTGCCCTGCCTGATGTTCAGCTTTATGCATGGGCTTTCCAACTCTCCCATTCTCGTATGCTGTTAAAAATGCCGGTTAAGGCTGATGTGGGAGGGTTGTTTTTAGCAATGCTACAGGGTGCACAATTACCGGTGGAGGGTTTTTTGTTTAAATTCGGGGATGTTACGTTTTTCAAAAAAGTTAGGCTTAAGGTTTTGCAGGGTCTGGCCAAAACTTGGGTAAACCTGAGGAGGTCAGCTACTCTTGGTTACTTCTCCAGTATGGCCCCTTTATGGGGCTCCCCCGGGGTCCCAGAATGTCTGAGTGACAGTTTAGTGATCCCGTTAAGGGAATCTGGCTTGGCGGTTTGGGGCGATTTGATTCTAGATGGCACTTTGGCAACATGGGAACAACTCAGGAAGAGGGTAGGGCCAGGTCTCCCTAGATTTAAATATCTGCAGCTGGCGATCTGGGTTCAGGCTCAGCTACAAACAACCAAGGGGGGCGTATTAGGGAGAGGTAACGATTTAGAGCATAACCTTGTGACCAGACCCCGTGGGAAGAAAGAAGTTTCCTTTTGGTATCAGGCAATTTTGGAGGCAGCGGACGGAGAGTTCAACCTTGCTGAGGAATTATGCGGTAGTGTTTTACCAGGTCAAGATTGCGATTCTTTATGGCAATCTTCGTGCAGACTCTTGTACGACATAGTAAAGCCGGCATGGTTGAAAAGGAACCATCTGTTTACTATCCATAGGGATTACTTTACTCCGTTGAAGCTCTCCAAAATCAATAAAGAGCAGCCTGTATGCTGTAAGAAATGTGGGTTGGCCTTGGCTTCTGATATTCATATGTTTAAAGAGTGTCCAGCGCTGATTTCCTTTTGGGACAGTGTAGGCAAATTCTTGTCAGATATAATAGGGATCCCGGTTACTATGGATTTGCCCCTGATTTTCTTCTGTCTTCAAGATAATATCAGAGGCCCTGCAAAACCGCTACTTTTTTATGCTGTGCTCCTGGCTAGGAGACAAATATGCAAGAAATGGACAGATCCCACACCTCCCTCCTTTTCTGACTGGCATTTTCTGTTCTGGTGACATCTAAGTTTGACTTAATGTGAACTGGCAGCAAGAAGAAAAGAACATTCTGGAATATAATGGAAGGAAATGGGACCCGCAGCTGAAAGTTTGTTTTTTTACTTTTTTTTTCTCTCTCTCTCTCTCCTGGGTCCTATGATTAATGCTGCCTGAATACTCTAAGGGCCAGGTCAGGATCCCCCCTCCCTAGCATGGGGTGGAGGTCCTAAGATAAGGCCATCGAGTTCTAGAAGCTCGTAATATAGAGTTATCTCAGTAGATGCTTTGGTGTGCATATCAGCAAGTCTTAGTGCCGGTAGGCAGGCGATTCTAAGCTCTAGCCACCTACGCCTCTCAGCTTGCTGAGTGAGGGCATGGACTGCTTGAGTATGCCTTCAAAGGGAGATTGGTGGTAAATGAGGAAAAAAAATACATTAGGCCTACTATCACTAGGAAGGCATAGACACTTCAACAGTTAGCTATCAAGATCTCTGCTGCTAGGGAACAGCCTGGAAGAGTGAGAGAAGCAGACTTCAGGCACACCAGCACTTTATCTGTAGAAGAATGAGCGCCCTATACACAGCAAATTGGCTAAGAACATTGCAGCTCTGGAATAGGAGACGCTTGGGTATAGGGGTAATAACAGGGGCAAATCCGGCAATAGCAATAGAATAGCTAGTCAATGGGCGAGAAGAACATAGCCAGGGATCATCCCAGATGCAGGCCCCAGAACAATTGGCACAATGCTTCCTATGAGTACCGGTGATGGCACCATAAGAGCTAGTCCACTGTTATGAGCATTGCACCCTGGGACTTTTACCGGAGAGCAGAATTGGGCAAGCATTAGGGGCACTAGCACTTAACCAGCTAAGGCATAGGAACTCCAATAACCAAAGTAACTGCATTGCACAGGATAGCCTGAGAACAAAAGCAAAAGGCAGGCGCTTGAGCACAACTGCACTTTACTTTCGGGATCTTTTCTTAATTGTAGGATTTCTGCTTCTAATTGCCATTTTTGCAAAAGTGACTGTTCAATTCAACAGGTACCAAAATTGAAACTTTCTATTAGGATAATTCCCGAAATAAATAGTGAGCTTTAAGAAGCTCCTAGTTCACCTATAGACTTTCTTAAAAATATGTTATTGCAAAATCTTTGCCGATTGGGCATATGAATCGTATATGGATTTTTTACATGCATTTTTATTGATAGTAATTGACTTTTTTTGAATACGTTTCATCTCAACAAGGATAAAGGCTCGCCATGTTCAGTTTTAATGTTTTTATCAGTCATGTTTAGTTTTTTATAGGTGTTCCATGGTGTGTATGTATTGTAATGATTTTGATTATTCAAGCAATACATTAAAGAACATTTGAAATTTGAATTTGTCACGTTAGATAGATATATGGGGCTTCTAATTGCAAGCAGAAGTACAGCAAGATAGGGTGTTTTTTATAACATGCTGTAAGAACAGGAGATATGATTTATTTCACGTAATGGCAGACATGTCTTGGCTGTTCTTTATTGCAGGCTGTATGGTATAATGAAAGGGGTGTTGTTATTCATTACACATAATTAAAAAGGATTACATACATAGTTGGAGACAGTTCTTTATTCCATGCAATGATACTGACTCTAAACGACTCCACTGAAATCTACTGTTATCTACTGCACTTCACTTCACTCTAACCACTCCACTCTACTGTAATTCAATTCACTCTATTCCACTATAATATACTCCAGTACAACTCACTGTAATCCATTCAACTATAATCCACTGTAATCCACTTCTCACCTTTGTAATCTTCTCCACTCCACTGTAATCCACTGTAATCAACTCCTCTTCTTTGTAATCCTCTCCACTCCACTGTAATCCACTGTAATACATTCCACTGTAATCCACTGCAGTCCGCTGTAGTCTACTGCAATCCACTGTAATCCAATGTGATCCACTCCAATATATTGCAATCCATTGCAATCCACTGTAATCCACTTCACTCTAACCCACTGTATTTGACGCTGCTCCAATCCACTGTAATCCACTCCACTTCCCTATAAACCACTCTACTCTACTGTAATCCAATCCACTCCACTGTAGTCTACTGCAATCCACTGTAATCTAATGTAATCCACTCCAATCTACTGTAATCCATTGCAATCCACTGTAATCCACTCAATCAACTGTAATCCACTCCACCTCCCTATAAACCACTCTACTCTACTGTAATCCAATCCACTCTACTATAATCCACTCCAATGTAATCCATTTTAATAACTCAACTGTAGTCCACTGTAATCCACATCTCTCCAGTGTAATCCTCTCCACTCCACTGTAATCAAATCCACCCCACTGTAATCCATTCTACTGTAATCCAGTGCAATCCACTGTAGTCTACTGTACTCCATTGCAATCCACTCCAATCCACTGTATTCCAAAGTAATTCACTCAAATTCAATGTAATCCACTGTAATTCACTCCAATCCACTGTAATCAACTCCAATCTACCCCACTCTAATCCACTGTAGTTTACTTCCCTCCAATTCACTGTAATCCACTCCACTCTAATGCATTGTAATATACTTTATTGTAATTCACACCTATACACTGTAATCCACTCTGCTCCAATCCACTCCACTCTAATCCACTGTAGTTTACTTCCCTCCAATTCACTGCAATCCACTCCACTCTAATGCATTGTAATATACTTTTTTGTAATTCACACCTATACACTGCAATCTACTGTAATCCACTATGATCTACTCCCCTCCACGGTACTCCATTGCAATCCACTCCACTTAAATCCACCCCACTCTACTCCACTGTTATTCACTCCACTGGAATCCACTCCACTGGAATCCACTCCATTATAATTCACTGTAATGAACTCCTCTGCAATCCACTCCAGTTTAATCCACTGCAATCCACTTTTCTGTAATCCACTCCAATGTAATATACTTCATTGTGATTCAATGTAATCCACTCCACTTTAATTTACTCCAATACACTGTAATACAACCAACAAATTGTATTGTTAGAACAATCCTAAAAAACATGGTATAAGTGCTTGACAACAAACACAGAGATAGCCTAAATATCAATACAGCACAGTTCATCACAATCATTATGAGTGGAAAAGAAAAGAATAAAACACAATATAAAATTTACCAAATAAGGTGCATACCTGAGATGTATCTCATTCACGTTTTCTCTAATTTTAAGGGAGACACATTGAATAGTAAGATAATAATGTACTACCCTATAGTGATAAAAATAATATAGCTAGTCTGCATCTATTAAAATTGTACAGCTTAAAAAGTGGGGCAAGTTATTTACTCCTTGGGCGTCAATGAAATTTGCAGAGCAAAATAAAGTACATTGGCATTTGTAACAAAAGGCTAGGACGCTAGGACGTGGACTGATTAACAGATAGAGTGGGTTAAACCAGTTCCTTGCAAAACAAAATTTATAATGGTCAAAGCGTAATATGGTCGTAGAGTCCCTTTGTTTACAATAGATACATATGCTCCATATGCTTGAAGTTATTAATATGTATTGAGATCTAACTGAAGGTTTACATGTCTGAGCAGACTCCATACTTAATTGTTTATCATGTAAAAAACTTTTGTAATCCATGATGTATCTATATTGGTGAGTATCCAAGGAGTAATGAAAAGTGCTGGCCTTCCCATTGTCTGACAAAGCTCTGTGATGTATTTGATCCATAGAATGTCTTCTTAAAAATCCATTTTTATATAGTCCTTAATTATGTCTCTAGTGAGGCTAGGTGAAGGTTTAATCCAAGTTGACATCCATAGCAACAAAGGAGACAGTTTAATTGTGCCCTTCAGATATCCGAGATCAAGCTCTGTTTGTCAGGAAAAATAGAGGGAATTATGCGGAAAGCCTAATATCTTCTCACAAAACGTGTTCTCTTCTCTCTGGAGATTAGATATAGTGCTGAATTACATTTTTATGGACGCATATCACTAGCAGAGTCAACTGGACTCTTGATTACTTTGACCTAATGCCCACAACGGTTTGTCTGTCATTTTGAGAATGTATTTTCTGCCATAACGTCTAGAATATGTACAAAGAAGGAGGGAAGGAGCCCTTATAACCCTCTAGAGCCTGGGCTACACTACAAATTATGTGAAAAAGGAGAATAGCTCTAGCAGGAAGGATAAACAGAATTAAACAAGAGACCCACTTTTTAGGTCGAGCCTGGGCAGCACATATGCTTCTCTGCGAGGCATGCTGTATTTGAGTATGAACTTGAAGCTCTGCCTACTCTCCGCCAAAAAAAAAAAAAAAAACACGGTAATACAGTGTAATCCACCCCACTGTAATCCGCTGTAATCTATTTTAATACACACCAATCCACTGTAACCCACTCCACTGTAATTCACAGGAATCCACTCCACTGCACTCCACAGTAATCCACTCCATTCCTCTTCAGTCCACTCCACTCAAATCCACAGAAATACACTTCATTCCACTGTAATACACTACAATCCACTTTAATCCATTCTATTCTACTCCACTGTAATCCACTCCACTGCAATCTACTGTAAACCACTGTAATCCATTCCACTCCACTGTAATCTCTTCTAATACACTCCACAGTAATCCACTGTGATCCACTCCAAACCACTGGAATACACTCTACTGTAACCTACTGTAATCCACTGTAAAACACGCCACTGTAATCACTACAATCCCTTCCATTTTGATAAATTTTAACCCACCCCAATCCACTGTAATCTACTCCATTGTACTCCACCCCAATCCACTTCACTGCAGTCCACTTCAAAACATTCTCCTGGAATCCACTGAAATCCGCTCCACTCCAGTGTACTCTGCTCCACTCCATTCCACTAAAATCCACCCCACTGTAATCCACTCCACTCCACAGCAAAGAATTCTCCCCAGTGTAATTCACTCCACTGCAATATAATCCACTCCTCTCTACTCTATGCCACTCTATTACAATAACTTTTAGCCATGCTGAACAGCAGCCATATTGGTGTACAACATTGTAAAAGCACATTGCCAAAGTCAATAGGGCTTGCATAGGCACGACCTATTGGCTTTGCCAATGCATGTTTCCTTAGCTAAAGTGTCCTACATCGTATTAAGCCAGTATCCGCCTGTTGGGGGAGATGCAGAGCCCCACTTCACCAGGATAGATTGAACTGCTACAGTTAGGGCTATGGTGAGTTGTTTAGACCACATTGAGCTATGTGATCTTCCCCGTTGGTTTTGAGGATGCCAACAAAGGGCCTCATTAGGATGTCGGTCGGAAAGATTCCCGAACGGAATTCGGTTTGTCTGAATCTGTGTCGGAACCGATGTTTCTGACAGACACAGAAACATTTTCGACTGCCAATAACGATGAATGAAAAACTTTCGGTCCTTCTGACTTGGTTCAGTGCGGCATTTGGAGAAACCTAGTCGGTCGGAGCCGACTCGTACAGCTACAGACCGCGTTTCCAACTGAGCTATTGCGATGTCAGATTCGGACAGCCTTTCGGACTCAGTTCGTCTGACACGGAACGGCTGTCGGTAGTTAACTTCAGGGACCAGTAGCAGGCCCCCTTCACCTGAAGGCCTCCAGTTGGGGCCTGTGGGGGTACCCATGGGTCCCCTCTTTCCAACCATGCACGGTGTGGCAGGCACCATGGGGTGCCCGGCACAGGGTGCAAGGATTTCCGCAACCACCCCTGTTTTCAATGCGAGCCTGTGTTGTCGATCGGAACACCGGCTCCAGTTGAAGTCAATGGGAGTCCGACCGAACGGTGTTCGGAACCATCGTATTCGGTCAGCCAGACTCCCCGATTTCGAGTCGGTCGGAAACAATTTCAACAAGGAGTCGGTCTGATTGCTTTCTGGCCAACATCGTAATGGGGCTCAAAATGCTGACTTTCTACCAACTGTTTATATTTAGCCAAGATCACATTGTTGCTATTATGTGTGTTTTTCTGGTCTATTTTCTAAACCCATTCTATGATTTCGCAGTTTCGCATACCTCATCAGGCAAGTTAGGCGCTTCCTCTTGTATAGCTTTCCATTAATGCACTATAGATTTATAGCAGTTCCCTGAGGTGAGGGTGATGGTGAGATTAAGATGATATGGGGTTGTAGTGAGGGTGAGGTTGAGTTGAGGTTAAGGTCAGGTGAAGTGTGTTCAAACTTTCATTGAGGTGTGCTCAGTACTGTAAAGCAATGGGATCCCAGCTGTTACCTATTCCGGCTGCTATTCTGGGCTTGATTCCAGGGAAACATGCAGAATTTTTCCTAGTGTCATTTTCCAACACCAGGACACATTTCAACAGCGCCTTTACATTGTTTGTATTCCGTTCCATTCAGAGTAGTAATGTGAATGCAGGGATAGTGCTTTCATATTTGCTCTTCGTGCTGAAGCCAAATAAATGCCTGAATTAAAGGGCCATCAGCCCTTTATTTTTTGAAATATCATCCCCTCTGGGAGCCATCTGGATCCTAACACCTAGATGCCAATGCAATGGAAGAAAACATAGGCGCACAGATTGTTAAGAGAAAATAAGATTTGGAGGCAGGTTTTTAACTTTGTTCTACTCCCTATGTGAGAGATGTGCTTGCATTGTAAGAACACAGGCTTTATCTGTCTGTATGAGTAATTACATAAATATTGATGTAACTGACACCTACTTTTTTAATTCAATCTTTTATAGCACTACTCATCCTAGTGTAGGGTGTTGGAGTGCTTTAAAATACACAGACAGGCACATTAATCATCAAATGTGTAAATCAATGTACAGGAAATGTTACAAAGGATAATGAGGGTTATTAGGTATAGAAATAACATATTATCGACCCTTGTAGACATTATGGGGCCTATTACGATGTCCGCCCGCCACGTGCCAGTAAACAGGACCGACCGCCAGGGGTGCGGCGGTCCCGCATTAGCAATTACGATGTGACCGCCACCCTGGCGGTCGCATCCCGGATATTCAACATTGTGGCAGGCGGTGCTGTAAGCAGCACCCACCACAATGTTGAATATGCACGTTGTGCATTGACATGCACAACGTGACAGGCACCGCGTGGTGCCTGCCACCTTGAGTATGCCAATGCAGGTGCACCCCCCCAAACACCCAGGGAGCCCGCAACGGGCCCCCACAGCCACAGCCTGCATGCCTTTACATGGCGGTCTTTCCGTCCGCCGCTGTACCCACCGCCATTGTAATATGGCGGGGGGTAATTGAATGGCAGGCGGGCAAAGATGTCGGGCGGAATGCCACCGCCGTTCGGGCAGTGGCGATCCACCCGACATCATAATGGGCCCCCATATGTTAAGAGTGAACGGGCGGGAGAAACACAATGTACCCCAAAGCCTCTATGTCATCAAACGATTGTAAGTTGAAACACAAAGCCAGGATACAAAACATAATGTAGGTGATTGTGGCTTTATTACTGCCCTTTTTTGCAATCTTAAAATAACATCAGACTGTGAAAAGCACAATAAGAATATAAACCTGTGATACACAGTTAGCATGCAACTCCTTGATGCCAGTAAATAGTGCTCTGTGCTATATTTGAAGGCTTGCAACTCATGAACTGGAAGTAACAAAATGATCTCAGTGTCAAAAGCAGTAGCCCACTAACCTATCTACATAAAATACAAATCAATGTTATGCATGTTACACAATATGCTATGTGGCAGGCACATTAACCCTCTATGCTACTTTATTGTTATTGTTATTGTTATTATAATCCCCTCAAAACCATGCTGGGCACACAATGCTCTCTGCAGCAGGTGTCTTAAACCTTTTAAGATATTTAAAAATACATCTTCTTTGGGACCAATTAAGTAATCTAGAAAAGTTTTGCTGTCACATATGTCCTTGTTGCCAATTTCTATGCAGCAGATTAAAAATAAATTATAGGTTGATTGTTTGACTCGGCTTTTCAAGCCCCATTTGAGAATGAATGGGAGTTTGTCATTAAGGTGAGGAGGGTTTGGAATAAGCCTCAAATGAGGTTAAGTTGAGATATAATTAAAGGTTACATTGAAACATAAATGAAGTGATGTGGAGGTGAAGAGGGTAGAGAAACAATAAAATGAGAATAATCTAAATTTTGGTGATGCTAAATTGTTGTAATGTGGATTGAATTAGAATGAGTTGAGACTGAGGTGAGACAAGGGTGAGGTTGGGTTGAAGTGATGTGAAGAAAAGTCGTGGAAGGTTGAGATTGAGGTCAATTTGAAGTAAATGTGAAAAGAAAGGTGTGAGGAATGGCTAGGTTACGCTGATGTTACAGTGAGGTAGAGGTAGAGGTAAAGAGTGCTAAACATCAGTATAAAGTGAGATAGAGCTAGGGTTTACCCGAAGATGGGGATGTAGGGGTGAGGTTGAACTTTGGAAGCTGTTCTGGTGAAGAAGGGTGGTTGAAGGGGGCGATGAGATTGAGGCAAGGTGGAGGGAGATGCTGAAGGGCAAGACAGTTGGGAGGCTGCAGAGAAGATGAGATAAGTATGCATGAGGAGAGACTAAGGTTGATGTGAGGCACAGTGAGTGTAAGGAGAGGTTGATCATATGGGATTTTAGGGATAAGGTGAACCTGAGCTGCTCTTTTGCTTTCTGCTTTTAATAACATTGTTGCAGTTTCATCCTAATGCAGCAAAAGTGAAATGATGTCAGAAGGGCCTTTGGGAAAATAACATTTTTTATGTACACCAATCGGTGAAACAACTAGGAGTGACCGTTAAGTGGACACCTCCCCCCAGTGTTTAGTTCATAAAACAATGAGGGCCAACAACCAAAGCTCTGTGCAGAAGACCGCGGTCGGCGCTATTAAATGTCAGTGTTCTGAATATTAAGGCTCTATCATCTTGAATCCACCTCAGGCCTCTGTAATCCACTGCCAGACACTCACTGCCTCTTTATCTCATTCATGCAGGTTCCTGTTTTCTTCTTTTGTGAAGTATTTTCCCAACTGTCTCTTAAATCTTCTTTCCCCTTTGTGTGTTTTTCTCCCTCTTGGGACATTTCTGATGAGGAATATAAGTGTCAGTCCACAAAAATGAGTGCCGGTGGCCCGCACCTGGCATTCACCGGCTCAAATTAAGCACTGCAGCTCCTTAAATCTTGGAATATGCTCCTTGGTCTCCTCAACTGTTCCATCTCACTCCACCATTCGTAACGTAAGTGTCAGCTACAAACACTTCAAGTCCTGCCCAGACTGCAAGCTGCAGGGCCATCATGCCAGAGCACTAGGTAGGCCCACCCAGACCCAGAGCTCACTGAGAGAGAGGGGAGGGGGTAAAGAGCAGAGAGGGAAGCAGTTTAGCTTTTAAGAATATGGTAAGTGGTGTTCTTAGAACATCGATGGCCACAAAACAATTCAAACTGAACAATTACACCAATTTAGATAAAGCACTTCAGCTTTTCTTTTTAGAGTTTCAATTTTCTGAAAAGATAATTTACTCTGATTTTAAGATGTTATCTCCTGATAATTTACACCATTTAAAGGGTGCTTTTCTTTGTAAAAGTAAAGAAATATCCAGGAATCAAAGCATTAACTGTACTCTGCACTTCAGATGATAGATATTCTTCAACCATCAAGAAACACTTACTAGCCAGGTACACAATAGAAAATAAAAATGTAAAGCAGGTTCAACATATGCTGTTGAAATACGGTGTTTTTTGAGAAACGTTGAAAATTTGCCATTCAGAAATTACCATATGTTTTCCATAATGTGAATATTATTATTGAGCACATTAAAATCTAGAAAAGCAGATTCAGCCTGTAAATTCCCAAAATGTGTCTAACTTAAAAACTGGATGTTATACCGTCAAGGATGGCATTTGTGATTGTTTGGGGTGTTCCATTGGGGTATTTCATGTGATATGTGGTTTAACTTTGTTGTGAGATGCCTGAGTTTATAAGAGATCTCTATCCTGAATGGTAGCTCTGTTGTCAAAGACATAAACATGTACAATCTATCCTCTAAGAACTGTACACTGACTGACAGGGTTACAACCTAAAGCCTAAATCTGGGACACAAGGTCTAGTTAGCTAAGTAAATAAAGGCCCAAGACAATCAGAATTAAATACCTGCTCTATTCAGGCTGTACCAACAGAGAGTTTACAATCCAACAATTGTTTAGCACTAGCAGGATTAAAGACCATCAATTTATAAGTAAGTCAAGATGGCCGCCGAGTAGGAGCTTTTCCGTGGAGCTCCCGGGTTGGGATTTACCTAACCGGTTGATATCCCCCTGTTTACCCGGTCATCCACCTCCAAACTTTATTCATCTAATTCCTCCTAACATCGGATTTACTATTTGAAACGTAGCTTACCTTCTGGGACACTCTCCAAGGACCCGTCTTTCCTCACCTCATCCACCTCATCGCTCTTCACCAGGATCAAGTCCATCGAGCCGGACGTGAAATGACTCCTCCACCCCCCCAGTCGCATCGATGCTGGGTTGTTCTGCCTTCGGATACGCCGCCCCATTGCTGGACAAATTTCCCTCTGGGGTGTGCGTGTGTCTCCTCGTCTCCTTTTCCTATCCTCCACAACGCTGATGCTGAAGAGGCCCAAAGTGGTGCTTTCCCCTGGTCCCCCTCTTGTTGGGGATTCTTATTCATATTACTTGTCGTCTGGGGTGCCCTTCCACTCAATCAGCCTCCGGAGCTCTGGGGCCAGATCTGCACCCATCCACTGCACAGTCCTCGATCTCTCTGGCCCTTGGGCTCCCTCATTTATGCAATCGAGAAGCCTCCCTTATTTCCGATAAAGCTACTGTCGGAGCACTTGGGCCGGATCTGCTCCCCACCACCGCGCAGCCCTCAGCCACGCTGGCCTCTGGCTGCCCAGTTTGCTCGATCAACAATCCTCCGGAGCTCTGGGGCTGGATTCTGCGCCATTCCACCGTGCAGCCCTTGACCTCTCGGGCTGCCTCATTCACGCAATCAACGAACCTCCTGTATTTCCGCTCAAGCTACCGCCGGAGCACTTGGACCGGATCTGGTCAAACTACCGCTGGAGCACTTGGACCGGATCTGCTCCCCACCACCACGCAGCCCTCGGCCGCGCTGGGCCTTGGGCTGCCCCGTTTGCTCGATCAACAATCCTTCTCCACAATTTTCTCCACAAGATGGCAACGATCCTCCTAAAGTCGCCCCACAAGATGTCGAAAGTCTGAGTACCCCAGTGAGGCCACGGTGAGTAGTTTCTTTCTCTCCCACCTGACGACCATCCTGCTGAATCGCCCTGATCATTGATCCCCCTCCTAAGGACCACCCAAGATGGTCACGAACTGACTCCCCAATTTGGCCACTGACTAGAGCTTGTTCGAACCAAAAGTCCTGCGTTTGTTCTTGCTGTGTTAGGGCCCCCTGCTTTTCAGCTACTTCCTTACCCCAATAGCCAGGTCCCTGCCGTGACTAATTTCTACTCCCAGCCTGTTTTTTGTTGGTTAGGGCTGTGTTATTGGCCCTCGGTCCAAGCCGCTTTCGAACCCTCTGAACCTGGTCCGTTCCCTGATGCTGTACTGCCCCTAACCTATCTAATCATTTGTTTGACCCATGCTTGGGCCCACCATCTCTAACTTCATCTGGACCTATGAAATACCCTCTTGTGTCTGAGCTGCCTAATGATTACCTGAACCCGGATTCGGACCGTGCCGCCTCGCAACCAGCAGTCTACACTGGCTGTTGCTTTTGCCTTTTCGATATGCCTCTCACCGAACTCTCCATTAAATGGCAATGGCCTGCTTGAATTACCCCGCTGCCTCTGTATTTTAAGTCTCAGGGCTCCCTCATTGTATTTGATCTACCTACGGACTTCTGGAATCTGGATATGCACCCTGCCACTGCACCACCACCAGCCGACACTGGTTGCCGCTTTGCCCTCCCGATATGCCTCCAATTTGTACTGTGCTTTAAATGGTAGGGCCTTCATGAACCACCCCGCAGCCTCTGTTTCCTTGTCTTCTTGACCATGCTCGATCTTGCCTCCGAATTGGCAGTTTTAATCCTGGTGCTCCATCCAGCTTCTCCCCCAGACTTTTTGTCCCTTTTTGATGTTCTAGTGTACGCTTAAGTTACTCTAGTATTGCAATTTTGTTGTTCTCTTATTTTAATACTCTCTACTATCTATTATACTGACTCATTACCCCCGCTTTCTGCTTCATATTGGGTCTCCTCTCTCCCTAAGCTACTCACTCTACTGTATTCATCCCCCCTTGCACCTTCTTTCCTCTCCCCTTTCTTTTTTTTTCCCCCCGCCACAATTAGCGTCCGAATACGTACAGGTTCCCTAATACTGATCTCCTTTCATTTTAATTTGTCTAAACTGTATTTCTCTGAAATACCCACCTCTCTTCCCCCCTAGGACTGACTCTCTCCTCTAACTAATCTCTCACCTGATTTCCCCTCCCCTTCTTCTTATTTGTTTATATCTCTCCCTCCTCCTTCTCTTTCCCCCTAGTCTTCATCTAAAGACCCAACATGTCCCCTCCCAATCCCTTCCTCACTCCTCCGGACCCTGCTCTCTCCAGACATGGCCCCAACTCATGGAACATCTTATACCCATCCAATCTTTCCAAAAACGCCAAGAAAATTTGTAAGCATTAAATTATTGATTTGTCACCCCAAAACATTAATGGTTGATACCTACCACAGCCTCTCCTCTCTTACAAAATCAAATTACATCTTCTACTCCAGATGCCCCTCTAAATGGAAAAACATTTTCCTTCTCCACCTTACAGCTACTATATTAAGTAATATTCCTTATGGATTCAAATTGTCTACAACCCCATCCCCAGCGTTTCTCGGTAAAATTGACATTTCCATATACAAAACTGGTAATATCCTCATTCAAGCCTCTGAATACCACCTCAACATCTTTGAGCTCCATCTCAGTTCCATGTCCTACCAACTATCCAAACTAGTTCCTAATCCTTCTTCAACCCAACAGCCTGACGCCCTTATGTTGTCACCCACTCCCCGGATTCTGACCCTCCCTCCCCTAGACATCTCAACTGCACACCTGTAATCCAAACTCCCGCTCTCTCTAATGACTGATCCTCCTCAACCCCCCTCTCTACCTCTATCCTCTCTCCTACTTCCCGGCCCCCACACTTGGAATTTCCTACTGTACCCCCTACGCCAATTTCTCCATCTCTGAACTGCATTCCTGTCTTTATGAATGACCCTTCCTTCTCCACGTCCAACGGCCGAACACTCCCCAACAACCCCTCCCGGCCTCTCCCCCCCTCCGCACATCAAACTTGCTTCCCGGTCAATTCGGAACTCACTTTATCCCCCCCTTGTCAACTGAGATGCCCCTCAATCTTATAACTCAGACACTTAGAACGTAATCTCTCAACCTTGACAACTGAACTTACAGGACCTTCCTCAATCACACTGATCCCTTCAGTTCTCGCCTCCAAAACATCTCCCAACATAACCATTTGAGAAGTACACCTCTATTTAGTCGAACACACAGGCTTCTCCGCGCTGTGAACTACCTCCCACTTCTGACCTTATTGACCTATGCAACTCCTACCTACCTAAACCTCTGATTACTGATCTTCCTCACCCTTACTCCAGCATCCCGGTGATTGTGGGAACTAGCAGAATCCCCTTCACTCCCATCTCCCCTAGACCACCAGCTCAACTCACCACCATCCACTTTTGCTTACCCACCAAAGAAAACCCTAATCCCCTTTCCTGCATGCTTGTGAACTGTCGATCGGCTGTCCGACATACGACGGAAATATCAGAAACCATCCTCAATGAAGCTATTGACATCGCCTTCCTTACGAAAATCTGTCTCAATGACCACTCGATGGCCATCCTTGACTTACTCTCCCCCCTGGTTACTCTATCATTAGGAAAGACAGACCTGATAGAAAGGGGTGGACTAGCTATAATCTATAATAATGAACTTCAACTCGCCATTTTAAAGAACACAGACCACCTAACCTTTGAATACCTTGGCGCAGACCCTCTGTGCAGGGTTCTTCAACCAATTCGACTACATAACATTTACCACCCTCTGGGTGAGCCTCTTCACTGAGGAATTATCCGACCTTCTTACACAATCCTCACTTTCTGACTCAAAAAATCTCTTCCTAGGAGATTTTAACATCCACTGGAATAATGTTGAGGATCCTTCAGTCACCCACCTCATTAATCTTCTATAAATAAACAACCTTAAACAACTTTGCCATAATCCAACCCATACCAAAGGGGCCACTCGACACAATAATTTTCAACAATGACTTGGCCTCCCTTTCCAACATCATCCCCTTTGACTGGTCTGACCATCACCTCATTTTGTTTAAGATCTCAACCACCCCCCTACAAAAAATTCCAAACCCATGAAATGGACCAGAAATCTTAAACAAATCCTCCCTGGTGAACTTGAGTCCAAACTCAAGCACAACTTCTTCTCACCCCTCCCTCCCAAAATGCCAACGAGTTTACTGAACATTACAATATGACCATTAATGATGTCTTAGACCAAAGAGCCCCTCCTAAACTACAAAAACAAAGAATCATTCCATCCAAATCTTGATTCAATTCAGATCTCAACAACGAAAGACGCTCACTTAGACTGATGGAAAGAACATGGAGACAAAACCCCTCTTCCTCCCATCTTGCCCTCCTCAGTCCCGCGAGATCTACTTACAAGCAATACATTTTCAAAGAAAAGGCAACCTTTGTCCGAGCACAACTTGATCGTGCCAAAAATAGACCCAGAGAATTGTTTAGCATTGTTAGAAAACAATCATCTTCTGCCCCCCCAGAGCTGATGGCGTCAACAGAGAGATGTGAGGAAATTGCTAACTTCCTCTCGGATAAAATCGTCAAAATAGATCAATCCTTCCATCTAACTCAGGTCCCACTCAACCCCCAAATTGCCATTGACGTTACCTTTGACTTACCTCCCTTTTTGACTTTGCCCCTACCTCCTGACTCTTCCTTTCACCAACCCATTACAACCCCTCCTGAAACAAGCCTTTCCAACTTACAGCTGAAAAACAATGCCTCCTGGCATAATTTCCACCTGTGACTGAACTCGAAGTCTTTAACATCATTGCCAAACTTAAGTCGACCTCACACACAAAAGACCCTCTCCCTTCTTACCTTATCCAAGATCTTAACCACATCATTGCCCTTTACTGGACTACTATCATCAACACCTCCCTTGCCATGGGATGTGTCCCCGACTCCCTCCAACTCGTACAAATCATTCCCATTCTTAAAAGCCTCACTGTTGACCTTAATGACCGTAATAATCTCCGCCCTATCTCTAACCTCCCACTTCTTTCTAAAGCCCTTGAAAAATGTGCTCTGCTCCAATTGGATAAACACATTGGCAACTTAAACTTACTTGGCTCTTTGCAATCTGGCTTTAGAAAAGGCTGCAGCACAGAAACACAGAAACCGCCATGCTAAATATAGTGGATGAGATGCATTGTTCCCTTGACAATGGTGAGACTTGCCTACTTATTCTCCTTAACCTCTCTCCTGCCTTTGATACTGTTAAGCATTCTCCCTTACTTACCTCGCTCAATGCCTGCTTTGGCCTTAATGGTCTTGTCCTCAAATGGTTTGCCTCTTATCTCCAACACAGAACTCAACAAATCAAAATCAATGACTGTCTCTCAAACCCTAATTCTGTCTCCCCAGGTGTCCCTCAGGGCTCTATCCTCTCCACCTCTCTCATCAACCTCTTTATGGAACCCCTCACCTTCATTCTGAAACAAGCGGGAATCAAATATCACCTCTACGCTGACAACACCCAACTTTACTATAAGATTAGATCCCACTCTGATGTACTACATCTAAACAATACCCTGAGTAAGATTCAATCCTGGTTCTACTCCAATCATCTCAAACTAAACCCTAAAGAAACTGAAATCATTCTCTTCTCTCTAAAAAACAGCCGGCTCCCCATCCAAGCCTGGATCTCGGACCTTAATGCCCTCAATTGTTTGCTCTCCTTATCCAACTTGGTGAAATCTCTCAGTATCACCATTGACAAAAACCTAACTCTTAATGACCACATAAAAAACTCGGCTAAAAGAGCTTTCTTCAGTCTCCGTCATCTCAAGAAAATTAAACCTTTTGTGCCATTTGACGACTTCAAATGGGTTGTCCAATCACTAGTCCTCTCGAAAATTGACTATGGTAACGCTATCCTCACCGGAACCCCCAAAGTACACTTAGCCCCCCTCAGATCTGTGCTCATCCTAGCGGCCAGGCTCATCACTGACTGTAAACGTTTTGACCACATCTCCCCAGCCCTTAAAGCCCTAAAATGGCTCCCTGTGAAAGGAAGATTCTCCTTCAAGACTGCATGCATTACGCACAAAGCTCTCCACCAAAGAACCCCATTGTACCTGCAAACAAACTCAAAAAAGCGGGCTGCTCCCGACCAATGAGATTCTGCGAAAAAGTGCCTCAATTTGTGCACTAAGCTGCCGCACTGCATTATAGAAGAGAAATGCCAAAGTGAACCATATCATCCATTGTAAACCAAGTACTCCATTGTAAACCATCATGTAGACTGAATTTTCATCCATCTCCGCTTATACTTAGAGAATCACTCCGGAGACAGCCATATTGACCAAAATTATTTATTTTCGCATATTCAGATACCTTCTGTCGCCCATCCAGGCTTAAACATTAGCATGTGCTGTCAATAAAATTTCGATGCGGACACATTTGATAACCCAATGCATTTCGAACAATAATGTTCTTCGTCAGGGGTTTGCTGTAAAAACAAAATCGAAAATCACTTTTAACTAACCATACAAACATGAGCTCTCAAAATCTCACTTGGTGTTATCAACACTTGCATTAGTCTAAACTTTAACCTCTACGAGTCTACCATACTTTATTGTTGCCTCCCCCTTACCATAACTGTAACGGAAAATGAAATACAAACCACCTTTCCTAAACTCCCCACTACGTTCAAATGAAAATTCCCTTATTACCTTAAAAATGCTGAATCCGGCATACTCGACCTTTACATGCCACGCTGTTAACTAAAAAGATCAAACATCATTCTCTCTCCCCAATTGGCTCAGTTTTTAACTGGTTCTCACACGTGAAACTAATCCCATTTCTAAATTGAATAAAAATAAAACTCTCTTGCGCGTGCGCGTTAACCAAAGCTAAAACCTACACATCCCATAATGCACTCTACCCTCTAAACGAGAACAAACCAAAGTAACACCACCCGCGCTAATTCCCATCAATTGTAGCGATCGCTTGCTGCAAGTGACTAAACTACATAAGCATCAAACATTACATGCCAAGACATAAACAAAAGTGCAAAACCATCTATGTGCTTAAAACACAAAATGTATGACAAATAAACAAAACATCATGCTGTTGATCAAAATGCAAGTTTACACAATCAGAGGCTGCCCCACATTCTTAGGTCAGTTAACGTGCCATATCGTCCATAAAACATTCGAAATGTCTGTTGTTTCTCTGTCTCCGGGATGACGCTTATCACTTAATCAAATACTTTTTGTCTGCCGTCCTTGTAAACCATTGGGGTGCATGCTCGCATCGGGATGATGAAACATTGCGAAGCAGAAAAGGTTATTGCGGCTGCACACCTTCCCGACCAATGAGAAGCACTAATGCTCTCCTCCTCATCCCTACTCCTGTTAAAAAAGAAAACTACATAATCTCGTACTTTCTCCGGGAATGCCCATTACATCTGGAATGCTCTCCCTAAGGACCTGCGATGTAATCCCTCCAACCACAGCTTTAAAAAAGACCTCAAACATCACCTTTTAAACAAATACTGGGTCCATAACCTACCCTTTACCCCTTTACTCTGCCCCCCCGATCTGGTTCTCCTTTACTTTCTTACTGGCTCTCACCTCTCTCCCCCGCTTTTCAAATTTCAGCCTGTTTACTCTCTCCAGACCCCCTTCTTCCCCCTCCCCCATCTCCTATCCTTACCCAGCTCCTCTTTAAATCTCTCTCCATTGATACTACCTTCTTCCCCTCAATTTGTTCTCACCCTACTATTTTAATTTAATCATTCTTCACCCGCTGACCCGCCCAGAATTGTTCTTCCCCCATTACTCTATACTGAGCATTACCTGCGTTACTTGTTACCGTGTCAATTGCTTTCCTTGATTCCCTCTATTCATGTATATAGCTCTTTGACCATTTGTTTAATGAATATGTTTTTAGTCTTGCCTGTCTGATTTCTATGCTATTGAAGAACTGTTTTCTTTTTTTCTGTACTGTTTCTGCTCATGTAAAGCGCTCTGATACCCCCGGGTCTAGCCAGCGCTATATAAAACCTTTGAAATAAAAACAAATAAATACATTTACTTTTCATGCTATTTAGTTCTAGTCCCTGCTCCAAACAGAAAATAATAAAATCATCCACCAACTGTTGTAAACCTCATAACGGTTTGGACATCAGGAGAGTATCATTGCAAAGAGCAGAACAAGCACTCTTCCGGTTCCCACAGTAGGAGCATCACAACCATCACTGTCCACTCTTCTCACAACATCGTTTATACAGAGGTAGAACAGTGTGGAAGCCAGTGTAACCTTGCACCACCATCAGTTTCAGTGATCAAAACATGGGCCCTGAAGTCCAGTGGGCCTCACAATTCCTGCCTTCTAGGTATTGTGGGTAGAGACAGTGACCCTGAAATAAGGGTTCTACATTCCACATCTCAGCTATTGAGATGCCTTTGGTCATATAATGCAGCACATAAGAAGCATAAAACTCCTGCCCTGAATACCTCCCATCACTTAATGGGTCACAAAATGATTGTCCTCTCAAAACTGTTTTTATGCCTTCCAAATTCTTTCTCCTTTTGTCTATCACTTCAATATTGTTTTCCTTCTATCTACAGCTCCCAGTGCATTTAAATATTCCTCCTACCCACACTCTTTTTATCTATCACTCTCTGTCTCTCTCTTTCACCTATGCTCCTTTATCATTTTAACTTAGAGCCTGATTATGAGTTTGGCAGTCCAACCACCCGCCCACCACAATGTTCCTGATGGGACGGCAGTGGTGTTTCTGATGGCGGTGTCTATTTTTTCATATGTGTTGATGCAGGTATGTATTTTTTGACTGCAGTGTACACATATGCATAACACATGTGAAGAAATACCTACTACCAGTACTTTCATATTGCTTGGGTCTGGACCATTGTGTCCATTCCAGTCAAAGGGTAAATAGTACAAGACAGACTTACCTGGATTTCGGCACCAAAAGGGTCATTTTCATCAGGGTCAAGAAGCTTCTGTTAAGGAGGAAGGTATTCAAATCGGTGACTGAAGGGAGGATAGGGAAATGGGTGAGTATGCATCCCAAATCCTTTTATTCCACCGACTCGAAGCAGGCAGTCCCACCACCATGGTCGGCTCATCATAAAGCCGACTCGTAATTCTGACAGCGATGAACTCCTCGATACTGCCCTTTTCAAACTGCATTTCCCCGACCGCCATCGAGGCAGTCTGAGAATGTCTGGCAGTGTAGGCAGTGCTCCGGCAGTCTTTCGTTCAGTAAACTGCCAAACTTGTAATACGGTGGGTGGGCCGCTTAGTCGGCGGTGAATCCAATGCCACTGTGAGTGCAATCCGTAGCTGGCCAAACTTGTAATCAGGCCCTTAGTAACTTACCAGAACATTATTCACAAGCTAAACCAGTAATTGTCGCTCAGCCTCCAACATTTTTAACCATGATACTGCCCTATATTTTTCTATATTTTTCTCACTAACTTTTTCTTACTCCAAAAATAACACTCTTGTTTAAAAACTCAGCCGGTTGTGTCAGCTTTCATACCTTTGCTAATTCTTTCTCTCTTTCTGTGACTTCCCGCAAAGTTATCAGACTAAAGTGTGTAAACTTGGCAACAAACAATAGGCAATATACGAACATGAAGGAATGTGACATTATTTAATTTAAACTTTGCACAATATAGAATACAAAGATTAAACTGTTTCAACATAAAATGTCATAGCTTGTCAGACGAAAGCCAAGTAAAAATGAAATATAATTTGCAGACAAAAATACTAAGGGTCTCTTTATGATGGGACTCGGAAAGCCTCTGACCGCAGGAGACACCTTCCTGCACATAAACAATAATTGGCGTTTTGCTGTTTCCATGTGTGCTGCACAATGCAGCACACATGGAAACAGCAAAAACGAGAAGAAATTAAACATTTCTCCTCATTTTGCCAGGGTAAGACCAGGTTTTCCCTGGTCTTTATTTTGGCGCTGCCCCATATTTACACCACCCTTGTAAGTATGGGGCTGCGTCAAAATCAATAGGTGTTGCAGTGGAACGCCCACAGCAGCACCCATTGCCCTTCTCTTTCACGCTAAGTATAGCGTGAAAGGGTGCCTTATTTTCAAGACAGCCTTAAGCCACGTTAAGTGGCTTAATTCTGCCTTGTAAGTAAGGCAAAGCCCCTTTCTCCACCACAACGTTCTGAAAAGTGACTTTGTGGTGGCAATATGGGGCTTGTAAATATGGCCATGTTTCTTGCATTTCGTTGTTCATCTGTGAGCTGGAGTTTGTTCCTCAAGTATGTCGGGTAGGCTATTTAGAATCATTTAAGGAGTTCTGAAAGTAATCTTGGCTGGAAACAGCCAGGAAAGGTGATTCTCCTGGCAGCGCGAGGCCGCTGTCGTCGAAGCTGCACTCCACTGTCTTCCTAGCCCTGCCCCTGTAGGAGGGGCTCTCTGCTAAGAGCAAACAACAAGACTGCTGCAGCCAAGAAAGGTGATACTTCCGCCAGCGCGAGGCTGCTCTAGTCGTGGCTGCACTCCACTGTCTTCCTGGCCTGGTCCCGGTAGGAGTGGCTCACCAGCAAGAACAAACAACTAAACTGCCAGGGAGACGGTAGAGTGAAGCCTCGACTAGATCGGCCTCTAGCTGGGGGGAGCATCAATCTTCCTGGCTGTTCCCGACTCGGAGCCCAATTCCGATGTGGGCAGGAAGGGCTCCGGCCCTCGGTCGTAGACCTCCTGCCCGCATAGTGCACTGCTGTTTGGATTCCTCTCTGACCAAGCCCTTCCGATGGGCTCGGTTGGAAGGGAATCTGACTCGGTTTTCTAGATGGCTTCTGATGGGCTCAGAGAGCCCATCCACTATCCAGAAACCCTTCAGTACTCCCCCGGCCAGCTCTTTCCGGCTGAGGGAGTACGATGGCCGTTTCCCACTGCCTTTCGGTGCCAATCTTTCCGACACAGCTAGGCAGTGGGAAACTGTCTTTGGGGGCCCCCAGCAGGGCCCCCTTGGGTGCGAGGCCCCCATATGGCCTCCAAATGGCAGCACTGGGAGCACCCTTAGGGTGCCTGCCACGGGGTGCAGGGATGAACTGCACCTCTGCACTTAACAATGCGGAATGCATGCTCCCATTGTTAAGTATAGGATTGCAACCGAACAGGGTTCAGTCGCTTCCTGCTTACAGGTCTGGAACCACCGACAAGAGGTCGTACGGTTCCAGTTCCTGACCGATGTCGGCCGGACTCTGGTCCGTCTGACATCGAAATCGGCCCCTCAGAGTCTTCCTGTCCCGGCTGTGTCTGTGCTCAGAAATTGGGAAGCAAGTGAGTCCTGAGAGGCACGGAGAGACTGCGGAGGTCAGGGCGGGTTCTACCTGGCCGTGAGACCTGCAATGAGAGGGAGGGAGTAGCTCTGACTGTGGGACCTATCTGGCTCTCTGTGCCTCAGTTTCCTAAATGATTTTTCCTGCTCCTGAACATGTCACCCTCACAATAGTCTGTACACAACTTTATAACCCACTGAAAGTAACTTCCTCCTTGACAAACACCCTTTCCAAACCCTCCGTAACTGCCCTGCTGTACTTGTCCTTTGAAAACTTCTGTGGGGTGGACAGCGGGCACCAGTAAACTCCACCACATGGCGGAGTCTGAGTTTTTTGCTGATCTCTGCGCTCCAAGTAGAGCACAGAGTTCGCAAAACTCTGTGAACCCCGCCCACGGAGCAGAGTTTACCGCCCACCCTAATATAGACACACATCAACTTGGCTAGTTTCTCTTGAAAGATTTTCTAATGTTTAATAATGGTGGGATATGGGACTTAAGGATACAGCAGAATATTATTGGCATATTGCTGTAATGCTGGAGCATTGAGACAAGATGTTCCATACATAAGCAGAATATATAGGGTAAGAGAATGATGCCTTGAAGAATGCCAAATCTTACTGGGAATGTAGCTAATTCAAAAGATTCTAATATTTTGTACTGGAATTTTGAAGAAAGAAATATGTGAAAGCATTTTAAAAAGTCATTTTATTCCCTTTTTTGCATCCAGTATATAAAGCAGTGGGTGGCAATCTATGGTAAAACATTTTTTTGAAAGGTCGACAAGTACCAACAAACAGGCATCTCTTTCGTCTAATATTTTCATGGCCACATTTATTGGGGACTGCAAGCCCCAGAATCATCTGCAACAGGAGTTGCCAACATTGAGTAGTGAGAGCAGCCCCCATAGCGCTTCAAAGCACTGAATGATACTCCCTCTGTGTGGGATAGCCACAGCTTGCTTCAGGCAGCACTATTGTTGGCGACTGCAAGCCCCAGAATCACCTGCGCCAGGAGGTGCCAACATTAGGAAGGGTGAGGAGCCACCTTAGCACTTTAAAGCACATTGACACTCCCACTCTGCAGGATAGCCACTGCTTGCTCCAAGTGGAACTTTTCTTGGGGACTGCAAGCCCCAGAATCATCTGCGCCAGGAGACACCAAGATTGGGAAGGCAAACGCGCAGATGATGCTCCTACTGTACGTGATAGCTGCAGCTTGTTCCAGGTGGCAATATTGTATGTGACTTTTCCAACCCTGAGGCGGTATTTGAGCACTTAAGTAATGCCATAGAGTACTTAGTTGAGAACCACCGTAACCCGGTACAAATCATCTGGCCAGGAGATTTTAATTCAAAAGCATGCCCAAGACGAGAAACAAACGTGGGTTTGGAGGCCATGTGGGAGGTCCCTATCACCCACTTTAATCACAAGCCCCATGGAAATGCTCTTAATAGCTTATTGACCACATGGCAACTCGAGCTTTGCGACAAAACCAGTCCAGATACGGGGCACCCAGTCTTTACTTTTCAAAGCACAGAAATTTCCTCCACGATTGATTATATAATTTCCTCAGATTCTCTAAGTGCTAGCATCACAAAAATAAAGACTACATTTACAGAATTTAGTGATCATGCCATGCTATCATGCTATCAAGTGCATTATTTTGGAATGTATATAGGAAAAGCAGTGGCACTGTGGCGCCTAAGCCGATTCTAGGCAGGAAAAAGGGCTTTGTATTAAAATGGGATAAAATAGATGGACCAAACTCCTAATAAATCTCATAATGTCTAACTATTAGGAGATCCTACTGTGTTTAGACCCACAGCTAAACAACACACAGGTGATCGATGCATTTGGTAATATTTTAATTAACATTAAATTACAGTTAACACGTCCGATACCTGTAGGAGACACTCCACAGTATAACTGGTTCGATGAGGACTGTGCGCTAGCCTCACCGAACGTACGGAAAGCCTTAAAAACCTGCCCTAGAAATAAAATTAACATTCACACTCTGAGGTACCTCAATAAACTGGCAAGGGAAAATAGTGAGAGGCAGCTTAAATACGAGGCGTGGGAAAATTTAAAGCGAGCATCTTCCCTCCACGATAGCAAAGCTTTTTGTTAGGTGATCAATTAGCCCTTTTTGACAGATAATGGCAGCCCTTTGCTAGATGTTCACATTGACGAGGACTCCTGGACAAGGTACTTCCAGGATATTTTCCAAAAAACAGCAGAATCACACTTATTAGAAGTCTGCCCTTATATTAAGGATAAAACCCACCTCTCCTTTGATCTAGAGTAAATGGAGCTCTTCTTGTCTCAGTCACCAACTCTGAAAGCAGCTTGGCCAGATGGGGTTCCCGTGAATATTTTTCTTACAAACAAATCGCTCTGTCCCCCTTGCTGACGGTGTTTTTTAATTCAATAGTTAAGTGAGGACCCCTACCTTCTTGGAAACAATCTCTGATCATCCCAATAAAGAAAACAGTGGATGCCTCTAACCTAGCCAGTTATCGTCCCATTTCATTACTTGACAGCACAGCTAAACTAATGGGAAGGCTCCTCCTAAACAAACTCGAATCCTGGGTAGCGGAAAAGAAGATTCTTGCTGAAGTACAGTACGGGTTCAGGCAGGGTAGGGGTACCATTGATCAGTGCCTTAACCTAACACTAATAGCGGGAAAGTACTCTTTCATTAAAAAAGGCCAGTTATATATGGCCTTCATGGACTTGTCCAAAGCCTTTGATTGTGTGGTACACAGCAAAATGTGGAACATCATGATGGAAATGGGAGTGGAGGGTGTAAAGTTGTTGCATGCACTGTGTGGTTGCAGGTTACCCCAAGGACGTGCAGGAGTCTTGCCAGATGTGTTTAAATACCTTTATTAAACAATTAGGCTTCTATCACCGAGAGAGCGCCGGGCAACACGCTCCGAACGCTTCACTCGCACCGCGCTAACTCGCGCATGCGCAGTAGCGTCCAATATGGCCGCTATTCGCATTACTGCCCCTGACGTAGTGCGCGTCAACTAGACCGCGACACTACATATCTCCCCCTTTTATACCATCCAACACAATGTACCCCGACCGGTTGGTCAGTCCATTTCGTAGTCTCTAAACTTGGATGGTCTCACCACTGCTCGCCCAACCCGGGTGTGTCTTACCGGGGTGGTGTGTCCCTCTTGGCCTCCTTCTGCGACAGGGCCTCCTCTCCTTCCTTCCAGAGTGCCCTGGCCCTCTCTCTCTCCATTCTCACCGTCTTCCCGGGTCCTGTCCTCCATGGCCCATCCTTCCGGTATGTCTCTCTCTCCGTTCTGTTCTTCCCCCATGTTCTCTCCACACTCTCCTTTAGAGGCTCCTGCTTCCCTTGTCGCCCCTTCTGTTGGTGTTTCCCCTTCCGTGTCCTTCCGGGGCCATTGTAAGATTTTGTTGCACTTGGCCATGCGATCGTGGGACCACACGTTTCCATCACTGAGCAACGCTGCTCGGTCGTACACTTCTTCCACTCTTAGGGGTGGGGAGTACTTGCTTTCTCCCTTTCGCTTTAGAACTGCCAGCTTCACTCTGACCCACTCCCCTTTTTCCAATACTGTCTCCTTCACCTTCCTGTTGCGGTTGTAGTGTTCTGTGTAAATGCGTTGTGCTTTCTCCAGGTTGTGTTGTACCACCGCTGGAGACCACTTGCTGGTGATTGTCTTCTCTTGCCAAGCAACATTGTCTCTGGTGAAGGGTTGCCTTCCTCGTAGGATTTGGAAGGGGCTGTACCCCGTACCGGTGGGGGTGATGCGATATGCCCAGATTGTACTTTGTACTTCTTTTTCCCAGTCTTTGCCCCTCGTGATGGCAGCCTGTATGGAGCCCATGAGCACCCTGTTGAACCTTTCTACTTGTCCGTTAATGGCCGGATGATATATCGACGTGTGTCTGAGTAGAATGCCGTTCCTTTCTGCGAATTTGGCTCATTTGTCCGAGGTGAATTGGGGACCATTGTCACTGATGATGGTTCTGGGAATGCCTTCCCTGAGGAATATTGCCTTGAAGAAGCGCAGTATTGCGTCAGTGTCCATGACCTCTTGGATGTGTACCTCTGGCCACTTTGAGTACTTGTCTACTAACACGCATAGGTATTTGGGTATCCCCTGATCATCCAGTATAGGTCCTAAGATGTCCACCGCCACCTCTTCCCATGGGTTACTGGGATTCGTGAACTTCCCTAGAGCCGGCCTCATTGGTTTTAGTATCTTGTCCGCTCCTTGGCACTGCACACAGTCTCTTACGTGCCTCTCTACTTGCATATCCATTCCCGGCCACCAATACGTTTGTTTGGTCCTGGCTTTCGTCTTCACGATTCCCAGGTGTCCTTCGTGTATTATGGATAGCAGATCCGGTATTATGTTCTCTGGTGGTACCACTCTGTTTCCTCTGTATACGAACACCCCGTCGTTCCCGACCGACAGCTCCTCTCTAACCTCGTAGAACTGCCGGACCTTGGGCCTCTGTCGTCTCCTCTCCGGCCACCCTTGTACGATGTACTTCTTGATGTCGTCCAGATCTCCATCTGCTGCATACGCGTCTTTCCACTCCTGTCTACTAATGGCTTTTTCTGGGTCGTCCGTCAGGGCTACCATCTCGTCTTCTTCCTCAGCGCCATTGGTGGCGCTTTCCATTGCTGACGCCCTGCTGAGGTAATCTGCTATCTTGTTTCTCGAGCCCGGTATGTACTCTACGTCGTACCGATACTCCAGGAGTTTCAGCGTCATTTTCGCAATCCGGGGCGTGGCGCTGGCATGGCCGCAGGATGTCAAAACCTTCACTAGAGGTTTGTGGTCCGTTTTCTCTTGAAATCATGTGCCCCACAGGAACTGGCGGTACTTTCCCATGGCCCATACCACGGCCAGCATCTCTTTTTCGATCACACTGAACTTTTGTTCAGGTGACGTCAATGTCCTGGACGCGAAGCTGATCGTCTCCGTCCCGCCTTCTGGTCTTTCTTGCATGAGCACCGCTCCTAACCCTTTTTCACTTGCGTCCATCATCAATATGTATCTCCCCAGGGGATCGTACCCATGCAGCGGGATCGCCTGGCTGATTTCATGTTTCACCGTGTCGAACTCTTCCTGCGCCTCTTCCGTCCATGTAAACGCCGTCTTGTCCCTCGTGAGTTGTCTCATGTTGTGTGTTTTTGTGGCGAAATGGTGGAAAAACTTGCTGTAGTATTCCGCCATCCCTAGAAATGACCTCACTTCTTCCTTGGATGTGGGCGGGGGTGCATCACAGATGGCCTTCACGTTCCCTTTCTTCGGTGTTATCCCGTGTTCTCCTATCTCGTGCCCCAGGTATGTGACTGATGTCATTCCGAAATGACAATTCTCCCACTCAGCCGTCAGGCCGTTTTCCTCCAAGATCTTCAATACCGCTTCCAGCTTCTCGTTGTGGTCTTCTAGCTCCTTCCCCATCACTAGGATATCATCCTGGAAGTATTGCACTCCTTCTATACCCTTGAATAGGCGGGCCATCAGCTTTTGGAACACTGCTGCTGCAGATGCCAGTCCGAAGGGCATGCGGCAGAACTGATAGCATCCAAACGGCGTCATGAATGACGTCAGTTTCTTGCTCGTGGGATGCAGCACTACCTGGTGGTATGCCGATTGTAGGTCGATGGTGGAGAACCATTTCACACATTTCGTGCGGGCTAACATTTCCTCTATGCGTGACAATGGGAATTTTTCTACCACGATGCACTTGTTTAATTCTCGGAGATCCACACATACGCGCACCTTGCCTGACGGTTTCATGGCCACTACCAGTGGCGCCAACCACTCCGCGCTGTTGATCGGTTCGATGATTCCCCCGTCCTCCAGTCGGTGTAGTTCCTGTTGCACTGCCTCTCTCACTGCGATCGGTATGTTCCTTACTCTGTGTGCAACAGGGCTGACGTTTTCCTTGAGGACGATCTTGTGGGTAAACTTCTCAAGTTTACAGATTTTGCCGCCAAATACTTTCGGGTGTCCGCACCGCCATTTCGCTGCCGTCGACTCTTCACCGTCCAAAGTCACCAACACTTGCGTGTCTCCTCCTGGATTCAGCTGTACGCCCAACTCTCCTTGGTCCATCCACCCAAGGACTGATGGTCCCTTCTCCGCGACGTACAGTTTGCAGTGGGTGCTACGTTCTTTGAACTGGAACAGTAGCCTCCTGAATCCTACCATCGGAATGGGTTTCCCCATGTAGGTGACCGGTCGTATGTCGGGTGGTTCTAGACGTGTGCCAAGTGTGGGTTTGAACCTCTCGTTCCACACCGATCTCTGGACGATCGTGTAAGGAGACCCCGAATCCGCCACTATGGTGATTCCTACTTCCCCAATGAGCATGTCGCACTGGGGCTTGCATGCTCTCCTCCCATCGATGCCCAGTACCTGGTCTTCCACACACAGGACTTCGTTGTCTTCCTCCTGGCCGTCTTCTTCTCCTCCTATGTCTTGCGCCACGAATTTCACCGCGTGTTGTTTCCCTTTCCTTCGACACACTTTCTCATAGTGGCCGACCAGGCCGCAGAACGCACACTTGGCTCTGAAGGCGGGGCACCGTTTGTCATGCGCCGCGTGGTTCGAGCTTCCACATCTGTAGCACCTCGCCGTTTCTCCCTTTTCTTGCTTCCACGGTTGTCCCAGTTTTCCTTTCCCCTTGTATGATCCTTTGTATTCTCCAGGCGCTGTTTTTCCTCGTCCATACTGGTCCGCGTCGTCCACCTTATTCACCGTGAGTCTCGGGGCTTGGTCTCTCTTAGCTGCCTCTGCGCAGCGCTTGGTCAGTTCTGCCCTTTTCACTATGGCAATCACGTCTTTCAGCGTCGCATCTCCACTCGCCCACAGTTTATCTTGCACCGTCTTGCTTGTCGTATGCATTACGATTTGGTCCTTAATGAATTCTTCCTGTAACGCCCCATATTTACACGTTATCGCAAGTTTCCTCAGCGCCGCCACGTAGTCGTCTATCATTTCCCCCGCTTCTTGCTTCCTCTGCTGGAAATTGTAGCGGTCGATAGAGGTGCACACTGCGGGACGATAGTGGTTGTCCAAATCTTCAATGGCGTGTTTGAACACGTCGGTGTCCGCCGCCTGTCTGGTGATCGGTGTTAGGTTTTGGAATACCCGTATGCCTTCTGGTCCCATATTGTGTAAGAGTATCCTCTTCCTCCTGGCACTGGAGAACGCATCCTCGTTCTCGTCTTCTAGCGCTTCTAGGTAATTTTTGAAGTACTCCCTCCAGTCTTCCCATTTCATTTGGGGTTCTCCTGGTCGTGGAAGGAACGGGACTGGCATCGTTAATGCTGATGCCTGCGCGCTCATCTTGGGCTCCGCCTGTTTCCTCGGGCTACCTGGCGCTTCTGTCCTCTCCCCCCTTCTTCGGGTTACCAGGATCTCGTCGGAGCTGCCTGCGCCGTCTCCACCCGATTCCGCCAGGGTCTCTGCTGCCTGCCTACTGTTCGCCTTTGACGTTCCTCCACCTCGTGGCCGGCACACTTACTGCTCACGTGCCTCCCTCTGGTGTCCGTCTGCCACTGCCGCGCTCTCCCGGTGCGTTGGCGCCTGTCCTTGACCTCCCCGGTCTGCTTACCGCGTGGGATGTCGTCCCCCTGTGTCAGTCTTCCTCCTCTGTGCAGGTTGGGGGGGCCCCTTCTTCCTGGGTAACACAGGGTCCTCTCTGTCCGAGCCTCGTCGCCACTGTAAAGTTGTTGCATGCACTGTGTGGTTGCAGGTTACCCCACGGAGGTGCAGGAGTCTTGCCAGATGTGTTTAAATGCCTTTATTAAACAATTAGGCTTCTATCACCGAGAGAGCGCCGGGCAACACGCTCCGAACGCTTCACTCGCACCGCGCTAACTCACGCATGCGCAGTAGCGTCCAATATGGCCACTACTCGCATTACTGCCCTTGACGTAGTGCGCGTCAACTAGACCGCGACACTACAGAGGGGTTGATTATCAACTTCCTTAGAGAGTTATTTACTGATGCCACAGCTGTGGTCCATAACAGGAGGCACGTCAAATGCAAAACATCATTTAAAATCGAGAGGGGCATCAGACCAGGGTGTGTCCCGGCCCCGTTTTTATTTGCCCTCTATACCAACAAAATCATCAAGGCCAGGCGATAATTATCGCTCAGTGCTCTTAGTGCGAGGATAATTATCGCTGGCCAACGCTGAATTTTATCGCGGAGATAGCGTGTTATCAGCAATGCTTATCTCCAAAGCGATAAAATTCAACGTGCAAGCTGCCAACTGTGCGATTATCGCTGGAAATCCAGCGATAATCGCACAACCTTTGGCGATAGCTTGCTGATAGGGGAAGGCAGACTTAGCCATGATATCCACCTTCCATAGGATATCATGGCTAAGTCAGTTGAAAAGCAGGCGTAAGGAAAGTAGTGATAACTATGGTTAGCGCTACTTTTCTTATCGCTATGCTTGTTAGCGATTCCCTAGATAATTGGAGAAATGTCAGTTAGCGACATTTCTCCAGTTATTAAAGGAAGGAACGCCCACTTTGCATCTCATTAGAGATGCAAAGCTGGGCGTTCAGAAAACAGGCGCTAAGGCAAGAATTCACGCGAAAGCGTGACCTTGCTGATATAGCGATAAAATGATCACCGCTTTTCGGCCGAAAACGGCCGCAAAAGCGGCGAGAATGTTTTATCGCCACCTTGTAGATATGTCCCTATACGAGGCACTGATGAACAACTCGAAAGATACTCCCAAGGTACAGTTGACTGCCATTCCAATGCTTCTTTATGCGGACAATGCACTTTTATTGGCGAGGACCCTTCTGGCCCTCCAAAACCTCATTGTTTAATATTCGGCCTTCATGTCCAAACTGGACCTCCATGTTAACAAAAGTAAGACCTTCAATATGGTGAACGGTGGTGTTTAAAAGAATTTGATGAGATTCCACCTAGTTGGGGAAAAAATAGATCAAGTCCATAGTTTTAACTATTTAGGCATAGTTTTTGATTTTAAACTAAACTGGAAGGAGTTGGTACAGACTAGAGCAAATCACAGGGCCACAAGTATTGCTACAATCTCTAGATTCTCAAAGAAACTGGGCTGGAAGCCTTTACAGAAAATGATAAAAATTTACCTGGCCAGATCATCAGGAATTGCTACTTATGGGTCTGCAATCTGGGGGACAACGGACGTGGAGGCGCTCCAAGTCATAGAGGACAAAATTATCAAAAGACTACTGTCCTCCCCCCAGCATGTAACAATTTTAATGTACATAAGGAAGCATGCCTGCCCTTTATTACTGACTCTATTTAACTGGCCCCTTTATACCTGTGGTTGTCAGTGTGGAAACGAAGTACCGTTGATCTGACCCAAAAGATCTTAAAAGATGTTATGAATTTAGAGCATGTTCACAACATTCCATGGTTTGTCTGTGTTCGACAAACATTCATGTTGCTGGGGTTAGTACACTTATATGACACACCGACCCTTAGCTTACATTTTCCCAAATCAAGATTAAAAGAACTTTTTAACAAAAAAATGGCCTAAGACAGATGGGAACGATGCAGCAGGAGAATATCTGTAAAAGTGTATCAAGGGATACCTCAGTTGCCCCAAGGCCATTGCTCTCAACCCGTTTTGTAGAGAACACACAGCACCGGTACATCCTAACCATATTTTGTTTAAATTATATTCCGCTTATGTTGGGGTATCCAATTAATTTATTTTCAATCAGTCACTTACCTTTCTGTCCCTGTGACGATAAATCGACACAATTGACCTCGCACATCTCATTTTACTGCCTTTTTTACGCAAAGGAGAGAAAACAGTTTATCCTCCTGTTGTTGAAAAAATTCACCTTGCCCTCTCCAGCACTGGCTTAAACCACATTTTACCAACTAGAAACCCAGTTTGTTTGTTACGCACTAGACTCTTTCCTGCTGGCCACCATAAAAACCCGTAAGGCTGTCGGTGCGACACCAGTTCCACCTTTGGGAAACCACTACATGTGAACATCTTACTCTCTCCTTGGCCAGCAGTTTTTGTACTTAACGTTGGTTGGTGTGCTATCGCTCAGGTCGATGGGATTCAGCATCATTCTTATATAGCGTATTTTGTTACACAATTGTTTTTACTTATTTAACATTACTACAGCGCCCACAAGGCAGTGGGGACCTCTGCCACGCCCAGCACACCCGGACCAGGTGCATAAAATCACCAACGGACCGGTGGAAAGCGGGAGAGTCTTTGAAATTTGTTTGGCTGTGTCACGGATCGGGGCAGCTTGGAAAAAGCCCTTTAAAAGACCTGAGGCAACTTCTCGTGTTTCCCACTTCGCGGGAAATGCTCGTTCATTCTTGCACCGGGGCGACACTCCAGGAAAGGACTACAGCGCCCACAAGGCAGTGGGGACCTCTGCCACGCCCAGCACACCCGGACCAGGTGCATAAAATCACCATCGGACCCGCGCATAGCGGGACGCGCGCGGGACGATGCCCGGACAAAGGGCGGACAGTCTGAGACAGTCAGAGACTGAAGGAGACTGGACTGGGCCACTCCCTTTGATTGCCGGACACGGACATAGCGTTGGTGTAGGGAAGAAGAGACCCACGTAAAGTACTGTATCATTATTCCCAATTGCAGAGTGGTTGTTCTGTATTTGATAAGCATAACGCGTAGCCTGTGTGGGAGGAAGTATGGCATCAAAATCACTGAAAGGCCGGAAACTGAGTAGTAAGGGAGGGACAGGGGGGATTATAGGTCCCATAGACGCTTTTATTACAATGGCGGCCTCGGCTCTGGAAAAGGAGATCGACCAAACGGTGCGGCGTCTATCTCTTGATCCCACTCTTCAAAAAAGATCGTCTCTTGGGAATATTGCCCTCGCTGTGTCACCAACGTCTGTTCAGACTCAGAGTGCTCCCTCAAATTACATCAATATGGAGCAGTCTGTTATTTTTGACATAAGTGGGGTGGATGCTAGCCTGGTTTCTTTTATGGCTTATCCGAGTATTGTTAATGATGCTAGGAAAAGTATTGATCCAGTACTAGAACATCGAGCATCACACAAATCCCTAGAAAGTACGCCAGTGCCGGCCTTGAAGCGCAAACGCGTTGATATTGCACTGAAGGGGGGGAGCCGCAAGAGGACCAAAGTTACACCATCCGGCCATAAGGGGGGCACTCAGAGAGGTAATAAAAATACCTCTTTTCAGGAGGTGACTCATGTGCCCTCCCAAGTTAATTCTTTCCCTGACAAAATGGATGTTGCCCCCAGTAGAACTGGAGACACTGTTTATTTATTAGAAAAGTTTGAATGTTTGTTAAAATCACTAATCTCCCCAATAGTCAAACGACTTAGAAGGATAGGTTCGCAGTTAGATGCCCTTCTAAGTGTTACCCCCGCAAACTCAAATATGCCCAAAAACGTGGGGGAAGTACAACAGCCACAAAATAGTGTGTCTACTCTAGTTATTCCTACAAAAACCAGTCAGAAGCCCTTTTCTAAGGGAAAATTGGCTAAAGGGAGCAGTACACACTTTAATTCTGGGGGGGGGAAACCGAAGGTAGGCCTCCTCAGGTAGTAAGTGACACACAGACAGGCAATATAGCTGTAAATCATTGGCAGATAACCCCGAAAGGCACACAGACAATTGATAACACTCAAGTTAAAGTGGTGCCTACGGTAACAAATGGTCTGAGCAACCATAAGGGAATTGACCTCCCTGAGGAGTCTTATCCATTTGTGATTGTTTTGGCGGGGGTTCCAGAGTGGGTGAACAACAGGGCAGAGTCTTACCATGAACTAAAAAACAAGGTAATGTTTTGGTTAGGGAAAAACCGGCCATTAAGTCGAGATTTATATGGGGAAATAATAAATGTGAGACGGGTCTGCTGGGTAGGCCAAAAGGCAAAGGACATTGAGGGAGACTGCATTATAGTGAACTTTAGAAATCCACGTGTGGTTCAGTTCATTAGCGGTTTCCCAATAATGGGGGTGGAATCATGACCTTTGACCTGAGTCATTTTTACTCATGGCCCCCCAAATGGCTGGTATGGAGAATTTTCCTATGCAATTTCCTGGGAGAAATTGCGCTCAAAGGAGGCACTTTACTAGGACACTGCCCACCCCCCTATTGCACAAAGGTTATCCTCAATATAACTCTTGTCATACCTTGGGATTAGACAATCTTTTTAACGTCCCGGTTTGCAATCAGTATGATGCTCTGTCCAATTTAGGCTGTATAGATTGACTCTGGCATGGCTTAGGGAGTCGAGTTACATCCGGTTCCCTGGAGGATGGTGAGACCCAGGCCCCAAATGTTATGATGTATAATGATGACGTAAATACCCCAGTGGGGACGTTGGCAGCCTCAGACGGGTTAGTTCATCCCTTGACTACTACCGCTATGAAATTCGTAACCTGGAATATTGCGGGTTTGCGGAACTAATTGGACGATCCCATTTGGAGAGAATTCATGGGGACAGCGGATATCATTGGGTTACAAGAAACCTGGGACTTAGAAAATAATTTAAGTATAGATGGCTATTCAACCTACTTTCTGCCGGCAATAGCATCGGTTATGGGGAGGGCAAAGGGGGGATTAGTGACGTTAATTGTGGCTACTATTCCAGGGACACACACACAGATAGAAACTGGTCTCCCTTATTGTTTAGCAGTACAAATTGCTTGTGACGGGGCATGTAATATTTTAATTGTGAATTTTTATAATTCTTATGATAGATCAGGCCTGACTGACCAACTGGCCTCTCTCGATTGTTTCCTGGACAAATATAGGGAGGTAAATCAGCATCATTGTTCAATGATTCTCCTGGGCGATTTTAACATTCATGGGTGCCCAGAAAATTGCTCTTCTTTGGACCAGTTGGGACCCATAGAGCAAGGGGAAGTTCATTTTGAACATTCAGCACAGGGGGTATTTCTGGAAAAAAATTTGGCTGACCATGGTTTGATGCTCCCACAAAGGGAAGATGAGAATATACCTACCTTTAAAGGAAGAGGAAGGGGCTCAAATATAGATTATATCTTTATCAGTCTTATATTAGGGAATCATATTAAGAGCTACAGTGCGGAGTGGTCCCATTTTAGTGATCACAACCCAGTAACTCTTAGAGTTGCAGATTTTATTAGTGTCCCTGAGAAAGGTCAGAATAGGGTTGGTAAGAAAGACATTGTCCCAACGGATCAGGGCAGAAGATTAAGATGGGCTAAGGTTGTCCCTGAGGAATTTTTAATTAATCTCAGGGCTAATGTAGGTAGGGAGTTGGATACATGCAGGGATTTGGAAGCAGGGGATCAGGAGGTTTTAGATGCGTACCAAACAGTCTGCACTCAAATAGGGGCTGATCTTAATTGTCCAGGTCAAGCAAAAGACCCGGAGGGGGTCGGTTGGTTTGACCATAAATGTACGCATGCTAATCAAAAACTACGAATGGCCCTGAGGGGTAACCCAGTAGATAGGATACTCGTGGCATCCCTAAGAAAATCATATAAAAGGACCATAGAGATTAGAAAGCGCGAGATTAGGGAAACAGCCTGGGACGATCTGTCCTCCATTGATGTCCTGAAGAATAGTAATAAATTCTGGTCCGTTGTTAATAAACCCTTTTTTAATGATGTTGGCAATCATGTATTAGATTGCAACATACAGAAACAGTCATTGCTCTTGCATTTTAAATCAGTCTATGAAGTGCCAAATTTGGGTGAGGAGGGCTCACCCGCCGTCACTTTGTATCCGTACATTCTTTCGGTCACGGTGGAAGAGGTGGCAGACGCCATAGGGAAAATGACTAGCAATAAGGCCCCGGGCCCAGATGGCGTTCCCGCTGACCGCTTCAAATCAGATGTCAAGCTATGGTCCGTAGTTTTAGCTAATGTTTTTAACAGGGTCTGTAAATCTGGTATTCCAACCACTTGGTCAGAATCAGTTATTGTGCTGATATTCAAAAAAGGTAATAGAGGGGATCCTAGTAACTATCGCCCGATCTCGCTCATTGATTCTGTAGTAAAGGTCCTAGGACGGGTGGTCCTGAGTAAACTTTGCGATAAATTGGAAGAGACTAATACCCTTTCGGTTCTTCAATTTGGCTTCAGGAAGGGTCGCGGTACGATAGACCAATGCCTCAATCTCCAACTTTTAATTGGGAAGTACACAATTGCTAAAAAGGGTTCATTACACATAGCATTTATGGACCTCCCATCGGCCTTTGAACGAGTAAATAGATCAAAGTTGTGGGACATACTTTTAAAATTAGGCATTGATGAAAATATTGTGTACTTCCTGGCAGATCTTCACAGGGACCTTACCGCTACAGTTAGGTATGATCGTAACGGCAACTGTACGGGTAAGATCGGGATTGTGAGTGGGGTTAGGCAAGGCTGTATTTTAGCCCCCCTTCTTTTTACCCTTTACGTTAATGACCTTGGTGTGGCCCTAGGGAAAGTATGTAAGGACATACCGAGGACGGGCAAGTTTACCATACCAGCATTACTTTATGCAGATGATGCCGCCCTTTTGGCACGTACCATGGTAGGTTTACAGCTGCTTTTAAACTCATTTTATGATTTTATGAAAGTTTTAGATTTAAGTGTTAACTATTCCAAATCCCATGTAATGACAGTGGGACCAAAGGGCAAACAAATGAAGAATTTGTATTGTAATGGAAATGTCCTGTCTAAAGTCTCTAGATTTCCATATTTAGGGGTTATTTTTGATGATAGCTCCTCATGGCTGCCTCAAATGGCAGCCAAGCGTAATGTCTTCTCTAGGGCTATCCTGTCAGTATTAGGATTTGCGCGGAAATTAGGCGTGAAACCACTGCAGGCACTTTTAAAGGTGTATGACGCTAAATGTGTCTCTTTGGCCCTGTATGGAGCAGACTTATGGGGTTTTAAAGATGCAAAATTGTTGCAGGGTGTGGAGGACAAGTTCCTAAAAAGTATTTTATCAGTACCCCAATCCACCCCGGGGTGCATCGCCCACCAAGAATGTGGGCTGGAATACCTGGTGGATCGAATTGCAGTTGCACCACTATTAAAATGGATCACAGTGTGGTTGAATGCAGACCTAGAATTAAATCACGAGGTTTTAAGGGACTGCTTAGCACTTGAGCGATGTAACTCCATCCCGTGGCTGAACTACATTAAAAAGATGGCGGAATATTTAGGTCGTCCTGAATTGTATAGCCAGCCATCTAAAATAGTTAAGGGGGATGTGAAATGGGTAAAACATACATATAGGCTCATTACAGGACTAGAAAGAAAAGGAAAAGAATTGTCCAAACCCACTGTAAGAGCGCATCAGTTGTTAATAAATTCTGGGGAGATGGAATTGTATTTGAGAGTGGTCAACAATTCCAATCATAGATTCTTGCTGACCAGATTTAGATTAAACAAAATGCATCTTCTTATCACAGGTCATCCAGGGTGGACAAACGCGAAAGATTTAGAGATTTGTCCTTGTGATGGATTCTCCATCATGGACACCACGCACTTTTTGTTCTTTTGCACACACTTTATCCCAATAAGGAAAAAGTTGATATTACCCCTAATTAAGGATAAAGGCTTTAGACAGGTTAAACCGGCCCTTCTGTACCTGCAATTGTTGTCAAATATTTGGGAAATTTTTAATATTGCGAATTTTCTGACCATAGCTATGAGATTGAGCAAGAAGATAAATTGGAAGAGAGTAGCGTAGTGGGTTTTCTGGGTCGTTTTGCTGATCTGGTCAGATGCATTTTTTAGAATGGTTTTTATAAATGTTTGTATTTATATTCTTTCTTAAAAAAGAAAAATTATTGTAGTTTCAGGGGACCTGTTCTTGTTGTCTGTATACTTTTATGGTTTTAAAGTACTTCTTGACTGACTGAGTGAATGACTGTCTCAATAGTGTAGTTATGAGTAGCTACATATGTTTTAAACTAGTATATGTGACTATTGGTGTATAGAAGTGAGTATATGTGAGAGTGAGAGATTGGAAGAGTTCCTGTATGAATAAGTATGTGTTTCTATAAGTGATTGTTTAAAAGACTAAGTATGTGTAAGTTTCTGTAGAAGTAAGTGTGGTGGTGTGTGTATAACTGTATATGCAAGTAAATGGATGTTTGATTGTTTATTAGCCTGAGTGACTATGTGTGTGAGTAACTCTATGGATGACTGGCGTTGTGTAACAGGATGTATAGGTGTATGAGTACATATGATGAGTGAGTACATGTATGAGTGACTGTATAGGACTGTTGGTGAATGAGTGGATGTGTATGTCGATCTGAAAATTATTGAATAGTTTGTTGTAACTGGTACTGGAAAATTTTAGTTTCTATTTTTGAATGTGTGTATCAAAGGTAATATTAGGGGGAGAGGAGGTCTGCCACTCTATCACAAGGATGATGTCATCAGTGAGGTCATCAGTGATGTCATTTGATATGTCATCAGTGATGTCATGAGTGATGTCACTAACCATGTCATGAGTGATGTCATATGTGACGTCATCAGCAGTGCATTGCGGGCACGCGAGTTATAGTTAGCTGAACTAACTATAACGGGGGAATTTCAATGGTTTTGTACGAGTGAAAAGTCCAGCTAACTATAACTGAAACCTATGTTTTTTTCAGTGAATTTCTAAGGTTTTTTAAATGCTAATTCCTAACTATAACGTGCCTGAAACCTATGGTTTTTTCAGTGAATTTCAAAGGTTTTTTAAATGCTAATTTCTAACTATGCCTACAGAGATAGGACATGTGAAGAAAGAAGAAAAAACGCACAGAAAGAAAGAAAAGAAATGCAGAAAGAAGCAACAGAAGTCCTCAAAGACGAAGAAAAGTGCAGGAAGAAGGGTAACGTGCAGAAAGAACAAACAGAAGAGCAGAAAGAAGCCTTGTTGCAAAATCATCCTGTACCCTCAACTTTTTCAGACGGATACTGGTGGTAACTGAGTCTGACTAACCAGTCCTAGAGCCAGTGCTATGTTGAAAGACACTCAGAATACAGTGGAAACACCTACATACACTAGGGAACACTATGCGTTGGGGTCCCCCTGTGATTAGCATGACCTCCTCTATAAGCCCCTAGTATATAATAGGGCAGGGGATTAAAACTACCTCTTAAAACGTGCCACAGGGCGTGTTTGCACACATCACCTCAGGCCCCGTGCCCTCCCTTCCCCACTGTGTAAACACGCCCTGTGGCCGTTTTAAGTTGGGAGATTAAGTCCCCTTGAATCCTGTGGGTCCCTAGGGTCCAACTAGACCACTAGCGCCACAGAGCTGCGTTGCAGAGAGGTGTAAAAAGTAGCACGGCCTGGACCACCTCTCTGCACGCAGCGCAGTGGCGCTTACTGGAAGCACCTGGTGGGCTAGTTAGCCCCCAGGGGCCCTCAGGATTGAAGGGGAATTATTTCCGAAACTTAAAACGTGCCATAGGGCGTGTTTGCACACGTCACCTCAGGCCCCGTCCCCTCCCTTCCCCACTGTGTAAACACGCCTTTTTTTTTTTTATTCTTTAGGATGGGGCTGCGTTGTCCCCCTCCTCAGGCCACTTATGGCCCCGGGGACCCCATCCCCCGGGGCCAGCCTTTGTTTTTTATTATTTTAAAAAAATATATATTTATAGAAACACCTAGGATATGCTGGACAAACCGTATGTACCTATCACCATGACGATTTGCGTTATTCATTAAAAGGCGACTATGCATACAATGAATCCACGTGGAATGTATTTACACCGCTAGTGAAGCTCTGACGTGTCTGACGCCCTACCGTGCCTAATCCCGGCGCCCCCGCCGGTGGGTACTCTCCAAGTAGACACCCTTGTCGTTTATTTATACAAACATGGGTAGCTATTGACGGGCACATTTAATACACACGCACACCAAGCCATTCAAAGGGGATTCGACAAAAATTCGACCAAACTATGCAAGAAACCCCCCTCACGGTTAATAAAACACACATCCACCGCCAGATGTGTAATACTTTTTATTTTACTCTCTGGAAAGGAGACGAACCTCACTTGAGAGTCACAGCGTGCTCCTGGCTGAGCCCAATGCTGTGTTACACCCACCAGTGCCCGCCGAGTGCCACACACCTCTGTGTTGTATTCCACCAGCTAGTGCGTATTCTATGACACTCTTTAGCCCATGTGCACTGTAACACCACCCGTGAATATGTCATGCCACACTTGCCTTCGCACGGGTTATATTGCCCCATCTAACTTGCCTTCCTCGATGCCTATGTTATAACGCACAATAACAAAAAACAAAAAACAATGTCTCAACTAGAAAATTATGCAGAGGAACCATTAAACAAAAGAATTATTCATAACAACCAAGGAGGGACAAGGGAGACCAAAGGGAAATGAAAATGGTCATTTGTAATTAGAAGCACAGCAAGTATGTCCAATTTACAGTAACCATAACAATCATATGTGCACTGATAGTAAAGTGAAAAAGTGAACGGCGCAGTGACATAAGTGTTAAAATAACAACGTAGTACGGCGAAAAAACAGTTAGATCATAAGGGTCAAACGAGAGTATTCACACAAATTTTGCAGTTACAAAAAAATTATTCCAATCATATTTGGCCCTTCAAAGAGCCGCAATTAACGTTGTCAGGTCGACGGCGTTTCAACCTCCTTTCGTTGAGGTCATCATCAGGACTATGGTTACGAAGGTTTAAAATATACCTCTGTACTAGAAAAATGCCGGAATTGAATTCTTATGTAACAGGGTCGTGACAGGATACTGAATAGCGTTGAAAACGTTGGGAATCGAAGGTAAGGGCTAAAGAAATAGTCAAAGGTGCATCGAAGGCATCCAGGAGCAATAGCGATTTCTCAAAAGGTGACAAAATCGGAGGTAAGGACTAAGTAATTAGTCAAGGTGCATCAAAGGCATCCAGGGATAATAGGGTCTTGAAAGTTATCACACAGTCAAAAAGGTGCAACTCTAAAGGAAGGAAGTCAGTCCATCTACTTCAAACTGTAACGCCACCCCGTGAATATGTCATGCCACACTTGCCTTCCCACAGGTTATATTGCCCCATCTAACGTGCCTTCCTCGATGCCTATGTTATAACGCACAGCGCTATGCCATACATATTACAATCTGGGATCCATATCTTTGTCACAGTGCATACGCAACGTTACACTAGAGACTAGTTAGGTTACACAACACTGCCCTGTGCATATTACACTCCAAGGTGCATATCGCATAGCACGCGCTAGTGCCTGTGCTATCTCGCGCTCTCCAATGAATCTGTCATTGTGCACAATGTATTGCATATTATATTTCACGCCCCGGTTCATCTTGTATCACACTTTTTGGTGCATAGTTTATACCATATACTATATCTAGTTTTCATTTTCAATCGTGCTCTCAGGACTATGTTCTATATAACACTGCGTCCACCTACCCTTTTCATGGGCATTACATTTTGCGATGGGGGGTGGAGGGTCATGGGGGGTTTCTGCCAAGTGAGCCCCGAGTCACAGTCACAAACGTCCTCTACTTCCTGAATAAAAGTAAGATTATGCTGCATGCTTGTTCATATTTTAAGTAGTTCGCACAGACACACATTTTAAAAACAATAAAGTTCCTAATACCCACCTTCTCTGAACAGTTAGCTTGCTGCCCCATCCACCTCCTCCCTATCCTCTGTTGTCTGAATCCATGGACTAGCCTCCTCCCTCCTGCCATGCATGGTCTGATGTGCTGCCACTGCCCTCCATTTAGCATAATGTACCAGTCCACTCCTCCTGCCCTCCATTGCCCAATTCTATAGCCCATCATTGACCTCCTGCTTAGCCTCTGTGCTTAGCTTGCTGCCCCTATTCTCCTTCCGCCTGCCCTCCGATGTCTTTGTGCATGCCCCTGCTCCATCCTTTTTGCCCACCATGTTCCATGGACCTGCCACTCCTATCTACTCTGAGTGTTCTGTTGAGCTGCCACTCCCCTCCCACCTGCCTAGCATTGTCAGATGACTGTAACCTGTCCCTGCCACCTCCACCCTGCCTGTCCACATGCCATGCCCCTATCCCCTTCCTCCTGTCCTCCATGGTCCATTTTACTGCCACACCCTTCTGCCCTCCCTGGTCTGTTGTGCTGCAACTGCTCCTCCTGCCTGCCCCACGCGGTCTGTTGTGAGGCCCCTTCCCCTGATCTCTCTTGTCTGTGTCCAGGTCCTGACCCTCCCTTCTATCCTCCATGGTCCTTGGTGCATGCCCCTTCACCCTCCTTCTTGCCCATCATAGCCATTGGGCTGCCACTAACCCTCCCGCTTGCCATGCATGGTCTTCTGTGCTGCCATGGCCCCTCCCACCTTCCCTGTGTGGTCAGCTAGCTGCCCCTGACCCCCTCCCACCTTCCCTCCATGGTCTGTGTGTATGCCATCATAGTCTCACTGTTGCTCTCCATGGTGTGTCTTGTTTCTATTGCCCATCCTGCCTGACCTCCATGGTCATCTTGCTGCTCCTGCCCTGCCCCCTTGCCCTCAGCCCTCTGTTTCCATGTGAAGACCCCTATTCCCTCCCTCCTGGCTTGTCGGTTCCATTGTAATGCCCCTGATCTGTCCCTCCTGCCCTTTATGGTCTGTTATGCTGCAGCTTTCTCTCCTGTCTGTTCATTATGGTCAGCTAGCTACCATTGCCTCTTTCCCCTCTGTTCTCTGTTGTCCATGTGCACGGTCCTGTCCCCTCCCTATTTCTTTCTATGGATTGTTGTGCTGCACTCCCGTCCCGCCCTGTGTGGTGTATTGTGCTGCTGCAAACACTGATGCCTGCCCTGTAGGGTCAGTTTGGTACACCTCTCCATGTCCCTCCTGTCCTCTGTTATCTGAGTCCATGTCCCTACCCCAATTCCTCCTGCCTACCATGATCCAATGTACCATGCTTGCGAACATTTTGAACTTGGTAAGAAGGAGATTTTGAAAAAAAAACTGGGGTATTGATTTTCCCCTTTGAGTTACATTGAAAAAGAGGAGATTGTAGACAGGAGACAGATCAAATAAAGCCCATTTGAGCTTAAAAACATTGGACGTTTCCTGGCTGAAACGGGTCTGTTAGCATGTATGGTTGTACTACCACTGCCTCTTCCTTCTGCCCACAATGGTCTATTATATTGCCACAGCCTCTCTTGCCAGTCCTGTAATGTTGGTTTGTTGCCTCTGTCCCCCTTTCCACTGCCCTCCATAGTCTGTTGTGCTGCTACTGCCCTTCCTGCCTGCCCAGTGTGGTCAAATTGTTGCCTCTGCACTCTCCTACCTGCCTTCAATTTTCAGAGTCAGTGCCCCTGGCCTCTGCCTCTCAACAGTATCCCAATGAACAACTAGATTGCTAACATTCTATATTTATTACAAAAGTGTGGAACGCCTGACGTCATCTTGATATAATCAAAACAGTAATACCTAGAGCATTTCCTTTAGAAATTACATATATGAGAGGGTCTTATTTGCATCAAAATTATGGTTAGTGCTCTAAAAAACTAAAATGAGGACATATTTGAGTTTTCAAATAGCGACAAAGAACTTTTAAATAATTTGTAATCTTTATGTTTTTTATCCAGTTGACCACTTGATTAAATGTTGCACTTAGGGGAGAGGATGTGGTGTTACTTACAGAGCTGCAGACTTTGCAACTGGGGAACCAGGTTGGAGTTTCTGCTTCAGCTCAACATTCTGTGATTATGGTCAAATCACTTAATCTCCCCATGTCTACAACCAAAATGAATTTGATCTTGTGTGATGTAACCAATGCTCATGTAAAGCACTCCAATACCTGACAAGTCTGCACTATATAAAACTGCAAATACACAAAAAATAAGTGTTTTGCACACTTCTGTCATTGGGTTACATGTGGGCTACATCTGGGTGATATTTGTGCTGCATTTGGGCTCTTTTGTCTCTGGTGGCCATCTTGGGAGATTTATTTGTTATGAAGTTTCCTAATTCCCTCATTTACTGCAGTCTCCTCAGTAGGAAATGCTTTCAGTTTTTTACTTTGATTCCATCAAGAAGGTATTCAGATATGTCACACTTTGGCATAAATTCTGAATGTTAGCACTCTAGTTGCTCATTAGATCACTGTAGTAAAGCTACTGCTCACCACGGAAGTCTGCTGCTGGTATTAAAAGTGCATGTTTCAGTCTGCATATCAGAATTTTTTAATGAAATAGAAGAGGATTTGAGAAGTCACTCAAAATGTGCCCTAATTTTTGTTTCTTCAGCACTAATCATAATTTCTATGGCAAAATGAACCCCCTCATTGTGTTCCTTTTTAAATTAAATGTTTTAAGTGTTACCAGTTTATTCCAATCAAGATGGCTTCAGGTGTGCCATACTGTTGTCATAAGTAAGACAGTAAGCACTCTAGTTGTTCTTAAGAACACGCTGGGACATTCTGTCATTGGGCTATACTTGGGCTACATCTGGGTGATATTTGGGCTACATTTGGGCTCTTTTGTCTCTGTCTTGGCCTATAGTGAAAACTGATTTGACTATGTCACAGCTAGTGCCAAATTTACCGCAGATCACATTCAGACGAGCACCCTCTATGAGGGATGCACTAGTGAGGACCAGCCCGAGGTTGTTACCACCAATACCTGGTTGTCTAATCGGAAAGGTTTTTTCAAATGCAACTCATGCAGAGCTTGCAAGTTTGGCATCAACACTTTTGAATTCACTAATGCTTTTGAACAAACTCCCACTAGCATTAAGGGATTCTTTACGTGTAAAACTGACCATGCAGTATATATACCTGAATGTTCTTGTAAACTAAAGTATATTGGCAGCTCTAAACTGCAGGTATCGGCACGTATTCTACAACATCTTCGTTAACTCCGATCCCAGTTACCCTGTAGCACGCCATTTCAAATTAGTTCATTGCAATAATTTGAATGAGTTGAACTATTTTGTGATTGATGCGGTACCCAAACTACCTAGGGGAGGTAACAGGGAAAAACGACTTAGACAACTAGGATCCCATTACATACTGCTACTTGACACCAAAATGCCCACCGCCTTAATACAGGGGAGGACTTGCATACTCTTCTATGATAGTGTGAGCGTTCTCTATTAACAGTCTCTGTGACCTGATTGATGCAATCATTTTTACTGTCTTGTTTTTACTGTCTTATTTGCATTTGATATATTGGATTGTATTGTAAGCATTCATTTAGTCGTTCTTTAAGCCGGTCCGTGCTTTGGTTTTAACCTAGTTTTAACATTTTGGTTGTGATTGGGCTTTTACTGAGGTGGCGTTCCTGGATTTTTAGACGATTTTATGGGTGTTGCAATATTTATTTTCTTATTACATCAGTGTTATCTACTTTTGCTCTTTTTGATCTCATCACTTTACTCGATGTTGAAGTCTAATTCCATTCCTCAGATTACTCTTTTTGCTGCTATTTGCTTGCTATTTTGCACGTTTTGCTGATCATGCACAGGTGCACTTGCACTTTATTTCACGAACTGTTGGTTTTAATCTTGTGGTGCACTAGTAACTTCCTGAGGATGTTTTTAATATTCATAGCGTTTTTAGCCTTATTTATCCCAATATTTATTGCACTTGCACCTTATTGGGTACTAGCATATTCCCATCTCCCATTTACCATTATTGAATGAGATATTTTATGCATAACTAGCTATTTACTGACTATGGGCCATATGTAGGTAGAACGTGTTTTGCGATTCTCTAATTGCAATTTTTAGGGACTCGCAATTAGAGAATTGCAAAACGGAATGTAGGTAGGATTAGCAAATAATTTTGCGAATCCTACATATTCCTTAATTGCGAATTGCAAATTGCAATTCGCAATTAAGGAATACCTCCCCATTCATTCCTATGGGCCTAGAGGCCCATAAGAATGAATGGGAAGACATTCTCAATTTGCGATTCTCAATTAGAGAATCGCAAATTGAGAATGCAATTTCAAGTGTGCCAGGGTGTTAAAAGGACACCCTGTTGCACCCCTGAAATGAGCATGGGTGCACATGTGGCACACATACATGCCCTAAGGACATGTGTGTGCACCACATGCCACTTTGAAAAATGCAAAAATATGCATTTGTGAAAGAAATCGCAAATTACCACCAACCTGTAGTTGGTGGTAAAAATTAAAAATAAATACATAACTTAGCATTTAAAAAAACGTACAAATTCACTGAAAAAACCATAGGTTTCACACACGTTATAGTTAGGAATTAGCATTTAAAAAACCTTGCAAATTCACTTAAAAAACCATAGGTTTCACACAAGTTATAGTTAGCTGTACATTTCACTCGTAAAAAAACCAATGAAATTCCACGTTATAGTTAGATCAGGTAACTATAACTTGCGCGACCGCAATGCACAATGTGTCATTTCAGATGTCATCATTGATGTCATGAGTGATGTCACTGACCATGTCATAAGTGATGTAATATGTGACGTCATCAGCAGTTTATTGTGGGCGCGCGAGTTATAGTTACCTGATCTAACTATAACGTGGAATTTCATTGGTTTTTTACGAGTGAAATGTACAGCTAACTATAACTTGTGTGAAACCTATGGTTTTTTAAGTGAATATATATATATATATATATGTCCATCAACAAACGTCGCAAGTCTCTCTTCCACTTTGGTGCAGTGGGCTCGAGCAAGGTCGTGAACCTCTCAGTACTCCACATGATTTTTACTCCACCCGTAAAAAATTAACTCGAACCCGGATCAATTAAGTGTGAATTTATTCAAACATGAAACAAGCACAATGCCCGACGCGTTTCGGTGCAGCCGCACCTTGGTCACGGGTCAAGGAACTGTTTGTCAAATCAGAATAAATATAGTGCACAGTTACTAAACATTAATTGAGGACTACTTATCCCAATGTTCAACATGGCATCCATTTTGTAATGGGTTTTCACAATGCAGCTGAAACTTACACATTCACATGTACTCAAATACACTGAAAGATATATCAACATGTTAATATTTGAACTGATATGTATAATTCAAAATATTTCACACAATATAATTAAATGACGAAATTTCAACCGCCATACTATTAAATAATGCCCCAGTGGGCCAATGACTGGAGTAAAAGATATCTTGTGCAATTCTGCCCCAGTGGGCCAAAATAAAAATTGATCATCAATTATATCACCACTTATGGCATATTCTAACTCCTGTCAAAGTTCATGTATTATTTCATATGCATTCTTGCAGTTAACATTCAATATAACACACAGTAGTTTCAGCAGATTCTGCTGCCATATCTTCGACCTGAACAGCTGATAATTCAGTCTCCTACAAAAAATTTAAATAGTGCCATCAATACATCAAAATATAAATTTTAAAAGACAAACATGGCTTACGAAATGTCAAACTATTTATACAACGGAACAGATCTGGTTCAATAATCTGATAAAGCATATTAACCCAAATGCACCCACATCTCCTCATCCTTTTTCAATCCCTTCGGGTGTACTGTATCATACTTTATAATTAATTTTGATTTCAAACATCTAAGTTCTCTCACTCGATTCCCTCCTCTTTCTGATTTTGGGATTCTGTCTAAAGTACAGAAGAGTAAGAGACTAATGTTCTTATTATGAACTTCTTTAAAATGTCTGGCGACGGGATATTGTCTATCCTCATCGACAATTGCCCTTGTGTGTTCTAACACACGTTTTTTGACTTGATGAATAGTACTCCCTATTTATATTAATGAACAGGGGCAACTAAGTGCATAAACACAATAGTCGGATATACAAGTGAGATTTTTCGTTATAACAAATGGTTTTTGATCTTTAGACAATACAATGTTTTTGCACTTCAAACTGTTCCTACAGGCTTTGCATGATTTACATGGAAAAAAGACTTGTACTGGATTCAAAACTTCATCATTCAGTAGCATGTTGCTACACAAGATATCTATCAATGCACTACATTTCCTGTATGTTATTTTCGGTTAACCACCCACAAATTTTCTCAATGTGGTATCAGTATTCAAAACATGCCAGTACTTCTTTAAACAATTTCTAATTTCCCACGACTGATTGTTGTACAATGTTATATACCTTAGGTATTCCTCCTCACTCGCATCTGCGATTTTACTTTTTAGGGGCCGATTCCGATCCGGGTCGGAAGGGCACCGAACGTGATCCGGAGAGAAAAACTACAAGCCGTACGCGTGTTTTCCACCCGACTTGTACAGCTGTACAAGCGAGCAAGTACGATGCGAGCTAAGTGAAATTCACTGACCGAGTCGTTTCCTGGTCCGAACCGCTCCGTACGTCTCGGCCGTAAGCTAACCGTGGCGTAAAATGGATGCGATTTACGACCGAGCCAGTACGATGCACGCGTCGAACAGCCAGTGCGAGCCGGAGTGTCCGGCTCGCAAAACGTCTGTGAAGTTGCCTTTGGGGGTCCTCATCGGACCCCCTGTCATCCGCAGCCCTACGACTCGGACACACAGGCATGTACGGTGTGGATGACACCGACATGTACCCACTGTAGGGGGCGCCCTTGTGCGAGACGTACCCATTCAGTCAATGGGAGCCCATGTACACGTCGTACGACCGACTTCAATTGACTTCTATGGGAGTCCAACCGAACCAAGTCCGGCAGCATACGGCCGCATCGTACTCGCTCGGTCGGACTGCAGGACTCCGACTCGGTCAGAAAACACTCCGGATCCGGCTCGGTCGGAGAGCTTTCTGACCCGGATCGGAATCGGCACCTTAATGTTGCTGCTCTGTCAATGGTCATTACTTTAGCACATGCCTGATTAACAATTTTCAATGAGTAGCCTCTTTCTAAAAATCTACTTTTCATGTTCTGCAACTCGCATTGGAATAACTGTTCAGAGCTACAATTTCCTTTTGCTCGCAAGAGCTCCCCATAGGGTATGCTACTGATCAGATTTTTGGGATGGCAACTTTTTGCTTGAAGCAAACAGTTTCCAGCAGTCGATTTTCAGAACTATCTGCTGGTTAATATACATCCATTAAGTAGTTGTTTTAGGTCAGTTATGCGTTTTAACTGGATTAAAAAAACTACTTGGCGGGGAGAACGAAAGGAGCAACACAGTGTTTGATATATATATATATATATATTATCTTCTGGCGGTCGCCAGTAGATAGTTATAGTTAGGACCGAGTTCCCATAGGAAATCTGAAAATTCTATTTTGAATAACTTTGGCGCCGGTTGACGAATCCTCGCGAAATTTTCAAAACTAATGGGGCGCTCCGCTCAGCTCCTACCCTGAAAGTCTCAGGGTGATTTGTCAAGCGGGGGCTGAGAAAAAAGGGGGGTCCCAAAACACATTTTCCCCATGCATTTTCCCATAGGACCTTTAGTCGAAGGTACTGCTCGAACGGCTGAACAGAATTACTTGAAATTTGGCAAAGAGGTAGTCCTCAGGTCAGGCATGTGCCTTTTGCATATATGGTGTTAATCTGTTCAGTAGTTCCTGAGAAAATTGCAGTTAAAAGTACATAAATATCTATAAGCACGCATCGTGCACGCACCGTGCGCGCACGGTGCGCGCACGATAACGTGCGCAAGCGTAATTCTGATTGGTGGTTAGATGTCAGTCAACATTCGAATCGGTCGAAATCAGGAAGTGTCGGCCCCCATTTTGTGAGTGACAGTGAAAAAGAAAGGTGGAGAACGTGAAAAGGGGGCAGGGTAGAGAGTTTCTGACCCCCTAGCCTTTGTCAGGGGTCCCTGAAGGACCCCGAAGGGTGAAAAAAACATTTTATTTTGTTTTCAAAAATTCGCGGGGTGCGCGCACCGTGCACGCACGGTGAAAAACCCTAATAAAATGTTTTTAAAAATTAAACGAGCCATTACATATTACAGGATACAGTCAATCTATAACTATATACATAGGTAGTTTATTGTAAAATAAATATATAAAAAATATAATAATACATACATAAATTAGCATTTAAAAAACCTTACAAATTCACTTAAAAAACCATAGGTTTCACACACGTTATAGTTAGGAATTAGCATTTAAAAAACCTTGCAAATTCACTTAAAAAAACCATAGGTTTCACACATGTTATAGTTAGCTGGACATTTCACTCGTAAAAAAACATTGAAATTCCCCCGTTATAGTTAGTTCAGATAACTATAACTCGCGCGACCGCCACTCTATCACAAGGATGATGTCATCAGTGATGTTATGAGTGATGTCACTGACCATGTCATGAGTGATGTAATATGTGACGTCATCAGCAGTGGATTGCGGGCGCGCGAGTTATAGTTATCTGAACTAACTATAACGGAGGTATTTCAATGGTTTTTTACAAGTGAAATGTCCAGCTAACTATAACATGTGTGAAACCTATGGTTTTTTAAGTGAATTTGCAAGGTTTTTTAAATGCTAATTCCTAACTATAACGTGTGTGAAACCTATGGTTTTTAAAGTGAATATATATATATATATATATATATATATATATATATATATATATATATATATATATATATATATATATATATATATATATATATATATATATATATTATCTACTGGCGACTGCCAGTAGATAGTTATAGTTAGGACCGTGTTTCCATAGGAAATCCGCAACATTCTATTTGGAATAACTTTGGCGCCGGTTGACGAATCCTCGCGAAATTTTCAAAATAGGTGGGGCGCTCCGCTCTGCTCCTACCCTGATAGTTTTGGGGGGATTCGTCAAGCGGGGGCTGAAAAAAAAGGGGGGTCCCAAAACGCGTTTTCCCCATGCAATTTCCCATAGGGACCTTTAGTCCAAGGTACAGCCCGAACGGCTGAACAGAATTACTTGAAATTTGGCAAAGAGGTAGTCCTCAGGTCAGGCATGTGCCTTTTGCATATATGGTGTCAATCTGTTCAGTAGTTCCTGAGAAAATCAAAAGTAAAATCATATACATATCTGGGCGGAGCCTAACCACACATCTCATCGTGAGATCTCATTGGCTGTCAGTACTTCATCCAAGAAGTGTTGGCAGCCATCTTGGGACCAATATACATGATAGCACCTCATTAAAAAGCATTGCAGTTAATAGAAGGTTTTAAGACTTTAGTTACATTATAAATCATTTGTTGATGGTACCATACTCATTTTAGGAATTGTGGTGTGTTCTAAGGTGATTTTACCATGTGAAAAAGCCTTCTGCTGTGATATCACAAACCATGTTTGAGAGAAAACTATTTTCTCATACTTTTCCCACAGAGGCAGGGGTGGGGGAATCATATCGCCCAACGCCCGAACCATGTTGTTTATATTGACGGGCAAGAAGATTTATTGTCTATTTATGTCCGAAGGACATGTAGACATTAATCACGTTTTAATCACGTTAAAACAACAGGCTGTGGGTACTCTGGGGCTCACAGCCAATCCGAAGCTTGCAGAGAGCCTTTGGCGGCATCTGATTGGCTAGCAGCCCATGACTGGGCTCTAGCCAGTGATTGGCTGGGGGAGTGAAACGTCACTCAGCCTCTGCAAGCAGTAGTCCGTGGCCGCCACGAGGCTTGCAATAAGCATTCAGGTAAAATAAGCATTTTCTTTTATTTATATTTTTAGAAACCGTGCGTGGGTAGAGGAATTAGTACAAAAGCCTAGGCCTGGCCCGCCTCGGCGCCTCAGATGGCCACATGGGCACTAAGCCTAAACTCGGCGGATAAAAATGCACTAAGCGATTATTTTGGCATTAAATATTTGAACCAAGAGAAAAAAATATACGACATGCCATTGTAACATAAAATAATATATGTGGACTCACCATTTACATGGACACAATGTAAATATTCAGATGATGCAGATGTAATCAAATCCCCAAAATGAGATACTGCAATAACATCAACATATCGCAAACATGTTAAAGGATATATGTGAATAGAAACTACAACTCCCATAATTCCTCCTAATGGCTAATATGGGTATCACTATAAATAAAGAACATTGAAAAAGGACTCACATACCGTGAGCAAGACCGATTGTGGTTGAAACGCGTTGGTGGTGGAGTTGGTGATAACTTGCACGAAAAGAATAAAATCCGAAAGCATATAACTTCCTTGGTGTGCAGTGTTTCCTTCTTTGAGGAAATTGGTGAAAAAAAAAAAAAAATATATATATATATATATATATATATATATATATATATATATATATATATATATATATTATCTACTGGCGACCGCCAGTAGATAGTTATAGTTAGGACCGTGTTTCCATAGGAAATCCGCAACATTCTATTTGGAATAACTTTGGCGCCGGTTGACGAATCCTCGCGAAATTTTCAAAATAGGTGGGGCGCTCCGCTCTGCTCCTACCCTGATAGTTTTGGGGGGATTCGTCAAGCGGGGGCTGAAAAAAAAGGGGGGTCCAAAAACGCGTTTTCCCCATGCAATTTCCCATAGGGACCTTTAGTCCAAGGTACAGCCCGAACGGCTGAACAGAATTACTTGAAATTTGGCAAAGAGGTAGTCCTCAGGTCAGGCATGTGCCTTTTGCATATATGGTGTCAATCTGTTCAGTAGTTCCTGAGAAAATCAAAAGTAAAATCATATACATATCTGGGCGGAGCCTAACCACACATCTCATCGTGAGATCTCATTGGCTGTCAGTACTTCATCCAAGAAGTGTTGGCAGCCATCTTGGGACCAATATACATGATAGCACCTCATTAAAAAGCATTGCAGTTAATAGAAGGTTTTAAGACTTTAGTTACATTATAAATCATTTGTTGATGGTACCATACTCATTTTAGGAATTGTGGTGTGTTCTAAGGTGATTTTACCATGTGAAAAAGCCTTCTGCTGTGATATCACGAACCATGTTTGAGAGAAAACTATTTTCTCATACTTTTCCCACAGAGGCAGGGGTGGGGGAATCATATCGCCCAACGCCCGAACCATGTTGTTTATATTGACGGGCAAGAAGATTTATTGTCTATTTATGTCCAAAGGACATGTAGACATTAATCACGTTTTAATCACGTTAAAACAACAGGCTGTGGGTACTCTGGGGCTCACAGCCAATCCGAAGCTTGCAGAGAGCCTTTGGCGGCATCTGATTGGCTAGCAGCCCATGACTGGGCTCTAGCCAGTGATTGGCTGGGGGAGTGAAACGTCACTCAGCCTCTGCAAGCAGTAGTCCGTGGCCGCCACGAGGCTTGCAATAAGCATTCAGGTAAAATAAGCATTTTCTTTTATTTATATTTTTAGAAACCGTGCGTGGGTAGAGGAATTAGTACAAAAGCCTAGGCCTGGCCCGCCTCGGCGCCTCAGATGAGGACGTCAAAAAAGCGTATCGCAAGCAGGCGCGCTGCGCTACCACCGCTTCATGGGGGAAACACCCATTACAACGAATTCAGATTCACGCGCTGCCATCGCAACGCGGGTTTAACATCGCGGGTCTGGAGCCTTCATACCGCAGATGGAAACAGATCTGCAGATTAATGCTTTCAAAAGAGACATCCGTTGGTGACTTGCAATTTATAACTTAAAGTCCTAATATAGAATAGTGAACTATTAACTTTCAGCCCAGAACTGCACCCACAAATATACATTACAAAATTGATTAATGTTGCAAAGAGGGTACATTTGGCGAAAAAAACGATTCTTATTATTAAAGGAAGCTCCCAACTTTGCTGTTTCTTTTTCGACTCTGCGTTTGTGCTTCTCCACACCAAGCACTCTTAAACTACTGCCTACCAGTATGGGTGACATGTGACTCCTACACTTTCACTCCTTTGGCTTATGGGCAAAAAAACATTGTCGTACACGGCGCAGCCAGCACTAAAAGCTTTCGAAGCACCTGCTGCAGCGTTTCTTTCCGCCGGCAATTACCAGGTCTCACAGAAATGTGTAGGAAACTTGTGTGATGAATTACCATCCTGGAAAGAGATCCGTGTTTTATATAGTTGAGGTTGTGACCTCGGTGAAGTTAGTGCAGAGGGTTAATATGCCTGCTGCAAAGAACATGTACGAAGTCGATTACAGAGTGCATAGGATGGAAACAGATCTGCAGATTAATGCTTTCAAAAGAGACATCCGTTGGTGACTTGCAATTTATAACTTAAAGTCCTAATATAGAATAGTGAGCTATTAACTTTCAGCCCAGAACTGCATAAACACACCGACAAATATACATTACAACATTGATTAATGTTGCAAAGAGGGTACATTTGGCGAAAAGATCCGTGTTTTGTATAGTTGAGGTTGTGACCTCGGTGAAGTTAGTGCAGAGGGTTAATATGCCTGCTGCAAAGAACATGTACGAAGTCGATTACAGAGTGCATAGGATGGGAACAGATCTGCAGATTAATGCTTTCAAAAGAGACATCCGTTGGTGACTTGCAATTTATAACTTAAAGTCCTAATATAGAATAGTGAGCTATTAACTTTCAGCCCATAACTGCGTAAACACACCGACAAATATACATTACACAATTGATTAATGTTGCAAAGAGGGTACTTTTGGCGAAAAAACGATTCTTATTATTAAAGGAAGCCCCCAACTTTGCTGTTTCTTTTTCGACTCTGCGTTTGTGCTTCTCCACACCAAGCACTCTTAAACTACTGCCTACCAGTATGGGTGACATGTGACTCCTACACTTTCACTCCTTTGGCTTATGGGCAAAAAAACATTGTCGCACACGGCGCAGCCAGCACTAAAAGCTTTCGAAGCACCTGCTGCAACGTTTCTTTCCGCCGGCAATTACCAGGTCTCACAGAAATGTGTAGGAAACTTGTGTGATGAATTACCATCCTGGAAAGAGATCCGTGTTTTGTATAGTTGAGGTTGTGACCTCGGTGAAGTTAGTGCAGAGGGTTAATATGCCTGCTGCAAAGAACATGTACGAAGTCGATTACAGAGTGCATAGGATCGAAACAGATCTGCAGATTAATGCTTTCAAAAGAGACATCCGTTGGTGACTTGCAATTTATAACTTAAAGTCCTAATATAGAATAGTGAGCTATTAACTTTCAGCCCAGAACTGCATAAACACACCGACAAATATACATTACAAAATTGATTAATGTTGCAAAGAGGGTACATTTGGCGAAAAGATCCGTGTTTTGTATAGTTAAGGTTGTGACCTCGGTGAAGTTAGTGCAGAGGGTTAATATGCCTGCTGCAAACAACATGTACGAAGTCGATTACAGAGTGCATAGGATGGAAACAGATCTGCAGATTAATGCTTTCAAAAGAGACATCCGTTGGTGACTTGCAATTTATAACTTAAAGTCCTAATATAGAATAGTGAACTATTAACTTTCAGCCCAGAACTGCACCGACAAATATACATTACAAAATTGATTAATGTTGCAAAGAGGGTACATTTTGCGAAAAAAACGATTCTTATTATTAAAGGAAGCTCCCAACTTTGCTGTTTCTTTTTCGACTATGCGTTTGTGCTTCTCCACACCAAGCACTCTTAAACTACTGCCTACCAGTATGGGTGACATGTGACTCCTACACTTTCACTCCTTTGGCTTATGGGCAAAAAAACATTGTCGCACACGGCGCAGCCAGCACTAAAAGCTTTCGAAGCACCTGCTGCAGCGTTTCTTTCCGCCGGCAATTACCAGGTCTCACAGAAATGTGTAGGAAACTTGTGTGATGAATTACCATCCTGGAAAGAGATCCGTGTTTTGTATAGTTGAGGTTGTGACCTCGGTGAAGTTAGTGCAGAGGGTTAATATGCCTGCTGCAAAGAACATGTACGAAGTCGATTACAGAGTGCATAGGATGGAAACAGATCTGCAGATTAATGCTTTCAAAAGAGACATCCGTTGGTGACTTGCAATTTATAACTTAAAGTCCTAATATAGAATAGTGAGCTATTAACTTTCAGCCCAGAACTGCATAAACACACCGACAAATATACATTACAACATTGATTAATGTTGCAAAGAGGGTACATTTGGCGAAAAGATCCGTGTTTTGTATAGTTGAGGTTGTGACCTCGGTGAAGTTAGTGCAGAGGGTTAATATGCCTGCTGCAAAGAACATGTACGAAGTCGATTACAGAGTGCATAGGATGGGAACAGATCTGCAGATTAATGCTTTCAAAAGAGACATCCGTTGGTGACTTGCAATTTATAACTTAAAGTCCTAATATAGAATAGTGAGCTATTAACTTTCAGCCCATAACTGCGTAAACACACCGACAAATATACATTACACAATTGATTAATGTTGCAAAGAGGGTACTTTTGGCGAAAAAACGATTCTTATTATTAAAGGAAGCCCCCAACTTTGCTGTTTCTTTTTCGACTCTGCGTTTGTGCTTCTCCACACCAAGCACTCTTAAACTACTGCCTACCAGTATGGGTGACATGTGACTCCTACACTTTCACTCCTTTGGCTTATGGGCAAAAAAACATTGTCGCACACGGCGCAGCCAGCACTAAAAGCTTTCGAAGCACCTGCTGCAGCGTTTCTTTCCGCCGGCAATTACCAGGTCTCACAGAAATGTGTAGGAAACTTGTGTGATGAATTACCATCCTGGAAAGAGATCCGTGTTTTGTATAGTTGAGGTTGTGACCTCGGTGAAGTTAGTGCAGAGGGTTAATATGCCTGCTGCAAAGAACATGTACGAAGTCGATTACAGAGTGCATAGGATCGAAACAGATCTGCAGATTAATGCTTTCAAAAGAGACATCCGTTGGTGACTTGCAATTTATAACTTAAAGTCCTAATATAGAATAGTGAGCTATTAACTTTCAGCCCAGAACTGCATAAACACACCGACAAATATACATTACAAAATTGATTAATGTTGCAAAGAGGGTACATTTGGCGAAAAGATCCGTGTTTTGTATAGTTGAGGTTGTGACCTCGGTGAAGTTAGTGCAGAGGGTTAATATGCCTGCTGCAAAGAACATGTACGAAGTCGATTACAGAGTGCATAGGATGGAAACAGATCTGCAGATTAATGCTTTCAAAAGAGACATCCGTTGGTGACTTGCAATTTATAACTTAAAGTCCTAATATAGAATAGTGAGCTATTAACTTTCAGCCCATAACTGCGTAAACACACTGACAAATATACATTACACAATTGATTAATGTTGCAAAGAGGGTACTTTTGGCGAAAAAACAATTCTGATTATTAAAGGAAGCTCCCAATTTTGCTGTTTCTTTTTCGATACAACTTACCGATTCGCAAGGAACGTAGGGCTCACGTCTGGCCAGCTGCAAAAGTGAGGGGGAAATGGCAGGAGGCACGCTGGCTGACACCTTTTATATCCCACCCATACGTTTTTACAAGGGTGACGGTAAACTAGTACATTACGTATGGTTTGAAATGTACGTATTTTGTGGGAATAAATACACAGCCAAAAAAAATGGAAAAAAAGGGGAATAGAAATAAAAGAATTGCCGTCAGGGTTAAGGGGAGGGGGCGCAGGGGGGCAGGGACGCGATAATATCGCTTGACAAGTTTTCCTTTAGCATTATTATTGCACAGCATTCAATGGTTTACTGATTTTAATAAAGCAAAAATATATTAATGTTTCTCTGTCAGCCGGAGCTCTTAGGTTTGATGTGGAACGGGGGTAGGTGGGACAAGTGGATTTTACAGGACATGTAGATCTCAGTGGCATTTTGTCCCTTGGACAACTAGATTATTTGGAAAATTCCACACCCCTGCAGAGGTTTGGAAGGTGATCTACAAGCTAAACTGAGAGCATATTTTCTGTAAATTCACATTATCTTTCTCAGTCATGTAAGAATGAAGTCTGACATTCTCAGTAAAACATGTACATCCAACAAGGGCAGAGACTGTCAGTTGATTCCTTTGTGTTCTACTGCAGCTTCCCAGAGTGCTCTAAAGAACAACTAGAGCGCTAACAGTCTTACTTATGACAAAAGTATGGCACACCTGAAGCCATCTTGATTGGAATAAAGTGGTAACACTTAAAACATTTAATTTACAAAGGAACAAAATGAGGGGGTTCATTTTGCCATATAAATTATGATTAGTGCTGCAGAAAGAAAAACTAGGGCACATTTTGACTTCTGAAATCCTCTTTTATTTCATAAAAACACTCTGACATGCAGACTGAAACATGCACTTTGAATACCAGCAGAAGACTTGCCTGGTGAGCAGTAGCTTTACTACAGTTATCTAATGAGCAACTAGAGTGCTAACATTCAGAATTTATGGAAAATGTGTGACACATCTGAATGCCTTCTTGATGGAATCAAAGTAAAAAACTGAAAGTATTTCCTACTGAGGAGACTGCAGTAAATGAGGAAATTAGGAAACTTCATAACAAATAAATCTCCCACGATGGCCACCAGAGACAAAAGTGCCCAAATGTAGCCCAAATATCACCCAGATGTAGCCCAAGTATAGCCCAAGACAGAATGTCCCAGAGTGTTCTTAAGAACAACTAGAGCGCTTACTGTCTTACTTATGACAAAAGTATGGCACACCTGAAGCCATCTTGATTGGAATAAACTGGTAACACTTAAAACATTTAATTTAAAAAGGAACACAATGAGGGGGTTTATTTTGCCATAGAAATTATGATTAGTGCTGAAGAAAGAAAAATTAGGGCACATTTTGAGTGACTTCTCAAATCCTCTTCTATTTCATTAAAAAATTCTGATATGCAGACTGAAACATGCACTTCTAGTACTAGCCGCAGACTTCCGTGGTGAGCAGTAGCTTTACTACAGTGATCTAATGAGCAACTAGAGTGCTAACATTCAGAATTTATGGCAAATGTGTGACATATCTGAATACCTTCTTGATGGAATCAAAGTAAAAAACTGAAAGCATTTCCTACTGAGGAGACTGCAGTAAATGAGGAAATTAGGAAACTTCATAACAAATAAATCTCCTAAAATGGCCACCAGAGACAAAAGAGCTCAAATGTAGCCCAAATATCACCCAGATGTAGCCCAAATGTAGCCCAATGACAGAAGTGTGCAAAACACTTATTTTTTGTGTATTTGCAGTTTTATATAGTGCAGACTTGTCAGGTATTGGAGTGCTTTACATGAACATTGGTTACATCACACAAGATCAAATTCATTTTGGTTGTAGACATGGGGAGATTAAGTGATTTGACCAGAATCACAGAATGTTGAGCTGAAACAGAAACTCCAACCTGGTTCCCCAGTTGCAAAATCTGCAGCTCTGGAAGTAACACCACACCCTCTCCCCTTGGATGCAACATTTAATCAAGTGGTCAACTGGATAAAAAAACTAAGATTACAAATAATTAAAAAAAACCTTGTCGCTATTTGAAAACTCAGAAAATATGTCCTCATTTTAGTTTTTTAGAACACTAACCATAATTTTGATGCAAATAAGACCCTCTCATACATGTAATTTCTAAAGGAAATGCTCTAGGCATTACAGTTTTGATTACATCAAGATGACGTCTGGCATTCCACACTTTTGTAATAAATATAGAATGTTAGCAATCTAGTTGTTCATTGGGATACTGTTGAGAGGCAGAGGCCAGGGGCACGGACTCTGAAAATTGAAGGCAGGTAGGAGAGTGCAGAGGCAACAATTTGACCACACTAGGCAGGCAGGAAGGGCAGTGGCAGCACAACAGACTATGGAGGGCAGTGGAAAGGGGGGCAGGGGCAACAAACCAACAATACAGGACTGGCAAGAGAGGCTGTGGCAATATAATAGACCATTGTGGGCAGAAGGAAGAGGCAGTGGTCATACAACCATACATGCCAACAGACCCGTTTCAGCCTGGAAACGTCCAATGTTTTTAAGCTCAAATGGGCTTTACTTGATCTGTTTCCTGTCTACAATCTTCTCTTTTTCAATGTAACTCAAAAGGGAAAATCAATACCCCAGTTTTATTTCAAAATCTCCCTCTTACCAAGTTCAAAATGTTCGCAAGTATGGTACATTGGATCATGGTAGGCAGAAGGAATTGGGGTAGATACATGGACTTGGATAACAGAGGACAGGAGGGACATTGAGAGGTGCACCAAACTGACCCTACAGGGCAGGCATCAGGGTTTGCAGCAGCACAATACACCACACAGGGCATGCGGGACGGGAGTGCAGCACAACAATCCATAGAAAGCAATAGGGAGGGGACAGGACTATGCACATGGACAACAGACAACAGAGGGGAAAGAGGCAATGGTAGCTAGCTGACCATAATGGACAGACAGGTGAGAAAGCTGCAGCATAACAGACCATAAAGGGCAGGAGGGACGGATCAGGGGCATTACAATGGAACCGACAAGCCAGGAGGGAGGGAATAGGGGTCTGGACATGGAAACAGAGGGCTGGGGGCAAGGGGGCAGGGTAGGAGCAGCAAGATGACCATGGAGGTCAGGCAGGATGGGCGCTAGAAACAAGACACACCATGGAGAGCAACAGTGAGACTATGATGGTATACACACAGACCATGGAGGGTAGGTGGGAGGGGGTCAGGAGCAGCTAGCTGACCACACAGGGAAGGTGGGAGGGGCCATGGCAGCACAGAAGACCATGCATGGCAAGTGGGAGGGTTAGTGGCAGCACAATGGCTATGATGGGCAAGAAGGAGGGTGCAGGGGCATGCACAAAGGACCATGGAGGATAGAAGGGAGGGTCAGGACCTGGGCACAGACAAGAGAGTTCAGGGGAAGGGGCCTCACAACAGACCACGTGGGGCAGGCAGGAGGAGCAGTTGCAGCACAACAGACCAGGGAGGGCAGAAGGGTGTGGCAGTAAAATGGACCATGGAGGACAGGAGGAAGGGGATAGGGGCATGGCATGTGGACAGGCAGGGTGGAGGTGGCAGGGACAGGTTACAGTCATCTGACAATGCTAGGCAGGTGGTAGGGGAGTGGCAGCTCAACAGAACACTCAGAGTAGATAGGAGTGGCAGATCCATGGAACATGGTGGTCAAAAAGGATGGAGCAGGTGCATGCACAAAGACATCGGAGGGCAGGGGGAAGGAGAATAGGGGCAGCAAGCAAAGCACAGAGGCTAAGCAGGAGGTCAATGATGGGCCATAGAATTGGGCAATGGAGGGCAGGATGATGGACTGGTACATCATGCTAAATGCAGGGCAGTGGCAGCACATCAGACCATGCATGGCAGGAGGGAGGAGGCTAGTCCATGGATTCAGACAACAGAGGATAGGGAGGAGGTGGATGGGGCAGCAAGCTAACTGTTCATAGAAGGTGGGTATTAGGAACTTTATTATTTTTAAAATGTGTGTCTGTGCGAACTACTTAAAATATGAACAAGTATGCAGCATAATCTCACTTTTATTCAGGAAGAAGAGGACGTTTGGGACTGTGACTCCGGGCGCACTTGGCAGAAACATCCCCTGACCCTCTACCCCCCATCGCAAAATGTAATGCCCGTGAAAAGGGTAGGTGGACGCAGTGTTATATAGAACATAGTCCTGAGAGCACGATTGAAAATGAAAACTAGATATAGTATATGGTATAAACTCTGCACCAAAAAGTGTGATATAAGATGAACCGGGGCGTGAAATATAATATGCAATACATTGTGCGCAATGACAGATTCATTGGAGAGCGCGAGATAGCACAGGCACTAGCGCTTGCTATGTGATATGCGCCTTGGAGTGTAATATGCACAGGGCAGTGTTGTGTAACCTAAGTAGTCTCTAAAGTTGTAATATAAACTATGTGCTGGGTAGTGTAACATTGCATATGCACTGTGACAAAGATATGGATCCCAGATTGTAATATGTATGGCATAGCGCTGTGCTTTATAACATAGGTATCGGGGAAGGCACGTTAGATGGGGCAATATAACCCGTGCGAAGGCAAGTGTGGCATGACATATTCACGGGGTGGTGTTACAGTGCACATGGGCTAGAGAGTGTCATAGCATACGCACTAGCTGGTGGAATACAACACAGAGGTGTGTGGCACTCGGCGGGCACTGGTGGGTGTAACACAGCATTGGGCTCAGCCAGGAGCATGCTGTGACTCTCAAGTGAGGTTTGTCTCCTTTCCAGAGAGTAAAATAAAAAGTATTACACATCCGGCGGTGGATGTGTGTTTTATTAACCGTGAGGGGGTTTCTTGCATAGTTTGGTCGAATTTTTGTCGAATCCCCTTTGAATGGCTTGGTGTGCATGTGTATTAAATGTGCCCGTCAATAGCTACCCATGTTTGTATAAATAAACGACAAGGGTGTCTACTTGGAGAGTACCCACCAGCGGGGGCGCCGGGATTAGGCACGGTAGGGTGTCAGACATGTCAGAGCTTCACTAGCGGTGTGAATACATTCTACGTGGATTCATTGTATGCATAGTCGCCTTTTAATGAATATCACGCAAATCATCATGGTGATAGGTACATACGGTTTGTCCAGCATGTCCTAGGTGTTTCTATAAATATATATTTAAAAAAAAAAAAAAAAAAAACAAAGGCCGGCCCCGGGGGATGGGATCCCCGGGGCCATAAGTGGCTTGAGGAGGGGGGCAACACAGCCCCCCTCCTAAAGAATAAGAAAATAAAAAAAAAGGCCATGCCCTGGGGGTTGGGGTCCCCGGGGCTGATTAAGGCCTTGGGAGGGCCAAATTAATTTTTTTCAACAAAAAAAATTAGGGTGCAGGCCCTGGGGGATGGGGTCCCCAGGGCTAATAAATTAGAAAAAGAAAGGGGGCCACACAGCCCTCCTTCTTAAAAATAAATAAATAAAAGACCGGCATCGCACCGGAGGCCACGCCCCCTCCTTGCAGCACTCTGCAAACGCGCCCCCTGTCCAGTTGTAAGTTGAGGAATTAATTCCCCTTCAATACTGAGGGTCCCTGAGGGCCAACTAGCCCAACAGGTATCTCCAGTATGCGCCAGGGAGCTGCGTTGCAGACAGGTGTTCTGAGGCCACGCCCCTTTTTACACCTCCATGCAACGCAGCTCTGTGGCGCTTACTGGAGGTACCTAGTGGGCTAGTTTGACCCTAGGGACCCTTAGGATTCAAGGGGACTTAATCTCTCAACTCAGAACGCCCACAGGCCCTGTGGTGCGTTTTTAAGTTGGGGAAATAATTCCCTTTCAATCCTGAGGGACCCTGGGGTCCAACTAGCCCACCAGGTGCTTCCAGTAAGCACCACTGCTCTGCGTTGCAGAGAGGTGGTGCAGGCCGGGCCACTTTTTACACCTCTCTGCAACGCAGCTCTGTGGCGCTTACTGGAGGTACCTAGTGGTCTAGTTGGACCCTAGGGACCCTCAGGATTCAAGGGGACTTAATCTCCCAACTTAAAACGGCTACGGGGCGTGTTTACACAGTGGGGAATGGAGGGGACGGGGCATGAGGTGATGTGTTCAAACACACCCTGTGGTGCATTTTAAGAGGTAGTTTTAATCCCCTGCCCTATTATATACTAGGGGCTTACAGAGGAGGTCATGCTAATCACAGGGGGACCCCAACACATAGTGTGCCCTAGTGTATGTAGGTGTTTTCACTGTATTCTGAGTGTCTTTTAACATAGCACTGGCTCTAGGACTGGTTAGTCAGACTCAGTTACCACCAGTATCCGTCTGAAAAAGTTGAGGGTACAGGATGATTTTGCAAGAAGGCTTGTTTCTGCTCTTCTGTTTGTTCTTTCTGCACGTTACACTTCTTCCTGCACTTTTCTTCGTCTTTGAGGACTTCTGTTGCTTCTTTCTGCATTTCTTTTTTTTCTTTCTGTGCGTTTTTCCTTCTTTCTTCACATGTCCTATTCACAGAGAAAAACATTGGTTTCAGGCACGTTATAGCTAGGAATTAGCATTTAAAAAACCTTAGAAAATTCACTGAAAAAACCATAGGTTTCAGGGGCGTTATAGTTAGCTGGACTTTTCACTCGTACAAAACCATAGAAATTCCCCATTTATAGTTAGTTCAGCTAACTATAACTCGCGCGCCCGCAATGCACTGCTGATGACGTCACATATTACATCACTCATGACATGGTCAGTGACATCACTCATGACATCACTGATGACATCATCCTTGTGATAGAGTGGCAGACCTCCTCTCCCCCTAATATAACCTTTGATACACACATTCAAAAATAGAAATTACAATTTTCAAAACAATGGACATACCAATACCAGTTACAACAACCTATTCAGTAATTGCAAGATCCACATCCACTCATTCACCAACAGTCCTAAGGGTGGAGGAGTGTGTGCATGGGTGTGTTAGTGAGTGAATGACTGTCGCAATAGTGTCTTATGAGTAACTACATATGTTTTAAACTAGTATATGTGACTATTGGTGTATATAAGTGAGTATATGTGAGAGTGAGAGATTGAAAGAGTTCCTGTATGAATAAGTATGTGTTTCTATAAGTGATTGTTTAAAAGACTAAGTATGTGTAAGTTTCTGTAGAAGTAAGAGTGGTGGTGTGTGTATAACTGTATATGCAAGTAAATGGATGTTTGATTCTTTATTAGCATGAGTGACTATGTTTGGGAGTAACTCTATGGATGACTGGCGTTGTGTAACATGATGTATAGGTGTATGAGTACATATGATGAGTGAGTATATGTATGAGTGACTGTATAGGACTGTTGGTGAATGAGTGGATGTGTATGTGGATCTTAGAATTACTGAATAGGTTGTTGTAACTGCAGGGGCGGTGGGTGAGATTTGAGAGTGGCGGGGCGCAAACAAATTAGCATACAGCACCGTAGCGAGCGTGCGTAGCGAGCGAGCCCGAACCCCAAAAGGGGGGTTTGGGGTGGTTACCCCCCCCAAGAAAATTTTGAAAAAAAAGAAGAAAAATCGTGCATTTCCAAGCAAATTTGAGAAAGCAGGAAAGTTAATAAAGCAATTGTGAAAGTGCAGTTATTACATTAATAGATGGCATAACATAGGTAGCTGCTTATTCAGTATTACCACAGAGCTTCATACATTCTGTCCTATTATGCTCAGGTGCTGAATTCCCTTTCCCTCCCTTTCCCTCGCTCGCTCCTCTTTTCGGTCTCCTTCAGTTCCCTTTCATCTCGCTGGGCCCCTGTAGGTCACTCTCAGTTCCTCTCGCTCACTCTTTTATCCTTTCCATCACTCAGATCTTGGCATTCTTATTTTTGTTTGCCTTCCCCGTAGGTGTTACCCGTCATTTCCAGTTCTTGTCTTTTACATGCAGCTCGCAACCTTTCCTTTTAGCCCCTGTCTCACTCTCACCCTCAGTAACTTGTCGTCTTACCCAGATGCCACTCTTGCTCCCCGCCTCCCCACTTTCAGTCCTTGCCTCTATCGGCAGCTACCCTTCACTTTTATCTCTTGCCCCTCACTCTCAGCTCTGTCACTCTCTCCAACTCTTATCTCCCACTTATCCCTCACTCTCACGGTTGTCACTCCTACTCGTGCCCCTCATTCTCTGCTCTGTCACTCTCTTCCGTCTCTTGCCCCTCACACTCAGCTCTGTCACTCTTCTAACTCTTATCACTCACTCAAGCCTCACTCTCATCGTTGTCACTCTCTCCAACTCTTGCCCCTCATTCTCGGCTTCTGTGTTACTCACTGCCAGCTCTTGCCCCTCACTCTCAGCACTGTCACTCTCTCTTTCGTCTCTCGCCCCCCTCTCTGCTCTGTCACTCTCTTGCAACTCCATCACTCTCTTGACTTCTATGACCCTCACTCTCAGCTCACGTCCCTCAATCTCAGCTCACGTCCTCGCTCTAGGCTCATGTCCATCACTCTCAGCTCACGGCCCTCACTCTCAGCTCACATCCGTCAGTTTCTGCTCACGTCCCTCACTCAGCTCACGGCCCTCACTCTCAGCTTACATCCTTCAGTTTCGGCTCACGTCCCTCACTCTCAGCCCACGTCCTTCAGTTCCGGCTCACGTCCCTCACTCTCAGCCCACGTCCTTCAGTTCCGGCTCACGTTTCTCACTCTCAGCTCACGTCCTTGTAAAACCCTCAATTAGCATACCAATGGTGGCATTACCCGAAATTACACCTACTTGCTTGTTGGAGCAATCATACAGCTTTTGGAGAATGTGTAAATTACACCCCACCAAAGGCGAAACAAGCTGCCAAGAAAAGAAAATGATCCGCAACCTTCAGAATGCGTCACAGGGCTTGGGAATGTAAGCAGAATGACCGGGGTTAGTGATTAACAACATCACACCACTTTGATAGGCTTGCGGGTGATTCGTGTCAATGATATCAGTGTTGGCTCTGTTTTCAAAAGTCAATCTTTTATTCCTGGTAATATCATCTGGTCTAGATGGCCGCACTGATTCAAATTCCTGAGAAGTCATTTTGGGCCTACAATCCCATGGTGTAATTTCGGGTAATGCCACCATTGGTATGCTAATTGAGGGTTTTACAACCTGGAAATCCCGCCTCTTTTAGTTAGAGAATATTTACAAGTATTGATAAACAGAAGGCGGGTACCCTCTTCAGAGCTTCAGGGTGACAACAGCTCCTTGTTCTTCGATGAATAAAATTAGCAGGGATGGGAACGGGGCAAGTTAATGAATTGCAATGATATTTTGTTTTTGAAATCAATAAAGTAAACATAAAAAAAATGTTTTTGGAGACACACCTCACTTGTAACAAATAGTTAACTTTTCGGAAAAAAATGAAAAAGCACAATTTATTTACTTGATGAAAAAAATAAGAGAAAGAAAATTAGCTGGGAATTAGCAATTATGTGTTGAAGTGCCAGGAAACCCTAGGTTTTTTGCGCTGGCGAACTGATGCCAAGTGTTGGGCTCTCACATTGAGGTGGCTGGTACACCCGGATCGGGCGTTCACCTCTGGTTTTTGAGTCTGCTCCAGGGTGCTGTTGGACCCGAGGGGTATGTCCGGGAGGGACCTGGAGGAAACTCAGGAAGGGAAACAGGTTAGTAGCTAACCCTTGGGGTCAAGCACACGAGTCAGTCCACTCATTTCATTTGTGTATCTGATCCAAAGCACTCTTACACTAGAGAAATGTAGTTAAACAAGCTCTAGCCCTAATTGATCAAGGGGTAGTAAAGAAAACATCATTAGCCACAGAGTTCTATTCCATGGTCAAGCCTAGGTTTCTTCTGTGTATTTATTTCAGCAGAAGGCCTCTCATAGGAAATACATGTATGCACAGGGATAGGAATTCAACCCTTCACTCGTAATGAGGGCCTTAGACTTTCCCTCAAATACAGGGTCCTACTTGCATCTGTTTCCTACCGGAAACAGGGCGGTCCTCGGAATTGGGGGCCACAGAGTATGCTAAAAGTGGGGCATTCTTCGAGGGAAATTAAAGAACAGGCAAAAGAGAACAGCAGGTTAAAAATGCTGTGGGCTTTTAGCTCCAAATTGTATTGTCTCAAAAAGCAGATTTGCGCTTATCCCATTTTTGTGAATTTGGATAATCACATTAAATGTTTCATTGTGCTTCACATCACTGCTACATGACCACATGATTCTCATTGACGTCTTCCCCAAAATCTGCAAGTGGCAGAACCAGTGGAAGCAGCGTGTTCTCATGTTGTGACCAGTGAAGGAAATTCAAAGTTTTGAGGACCCTGACACCATGACCACTGCACATACGGCTGGCTCAGCACTGCAATCTCTTTGTCAAAATACTATAAACTTCGCAGATGGCTTTGTAATTTTATAGACATTTTGCACAGCAGCACAAGGTGCTTTGTAACATGCCTTGTCGCGGCCAGCGCTGACCACGTCATAGCGCTTTGTATTCTCTTTATTTTAGGCCATGTTGCACAGCACCCTGCGCTGCTGTACAACAGGTCTAAAAAACAATAACAAAGCCACTCGATCTTGCATAGGCAACACCTATTGGCTTTGCCAAGGTTTGTCTTTCTTTAACTTTTAGTCATGCTGCACAGCATTTCGCCGATGTACATTGGCCTATACATAGACAAAAGGCACTGGCAAAGCCAATTGGCCCCTGGGGCGAGACATATTGTCTTTGCTAATGCTTGTCTTACATTGAGACAGTTGTTCTCACACAAGTTGATGAAGATTTGTAAAACAAAAAACAAACTAAAAATCTGTGAAAGGATACTTATCCTAGCATCACGGAGGCGGTGACCTCCATACAGATATGGGAACTCTTGTTGCGGGGCTCCTAAGAAGGGGGGCTGGACCTCATCTAAACCACTAGTGTGACGTCAGAGTCAGACCCCCCTGCACTTAACTTCTAAGATGCCACTGGTAGTTGTAGGCTGTTGTAGTATGTCCGCTGCTGTTGTATGTGGAATAGATCAGCGGTCGATATAAATATGTGAATCGCTGCCGGCAACAGTTCTGATGTTATGCATGCAGCGTATGCCCTGAATTACCAACATATGACTTCTTACCCAGTTTCCTCACGTTTGCAGGAAGTGTGCCTCTTACGGCTGGGTTCCATGAGGGGCACTGTTTCTGTAAGAGATTAGTGTTCGTATTTCATCATTGTGTTAGGCGCTTTGGTCCTGCACCGCCCCTTGCTCATGCTGCTTAAGGAGCATTGTAGAGCAGCAAACAGTTTTTAATGTATTCTCCAAATTATGGAATTGGGTACCATTTGTGCCTGCTTATCTAGGAATCTAGTTACATATCCATTACATCGTGGACGACGGATATTTTCCACTCATATATTGGAGCAATTTCGGCGCGAGTCGTTTCGAATCACACAAAATAAAATGGCATTTGCTCTCGTGTCAAAGTCCCTGTATGTTTTTGTTCATCACACGTTTAATCAGGTTATCACCGACACTACAGAAGCTGACATTTGTTGTAAGACTGACTACTAATTCAATTAATAGAATAACTTACCAGGCGCATCTCCTCCGGTCCCGCGTCGCCTCACGTCCGCTCTGCAACGTGGTGGTGGAGGTAACTTCTCCCCGCTCTTTTCGTTTGCCAATTAGGAGACTGGGGGGCCGGGCAGCTCAACTCGGTCCTGACATTTGATAGGGCATGGGGCGACTTTGCGCAAAACGCATCACCGCCCGAGCAGGACCCTATCTTTAAACTCCTACACTACACAGGGCATGCGCAGCAAACCTAATGGTTTGTGAATGTGAGTGAGGGGCAATGCTCCTCACTCACATGCGCAGACCATCTTCGGAACTCCTGCTGTCTCTGCCTGCGTGCGCTGGCTGTGCGTGACATGCGCACTATCACCAATGAAGCGCACAGGCAGGCCCGGAAATGGGAAATGTAAACAAAACATTTATTTTAATTACGGCAGCCGCGGGTCCAGGGCTGGTGGGGCTACGCCCCTACGCCCCAATGGACGCACCACGGCTGTATAACTGATATTGGTATGTCCATTGTTTTGAAAATTTTAGTTTCTATTTTTGAATGTGTGTATCAAATGTTATATTAGGGGGAGAGGAGGTCTGCCACTATATCACAAGGATGATGTCATCAGTGATGCCATTTGAGATGTCATCAGTGATGTCATGAGTGATATCACTGACCATGTCATGAGTGATGTAATATGTGACGTCATCAGCAGTGCATTGCGGGTGCGCGAGTTATAGTTAGCTGAACTAACTATAACGGGGGAATTTCAATGGTTTTGTACGAGTGAAAAGTCCAGCTAACTATAACGCCGCTGAAACCTATGGTTTTTTCAGTGAATATATATATATATATATATATATATATATATATATTACCTACTGGCGGTCGCCAGTAGGTAGTTATAGTTAGGACCACGTTTCCATAGGAAAACCTCAACATTCTATTTTGAATAACTTTGGCGCCGGTCGACGAATCCTCGCGAATTTCTCAAAATAGGTGGGGCGCTACGCTCCGCTCCTACCCTGAAAGTCTCGGGGGGGTTCGTCAAGCGGGGGCTGAGATAAAAGGGGGGTCCCAAAACGCGTTTTTCCCATGCATTTTTCCATAGGACCTTTAGAACGAGCTACAGCCCGAACGGCTGAACAGAATTACTAGAAATTTGGCAGAGAGGTAGTCCTCAGGTCAAGGAAGTGCCTTTTGTAGGTTTGGTGTAAATCTGTTCAGTAGATCCTGAGAAAATAGCCTTTAAATCAATATATATATCTGTGGAAGCTTACGGTGCGCTTACCGTGCGCTTACGGTAAGCTTACGGTAAGCTTACGGTACGCGTACGGTGGCGTGCGCGAGCGCGATTCTGATTGGCTGTTAGATCTTAGTAAACATTCGAATCGGTCGAAACCAGGAAGCGGCGGCCGCCATTTTCTCTCTCGAACTGTCAGGGGGGTGAAAAAAAAAGGTGGATAATGTGAAAAGGGGGCAGGCTCGACAGTTCCTGACCCCCTAGCCTTGGTCAGGGGGTCCCAGAAGGACCCTCAAGGGCAAAAATAAAAAAAAATTATTTTTCGAAAAATCGCCGTATGCGCGTAGCGTACGCGCACGGCGACCTGCGGAATTACGCGTACCGTGCGCGCACGGAAAAAAAAAATTTGCGAAAAGGGAAGCTTAAAAAAAAATAAAAAAAATTGTGAGGTAAGGTTGGCTCTTATAAGAGCCGTTGGGTTCATACAGGGATGGAGGAAAGAAAGAATGGGAGTATTATGAGCGTCTACAAACATGCTGGTCTATCTTATTGTTAATAAGGGGAAGACTGACCTCCCCAAAAGCAATAAGACCACCACATTTTGTACACCTCATTTCAACACTCGCAAATCGAGGGTTGATGTCCAAAGGAAAAGAAGAAGGTGATGCTCCAACAACAGAGGAAGGGCTCAGCTGAGCTGCCGATGATGTACTCGGCTGAGCATCTGAGGCTGGGCTCTGGTGACTTACTGAAGAGTTTTCTCCAGTATGTCGAGCAAAGGTCCTTGGGTGTCTGTCCTGAAGGTGTCTCATCATAGAGTGATTTCCAAAGGAATATTTCCTACTTGGATTTCCTCTTGATAAAACACGATCACAAAGTATGCAAGTGACCTTTGGAGCATTGACCTTTTTCTCCCCCTCTGGAAAAGTGAAATACTCCCATACAAAAGAAGTCTTTTGTTTCCTCCTTCTCTGGATCATGGTGGTGCTGCTGGCCTCACTCTCAGAAGAGCTTTGCTGTTCTGCCATTGTATCCCAATGTCAATCCAGCTCCTGCTCCTAGAGAATCACAAGCAGAAATGAGGGGAATGGGTGTGGTGTGGGAAGAATCTGGAACTGAAAGTAGTATCAACCAATGAAAAGTGTTCTTTCAAGCAGTAAAGAGGGGAATGGGTGTGGTGTGGGAAGTTTCTGGAAGTGAAAGTAATTTCAACCAATAAAAAGTGTTCTTTGTAAGTCACATGACCTACCGTGCGCGCACTTGACGCTTACGGTGCGCTTACGCAGCGCTTACGTCACTTTCGCGCATGCGCATTACACGCCCCTGCGTAACCGCGACGTTGCTTCCGGGTGTACGCGTGCGGCACGCACGTATCACGTATCGCGCATGCGCATTACACGCCCCTGCGTAACCGCGACGTTGCTTCCGGGTATACGCGTACGGCACGCACGTATCACGTAGGCGCGCTGCACTAATTACGTCCAGAGCGCGTAGCGTCAGCTTACCGTACGCGTATTTTACAAGCGCGTAGCGTCAGCTTACCGTACGCGTATTTTACAAGCGCGTAGCGTCAGCTTACCGTACGCGCACGGAAAAAAATGCATTAAAAAAAACCTTTCGATAATGCAGGATATAGTACATAAATTATTAAAAAAAGGCTTACAAAAAATGAAATAAAAAAAAATTGCATTAAATTATAATAAAAATATAAAATCGAAAAAAAAAACCACTATCCACATTGACCCCACCCCCTGTGCTTTTGGTGGCGTTAAGTGGGCGCGCACGCCACGAATGGCGTAAAGTAACTTAGCATTTAAAAAAACGAAAAAAATAAACTGAAAAAACCATAGGTTTCACACACGTTATAGTTAGGAATTAGCATTTAAAAAACCTTGCAAATTCACTGAAAAAACCATGGGTTTCACACACGTTATAGTTAGGAATTAGCATTTAAAAAACCTTAGAAATTCAGTGAAAAAACCATAGGTTTCACACACGTTATAGTTAGGAATTAGCATTTAAAAAACCTTAGAAATTCAGTGAAAAAACCATAGGTTTCACACATGTTATAGTTAGCTGGACATTTTACTCGTAAAAAACCAATGAAATTGCCCCGTTATAGTTAGTTCAGCTAACTATAACTCGCGCGCCCGCAATGCACTGCTGATGACGTCACATATTACATCACTCATGACATGGTCAGTGACATCACTCATGACATCACTGATGACATCTCAAATTACATCACTGATGACATCACTGATGACATCATCCTTGTGATAGAGTGGCAGACCTCCTCTTCCCCTAATATAACCTTTGACACACACATTCAAAAATAGAGACTAAAATTTACAAAACAATGGACATACCAATAACAGTTACAACAACCTCTTCAGTAATTCTAAGATCCACATACACATCCACTCATTCACCAACAGTCCAATACAGTCACTCATACATGTACTCACTCATCATATGTACTCATACACCTATACATCCTGTTACACAATGCCACTCATCCATAGAGCAACTCACACACATAGTCACTCATGCTAATAAAGAATCAAACATACATTTACTTGCATATACAGTTATACACACACCACCACACTTACTTCTACGGAAACTTACACATACTTAGTCTTTTAAACAATCACTTATAGAAACACATACTTATTCATACAGGAACTCTTTCAATCTCTCACATATAATCACATATATACACCAATAGTCACATATAATAGTTTTAAACATATGTAGTTACTCATAAAGACACTATTGAGACAGTCATTCACTCACTAACACACCCATACACACACTCATCCACCCATGCAGTCCTGCACACATGCTCTGTTCAACACATACATGCACCTATGCACTACGTAATACCCCCCACCGAACCATGCAGACACTCAGACTGATACTCAAAAAACCAACTAATAACCTATATAGACACCCATGTAGCTACTCACCAACCCATGCAGCCACTTATACACAAAGTGAGAGACTGATACAGATATTTACATATTTAAACATTACTCACTAAGCCATGTATTCACTAAGATACACTTAATCAGTCAGTTATACAATCAATTTTTCAAAAACAAGTCATCCATTAAGACACTTATATACCCATTTATTCTTCCATCGTCCTTGAGATATACATATATAAAACATATTTAATTTTCAGAAAAATACACATTCACTGGATGATGTCATCAGTGATGTCATTTGAGATGTCATCAGTGATGTCATGAGTGATGTCACTGACCATGTCATGAGTGATGTAATATGTGACGTCATCAGCAGTGCATTGCGGGCGCGCGAGTTATAGTTAGCTGAACTAACTATAACGGGGCAATTTCATTGGTTTTTTACGAGTAAAATGTCCAGCTAACTATAACATGTGTGAAACCTATGGTTTTTTCACTGAATATATATATATATATATATATATATATATATATATCCAATCAAAAAGGTTGCCCAAAAGAAACGAAGTCAACTGGCAGGTAAGTGTCTCTTTCTTTTTATTGCACACAACTTGCCAGCAAGCAGCAGCGAGGAAAAGGCACCCTCATGGCACCAGACGCGTTTCGGGAACCACTGTTCCCTTCTTCAATGGCCGATGATGCTGAAATGGCAAATTGGTTCTCCTCGCATTCATAACTTCAACGAGCCCGCCTCAGTGGGCGTGGCCTTTTTCAAAGCCCTCTGGTACTCGTAGTACGGGAGTTGTAACCTCATGTGAGTCCGTTTAACACACAGCAAAAGATAAAAGTTTTACCCTCGTGGGTTGGTGCAAAGTCCTGCTTCACTGCCTGCCCCGCTTTGTAGTTGTGATTCAGAGCTGCCTCCCATGTTCGCGCTAGCACCAACTGGATGCCAACACAGGGCCCGCTTTCAAGCGGTGAGCTTCGCTTCGCGGCCGGACCAGCCGCTCAAATCCAATCAAAAAGGTTGCCCAAAAGAAACGAAGTCAACTGGCAGGTAAGTGTCTCTTTCTTTTTATTGCACGCAACTTGCCAGCAAGCAGCAGCGAGGAAAAGGCACCCTCATGGCACCAGACGCGTTTCGGGAACCACTGTTCCCTTCTTCAATGGCCGATGATGCTGAAATGGCAAATTGGTTCTCCTCGCATTCATAACTTCAACGAGCCCGCCTCAGTGGGCGTGGCCTTTTTCAAAGACCTCTGGTTCTCGTAGTACGGGAGTTGTAACCTCATGTGAGTCCGTTTAACACACAGCAAAAGATAAAAGTTTTATATATATATATATATCCAATTAGACTCCTTCCCGTTTCACCAGTCTCCCTTGGGCAAAAGAAAGAGCGTGGACCACCGTGGCTCATCAGCTGTATTTTATTTGAACTCTTCAAATGTTGCAGCAACCATGACGCGTTTCGGCCCTCGCAGGGGACTTGATCACATATATATATATACACACACACACACACCCAATAACATAAAGAATGTACACATACAGGCCATTTTAATGACAAAGTAAACACATTTCTAAAAATACATTACATATTATAAACATTAATATTTAGAAATATTATAATTTCAAATATACAAACACATAATATAAATGTAAACTATATAAAATAAACTATACCTTTGTGTTTGATTCAGGCGTAATAACATTTACTAGTCTCACTTCACGCAATGCAACAGTAGGAAAAACGTTAACTGTTACATTGCACAAGGGTAAAATTGACTATTCCCACTCCAGTCAGTATAAAAGTAGCGTGATTGTTAAATTGCAGAGGGGTACATTTTACTATTTCCACTCCAGTCAGTGCAACAGTAGAAAGAGTGTTGGATTGCGGAAGGATAAATTATACTATTCCCACTTCAGTCAGAGCAACAGTACGGAAAGTGTTGGGTAGTGGAGGGGTAAAATTTACTATTCCCACTCCAGTCTGTGCAACAGTAGGGAAAGTGTTGTATAGCAGAGGGGTAAAATTTACTATACCCACTCCAGTCTGAGCAACAGTAGGGAAAGAGTTGGATTGCAGAGGGGTTAAAGTGAATGTTCTAATCTCACTCCAACCAATTCAAGAGTCGGGAAAGAGCTGAATTGTGTGTGGGAGGGTAAAATGTACTATTCCCACTCCAGTCAGTGCAACAGTAGGGAAAGTATTGGATTGCAGAGGAATAACATGTACTATTCCCACTCCAGTCAGTGCAACATTAATAACAAACTAATTCCCTTCAACATAATAAAATAATTTCAAATACATACTAAATAACTAAAAATATAAATGTGTAAAAAAAGAAATATAATATTTTTTTTAAATTAGATTAAATAAATGTGTTTTACAATGTTTAATATATATCATAAATTACTACACATATTATTATGGTCAAAATACAAAACGTTATTCTCAAAATAAGAACTAATAAATACAACATTACATTTAAAAAACAACACAATTAACACATCATCATAAACAACATAATAAAAAAATAACTTATTTATTTTGTATTACTTAGGTAACTCTCTACCCTACACTTCTATACAGTACACAACGCATATCTAAAATTATTTATTAATATATTATTTACACATGTTACATAATTAAATATTAGTTAAAATATTGATAACAATTACTTATTCCTACAATTATTATAGATAGTTACCACCCCATCCTTTATTCATACAAAACAAACAACACACACCAAAAATATCATTTTTTATATACCTAAGTTTCATAATTATTTCTCAATTAAACTATTATTATACTACCATCTATGCTAATCAAAACCTCCCCCCAATTTTTACAGATTCATGTATGAAACGCTGGGTTACATCAGGAATTACAAAACTTGGTTTACTCTTTAACACATCTGGGCTTAATACATTCGAAATACTAAAGAATAAATTCCAATTAGACCATCGTGATTTTTATAAATATTTGCAAGTCAGAGATTTTTTGGTGAAAAAAGGGGGCGGTAACTCAGCTTTTCAGACAATACCAATTATAGATATCATTATAAAGAACAATACAATTAAAATTGGTGAAATCTACAACAACTTAATCACTAATTTGCCTGATGATCTTGACAAACATTTTCAGATATGGCAGGATAAACTAGATATTACCAATAATTCAATTTGGATGGCATTCAATCTTTCGCAATCAATTCTAATTTCAACAAAACTACAGGCTCAATATTACAAGACCTTCTTTCAGCTATATTACACCCCTAAAAAAATAGCAAAATGGAGTCATGGAAAGGGGACGAAATGTCCAAGATGTGCGTTTCCCGAAGCGGACCTAATACATATGTTTGCTACTTGTAATGAACTCTCTGCTATTAGACAGGATATCTCGATCTTTCTCTCCAAAATTATTAAAAAAGATATTGAAATAACAACCGCAGAAATAGTTTTGGGCGTCGTGGGGGATTCCCGACCGATCCGAATAAGGGGATTTATATTTATTTCAATGTCAATATTGAGAATTTGTCTAGCATCGGCTTGGTTAGATCAACAACCACCCTCATTCCACCAATGGCGTGCACGCCTACTTGCTATTTATAGTTTTGAAATCGCAATTTATAAATGTAAGGGTTTGAATAAGAAAAAGAAAGGTCTAACTATTTGGGATCCACTAAGAACTTGGATTGAAGATGCTGAATAACTAAGATCAAATGAAGCTGCGTCTACTTCTGTTAAATGTATATATATGCAAACCAACTGTAAAGCCTTTAACCTTTCGGGTGGGGGGTTAGGGTTATGTCTTAAAAACTCAATAAAGATTGTTTAAAAAAAAAAACTATTATTATTAATAACTAATAATAAATTAAAAATGAGAGTTGTGGCTTGGGACCAAAATCCCACCAGGGTGGAGCAGCGTCACAGCAGGTTCCCCAGCGGCACTTCAGTGAACAGGAATAACATTCAATTATCTTCCCACCATTTAGCAACTCACACCTAAAATATAATGTAAAAAATATTTTATTTACATATGTTATATCATTATTTAGCATTTCTATATTTATTATAAATTAATTTTATTTATTAATTAATATATTTAAATTCCTGCACCCCTATACACATACAAAAACAACACACACCAAAAAAGAAAAAAACACGTAACTTAGTACACAAGTTAAATAATTATCATTTAAATAATGAATATTATTTAAATACTATTTTAAAATGATTAATTAATTAAATTAGATGTAATTACTTCCCACCCTATATCCCAAAAAACACACTACTCAACCCTAAAACGTAATTTATATAACATAATTGATTATCAATTAAATAAATAATACTATTTAAAAAGTAACAACTAATTAATTATAATTAATTTACTTCCTACTCTACACCCCTCTAAAACACACAACCCATGCCTAAAATGTAATTAAAAAAACAATTGTACAATTAATAGCAATAATTATCAATTTACTTACAAATACAATTTAAAAATGTATTATTCATTATAATTAATTTACTTCCCACCCTGTACCCCTATAAACCATTCAAACTCGCTACAGTACTAAAAATAACACAAAGTTATTCAATTGAATTTAAAAACTACTAAAAATATTAAAACTATATAAAAAAATGAACAATAATTATTTTAAAAAATTATAACAAATACAACTATATTTTTGTAAACGATATTTATGATTTTTATATTGTTCAAATCAATATTTACTCATCTTAAAATCAATATTCTTAACAACGATATTTTGGCGCATGATATTTCTGTATCAGGATATTTCTGTATCACGATGTTTTGGATTCAATATTTTGTCTGAATACCATTGGGGACTGCAAGCCCCAGAATCACCTGTGCCAGGAGGTGCCAACATTGGGAAGGGGTGCTTCAAAGCACCAATAACATATCTTGCTCCACGGGGCACTATTGTTGGAGACTGAAAGCTCCAGAATTATCTGTGTCAGGAAGTGCGAAGCATTGGGAAGGGGAAGTAACCCACATAGCGCTTCAAAACCCCAATGACGCTCCCGCTGTGCTGGATAGCCACAGCTTGCTTCAGGGGGCAATATTGTTTGGAACTGCAAGCCCCAGAATCATCTACACCAGCAAAAAGGTGCTAACAATTGGGAAGGGGAGGAGCCACTTAAGCGCTTTAAAGGGCCAATGACATTCCCGCTACGCGGGATAGGCACAGCTTGCTACAGGCCACTCTATAGTTGGAGACTGCAAGCCCTAGAATCAGATGCGCAAGGGCGCGCCAACACTGGGAAGGAGGAGATGCTTCCATAGTGCTTCAAAGCACCAACAACACTCCCACTGTGCGGGAAAGCCACAGCTTGCTCCACAGGGCACTATTGTTGGAGACTGAAAGCCCCAAAATTATCTGCGTCAGGAAGCACCAACATTGGGAAGGGGCCCCCATAGCACTTCAAAACCCCAATGACACTTTGGCTGTGCTGGATAGCCACAGCTTGCTACAGGGGGCAATATTGTTGGGAACTGCAAGCCCCAGAATCATCTATGCCAGCAAGCAGGCACTAACATTGAGAAACGGGGGAGCCACCTTAGCGCTTTAAAGGGCCAACGAAATTCCCGCTATGCGGGATAGCCACAGCTTGCTATAGGCTGCTCTATTCTTGGGGACTGCAAGCCCCAGGATCATCTGCGCTAGGAGGCGCCAACATTGGGAAGCACTTCAAAGCACGGAAAATGATCCTGCTGTGGGGGGTAGCTGCAGCTTGTTCCAGGCAACACTATTGTTAGGGACTGGAAGCCCCAGAATCATATGCGCCAGGATGCTTCAACATTAGGAAGGGGGAGGAGCCCTCATAGTTCTTCAAAGCGCGACAATGCACCCACTGCGTGGGCCGCAAGCTGACTGCTCCTGGTCAAATCTTGGGCAAGGGCGGGCCTGTTCTTCACTCATCAGTACCAGGTCAGGGCCAACCCCCTTGGTTTTGTGGTTGAATGCCGCTTAGACTTTTTGGACAGCCTTCTACCACATCCAGGTACTTTCTTAATTTTTGTCCATGCATGTGCCTTTTTATTGGATCATCTGCCGGTGTGGACTTAGCCTTTTATCCCATTGGCCTCAGAGGGGCTGTTGTTATTCTTGTTATTTCACAGGGATATTTGTTCAATACTCTGATGTTAGAACATAACTTAATGAACCTGTTCAATATGGTGGATGTTAATGACCCAACTGGAACTTTTAAAGGGGCAGGTTTTAGTTCACTAATTGATTATATGTCTGTTTCAGCTTGCTTATTTTGTTCCCTTATTATATTCCATGTAGCCCGGCATCCACAAGTGATCCCAACACTCTATTGGCCAACTTTCAGTGGTCCCAGACACCAGCCAAGGCCAACTGTTTATATAAGGAATCAGTTGGTTTAAAAGATATGGGGAGAAGGTTAAAATGGGATAAGATAGTTCCGACTGACTTCAATCTATAACTGCTTACTCCTTGTCAATCTGAATTCCATATTTGCCTAGATGACGAAGACACCAATGTCAACATTCTTGCTGCTTTTTCTAATCTTATAGGGTGTATTATGATTGCTCCTTCCTTAACCAGTGCAGTGCATTCAGTAGTCCTATATAAATAGTTTGACAAGAAATGTTCGGAGGTTCATAGAGTCCTTATGACTTCCCTGCAAAAGCAACACCAGAATTACAAAGAGGTCAGGGAAGCTAGGCGTCTTTACGCTTGGCACGTAAGAAACAAAGCCCTAAAAAAGCTATGGGATAATCTGGGAGTTTCTGCCTCGCGGGACAGTGCAGCCTTTTGGAGTGTAGTGAATCACCCTCTACTTTTATCATAGCAGATATCAGTGCAAGCTCTTACCATTACCCCCAGAGGCTTGGCCCGATCATTTTGTGGCTATTTACGGCCTTGAGAAGGGCATGGACTTACATCATTGTGCTTGTGAGGACCTTGGGCTCACCTTTCAGTGGGAGGAAGACAGTAAATCCATCTTGTCCCTCCTAGATGGTAAGGTCCCTGATCCAGAAGGAGTACAAGGGGACCTGTTCAAATTGGTAGGAATAGAATGGATCCTGCATATGATTGCCCGATCTCACAGGTGGCTAGTGAAGTGAAAATCATAGGCAGGGTCCTATTAAACTTTCTTACTTTGTGGGCTGAAGGCAAAAATGTTCTATATGAGATCCAGTATGGGTTCAGGTTGTTGTGTGGGACTGTTAAACAAAACCTAAATATTTATCTGTTGATTTCAAATTATACTAGGGTGAAGTGGGGGCTGTCCACCTGGCCTTCATGGACCTCAGTTCGGCTTTTGATAAGTCATCAGAGCTAAGCTCTGGGCCCTGATGGGTTCCCTGGGGGTTGAGCCAGCTCTGGTCACCTTCCTGTGTGATCTGCATGAGGTCCTTACTGCCTCTGTAAGGTATGAAGCCAAAGGTGAATGTACCCAGTCTTTCACTTTAAAGAGAGGGGTGCGCCAGCACTGTATCCTGGCCCCCTTTCTCTTCATTCTTTATAATAATGGTCTGGAGCCAACCCTAAGCGACTTGGGGCTGACGTCCCATGTGTGAGTGGTCATCCATTGCCTACACTTTTATATGCGGATAACGCCGTTCTGACAGCACACACGGAGAAGAGTCTGTAGCGTATCCTAGATCTTTTTGTTATTTTCGTGAATGGACTTGACCTCGCGAATAACTATTCCAAGTCTTGTGTCATGGTTATAGGGCCTCGAAATACACCAAAAGTTTATGGTGAAGGGTCACTCTACTAGCAGGGTAGAGACTTGTTCCTATCTGAGCATCCCATTGGATTCCAAGTTTAAAAGGGTGGCAACAGCATTAGTGCTTTCTCAAAATGCTTTAGCAAGAACCATATTGAGGCAGCACTCAAAGTTTATGAGGCCAAATGTATACCTGCAGTTAGCTTTGGGTTTTACGTAGGGTTATGTGTCCTGTGGTCCCCTACAGGTGTCCTAAAATATTTTTATGAGAAGTTTTTTTTAAACGTTTCCCAGGGCATCCCCAGCAAGATAGAGCATTAAGAATTAGGGACGGGGGGAGGAGCCTAGCGCGCAACCAAGATGGCCGCGTAGGCTTGTGGCTCCCGAGGGCCTCCGCAACCTCCCACGTCTATCCTGTCATAATCCTGATTTTTTCGATGGGCTTTTGTTTATGACCTTGCGCTAAGGTGCCACTCGTTTTCCAAATCGAAATTGGACTCCGGGAACGTGTTTTTTGGCGATCTGAAGTTTGCAGCCTTCTCCGGCCTTGGTGCCGAACTCGGGTTGGCGAGGTGTCCGGCTGCGAATTGAACAACAGCGGCATGCCAGGCTGGGCCTGCCCCGGACCCCGTGCTTTCACTTTCGGTTTCGAGTTGAGCTACCGAGACTGATGCGTGGGACATTGGGAGAGCTGCGCGGAGTGCGGAGTGCAAGGCCTAGTCTTGAACTGTAAACGGGCCTCTTTCAGTTAGCGGCCCGGATCTCCTGGCCTTCCTCCGGGTGCTGGAGGGTGCTGACCTTGCTGATCGCTGACGATGACGACGAGAGTGGACGGCGACAAACTGAAACCTAAATCTACCCGGAGGGGGAGCCTATTCCCAGGCCAACAATATGGACCGCTATGCACAGCCAAAGGGATCCCCTAGTGGATCGCGTAAATCGCCTGAGCCGCCCAGGGAGGCCTCGGGCGCATCATCCGAATTGACCCTGTTGGATGTCATGGGGGCCATTGAGGAGATGAAGGTGACTGTGAACCAGCAATTGGATACTCTGGCTAACAAATTGGACTCGGTGCTGATTGATGTCACCTTGGTCAGAGCGGACCTGTCGAAAACCAACGACCGGGTCGACTCATTGACCCAAGCAGCGTCGAGCCTAACGGTAGATGTGGCCGCCTTGCAGACGACGGTGCGGAGGTTGCAGCTCGCCAGTGACCTGACCGAGCGTCGCCTTGAGGACTCCGAAGGCAGGGCCAGACGGAACAACGTTCGCATTATCGGCGTGCCTGAATGGTCGGAGGAGTCTGCTGTGGATCTTTTTGTGGAGGATCTAGTGGTGACTCATCTAGCACCCAAATGGCTGAGCAAGTTCTTCGCTGTGGAACGGGCCCACAGGATTCCGGGGGGTGCGCCCAAGGTGGGTGCCCCCCCGCGGCCTATCATTGCCCGACTTTTTAATTTTCAGGACAGGGACGCTATCCTGCAGGCGTCGAGGGTGGCTGGGCCATTACGATTTGAGAACTCTAATGTTAGCTTTTACCCAGACTTTACACAAGCGGTTCAAAAGCAACTGATGGGATTCTCGGCCATCAAACGGCGCTTGAGAGACATGGAATTCAAGTATGCGATGCTGTTCCCGGCTAGGCTGCGGGTCGAGTTGGATGGTCGCTCCCACTTCTTCGACCGGCCGGAGGCGGTGGGAGAGTGGCTGGATGCCCTGCCCAAGAGTCGGGATCGGGAGGGTCGGATGGCGGAGAGCGGAGAGAGTTTGACGGAGTAGTAATGGAACTGTGATCCTGGTGATAGACTGTATTGGTAACGTTTTGCACCTGTGGCTGCACTGGACTCCAGTTTGTAACGCTTTGCCCCGTGGTATTTGGAGGTTGCGGGGGGCTTGCTGGGGCCCTTTCCTCCTTCTGGGGTTTTTCTTGTCCTTTCTTCATATTGGGGCGACAGGCACACTGCATGTTGGGGGGGCTGTTTGGGCTCACGCAGGGGTGCAGGGAGGGGGGAGTTCTGTTGGGGTCGATGGGGGGGGTTGGGGTTTGTTTGTTTGTTTCACAAGGCGGGGTAATGTTTTTTGCTGTGCTATTATGATTGTGCTCCCCGGGAGGGGGTTATTTTGTGCTGGGAGGGATGGGGTGGTAGGGGACTGAGACTTCTTTCCTGGAATGTGAATGGGCTGGGGGACAGGATAAAGCGGGGGGTAGTCCTGCAGTTCTTGAAACGTATTTCGCCTGACATTGTGTTCTTGCAGGAAACACACCTCATAGGGAACTCTTTTCATGCCATGAACAGACGAGGATATCGCCTCCTGGCCCATTCTGGTTTCACCTCTGGCTCGAGGGGAGTGGGCATCTTGGTCAGGACCTCTCTCCCGCTGGTGGTGGATGAGGTGCTCCACGACGACAGAGGGCGCTACACTGCGCTGGTGGGGAGGTGGGAGGGTAGATTGATTTCGCTGGTCGCGGTCTACGTGCCGCCGGGCCTGCAGACGGCCACCTACGCTGATTTGGGGCGCCTGCTGCTTAGGCTCCCGGGGGGGGTGTTGGTACTGGGGGGGGACTTTAATGCGGTGGTTTCCGGTGTTGAGGATCGATACCCCCCTAGGGACCTCCCTCGGGCCCAGAACTGGCTGGGGGGCTTTCTGGATACCCTAGGACTGATAGATTGCTGGCGGTTGAAACACCCTGGACAAGCGCAATATACCTTCCACTCCGGGGCCCACGGTAGTCTTTCGAGGCTTGACTATATGCTAGTGCCTGCGGCCCATGCGGGGATGATCGGAGAGGTGCGACACTTGGCGCGCGGTATATCTGATCACTCCCCCCTTTTGCTGCACCTAGATATCGCCCTGGGGGCTGAGGGGAGGGTGGCTCTGATCAACCCCTGGTACCTCCGGAACCCCACGATCCGTGCAGACCTGGTTAAGTCTTTGGAACACTATTTTAATGATAACGTGGGGTCGGTGTCGTCCGCCGTCTCCCTTTGGGAGGCCTTTAAGACGGTGCTCCGGGGCCAGGCCCTATCTCTCATTTCCCACACCAAAAAATGCGAGGCGCAGGAGGTTGTTCGGCTAGAAAATGAGATCACCGAGTTGGAGAGTGATTTGGAGCAAGGTGTTACGGATGACAGATTGCATGTGCTGGAGCTTAAGCAGGCCGACTGTAAGGCGCTGGTTACTGAATCTGCTAGGAGTATGAGCAGGGAGCAACAGGGGCGAATGTACGATATGGGTGATAAGGCAGGGAAGTTGATTGCCTGGTTGGATAAGAAGGAGAGAGCGAGTCGAGTGGTGCCGGAGATTGAGAGGGTGGATGGTGTGTGTGTGACGGACCCCGGTGACATTGTTGATTGCTTTGCGGAGTATTTTCACGGGGTCTACTCTCCGGTCTCAGAGCGATCGGAGGAAGACTCTCGACTGCTGCTTCGAGACATTACTCTGCCTTCCCTATCTGATGAGGATAAAGTATTGATGGATGCGGCCCTATCGCCAGACGAGATTGCTTTGGCCATTCGCTCCATTGCCTCGGGTAAGGCCATGGGTCCTAATGGACTTCCCATCGAATTGTATAAGCTGCGCCCAGATGCGATTGCCCCGTATCTCCGGGACATGTTCCTTGAGGCTCAGGCGGCGGGATCACTCCCTTCTGACCAACGTCTTGCTGCTATTGTTGTTATCCATAAGGAAGGGAAGCCGCGGGATCGGTGTACTTCTTACAGGCCTATCTCTTTGTTAAACGCGGAGCCCAAAATCCTCGCCAAGGTACTGGCCAATCGTCTGATCCGGGTTGTGGGCGACCTGATTCATCAGGATCAATCCGGTTTTATACCCCATCGCAATACCGCTTTGAACCTGCGGCGACTGCATGGCGTCCTTGCTCGCGCCCCGTTCATTCGTAAGCCGGCCATTTTGGCGTCCTTGGACGCTACCATGGCGTTCGACACCTTGGAATGGCCATACATCTGGGCGGCGTTGGCACAGTTTGGGTTTGGCCCGGGGTTTATCGGTTGGGTGAAATTGCTTTATGACAACCCACTGGCACAGGTAGTGGTCAACGGACGGGTGTCGGCTCCCTTTGTTTTGGGTAGGGGCACCCGACAGGGATGTCCACTGTCGCCTCTTCTCTTTGCGCTTTGCTTGGAGCCCCTTGCGGAATGGTTGCGGTGGCACCCCTCGATTCGTGGCCTTAGATGGACGCCGGAATACGAGGATCGTGTTTCCCTGTATGCGGACGATATCCTCTTGTATCTTGCATCTCCGCGTAAATCGCTCATTGTATTGGTGGACGTGTTGAGCTCCTTTGGTCGCAACTCCGGATTGGTAATTAACTGGGCTAAGTCTTGTGTATACGTTCTCTCCGGGGAGGCCCCCCCCCTTCCGCGGGGGTGCCCTATCCAGATTGCGGAGTCGGGGTTCACGTATTTGGGTATCTTTATAACCCTGGATCCGGTGGCCCGGTATGAGCGGAATCTTCTCCCCCCCCTTCAGCGCCTAAGGGCGGATGTGGCGGGTTGGCGGCGGTTGCCGCTCTCGCAGCTCGGCCGGGCAGCATTGTTCAAAATGATGTCGCTACCACGCTTTTGTACGCCCTGCAGAACACTATGGACGTAGTGCCGGCCCGTTATTTTCGGGAGGTGGAGTGTCTCCAGCGTCGATTGTTTTGGGAGGGGCGGCCGCGGATTGCTCTTGCCAAACTGACCCTACCGTGGTATGACGGGGGGATCGCCCTCCCTGACATTAAGCGATATTACTGGGCTTCCATCAATCACGGGATGTATGGCCCTGCTTTGAACCCGGCTTTTGAGATGGACAAATTGCTACTGCCAGGCGGAGACTATAATCGAGCATTATACTCGGGGTCCCTTGATGCGCGGTTGACGGGCCCGACGCGGGTCGCGGTGCAGGTGTGGCATGCAGCAAATGCGGCGATGGGGTGGAGGGATCGCTTGACTCGGGCTACGCCATTGTACGCGTCCCAGCGTTTGGGTTGTCTGTATACTACGAAAGGCTTCGAGAAGTGGGATACGATTGGTATCAGCACGGTAGGGGATCTCTGGACGAAAGGGAAATTTAAGACGTTCGATATGCTGAAAACGGTATACCAGTTGAATGATAGGGAATACTATCGGTATGTTCAAGTTCATCATGCCTTGTGTTCCGTGTTTTCAGACGTGGCGGCAATTCCGGAGCATTCCCCGTTGGAAGACAGAGTATTGGACGGCTATGTGCCGGATAGCACCATTTCGTTGATTTATAAAAAGCTCATCAATGATCGAATGGGTTTGCTGGCCTCATTGCGGGAGACATGGATTGCAGACGGTATAGAGCTGGACGACGAGGATTGGGTGTCAGCGGTGGCCTCCCCGAAAGAGGTGGCTATCCCGGCCCGATTGCGGTTCGTCCAGCTTAAGATACTGCATAGGGTGTACGTCACGGGGCCTGGCCTGATGCGTATGGGGTATTCGGTGGATGGTTTGTGTAAGCGAGGCTGTGGGCTACTGGGGACTTTTCTCCATATCTTGTGGGAGTGTCCGGAGGTGACTCAGTTTTGGTGCAGAGTGCATGCGGTGTTAGAAGAAGTCACGCATGTTGCCTTGTTGCCGGAGGCACGTAGATGCTTGCTGAATGTCTGGGAGCCGACTGATTACAATGTGACGCAGACGCAATGGGTGACTCTAGGCTATATGATAGCGAAGCGTGACATCGCACAATTGTGGGGCTCCCAGAGGCCGCCAGCGGTCTCCGAGTGGAAGGAACACATGGACTGGTGTATGTTTAGAGAGAAAACGGTGTATGTGGCGAGAGGCAAGCCTGGGAAGTGGATTAAGGTGTGGGGTCCCTGGAACTCCTATCGTGGAGGTATTTGCGCCCCGCCCCAGACGCGTGAGATGGATGCCGCTCTGTCTCCCTAGCCCCCGCATTCCTATATGCTCCTGCGACATGCGACTTTGTCGCTTCTGCCTTGCCCCCCTCCCCCCCTCTCTGTCTACCCGGGTTGGTTTACTCCCTCGATACGGGGAGCACATGTTTCTGCCATTGACCTCCTCTGCCTTGTGAGTTTGATGTTTTCTGTTTTTCAAAAATACGAAACCTTTCTTGCTTGATTTGGGACTGCGGCTGTGGCTGACTGCTATGATTAGCACTTTAGTAACTCTTTTGCTGCTTCATTGATGTGCATGTTAAGTCGTGCCTAAGTTTACACTGCGTTTAGCGGCCGGCCTGTTGGTTGTAGGCCCATACTTGTATTTTTTCGGAATTGCAATAAAGGTTTTTAAAAAAAAAAAAAAGAATTAGGGACGGGGTTTATTTCAGATTTTATTAATCTCTGGATCTTGCTTTTATGGTTATCCCTATGACTGAAGGGTGAGCTAAATCTTAAAAAACGCATAGTACACAACTACTTTGGATCACATACCCTGGCTGCTATTTATTAGGAGAAATTTCACCAAGTTTGGCAGACCGGAGATTTTTTTAGACCCCGATTGTATAGTAAAAGGGGATATCAACTGGCTGAAGCAGGCTTTTTGTACCAGGGTGGCAGCAGTGCAAGAGGCTTCTGTCTTGACTAAGAGCTTAATGCGCCATTTTATCATGGTTAAGTCAGTGAGTGGGTGGAACCTTATTTGAACTTGGGGCTGTCCAGCTATCACTGTAGGCTGTTGACCTATTTAAGGTTACACCTATTCCATCATCTGATGATTTCTAAGGGAGGTTGGACCAAAATTGTGACCAATGTATCTGCGATAATATTTCTATTCCCTTCATTTTACATATTGTACTGATTTTCCCCAAATGTAATAATTTACGCCATCAGCTTGTCCAACCGTTGCTTTTACCTTTGAACTTCAGTCAGGCGAGACCTGCTCTCTTGTTTCTGAGACTCCTACAGTCACCCGATGTGTACTTTTCATGTTGGAATTGTTATCTGGTATTTTACATTGGTGATGAACTTATTCAGTTTTTATCTATAGTGATGTGTTATTATATAATTTGTTATTCCCTGGACAGTCTTCTGGACAGTTTTTGTCTATTATGGACTTGATTTTGGTGCTTTTATTCAGAGAAGTTTTACTTTCTTCTTATGATTGTACTTTCACTTTTTTTATTTTGTCTACTTTTATGATTTTAATATACGATTGAATAAAGTAAATATTAATTATTCATCAATATTTTCATGGAATCACCTGTTATCTGAATTGTTATGGTTTTAATACTGCCTTTGAAATGGAAACCATCTTTGTTTGAGTAAATTTAACTAGGAGTCCAAGTTCAACTAGGGGAATATTTTGAAACTTGTTCCTAGATTTGTCAAGTCCAAAGAGATGCCGAAGCAGTGTAGAATTGTTACAAAAGGGTTGGAAATTATGTTTCTCTCAAACAAGCTCAAAGTCAGACATATTTTTATGGTTCCCAAAAATCACTAAAGAATGTTGTTTTGAGGTTGGTGATTGGGTTGCTCTGACGACATAATGGCCATTTTTGCAAAGGGGAATCTAAGTTTTCCGGACCAGTTGAGGTTGAGAAATTTATCAAGGACACCTTGGTTTTCAAAGGTAAGAGCTGGTGGTTTTTAGGTAGAGATGCTGATTTTGGAATCTGGGGACCCAGGTTTAAAACTGTGTGCTTCTTGGCAATTCTCTTAATCTCCCTGTTGGAAAGTGGGTTATTAGTAGTGGTAAATGAGTATCTACACTGGCAATAAGGCCACTAACAAAGTCTAGGGCTCAGTACAAGTCTCAATAAATTATTCCCATGCTCAACCCTTGGTTGCTTGGTAGCTTGACTGCGAGCAGTCAGGCTTAACTTAGGTGAGAGGTATGTAAAGCATTTAAAAATTCAAATTCAGTGAATAATTAAGACACAACACATAATAAAAATCCAACACCAATTTATAAAACCAGGAAATATTTGTTATCTATAAAATGATACCAAATGAGGAAAACCCAATGTGGAAAACAGGAGATATGTTTTTTTTTAAAGATTTAGCACTATATAGCACTTAGAAACCTATAGCACCACTCTCAGACATCTGGTTGAGCTTGACCATGCCACAGTCAAAGTTTCAGCCTGACTGCGATGGAGCCTTGCTCGGATAGCCCTTGCAGCATTCCTTGGCCAAGATTTCATCTTCTGACTTAGAAACTTTCCTGGAGCTTTTTCTGCCAGGGTCCCTCGATGCTCTTCACCAGCTCAGGTTTGGTGAGGGTTAGCCGGCTTGCTTTCCAGGGAACTCCCGGTCAAACACTAAAAATCAGACCTCCGGAGCTTTTCAGCTGGATAAACCAGTAGGGCAGACCGGCCCGCGTTAGAAGGTCACCGGCTTGCTCTCGCAGGTGAGTCGGTCCTCTTATGGAGCTTTTTTCCAAAGTTGCTACAAACTACTCCAAACTCCTAGAACTTCTTCCTGAAGTTCCTCTTGGGGGTACAAAGTGTCCAAAATACATTCCAATGGTCTGGAAGCTCCAAGATGGTCCTTGAAAGGTTTGGACCACAATTCCCGCAATGCACCAGGACAAAACCCTTACAAATCCACTGGGTGCACTCCAGGAAGAAGATTATTGGTGGTGATGATCCAGGTGAGCTCTGTTAGCCCCTGGCTTGCATGGAGTCCACTCGTTAGTCCTCTTGAAGCAAGGTATATCCAAAGGGCTGTAGTTCCAGATAATGCAGCCGACACAGTCAGTCAAAAACTAAGTTTCCAGCCTTGTAAGTCTTCTTCTTCAGTTTCAAGCAGCAGGTCTAAGAGGCTCTGCTCCTCTCAGATATTTATTCAGTGTTCTCTGAAACACTCATGAGATAACTCCTGTCCAATGATGTGCAAGGCAACACCCCAGAGCATGACCACTTCCTCCAAAGTGTGGCATCATGATCTCCCAGAAAGTGCTATTCCTCCAAAATTCAATATGGCTGAAGATTCAGCAGAGGAGAAAGAACTAGTTAAACCAGCCTCCAGTATGGCTAATTTCCATAGCTCTCCTCCACTGACATTTGCAAATTACTCCCTTAAGCCTGTTATCTGGCTTGGTCAGAGGGAATGGGGGTAGATGGACCTGGCTTTCCCTGCCTGTCCTATCTTTCATTTGAAGCCCATGCTTTACAATCCTTCCCCCCTGCTCTGGCATTCCTATGTAGCAGAGCTTTTCCAACAGATTAGCCTCTCTGGGGTGAGCCACTTATCACTTCATTAAAGCAGCCTGGCTAATCCTGTTAACTCTCACCAACCAGGGAAGATCCAAGAAAGGCTGAATATTGGCTTACAACAAGAAAATTATTTAACTTATTTTCTTAATGTTGTAGGATAGATTCAACAATGGTATATTGTTGGATTTATCAATACCATTCTCCTAAGTTCTTGAATGATAGCTGTCTTTGATTCCTATCAATAGTTATGTGTTCTTAAACTATTGCAATGTTATCCTTTGTGGCTGGGGATCTGCAATGGAGAAAATAAAATGTGTTATTTCTCCAACAATAGGGCTTATAAACATCTTTTATAAGTACCCTCCTTATAGCTACATGACCACTCACCCCGGGACACCTAGAGGAGACTTTAAGGGTCCTGAATATTTAAAGCTAGTGTAGATGCTCACTCCACAGTGTTCCTAGCACCAAAGTCGGTTTTGGAAGGAACTTTACTACAGTGGGGGAAGTGAAATGTACAATTTGTATATCCCCAGGGCATATAAAACATAATTTATAAGGACCCTCCTTGTAGTGACATAACCCTCCCCCCCACCCCTGGGTCACCTAGGGGAGAGCCTGGGGGTACCTAATAGGTCACAATATTGCAGAATATCTAGCACCAAAGTCGAGCTTGGGCACAATTTATCTTTAAAAGCAGTGCTGCAACACAGGGCTGCTTTTAAAATTGCCTCGGGCTCTCAACAGTGCACAAATGCAATCATGGAAAGGGCTGCTGGCTCTAAACTACAATGTTCTGTTATAAACTAGGGACCTATAGGTAGTTTTAACCCCCCTGCCTTATCCAGCGCTGCCTCAATCCTTTGTTCTGAAGTATATGTCTGAACCACAAATTCCTTTGTGTAATCAGGGGCAAGTAACACTGGTGCCGAATACATTGCAGATTTCAGTGTCAAAGCCTTCTGATACTCTGGGGTCCAAGCCACTTTCTTGAGCCTTTTCTTAGAAGTGAGTTCTGTCAGGGGAGCCACAATGGTCCCATATTCTGAACAGACCTTCTGTAATACCCAGTCAATCCAAGGAATGCTCTAACCTGAGTATGGGTAACAGGAGCTGTCCAATTCAAAATAGTTTGAATTTCGATCTGGAGAGGCTGCACATGGCCTCCACCTCCACCACAGAACTCTGTCCTACTTGGCACTCACTTGCCTTAATAGTCGGCCCTGTCTACTGCATGGCCTGAAGCACTTCTCCTAATGGCCTTAAGTGATCCCCCCAGGTGGAACTGTATACAGCCGTATCATCCAGATATGCTGCACTAAACTGCTCCAACCCAGAAAGGACCCTGCTCACCAACCTTTAGAAGGTGGCAGGTGCATTCTTTAAGCCAAAGGGCATTACCTTGAACTGATAATGTCTCTCTGGGATGGAGAATTTTGACCTCTCCTTTGCTCTATCGGTGAGAGCAATCTGCCAGTAGCATGAAGTCAAATCAAATGTACTCAGGTACTTAGCAGCCCCTCACCTGTCCATCATCCCACCAGCTCTAGGTATAAGTGAGCATCAGTCTTTGTGACTGCATTAAGTCCTCTGTAGTCCACACAGAACTTTAACTCCATCGGTCCCCCTGGAGATTAGGTTTGGCCACCAATATCACTGGGCAGGCCCATGGACAGTAAGAAGGCTCAATTACCCCCAACTCCAGCATCTTAGCTACCTCAGATTTAATGCAGGCTCTGACAAGTTCAGAAAACCTGTAGAGTTTATTTTTGATGGGTGGGCTGTCACCATTGTCAATGTGGTGCTTGCACTACTCAGTGATACCTGGGTCAAAGAGAACAGGCCAGCAAACTAATCCAGCACCTGCTTGCAGTCTCTGTGCTGCCAGTCTGTCAATTCGGGAGACAGTATAACCCCCTCCACTTGCACATTGTTGGAGAGGAGGTCGGGCACTGGCTCAGTCTCTTCCTTCACCCCCTCATTTGTGACCAGTAACATGGTCATATCTGCCCTGTCATGGTGGGGGTTCAATCTATTCACATGCAGGACCCTATGAGGGTTCCTGAGGGTGCCAAGGTTGACCAGTTAGTAACCTCACCCTTCTTTTCAATGATTGGAAGTGCCCACTCCACTTGTCATGGAGGGCCCTAGGAGCCACAGGCCCCAACACCCACACCAACTGTCCTGGAGTATAGTCAGGTATAGTATCTTTCTGATCATAACCGTAATTCATGAGCTCCTGGCTAGCCTCTTGTTTCCTGCCTGCCTTGCTCATGTACTTTTCCTTTCTTGATCTCAGGCCTAGCACATATTCAAGCACATTGTCCTTTGCTTCTCTGACTAGCTTCTCCAAAGATTCTCTCAGCAGGCACAATGACCCTCTTAAAGGGGGTCCAAAACACAGCTCAAAAGGACTGAGACCAACCCCTTTAGTGGGACTTCCCTGTGGACAAACAGTAGGCATAGGAGGAGAACATCCCATCTCCTCCTGCGTTTGTCAGACAACCCATTGATCATGTTCTTCAGGGTCGTGTTGAACCTCTCCGCCAGACCATTAGACTGGAGGTGATATGGGGTGATGAACTTGTAGTTGACACCATATTCATCCCACATCGCTCTCAGATAGCTGAACAGAAATATTTGTGCTTTTGGAAAACCCACTCTTCTGAACACACCAAGCAGTGCCCTAGCAACTCAGGAGCAGCTATTGTCCTGAGAGGTTTTACCTCAGGGTACCTTGTGACATGGTCCACTGTCACAAAGAAATACCTATTCCCTGATGCAGTAGATGGGTCCAGGGTACCAACAATGTCTATCCCTACCGTCTCAAAGCAGTCCCAACCACCGGCAGTGGTATCAAGGGAGCCTTTGACTTTCCCCTTGCCTTGTCAGTGGCCTGGTAGGTGACACAGGAGCTGCAAAAACCTTTTACCTTCTCAAACATGTAGGGCAGTAGAAATGGTTAACCAACAGGTTCAGAGTCTTAGGGGCATATCAACAAGGGCTTTATCTCTGCTTTTTTGGCTTAAAAAGACAAAAAAGCAGAGATAAAACTAGCACCCTATCAACAACAGGGTGCTAACATGCAAATTTGCATGTTAGCACCCATTTACTCTACGCTTCCCCTTGCATCTCTAATGAGATGCAAAGGGGGCGTTCCAGAGTAAAATAATAGGAGAAATGTCGCTAAGCGACATTTCTCCTATTATCAAGAATATCGCTAACCCTGTTAGAGACAAAAAAAGCAGCACTAACCGCGGTTAACGCTGCTTTTTTACGTCTGGTATTTTTCTGACTTAGCCATGATATCCTATGGAAGGAGGATATCATGGCTAAGTTTGTCTGTCCCTATCAACAAGCTAATGTGAGATTATCGCTGGGTTTCCAGCGATAATCTCACGTTAGCCACTTACCGTGAGGATTTTTATCGCTATTGAGATAAGCGTTGCTAATAGCACGCTATCTCAGCAATAAAAATCAACTCTAGCCGGCGATAATTATCCTATCGCTAAGTGCGCTTAGCGATAATTATCGCCGGTTGTTGTTGATATGCCCCTTAGTCTGTCCCAAGTGTACTGCCAAGGGGATATCAAGACCCAAGGTCTGAATGAACTCTCTGTACTTTTGGGGCAAAACTAACCTTCTGATGACCCCGACCTTGAGGTTACTGGCCTCAGTACATCTTCCCAGTAGATTATATGAAATCCACTGTCATTTTCCTCCTCTTGCTTGAAGGCGATCCGCCTCAAGCTCTCAAGGTTGACAGAACACCTCTCTGGAGGGTCCACCTGCTCCTGTCACTTCTGCCAAGTCTGACAGATCTAGGCAAACACAAGGAGATGATGGACAGAGTGCTGAAACTTTTCATACACTCACCCCAGTCACAGATCTGGGTTGGATCCATCATCATTCTTTAGCTCACTCCATCACCCCAGTTCAGACACAGCTATATGCAAATCAGTCTTGGCCCTGTGCCTCATGTGAACAGTCCAGCCCGAACTGCCAACTGATGTCTTCCCTGGACCAGAAACAAGCATCCTGGGACCAGTTTCGGGGTAACGCCCCTCTTCAGCCTGGCTAGCTTGAATCCAGTGACAAAGTGAGCGAGGTACCCACGTCTGTGCATACCCTGTCAACTTAGGGTGAACAAAGCAAACACAAATAGATGATGGACAGAGTGCTGAAACTTTTCAGACACTCACCCCCAGTCACAGATCTGGGTTGGATCCATCATCATTCTTTAGCTCACGTAGCCACCGCAGTTCAGACACAGCTATATGCAAATCAGTCTTGTGCCTGAGCCTCATGGAAACAGTCCAGCCAGAACTGCCAAGCCATGTCTTCCCTGGGCCAGAAACAAGCATCCTGGGACTCTGCAAGGGACAGGGGTGGTTTCTGAGCAGAGGGCCTTGCCCTACTCCCAACACCTGCAATTACATAGCTAACACTGGAACTGGGGAGCATCATCCTCACCCGCCACCTAGGTGCCATTAGTGGGCTCAACCTCCCTCCCACCTTAAATCTCCTCAGCTGCCCCAACCCAGGCCTTCTGGGACTTAATAAACCCTACCTTCCTAGTCTTGTTAGATGCAGGCAGCCCCTAAGCCCACACTGTACCCCAAGCTCAGCCATTTTGAGTTTAGACAGTTTAGCTAGGTCCTATCCCTAGTCACTGTTGGGTCACAACAACTAGCAATCAGACTTAGAAGAATGTTGGATAAAATCAAAAGAATGGATTAGAAATCAGTTTAGTCCAAATTTCAGTAACAGTTTTGTTCTAAGGCAATTTAGATGGATTTACAATCTTAATTCACTTAAAGGTGTTCTTTTAAACACAAGTCCTCACAGCTGAACACCAAGGGCCTAATTACGATGTCGGTCGGAATTGCCTCTGACTGACACTGTTTTGAGGAAGGAACTACCTTCCCATAGGTCAGCAGTTCTGACAACCTCATTAGGATGCTGTGAGAAAGTGGCTATGTATCTACTGTTCCCAAATAGGTACAGGGTGTACAGAGTCCACAGTCCCCAGAGGTTTGGCAGAGGCTAAAGTTAGATATAACCTTACTCTCTAAAGTGGTAGCTTGGTCGAGCAGTAAGGCAGTATCAGAGGACAGTGTAAAGCATTTGTTGCACACACTCAGCCAGCAAATGGTCTCACTCACTCAATAACTGAACTCTAGGCCAATGGTTTATATATAAAAAATATATGCTTGTTTTATTTTAGAACCAACAATAGGTATTAAAATATACTATCTCAGAATGAGATGCTTTATATAAATACTTTTGCAATATGCAATTGACTTTTGTAGAAAGTTACAAGTGGTTGCAATAGGCAACACAATTCTAAACACAATAATGCTTTGAGTTCAATGGAAATTTCAAGTTATTTGCCACAGATTACTTTTAGGATTACTTTTGGAATTCCAGGACTGGATCCTAGATTCAGTCCTGGGTCAGTACTTGCAATCAAGTGATAAAAGTCGACTTAATTACTGTGATGATTTTTAGACAATATTTTGCTATTTTATAAGTTGACACAAAAAATATTTCATAGAAAACAGTCAATGATTCCCTATGGCAGAAAATTCAAGTTGCAGGTATAGTATGTTCTTGTTACTTTTGTAATCCAGTACTGGGTGCCTAGACTCAGTACTGGGACCTTTATCCAAAACAGGTAAGTAATTATGTTTTCAGATATTATACGATTTTTAAAGAATATTTAAAGATTGCAGAAATTGACAGAAGAAATTTCACAGAAAAACAGTCAATGATTTCCTATGGGAGAAAATTGGGTTATTGGTAAGTACAGTTGTAAGTATTTTTCAGAGTCAGTGCTGGGCACCAAGATCCAGCACTGGGAGCTTACCTAAGAGCAGGTGAGTATTTTCGTTTTCGTTACTCGGCTGATTTTTGGTGAATATTTTAAGTTTTGAAAAGTCCACACTTAGAAGAAATTTCAGGAAAAGCCAGTCAATGTTACCCTACGGAGAAAATTGAGTTATCGGTTTAAAGGTAAGTACTCGACTGGCAGAGTTAAGGTTCTGGGCATAGACTCAGGGGTCTCCCAGGGTCAGGTAGGTACAGTTGGTTCACCCTCAGCGGCACAAGGGCGGCCGGGTGCAGAGAGAGTTAGGCCCAATGTTATCCTACGAGAGGTAGGGGGGCCTTGGTTGGTGGCTGCTGACTAGCAAGCCACGCGGCTGTGGGAGCTGGGCTCCTGGTCACTTACTCAGGTCAAGTGGGGAAGTAGATAGGTGTAGAGGTTGCACTGCCAGGGCCACTCGGGCGGCTGGGTGCTTTTGAGCCTTCGGGCGCTCAATTGATTTCAATGGGAAATCTCCGGTTTAGAAAAAGACTGCAAGCTCGGGGACGAGGATTCTTCAGGTGCCACCACCACTTCGAGAGATAAGTTGGGTAGTTGGAGGATAGGTAGGTACCCCGGGATTGGGCACAGGGGTCCGCGGGGCACCAGGTGCAGGGGTGCCTTTTGGTGTCGGGAAATCTTACCCTCTGTTGATCGCGGTTGGGGGGGGGCACCTTGTTCTGAGGAAGCAGGCTTCTTCAGGAGTGTCGAGGGAGGTCCTTGGGTGCTGGACTCGGGGTCACAGTCGCCGTGGGGTCGTCCTCGTGGTCTTTGTTCACTTCGGCACAGGCCAGGTTTGGCTGGTGCAGAGTGTGCTGGGTTCACGGTTCCGGGCTGCTGCCAGGGATTGGAAGTAGATTTTGAGTAGAGCCCCTACTCATGGGAGTCCCAGGGGTTTAGAGTCAAAAGGTAGCCAGGTCCTCTGGGGTTTGTGAGGTTGCTGGCCACACGAGATGCCGGGTTGGAGTAGGAGCAGGTTCGAGGGTCGACAGGCCGGTAGGGCTGGGGCCAAAGCAGTTGGTGTCTTCCTCTTCTTAGCAGCTGCAGGGCAGGTCTTCTTTCTTCTAGCTCTTCTTCAGATTTTGGAATCTGGGGAAGGAAGGTTCAGGGTGCCCCTAAATACTAGATTTAGGGGCGTTACAGGTAGGTGAAGGGCAGGGACCAATGGGTCCCTGTCCTGGGGTGGGTACACCCCCTATCCTGCCTCACTCCTGTGGGAGGAGGGCAGTAGCCTAGTCCTGATATGGTAGAGCTTCCCATCTTCAAGATGGCGAGAGCCCGGAGATGTGCTTCACCTCGCCTCCCCTACCTGAGGGGTGGTGTTGGCAGGCTGGCACATCCCCTGTCCTTATTTGGGGTTTCCGGCCAAGCTTCCCACCAGAGTGGGGGGTTGCAGTGGCCTGGGGAAGCTCACAGAGGTGGCATGCCTTTGAAGCTTCCCCCTGCCCATCCTGGGGGAGGAAATTTAGCACCTCGCCCAGGATGTGCATTGTTGCAGGCCCAGGAGAGCAGGGGCTCTCCTACCCAGGGGTCCAGCAACATGTCTGCTGTGTGGCAGCCTAGGCAGCCTCAGAACAGACGTGAATTGTAGGTTAGGTTTTAGGGGGCATCTCTAAGATGCCCTCTGGGGTGCTTTGTACATTAAATCCCGTACTGGCATCAGTGTGGGTTTAATGTGCTGAGAAGTTTGATACCAAACTTCTCAGTCTTCAGTGTTGCCATTATGGTGTTGTGGAGTTCGTGTTTGACGAGCTCTCAGCACCATGTACTCTTAAATGGCGGCACTGCACTTACAGTGCCCAGGAATGGACCTGGGTACTGTAGGGGCACAGGGCTCCTGCTCCTGTGCCCACACCATTGGCATAGGGCACCCAGCTAGAGGGGTGGCTGATGTATGCCATGGCAGTGTAGGTGATGGGCATGGCACACAGGGATGTGTGCCATGTCGACTCTTTGTTTTGTCTTGCACCCAGACACCCAGCATGCAAGGGCAGTGTGTGTGTGTAAGGGTAAAGGTCTCTAAGGGTGGCACAATGAGTGCTGCAGCCCTTAGAGGCCTTCCCTGGTCACAAGGCCCTGGGTACCTAGGGTACCATTTACCAGGGGCTGACATGTGGCCAGGTTTTGCCAATTTGGGTTTTGTGTTTTTAGGGAAGGAACATAGGCCCTGGGCACCTGATTGGCAGGAGTCCAGGGTACACTCCGTCAAAGTACATTATGCAATTCAGCAAAAAGTGGGGGCATACCATGCAAGAAAGATGGCACTTTCTCACAGATGCGACTGCACATAGTGCGGTCGCAAACTTACATTTCAAATAGGAGCTTGTGCGGCAGGCTGAAAACGCACGTGGCACAAGTTCCTATTAAAAAGTGTACGTTTCTAAACATCCCTGCACCCTGTGCCAGGCACCGGGTGAAGGGGTGTTTAGGGGAGCAGCAAAGGTGCCCCCAAGGCCCAAATACAGAGGGCCAAGGGAAGGTATAAAAATATTTGTATCTTTAAAATGACACCAAAACTAAAACAATCCAATGTAGGGAAATGGAGATATGACTTTTTCAAGATGTAGCCCTATATAGCACTTAGAAACTTGGTGTCATTTTAAAAATAAAAATATTTCCTATTTTTATATATTGGTGTTGGGTTTTTATTGTGTGTGGTGTTTTAATTAGTCACTGAATTGGGGTTTTTAAATGCTTTACATACCCGTCTCTTAAGTTAAGCCTGACTGCTCACAGCCAAGCTTCCAAGGGTTGAGCATGGGAATCATTTATTGAGACCCATACTGAGCCCTAGACTGTGTTAGTGGCCTTATTGCCAGTGGCCGATACGCATTTACCACTACTAATAAACCACTTTCTAACACTGCCTGTGCCTAAAGACAAATGTGAAATGTATTTCTGTAATTTTCACTTGATGTACTCGATCAAGATCATCTCCCAATGCTCTCATGTAATATACAAAGAACAGTTGATGGACGGAACGCAGAACAATGTCAAACACTCACCCCCAATCAGCGATCTGGGTTTAAATCCGTTGTTTTTTTGCTCACCATACCATTTCAGTTGGGACCCAGCCATATGCAAATCAGTCTTGACCCTGCTCCCAATGGGACCAGTTGTGTCCGAACTGCCAGGCCAGACCCTCCCTGGACTGGAAACAAGCGTCTTGGGACCGGTTTCAGGGTATCACCTCTTATCAGCCAGGATAGCTTGAATCCAGTAGCATGGCAAGCATAGGACCCAAGTCTGAGTATACCATCCCATTTAGGGTGACACATGCAGAGAGAACAGTTGATACAATGCTAAACAATGTCAAACACTCACCGACCAGTCAGAGATCTGGGCTTAAATCCATTAGTATTCCACTTGGGACATAGCAAAATGCCCCCTATGAAAACAGTTCAGCTTGAACTGCCAGGCCAGGTCATCCCTGGACCAGAGAGAAGCACCATGGGACCAGTTTCAGGATATCACCCCTCATCAGCCAGGATAGGTTGAAGCTAGTGGCATGGCGTGCACAGGACCCACTTCTGGGCATACATGTCTCACTTAGAGCACCAAATGCAAAAAGAATAGTTGATAGACGGAATGCTGACCAATGCCAAACGCTCACCCCCAGTCAGACATCTGGGCCTAAATCCATCTTTATTTTTTACTCACCACAACATTCCAGTTGTGACCCAAACATATACAAATCAGTCTTGACCCTGCTCCCCATGGGAACAGTCCAGCCCGAACTGCCTAGCCATTTATTACCTAGATCGGAAACAAGCATCCTGGGACCTGTTTCGGGGTAACACCTCTCTTCAGCCTGGCTAGCTTGAATCCAGTGGCACAGTGTGCAAGGGACCCACGTCTGGGCATACCCTGCCAACTTAGGGTGAACAAAGCAAACACAAGGAGATGATGGACGGAGCGCTGAAACTTTTCAGACACTCACCCCCAGTCACAGATCTGAGTTGGATTCATCATCATTCTTTAGCTCACTTCACCAACCCAGTTCAGACACAGTTATATGCAAATCAGTCTTGGCCCTGTGCCTCATGGGAACAGTCCAGCCAGAACTGCCAAGCCATGTCTTCCCTGAGCCAGAAACAATCATCCTGGGACTGGTTTCGGGGTAACACCCCTCTTCAGCCTGGCTAGCGTGAATCCAGTGGTAAAGTGAGCAAGGGACCCATGTCTGGGCATACCCTGCCAACTTAGGGCGAACGAAGCAAACACAAGGAGATGATGGATGGAGCGCTGAAACTTTTCAGAGACTCACCCCCAGTCACAGATCTGGTTGGATCCATCATCATTCTTTAGCTCACTTTGCCACCCCAGTTCAGACACAGCTATATGCAAATCAGTCTTGGCCCTGTGCCTCATGGGAATAGTCCAGCCCAAACTACCAAGCCATGTCTTCCCTGGGCCGGAAAAAAGCATCCTGGGACTCTGCAAGGGACAGGGATGGTCCCTGAGCAGAGGGCCCTGCCCTACTCCCACCACCTGCAATTACATAGTTAACACTGGAACTGGGAGCGTCATCCTCACCCGCCACCTAGGTGCCATTAGTGGGGTCAACCTCACTCCCACCTTAAATCTCCTCAGCTGCCCCAACCCAGGCCTTGGGGACTTAATAAACCCTGCCTTCCTAATCTTGTTGGATGCAGGCAGCCCCTAAGCCCACACTGTACCCTAAGTTCAGCCATTTTGAGTTTAGACAGTTTAGCTAGGTCCTATCCCTAGTCACTGTTGGGTCACAACAACTAGCAATCAGACTTAGAAGAATTTTGGATAAAATCAAAACAGTGGATTAGAAATCAGTTTAGTCCAAATTTCAGAAACAGTATTGTTCTAAGGTAATTTAGATGGATTTACAATCTTAATTCACTTCATTGAAAGGTGTTCTTTTAAACACAAGCCCTCACAGCTGAACACCAAGGGCCTAATTATGATGTCGGTCAGAATTGCCTCTGACTGACACCGCTTTGAGGAAGGAACTACATAGGTCAGCGGTTCTGACAACCTCATTAGGATGCGACTGCACATAGTGCGATCGCAAACTTCCATTTTTCACTAGAAGCTTGTGCGGCAGGCTGAAAACGTACGTGGCACAAGCTCCTATTAAAAAGTGTACGTTTGTACACATTCCTGCACCCTGTGGCAGGCACGGGGTGCAGGGGTGTTTAGGGGAGCACCATAGGTGCCCCCAAGGCCCAAATACGGAGGGCCAAGGGAAGTTATAAAAATATTTGTACCTTTAAAATGACACCAAAAGTAAAACAATCCAACGTAGGGAACCGGAGATATGACTTATTTTTATAAATAGGTGTCGGGTTTTTATTGTGTGTGATGTTTTAATTACTCACTGAATTGGTGATTTAAATACTTTACATACCCGTCTCTTAAGTTAAGCCTGACTGCTCACAGCCAAGCTTCCAAGGGTTGAGCATGGGAATCATTTATTGAGACCCATACTGAGCCCTAGACTGTGTTAGTGGCCTTATTGCCAGGGCCGAAACACATTTACCACTACTAATAAAACACTTTCCAACACTCCCTGTACCTAAAGTCAAATGTGAAATGTATTTCTGTAATTCCCACTTGATGTACTCGATCAAGATAATCTCCCAATGCTCTCATGTAATATACAAAGAACAGTCCACAAGAAAAGCAGGTGCACTCAGAATGAAGTCAGTCAGGAGACAATCATTATGCAAAACAATCTTCTATTTATTTGCGTAGTTTTTTAAAAAAAAAACGTCACACAGTCAACGTGTTTCGTTCCCTAGTGCCACTGGAAGTTCGTCAGGGCTTACTCAAAATGCAAATTATCTTGTGTAACCAAATTGAATCCCAGGTCCATTAGTGTGCGATGTCACATATAGTGGTCGTCCAAAACCGATTGCCAAATATATCTCAAGTGAATTAGGCTCAAATAGATATATTAATTAGGATGTAGGACAGAATTCGATACCGTCGTTCTCTTTAGTCCAAAGGGATCATATTTAGAAAATACAATATAACAAAATCTTTGTGATAAATCACTACAATTGCCACAGCATAGAGGCTCCAAGGTAAACAGAAGTCCTCAGATACGAAACAAATAAATATCAGCAAAGAAACACAAGCTCCATATGTTTTTGGAATAAATAAATAGAACTCCCAAAATTATACGGCCCCAAGGCACGCAGATGTATTCCGGTGTGGAGAAGGGGACTGTCAGCAGAAGACGGTAAATATCTCTCATAAGAAAGCAACGGGCATCCTATATCTGATGCTCCAGGGTGCGCGGTGCTCCTCAGGTTAGGGACCACCAGCTTAGAGTAATGTGCGAATCCTATCCAGCGTGGTAACCGGCAGCAGTGTGGCATGTCTCTTAAGTTAAGCCTGACTGCTCACAGCCAACCTTACAAGGGTTGAGCATGGGAATCATTTATTGAGACCCATACTGAGCCCTAGACTGTGTTAGTGGCCTTATTGCCAGTGGCCGATACACATTTACCACTACTAATAAACCACTTTCCAACACTCCCTGTGCCTAAAGTCAAATGTGAAATGTATTGATCATCTCCCAATGCTCTCATGTAATAACAAAGAACAGTTGATGGACGGAACGCAGAACAATGTCAAACACTCACCCCCAATCAGAGATCTGGGCCTAAATCCGTTGTTTTTTTGCTCACCATGCCATTTCAGTTGGGACCCAGCCATATGCAATTCAGTCTTGACCCTGCTCCCAATGGGACCAGTCGCGTCCGAACTGCCAGGACAGGCCCTCCCTGGACTGGAAACAAGCTTCTTGGTACCGGTTTCAGGGTATCTTCTCTTATCAGCCAGGATAGCTTGAATCCAGCAGCATTGCAAGTATGGGACAAAAGTCTGAGCATACCGTCCCACTTAGGGTGACAAATGCAGAAAGAGCAGTTGATACAATGCTGAACAATGTCAAACACTCACCCCCAGTCAGACATCTGGGCTTAAATCCATTATTATTCCACTTGGGACCCAGCAAAATGCAAATCATTCTTGACCCTGCCCCCTATGAAAACAGTCCAGCCTGAAATTCCAGGCCAGGTCATCCCTGGACTAGAAAGAAGCACCATGGGACCGGTTTCAGGATATCACCCGTCATCAGCCAGGATTGCTTGAAACCCAGCCATATGCAAATCAGTCTTGACCCTGCTCCCCATGGAAGCAGTCCAGCTTGAACTGCCAGCACCCTTCCTCCCTAGACTGGAAGCAAGCATTCTAGGACCAGTTTCATGGTATCACCCCTCATCAGCCAAGATAGCTCGAATCCAGTCTCAAGGTGTGCACGAGACCCACGTCTGGGCATACCTGTTGCACTTAGAGGGAACAATGCAGAAAAAACAGTTGATGGACAGAATGCTGAACAATGTCATACACTGCCTTCTAGTCATGTACGGTACAGCACTGTGTTGCTTTCTAGTAAGGTATGTCTGCATGTGCACCACTTGGAAAATGATTCCCTTATGTAGCTACGAAGATATTCACCTTCCAATATGACCTTGCGTTTAGTGCAGGCAGGATACATATGGTTTCATTCCTTGCTGATTATTTGGTGACCATCTTGTTGCAGCTTTTTCATTATTTACCATTTCATCCCCATTTTCTAATTAAGACCTTTTTCGTCATTTAAGTGTCACCATCTCATTGTTTGTTTATTTACCTGGTGACATATACCTTTCTCCGTTTCAGTAAATATTTAACCCAACAAACCTGTAAACCTCGTATCGGTAAACTGTTACACATACCCGCTCATCTTCATACTCTTAAACTCTTGCCTCTTTACCCCTTTTATGAACCCTTTAGCCATAACCCATACACTAAACCCCTTAACTTTCCATTCCTAACCTTTTACCCCTTGCCTCTTTACCCTTAATATCTTATTCGTAACGCATTATACATAATCTCTCACCCATAACCTTACTCCTTTACCCTTAATCCCTTTCGGTTACCTGCTTAACTCCTTACGTTGTATTCCCTTATCCCACTACTCTAATCCCTTTACCTTTAGCCCGTCAATTTACCCATATCCACTTTTCTTTGTGTCCTTATTCTCTTGTCCCATTCTTCTTACCCTTAACAACAGAAATGTAGTCTTAACCCATGCCTGTTACCCTTAACTCACTACCCTTAAACCCCAACCCTTAACCTTACCTCCTATCCACCCTTACATTTATATCCTAAACCCATACCTCCTTACTCATACCCCTTTTCCTAAATTCATTAACCCTTACCATCTTACCTTTACTTCCTTATCCCTTATCACATTACCCTTTGACCTTTACAGCCTACACCCCCTTACCTTTACTTTCTTATCCACAAACGCTTAGCTTTTTCCTCTTCCTGAAATATACTCATCCATTAACCCCATCCAATCCCCCAAAATATTATCGATATAATATTACTTACATATTTTTTCAATAATAGAAACAAAAAGAGAGAAAGGGAATTCTAGTGGAGCCACTCTTGGTCCCCTTGTACTAAATAGATAAACAATGAAAGAGTGAATCCAATTGATAAGCAGTAACTGAGGAGTCACAAGAGTGTTTTAAAAAGAGCCCTCAACATGCTTCATCATAGGGTTACAACCCGAGGGGCCGAGTGCCTCTCGAATGTGCTACGACGCCTGGTTACAGCGGAGCGGGTTTTTTGTTGTGAGTGACAAAGTAACACCATGATGATTAAAATTACCTTTACTTATCTTAAAAAGCTTTTGATGGTGGAGAAGTAAGGTAAGATGAAAAGGGTGAAATTGGTGGATGTATTAACTGGTTAAAATGGCCAGAGACATCCTTGGTGAGAAAGTGAAAGTCGGTCTACATGTTTCAGCCTCCATGTGCAAATAGCGAGGCTTTCTTCAGGGCCAGATATGCCACGGGGGTATGCACAAGCTAATGTGCACCCTCACCAGTGGCAATATGTACCATTAACTTACGGTTATTTGACCTTCCGATTTGTCTAAAAAGGAAGTAAAATTATGGGCTGTAAATGATTCCTACCCCATGGATCCGGGGGGGGGGGGGGGGGGGGGGTGCTGATCTATTGTCAAACAAACGCCAAGATCCAGCCCCTGCTCAGCACCTGGTATAACCCGAACAGGGACCCAGGTGCCATTTTAACCAGTTAATACATCCATCAATTTCACACTTTTAATCTTACCTTATTTCCCCACCATCAAAAGCTTTTTAGAATAAGTAAAGGTAATTTTAATCATCACGGTATTACTTTTTCACTCACAACAAAAAACCTGCTCCGCTGTAACAGGTGTCGTAGCACACCCGAGAGGCACTCGGCCCCTCGGGTGGGAACCCTATGATGAAGCATGTCACAAACTAGGTTGGTGAGTGAGGGTTCTTTTTAAAACACTCTGTGACTCCTCAGTTACTGCTTATCAGTTGGATTCACTCTTTCATTGTTTATCTATTACATTTTTTTTCAACATATTAACTGCAATGAAATGACAAATGATTAGATGGTCTACAATGAAATGCCCATGAAAAAATGACACGACAATGAAATGGATGCAAACAAAAAGTATGTTCCCTGCAGGCAGGATGAAGTGGGATAAAAATATTGTTACTGTTGTAATTTCGCAGAAGGCAGGCGGGTAGTAAAATCAGAAGGAGAACAAAGTGGGGAAGAATAGAGAGAAAGCTGGAGATTGCAAGTTCTGGCTCAAGTGTGTTCAAGGCTGGGGGCTGGGAGACCGAGAACTCCAGCTTGTTGAAGGACCTGTAGATCAGCAAGAGATAGTGGGGCCATTGGTTCTGGTACAGAGCCCATTGGCCTAGAGAAATGGCGACTAAGGAATGTCAGGAGAAGTGATTTGGAGGTGGCTGTAGACTTATTCAGAGTAGTACAATAATCAATATAAAGGTGGGGGAGGTTACAGTTGTTAATATGTATTAATTTGATAACAGAGACATGTATACTTGTCGTACTTTAATATTCGGGACCGCGTAGGGGACAGGGCCCTACCCCTGTCTATCTTGGTATTAGCAAACCGCAAATGGTTAATACGGTATGTACGAGTGCTTTATATATCGTTCTAGCTATGAATGCACTGTGTACACGTTATTCTGCTTCACTACGCGGGTTCCATTTTGGAAGCAGTGGCCATCTTGTCATTGCCCTCACATAGGCTATAATGGAGTAAATACGGGCCTCACAGTACATGGGCTTCTCCTCTGACTTCTCTGTGACCTGGGCAGCTGGCTCTGCTGCCCCAGGTCAAACTGGTCTCACGAGCTCCCCTTCCTCCGTCCACCTGTGATTAGCATCAGGGCTTGACCCGTCATAAAACCCTTTCATTCTACACAATCCTCCGGCTAATCTCTTTCACACCTGCTTGTTCCTGCTTTATGACTTGTTTCCCAAAACAGGAGATGCTCATGTTTATTGGGGGGTCTATTGACATCCGATGTGGGATCTGAACCTTACTGTGTAAATCATTGTGGGCTGGCCGAACTGGAATGTGGGATGGTCATCATGACTCTGCTTTTTCGTTTGTAATGTATACTTGTAATGGCCATATCATAAACCTAGGAATGTATGCTTGAGGCAGGAAAAAGTGTATTTAAGATGAAGTCCGTTCCTATGATTTTCAGCAGTCTCCTGAGAACATACACGCTGTTGTACTTCTAGGATACCTGTAATTGGTCTGCAGCCAATAAACTAATCTTTGACTTCACCCAGAAGACTCTGTGTTTCTGTAGGTCTGGAACAGGGTGAACCCAGAAGTCATAGGGTGTGTGCCCCTGCACCGCTGGGACTAAAATACCCAGTACTTCAGTTTGGCGCCCAACTCGGGACGATTTCAGCGGTACCAGTCCAAGCCAGAGGTTCGTGAGGAGCTTCGTGTGGAAATTCCGGAGGAAGGCCGCCACTTCATCGACCCCTGCATGTCGACGTGGTCCGAAAGTCTTTTCTGCGAGGTTCTCCGCGTCCCGACGGCTACGAAGGACTGCTGCCCTGATTAATCGACCTGTTTTGGACCCTTGACGAGTTTGAGAGAGCGAAACAATCGAGAGAGTCTTCTGGTGACGTCATCGATCGGCAATATTCAGTTAAGTATAAGTGGAGCGTCTCCCATTTGTTTTTGGTATCCTTTGGGATCGTTTGATTTGGTAATTTGGTAATTTGGAGTTTGCAAACGCCAAAGCCAGAGGACTCGTGTATTCACGAGACTATCGTAATCGATAATCCTTTGACGTTTGGATCTAGACTAGTGAGCGAAGATGCCTGGTTCTGGAATATTTGGTAGATTCTTCTGTTTGGGTTGTGGAAAAGATTTCCAGCTAGAGGAATCATGTCCGGTTCCTCCGGTTGGAACTCCAACTTATGAGCTCTATGTAAAACATGGTGTAGGCCCCATTGCATATAACGAAGTGTGGATCCACTACACCAGGAAAGACGGTGTTTTAAAATGGCCCCAAAATGGTAGTTTCGATACCGATATTTTAGATAATTTAGAAATTAAATTGTTTAAGAAGAAAGCCCGGCCGGCGATGTTTGACTCTTTCCGCTTATGGCGAAAGGAAGCCAAACAAAAGGAAATTAAGTTAGCGAAAAAGAATAAAAGAGAGAGAGGTATGACAGTAATGCAAGCAGCTGTACAATTTAAAGACAATGAGGAGGAACAGATGAATGAGCAATTGCACAGGCAGCGTAAGTTAGGGATTGACAAATGTTACCCAGCTTTACCACATTCTAAGCAGAATGAGTTAGAAGAAAAGGAGAAAGATCCCCTGATGTCGCATTTATTGAGTTCGCCACCCCCGTATGCCCAAAATGCCACGGCGCCTCCCCAGCTTGTGAATATGCCACCCCCAGTCAATATACTGCAAGCCTTGCCGCTACCGCCAGTTGCTTTGCAGCCGGCTCCTATCCATATAGCGCAGCCCTCTCAAGGGCCGCCAGCTGTGTTCCCGACTGCCCCCGCGCTTCCTGCGATTTTGCCTAATTCAGCAGCTGCCTCTTCTTACATTCTTCCTTGCACCACTCCAGTACCTGTTTCTACATCCTCTTTTCTTCCCTCTGTTTTTCCCCCTGTTTCCGCCTCAACTTCTCCTTCAGCGCGACAGCGCTTAGCTAACGTGGTTACTACATTAATGTCACCTCTCTTTGAGTCATCTGGTGCGACTCCTGGTTTACAGCGTAAGCAATTGCGTAGCCAATTGCCTAACCCTGATGAGAAAAAGGTAATAGACAGCATGGCGCGTAGATGGATTGTTTTCCCTTCATTGTATGATGTGGAATCAGTTGTCAACGTTTTCCATCAGTGGGATGCCCCAAAACAGAGATATGTGTTCGAGAAAATGTGCGAAATTCTCTGTGAAGAATTAGAAGATAGTGGTAAAAATCCGAACCCGCAGGAGTTGTGTAGAGTGAGGTTTGATTTTGGAACTGGTATAATTGTGGACCGCGAAGTAGATAAAGCAGTTGCGGTTGTATTGTCCTTCAGGAATGATGATTGTCAACAGTCATTGTTTGAACAAGATGTCCTTGTGGGGAAAAAGGTAAAAGCGCGACAATACCCCATGAGAGAAGTTCCCCCGGTATGGAAGGAAGCAGTTGCAGCTGATGCTAACGCCGGTATTGCCGCTGCGCCAGCGCATTTCCAGCGTGTTTGGGTGCATGTTCCATGGAAGCGCTCTGAGGTGTTAGCACTTAAGCAGTCATTGCCTGATCCCCGTAAAAATCCAGCAGGTTATTATAAAGAGTTGTCACAGACGGCAGGGTCATGCGTTATGAATCTGGCAGACATAGACATGTTGTTTGGTAATGTTGTTCCACAGCCTCTATGGGGATCAATTCGTAATGCAGATCACGATGCAGAACTAGGGGATACATGGGCTAACATCGTTGCTGCTGATGCTAGACAAACTGGTGGCGCGAAACCAGAACCTTTAGTAGCTGAACTGCCTGGTAGAATCATCACGTATATGAAGACAATAATGCCCGCGATGCGCGTAAATTGGGACAAGTTATCTGCATGCAAGCAGAAGAAAGATGAGACAGTGTCAGACTTCTTTACTAGGTTTGAAGAAACATTTATTGACCACAGTGGGCAGGATATGAGTACTGAGGGTGGCCAACGGTTATTTGTGGATAAGTTTGTGCAGAATTTACTTCCTGACCTGTGTAAAAAGTTGAAAGACTCAGAGAGTTCTTGGGCTGTTTCTTCTTCAGCGCAAATACTGGCTACTGCACAGTATTATGAAAATAGAGATAAAGACGAGAAAGATAGAACAGAGAAGAAAACGAAGGAATTAAAGACAAAAGTCCTTTTACAGCAGGCTTACCCACCACGAGGAGGTGTCTATCACCAACCCCAACAGTTTCAGAACAACCAGCAAATGAATGGGTATTATCAACCACGTGTCCCTGTAGGTCCCAACCAATGTTCATACTGCAAAGAGGAAGGTCATTATAAATATAGTTGCCCTAAATTAATACAGCGGAACGGTAATGCGTATGGCGCAAGAGGTAGGGGTGGTCAGCAAGCTCCTAGAGGCAGAGGGCGTGGAAGTGTTCCCCAGAACGCGCGTCCTCTTCCGCCCCAAAGCGCCATTAATAGCTTTGATCAGCAAGCTAACGCGACTAGTAATACGGCCCAGTATTATAATAATGATTATTACGCGCTTTACCTACCTTCTAAGACCAGAGAGCCTGCCGTGAGGGAAACGGCCCTGTGGGGAGCATTACACCTGCCAGCCAACTACCGGGACCCCTCCCGCACCGCCGTGAGGTGAACGGCCCAAGGACCACAATACCCAGCAGTCTGTGCTCCGGGCGCCTGCCGCTGACGGCATCAGGCAGCGCCCGGGCTCGTCTTAAGCCCACCAGGCTTCACGCAGCGCGGGACGCGCTTTACCTACCTTCTAAGACCAGAGAGCCTGCCGTGAGGGAAACGGCCCTGTGGGGAGCATTACACCTGCCAGCCAACTACCGGGACCCCTCCCGCACCGCCGTGAGGTGAACGGCCCAAGGACCACAATACCCAGCAGTCTGTGCTCCGGGCGCCTGCCGCTGACGGCATCAGGCAGCGCCCGGGCTCGTCTTAAGCCCACCAGGCTTCACGCAGCGCGGGACGCGCTTTACCTACCTTCTAAGACCAGAGAGCCTGCCGTGCGGGAAACGGCCCTGTGGGGAGCATTACACCTGCCAGCCAACTACCGGGACCCCTCCCGCACCGCCGTGAGGTGAACGGCCCAAGGACCACAATACCCAGCAGTCTGTGCTCCGGGCGCCTGCCGCTGACGGCATCAGGCAGCGCCCGGGCTCGTCTTAAGCCCACCAGGCTTCACGCAGCGCGGGACGCGCGCGGGCAGCGCCCGGGCGAAGCCCGGGCCAAGGGCGGGCCCGTCCTTGCCCGTCATCGCCAGGAAGAGGCAGGGCAGGGCCCCCCCCCTGACCCTCACCACAGGTATTTAGCTGCTTGCATAAATCTAAGTGTTGAACTGTATATTCTGAGTGGACAATGGGGAAAACTACACGGATGGCTACTCGCTCATCTGTTAAAACTAAAGTCCCTGCTAAGACTCCTCTCCCAAGTCTAACAGCAATAGACAGGATGTTGCAAAAAACAATTGGAGTCGTCGCCAATGCTATTGAGAGCACTGAGAGGCGGCTATCACTACCTCCTAGTCTTTGTTTGTTAGCGCAACATCAACAGGATACAGAGGACCGCTCTAATGCTATGTTGAGTATGCAATTGTCACAAGAATCTATATTAATGGCCTCTTATGCGGATTTTCCGGTCAAGGACCCGATTTGTGTTGTAACTTCACAAAGTACACCTCCTGATGAGTTCATGAATCGAGACAATAGGTTGTCTCTAACTCCTAGATTAGAACTAAGTGAGGGACAATCTAATACGAATAACGTCTCCAATCATAGGGAGGAGATAATTATTTGTGAGAATGAAGATACAAACTCTATGGGATCGAAAATTGGTGTAACCTCCTTGCAGGAGGTACAGGATAGTAGACCGAAGACTAAAGTGGCACAGAGTGTGCGTAAGAAAGGGAAACTAAAAGGGAAAAATAGGAAATCTGTTTTACCCCCTCGCCAAGAGAATGGAGCTAAAAGAAAGCCACCAAGTAGTATTGAAGAAAACTCCACTTTACAAGAAGCCATTACACTGAGTGATTTGGTAGATTTTATGATGAAAATAGAGCAGGTAATGAAGTCCCTGATACTGCCAGTGGTAGGAAGATTAAAGTCCCTCTCTGATAAAATTGAGGGCTTAGAAAAGCAAGGGGCAGGTATTGTAGAATCTTCGGAAAACCATGGCGCACTGATTAAATCTCAAGTTGCAGTAAGTACTCCTAGTGCAGATGATGTTGCTATTAATGTACCACATACATCAGTAGCAGTGACTCTATCTGAAAGGAGTAAGAAGGATGATGCACCCCTTATTATATCTAGGGGGGAAAATATGTCGAATAAAATAGATACTGGTGAAAAAAGAATTGAAAAAGAGAAAGGTATGGGATATGGAGATAAGGAGGGAATGATAAACCAAAACATTGAGGAACAGAATGACAAGGTTAAGAAAATACATATTGACCTCCCTCCACAGTCATTACCCTATACAGTAGTGTTAACCGGGGTACCAGAATTGAGTGACGGAAAGATAGAGAATTATCAGGAACTCAAGAATAAGGTAATTTACTGGCTGAATCACAATAGGCCATTGCCTGGACAAACTCGTGTAGAAATTTTAAATGTTAGGAGGGTACACTGGATTGGACAAAGGCATAAAGATATCCAAGGAGATTGTATTATCATAAACTTGAGGGACAGAAGAGCTGTGAGTTACATTTGTCAATGGGAACCAAACTATAACATTGGCAGAATTCACACTCTAGATTTAACCTATTTTTATCCGTTATTGGATCTAAGGAGAGAAAATACCTGGTATTCTGGGAATTATGGGTACAGACATAGAGATAATATTAGTCCAAATTTTACAATCCCATTAGCAAATAGATTTCAGAGCCTGCAGGGGTTAGAAGATATTGACTGACTCAAGGGAGATAATAGACCTACTGATTTGAATATCCCCAAAAGATATCAGACAAGGGACCAAGGGCTTCGGAATACCTCCACCGAAACAGAGATAGTTAAGGTGGCCCCTATTAGTGATAGTTCACAAATTGAGGCATTCCGTGGTGAGGAAATGCCTCTTGATAGTAGTAACACTTTAGATGATGATCAACCTAGCGGGGAAGTTTGGTCTTTTATGAGTTGGAACATTGCAGGACTGAGGTCTAAAGTGGGTAATGAAAACTGGGAAAAAATGGTAGGCGACTCTGATGTAATTAGCCTCCAGGAAACTTGGACAACTGAACCCATACATATTAATGGTTTTAAAACATTTTTTTCCCCAGCGGTCAGTTCCGTTCATGGTAGGGCTAAAGGAGGTGCGTGTACGTATGTCTCGAACCTCCTTGTAGGAGTTAAAACCGAGTTAGTTTTTAATAATGTATATTATCATATTATAAGGATCACAGTTAACAAGGGGTTTTCCATAATTTTGATTAATTTTTATGATAACATCCAAGGTGAAGACCCAAGGGATGTTTTTAGACTATTAGGTAGTAACATCAAATTGGCAACTAGGGGGAGGTCAGAGGATTATTGTATTATTTGGGCAGGGGATTTTAACTGCCAAATATGCAGGAGTGGCGAGAACGGGTTGTGTGGGATACAACTGGATAGAGACAAATGCTCTAGTCATTTTGAGCATTCTGTACGAGGGGATTGTCTAAATGAAATAATATTTGAAAATGATGTGGACTTTGTAAACAAGCTGATCAGTCCGGAAATCCCCTTTTTACCAACGTTCAATGGCAGAGGGGTAAACACAACTATTGATTATGCCCTAATGACCACTAGACATAGGGACATGATCTGGAAATACGGAATTTTGGATTGCCCACTTAGTGATCATTTTCCATTAAACTTTAAAATAACCATGGGATGTAAGAACTATCGTGGTAGGACCAAAACCAAAGTAATAATAGACGATATTGCTATGGTACGGAAAAATGGCTATGCTCTGAAGTGGACAAAAGTTTGCCCCGTAGAATTTCAGGAGAAATTAATTATAAGCATGTTGCCAGAATTTTATGTATGTACAGATGTAAATGCCAAAGATATAGATTTTATTAGTAATTTTACATCAATCACTGCTCAAATAAGAAAGTTATTGTGGGTTGATTCTAAAGGAACGAACACAAGGAAGAAGAGATGGTTTGATACTGAATGTACGAAGGCGTATAAAAGTTTAAAATATGCTATACATGCTACTGAGAAGGATGTTGACCTAATCAGGAAGTGCAGGAGTGTCTATAAGCAGACCCTTAAAAACAGGAAAAATGCACTAAAAGTAGAAGCATGGGATGCTTTATGTGATGCCTCGTTAAGTAAAGATTCCGCCTCATTTTGGCGAGTTGTCAATGCCCCCTTTTTAAATTTTAGTGACACGGACCCACTAGATGTAGCAATCACTGAGAATGAGTGGGCCGAGCATTTTTCTAATTTGTACTCCATTGTACAGGATCATATTGTTAGTATCCATGATGATAGTCACCTGAGAGATCATGTACAGAGGAGTATTCAACTCAAACCTAAAATAACAATAACAGAAGTGCAGAAATGTATTGATGCAAGTTTGGCAGGGAAAGCACCAGGCCCTGATGAAGTCCCTGTTGATTTATTCAAAAACAACAAGGAACTCTGGGCACCAATCCTCACACGTATGTTTAATGCCACTCTGAAAGAAGGCCTCCTGCCATCGTGGTGTGAATCCCTGATAGTACCAATTTTTAAAAAGGGCGACCGTGAAAACTGCAAGTGTTACCGCCCAATATCACTCCTGGATTCCACCATTAAAATTCTAGGAAGGGTAATCTTAGATAGGTTACATATATGGGCTAATGAAGCAAATATTTTAAGTGACTTGCAGTACGGTTTTAGGAAAGGTCTTGGTACAATTGAACAGTGTTTGAATTTGCATATTTTAATTGAAAAATATACCAAAGTGAAAGAGGGACGAATGTTTTTAACTTTTGTAGATCTTACCTCCGCATTCGACTCAGTAACACATTGTAAACTTTGGTTAGTAATGGATAACCTGGGTGTGGATAAGCAGATCATTGACTTCCTGAGAGACCTTTATGCAGGGGCATCGGCCCGAGTAAGATATGGGAAAAATGGTGAATGTACTAGATCATTTGCAATCAGAAGGGGTGTAAGACAGGGCTGTGTCCTGGCGCCGTTTCTCTTTACACTTTATATCAATAACGTGGAAAAGACTCTGATAACAGAGTGTAGGGATGTACCAATGGTAGAAAATAGATCAATCCCAATTCTGTTATATGCAGATGATGCGGTACTAATGGCTAGAACACCGCAGGCCATGCAAAGAGTAGTTACTTCCTTTTCGGATTTTATGAACCAGCTAGATTTAAGCATAAATTGTTCTAAGACATTCACCATGCACTGCGGGGCGGGTGCACAGAGGAAGAAAAAAGCAATTTATATTGGAACCACCCCAGTTGAGGACACCTTAACATTTCCTTATCTAGGAGTCTTAATCGATAGCTCTGGGCTATGGAACAATACCATTAAGACAAGGAAACTGTTGTACTGTAAATCCATTATGGCTTTAAAAAATTTTAGCCGGAAAATAGGGAAGAAACCAATTAAAGAAATGCTGACTGTTTACAAAGCAACTTGTGTAGCAATTGCCACTTATGGAGCAGGCCTATGGGGATATGCTAACGTCAGCATATTACAAGTTGTCGAAAACAATTTTATGAAATATCTCCTGGCCGTCCCACAGAGTGTGTCAACATACTCTTGCCATAATGAACTAGGGGAAATATATTTAGAAGACACAATAAAAACTGCACCAGTTCTTTTATGGCATAGAATATGGACCGTAGATGAATCTGGTTTAAACAGAATGATCATGAGAAATGCAATGGGTCTAGAGAAGTGTGGGAAAATTAAATGGTTGCACTATATTAATAATTTTCTCACGCTACTAGGACTAGGGGATTACTATACTGACCCTCTTTCCCTCTGTAATATTTCGAGGAAGTGTTTAAAAGATAAATGTATGACCTATTTGCAAGAGACCAGAGTAAAAACTGAATTTAAGAAAACTACGGTAGTAGCTCACGAGCAAATTATAACCTGCTATAGTTTACAGCCATATTTAAAGCTACAAATGAGTGATTATGAAAGGTTTTTATTGACACGTTTTAGATTTAATCTATTATTTAGAGCACTCAGCTTTCCAAACATGAATAATTGGTCAAAAATCATGAGTAAATGTCCCTGCGATGATTTATCAGTACAATCTGATATGCATATACTTTTCTTTTGTACATTTTATACTAGACCAAGACAAATGTTTGTTGTACCTTTGCTAAAAATGATGGAAATTAATCGCTGTCGCCCTGCTTTTTTAGCTGTACAGAAATTGGACAATATTTTAACTGTCGTATTTATTTCCTCATTCCTCAAAAATGTTTTTAAATTGCGGAAAACAATTGAGATCTGAACTTACTCGGTTTTTATTATATGTGGCCCTATGTAATTTTATATAAATGTGATTTTGTTTTTGTACTTTTATGGTTATTTTGGTATTAATAACCGAATAAAGAATAACTTGACTTGATTATTATGCAGAGGATGGCGATGCAGAAAATAATGATTACTAGGACAGCCATAGACAGAGAGAGGGAGTTGTTTCAGTGCCAGTGGATCAGAGTGGACCGTATGTTGAGGTGACTACAGCAAATGTAACGGAGCCTTTTCTGCTAGACACTGGTGCTGCAAAGAGTTCAATTATGCATTTAAAACTCCCTGGCGCACCTTTGTCTGGCGATATAAATGTTTCAGTAGGTTTTTCTGGCGCCCCAGTTAGGAACCCGATTTCTAGTCCCATGTCACTTTCTGTTGGACCTTGCGAGCTGAAAGCACCCCTGATCCTAACAACAGGTTGTGGTGAGAATTTACTGGGATTAGATTTGTTGAAAAGATTGCACGCTACACTGTATTGTTCGCCTTCAGGAGTACAACTTACATTAGGCAAGAAAGTGATTTCCCCAATGTACTTGTCTAAAAATACAATGCCGCCTGAATTGTCATCCCTTCCGGATGCCCTTTGGGCTACTGGTCCCAATGATGTGGGCCTCTTGGAGATACCGCCATACGTGGTGACTTTTAAAGGCTAATGTCAGACTGCCACGTATTCCCCAGTACAAGATCTCTAACGAAGGGCAGAATGCATTGTTAGACATTGTCAGCGACTTGATTAATAAAGGTGTGATTGAGGAGACAAGAGGCAACGTTTGCAATAGTCCGATTTTACCTGTCTTAAAACGAACGGACCCTTCACAGCCACCTGTTTACAGATTTGTGATCGATCTCAGAGAGGTTAATAAGATTGTTGTGCCACAGTTTCCAGTTGTCCCTGATATAACTGCCTTGTTAACGATGATTCCAGCCTCTGCTGCATGGTTTTCAGTGATTGATTTAAAGAATGCTTTCTTTAGCATCCCAATTGCAGAAGAGAGCAGAGATATTTTTGGCTTTAGTCTGGGAGGCCGAAGCTTCCGCTTCAAACGCGCTCCCCAGGGCTACTGTGAAAGTCCATCAATATACAGTCAAGCTTTGAAAGCGCAGCTTGATGCACTTGTTTTACCTAGTGGCGCTATCCTGATTCAGTACGTGGACGATTTACTAATTGCCGCGGATACTGAGAAGATCTGCAAAGAAGCCACATTATCATTGTTACGTCATTTATCTGCTTTCCATCATAAAGTGTCTCTCTCTAAGCTGCAATATTGTCGACAAGAAGTGACCTACTTAGGTCATCTCTTATCGAAGGAGGGAAGGAAACTGACCCCAGAAAGAATTCAAGCCATTGCACAGTTGAGTGTGCCGAAAACACAGAGAGAAGTGCGTGCTTTCTTGGGCATCACTTCATACTGTAGGCATTGGATCCCTAGTTTTTCTTTGTTGGCAAAACCTTTGGTAGCCTTAACATGCAAAGACACACCGAATCCTATCCCATGGTCTGAAGAGTGCCAGAGAAGTTTTGTGGAATTGCGTAATGCATTGTGTTCGGCTCCTGAGTTGGGTACCCCTGACTACAGTAAGCCTTTTACATTGTATGTTCACGAGAAAGATGGATGTGCGTTGTCAGTGTTAACACAGCCTTTTGGCGACAGACCGCGCCCATGCGCATATTTTTCATCAACCTTGGACCCTGTAGCGAGGGCATTGCCAAGCTGTCTGAGAGCGACAGCTGCTGCAGCAATGTCTATCCGACAATCTGCTGGTCTGGTAATGGACAACACATTGATTGTTATGGTTCCACATGCTGTAGACACATTATTAAACAGGACCAAGACACAACACTTGACTAGTGCGCGATTATCAGGCTATGAGCTTACACTGTTAGCAAATCACATACACATAAAGAGATGTAATACGCTGAATCCAGCTACGTTATTGCCAGTCCCAGCAGACTCAGATGAGATTGAGCAACATGACTGTCTGTTCAGAACAGAAGAAGAGACGAAAGGGAGAGTAGATCTAAAAGATACTCCCCTGACTGAGTGTGATGGTACTTTATGGGTGGATGGTTCGTGTTTCAAACTCCCTAATGGTGACACGACTGCTGCATATGCTATCACGACTTTACACACGGTCGTGGAAACTGCACGAGTGGCACATAATTCGGCCCAAGCAGCAGAATTAATCGCCCTCACGAGAGCATGTGTGTTATCTGAAGGAATGAGAGTAAATATATACACAGATAGCCAGTACGCCTTTGGCGTGGCTCATAATTTTGGGCGATTGTGGAAAGAGCGTGGGTTCCTGACTTCGCATGGAGTTAAAATTCAGAATGGCAAGTTGGTGAATGATCTCCTTGAGTCACTGACCCTACCGTTGCAAGTTGCGATCATGAAATGCAGTGCACACAGGAAAGTCACAGATGATGTTGGACGTGGGAATGCGTTTGCTGATGAGACTGTGAAAGAAACAGCACAGAATGTGAAGACTAGAATGTATGTTGCAGGCCCCGCAAGATGGGTTGATGATATTGGGATGTGTGAGAACACAATAGAGAGTGTGAAGTCGCTTCAAGCTGAAGCCACAGAGAAAGAGTTAAGCAAGTGGAGAGAAAGTATGGGTAAGTTGGATGAGAATGGTTGTTGGATTGATCTGACAGAACATAGGCGATGGTTGTTGCCTGACGCATATGTGCTTCCAGTAGTTACAATGGCACATGGAATGGCACATATCAGTGCGAAAGGTATTTGTAAGTTGTTGGCTCCAGTATGGCAGAATGCTGGGATTCCCAAGTGTGCAGAGAATGTGGTCAAGAATTGCATGGTATGCTTGAAGTATAACCCTGGTAGGGGAACCCCAACTCCAGCTGGTCACTTTGCACCCCCATCATGTCCATTCGAAGTTTTGCAGCTGGACTTTATTCACATGGAAAGATGCAACAACCTGAAATATGTACTGGTGGTTGTTTGTGCTTTCTCGAAATGGATAGAGGCTTATCCTCTGAAAGATAACACTGCCCTATCCACAGCCAAAGCCCTTGTAAAGGAATTTTTCCCTAGGTTTGGAATGCCAAGAATGGTGTGGTGTGATAATGGAAGTGAGTTTGTGGGTAAAGTGATGAAGAATGTATGTGAAGGTTTAGGCATCAAGCAAAAGTTCCACGCTGCAAATCACCCCCAATCAGCTGGACTAGTAGAACGCTACAATGGAGCCTTAAAGCTCAAGCTGGCCAAAATCCAGACGAGCACCGGTCTTAAATGGCCTGACGCTCTGCCTTTAGCACTCCTGTCCACCAGAATGACCATACACTCACGAGTGGGACTTAGCCCTTACGAGGTCGTCTTTGGCCGCCCAGCCAACGTATGGGGTGTACCGAGGCCTACGAAGTTTAGTGAGATTGAGCATCCAGTACTACTCGATTACCTGTATGATTTGACTGTTAAACTGCGTGTTTTGCACCAACAGGTACATGATACTCTTCCCCAAGCTTCTGAACCTCCCGGACACCCTATCAACCCTGGCTCGTGGGTCCTGGTCCGAAATTTCCAGCGTAAGAGCAACGACGAGCCTCGCTGGATCGGCCCTCACCTTGTACTTCTGTCGACAAGGTCAGCGGTGCGAGTAAAAGGGAAGAAGCACTGGATCCATGGTACCCACTGCAAAGTAGTCCCCTTGCCTCTGCCATACGACCAGTGGGTCCAGGAGGGTATCGCCGACTCTGAGACAGACACTGTGCCTCGTTTTGTACCATTCAGTGACGCACGCCTAAAAGACACAGTTTCAAACCAAGAGAGTGACAATATTCTGCAAGAAGCTGTGCCACTATCAAATCGACTGGACACCACAGAGCCTGAACTTTTGTTTCAAGACCAAACAGCACCTGGCCGTCTCCGCTATAATTTGAGACCAAGACCCATGGACAAATAAAGATTTCCTTACTATTTCCTTTTTGACATTTTTTGCTCTCCCATCTGAAGGACTTTCTTGATTTTTGTTTTTCGAACCACCATCCGGGTTCTGCCGCAGGGTCGCGGTGCCAAGACTTTGGGGTACAGGCCGAAGACGCTAGGTCAACGGTTCTGGTTGGTCTAGGGCGTTTCCCTGGACTGACAGGCGTACTCCTTAGCAGAAGAAACTCATCCGCCGCGAGCGGCCCGATTAGAGGATGGAGTTTTTTAAGATGGAGAGACCCGTTGAGGAAATGAACTTCAAAGCAAGGATGTGTAGAATTGTAAAAACTAAATGTTTTGTATTTTTGTGCCTTTTTACACTGTGTAGTATAATGATGTTTATTGTAGGATTTGTGTTTTTCTCCTCTCAAAAGCCCATTGCACCCACTGAACAGCCTACACCTCTTTCTACTGCCTCCTCTCACTCTTTTCACCCTTTGCCTGAGCACGAACAGACCAGACGATCAGAGTTTGTAAATAACTCGTTTATCCAGCTCTTGCACCAGCACCAACTGGTAATGAATACGACTAATTGCTGGGTGTGCGGGTTAATGCCACATACCATTAACAAGGGTATTCCTTATTTGGTGCTGCCGTATAGTTACAATGGATCGTCATGGGCATTCCAGACCATGTTTCTCTATGCTCTAGATACGTACTCCCCTCGCCAACCGCGTTCCATTAGACCTATCACCAATAATAAGGCTTTGATGAAAGGAGTTGCCGATATGAGTAGGGATATTGATGCATACTCATCCATTCCCAAAGAAGAGCTGAGACCTTATGTAGGATGGAATGCAACGGGGTATAGTATTAGTCTTGGTGAAAGACAGCGAAAAATCTCATCTCCAATCTGGGTCGTACCCCACATGGGTCGGTTCTGCTTACAGGGTAATGGTCAGAATCCTAGAGCTCAGCTGGGAAGAAGTGACTGTACTGAAACGTACACTTTCCCGTCACAGTTCTCCCCTGCGTTTTTGGCTGCCAAGGGCACATATTTCATCTGTAATGACCGAGCATATACATGGCTGCCCCCTGATTTCTCGGGCACATGTTATATTGCGAACTTGCTACCGCCGACATTTACTGCTGCCTCTGACTATCACAAGACCAGAGTTGTGAGAGGTGTGATTAGTAAGGAGGATACTGCCGGTCAGGAAGCGGGAGACTTCTTCTTGGGTTTCCTGCCGTTTTGGGGACCTATGGTCAATAGTAGGAACCTGAGACAGCTGACACGTGTGGTTGAATCCACTGTAAATGTAACGGCTGGTGCCCTTGGTAATCTGACGGCTGAGCTCCAAGCGGATCGCCTTATGACTTTGCAGAACCGCATGGTTCTAGACGTTATTCTTGCAGACCGCGGTGGGGTATGTAAGGTTATCCAATCCAGTTGTTGCATTTTCATACCAGATAACGCTCCAACAGTCTATCAAGCCATCTCCAAACTCCATAAAATATCTGAGTCCATACACGTGGATAAAGGAGATTGGTCACTGGTGGGGTGGTTCTGGGAACTGATATCTGCCTGGGGTTGGAAAGTTCTAATGGTCATTGGAATGATCTTAGCCATTCTTTTCCTGTTCTGTCTGTGCATACAGTGTGCTCCTGCGATATGTGGCCTCTGTGCTACCTTATGTGTAAGGAAACCTGTATCGAGGGACGAGCTAAGTAATAGGATGATGCTACAGCAACTCCATGACTTTGTGAACATTGACCTAGACTCGGATTAAGATGAGTATAGTGATTGCCTATGTAAGGGCAAAAGGAGGGTCTGTCGTACTTTAATATTCGGGACCGCGTAGGGGACAGGGCCCTACCCCTGTCTATCTTGGTATTAGCAAACCGCAAATGGTTAATACGGTATGTACGAGTGCTTTATATATCGTTCTAGCTATGAATGCACTGTGTACACGTTATTCTGCTTCACTACGCGGGTTCCATTTTGGAAGCAGTGGCCATCTTGTCATTGCCCTCACATAGGCTATAATGGAGTAAATACGGGCCTCACAGTACATGGGCTTCTCCTCTGACTTCTCTGTGACCTGGGCAGCTGGCTCTGCTGCCCCAGGTCAAACTGGTCTCACGAGCTCCCCTTCCTCCGTCCACCTGTGATTAGCATCAGGGCTTGACCCGTCATAAAACCCTTTCATTCTACACAATCCTCCGGCTAATCTCTTTCACACCTGCTTGTTCCTGCTTTATGACTTGTTTCCCAAAACAGGAGATGCTCATGTTTATTGGGGGGTCTATTGACATCCGATGTGGGATCTGAACCTTACTGTGTAAATCATTGTGGGCTGGCCGAACTGGAATGTGGGATGGTCATCATGACTCTGCTTTTTCGTTTGTAATGTATACTTGTAATGGCCATATCATAAACCTAGGAATGTATGCTTGAGGCAGGAAAAAGTGTATTTAAGATGAAGTCCGTTCCTATGATTTTCAGCAGTCTCCTGAGAACATACACGCTGTTGTACTTCTAGGATACCTGTAATTGGTCTGCAGCCAATAAACGAATCTTTGACTTCACCCAGAAGACTCTGTGTTTCTGTAGGTCTGGAACAGGGTGAACCCAGAAGTCATAGGGTGTGTGCCCCTGCACCGCTGGGACTAAAATACCCAGTACTTCATACTGTGTACCGCTATTGGGGAAAAATGCAACTATAGACTAATAATAAAGCAATTTTTTTTTATCAAACTCTGTAGTTTTCAGTGTTCTATGATCTGGACATGCTAAGAGCGGGCTTGGCAGCACAAAGGTTTAGAATCTGAGTGTAACAAATGTCTGAAGTTCACAGACTTCGGATCCTTGGATCAAACACTAAAATCTTTACTACTGATAAACAATGGGCCAGCGTTATGCAGTATAACATTGCCTACCTGTCGATTCAAGTATCCATTGGCTTATAGTTACCCTTGAGACTGATAAAAGGGTAAAAAAGCCAGCATTAAGAAAGTAGTTTTGTGGTTGAGTATTTGACCTCCTTTAGATTCCCTTTCGATCCTGGCACCTTGTAGAAAAGGTTATGTGCACCAGAGACCTTTTAAAAACACATATCCTAAAATCTACTTTCGGAGGTGGTTTTTTCTTCCAGATGAAAGCCTCCAATGAACTGACACCCACTCACTGATGGCTAGTCCTAATTCTTTGAGGCAGCTTTCTGGTTTCAGAAAACTAGCAGACTTTTCCTCATCAGTGCTCAGGTCCTTCTTGTGCTGGGGGAACTTCAGGCAGTAGCAGACAGTGTCTTGGCAAAGTGGCAGGGCAGGGGGTACCTGGGGACAACAGACAAAAAAAACGTACCTGCCGCATTGCCGGTCTCTCGGTCCTTTCTGGGTCTAGTCCAGTGCAGGCACAGGCTCCAAGACTCCCCTGCAGCAAATCCTGCAGCTGCTCTCATTCTGCTGGCAACATGAGAGCAGCCTCAATATTGGCCTGAGCACCCTCAATTTGTGATCATAGTGAGACTGAGAGCCTGTGCCTGCTGTCTCCAATCCGGCAATGCAGCTCGGGTTGGAGACAGCTTCAGTACGCATTTTGGTTTGGCTGTCTTAAGACGGTAGGCAAACCGACATGCACACTGAAGGCACTGTGCGCAACCACTCCCCTCATTGCCTGTCATCCCTACTGGCCCCGCCCCCATAGACTCGACCGGGAAACAAATTCGAACGATGAGAAAACCAGGTTTATTAGTGTTTTATTTCTGATTCTTTTTTAGACTGCTGTCATGGGTGCTGTACTCCTCCACCATAGCGGAGGAGCCGCCGCTTTCTTCAGGTCTAGAGGAAGGTGCTTCAGTCCAGGGTCAGGCAGCACTTCTTCCACATTAATCCCACCTAGTTCCAAAGTCCAGGAAGCACTATTTCAGACAACATAGATCTTCAGGGAGAAGCACTTCAAAGGAATGGCTGCAAAATCCAAATACTAATTTTGTTCATGGGAGCTGGACAGTTCCAGTGTTGCCAATCAGTAAGGAGTCTTTGAATTTGCAGCATATCACCACATCAAGAAGATGGAATTGTATTTGCAAGCTCCATTTATGGCAAAATTTGAATCAAATATCCTTAGACTGGCAGGTTCTGTACTCCAGCCCCAAGTCAATATCTCAACAAAAACTTCTTGTATGAACACAAAGCATGGTAATAGAGGTTTTAGAGACACTGGGTTCTATTCATGGCTGTGATCCTAAAAAGGGTCACACTATGGAATGCCTGCATCGCCCTTCGAGGGATGCTACCCATGGGCTAACACAATCTTCTAGGACTAGTTATGAGAAACTTTATTAATGTTAGTGGGTAAGCCTCACTCACATGAGCTTAGTGAAAATCCTACATTCCAGCTGTGATTGAATATCCACTGATTTGGCAGTCTCCCCACAGGCAGGCAAGGGAGACTACTCTATTTTGACTAAAAGTGGTGTTCCCTTCAAGTGATTTTCAGACAACCAGCGAATACAGCTTGGCTTGCACACATATGGGGCTGCCATGCGGGTACTTTCTAGAGTCAAAGACAACTAGGTTGTAGGAAATTGGGTTTTTGTAGCAGTAGTCCCCCCACTTTTTGCCTGTTTTTGATGTAACTTTGACTGGAATGCACTGAGTTCCTGCTACCAGTGCGAGTGTTCTTTCCTAAAAACTGTGCAATTGTACCCTCTGTAAGTCCCTAGTAAATGGTACTCCCGGTACATAGGGACTGAGGTACTAAAGAGAGTTCCTAAGGGCTGCACCACAAATTGTGCCACCCTAAGGGTCCCCTCACCAAACTCATGCAAGACTGCCATTGCAGGCTGAGTGTTTTAGTGCAGACCCAAAAGTGAAAACATGACATGACATCCCTATGTGCCATGTCCCCTAACACTGTATGTAATATTTGTAAGTCACCACTGCAGCAGGACTTACAGCCCTATGTATAGCCTTATATTACATGTGTAGACATATCTGCATGAGCAGATATGCCCCTGTGCTGTTAAGTTATATTGCTGCCAGTACAATTGATCAGGGAAGGCATGTTAAAACATGTGCTGGACACTGGTGAAAATGAGTTCTCTAGCTACATGAAGGCTTTACCGAAATTAAGGATGTTTGGTATCAGACATCTTGTATTAATAAACCCACACTGATGCCAGTGTTGGATTTAGTAATACATGCACGCAGAGGGCGCCTTAGAGGTGCCTCCTGAAAACCTATCAGTTTCTGGTGTGCTGACTGACTGATTGTTGCTACCCTGTCACCACAGATGAGTTTCTGACCCCCAAGGGTGAGATTCCCTTTATTCTCAGGAGGCTATAACCAAGCCTGCATGGACCAGGGATCCTTGCACCCCCTCCCACAGGATGACCTGCAGGCTAACATTCCAAGGCAGGGTAACTTCAAAGCGCCCACCACCGTTGGTATGCAAATCTGGTTTCTCTCACAGGAGAGGAAACCAACCCCCTTATGTCCAGAGCCCTGTGGCACCTGGACAGGTGGGAAAATTAACTAGTCGGATAGGCGTGTCCACCCTCAGGTTAGTGCCACCCTTAAGGTGGGCTGTCTGAAGTGGAAGTGACTTTTGAAAATTAGCCATCTTGGTGATCTCAAACTTAGGAATTCTGGGACAGGGTTCTGTCCACTGCTCACAGGAAGTGGTCCTATAGGGGGGTGTAGTGACCCAAAGTGTAGGTAGCCCATTGGCAACCATCCTACACTTTTGTTACACCCCTAAATTCAGTATTTAGGGTAACCCTGGTACCAGAGAATCAGTTTCCTGCTGACCTACAAAGAAGAAGGACACTGAAGAGCCACAAAAGCACAGGCTTTGGAAGAAGCAACTGACCCAGTGCCTTCCCTGCCGGTCTGTCTGCTGTTTCCAACAGAGTGAGCCAAAACTAGTCTCTTCCTACAGCTGCAGAGCCTCCAAAGCCAGAAAGGCCTGCCTGCCATTAACAAAGAACCAGGGACTCCTATGGAGCAGCATAGCTGCTTCCCTTCATTATGCAGGCACTGTGACTGTGAGTCTCCGGAACCACAAAAACCCGACACCACAAAGTACAACTGCACCCATGCTTGCTAGCCCAAACTGAAGTGGGCCACTGGTGCCAGTGTGGTTCTCGGCCTCCAGAGATAAATCCTGCCTTGGCTTGCCCACTGTGGACTTCCCGTACACTGCATGCAGCCTCTGGTTGCAGGCCCCTTGTACCGCAAGTGCTCCCAGGGACAAAAACCCGACGCCTAAAGACACCTTTGCACCCGTTGCTTCTGGCCATTGGAGAAGAGGACCAAAGGTGTCCCCACATCCCGAGCCTCGCAAGAGTTGAGCCCCACCCTGTTGGTTCAGCCTGACTAGTCTCCCAGTCCAAGTTTGCAGCCTCTTTTCTGAAGGATCAATCTCCATGACTGGGGCACCCCACGCTGTAAAGCACCTCTGCACCCAGCCGCCCCAGTGCTGGCCGAAGTGAACTGTTGGTGCTGCCTTTGACCTTACCTCATACCCACATTCAATCCAGAAGACTGGTCCCAAAAGTAGCTATTAAGTGCCTGAATGCAATACATGTTTTTCTCCATAGATTAACATCACACTGAAGTGTTTTAATTATGTTTTAAAGTATCATAATCAATGGTGCTGAAAACCACACCTCTGCACCCAGACACCCCCGTGCCTCTTGAGGTGACCTGTTGGTGCTGCCTTGAACCTTGCCCCATACTCACCTTAAGTCCCAGGGCATGGTCCCATAAGTCATTGCTAAGTGACCACATGCAGCCTGTGTCTTCTTCCTAAATTAACATTTCTGTGAAGTGCTACAATTATGATTTAAAGTATCAAACCTGTTTTTGTCAAACCTGCTATTTGAAAAAGTACTTACCTCATTGTGTTGATCTTGGTGCCTAACAATTGGCCTGGTTCTGCTTATTGAGTCGTGTTCATCATTAATTGACGGTTGTGTATATTTGCAGATGTCTAACACTCCTCTCTGATGAGAATACGGCTACTCAACCACACTACTCCGTAAAAGAGCACCGTGGGACTGCGAGAGCAAGCCCCTGTCTGCTAGTAAGGGAATGACAGGACTCTTTGAACTGTATACCTGTTTTTGGTATACCATATAAAAAGTCAGCTTCCTGGATAGGTGAAAACAAGCAGGGAGGTAATCTAGCAGATTCGGGAAAAACATTAAACACAGACTATTGGGGTCTATGTTGGACTCTCCCTTTCAACTTTCATGTGATGTGTTGTAATCCTATGTTTCAGGAAATGGAACAATGATAAACTTGCATCTTTGGCTACCAATTGTGGATTTTTTTAATAGTGCTTAATCCTCTATATAGTCAACAAACTGTAGAATGCCCACTAAACGTATATACAAATATGCTTGCCAACAGTGCTTTGAATGTAAATTTAAGTACTCACTATCCCAGATTGCATATTTGATACTGAAAAAGGGCTGGTATTCAACCATTAAAAGTATTGAGTGCCTGCGGAAATGTTCTGGTAATCTGGTAATCTCCTTTTTAAATTGAAGTGCAGGTACTCAGCACCTGACACTACCTGCCCTTTTAAAGCACTGACTGCAACCTCAAACTAATGACTGAAAGAACAAACAGGATCTGCAGACATCATAGAGGCGGTGAATACCGGCAGAAAGACAGTGGCTGTAGAAGGTGAGTCAATTTGTTTAAAAAAAGTAATAAGTGCAGGACTTAAATTTTTGTTTTAGTGGCCTGTCGCCCACACTGCTGAAAGGCGGCCTTTCTCAGTATCAAAGTTACCTAGTCTTGCTCTACCTCTTGCTTCTGTCTTTCCCCACCTGCACTTCCTGACTCTGTAACCCATTCTTTTATAGTCTAGCTTGACAGTGCAGCTGTTGCCAGACAATTGTGTGAGAATTACTAGGAGAGGGGCTCTGACTCTGCCCACATGTTGGGAGCCAGAAGTACATGTTTTGATTGGGCAGACGCTGTGTGCTTCCACAAAAAGTGCCTGCCCTCCACACATGTGATCATTTTGTTTATTTATCCAGCAGAATGAAGTTGAACTTTCAGAAGCACACAAAGGCTACTGTAATACTATTAAAGTGTATTAGATAACTAGATAGTTTATGGTGGTTTTTCCTGCCAGAAGCACAGATGAGAGGAGGACAGCCATTAACCCACATGGATGTTTATGTCTGGCTTGACACTGCAACTTTCCCCCGACCTTTTAACAAATGTTATTCTAAAGTTCTTTGCTGCCACGCAAATACATATCCATTCCCATGCTATCTACTTGTAAACATTTGCATTTCTATACAGTATTTTTTTAAGCCAAGCCTATTGACATTGCCAATGCTTGTTTTACCCTTACTTTCTTCCTTCACCATTGTTTTCCTGTCTTTTTTCCCCTTCTTTCTTCCTTCCTTTTCTGACTTTCTGTGTCTTGCTTTAAATCAAGGTCCTGTGATGGAAACAACATCCTGATTCCACAAAAGTTGCCCTGGTGCCCACTACCTATTTTCAATGGCATAACTTAAAATCACTGGTCTTTAGGACAGCAGCTATGAATAGATGAAATCTGGCTACAGAAGAGAAACAGTTGCAGGTGTCAGAGGGAAAGCAGCAAGAAGCAAAGAGACAGCTGTGCTGAAAGAAAGATGATGGCTGCCAAGGGGTAGCGGTTGCTGTTGACAGAGAGACAACAACTGCAGACAGAAAACATCAACTGCAGACAGAAGGACCGTGACTGTATACACAGAGAAACTGCACAATGGGAGACGATGACTGCACACAGACACAGAGGGTAAAAAGAGACTATAGCTGTATAAAGGTGGATAAGGATTGCTTACAGAGGGAGGGGACAGCATCCGCAAACAGGATTAGCATCTGCAGGCAAAGTTGGAGCATCTACGCACAGATGAGTAGCAGTGGCTTAGCAAGGGTGTCATGGGCCCTAATGCAGCTAAAGAAAAAGATCCACCCATAACTGTGTTCGGTAGTAAAAAAGCAGCTGTATACATGGAAGCATGTAATGTCTGTATAAAAACCTGTCTCTAATGTCCTTATAACATCCGAGTTGCAACGTCTCTAGCCACCTGTAACAATAAAATGAAGCAGCTGCTCAGCTGCAATAACATTTTACAGTTGAGATGAGTCTGCCAGAGCCGGCAGCCAAGATCACAGACAGTTCTAGAAACATAATTGCAGCTGCAGTTTAAACAACCAAAATTAGAACTGTTTTTCATTCTTATGATTTGTTTTTGTAAAATAAACATTGATCAGCAGAACTGCATACTATTTTTCATTACAAGAACCAGAGAATCTCAGCATGTTACAGCTAATTTTGAGCTTCAGGCTTGTTTCAAACCTGGCTTACATTAAACTGACTCTAATATCTTTTTGCAACAATTACTAACTGTTTTTAGTGTGTTTACTTCATACTACAGATTCAGCTTTTACTCTTCATGTCTGCAACCTTTCCATCTCTTTCATATGCCTACACATCGGCCTACACATCGGGCTGGACACACTCTGGATGGGCTTTTTACTAACAACCCTGACATTACATTGGCCAGAGTTGAGTCACTCCCTTGGACTGACCATAAGGCAGTTTACTTTGAGGCCAAGATGAGGCTATTTGAGAAGCGTACCCCTTTCAAAGCATCTAGGGTCACGTTCCGACACTGGAATAAGGTAAAGGGCAGGGACTTAGAAGCGGCTCTCAATCACTCTCCTCCGACATTAGACAGTGACAATGAGGTAGCAACCTCCCAGTTTAATGATTGGATTCAGGGGGCAGCCGACTGTGTTGCCCCTGAACAATCGGGAATGGCTAAAAGGCTCCAGTTGGCAGCACCTTGGTATGGCCCTGAACTTAAACTTCTAAAGGTGGATTGCAGGAGGTTTGTGCACCTTTGGAGAGTAGATTATAGTAAAGAGAGCAAACATGCATACAACAGGGCTTTGCAACATTCCAAGGAGGCTATTCTTGCAGCAAGACAGGCATATTTTACGGCAAAGATTCAAGAGGCAGGAAACTCAGCCAAGGACATTTTTAAATCAGTATCATTTCTAGCTAAACCACAGCAGGCTAATATGTTTAAACCAGATCAGGCATTTTATAACCAGCTTGCAGCTTTTTTTCAGAATAAGGTGCAATTGATTGATATACAACAACCTTGCCAACTTGTCAAACATTATGGTCAATAACAACCAATCACCCTCTGTGGTGGAGACAGTGCAGTGCAGGCTAACATGTTTTAAACCACTCCTGGCAGATTAAGTAATAAACCTCCATCAATCGATAAAATCTGGGTCACCTAACGACCCATGCCCCCCGTTGTTATGCACCTGGCCGCCGAGAAGATCAGCGAGTTGCTTACCCCTCTGATCAATCAAGTTCTGGCATTTGGGATCTATCCCGCGGCCTGGAAGAGAGCCTGTATTAGGCCAATCCTGAAGAAGCCAACGTTAGACCCCACTGAATGTAAAAACTATCGACCAATTTCGGGCCTACCTTTTACAGCCAAGATCCTTGAAAAATCGGTCAATAAGACACTGACCAATTATTTAGACGCTAACAGGTTGTTGGACCCTACGCAACATGGTTTTTGACCACGACACTCTACTGAGACTGCTCTGATTGTTGCCACAGAAGGGATCCGGAGGGTGGCGGACGAGGGGGCAGGGCCGTTCTCATTCTCCTGGATATGTCGGCCGCATTTGACACTGTGAATCACGTGGTGTTGGTGCAGCGGCTGCGGAATGTAGGAATTGGGGAGGCGGCACTAGTCCTCCTCTCCTCTTTTCTAGAGGACAGGAAACAGAGCTTGAGCTGAGACGGTCTCCACAATCTGATAGCTTCTATCTTCCCTGTGGAGTTCCACAGGGATCGGCTCTGTCCCCGACGTTATTCAACATCCATGTGACGCCACTAACTAGACTCATCAGGAAATATGGTCTCACATTTGTATCCTATGCTGACAATTCACAATTTGTGATATCTATGTCGGACAAAGACACCACAGCTGCTAGTTTTTACACCTGTCTAACGGATATTATGAATTGGATGAGCCTAAGTTTCTTGAAGATCAACACAGAAAAAAACGAAGTGATAGAGTTTGGCAATGGGAAAATTCTTGTGGAATAATTCCTGGTGGCCGGCAGAGGCGGGTGAATGTCCCCGCCCTGTCTCGAAGGTCAGGAATCTTGGAGTCATGTTTGATGACAGGCTTACTTTTTCAGCGCAGGTCAATAGTCTTACGTCTGCCAGTTTCTTCCTATTAAAGATCTTACGTAAGATTTTTCCTTTTATTCCTCCCAAACTACAGAAGACAGTAATGGTTGCCCTCTTCTTGTCCAAACTGGACTATTGTAACACGCAGTTCTTGGGTATCGTTAAAGTCCAGATAAAACAACTGCAATCGTTACAGAATGCTGCAGCACAATTACTCTTGAACCTACCCAAGGGCCATCCTATGTCGCAGGGTATTAGGGCGTTACACTGGCTCCCTATAAAACAGCGAGTAGAATTTAAGGCTCTGTACCTGGTGCACTAGGCACATTACGGAGGGGGCTCAGATGACATTCAGGAAATGCTCACGTTTTATACCCCCTCCCGAAATCTCCGATCAGCCAGTCTCTGCTTGATTTACACCCCCAAGACTCGAAGAGGAAGATGGGGTGGTAGGACTTTGTCCAGTTGTGCAGCAAAAATGTGGAACAAAATGCCAGTGGCTCTGAGGCTTCAATCCAATCTATTACTCTTCAGGAAGGCTTTGAAAACTCGGCTGTTTACAGCCGAGCTGACTTAGCCTAGTCTCAGCTCTTTGCTTACACACACCAGCACCAAGACGCCTCGACATTCAAGCGCTTAATAAGCTTTATATCATCATCATCATATGAAGAAGCAAGGCACCAAAGACTAGCGCGTTGGAAGACCCAGAGTACCGCTCATCATTAGGGACGGCCACTCTTGCATATTTTGAGCTTAATGAAGGCACGGCATGTAGAGCAGCAATAGAATGGGAAGCCTTTACAATAACGATCAGGGGACACTGTATGGGAGCCACATGGAATATCCGCAAACAGCTTTCCACCTCCCTTAAAAAAAATTGAATCTCAGCTGCTGCGTTCGGAGCAAGAAGGTGAGGGGAACGGTAGAGACCTGTAATGTTTAGAGCAGCTGCGAGCTGAACACGCTCACATGTTAGAGCACCATAAATGCGAGAACTACGCTGCACACACAGCCAGCACACATGCCTCGGTGGATCGAGCTGGCCGACTGCTTGCCTGGCTGATCAAGCAGGAGTGAACCTGTGCCCCAATTGGGGCCATACCCACAGACACGGGGCATGTGTTGTACACCCAACATGAAATACACCAAGCGATGACACGACACTACATTCACCTCTAACAAACTCGTGGGCGCTGCGACATGCAGAGGCTGGAGGAGTTTCTCAGTTCCAGACAGTTACCCACACCAACAAAAGAGCATTGGGCAGCGTTGAATGAACAACTTTCGTTGGAGGATATTTGGGGCGCTATCGGATCCCTAGCCTCCAGGAAAACGCCTGGGCCAGATGGCCTACCATTGGAATTTTATAAAGCATATAGAGACCTACTCACACTGTGTCTCCTTACCTTGTACACCACCGCCTTAGAAAAGTGAAAGCTCCCTCCCTCAATGCGAGAAGTGTATCTGGTATTGCTACTAAAGCCGGACAAAGATCCAGCGGAACTTAGTTCTTATAGGCCTCTGGCACTGCTAAACACGGACTACAGAATTCTGGCAAAGGTGTTAGCAGATCGACTGACACCGGTGGTCCATGCCGACCAAAATGGTTTTGTGCCCTCCCGGAGCACTTCCCTTAACTTGAGGAACTTTTTCAGGGTAGCGACAGACGCTGTGCAGGACTGGCCAAGAGCAGGCTGCCTAATATTAGATCTGGAAAAAGCCTTTGATTCCCTAGGGTGAGACTACCTAGCGGCGACCTTGCAGAAATATGACTAATGCCCAGGGTTCTTACAACTAGTCATCTTACTTTACATTGACCCCACCGTCAGGGTCCGAATGGGGCCTCACCTGTTAGATGCTATTCCGGTGCGGAGAAGAACTAGGCAGTGGTGCCCCTTATCCCCTCTCCTTTTTGCGCTCGCAATATAGCCGCTGGCGGAAGCGCTGCGCACCGCATTGGGAGACAGTATACCCCTAGGAGATGCCATGCACCAGGCATCTCTATATGCTGACGATCTCCTAGACTATATAAGGGATACTGAGAGGGTCCCTCACCAGCTGGCGCACTTTTGCAGAACTTCGCCACCATCTCTGGGCTCCGGGTCAATGTTGAAAAGACCTGCATATACGCATTCAACGAGGGAAGTCGCAACCCAGGCTTTACCATAAATGGTAGAACAGTGCAGTGGAGAGCAGACACCTTTCGCTACCTAGGTATTTGGGTCTATCGTCAGCTGCAAGATCTACTTGATGGGAACTTGGGAAGAGCTCTCAAAGCCATCTGATCGCAAATGCGTTTTTGGGGCACACTCCTACTTACCGTAACAGGTCGAGTGGCGCTACCCAAAATTGTAGTCCTCCTACGAATTCTGTATTACTTCGCGAACCTAACTTGATTGATTGATTGATTGATAGGAAATTTATAATGCGCTACTTTGCCCGAAGGCGTCAAGGCGCAACTGATGGAAAGCAATCAGCCAAATCCAAGATACGGAAAGGAAGGAGCGTTAGGGGTAAGCTTCAGAGAAAAGCAAAGTTTTGAGGCTTCTACGGAACAGAGTAAGAGATTCCTGATTGCTGAGATCAGGGGGAAGCTCGTTCCACAGTCTGGGGGCAAGGGCGAAGAAGGCCCTGCCTCCCCACCTTGCTTTCGCAACGCGAGGGACGATTAGCAACTTCTGACTAGCGGATCGCAGGGCCCTACCTGGGGTGTACTACGACACCAGAGACCTAATGCCCTCAGCCCCTGCGTCATGAAGAGCCCGGTGGATAATGATCAGGGTTTTAAATTTTATCCTGGCATGCACCGGGAGCCAGTGAAGATGTTTCCTGATCGCGGTTCCTGAGGAGCGTCTAGGGGCATTAACAACAAACCTTGCTGCCGCGTTCTGGACCACTTGCAGCCGATGGACCAGTTTGTTACTCATCCCAAGATAGAGGGCGTTACAGTAGTCCAAACGCGAAGATAGGAGGGCAACCGAGACTTGTTTCCAGGCGTCAGGGGTGAGGTAATGTGTGAGCTTTCTCAACACCCTAAAAACCCCACAGCAGATGGAAACGGTCCTATTCACTTGCTTATCAAAGGCAAGTGAGGTGTCAAATAGGACTCACAGATTACGGGCAACGGGGGATGGCTCGGGGCATACTCCCAGAGTCGATGGCCACCAATCAGCTGACCAAACCTCCTTGTTTCCCCCGAACACAAGGATCTCAGTCTTCTCCCCATTCAGCTTTAGGAAGTTTGACGTCATCCAACCTGCCATGGCCCCCATACAATTCCTAAAGTTTAGGACCGTAGACCCAACAGATTGTGACAGGGAGACCGTGATTTGGGTGTCATCGGCGTACGAGAGTACTTCCAGTCCAAAAGACCTGACAAGCCTAGCGAGTGGGGCCACATAAACGTTGAAAAGAGTAGGGCTCAAAGAGGAGCCCTGAGGGACCCCACACTGCAAAGGCTTGGCGGTGGAAAGGAGGTCACCCAATTTAACCCTTTGTTCCCTGTTGTTGAGGAAGGAGGTATGGAGACTAAGAGCCAAACCCTCCACCCCCATCTCACTGAGACGGGAGGCCAAGATGGTGGGGGACAGGGTGTCAAACGCGGCTGTAAGGTCGAGCAGGATCAGAAGCGAGGTCTGCCCCCATCGACCTTAGCGCGAATGTTATTGACCACCACTGTAAGGGCTGACTCAGTACTATGCGCCTTTCTGAAACCATGCTGAGATGGATCAAGCAGGCAGGTTTTATCAAGAAAGGCGCTGAGATGGAAATTAAGGTGAGCCTCCAACATCTTTGCCGGGGCAAGAAGAAGGGAGATGGGACGAAAGTTCTTTAAAGTCCCAGGGTCCAAGGTGGCCTTTTTTAAGAGGGGCTTTACAATAGCTGTTTTCCAGGAGGCTGGAAAAGCACCACTGGATATAGCCCTGTTCATAACTGCCAACAGGGGGGGGATTAAAGTTGCCCTACAGTTTTTTAAGACTTTAAGCGGACAGGGGTCAAGAGGAGAACCTAAACTAAGAGAATCCAAGAGACTCTCGAGGTCCTTGGCCGTAAGAAGGGGGAAACTGGGGAAGGTTTCAATAGGGAGAATAGTATTTCCCGAATCAGAAGAGAAAGGCCGAGTAAGATTATCCGCCTGGAGGGCTGTGTAAATGTTTAAAATTTTGGTGTGGAAGAAGGAAGAAATCTGATCACAGAGTTCTTGTGAAGGGACTATGGGGTCTGGGTGATGGACAAGGGATAAGGTGTCTACAATTTTAAACAGGTCTCCAGAGGAAGTAAGAGAGGAAGTAAGGTTAGAGAAATAGGATTGCTTTTCAGCCAGCACCGCCGCTTTATAGTTCTTAAGGAGGTTTCTGTGCTTGGTCCGACCTTCTGCGTCGGGCTGGGTTCTCCAGAGCCTTTCTTGCCTCCTACATGCCTGCCTCTGAGTTCTGAGGGAGTCGGAGTACCAGGGTGCTGAGGGGCGTTTCCTGGCGCTATATGAAGATTTTAAGGGGGCCAGGGTGTCCACTGCCTTTGCAATAGTACTCGCAAGCTCCCGTGCCGAAGAATCGATATCCTGCGAGGGAAGAGGCTTGAAGTTAGCAATAAGGGGACCCAGGGATTGATCAGTCAACCCCCGGAAGCTCCTCTTCTGCACCCAGCAGTTTATATCTTTTCTAGGGACGAGAGAGGCACAGGGAGTAAATTCCATGGAAACTGCGCTATGATCGGACTAAGAGAGGGGAAAGGATGGACCCAACTCCAACCTAGGGTCATTCGTGAAAACTCCATCTAGCGAATGACCGGCAGTATGGGTGGGAGATAATAACTTTTGAAATAGATTGAGGGAGGCCAGCAAATCCACGAGGGATAGCGTGTCACTAGAATTACTATTTTCCAAATGCAAATTAAAATCCCCGAGAATAGTAAGGGAGGGCCTATTTAGGAAAGGCTCTATGGCTTCCAAAAGGTCGGAGCCAAACGAGGATCTGGAGCCTGGGGTTCTGTAAATAAGAATACCGGAAAAATGTTCTATGGGAGAAGAACTAAGGGAGAAAAACAAGGCCTGAAAAGAGTTATGGGGAGAAGGAAGAGACTCCATGCGACAGGTAAAGATGTTCTTATGAATTATACCTATTCCACCCCCTTTACGGCCCTCTCTATCCTGTCTTACCATGGCATAGCCGTCAGGGAGAGCGTTGACCAAATCAGGGCCTGCTGAATCCGAGCCCCACGTTTCAGTTACAAAGACCCAGGAGGGTTTCCATTGAGATACAAAGTCTCTGAAGGTTAAATTATTTTTGACCAGGGAACGGGCATTGATGAGAAAGCCTAATTCTTTCAGGGGGGTGGGGGCTCCTGTGTCCCAATTTTCCTGCAGGAGTTAGTAACAGGTGCCGGGAATGCTGTCCCAGACTCCTTCAGACATCTACAGTCCAGACTACGGCGAAGTTGCTCAGGTGAGAATTTATAATGACATTTTAACAGGGGGGGTCTAAGAGATTTAAGGGTGCTCATTGAATACAGCCGGTTGATAGATGGAGAGCTAAGACACCGGACAGCATCCCTGGCCCCTTGCGCCTCCTTAGCGCTGAGGGGCGCAGACGGGCAGGACTCTGGCATGACTCCGGCCTGAGTCCGGCCCGTCCGCAATGCGCGTCCGCTGCGCGGGGAAGACGTCATCCCCTTATATAGAGGACTAGAGCGCGTCCGCGCGCTAGAATACCCCCAATATGGCCGCCGAAACCAGGTTCGCCTCCCCGGGGCCGAGCTCTCAGCGTCGATGCTCAGCTGAGAGCGGCCCGAGCAACTACTGGTCGAGGAAACACCTTAGCAGGTAAAGAGGCAATTTACGGTCTCTGGGGGAACTATTAAACACAAGGCACAAATGCAAATAAAAACGCAGATTTAAAACAGCAAGGTAAAAGCTTCTTGAGTCAAGCAAGTCAAACAGTAAAATTAATTACACAGAGCAAGAGTGCAAGGAAGGACCTCCCGGCTTAACGCCTCAGGAGGGGAGAATGCGACTGGCTAACGCGATCCCCGGGTCAGGGACCCCTTATGTAGAGGACTAGAGCGCGTCCGCGTGCTAGAATACCACCAATATGGCCGCCGAAACCAGGTTCGCCTCCCCGGGGCCGAGCTCTCAGCGTCGATGCTCAGCTGAGAGCGGCCCGAGCAGCGACTGGTCGAGGAAACACCTTAGCAGGTAAAGAGGCAATTTGCGGTCTCTGGGGGAACTATTAAACACAAGGCACAAATGCAAATACAAACGCAGATTTAAAACAGCAAGGTAAAAGCTTCTTGAGTCAAGCAAGTCAAACAGTAAAATTAATTACACAGAGCAAGAGTGCAAGGAAGGACCTCTTGGCTTAACGCCTCAGGAGGGGAGAATGCGACTGGCTATGTATATTCCAGCCTCCTTCTTTTCTACACTGGGGAAACAGGTTAGGGACTTCATATGGTGCAAGGCATGACACAGATTGCAGCTACAAAAGCTTTACTTACCAACAGATCAAGGGGGGTTAGCAGTGCCCTGTTTTGAACACTACTACTTAGCTGCTCAATTGCAGTGGATAGCCCGGTGGTTGGCCGACAGACACCGCATGGATACGGCAACCAAGCAGCCTTCCTACTCGCTGAGCCAGATTGTTGGGCTCTTTCACCCTGACATGAAGGTGAAGACACCCAGGCCATTGCTGCTTGCCGTCGCATACAAACGTTTCCGCAGGGGTTTATATATCACCCGGGCCATGACCCCCTATGCACCAGCAATACCATTAAAGGGGTCCCCTAGTGGTCATGTAGTGCTGACAGTGCAAGCAATTGAGGGGTTTCAGGAGAAAGGCGTCCAAACCCTTGGGGATCTATACCGAGAAGGAGCACTAATACCATATACATCCCTAGTAGAAGACGAAGGGTTTCCGCCAGGGCAGTTCCTAGTGCACTGCTCACTGATAGCCACACTAGCTAAATGGGGAGACATGACTACAGAACCACAGACACACCTTGTCGTGCAATACTTACATGTCATGGGGCGTGGTAGGCATCTCATATGCTGGTTTGCGGCGTCATTTCAAGTTAATGCAGCGATCAATCTGGACTCCCTCCACAAGAAATGGGAACTAGACCTGGGACGCCCACTCACTGACAAGGAGTGGGCCCAGACATTAGAAAGCCCAACACGCATACTCAGAAACAAGCGGTTCAGACAAATCCAACTGTATATAATACACAGGGCCTACTTTACACCTGCTAACATCAATTGATATTTCAATAGAATGAACGCGGCGTGCCCGAGATGTGCTGAGGTGGGAGCTGAAATTATACACATGTTATGGAGTTGCCCCCGGATCGTTGTGTATTGGAGCGAAGTAGCACATCTGTTGCACGCTTGTACAGGGCGCAAACTACCCTTTGCTTGGCCTTACCTACACAAATTCCGAGGAACGGCGGCCACCAGAGTGACATCCAGGTTCCTAGACATGGGGATAGTGGCGGCCAAGAGATTGCTCACAAAAAGATGGAAAGCAAAAATTTCGCAAATTACCGTCCAGTTTCAATCGACGGTAATTTGCGACCCCTAATAGTGAGATCACTATTTCAATTTGCATCATGCATTGCATTTAAGGAATTGCATTTAAGGTTATTCACAGTAGGGTGCATTCGGCTGGCAAAGTGTGCGTAGCGAAAGTACCTGAGCCATGGGACTCTGGTATTTAGTTAGCTGCACAAGAGCACAAAACTTAGACCAGCTTAGAACTTTGCTATGTGGGTGATAGGCCACACCTTTCTTCAAGAAGACCTTTCAGGTCACAAAGTTTTCCAGTGCGAGGAGCAGAGCAAGAGGCAAAGAGCTATGTTGCCACTGTTATCTACATTTTAATAGTGGGATTTCCTTAAAAAAATAAGTTTGACAGTAGCTAGTAGTGTGTTCAGAAATGTAGCCACTCAAATACACGCCAGGGTAAATTCCTTTCACTGTGGGTCAGCTCATTGTATTGTTGGAAACACTTGCTGCTTCCTACTTTAGCGACTTAAAGCACCCTAAAGCAGAATCAACCTTTATCAATGTCCCGTGTAGCGTTCATTGCAAATCGTGTAGAGGTGCTAAACATTCTAACCAGAGTAAAGGACAAGAGTAAATCTGATGTGATTGGAAAAGTTCCGAGAAAGTAGCATGGCCACCACACACCTATCCAGAAAAGAAAATCTCATAAATATGGTTCTTAGTAAAGTAACTTTCCGCTTAGATTTGCAATCCTTTATTTTCGTCGACAAGTGCTTTTCCTTCCATGCTGTGGGACTGAAAGACAAACACAAGTATGCCTCGCGCGGCAGCAGGGGGAGGGGAGAGAGGAGGGGGCCTGCGCGATTCACTTGCAGGAGCGACGGGCTGGCGCAGCGATAATTGATAACATATGGCGCCGGCCGCTCGCTCCCGCAAGTAAATCGCCAGACGTGCACGCGTTGCCATTAAAGGCAATAGAACGCGTGCACGTTTTTGGCTGAAAAGCCAAAGCGACGGCTAAAGTTCTTTTGCCTATGCAGCGCATGCGTGCTGCGTAGGCGAGACCTATAAAGTACAGAGCCTCAAGGCAAGACCCTAAATTTATACAGGGACATGCAGAACCAGACTCCCTGATGTCTCCACAGCAAGGAAAAGAGCATTGCCCCCAGCCTCCATGGGACTCCCACCAGACAAAGAAAGTAAAAGAAAGAAGGCAGTAAAAAGGAAGATGGAGAGAGCTGCAGCTATGTAGTGGCGGATCACCAAATCCAGTGAACTGCTAAATAGGCATGCTCATCAATGCTGGGAGGTGAATTACAGCCTTAAAATCCTCAAAATCCCTTCCTTAAAATGAGAAGGCCCTTTAGGGGCTTTCACTCTATCTCATCTTCACTTTCAATAACTTGATTCAATCAGTAAAAATAATGGAGGAAGCAAAGAGGGTTTTAAAATTTGAAACTAAAGAACAAAATGATACTGCTGAAATGAACTGGCTGTAAGATTCTGCCAATAAGGGATGTCAGTAAAGATGACAAAGTAGGGCTTTCGGGAGAAAGTGAACCCCCTGTGAGGGGTATGACTTAACCATCTATTACTTAAGTCTATATCCTATTGTTGGTTACAAGTTACAATCCTGGTTACATTCGGATATTCTAGTTGTGTCAGAGAAGGTATAGATATACTCTCCTCTTCTCCAAGCTATTTGGTAAGAACAGGTCACAGTCGAGAGAAAATTACTCTCCGCATGGCTCCATTACTTCTTGGTTGCTGTCCTTATAGCTGCTTAGCAATAAACTCTAGTTTGTTTGCTCTGTCCTTTATCTGTTTCTCTCCTTCTTTAGAGTTATTTTCTTTATATCTCCTTGATCTATTTTCGTTTTACCTCCTTAATGTCCTTTCCCAATCTTTTAAGTACAGAAGAATGCTGAAAAGCTTGGCTTTATGTGGAAAAGTACTATAGGATGGTACAATTAAAATATTTCTCTGGCTTATGTGATGGGTAAGCTTTGGACCACTAAGTAAAAATCATTCATTTCATTCTATAAAACATATATTAAATGTTTCACTGTGACGCTCGTATGGCAACCTTGAATTTTACGACACTTGGTGGGCAATGCTTCAATTTGGCTGTGAAAAGAGTGATATTAGAATTGCAGAGTTAAAAAATTCAACCTTGTCCTACTGCAAGAAATATATATATATTTTTTATGGATTATGGTGCTGATTACGCTAAATTGCACCCCTGTCTTCCTCCTAACAATTCACTTCAGGATCTTTTATTTACCTACTAAACAGTGGTGGAGGGGAAAAACACTTCATAACACGATGATAATAGTATGCCTGAAATTACCACAGACTCCGCCTTCAGGTTCGTCAATTTATTATAAGGCCAAGAATAATAAGATGTATACACATCGTAAGATTAACATATAGAGATATAAGAAAATCAATACAGAGCAGATTCTACGAATATAAGTAATTTGGCATAACAAGAATACAATGGTAAACTCGAGAATTAGGATACAGCTCAAAATGGAAACAGAGTCGAGGTCTCTTTTCATTAGGAATAAAAACAAATCTGTCCCTACACTGTACTAAGAGGAGATGCTATCTAATACCCTTCAATCTATTCCCAAAGGTGTCAGCACGTGTTGACTTCCTGAGAAGTACTCACTACAAATGGGTTAAGGTGCCTAAGGCTAGGAGCGAGTTCTAAGATGCTCCTTTCTCTCCGAAAACTAGCAGAACTCTGGGGTCTCTGTCCCTGCGCATCATACAATATAGAATTTGATTCTTGGTTTCATCATGGTAAAATTTTCCATTGCAACTTATTCTATGTGGGGAGGTTCACGCTCTTTAATTTAGACTTCTTTGTTCGGCGTGGTGACCTTGATTCCCAGACCAGCCAGAAACGAAAGATAACCTCCCTTCTCGCTTCCAACTGTCTTCAAAGCATTCCTTCTATCTTCTCCAATCTGAAAAGAATGAGTTGGCATTCCAATACCTACAGTAGGATGAGAACATTGCTATTTCTTGAAAACAACATGCATTTCATTATTTATTTCTTGAGAAGACAAGGAGCTGCAAAAACAAGCACAGTCTTGGGTCTAGGAAATCAGGCAACTTAAACAACGATCGATAATAATATATGATTATAAACTGTTCTGCTCTCTGTATATGCAGGCATGACGATGCATACATGATCATATTATAACATTGCACTACAACAAATGTATAAATGAGTCTATTGAATACATGTTCATGATCATAAAACACTGCAAACGATATACTTGTACGTAGGTGCGTGGCAACTATGACTATAATGCACCCATACAAATAGAGTGCTGAAAGCGCTCTATCAGTGCAGTATCAATATTAGATGCTACGGCAGAGCTGTCAGGCAGGTGTCAGGGCATTGAAATGTATTCGCACCTTAATAATCATCAAAAAAATGTTATCACAATAAACAGCGTGGCCATTGAAAGTCTACCATGTCTCTCTCATTCAACTGTTGGAGTTGACATTGCCCTACAATCACCACAATCAAATATGTAGATATGTATTAAATATGAATTATTCTGAGATAGGCTAGAGAGAGGAGGCTTGTGATCCCCAGATATTCAGTGGACTTGCTGTGAAATGTGGCAGTGATTATTATATCTTAACTGCGTACTTAGGGACTCTTTAAGTCATCGCCACTCGCCTTTCAGTCAATAGCAAGAGTATTACTGTCTGGTTTGCTTGTGAACATAAGCAACCTAACCCAGAAGTGCCAGATGTGGAAAGCGTTCAATGTGGGTTTGAGTGACGTCTCTTGTTGTTAATCGTTTCTCCAAATGCCCTGGATGCCCAGACAGTGCCATGCTATTGGAATTAAGTCTGCCTGGCAGTAGTTGCCACATGGCAGGCTGGGCTCAAACCAGGGTTAAATCTGTGTGATGTGATTGAGGGTGTTTATGTTGTTTAAGTTTGGGGAATTTGTTAAGTGCATGTATACCGAAAGGTCTCTTGGTGCTGAGGGGGAGGGAGAAACTTCCTGAGGGCTACTAGCAATAAGCTAGAGTGAACAACCAAGTTTTCATTTTTTTTCTTAAATTGGTATACTCAGGTGTAAGTCTAATGTCTATTGGCAGGGAATTCCAGAGAGTGGGCCAAGGACAGAGAAATGGGAACCACCCGTTCTCTTGCGCTTGAATCTTGGAATCGTCAGCATAAGCATCGTGGCTGATCTGAGATTCCATTTGGGTACATACCTTGAGATCTTAGCAGAGATTAATGTAGGGCTCTTCTCACAGAGGGCATTAAAGACCATGCAACCTGTCTTAAACATGGACCGCTGAGTCACCGGAAGCCAATGCAATTGCTTCAGAAGTGGTTTAATGTGACAGTGTCTTGGTTGCTGAAGGACCAGCCTGGCCACTTGGTTTTGTATTAGTTGTAGCCTGTGGGTCTGATTTGCAGGGAGCCCTAAGTAGATGGCGTTAGTGTAAACCAGTCTGGACGTGATCAAGGCGAGCATGACCGCCGTGCTTGCTTCCCTGGTAAAGAATTTCCTAAATTTCTTTAAAATCCTCAAATAATAAATGCAAGAGGAGGTAACCAGGTTAATCTGTTCATGCATGGATAGCTTGGCATCGATTTTAATCCCTAAACTTTTAACCGAATTTTTAGGGGTAGGTGGAGAGCCCAATACAGCTGGCCAGTGTGCTGGCGTCCACTGATCGAGTCTATTATTAGAAATAACGATCTCAGTTTTATCCGAGTTTAATTTGAGATAGTTATGACTCATCCAGTCTTTAATGAAGAGCATAGTATGTTGGAAGAATTCCTTAGAATCCTCCGTCTTGTCAATTGGAAAGATCCCAAGCCGAGGCGAAAGGAGCCAGCCTAACAGATTGGGTACGTTCCCCTAAAAATGAGAGCATCCATTCCAGTGCCTTATCCCTCTAGCCCACCACTTCCATTCTATCCACTAATATGATGTGATCCACAGTATCGAATGCAGAGGATAGGTCTAATAAGACCAGGGCTTGTGTGCACCCCCTATCTGTACCCTCTTTCAGATCATCCACTACGCTCACAATGACCGCTTTAGTGGAGTGTGATGGTCTGAAGTCTGCCTGATGGGGGTCCAGAAAATGAGTGCCTTCAATGAAGGCACAGAGAAGTTTTGCATCATGTGCCTCCAGTATCTTTGCCGGATAAGGAAGGAGCAATATTGGTCTATAATGGCTCATTACGCGGGGATCTACTCCTGCTTTCTTTTGCAGTGGGACAAGTACTGCCTATTTGAAGGCGTGTGGGACCACCCCTTGCTCTAGAGAGGTGTTGAGAAGAGTAAGATAGGTATCCGGAAATTGCGTGAGATGGTCTTTTTGTATCCTGATGGGTCACATGGGGAACCAGATTTTATCTTGTTTCTCAGCTCTAGCAGCCAATCCAGGGTGACATTTTGGAAATGAGACAAGGTTATAGGGTTCATGAATCGCTTATGTGATTTCCAATCATGAGAGTTGGAGGAGATAGAATTTTGGATGTTCTTAATTTTATCGACAAAGTAAGTACTCAAGCTGTCACACAGGACCTGTGAGGGAGTGATGGTCAGGGTGACACGGTCTGCACTAGAAAGTTCTCTGACTATTTTGAAAATGTCCTTAGATTTGTTTTCAGAGCTAAGTACCTGGTTAGTGTAAAACACCTTTTTTGCCTCCTCAATGGCTGCTTGTACTGAGTGCTTTATCATAACTTTTCCATTCCGTTGAAGAGTAACTTCTCCTCCATTTTCTTTCCGCCTGGCAGGTTTTAGTTTTACTAGTTTTAACTCTGCGGTGAACCAATAAGAGGTTTCATGCCGCCTGGAACCCCTCTCTTTCCATTGTAGTGAGGCATGCATCTCGCATGCACGTAGTTGCCAGTTGGAGATAGCTCTTTCCAGCTCATTAACATTGTCTGTTATTGGAGGGATTGTAGAATTCAAGGAGTTGAAGAACTCTGGTAGGCGAACACGATTCCAATTCCTAGTCAGTTGTTTCATGTTGCACAACGTTTGTGATAGCGGTAGGCCATTTATAGTGAAGTGTATCAGGTGGTGATCTGACCATACACACGGCTTGACCATTAAGTTACGTACCAAAAGGTTAGAGGTCCATAAGTGGTCTAGAGCATGCCCTTTGATGTGGGTGGGTACCTTTATATGTCCTTCAAGATTTTAATTATTTAGTAAATCTGTGAGCTCCTTGGAGCCCCTGCTCCCCCCTTCTTCTATTGACCAACAGTTCAGGTCTCCAATTACAACAGTATTTGCATAATCTATAGTAAATGGGGTCAGGTAATTCGCTAATTCAGTAACAAAATCTCCTATTGCAGTAGGGGGTCTATAGGTTAATATACACACTAATGCCGATTTAGGCAAATTGGGCCCGATTCACAGAACTAACTTAAGTCAAAATCCTAAACTTACTACCATTTTGGTATTCACAGAAGGCACTTACTCATTTTGGTATTCACAGAAGGCACTTACTCATTTCGGTATTCACAGAAGTTAGGAGTCCTAACTTTAGGACTCCTAAATGCCTTCTGTGAATACCGAAAGTCTTAAAATTAGGATTTTTCTCAGTTTAAGTAGTAGTATAGTTAGGAATCCTAACTTTAGGACTCCTAAATGCCTTCTGTGAATACCGAAAGTCTTAAAATTAGGATTTTTCTCAATTTAGTAGTCCTAAATTTAGGACTCCTAACTTTAGGACTCCTAAATGCCTTCTGTGAATACCGAAAGTCTTAAAATTAGGATTTTTCTCAGTTTAGTAGTAGTATAGTTAGGACTCCTAACTTTAGGACTCCTAAATGCCTTCTGTGAATACCGAAAGTCTTAAAATTAGGATTTTTCTCAATTTAGTAGTCCTAAATTTAGGACTCCTAAATGCCTTCTGTGAATACCCAAAGCCTTAAAATTAGGATTTTTTTCAGTTTAGTAGTTGTAAAGTTAGGAGTCCTAACCTTAGGACTCCTAAACTGAGAAAAATCTTAATTTTAAGGCTTTCGGTATTCACAGAAGGCATTTAGGAGTCCTAAAGTTAGGAGTCCTAAATTTAGGACTACTAAATTGAGAAAAATCCTAATTTTAAGACTTTCGGTATTCACAGAAGGCATTTAGGAGTCCTAACTTCTGTGAATACCGAAATGAGTAAGTGCCTTCTGTGAATACCAAAATGAGTAAGTGCCTTCTGTGAATACCAAAATGGTAGTAAGTTTAGGATTTTGTCTTAAGTTAGTTCTGTGAATCGGGCCCTATAAGTTTGAGTGTGAGGCTGTTCATTGAGGTAAATTCAAATGGGGCGATGGCGGTGGCCGAAAATTATTTTCTAATGATTGCTGCTACTCCTTCTCCTCTTTTCCCAGGGGGTCTATTGGCCTGCATTAAGTAATAATTACAAGGAAGGGCTGCAAGAATGTCAGGCGTAGATTCCAGAGTCAACCAAGTTTCAGTAACTAATAACAGATCTGGTGCTTCGGTTTCTAAAAGATTAAACATTTCCAACTGATGCTTGACCAGGGAGCGTGTATTAAGGTAAGTTATGTTTAGCTCATTCAAGTCAGAGATCTTTGCTCTGGTAGTGATATGTTATTTCTGGTTAGGGGGCAGTGTTTCCAATGCTGGAGTGGACTGCGGAATGATGCGGTCAACATTCAAAAGTCCATAATGTTATAACTTGTGCAAGACATCATGCTCAACTCTCTGGTTAGCCCTAGATGCCAGCATGCGTAATTCCCCCGAAGGGTATCTGATCCATTGGGCATAATGCCAGGCCCCTGGCCCCGGTCGGCCGCAGACAGGCGCCGACGGGCTTGCCTTTGGCGCGCCTTCTGCGCGCCAGCGGCACGCCCGCTGCGCGCCCGCTTCTCCATGTGATTATATAGTGCTCATAATGAGAGCACCAGCCTGTAGAGCAAGACCTGGCCCCTCTTCCCGGAACCGGAAGTGAGCGGGTCAGGCAAAGTCAGTCAAGATGTCTGCCCCACTCCGCATCAATCGAGCACTCAGCTTGTGGCGGACCAAGGGGGCAGCACTCCAAACTCCCCTCACTACAGTGTGTAGTACATTCTTGTTAAGAATGTAATATGGAAAAGTTTGTCTGTAATTTATGGATATAGATTCAGTTTAAAGACAGCAAAACTTCCTACATTTGTCACTGATAGAAAGTTATAAGTCTCTTTCCTAAGCTCTGAAAACAAGGTGGACTATGGTAGTGCATGCCATCGGAAAATGTATAACATTTTTACCCCTTTATGAGTGTACCCGTTAGGGAGAATGCCAATGACTTGGCAGGGAACTTGGGTTTGGCAGAGCGCACTGCATTTTTTTTTTACTTGAAATATGTAAGTATTTTCCAGCGTGAATTAGTACTGTAAGAAAATGCCAGAAAAGGCTAGGGCTCTTAATGTTTAAATGATGTGCACACTTAGAATCACGTTTGAGCTCTCTGCCCCAGATATATAGTACTATGTATAATGTTGTTTCTCTCTACAGCCTATATTCTCTGACTGCTTGCTAGCTCAGAAAGCCTTCTCTCACTGTACTCCTAAACTCGGCATGAAAAATATACATTGGTTTACTCTCGCTCAGTGGTTAATTTGTAAAAAAAAAATAAGTACCGTAGCTCTCGTCAGGAGGCAGCTTGCACCAGCCCATTTCTCCTGTAATGCTGCCTAAAATAGAGCCAACTACTAAGCAGGAAGTGCCAAGAGGATGTGGTGTAATGGCCAGAGCTGCTGACTTTGGAGCTGGTGAACCAGGTTCGAGTCTCAGCATTGGCTCAACAGCCTGTGATTCAGGGCAAATCACTTAATCTTCCAGTTCCTAACAAAATAAGCATGTCCTTAACTGGTGCTCATGAAACTATAGCGCTGGTGTTGATTAAGTGCTGGTGCTGAGGATAGCATCCTCTCAGTCACAATCCTCTCTGCTCAATCCTTCGTCCTGTAATCCTGCAACTGGCTGATACCTCATTTCATAGATCACAACCTCTCCTCTTTAGAACCCTATGCCAGCAATCTAACATTACCTAATCTAAAGCCAGTCTATCGCACCAAACCACATAGCCCCCTCCAATGAGCACACACACCAAGTATTAATATATCACGAAATAAATGGAGTACACGTATGCACGTTTTCTTGAGAGCACATGACTAATCACAATAACCCCTGTACTAACCTCTGACCTTGGGCTCCGGAGAAGCATGCCACTCATAGTAAAGCGATTTAATGCCTCGTCAGCGGTAGTAAGCACCAGTGCTTGAAATGGGAAAATAGAAGTGCGGGTACCCTGTAACAGAGTACCTGCTTGTTCCCGTGTTGGTACTCTCCAATAAAAAGTATCAAGTCAGTCTTGAGAAGTGCAGGAACTATCCCTCTCACAATAAAAAAGTGCTGCTACTCAGTACTGGACAGTGCCGGCTCATTTAAAGCATCTAAGCGCTTTATAAATCCAATTATAATTACAATTTACTTGGTGCAGCGGCTGCTGTTCCACAGTACTCGGAGACCAGGGTCCGTACTAGTTTATGAACGAGAAATACAGGCATTGTGAAGGTACTTTTGTCTTAGGAAACGCTGTTTTCCATACCTGTAATTTGTGTTTCCAAGCTTGCGAAATGAAAGAGGTGAAAATTAACAGGTTTTGTATTTATATAGCGCTCACTACATTCCGTTTTCAATGTATGTGTGAACATGGAGAAGCTAATGTTATATTCGAAGGCTCCAATGTGGCCATGTAACTCTCAACTAACTCTGAAAGGGACTACTCATGTACTACACAAACCTTACATGCAGCCTCTTAACAAGTTATTAACACAACCTGCCCCAAACTGCAAATATTATGCACACAAAAAGGCTGCAAAAAACATGGGCAAGATCCTACATACAAACTGTAAACAAGCACTTTAAAAGATGTGCAGAAGCTTTTATTAGAACCTCCATGCATATTCAGCATTTTGCTTGAGCAAGTCTTGCTCACACACTCTGCCACACCATATACACACACTATCGATAGATGAGCTGCGTGGACATAACTCAGACACAATCTATACACCAGAGGTCTTCAATCTGTGGGGCGCGACCCCCAGGGGGGGCCTGGAGTCCTGGCAAGGGGGTCGCGCATTCCCCAGCTTCACTTGGCCATGCAATTCAAAACGTGTGCTTTCCTTTAGAAAAAAGAGACAGCCCTTCTCCGACGGTTATTTAGCTCGTTATCAGCTGCTCTCTGAATGAAAGGCAAATGTAAAAGTGTAAAGGATGCTTGGGAGTAGTTCTGGCTTAATTCCTTTTTTTTAATCTGTTACTTTATTTAAATCTATTTTCATTGATAAGCTCACATATCAAAGCACCAAGCGAAACATGAACAGTATACATAAATTGACAACAATTACAGGATAAAAAGTACAATTACTTCAAATCGAAAAGAACGATTACATAAATTATAAACATCAATCATGAACCAAATTGCTCATCATAATATCACAGAGACATTCACATAGAAAAGTGTCTTTTTGGTGCCCAATGAAATGAAAACCACTCACATGGAAAAAGCAACATACAAAAGTGTCCAACACATACTATGCCCCTCAACAAACCGAAGACCTCCCTCCTCCAAGACAAAGAAATAAGCAGTTCATATGGGCTGGGGTATTCATCTGCAGCCCTCCTCCCCCCACTTCCTAAAGGTCCTCAAAAACGCCACCCGTGTACAGAAGCCCACAGTCAGTGCGGGACCAGCCACCCCCAACTCACCAATCCACACTGACGTGCCTTGATCTCCCAAAAAGGGCTCTCTTCCATCAAGGTCCTCTCCAGGGCCAGCACCAGGATGTGTGAGACCACTACAGAAATACTTTAAAATTACTATGGACACCATGGTGAAAGACACAGGGAAACAGTCCAATAGGCCTGAATGAGATGTCTGAAATGTGTAACATTTTGTCTGGCACAAGCCCAGAATAATGGAGAGTCATGAAATGTTCAAAAGAGACTGCCTTCCAGCCCAGCTGAATAACGCTACTGGGCAACGGTAGAGGAGAGTGCATTGGGAGTCCGTACTCCAGGACTAAAAAGGCAAGTTGAATCCCCCGAAAGGCGATAAAGAAGCTTACCAGGAGCCTGACTTCCAGTAACTAACAGAGAGATTGAATGCCCCACTACCGCATGTGCCTTCCAACTAACGCGGTACAGGAGCACGCTGAGACTCTTCCCCCCCCCCCCCCCCCCCCCGGGCTAAAAGAGGAAGCCTTGCTGGGAATTAGGCACAAGCACAGGCAGTTAGCCACACTAGATGGTACGGAGTATATAAAATTAGTTGCCGCAAGAATTCATTCAGTAAGTTCTGGCTTTAATTAATCAAATCACTCCAAGCTTTGTGATAACAAAGATTTGGGTTTTTGAGTGGAAGTACAAAGCGTTAACAACTGGGCTGAGAAGTGCTTGCTTTTAATTTTAACTGCATTTAGACAGCTCTTAGTACCCCTAAAGAGGTGTTGAAGGGACAGCTCTTGGAAAAAAATTGCATTACACACTCTGATATTACTAAAATCTAGGTTTTAAAAGCACCATTTTGTCGTAAAACTATTTCCACCTTTTGCAGCATTCTATCTTACACTGTGTGTAATGTAAGTATGAAATAATGACTTGCATATTCAAGGTGCTTTCTGTCACAGGCACTAATAATACACATCACTAGTCACCACTGAACCAACCAAGATGTAATTCTGTGGCTCTCTGGTTACACGCAGTCCTGTGCAGTGTATTCACTAATAGAGGTTTCATAAAGTACTACAGTGCATTTCTCACTGAGTAACAACCTTTTAATTTATTTTTCATTTACGCTGCCCATTATTTTTTATGTAGATACCTGATGGTAAAAGACCTCAAAAACGTGCAGAGGGCCTCATTTATGAAAATTGCTGCGTCGCTGCGACAAAACAGCGATGCAAAAGTTTTCACTGCGCCCTCCTTGTGACAATGGATGTGCAGCATTTAGTGTACGGCGCACCTGCATGGCTTTGCATGGCCTCTTAGATATGAAGTAAGACATAGCAGCATAAGTCACTGCTTTGAAATACTCTGCGTCAAGGAGGTGTTCCATGAGCTTTGTGTGGGCTTCCCATGCAACACTCATAGATTTTGATGCTGCCCAATATTTACAAAATCATGCACACCTGGGGAGCTTAAAAACAGATGCCTCCCCAGTGGAGGTGTAACGTGGAGAGATGTTTTAATTTATCCTAGTTCTTTCCTCTTTCCATGTGTGCCGCATTCTGCAGCTCACATAGAAAGAGAAAAACACCTCTCTAGATTGTTTTTGTGAAGGAAGGTGCCCCTTCTTGTACAAAAACAATCCTGCCTGTGTTGGTGCTAGGCAACAATTTGTGCGCCAACACAAGGGAAAAGGACAGGAATGCACCATATTTCATAAATACGTAAATTCCTCAAAAATTAGGCCAGTTGTTTATAGCTACACCTTTGACTACACCCCCATGCTCACTGACCTTTGGTTTGCTAAACACTGTTTAACATTATTTTCCCACAATAAAAATGATTTGCTGTAGGAATTGGGGGCGTTTATAGTTGTCGATGGTTGTCGATGATGAAGTATACACTTTACATAGTGACACACACGAGGTACACACATGGCCCATAGGCACAAAACATTGGCAAAGCCAATAGCTTGGTCTTGGATTAGCACACCGAAGGCCAGACCTACTGGCTTTGCCAATGCTTGTTTGCACACAGTTGTCAACATGTTCTTGTGAACCGCACCATGTACGGGATTTCTAACCTTAACATTTGGTCAATACATGAATAATAATAAAAATGCCTTTTTCACACGGCCTCTCGGTATAGCTCCCGGTCCAGGCATGCGATGGGCATCTCATAATGTATCTATCTCTTCCCCGGGGCCTCTGATGACTAGGGTGACCAACCGTCCGTAAATTTCACGGACAGTCCGTAATTTCGGCCGTCTGTCCGTTGTCCGTGAAGGATTCTTTAACGGACGCCATTTGTCCGTAATTTTAACCTCCCTGCTTGACTCCGATGCTGTTGAGGTCGGGTGTAACAGACTCCGATGCAGCACCAAAGCTCAGATACCCAGCAGCATTGGAGAGGCCCAGCGGGATGGCAACCCTCACACCTTCCGCCCTTGATGAGCTGTTAAGAGGTGCTGCCTTGAAGGTGACTGAGAGAAAGGGGCTGCAGCTTCAGGAGCAGGGGGCATCTATTCAGATGCAAACAACCCTGAATGCGTCATGTCTCTGCAATTTAGAGGGGTCTCGCACATTCCCTTCCTGCCCAGGGCCCCAAACATCCTAGAACCGGCCCTGGTTACCCCGAGGCAGCACCTGGTTCTCTTCACAAAGCTTAATTACTGTCACTAAATTGTAAGCAAACCTCGGTTCTTCAAACATGCAGTCTATAATGTAATAAAATAAAGAAATGGCACAATCGCACCCACACTGATTAACAAAGTATGGAGGACAATCAGTTAAATCAGTTCTCTTGGAGTATCTCCTTTAAGTACTGTACATCACAGTAGGGGAGGGCAAAACTAACATTTTGGAAAGAGAGCCGGTCTTCTCCTTGTCTTGTCCAGGAGGGGGGTGAGGAGCCCAACCCCACCCTTGAAGAGACCAAGATGATACTAGAATACTGCATGCCCACCCCTGTGCCCACCCTGGTGGATCCTGTTCCCCCTCCTGTGATGGCTCCTGCCCTCCCCCCCCAGTGATGGCTCCTGTCCCCCGTGTGGTGGCTCCTGTCCCCCCCTGTGGTGCATCCTGTCTCCACCCTGTGTGGCTTCTGCCCCAGTCCTGGAATGGCTCCTGCAGCGAGGGTGAAGTTCTCAAAAAGGCTCAGCTCAAAATTAATATGAAAAGGTGGGCGAGTGAGTAAGTGAAGGGATGGGTGGATGGCTGGATGAATTAGTGAAAGGATGAATGGATGAATGAACGATTGAATAGATGGACAACTAGAGAGTTTGGATGGATTGATGAGTGAGTGGGAAAATGAGAGAAAAGGTAAATAGCTGGATGTATGGGTGGAAGGGTAGCTGGATGGTTAAAAGGGTGGATGGATGAGTGAAAGGATGGATGAGTGAAAAGGTGGATGATGAGTGAGTGGATGGATGAGTGAAATGATGGATAGATTGATGAATTGATAAGTGCAAGGGTGAATGAATGGATGGACGGATGAGTAAAAGGGTGGATGTAAGGATGGATGAGTGAGTGAAAGGGAGGGTAGATGGACAAAAGGATGAATAGATGAGTGAAGGAGTAAAGGATAGATGGATAAGAGAAAGGATGGATGAGTCATAGGGTCAATGGATGGTTTCATGAGTGGATGAGTAGATGGGTGGATGGATGGAAGGAAGGATGGCTAAGTGAAAGGGTCGATGGAGAGAGAAAGGGAGGATGGATGGATGACTGAAAGGGTGGATGGGTGGAAGGATGAGTGACTGGGTGGATGGATGAGTAAGTGAAAGGATGGCTGGATGGGTGAAAGGGTAAATGGCTGGATGGATGAGTGAATGGATGAATGGGTGGAAGAGTGGATGGATGAGTGTACAGATGGATAGGGTGAAAGGGTGGATGGATGGATAATGGATGGATGAGTGAAAGGATGGATGAAGGCAAGGATGGATGAAGGCTAAAAGGCTGGATGGATGAGTGAATGGATGGATGGGTGGAAGAGTGGATAGATGAGTGTACCGATGGATAGGGTGAAAGGGTGGATGGATGGATACTGAATGGATGAGTGAAAGGATGGATGAATGGAGGGATGGATGAGTGAAATGATAGATGGAAGGATACATGATGGATAAGTTTGCAAATGGTTGAATATATTTGGATATGGCTGGGCTTACTTATATACTATTGTGCGACCTCCTCTGATGTGTCTGTAAAACTTACCTATTGTCCTGAAGTTTTGCCCTGAATTTTGACCTCCTGTCCTGAATTTGTGTCCTGAATTTTGACCCTTTGTCCTGAATTTTTACACTCACCGTCCTGAATTTGCACGAATGCCAGTTGGTCACCCTACTGATGACGCATACCCTTCACTTCCACCTAGGCCTCCACGGTATGTTATGATACATTCCTCTTTACAGGAGCCTCTGATGATGTGTGAATCTCAGGGTCTCCAGTGAATGCCTCACCGCCACCGGATGTAGTGATCGCCCCCCGAGGGCATATGAGGAGTAGCTGCTCTCCAACAAGGGCACTCGAGGAGGGTTGGGCCTCTCACTAGCCAATCCTTTCCAACCAGGGTCTCCGAGGGTGTATAACTCGACCTACGGGACATCTGAGGGATTATATATCCCAAATAAGTGTTTCTGACGATGTTCACCTTTTCAAAAAGGGTCTCTCCTATGAGGTATACTTCCGCGTCTTGGGCGTCTGACGGGGTATACGCACCCCAAGGTCCTACATCCCAACAACCGGTGTCAAAGAGGCGTACGCCTGTCAGGCTGTCACCGAGAGGCTTCTGTTACAGCCTATTCCTCCCAGGGGTCTCTGACGAGCCCTACCTCTCCCCGGCCCGATCTCATCTGACGAGCCCCACCTCTCCACCAGTTTCTCACAGGGGCCTTACCTCTGGCACAGAGGCCCTGGCCGCGCACCGATGCTGTCACCGAGCTTTCGTCGCCTCTCCATAACAGGTCTGCTGAAGGCCAGTCCCCTGCTGGCCATTTCACAGGAGGCCTCTCGAACTGCATAGGTGGCTGCCAGCCCGAGGGGGCCTCGGTGCAAGACAGCGGAATCCCTCCATAAGTGGTCCGAGACGTCGTGTATTCCGCTCTGACACTTATTTTACGCAATTTCTCTTCTACACCCTGTCTTTCTCGTTTTATCCGTCTCGTATTCTCTCATTCGATCTTCATCTACCTTATAATTTACCTTTCTGTTCCCTCTCCACCTTCGACGCGTCTCACGCTTCCATTATCCCTGCCACATTACTCTTCCATTCACCCTCTTCCTTCCTCTTTTCATTCCCTTAGTTACACACCCCTGTACCCCGTCAAGTCATTGCCCTCCACGAATCTTTGCTTCTTGTGCCCTTCCCTTGTAGTCGAACGATTCTTTGCTGTCTCTCCTCCTCGCCACCTACTCTATCCACCCTCTGACCCTTTCTGCCTTGTCCACGGAGGCAGGCAGAGTGCATATGTCGGAGCGGGATTACACCGAGGAAAATCTGAAAATCCTTCCAGCCACCTGTTACCTTTACCCCTTGGAAGACGCCATAGACACAGAGGAAGGGAAGGCGGGGACAAGAAAGAAAGGGCTTGTGGGGTGGGGAGAAAGGGAAGTGTAAGACTTGAAGAAGTGACCTCATGAACCATTTGTCCACCACTGATGACATCACACTGCTGCACCTTTATTCTGCTCTCGGCCACTCAGCAGCCTGTTATTTGCTGCTGAGGTGAGGACTTTTCATAACTCCTGCACTTGGCCCACTCCAAACCCTTCAAATCATGACCTTTTACATTACAAAACATGAGGACTGGTTGTGTTTTGAATTATTGACCGCAAATTAATCATAATCATGTATGCTTGACAAATACCCTTTATCTAGGGCCATAAAATATTTTTGACAGGGTCATAAATCACACCCCAGCATAAATCAATCACAGGCTAGTCATGTCATAAATAATTCGATCGTTGCTATACCATAAATCATACATGTCAACTTGGATGGTAAATTGAGATTTTGTGTTGAAATTTTCTATTGTTCACAACGGGGGGGGGGCAACCTTTCACTGATGTTAGGCTCAACTCACTACCTCCCCTATCCATTTGTGCCTTGTCTGGACTGCGAGTGCCATGCTCTGTGGACATCCCATGTCAGCTGACTTACCCTGCTGTAAGGCTTCCTTAGCTAAGAAGCCTACATCCACCCCCCCCCCCATGCCGGGTGTGTCCTTTTACCAACACTTGCTCCTTGGCTTACCGCTACGCCGCCTGTGGGGTTTATGTTCCCAGGTGTCTACTCCTACGTGCAGGATACTTGCTTTTAAGATCAGCCTGCCACTGCCATGGCTACCCGTAGGTTCACCCAGAACACATTGGCGCCTTCGCCTGAGAGATGCACCCCGTTGTTTGCATGATATTCTGTGTTCATAAGGTTGATCAGCCCATGCCTGGTGATCTCTCATCCGTTTGCTCTACAAAATTTGCTGACCGCAATCTTGAGCTTCCTCCTTAATTTACCCACTTCCCATTTGATATGGCCTCCCTCCATTTCTGCCTGGGGATAATCTCCAACCACATGATCGTGGTGTTGCCAGACACTCTTTTCGCTTCTGTTAGCCCCTCCTGGATGTCCTGTAGGAGGTCCTTCCTACCCATCTGAGCGTGATCGTTACCGCCCAGGTGTATAATCAAAATGGCTGGGTTTCAGTTTGCTGCCACCTGTAGTCTGAACAGTGTTGTCGCCAGCTGTTCCCATCTCATTCCTGGGGTACCCCTCCATTTCATGATGGTTGAGCATGGTTGGTCCGCCTGGGTGATCCCTCCATGGTTCCACAAAGCCTGCATCCCGTGAATGAATGAGTGGCCAACCACCAAGACTGTCTTGAGCTTGTCTCCTGCCAAGACAACAACAGCTTCTATCAATTCAAGCAGTACGTGGCCCATGCAGAGACATGAATTTTGTGGCATCACGTATGATTTGTACTCTTTAGAACACAATCTGCCCAATGCTTTGATCTCCACCACCAACATCCCATGTTGTTCGGCCATTTCCACCTCCCCTATTCTGAATGAGTGGCACCCGAATAGTGATGCTTGCAGGTCTTGCGCTTCATTGCCCGGATTTGAAATTTGATAAGCAACTCATCATTCATACTTTTAAACAGCAGCCCTCCCCTTCAGGACGTGCTACTACATAGGTCCAGCCACAGCCCAGTAGGCAGAACTTGGAATCTGCCAGGAAATGCAGTTTCACTCAGGCCCCCTTACCTTCTTGGTTTGTCTCGGATCTTTTCAGTAGCAGCCCCACCTGTGGTAAACCTGGCTTAACGTCTGACTCTTGGAAGCATGCTGTGCCTGATACCCCATTTGCTGGAGCCAGGGGCGCAACTAGAGCCAAATTTCGGTGTGGGGGGAGGGGCAATACATCCATGAATGTGTCCTTTTAGAATGTAACTGGTGCTCATGCAAAATGTCTCAATACCTGCGGGTGGAGTTCAAGATATATAAAACTGCAAAAAAGCAAAGCTTAAGGTTCATTTTTAGAAAATGCATTCTCACTGTGGCAGCAAAAGTAATTTGCAACTTTAAAGAATAGGCAGAGGGGAGATGCAGGGGCTCTAGGAACGGTTGAATAAACAACAAAGCCTCGTTATCGAGTAAATGATCTTTTAAAGACCTGTGAAACACTCTGCTGCGGCTGCGATAAGACGCCAGACCAGCCAGCCCACAGCAGCCCAAGAACTGTCTGTGGGTGTGTCCGGGAAGCTGTCTTAGCCCGGGCTGACACAGATGACGGGCGTGCTAAAGCCCTTTCAGCCCTATGGGCATTGCACGGCTGGATTGAGCAATCAGCTCATTCACTCCAAATGCCGCAAAGAAGGCTGTGGTGAATGCAGCCTCAAAAATAGAGACCTCAAATCTGCCTAGTGCCACTGCTTCAACTGCATGCATGATTTTGGTCAGCATTTTCAAATCTATGGGTAATCTAGTGTCCTGTATCTTCCCCTCCAGGTGTTTCCACTTCTTTATTGCTGACTTCAGCATCGGATTGGTAACGCGGGCACTTGGGTAATGCCCACGGGCCGGTATCCGAATTCCAGCTGTGGGCTGCTTTTTTGAGCAGCCTGGGGGGCCGATTTGGGCAGTTTCTGTGTTATTCGATGCCGCCAGTGGCCCAGTGGGTGCCTGAGTGTCCTTTCTGGAGGTAGATGGGCGTCCAGTATCTCCCTTTTGTCAAGGGGCAGAGGAGTCACTACCTTGCTCTCGCTGGGCCGTCCCATTAATATATGCATATTAAGCGGGGGCAGGGGGCCTGAGCAAAAGTGGCCTCACTTGTTTTCAGGTGTGTTTCACCAGTGTAAACTAATTAAAGTAATCCGTGCATTTTTTTAACACCCCCCCCCCCCCCCCTTTTTTAATAGAATTTCGCCAAAGCAGTGTTTTGCAGATAGGCAATATTCAAATGTGGGCCACCTTTTTTTAGCTTGCCCGGGCCGATTTTTAAACCCAATCCAACCCTGGCTGACTTTATGTAGTGGGAGATGGTAGGATACCTCCCTGTGACTAATTTGACAAAGTGCGCCACTGCCGATAGATGGATTTGTGCCCATGTCTTTGACCTTTTCCGGTCATAAGCCTATTTGATGAATTGTTCCACGGCTCTGGCCATGTTTTCCATGTTCCAGAGTGTTAGACTTGGCACCATTGGCGTGGGTCTCTTCCCCCCCCCCCATTTATTTGCTGTTAACTCATATGTTTTTGCTAGTCTAGATGCTTTGGGCACTTTGCCACTGCTGTTCAGTGCTAAAGTGCAAGTGCTCCCTATTGTAAATTGTTGTTATGGATTAGTGATTTCATGATTGGTTATTTGATTTACTTGTCAGTCCCTAGTACCGTGCACCATGTGTGCCCAGGGCCTGTAAATTAAATGCTGCTGGTGGACTTGCACCACTGATTGTGCCACCCACAGAAGCAGCTTGTAAAATGTGGCTCAGGCCTGCCATTGCAGAGCCTGTGTGCAGTCTGGGACTGCCATGTCGACTTGGCAAGTGCACACACTTGCCTGTCCCTAAACCTTCCCTTTTCTGCATGTTAGTCACCCCTAAGGTAGGCGCAAGGTACCCCTGTGGGCAGGGTGCATTGTATGTGAAAGATAGGACATGCCCTGATATATGTGGCATGTCCTGATAGTGAAATACTGCCAATTTCGTTTTTCACTATTGCAAGGCTATCTGCTCCCATAGGCCAGAATGGGCAGTTTGATTATAACATCTTATAAAGCTAACTGACCCTGGCAACAAGATAGGAAAATAAAGTTTAGTATGCCTGGCCTCAGAATGTTAAAGTGCATATTTTAGTGTGTGTGATTTTTACATTCTGTGTTTGAAAATACCACTATTAGAAAGTGGGTATTTTCTTGCCTAACCATCCAGTGTGCCTCTGATAAGGGTGGGCGGCGTGCTACGCTTCGCCCACGGAGTGCACGTAGCGCTGCCTGCTTCGCCGTTTACAAAGTAGGCATAGCAGGGAGCGCTACGCCCACGGCGCTGCAAAGCGAAGCTGCCCGCCACCCGCCGCCCGCCCGCCCTCATTTAAAAATACTTAAAAGAATATAAAAAGTAAATTAAAGACCTTACCTGAAGTGCGGCGTCCCCGGGCTCCCTCTGCTTGCTTGCCGGTAACTTCTTCACAGAAATGCGCATGCGCGGACGCCCGCGCATGCGCATTTCTCGCGGAAAAGTTACCGGCAAGCAAGAAGAGGGAGCCCCGGGACGCCGCACTTCAGGTAAGGTCTTTTATTTACTTTTGATATTCTTTTAAGTATTCTTAAATGAGGGCGGGTGGGCGGCGGGTGGCGCGTAGTGGGGCTACGCGGAGCGTGCAAGTGTGCGTAGATTTTGCCACACTAAGCGCTGCTCCACGTAGCCCACTACGCCCACTACGCCCAGGGCTGGCCTCTTGCATGTCTGGCTTGTGAGTGACAGGAGCTGGGAGAGGGCCCTGACTCCATCAGTCTGATGAGTCAGGACTGGCCTGAATGGGACCTGGGTTGAATTTAGAATAGGGGGAGGAGATTTCCTTTCACCTGCCTGGGCCAGGGCTGCTTTCAATAATGCTGTCTCCACCTCCTGCCAGGAAGCTGCACCAGTGAGGACAGAACTAGTTTTGGCTGGGTACAGACACTTTCTGCCTTCAGAGACAAAGGATTTGTGTGTATAAAAAGGGGGACCCAGACCCCAGAACTTTAGATCACTTCTGGGAAATCAAGAGGAACCTTTGCCAAGGAGAAGAACTGGAGAAGCTGAAGGAAGACTACTGCCCCTGTGCTGTTTGCTGTTTGGGGTTGGCCTTCAGTGATTACTTGTTGCCAAGGAAAGGAGAAAAAGGACTTTGCTGTTTGCTTTGTCATCTTGAGGAAGATCTCCAAGGGCTTGAAATTGAGCTTGCCTCCTGTCTGAAATCTCAGGGACACAAATACTTCACCCCCAGCTACCCTGAATTTCCTTGCTGGGAATTCCAACCTGCAAAGAGGTGCCTGCTGCTGTTCGGGACCTCTAGAGTCTGTTTGTTGTCGGGATCTGGAAGATCGACGCAACGAGGAAGAAGCGTGTGGCATCCGCACTGCTTTCCATCTCATCGCCGAGTCACAGAGAAGATGCGCCCCGCTTCTGCACCTGGTCCTGATGCATTGCCGAGCCACGGAGAAGAAGCGCACTGCATCCACACTGAGTCCTGACGCATCGCCGAGAAGATCATCGCAGCACCTGCTGTGCGGCTGTAAACGTTCACGCTTCGTCCGGATCGTCGCATCGCATCGAGCCGCCATTTTGTCGCATCGCACCAGATCGTTGCCACGGATCGAGGCACCATCTTGTCGTATCGTAACTGGAATGCAGTAAGAAACAGACGCATCCACTCCTCTCCGGTAAGGAACAGACGCACCGCCTCCCCCGCGCAGCAGAAAGGAACAGGTGCCTCGCTTCCCCCGAAGCAAGGAACTGACGCATCGCTTTCTCTGTGACACTTTTGCTTGTTTTGCGTGACGCATCTGAGGTACTTTGTTGGAAAAGTGTTGCATTTACAACTTGCATTGAATTGAACTTTTTCTACCAGTTAAGAACCTTATTTTTGATACTGTATTGTGGATTTTTGCCATTTGGTCTTGTTTAGATAAAGATGACTTATTTTTCTAAACCAGTGTGGTGTCCATTTGTAGTGTTTTCACTGTGTTACTGTATGTGTTCACAAATGCTTTGCACACTGCCTCTGAGATAAGCCTGTCTGCTCGTGCCAAGCTACCAAGGGGGTGAGCAGGGATTATTTTAGGAGAGTATCCCCCTTTCCCTGACTAGAAGCATGGGTCCCTATTTGGACAAAGGTGCAAACCATTGCTAACTAGAGACCCCCATTTCTAACACTGAGTATCTGTAGCCCTATCACTCACATCTCCGTAGCTGTGTATCTTTCCTAACACCTCGCCGAACTGGGTCTGCCCCGCTCCTTCTAAGGAGCAGGCCATGAGGCAGCGACGCTTAAATCCCCCTCCATCCCCATTTCTTGGGCTGTTTCGTTGCCCTCTCATTGGAGGATTTTAAAAAATACCCCCAGCCTCCTGATTGGCCCGTGGGGGTTTGCGCCTTTCGGATTCTTTTTTCTGCGCCCTCTTTTGGTGACCCAGTTTCCCGCCACACCCTGGGCACCTTTTTCCCCCAGTCCCCAGGCATCTGTTCTGTTAAGGCTCCAGCCCTTGGTGCCTTCTTTGAGGGCCACCTCTGCCACTACAGAAAGTCCATGAGGCTTCTCGAGCTCCTTCTACTTTCTTTTTCTGGTTCTCTCTGTGTGAACCCTGAGCAAAGGGATACGAAATGGCAAGCCAATGGCATGTTAGCATTCCTTGAAGCCGCTAATCAAATACATGCATCAGGTGCAGGCCCTCCGGTCTCTATGGCATGGGCACTCACAAACATTTTCCCGGGGGCGCAAAGTTTAGTCTATGGTGTGACCGAGGGCTGCACTGATGCCAGCGGGAGGTGGGGTGTAAAGTCGGTGTAGAGGAAGCAAAGCATGTATATCTCATGCTTGTCTTTACAAATGAAAGGGTTCCTAAAGTTAAGGGCCCAGTTACTTCCTTTCCGTAGCTGCAATTAGCCTTTAAATAAGTGTTTGCTGTATATTTAACTTTTTTTTCATGTTAGTGCTGAGTCGAGTAAACAGCAGCCCAGTGCTGCTGCTGCCCAGGGGGGCAAATGTAATGGTCAGGAGGGCCGCATGGGGCACCCGGGCCGTACTGTGAGTATCACTGCTCTATAGCTTTCAATTAACACTTTTGAGGAGAACAAGTCCTCTTTCCAAGATTGACTTCTAGGTTGAGGACAAACTCTTCACATTGTACGAATTGTGCCTCAATGGAGTAGTGCTGGATTCTGTATTCTGTCAAAGTGTTAGCGTGGCCACATCCCACTGGCGTAGGATACAGTGAATCGGATAAAACGACCTTTCCACTAGCAAAGGACCAGGATATTTCCAGGCCTGCACCTCCACATGTGAGTTAACGCAAATTGTAGCAGGAGAGGGTAATGCCCCGCACCACGTCAAGTAATCTTTAAATCCTCTGTTTTGTCCACTGTTACCATTCTAACCTCCATTAGGCGATGCAGTGCCTTATCATTCGATGCACTAGTGTGTAGCACTCAAATACACAAAAGGCGACATATATCTTCCTTTTTTAGTTGGCGGGGACCGCTCTAGCAGTGAAATTATATTTTGCCTGGAGAGTGGACAATCTTTGAAATCTTTATTGGGGCCAATTCTGGGTGCTCAGCGTATGGGGCATTGGCATACAGAGATCTGATTTACCGTTTTCAGCCGATATCTCTTACCCTGCACCATGCAATTACAAGTTTCCAGGCCCAGAATGGGGACCAAAATATGTGGATGGAATTTATTTAAAATGCACGTGAAGTGCATTTTCCATAGGATGCCTTCTCCGCCACATGACTCATACCGTTTTAACTTATGCACATCGCAGTGTAGCCTGTAAACCACCTGCGGGGGGGGGGGGGGGGGGGGGGGTGCACCCACTAGGCATATTTTTTTACTGCACACGATTGTGTGCCCTAAGGAGAAATAACTTTGTACTATTTTTCTCAGACTGGGAATTCTGCCTCCTGACGTGGCGCTGTGGATTCGACCTTCTTCGGGTCAACGTAATGGTGCAAATTCGAAAAATCTGCAAGCGCCTTGTTATTTGGGCAAGCATGTCAATCTTGCTGTAAATTATTATACAAGGATGGACTCTTTATTCGAGTCTGGCATTAGCCTAGACCTTTCGATTTTATGAAAATGATATGCATTACATACTTATAGGGACTTTTAGCCAGCCCCCCTCTTCATCAATTGGTCGGGTATTGTGACGTTCACCACAGCACATAGAGAGAAGATGTGGTGTATCCGCCAGAGATGCTGGCTTTGATGCTGGGGAACCAGGTTTGAGTCTTGGCGCCCGTTCAGCATCCTGTGATTCTGGGCAATCGTTACAGAACATTAATCTGTTCTTTTGTAATATAATTGGTGCTCACGTGACGCTCCAATACCTCTGGTCGTGTTCACGCCGTTTAAAACTGCTAGAAAAAAGGAGAAAGCGTGAGTCACAGGATCAGCCCACTGCAACCCCTGGCCAGCTCCACCGTGAATGACGGTATTCTGCCCTTTCACAGACGCGCATTAACAGGCAAAGTTATTCCCTTCCGTGTCAGGGATAAATGCTCAATTAAAACCCAAAAATACCTGGTTTTAGCCAATTTTTTGGGGGATTGACGAGGTGCAGCATCTTGCCCGACAAAAAGTTTTACAAATATAGTGACAAAACAAAACAAGCATTGACAAAGCCAAAAGGCTGACAGCAGGGTGGCGAAGTGAGCTAAATAATGATGATGGATTCAACCCAGAACTGTGACTGGGGGCGAGTGTCTGAAAAGTTTTAGCGCTCCGTCCCTCATCTCCTTGGGTTTGCTTTGACAGGCAATGGGAGACATTATGGCTTTGCTCAAACTTGTTTAACATAGCAACAAGTCTACTATTTTTATAGGTTCCTTGGCGTAGTTTGGACTTGAAAGCCTAATGATGTATTGTCCCAGAATGGATTGAGCTCCCTCTGGATTAGGTCGCGTAGCGTTAAGTATCAACCAAAGCATAAGTGCTTGCAGCTCTGTTGTAATCGTAATCAAGTACGTGTTTCAATTATTACTCATATGTGTGTTTCTTGGTCCTACGTTTTGTTCCTTTGGGAGTGTTTGTTTAATTGGACTCCAGGGGCTGTATTACATACATGGCGCACTTTCCCTTTTTGCACCACAGAGCCCCTTTAAATAGTTGCTCCGTGCACAAACAGGGAAAGTGCACCATGAATGTGCTGCCCTCAGGGCAACCACAAACTCGTGCTGCTATGGGGACAATGCATTCAAGTGAAATACGGAGCGGCTGCTTCAAAGCCGATCCATGTTTTACTGTGTAGGCGGCAACACGCCTGCACCTGTAAAGAGGGTAGTGAGATCGCCTTGTAGGCGGGTGCAGTGAGTGACTACATTAGCCTGCCCGTGGATGTCTGAGGGGTCCATGGGGCCCTTTATCCCACTTGTCAGGTCTGCCTTTAGGAGGCACACTGAAAGTACACCACCTTTGTGTTGGGCACTTTCAGTGTGCTCCCTAAAGGCATGTTTTTCTATGTGTCCACATCCATAATACAGCACAGATGCAAAGTGATTCCCTCATTTGCATGGGACCAGGTCTTCGTGCACATGAGGGAACACCCTCTAATGATAGCGTTGGTGCTACATGTGTGCCAGAGCTATCTGTATTACAGAAAAGGGCCACACAAGCCCCCACCCCAACACAAATGTGACTGTCTTTCCACCCCAACGTGGGCAGATGCAGGTTATTACCCCCAATCTGCCCCCCAGGGAGGCAGAAAGCCCACTAGACAAGTGATTTTTTTTTATAAAATAAGGGTGGGGGCTTCCTGCATTAGGCATGGCCTTGCCTCCACCCCATATAAATGGGGACCAGAGTATTTCTGCCTTCCCGAGGGCGCAGGTGAGGAAACTGCCCCTGATCTGCTCCCCCCTACCCCCAGCAGGGCAGAAAACCTACTGGGCACCAGGGAAGTTGTTTTTTTAGTGTAGGGGTGTGGGCTGCCTAGAATGGGCATGCCAATACTCTCACCTCCCTAAAAATATGGGCACTGTTGTTCTACTCCCTGGGGCATATGGGGGCAATAGTCCCTGATCTGCCAGCCCAAGGGGTGCAGAAAGTCCACTAAGCACCAGGGGCTATTTTGTTATCTTAGTGTAGGGGTGGGGGTTGCCCGACACTTTGTGCAATCTGTACTTGCTTTACTAGGAGTCTTTCTGCAAACATTAAACATTATGGCTACCCCAATAGCCACCCCTCTCAACCAGTAAAAGAACAATGTCCACAATCTGCAAAATGTGTGTTTTTTTAGACGAGGCGAATAATAGAAACAGAGGGCATTTGATCTCTAACTTTATGGGCCTGAGAGATCTTCGGATGAGCTACAAAAGATCAAATCCAGTTAAGCTGGCTTCCTCTTTTCAATCCAGCTCCCACTCTCATCATCCTTTGTACATATGTGAGCATAGAAGAATTCTGCTTCCTCGAAACCTTAATAGAAATTATTGTTTCATGGCTTTGCCTGCTTGGTGTTGTATGTGAAGGTTCCTGCTTTGGCAGTCAGTGATGTCCTCCATTGCTCCAATAAGGCGAGATGCATTCAGGATTTTCAAGATAACCACATAGGATACAATTACGCAGAATCAAAATGGAGGAGGATTGATAGACTCTGGTTATCTGAAAATCTTTCCTGATGTGGTGTGAATCTAACCCTTGTATGCTAAGTTTATGCACGTCTATTTGTATGTAGGTATTAGCTGTAAATGTACAAATCTAAGTACTAGGCCAGTGTAATGTTCTGGAGTGAAGGTTTACATTATAAGTGGGTGCAAGGACAGTAGGGAGAGTGAGAAGGGTAAGGAGGGGAGGGGGTGATAAGGACACTGCAGAAGAAAAAATGCAAGACAGAGTCGGACTGGGAACACAAAGCTGCCCTGTCAATTTCGTCAGACCATGTCCACTGTGCAGGGTGGAGGGGGTCTGTCAATGTGAAGTACTGCTGCTTTTATTACCGGGGGCCGACATTGCAGCACCGCTGCAAAACCAGCCCCCACCTTCTCAAAACTGGCCCCTACCCTTCCAGCCTCCCGCAGGAATTGCTTGATGCCCTCTATGACCAGTCCGGCCCTGAGGACAGGGCAGAATTGGGAACCGAAACTGAAAGAGCGCACCCAGCCCCCCGGTTGGGGTGGGAGGCGGCGGGTGGAATGGGAGGGGTGCTGCTAGTGGAATGCTTTGAGCCGTTTTTAGGTCTCGCCTGACCCAGCGCATGCGCTGGTCTGGCAAGACTTATGAAGAAGGCTCCAAAAAGTGCTACCAGGGCAGCCTAGAGCTACAGTGCATGTGCGCGGGCGCGTGCACCGCGCTTTACCGCGATTACTTTCACTTTCGCAGCCGCACGGCCGCTTTGATGTTTGATCGCGATCACTTTCCCTTTCGCGGCCTCACGGCCGCTCTGCATAGCCAATAGGTCTCGCTTTTGGGACCTTATAAGCATTTAGTTATGCAACTGTTGCATGGCTAAACACTTTTAACGTCCCAAAGGCGAGACCTATTGGCTATGCCAATGCTTGTTTGCTTTTGTTGCAGGGGGGCGATGTTGCTACAGCTATGCTGCAAGACCAGCCCACTAACAAAAACCAGCCCCCACCTTCTCAAAACCGGCCCCCACCCTTCCAGCCTCCAGGAGGAAACGCCCGATGTCCGGTACAGCCAGTCTGGACCTGGAGCAAAATGAGCACACAAAGGGGCGTGTAGTTGAACGGGGGGAGGCTGCGCTTCGCAGATAGCAGCAGTGGAGGTTAAGATGTGACTGGTAACCACTTGAAGAAATGATTCTCCAGTTTCCTTTGGTGCATGATCAGAATTGTGGCTTGCTGAATCCGAACAAGGATGATCTTTCAAACTCAAAGCGCCTGTGGCAGGTGAAGGCTTGGGGTCTCGTCTTTGCCTTCTCGCAGTCCCGGATTTCTAGTCTGGAGAGCTTACATATGTGAGCAGTACATGATCTACTTGAGATACTGAACGATTGTGCTACATAATATTGATTATAGGGATATTGTGGTATCAGAATATTGTGGACAGAATACAGAGGACAAAATGATATAGGAAGGTAAATGCATATAGAGTAAGTATAGGCTCAGTTATTCTTAACACCACATCTATGCACCATACACATATATATGATATATATATCATCGAGATACATATGTGTAGAGTAGGACATAGAAAATCTCTACTTCCTTACCTATTGATATTTCAGGCTTGATATTCTGGTCATGTTATTGCCTTCTCGATATTCCAGGGGCGCACTTGAACTGAGTAACAACTTATGGTGCCATCCTGGTCTTGCTAGCCTTGGAGATGATGCATATGGTCTTGAACACGATGCGTGCAGGCACAGGCAGCCAGTTGAGTTCTCTGAGCTTCAAAGGGCTTCTGTAAAATTTTCTGAAGACCTTTAATTAGACAAGCCACTGCCTGCAGATTGCCCTTCAATGGTCTCAGGGAGGCCTCTGTTCAGACTAGTGCCCGAACACCAGCCCCAGAGTCAGCTTGTGGGAGAGAGGCTTTATCTTGCATAGCAAGATCAACATGTACCAAGCAGACTTTGTCTTGTCTGTGATGCGGCTCTAGAAACTGACATGCGTGCAACTGTAGAAGCCCAGAAACATAGTGGAGTTGATGAGTCAGGATTGAAACTCGCCCCCCCCCCACCTTGATATCGAGCAATTTATGTACCCTTTCTTGTTTGCTACCATTGGCCATGAGTACAAATTAAGTCTTGTAGACAGTTAGCTTGAGGAAGGATTTGCGCATCCATGCCTGAATGTTGCCGAGGCACTCGTTTAGTCTGTACGCATCATTGCATGATGAGATCTATATTTACACCTAGGCATTAAATTCATATTGATGAATACTGATGTTCTTAGTGGCTTGTTGGGCGCCCTATAAAAAATCAGACCTGCTCATTGGGCACACACGCCATCATGATGTTGTTGCATCAGAGGCTTAGAAGCATGCAGTTCCTTTCAACCCTGTGCGTTATTTTTTGGCAGTCATGTTTTTTAACGAGTTAATGATTTGACCGTCTTAATTGACTGAGTGTTGCTTTGGCTTGTGAGAGTTTGGCTAGTATTAATTTTCAGTTGGCACGTGATGCCTTTGTCATTTCCGCAAGGCATCTGAGCTCCTTCTGTCAGGGAGGAGGCGATTGGCTGGTGAGAAGCCTGGTTGGGCAGGCACCAAGTCAAGTCTCCAAGCAATATGCGAGCACTACTGCTGCCCACAGGATCAGTTCCCAGAAAGGAGCGCTCTGTACCCATGCTCTCTGCAGCGGCTCGGTGTATGTTCCTTCCCAGTCTTGTGGATCTAGTGAACTTAATAAGTCAGTCTTTGACTTTCTGGGCACAACACATTTTTCATCTTGAAACACACTTGGATCGTATAACCTCGAACACATACTAAAAACCTTGGGCCTTATTTACAAGAAAGTAATTCAGTGCGGTGCAGCAAGCCATTTGTGTGCCCCATTCTGCGTTACTTCGAGCACATGGATGTGTCATATTTACAACAATATGATGGATCCCTGTGCTCTCCCCTGGGCTGGCGCACAATTGGCTGCCATGGCCATTGCAGGCACCCTTGCACCATAGTGCAAGAGAGCCTGCATGGCGGGGATGATTGCTTTGGTGCAGCAATGGACACCTTCCTGCACAAAAACAAACATGAGAGGTGTTTTCCTCCTTCTGCAGCACGCATAAAAAGAAGGGAAAACAAGGCAAAATAAAAGTATTTCTCCTCGCGCCTCCTTACACCTCCCCTAGGAGGGATAGGAATCTGATGCATTCCCATGTTTACCAAACGTTGTAAACCTGGGAATGTGGCAGAATCCATGGGTATTGCGTGAGAACACCAACAGCAACACCCATGGCACGTCCCTTTCATGCAAAGTGCTGCGCAAAAAGGGGCTGTATTTACAAGGCCACGAAAAGCCATGCAGGGTGGCTTTGCATGGCCTTGTTAATATGGAGCACTAAACTGCGCTGCCAGTGCGTCCAAAAAAGTGATGCAACAGCGACAGAAGGGGCTTGTAAATATGCCCCTTTGTTCCCCACTTTTCTTAAAACAAGGGCAGACTGACCAATCCTTTCCCCAAGCACCTAATTACTTGCATGTACTCTATTGCATTGCGGGTGCGGTCAAAGCCAGAAGCACGCGCCAGATCCCTTTGGTCCTCGGATATGTGTAGAAATCCCAGAAAAACAATGGGTCTTCTGTAGTGCACAGACTAAAGAGGTGTCCTCCAGTGGGAAATATAGGCTCATACATTATAAATACCTACACAGGGCGTACCACACTCCTGCATGGTCAAACATACCATAACGAATGATACTAGAGGACACACATGCTGAGCCCCTTGTGTTGGCTTTCTCCTCCTAGCATGTATCTGCCTGGCTTTTACTGCATTCTGGACACAGGTCATACAAGCTCTTCATATAGTGACAGATAAGTCCTTGCCCATCTCTCCAATAGTTGCTATGCAGGGGCGTGTGTTAGGTGCCCCAAAACATTATAGAAAACTACTTACAATGGCAACGTTGCTGGACGACATAGGGTGGCATTGAAATGGGAAAGTAAGGCAGCACCCCACTTCGAGGATTGGCTAAAAGACATGATATTGTGTGGCGATATGGTGGAATTATATGCGGAGACTTTGCCGCTTATGTCCAGGCCAAGAGATTTCTGGGGACCTTTCTGGGAATACGTCATCAGTATGAAACCAGATGAACAAGCCACATAAAACGAGAGCCCAACGTGTGCTCTGCGAATGAGATGGTGTATTCTATGTTACTGTATGGCTTGTCTAGCATCCATCTTCGACTCGAAGCTATATATCCTTGAGTAAATATTGTAAAATAACAACAGGCTATATGATATGTAAAGGCTGGGTTATATTGTTATCTGTTATGTGTGTATGCCAATATATAATATTTTTTTTACTGTGTGAATACACTGCAAATATGAGAACACTGAAAATAAACAAAAAATAATGTTAAAAAGAAATAAATAAGTCTTCTTAGCGGTTATCTTACCCAGCTAACACCCAGATCTGTCTATAGTATTCATGCCAAGACTTCCAAGTTAGGTGAAAGACTCACGAGTGTTATACAAAAATGGTTTTAAATTTCCTATATTTCAAAGCAAGTTAAATGGGAAATGCAGTACCCCTAAATTTATTTTCTAAATGTCTCTTTGATCTGTTGATAAATGATGGGTGTTGTAGTCAATTCAAAAGGTATTAATTGTACCAATAAGACATAGGGCCTGGTTTAGATCTTGCCGGACGGGTTACTCCGTCACAGTGGTGATGGATATCCAGTCCGCCGAAATATAAATCCCATTATATTTTATGGGATTTATATTTCGGCCGACGGGATATTCATCGTCGTTGTGACTTGTTACGGAGAAACCCATCTGCTAACATCTAAATCAGACCCTTAGACCCAAAGAATGGAATGATCTTCCAAATAATGATTGGCACCTTGGAAAACTTTAATATAGTCCATCTCTGCAGGTCAAGAATGCATCCCTCTCCAGCTTCAAGACCTCTTACCCCAATACAATATCATTTTTTTTTACTAACCTGCATAAGGGATGCTTATAATACCGAACATCCAGGCAGATCTCTTTCCTATCTAGACCATACAAGATCAACTGAGTTGGTGTTTTGATTGATGTACTCAGGACAAGACATGGGAGGCTCTGTAGTCACTAAAAACTCCATATACTATCTTCAGAATAACCTATAGTAGCCGACAATCATAAAATGTGAACGCTCTATCTGTCACTCATCTTTCCTCCTTCATAATATGTGCTGTGAGCAACAACAGGAAAAGTAACCACCCTGGTAACTCAAGCACAAAACAAAAACACTTCCTACATAGGACCTATTGCACATACAATATTTTTTCAACCAAGCACACCCACAGTCTGCAACATGTCAGATAATGCACTTTAGCGAATTGCAGTAAGGTATGACGAGCTATAGAAATGCAATAACATTTAAATTGACGTGGGGACAGTGAACCTTTTGAACCACCATTGTTGGGGAGGGTGGTGATTTAAGAGCTATCATAAGGAACTGCTTATACATGTAGATGGTGAGATTTCTTATCTTTCTGCTCTTGCAGGAGATAGATAAAATGCAGTGGCAGCTGGCACGGCTTGCGGGTGGTGGGGTGGATGTGCGGGGAGGCACAGGCCGCAATGTATAATAAATAAATAAATAAATAAACACTTACCTTGCTGCCGAGTTCTGCGTCCCTACTCCTGCTCTCCTGCGTCTGACTCCAGGAACAGCAAGCACAGCCAAGCTCCCCTGATCAATCACAACGCTGCAATGCAAAACCCATGTTTCCGACCAAATCGGAAACATATCCGACCGACCGATTACGATACAAGGTAACCGGTTCGTCATTCCGAATCAGTCCGACCAGCAACTGGAGAGTCCAAGTCGGTCACAGCCAAATCGTACAGCTCAACAGCCAGGGTTTCCGCCCGACCGAGTACGATGTCGGGTTCTGACAGCCGTTCCGAATCGGTCTGTCTGACAAGAAAAGGCTTTCGGAAACTGACTTTGGTGGCCCATAGCAGGCCCCCCTGCACCCGGAGGTCTCCAGTTGGGTCCTGTGGGGATACCCATGGGTCCCTTCTGTACAACCATGCATAGTGTGGCTGGCACCATGGGTCGCCCGCCACAGGGTGCAAGGATTTCTTCAACCACCCCGTTTTTCAATGGGACCCTGTGTCAGTACACAGGCTCTCATTGAAGTCAATGGGAGTCTGACCGAACGGTGTTCGGAAACATCGTAATCAGTCGGTCAGACTCCCTGAACCCGAGTCGGTTGGAAACTAATCCAACAAGGAGTCGGTCAGAAGGCTTTCCGACCGACATCGTAATGAGGCCCTAAGTTGTCAATGTGCCTATGCATCTATATATATGTGTATATCATTCTACACACATACAGAGACACATATTCAAGGCAAAACAGCTCCTCCTGGAACAATGACTCAAGCAGGGTGGAGCGTTATGCCAGCAGGGTGGACCTGCAGGTCAATAATGCAACAAGCACAAATCAAAACTCGCACTCAGAACACTGTGTAGTTGTAGAGTAGATTTACTTTGAACTCTCCATGACTCGTTTCGACCGACTAGCGGTACTGCTCACATCGTGCAATACTCAAATGTGAGGGTATACATAAGAGTAAAAAACATAAACAAAAGACACATTGTTTTGAATGGCATGTACGTGTTACAACAGTGGCAGCCATATTGAAATGTTGCCATTGTAGGTATATGGCCTTATACATTGTATATACTTCCACAGTAAGGTAGTGGCCAGCATACAGTATCCAATAAATGTGACATAATATGTGAATTGCATAACAGAAGAATTATAACCATGCACAAAGAACACATTGTTACGGTTGGCACAAAAGTGTTAAAATAGTGGTGGCCATATAGAAATGTTGCCATTGTGGTCATATGGCATACCCTGGCTGGCATGAGTAATCTGACATAAAAAGATATAATATGTACATTGCATGCCAGATGAAGAGAGATTCAAAGACATAACGACTGCTGTCTCAACACCGTCTATGTCAAATACTATTAATACATCACATGATCACCCCAAAGAAAAGCTAGTGTCAAATATTAAGCGTGGTTTTATGATGGACACTGTGGGATCCACAGAGGAGATCAAGAAGGGGGCCCCAATGGTAAAGGGTGCATGTGGAACAAAACTTGTGAGGCCACAACCGGCTGCGAAGGGGATGATTATCCTCTGCACGTTGTAAAGAGTAAGTGCAGCAATGGTAAGATCAAAGAAAGGGTGTCATTAAACGCTGGCAGGGGTGTCCCTACCAATGGTGGGAAAATGCCCCAATGTAAATAACAAAAAGAGTTTCAAATAATAAATAGTCTTGGTAAGGTAAAAGCACAGCCAAAGTGTGTGAAAGTGTGCATGTCAGACCTGGCCCCGTCTGTAGGCCTTCAGCTGAGGATAATGGAGACACATGATTACCGTGCAATGAGTACTTCGTAATCATGCTCATGTGTACAAGATATAACATAGGGTGTGGCACAAAGGTAAAACCCGATGTGTCTGTGACCATGACATGACGCGTGCGTGGTGAGCAACAAACGGACATTGGATTCATAGGTAGTCAGGCCCAGGTGGGCTGGTTGAAATGAACAGTCACCTATCTAAGAAAGCCACTCTATACAAAGTAAACGGTAGCTAGCGAGGGGACAGATCATGTTGCATCTAGTTGGTACAAAGAAACAATACATAATGAAAAACAAACCATGAGAAAGTGAAACAGTATCTGTGACATGCACTTACACCCAAACCAGTGAAGATGAAGAAAAGGGTAGGGAAACCTCTCTGGGGGACTTCACATTTTATGCTAGAGAACCTATTCCTTTCCTCCTGTGGTGAAACAAATTAAGACAAAGTTAACAATTTTAAAAAGCTACATTAGTAAGGCATTGGTCACTTTCACATTAGCAAGTGGGTTAAATCTTCATATAAATGCACATTACGTTCTTCATCCAATGTGAGACCCGGGGCTCGTGGATTACTTTTTCCTGAGTTTCAGTGTACTGTTGCCATTCCTGGGATTATGAGGAATTTGTTCAATGGCAAAGAACATAAGTTTGATTCCATCACTGCAGTGCTTGTCTTGAAAGTGTCTGACTACAGGATAATGTGGGTCATATTTGATGATGGATCTAATGTGTTCCAAGACCCGTTTCTTAACAATGTGTGTGTGGTATTGCCTCATTGGCAAGGGCATTCCAAGACATAGATCATAAATTGGGAGTTGCAGGTAAGGAACTGTGTGATCTTCTGATTGTTTCCTCCGTAGGGAAAAGAATAATCCTTCCTGCTGGTGCAATTCCTGCACTCTTTGCAGTGATCACAAGGAAAGCAGCCCTCTAAATTGTGTTCTTTTGTCATGTTGGTAAGGGTAATATCACTGTGGACAAATATGACCCTCAGGCTATGTCCTTTCCTATATGTGAGCTTGGGTCTCTCACATACTGTGTCGTCTTTGTTGGGGTCACTTTTGAGTGTTTCCCAGTTTTTGGAAAGTATATGTTGGATGCTTTTGGAACTGTTGTTGAAGGTCATTAATACTCCCAAGTTTATGGATGTGGCTGGGTCAGTGTTTCTAATATTTTCAAAGAGCGTGTACTCTCTAACAACAGCTTTCATTCTTTTATTGTTCTGTTGAGGACCCATTGAGGGTAGCCTATTTCCCTGAATCTACTGATCATAGTCGACTCTTCCATCAAATACGTCAGTTTCACAATTTCTTCTAGCCCTCAGCAGCTCTTTGTACAGGATACTCCACTTGAGAGTGTCAGGGTGTCTGTTGGGGGCATGAACGAGAGCATTGCTGGCGGTGGGCTTTCTGAAGAGGCTGGTTGAACCTCATTCTCAATGATCTCAACCCTGACATCAAGGTACTAAACCACAGGGCTGCTGATGATGGGCAAAGCACGACCTGCTGTCCATCAGGGATCCAATCAATGTCACTAAAAAGGAGGAGGAGCCTAGCGCGCAACCAAGATGGCCGCGTAGGTGCGAGGCTCCCGAGGACCTCCGCGACCTCCTGAATTAATCCTGGCGATATCCTGTCCTTGTTGAGGGGACTGTGTCGGTGAACCCGAGCGGAGGCGCCACCCGTTTTTTGGGCTCGAATCGGACCCCGAACACCGGTGGGAGCATCGATTGAAGGTTGCGGCCTTCTCCTCGCCGGCCCCCCGGATTGGAGTAGTGGGACGATCCGGGGACGAAGTGAATAACAGCGGCGAGCGGGGCTGGGCGACTCGCGTACCCCGCACTTTCACTTTCGCTTTTGCGCCCTCCTTGCCTCAGGCGGGGTCGGGCTGCGGAGCGGGGTGCGGTGGTGTTGCCTCGTCCAGGTGCCCGGCTGACCCGCCGGCGGTGGGTTGACCCGTGGCCCGGTGGTCGCCCCCGCCCCCCCCCCCTGACACCCGTGATTTGGTGTGGCGGTCCGTCTGGAGATCTTGGCACGACGGTGGAAGGGCCAGCATGTCCACCAAACAAGATGGCGACCGGGCGAAGATGAAGACAACCCGCCGTGGCACGGCGCACCAGGCCAATAGTATGGATCGCTACACGCTCCAGAAGGGTTCTCCGGAGACATCGCGGTCATCCCTGGTGGGCCCGACGGAGGCGCCTGCCCAACCGGTGGATCTGACCCTCCGGGACGTCATGGGCGCCATCGCAGAGATGAAGGCCTCAGTGGACCAGCGTTTCGATACCTTGGCGCAAAAAATTGACTCGGTCCTGGTGGATGTGGGCCTTGTGAGGGCAGACTTGTCAAAAACGAACGACCGGGTTGACTCCCTGGCCCACACCACAACGAGCCTCACTACGGACGTGGTGGCCCTCCAGAGGGAGGTGCGCCGGCTTGGCCAGGCGAGCGCCCTGATGGACCGGCGACTGGAGGATTCCGAGGGTCGGGCCCGGAGGAACAATGTTCGCATTATTGGTGTGCCGGAGGGCCGAGAGGCGGAGGCGGCAGATCTCTTCGTGGAAGAACTGATCCTGACCCATCTCCAGCCCCGGGGGCTGAGTAAGCTTTTTGCGGTGGAGCGTGCCCACCGGGTCCCTGGGGGCCGCCCTAAGACCGGTGCACCGCCGCGGCCTATTATTGCCCGGATTTTTAATTTCCGGGACAGAGACGCCATCCTCCAGACCTCCAGGCAACAGGGACCGGTCAGGCTGGATAACATGGATGTACACTTCTACCCAGACTTTACTCCGGCGGTCCAGAAGCAGCGACAGAGCTTTCTTGGTATTAAACGTCGCCTAAGGGACCTAAACCTCAAGTACTCAATGCTCTTTCCGGCTAAGCTGAGGGTGGAGGTGGATGGCCGTACGCACTTCTTCGACCGGCCCGAGGTGGCTGGGGACTGGTTAGATACTTTGCCTGGAGATCGGGGTGGGGGGGGCGCGGCTGGCGGGGAGGGCCCGCCGGATCAGAATTGAGGGGTGACTGTATAGGCCTTGCTCTGGATATTGTTCCTTTACCATATATTGCTTTCGTATGTTCCCCTCCCATGGAGGTCGGGTGGGGTCTGCTGGGGGCTTCCCTCCTCCTCGGGGGGACTAGTTAGTACTTAGCTATGGGGCGACAGGCACACTGCACTTTGGGGGGGCTATCTGGGCTCATGCAGGGGTGCAGGGAGGGGGGAGTTCTGTTGGGACCGGGGGGTGGGGGGGGTGTGTTGTTTGTTAGCACCGCAAGGCAAACCCGCAACTGTTTTGTTGTTTTTAAGATGCTCGGTGGGGGGCGACCGATTGTTTTGACGTATGATGGGGGGTAGGGATTTGATTCTGTTGTCATGGAATGTTAACGGCCTGGGGGATAGGATTAAGCGTGGTGTGGTCCTGCAGTATTTAAAACGTATTTCTCCAGATGTTGTCTTCCTGCAGGAGACACACCTTATAGGTAACACCTTTCATGCAATGAATAGGCGGGGATATCGTTTGGCGGCCCACTCCGGCTTCACTTCGGGCTCGCGGGGGGTGGGTATTATGGTCAAGACCTCGCTCCCGTTGGAGATTGACGAGGTGCGCCATGATGAGAGGGGACGCTACACTGTTCTGGTGGGGCGAATGGAGGGTAGAGTGTTTATCTTTATATCAGTGTACGTCCCGCCTGGGTTACAAGCCACTACATTTGCGGACCTGGGGCGCCTCCTTCTGGACCTTCCGGGTGGCCTGTTGGTGGTTGGAGGGGACTTTAACGCGGTTGCCTCTGGGTCTATGGATCGCCATCCCCCTAGGGACCTCCCCCGGGCACAGGCGTGGCTGCCCGGCCTCTTAGACACGCTGGGCCTGGTGGATTGCTGGCGCTTAAAGCATCCCGTATTGCAACAGTACACCTTCCACTCGGGGGCCCATGGTAGCCTCTCGCGGCTTGATTACATCCTTGTCCCGGCGGCCCAGGCAGGGAGGGTGGGGGAGGTGCGCCATTTGGCACGGGGTATCTCAGACCACTCCCCATTGTTGTTGCATTTCGATGTCTTCCCGAGGGGGGATGGCAGGGTGGCCCCGATCAATGCATGGTATTTGCGCGACCCCACCATTCGTGCCGACTTGATCAAATCCTTACAGCGCTATTTCGATGAGAATGTGGGGTCGGTCCCGTCTGCCATCTCCCTGTGGGAGGCTTTCAAGGTGGTTCTTAGAGGGGAGGCCCTCTCCTTTATTTCCAATGCCCGGCGGCGCGAGCGGGAGGAGGTGACCCGGGTTGAGGCCGAGATTGCAGAACTGGAGGGTGACCTGGGGAGCGGGGTAACAGACGTCAAGTTGCATGCTTTGCACTTAAAGCAGGCGGCCTATCGGGCCCTCGTCACGGAGGCGGCCAGGGGCCTCAGTAGAGAGCAGCAGGGGCGATTGTATGATGTGGGTGACAAGGCTGGCAAATTGATTGCGTGGTTGGACAAGAGGGAAAGAGCGAGCCGCGTGGTGCCTCTGATTGAGAGCGTGGATGGTGTGTGCGTCACTGAGCCGGAAGCCATTGTCTCCTGCTTCGCGGATTATTTCCGCGAAGTCTACTCCCCGGTTTCTCCCTGCTCGGAGGAAGATTCCCATGCCTTGCTTCGGGACATCGCACTGCCCTCCCTTACGGTGGAGGACAGGGATTCGCTGGATGGCCCGCCCACCTCGGACGAAATTGCCTCGGCTATTCGCTCGGTTGCATCCGGCAAGGCCATGGGCCCCAATGGTATTCCCATTGAGCTATACAAGCTACGCCCGGATGTGTTGGCGCCCCACCTGCGCGCGATGTTCCTTGCGGCCCACTCGCAGGGCTCCCTCCCGCCGGACCAGCGTCTGGCTACAATTGTGGTGATCCATAAGGAGGGGAAGCCCCGTGAGCGGGTCACATCCTATAGGCCGATTTCGCTTCTGAACGCGGAGCCCAAAATCCTCGCCAAGGTGTTGGCCAACCGGTTGGCTGGCGTGGTGGGCGATTTGGTCCACCAAGACCAATCGGGCTTTATACCACACCGCAACACGGCGCTTAATCTGCGGCGCTTACACGGGGTGCTCGCGCGTGTCCCATTTGTGCGGGAGCCGGCCATCTTGGCGTCCTTGGACGCCACCATGGCGTTTGATACGCTCGAATGGCCATATATTTGGGCGATGCTGGCGAGGTTTGGGTTCGGCCCGGGTTTCGTCAGCTGGGTCAAATTGCTATATTCGGGCCCGTTGGCGCAGGTGGTGGTGAATGGGCGAGTATCTGCCCCATTTGCGCTGGGGCGGGGCACGCGACAGGGTTGTCCCCTGTCGCCTCTCCTGTTCGCCCTGGCCATGGAGCCCCTGGCGGAGTGGTTGCGGTGGCACCCTTCTATCCGTGGTCTCCGCTGGACCCCCGAGCATGAGGACCGCGTGTCCCTCTATGCTGACGATATCCTTTTGTATCTCGCCTCCCCGCGCAAGTCACTGATCGTCCTGGTTGATGTTTTGCGCTCCTTCGGTCGCAACTCAGGCCTGGTCATCAACTGGGCGAAATCCTGTGTCTATGTGCTCTCCGGGGAGGCCCCGGTCTTGCCGTGGGACTGTCCGATCCAGATTGCCTCCCAGGGTTTCCGGTACCTGGGTATATATATCACTCTTGACCCGGAGGCCCGCTATGAGCGGAACTTGCTGCCCCCCCTCCAGCGTCTGAGGGAGGACGTGGTGCGCTGGCGGCGTCTGCCGCTCTCGCCGCTCGGCCGAGCGGCCTTATTTAAAATGATGTCCCTGCCGCGCTTCCTCTACGCCCTCCAGAATACCATGGACCTGGTCCCGGCACGCTACTTTCGCGAGGTGGAGGGCCTCCAGCGGCGCCTGTTCTGGGACGGGAGGCCACGTATTGCTCTGGCTAAATTGACGCTCCCGTGGTACGATGGAGGGGTCGCCCTCCCGGACATCAAACGGTATTACTGGGCCTCCCAACTAGCTGCAATTAATCATGGCCTTTACGGGCCCGCCTTGAACCCGGCATTTGAGATGGACAGGACGCTTCTGCCCGGTGGCGATTATAATCGAGCGCTCTACTCTGGCGCGCCCGACTCCCGTTTGACGGGACCGACGCGTGTCATGGTGCGTGTCTGGCACGCGGCTAATGCAGCTATGGGGTGGAAGGACCGTTTGACCCGAGCGTCTCCGCTGTATGCATCTGAGAGGTTGGGCTCCCTGTGGACGTCGAAGGGCTTCGAGAAGTGGGACACGATCGGAATCAGCACGGTGGGAGATCTCTGGACGAGGGGGGGATTCAAAACTTTTGAGACGCTGCAGGCGGAGTTTCAGCTGCAGGACAGTGAGTACTTTCGGTACCTACAGGTCCGCCATGCGCTGGGCTCCGTCTTCCCGGATGTTGCATCCATTCCGGAGTCTTCCCCCCTGGAGGACAGAGTGCTAGATGGCCATGTCCCGGACAGCACGATCTCCCTCATATACAAAAAATTGATTAACGATAGATCGTGTCTGCTGACTAGTCTCCGCGAGGCTTGGGTTGCCGACGGGCTGGAGCTGGACGACGAGGATTGGATCTCCGCGGTGGCCTCTCCGAAAGAGGTGGCCATCCCGGCTCGCCTTCGTTTCGTCCAGCTCAAGATCCTTCACCGGGTCTACGTGACGGGGCCAAGGCTTTTACGTATGGGTTTTGCCGGTGACGGAATGTGTAAGCGTGGCTGTGGTGCGTTGGCGACTTTCATGCATATACTGTGGGAGTGCCCGAAGGTGGAGCGATTCTGGCGTGGTGTGCATGAGGTTCTACGAATGGTTACGCGTGTCGCGCTGCTGCCTGAAGCGAGGAGATGCTTGCTGAATGTCTGGGAACCAAATGACTACTCGGTCCCGCAGGCGCGGTGGGTGACTCTGGGATACATGATAGCCAAGCGTGATATTGCCCAATTGTGGGGATCCCAGAGGCCCCCTGCGGTGTCGGCCTGGAAAGAGCATATGGATTGGTGTATGTTTCGTGAAAAGGTGGTGTATGTGGCGAGGGGTAAGCCTGGGGCGTGGATGAAACTCTGGGGCCCCTGGAACGCCTACCGCGGGGGTATTTGTGAGCCGCCACTGCTACCGGCGGCCTCGCCGGCTCCGTCTCCCTAGATGGCGCCCCTCCCTTGGCCGCGGGCGCGCGGTCCCCCAGTCCCTGATCTACTCCCGTCCCCCTCTTCAGAATTTTGCTGCTGGTTTGGATCCCCCACTTATGGAGCACGTGTTGTCACGTTGGATCGAGGGTTGCCTTGCGGTTGTGGTTTGTTTACGTTGTTTTGCGTTAAGAAAATGGAACCGTACTGTGGGCATGGAGCTGTGAGGCCTGCACCATTGATCACTCCTGTCTTCCTATTGTGCACCGCTGAGAAAGCTTTTTGCTGTATGTATGTAATGTGCTTTTGATGCTCTAGCGGCCGGCCGTCTGGTTGTAGGCCCATACCTGTAACTTCTATAAACTGCAATAAACGGTTTCAAAAAAAAAAACAAACAAAAAAAAAAAAAAATGTCACTAAAAAGGCCTTCCTCCCTCCAGCCTAGGAACAGGTTTTCAAAACTGGGAGTGAAACATGTTCCCATTGTGTTATCGAGAACCTGTTTGTACAGAGTACTGTTGAAGAGGATATATATATAAAAAAAAAAAAAAGCAAAATCAAAAAGAAATTATTGGCGCAAGTAACACATTTGGAGAATAAAACCATTGTACATTTATCAATGGTAACTCTAACTACAGCAGAGAAAAAAGTGCTCAACCTAGGTTTGTCGTACTGTCCATCAAATGATTTTAATTACATTCAAACCAGGATAGATGTATTCAGCTATATTCGGAAACTCAAGCTAAAAAAGTTTTTCACAATAAAAAATGGTTCAAAGCAACAACAACTACATGACCCCAAAAAAAGATTAGGGTTGCAAGTCAGAGACATTCCACTATTGCGAACTGTACATGACCTTAAAGAAGCAACTTCACCTCAAACAGTGAGTACTGCCACAGAATTGTCTACACAGCAGCAGCTTGTAAGTATGGATGTTTATCAACAAGGGGCTGGGAGCAGCCCCTTCAAACCCAAATCAACATTTATACCCAATATGCCAAAAGATGCGATAGACATATTCCATGAAACAGTGACAGAAGAGTTGAAAAAACGTAATCTTCAATCCAACAAGAAAAAACGTGCACATAAGTACAACGAGGTGCAATATCAAGAATTAATTAAGAAATTACAGAATAATCATGAAGTGGTCATCACTAAAAGTGATAAAGGAGGCATCATCATCCTTTGGCCTAAGAGTCAATACATTGAAGAAGCGCAACATCAATTACAAGATGAAACATGCTAAGCAAAATCAAACTGGAAAGAGTACAGCAAAGCAAAAGACTCTTTAAACAAAAAGCTATACCAGTTTAAAAGGGAAGGGATGATTTCACAGGAAGAATTAAATTTTTTACAAGTACAACATCCAGCAATTCCAATAATCTATTTCATTCCCAAAACCCATAAAAAGACTGTACCAATGCCAGGACGCCCAATAATATCAGCCATCAACAGTATGAGCGAACATGTTTCTCAGTATATTGATTTTTTCTTGCAAGAATCAGTCAAACATTTACCTACTTACGTGAGAGACACTGGAGATTTCCTGAATAAGATCAAAAATATTAAATGGGAAAAAAATATGATTTTGATGACATTAGACATTGAATCCCTTTATACGTGCATAGAACACGAGATATGACTTCAAGCTATTCAATATTTTTTAAATTCACGTCCTATTGAATCCTACCAACACAATAATATGCTGTTAGAATGTATTGATTGGTGCCTCAATAACAACTTTTTCCTATTTGGCACAGATGTGTACAAACAGCTGCGTAGTGTGGCTATGGGATCCTGCTTCTCTCCCAGCTATGCCTGTTTGATGGTAGGCGTGTGGGAGGAGCAGGTCCTGAGAGAGACCCACGCAATACTGTATAATCAACATGTTAAATTTTGGTACAGATACATCGATGATGTTTTTGTGGTGTGGCAAGGCAATGTGAACAATGCACAAACATTTGTCAATACCATCAATGACAATAAGGTCAACCTTAAATTTACATCTAGTATTGATATAGAAAAAATTGAATTTCTAGATGTTGAGGATGAACAGATGACCACAACACTACACAGAAAAGCTACGGCAGGTAACTCTACGTTACATGCTTCGAGCAAACATCCTAAACATTTAATAAGAAGCATTCCTTTCGGAGAGTTACTTCGCATCAAGAGAATCTGTAGCCAAGCACAGGATTTAAAGAAATGCACAAATGAGGCCATTATAAGATTTAGAGCCAGAGGCTATGATGAAACTGTCCTCAAGGAAGCACAGGCTAAAGTTAAACTAAAAACTAGAGAAGAACTTCTTGAACCAAAAAGTGTCACTGCCCAAGTAACACACAATGATGATTCTGAACCAAGATTGATTATCACCTATAATCAACAAGAGAGAAAAATTAAATCAATTCTCAAACGTAACTGGCCCATAATTCTTACAGATGCGGTACTGGCACCATAATTGTCTGATAATCCTACGATTACATTTAGGAAAGGCAGATCCATGAAATCACAGCTGGTTAAAAATAGCCCGGAGATCTGCCATGATAATAAAATGTGGTTGCAACCACAACAGGGATTTTTTAAATGCCCAAGTTGTAGAGCTTGCAAGTTTGGGATCAATACCACCAGTTACGTTACCCCATTCAATGCTAGACCAAAGTTAATTGTGGGCCATTACAATTGCAAAACCGACTTTGCCGTATATGTTTTGGCTTGCACCTGTGGTTTAAGACACGTAGGCAGTACAAAGCTGCAGGTGCACGTCAGAATACTGCAGCATATCTGAGCAATTGTCAATAATGATGATGCTTACCCAGTCGCCAGGCATTTCAAACAATGTCACAACAACAATTTGAGTTGTTTAAATTATTTTGTAATCAGCTCAGTATCAAAACCCCGCGGTAACAGAGAACGACTCTTACGCCAATTAGAATCTCGGTACATTATTGAGCTAGATAGTAAACATCCGAATGGTCTGAATAACACAGAAGACCTTCATACCTTTTAATAAAATAACAAAATCTTTTTGTATAACCTGGTAAACTGGATGGATATAAAGTTTTTTATAGGTTTTTTCTAAAGTCTTTTATAGTGTATAATGAGCATACAGAATGACAACCTAATCACTCATGTACTGATTGATCTGTAATACAGCTAGCTTCCCCGTGAATAACAAGCAAGATGAACACCACCATTTTTTATAAATAACCATGAAGTTACAATGTTTATTAATAGTTCATCGCCAGCCGTTATTTCCCTTCATTTATCTCCTTTTTCTTTTTTCTTTCATAATTATAGTTATGCACCTGAATGCTATGCATTTATGCATTAGCACTTTGACAGTCATTAAGGGAGCACCTAGCACTTTTTATTACACTATCATACTAATAAAATTAGGATCAACTACAATGATAAGGAGTGAGACATTAGCACACTTCATGTCAATTTAAATAGCTAAACTACCAGTTAAATAACCAATCAATCACAGCATTCTGTTGAACTTACTAACAGTCCATAAGGGTTTTAAGCATTTAAGCAACAATAGGCACAAGGTGCACTATGTGTTTGGAATTTAATACACAAATACATTTTAATAAATCTGTTTACATATGTATGTATATGTATTTATATGTATTTATATTATTTAATTTTGGTTTTTATGTAACCATGATTTTATCAAACAGTTTTTATTACTATTTAACTCAAGGACTGGTGTATTTATACAAATGAGATTTACATGTGAAACACAATGACTGGGACGATAATCCACACTATGTGCATATATGTGTATTCAACTATGTTTACCAACCAATCACAGCGGAGACATAAAACTCCACGACAATATCAATGGCGCAAAATCAGCCTTTGTAATTCTTAATAACGTTAAGACTGATAGTGTTTTTTCTATGTTTAACACAGGTGAATTTTAGTAAAAGATATAAAAACAGAAAGCGGACTGCGTTTCCGCATGTGATCAAGGGTACGTTGTATGCCCGAAACGCGTCATATGGCTTAAAAAATAAAGAAGTTCCAGCCACGAAACTTTGGGTCCGTGACTCCGTGTTCTTGTCCGTGTGATTCAGACAACGTGCAGGAGTCGTCTTGCAGATATATATATATATATATATATATATATATATATATATATATATATATATGTTAGCGGCCCGGCTCGGGTCGCGAGACACCCCGCTGCAGAAAGCACAGCTCCAAGACGCCATGAAGGATGACGGCTTCGTTTGGAACAGCGTTACCGATTTTTGCAGTGCAACTGAGCTGGGACTCGGATTTTCAGCACTTTCAGCAACCTACTAAAGGATTTTAAGATTGTGTGGGAGGCATGGTGGCACTCCAATATGGATTTTCAACCCACGAACTACTAAGACCATAATGCTATGCAGCCACGCCCACTACGGCAAAGTTCAAAGCAAGCGCTCTGAAGACGGCGCGAAATCTGTGCAGCGGTGCCTCCAGCTTATACCAGTGACCAAGGGCTGATTGCAGCCCGAAACGCGTATGGTTTCATCTCGCTGTTGTGGTGAATCGGATGTCCAGGCTACCTGCAAAATAAAAAGGTGAAGAAACGCTAGTGTGTGGTGCCTCAATTTCAGGGCAGTTTCGATTGGATATATATATATATATATATATATATCACTGAAAAAAACATAGGTTTCAGGCACGTTATAGTTAGGAATTAGCATTTAAAAAACCTTAGAAATTCACTGAAGAAACCATAGGTTTCAGGGGCGTTATAGTTAGCTGGACTTTTCACTCGTATAAAACCATTGAAATTCCCCCGTTATAGTTAGTTCAGCTAACTATAACTCGCGCGCCCACAATGCACTGCTGATGACGTCACATATTACATCACTCATGACATGGTCAGTGACATCACTCATGACATCACAGATGACATATCAAATGACATCACTGATGACATCATCCTTGTGATAGAGTGGCAGACCTCCTCTCCCCCTAATATAACCTTTGATACACACATTCAAAAATAGAAAATGAAAAGTCCAGCTAACTATAACGCCCCTGAAACCTATGGTTTCTTCAGTGAATTTCTAAGGGTTTTTAAATGTTAATTCCTAACTATAACGTGCCTGAAACCTATGGTTTATTCAGTGAATTTCAAAGGTTTTTTAAATGCTAATTTCTAACTATGCCTACAGAGATAGGACAAGTGAAGAAAGAAATAAAAACGTACAGAAAGAAAAAAAAGAAATGCAGAAAGAAGCAACAGAAGTCCTCAAAGACGAAGAAAAGTGCAGGAAGAAGGATAACGTGCAGAAAGAACAAACAGAAGAGCAGAAAGAAGCCTTGTTGCAAAATCATCCTGTACCCTCAAGTTTTTCAGACAGATACTGGTGGTAACTGAGTCTGACTAACCAGTCCTAGAGCCAGTGCTATGTTAAAAGACACTCAGAATACAGTGAAAACACCTACATACACTAGGGAACACTATGTGTTGGGGTCCCCCTGTGATCAGCATGACCTCCTCTGTAAGCCCCTAGTATATAATAGGGCAGGGGATTAAAACTACCTCTTAAAACGTGCCACAGGGCGTGTTTGCACACGTCACCACAGGCCCCGTCCCCTCACTTCCCCACTGTGTAAACACGCCCTGTGGCCATTTTAAGTTGGGAGATTAAGTCCCCTTGAATCCTAAGGGTCCCTAGGTTCCAACTAGACCACTAGGTACCTCCAGTAAGCGCCACATAGCTGCGCTGCAGAGAGATGTAAAAAGGGGCACGGCATAGACCACCTCTCTGCAATGCAGCGCAGTGGTACTTACTGGAAGCACCTGGTGGGCTAGTTGGCCCCCAGGGTCCCTCAGGATTGAAGGGGAATTATTTCCCCAACTTAAAAAGCGCCAAAGGGCTTGTTTGCACACGTTAAATCAGGCCCCGTCCCCTCCCTTCACCACTGTGTAAACACGCCCTGTGGCCGTTTTTAGTTGGGAGATTAAGTTCATTTGAATCCTGAGGGTCCCTAGGGTCCAACTAGCCCACTAGGTACCTCCAGTAAGCGCCACAGAGCTGCGTTGCAGAGAGGTGTAAAAAGTGGCACGGCCTGGACCACCTCTCTGCAACGCAGCTCTGTGGCGCTTACTGGAAGCAGCTGGTGGGCTAGTTAGCCCCCAGGGGCCCTCAGGATTGAAGGGGAATTATTTCCCCAACTTAAAATGCACCATAGGGCGTGTTTGCACACGTCACCTCAGGTCCCGTACCCTCCCTTCCCCACTGTGTAAACACACCCTGTGGCCGTTTCTTAAGTTGGGAGATTAAGTCCCCTTGAATCCTCAGGATCCCTAGGGGCAAAATAGCCCACTTGGTACGTCCAGTAAGCGCCATTGCAGAGAGGTGTAAAAAGGGGCACGGCCTGCACCACCTCTCTGCAACGCAGAGCAATGGCGCTTACTGGAAGCACCTGGTGGGCTAGTTGGCCCCCAGGGTCCCTCAGGATTGAAAGGGAATTTTTTCCCCAACTTAAAACGTGCCACAGGGCATGTTTGCACACGTCACCTCAGGCCCCGTCCCCTCCCTTCACCACTGTGTAAACGCGCCCTGTGGCCGTTCTAAGTTGAGAGATTAAGTCCCCTTCAATCCTAAGGGTCCCTAGGGTCAAACTAGCCCATAGGTACCTCAAGTAAGCGCCACAGAGCTGCGTTGCATAGAGGTGTAAAAAGGGGCATGGCCTCAGAACACCTGTCTGCAACGCAGCTCCCTGGCGCATACTGGAGATACCTTTTGGGCTAGTTGGCCCTCAGGGACCCTCAGTATTGAAGGGGAATTAATTCCCCAACTTACAACTGGCCAGGGGGTGCGTTTGCAGAGTGCTGCAAGGAGGGGGTGTGGCCTTCGGCGCGATGCCGGTCTTTTATTTATTTTATTTTTTTAAGAAGGAGGGCTGTGTGGCCCCCCTTCTTTTTATAATTTACTGGCCCTGGGGACCCCATCCCCCATCCCCCCAGGGCCTGCAAACTATTTTTTTTTGTTGAAAAAAATAAATTTGGCCCTCCCAAGGCCTTAATCGGCCCCGGGGACCCCAATCCCCGGGTCATGGCCTTTTAAAAAAAAATTCTTTAGGAGGGGGCTGCGTTGCCCCCCTCCTCAGGCCACTTATGGCCCCGGGGACCCCATCCCCCGGGGCCGGCCTTTGCTTTTTGTTATTTAAAAAAATATATATTTATAGAATTACCTAAGACATGCTGGACAAACCGTATGTACCTATCACCATGACGATTTGCGTGATGTTCATTAAAAGGCGACTATGCATAGAATGAATCCACATGGAATGTATTTACACCACTAGTGAAGCTCTGACGTGTCTGACGCCCTGCCGTGCCTAATCCCGGCGCCCCCGCCGGTGAGTACTCTCCAAGTAGACACCCTTGTCGTTTATTTATACAAACATGGGTAGCTATTGACGAGCACATTTAATATACACGCACACCAAGCCATTCAAAGGGGATTCGACAAAAATTCAACCAAACTATGCAAGAAACCCCCCTCACGGTTAATAAAATACTCATCCACCGCCGGATGTGTAATACTTTTTATTTTACTCTCTGGAAAGGAGACGAACCTCACTTGAGAGTTACAGCATGCTCTGGGCTGAGCCCAATGCTGTGTTACACCCACCAGTGCCCGCCTAGTGCCTCACACCTCTGTGTTGTATTCCACCAGCTAGTGCGTATGCTATGACACTCTCTAGCCCACGTGCACTGTAACACCACCCCGTGAATATGTCATGCCACACTTGCCTTCGCACGGGTTATATTGCCCCATCTAACGTGCCTTCCTCGATGCCTATGTTATAACGCACAGCGCTATGCCATACATCTGGGATCCATATCTTTGTCGCAGTGCATATGCAACGTTACACTCCCCAGCACATATTTTATATTACAACTTTAGAGACTAGTTAGGTTACACAACACTGCCCTGTGCATATTACACTCCAAGGCGCATATCGCATAGCACGCGCTAGTGCCTGTGCTATCTCGTGCTCTCCAATGAATCTGTCATTGCGCACAATGTATTGCATATTATATTTCATGCCCCGGTTCATCTTATATCACACTTTTTGGAGCATAGTTTATACCATATACTATATCTAGTTTTCATTTTCAATCATGCTCTCAGGACTATGTGCTATATAACACTGCGTCCACCTACCCTTTTCACAGGCATTACATTTTGCGATGGGTGTGGAGGGTCAGGGGGTGTCTCTGCCAAATGAGCCCTGAGTCACAGTCACAAACGTCCTCTTCTTCCTGAATAAAAGTGAGATTATGCTGCATACTTTTTCATATTTTAAGTAGTTCGCACAGACACACATTTTAAAAACAATAAAGTTCCTAATACCCACCTTCTCTGAACAGTTAGCTTGCTGCCCCATCCACCTCCTCCCTATCCTCTGTTGTCTGAATCCATGGACTTGCCTCCTCCCTCCTGCCATGCATGGTCTGATGTGTTGCCACTGCCCTCCATTTAGCATGATGTACCAGTCCACTCCTCCTGCCCTCCATTGCCCAATTCTATGGTCCATCATTGACCTCCTGCTTAGCCTCTGTGCTTAGCTTGCTGCCCCTATTCTCCTTGCCCCTGCCCTCCGATGTCTTTGTGCATGCCCCTGCTCCATCTTTTTTGCCCACCATGTTCCATGGACCTGCCACTCCTATCTACTCTGAGTGTTCTGTTGAGCTGCCACTCCCCTCCCACCTGCCTAGCATTGTCAGATGACTGTAACCTGTCCCTGCCACCTCCAGCCTGCTTGTCCACATGCCATGCCCCTATCCCCTTCCTCCTGTCCTCCATGGTCCTTTTTACTGCCACACCCTTTTGCCCTCCCTGGTCTGTTGTGCTGCAACTGCTCCTCCTGCCTGCCCCGCACGGTCTGTTGTGAGGCCCCAGCTGCCCCTTACCCCCTACCATCTTCCCTCCATGGTCTGTGTGCATGCCATCATAGTCTCATTGTTGCTCTCCATGGTGTGTCTTATTTCTAGTGCCCATCCTGCCTGACCTCCATGGTCATCTTGCTGCTCCTGCCCTGCCCCCAGCCCTCTGTTTCCATGTGCAGACCCCTATTCCCTCCCTCCTGGCTTGTCTGTTCCATTGTAATGCCCCTGATCCGTCCCTCCTGCCCTTTATGGTCTGTTATGCTGCAGCTTTCTCTCCTGTTTGTCCATTATGGTCAGCTAGCTACCATTGCCTCTTTCCCCTCTGTTCTCTGTTGTACATGTGCATGGTCCTGTCCCCTCCCTATTGCTTTCTATGGATTGTTGTGCTGCACACCCGTCCCGCATGCGCTGTGTGGTGTATTGTGCTGCTGAAAACCCTGATGCCTGCCCTGTAGGGTCAGTTTGGTGCACCTCTCCATGTCCCTCCTGTCCTCTGTTATCCGAGTCCATGTCCCTACCCCAATTCCTCCTGCCTACCACGATCCAATGTACCATACTTGCGCACATTTTGAACTTGGTAAGAGGGAGATTTTGAAAACAAACTGGGGTATTGATTTTCCCCTTTGAGTTACATTGAAAAAGAGGAGATTGTAGACAGGAGACAGATCAAATGAAGCCCATTTGAGCTTAAAAACATTGGACGTTTCCTGGCTGAAACGGGTCTGTTGGCATGTATGGTTGTACTACCACTGCCTCTTCCTTCTGCCCACAATGGTCTATTATATTGCCACAGCCTTTCTTGCCAGTCCTTTATTGTTGGTTTGTTGCCCCTGCCCCCCTTTCCACTGCCCTCCATAGTCTGTTGCGCTGCCACTGCCCTTCCTGCCTGCCCAGTGTGGTAAAATTGTTGCCTCTGCACTCTCCTACCTGCCTTCAATTTTCAGAGTCCGTGCCCCTGGCCTCTGCCTCTCAACAGTATCCCAATGAACAACTTGATTGCTAACATTCTATATTTATTACAAAAGTGTGGAACGCCTGACGTCATCTTGATGTTGTCAAAACTGTAATACCTAGAGTATTTCCTTTAGAAATTACATATATGAGAGGGTCTTATTTGCATCAAAATTATGGTTAGTGCTCTAAAAAACTAAAATGAGGACATATTTTCTGAGTTTTCAAATAGCGACAAATAACTTTTAAATTATTTGTAATCTTTATGTTTTTTTATCCAGTTGACCACTTGATTAAATGTTGCACCTAGGGGAGAGGATGTGGTGTTACTTCCAGAGCTGCAGACTTTGCAACTGGGAACCAGGTTGGAGTTTCTGCTTCAGCTCAACATTCTGTGATACTGGTCAAATCACTTAATCTCCCCATGTCTACAACCAAAATGAATTTGATCTTGTGTGATGTAACCAATGCTCATGTAAAGCACTCCAATACCTGACAAGTCTGCACTATATAAAACTGCAAATACACAAAAAACAAGTGCTTTGCACACTTCTGTCATTGGGCTACATGTGGGCTACATCTGGGTGATATTTGTGCTGCATTTGGGCTCTTTTGTCTCTGGTGGCCATCTTGGAAGATTTATTTGTTATGAAGTTTCCTAATTTGCTCATTTACTGCAGTCTCCTCAGTAGGAAATGCTTTCAGTTTTTTACTTTGATTCTATCAAGAAGGTATTCAGATATGTCACACATGTGCCATAAATTCTGAATGTTAGCACTCTAGTTACTCATTAGATCACTGTAGTAAAGCTACTGCTCACCACGGAAGTCTGCTGCTGGTATTAAAAGTGCATGTTTCAGTCTGCATATCAGAATTTTTTAATGAAATAGAAGAGGATTTGAGAAGTCACTCAAAATGTGCCCTAACTTTTCTTTCTTCAGCACTAATCATAATTTCTATGGCAAAATGAACCCCCTTATTGTGTTCCTTTTTAAATTAAATGTTTTAAGTGTTACCAGTTTATTCCAATCAAGATGGCTTCAGGTGTGCCATACTTTTGTCATAAGTAAGACTGTTAGCGCTCTAGTTGTTCGTTAGAACACTCTGGGACTTTCTGTCATTGGGCTATACTTGGGCTACATCTGGGTGATATTTGGGCTACATTTGAGCTCTTTTGTCTCTGGTGGCCATTTTGGGAGACTTATTTGTTATGATGTTTCCTAATTTTGTCATTTACTACAGTCTCCTCAGTAGGAAATACTTTCAGGGCCTCATTTATGAAAAGTGACGCATCACTGCGTGAAAACAGTGATGCGTCACTTTTCACTGCGCCCTCCCTGCGACTCCAATGATGCGTCATATTTACAGTATGACGCATCATGTCGCAAGGAGTCACAGATACGTCAGTATTTCTGACGTATCTGTAGGCGCAAAAGTGACGCATTGCTGGAGTGTGTCACGAAAGTGACGCAACTCCAGCAATGTGTCCTTTCACATGGGGCAAGCCCCATGTGAAAGGGCCTGCGTCAGTCTTACGCCTGCTGTGAGGCAGGCGCAAGATATTGACGCATTTGCACCCTAGAAGTGGCGCAGTGAAATCTCGTAGATTTCACTGCGTCACTTCTACGATGCTTACTTACGTGGGAACGCCCACCCTGCATACATTATACCTGACGCAGGTATAATGTAGCGCAGGGGTTTACAAAGTGACGCATCTAGGTAGATGCGTCACTTTGTAAATATGGCGCATCGTGGCGCATGTTTTACACCACTGGTGCGTCACAAAAAGTGACGCACCGGCGGCGCAAAAGTGACGCAGGGGCTCATAAATGAGCCCCTCAGTTTTTTACTTTGATTCCATCAAGAAGGCATTCAGATGTGTCACACATTTGCCATAAATTCAGAATGTTAGCACTCTAGTTGCTTATTAGATCACTGTAGTAAAGCTACTGCTCACCAGGGAAGTCTGCTGCTGGTAATGAAAGTGCATGTCTCAGTCTGCATGTCAGAATTTTTTAATGAAATAGAAGAGGATTTGAGAAGTCACTCAAAATGTGCCCTAATTTTTCTTTCTGCAGCACTAATCATGCTTTCTATGGCAAAATGAACCCCCTCATTTTGTTCCTTTTTAAATTAAATGTTTTAAGAGTTACCACTTTATTCCAACCAAGATGGCTTCAGGTGTGCCATACGTTTGTCATAAGTAGGACTGTTAGCGCTCTAGTTGTTCTTTAGAACACTCTGGTAAGCTGCAGTAGAACTCAAAGGAATCAACTGACAGTCTCTGCCCTTGTTGGATGTACATTTTTTACTGAGAATGTCAGACTTCATTCTCACATGACTGAGAAAGATAATGTGAATTTACAGAAAACATGCTCTCAGTTTAGCTTATAGATCACCTTTCAAACCTCTGTGGGAAAAGCATGAGAAAATAGTGTGCTCTCAAACATGATTCATGATATCACAGCAGAAGGCTTTTTCACATGGTAAAATCACCTTAGAACACACCACAATTCCTAAAATGAGTATGGTACCATTAACAAATGATTTATAATGTAACTAAAGTCTTAAAACCTTCTATTAACTGCAATGACTTTTAATGAGTTGCTATCATGTATATTGGTCCCAAGATGGCTGCCAACACTTCTTGGATGAAGTGCTGACAGCCAATCAGATCTCACGATGAGATGTGTGGTTAGGCTCCGCCCAGATATATATGTGATTTTACTTTTGATTTTCTCAGGAACTACTGAACGGATTTGCATCATTTAAGCAAAAGGCACAAGCCTGAACTGAGGACTACCTGTTTGCCAAATTTCAAGTAATTCTGTTCAGCCGTTCGGGCTGTACCTTCGACTAAAGGTCCTATGGGAAAATGCATGGGGAAAACGCGTTTTGGGACCCCCCTTTTTTCTCAGCCCCCACTTGACGAATCACCCCGAGACTTTCAGGGTAGGAGCTGAGCGGATCGCCCCATTAGTTTTGAAAAATTCACGAAGATAAGTCAACCGGCACCAAAGTTATTCAAAATAGAATTTTCAGATTTCCTATGGGAACTCGGTCCTAACTATAACTATCTACTGGCGACCACCAGTAGATAATATATATATATATATATTTATATTTTCATATATATATATATATATATATATATATACATATAGAGAGAGAGAGAGAGAGAGAGAGCGAGAGAGGGAGGGAGAGAGAGAGAGACATACATGCTCACACTCTTTCAAGTTGCCCTTTGCAGGTGAAACCAACAATTGTATCTGTCGTCCAGTGTGTGCAGCACCCTAAACATCACTTTTAGAGGCGCCACTGTATGTACATCTTACTGATATCCAATATGTGTTCTGCTGAAAATCAGTACCAGCAAAATACTTAATTTGAGTCAGTGCAACTATCAGGTGGGACCCACCACATGTATTTTCCTTATCCGCCTTTTTACCAGAGAAGGAGAGTAAAAACACAAATTGAGGAGAAAGAAAGAAAAACGTGACAAAGGGGGACAGCAGGAACCTGCAGAAGTGATAGAAAGGGGCAGGGTGTCCCTGGTGGGTGATTAAAGAGGCACAAAGGTGAATCAAAACAATGCATCTTTGGTTTTCAACATGTTGACATTCAACAGCACCAGCATCAGGCTTCTGAACAAAGGTTTGTGCTACACCCCTTATTCTTTTACAAATCAAGCACTGGTATCAGGGATTCCAAAAGGGAGAGGCTCATGAAGACATCGTAGACTGTTAACAAAGACAGGGCCAGAGTCGAACTGGGACCGATAATAGGCCCAGGCGCCAAAATGAAAGTCGCCCCAATTTGTGAATTAGGAAGCTACAAAAGTGTCCCTTATTTGCAAATTGGGGCAGTTTTTAACTTGTAAAGACATGCTGCATAAGTGTTATGCAAGCTAGTGAAGACTTCACAAATTCGAGCTTGCTGCAGGCAATATTGGATTTAAGATCACAGAAGTCAAAAGTAAATACGAGACCAAAACACCATAAAACAGGCCCAAAAAGAGAGAAAAAAAACAGCCCACACACTACTCTGTGAGACCAGTCCATTGTGCACTGTCTGATTGCTAAATAGGCCAGTCTGACTGTGAGAAGTTGGCCTGGCATATGCTGTTCACTAGTTATAGTGGCCACCTTACACCAGTTCAATTCGACTCTTATGGTAGATAGGTTTAAGACAACCTTTTAAAGAAAGTTATCCTAGTGGTAGCTGTGGAGAGCAGCCTTCAGGCTAAGTCTCAGAGGAATGTAAAGCAGCTTGTTTTACCTTATAATCTCTTGAATTACCAAATGAAAGGACACCACACAGGTATATATATCAAATATATATGTATTTATTACTAGACACACTCTACTAATCTCTTTATGAGATTAGAAGCCAGGTACACATTCAAATGTCAACGTTTCACAATAAATTAAGCACAAATATGGCTGGAGCCCTAGGGGCATACCAGACCATATACTAAAAAAATGGTCTAAGAATGTCATTCAATCAATAAATGCTTTATTCGATTTTAAAAGATAATAAAATCATAAAAGCACACATTCAATAAAATCAGGTCATTTAAGAATTGCATTAAAATATCTTGATAAAATGTAGCTGTTCCAAAAGTACATAATTTTACAACATAGGGATTAACAGGTTAAACTTTTTCTTTTCCTCATTATACTCTTCAAAAGCCCCGTCATAGCTCCAATACAGTACACATTGTCCAATAATTTTAAAAATAGAAATGCTGGACGACATTGCTGCCAGCCTCCCTGCTTTAAAATAGGCTTAATCCATCTAGCTCTTTCTTTAACATAAAATTTACAGAATAAAACAACATGCATTGTAGATTGAGAAGCAGTGTTGTCACAAGGACATGGGCAGAGTTTCCTGGACCAGTCATTTACAGAAGGAAAAGAGACAAGATGATGGAAGCAATCAAATCTGAGCCTAGTCAATATATATCTGTCAAATTCTTGTAGATAGCATACTAAATAGAGCTGGATGGAATAACTAGACAGGCTCAGTTGATGCTGGATCACAGAGTATTTACTTATCTCCACCATTAATCTAAGGGACTCAAAGTGCTGTAAACATAAGGATTTAAGCTCCTTTCTCGATAAAGTGCACATAGTGTCTGGGTTAGAATAAAAATCAGGTCTGCATAAGTCGTGGGATAAATTACTTATATAGTTTAACCAAGGGATTTTTTGGCCTGATCTAATCCCATGGAGTCCATTATGATCTCACGGTTCAAACCTAAGCTAGGAGAGGTCCGAATCCTATGCCAAAGTAAGACTGGTTGGATTTTAATCAAGTCGGAAATATGGGTGATTCCCAGCTCATTATGACAATTAAAAATGGAAGAACTCCGGGTAATGGCAAGAATGAATCTTAAAAAATCATTTTCAATCACTTGGATTGGTGCAACGTCTTGGAAACCCCTTATCCCTGCGCCATATGTGGCTATACTAATAGTCAAGTCAAGTCAAGTCAGCAACATTTATATAGCGCAGACATATCACTCCGAAGAGTCTCATGGCGCTTGCAGCGGCTGAAGCAAGGGAGAATGGCGGAACGGGATTACTGATTGAACAGCCAGGTCTTAAGTCTGTTACGAAAACACCCAAGAACGGGGATGGACCGCAGGTTGGCCGGCAACTTGTTCCAGGAAAACGGAGCTAGGTATGAGAAGGATCTACCACCCTGCCTAGTGGTAAAAATTCTAAAAGGAGTGAGTAAGGACTTAGCACTTGACCGCAATGTCCTCTGGGGCTTGTACCAGCAGAGTTTTCTGGACCAGTATTGTGGTTTATTGCCATAAAGATATTTATGGGTGAGGCACAGGACCTTGAAGAGAATGCGTTTTTTCACTGGTAGCCACTGCAGGGCTCTGAGACATGGGGCGGAGGAAGTTCGTTGGGGAAGATTCAGAATCATCTTGGCTGCAATATTTTGCAGCACTTGGAGCTTGTTTAAAAATGATTCATTTATGGATAACAAAAGTGCATTTCCGTAATCCATACGGTTAGTAATCAGACCCTGAAGCAACGGTTTTCTTGCCTCCAAGGGGATCCATTTAAAAACTCTCCGTAAGGTGCGCATAATTCCGAAGCAGGAACTGACCACATGATTAACCTGGGCCCGCATAGACAATTGATTGTCCAGGTAAAAACCCAGGTTACGAACCACCTCCTTAGGAACCGGACAAGTGCCAAGGTCATAGGGCCACCATTCTGAGGACCAGTAGTCAGATGCCTTTCCAAAAAGCATAATTTCGGATTTTGCACCATTCAATTGCAAATGGTTATCCTTCATCCACTTGTTGACATGGGACATGCAATTTTGGAAACGCATCATGGTTTCCTTAGGGTCCGGGCCCAACGTGACTACGATCTGAGTATCGTCGACATACGATATAACCTCAAATCCATATGCTCTGATCACAGGAGCTAAAGGAGCCACATAAAGGTTGAAGAGAGTGGGGCTCAAAATGGAACCCTGCGGAACACCGGTAGTGACGGGTCTAGTGGAGGAAGTACTAAGTCCCACCTGAACGGTAGTGCTGCGGCCCGAGAGGTAGCTTTTGAACCAATTCAGGGCCGAGCCGCTGACACCAATCTCTCCAAGCCGATTAATTATAATGCTATGGGAGATGGTGTCAAATGCAGCTGACAAATCGAGAAGTACGAGGACTACTGATTGTTGTCTGTCCAGGGCCCGCCTGATGTTATCAGTGACCTCAACCAGTGCCGTTTCCGTACTGTGAGCCGCTCTAAACCCTGATTGTGAAGGGTCCAGTAGCTCATGAGTCTCCAAGTAACCGACAAGTTGCTGGTTGGCAAGGGATTCTACTACTTTCCCAAGATAGGGGAGTAGAGAAATCGGACGGTAGTTGGAGAGGAGGCTAGGGTCGGCCGTGGTTTTTTTCAAGATGGGCTTCACACAAGCAGTTTTCCAATTAGAGGGGAAAACAGCTTCTGATAATGATTTATTACATAAATCTGTGATATTGCTCACCAATGCAGGGGCGACCATTGCAAGAAGTTTAGAGGAGATAAGGTCAGTAGGAGAACCGGATTTTATCCTCTGCAAAGTCTTGAGGACTGTCCCTGGATCCACCGCAGTGAATTCCTTGAGATGGTGGAAGGGAATTGCAAGAGCAGAAGAACCATTATTTAAGTCCAAACTATTTAAATTGGACGTAAAAGAGCAAGAGATGGCAGAGATTTTTTCTTCAAAAAATTTGGAGAGAGAGTCTGCCCAGTGTGGTGAAACAGGAGCCGGCTGCAGATTCCTGGGAGTGGTGAACTCATTCAGGACCTTATAAAGTTCCTTGGTGGAATTGCATGCCTTATTTATCCTATTAGTGAGTAAGAACGTTTTAGCAGTTTTGATTTCCTGCATATATCTGTGGTGAAGTTCTTTATACGTGGCATGGTCCTCTAAACCTTTATTTTTTCGCCTCTTGCGTTCCGCTGTCCGGCACAAAGTCTTAGTCGCTCTGAGCTGGTCCATGAACCAGGGAGCATTTCTTATCTTGGTCTTTACCAATGTCATCGGGGCTATATTGTTCAGCGTGTTTGAAACTGCTTCCTCTAGTGAAGCCAGCGTTTGAGTCGTATTTTGGTCGGACCTTATTAGATTGTGGGGGAAGTGGTCCAGAAAAAGAGGCAAAGTTATCTTGTGCCAGGGTCTTCGCCATGAGGAATCAATTTTCAGAGACTTATTTTCTTTGGACATATAAGGAAATCGTGATCGGTCCATAATAACGGGACAGGAGGTGATATAGCTATCTCGGACTGGTTCGGGAAAAGAAGATCTAAAGTATGACCAGCCGTATGAGTGGATTCATGCACCATTTGAGTGAGACCAAGAATACTCATGGACGAGATCAATTTCCCAGTGTCAGGGTTGTCATCTACATCAATATGATAGTTAAAATCCCCAATCATAAGAAAATTATCTGCTGCCAAGACGTGTGGTGCTAGGAGTTCCAAGAGTTTTTCAGTGAAGTCACCTTTGGGGCCAGGTGGAAGATACACCAAAGCCCCCCTCCAGGTTCCATGTTGGCCAGCTTTGAGTTTAAAGATACAAATTTCAAGGCAGCTTTCAATAAGGACTTCTAGAACAGTTAGGTCCAGATCGTCCCGCATGGCTATTAATAGACCCCCCCACCCTTTGTCTGAGTTCTATCGGCTCTCGTTATTCTATACTGAGAAGGAAATGCTATATGTATAACAGGCAAAGTGTGGTCATGAAGCCAAGTCTCCGTAATTAGACAAATGTCGGGGGCCTCTTGATCTATCAGGGCCCACAATTCAACAGAATGCTTAGGAATGGAGCGAGCATTGACGTAAAGGGCCTTAAGTTGCTGATATTTTCGTCCATCTACAGTACCTGATGGAGTCACCTTTACAGCCCTAATAATGTGGGGGATACTCGAGACCAACCCAGGGCTTACTATGTGACAATCAGAGCAGCCTAGAGTGGGATTATTAATTTCTAATAAATCCTCCTTCGAGTATTGTAAGACAGTCATTTTGTAATGAACACGAACTACCAAGAAAAGTGACCAATTCCCAAACAATACGCAGGATTACCTGTCAATAACCAGGGGCTGTGGCGGCTGGCGGCGATCAGGCGCGAACGGGCGCTGACGGGCTTGCCTTTGGCACGCCTTCGGCGCGCCACCGGCGCGCCCGCTGCGCACGCCCGCGCCTTAGCCGGATTTAAATAGATAATGCTGAGACAGCTCACCCACTAGAGCGTCACCCTGCACTTCCGGTCGCCGGAAGAGTATTCTGCCGATCGACCCTCCGCACAATCGGCACAAGCCGCGGCGGAACGGGGTCTAGGCAAGACTAGCAGGTAAGGAGTTAGCAACACGATGTAGGCAGCGAAGATCAGTGCAAATATAGTAATAAAAACACACAAATTGTTTTTTTTTTAAATGAGGTATACGAGGTTTAAAATGAATTAGGAAGAGGTAATGTACTCCCTCTGTGACTTCAAGTGCAAATAACAAATGGCGTAGGGAGCAGGGGTGCCAGTGCTTCAAAGGCGCCGCTGCGCGCGTCCGCGCCTTAGCCGGATTTAAATAGATAATGCCGAGACAGCTCACCCACTGGAGCGTCACCCTGCACTTCCGGTCGCCGGAAGAGTATTCTGCCGATTGACCCTCCGCACAATTGGCACAAGCCGCGGCGGAACGGGGGTCTAGGCAGGACTAGCAGGTAAGGAGTTAGCAACACGATGTAGGCAGCGAAGATCAGTGCAAATATTGTAATAAAAACACACAAATTGGTTTTTTTTTTTAAATGAGGCATACAAGGTTTAAAATGAATTAGGAAGAGGTAATGTACTCCCTCTGTGACTTCAAGTGCAAATAACAAATGGCGTAGGGAGCAGGGGTGCCAGTGCTTCAAAGGCGCCGCTGCGCGCGTCCGCGCCTTAGCCGGATTTAAATAGATAATGCCGAGACAGCTCACCCACTAGAGCGTCACTCTGCACTTCCGGTCGCCGGAAGAGTATTCTGCCGATCGTCCCTCCGCACAATCGGCACAAGCCGCGGCGGAACGGGGTCTAGGCAGGACTAGCAGGTAAGGAGTTAGCAACACGGTGTAGGCAGCGAAGATCAGTGCAAATATAGTAATAAAAACACACAAATTGTTTTTTTTTTTTTAAATGAGGCATACAAGGTTTAAAATGAATTAGGAAGAGGTAATGTACTCCCTCTGTGACTTCAAGTGCAAATAACAAATGGCGTAGGGAGCAGGGGTGCCAGTGCTTCAAAGGCGCAGCTCAATACATTTTGCTTGATATATTTTCAGTAGTATTCCCGGGGGCCTTTTCCCCATTTTCCTTGAGAAAAGCATCAGTTGCCCTTTTAAATAGGAGAGTTCTTTTCTTAACGGCTGGTCCCCAGGAACCCCGGTCCTCCAATAAAATTCCAAGATAAGAAAATGTTCTAGTTGATTCGATTCTGCCGTCCCTCGTTACTAAAGTTCTACACTTATTCTTTCCTTTCCCACAGGACATCAGAAAAGTCTTTGTAACATTTATTTTTAGGCCCCTATTGTCCATAAAGTCAATGTAGGGCCCTCTGTAGGCCAAGCTGGGTTCTCGCCATTAGCACTGCATCATCCGCGTAGAGAAGGGAGACAATCTGTTGGTTCTTTATTATCGGAGAATCGTTCACCCTGGCCACCAATTCCTCTTCTAAAGTGTTGGTATATAAAGTGAAGAGGAACGGGGCCAGTACACAACCTTGCCTAACTCCCTTCTCCACACGCAATGATAATCCATACCTCACTTTGGCTGAGGCCCCCTGATATAATTGCCTCAAAAATAGTACTAAGGGGGGATCAACTTTTAGTTCCTCTAGAATACTCCATAACCTGCTGTGATCAACACAATCAAATGGGGCACTAAGATCGACAAATACCACAAATAGGTTCCCTGCCTTCGCTTGTGTATATTTACCCAGAATCAACGAAAAGTTTAAAACCTGTTCGATAGTACCCATCCCTTCCCTAAACCCATATTGGACCCTACTTAAGATGTTATTATCCTCGGCCCACTGTTGAAGTCTATTTAATACAACCCTTCCTGCGATTTTCATAAAGGAGTCTAGGAGGGAGATAGGGCGATAACAAGCTGGATCTTCTCGGTCCCCTTTTTTAAAAACTGGAATTATCACAGATTCCGACCAGGATTTAATGAACCCCTCAGCACAGCAGGCTTCTAAAACTTGGGTGAGCAGTGGAGACCATAGCTCTATTGTGCTTTTATATAAATCAATCGGTATCCCGTCGAGACCTGGAGCTTTACCACTTTTGCTCTCTTTAATTGCCATCATCACTTCATCGTGAGAAAATTGAATGTCAATCGGCGTAAACTGAATAGGATATCCAGATAAAAGAGGTTCCCGACATAAGTTGATATCCTCACTGCTCTTATTACCATACACGTTAGAGAAAAAATTTACCCAGGAGAGCTCATCTATTGCTATCTCAACTCGAGCCTCCTCTTTTGTAGCAAAAAATGGTGCTTTGACCGCCTGCCAAAAATAAATACAATCTTTGCGTAGGGAAGCCTCGTACAAATTATTCCAAGCTAGATTTTTGATTTCTTACTTACGATTATTTCTTGCCAAATTGTAGGCCTTCCTACACACTCTAATTTCCTCATGGTCCCTCACTGGTTTATGAAGGGCAGCCTTTAACAACGAATATGTCTTGGAACAGTTTGTATCAAACCACCCCTGGTCTTTGTTGGGTACAGGCCTTATTAGATGATTCAGCAAATTTTGAATCACCGCTGTTACTTCGGAAAAAGCATACAGAATGTCCCTATAGGCTGATCCTTCCCGCAGGCACTCGGTGATAGGAATTAAAGCCTTAGTTATAATCTTAGCATTCAGTGTTTCAGGGTCCTTCCTACACCACTTCAAGGAAAAACCATTCTGGCGGGCCAGTACAACATCTTGATTCTGAGCCAGACTTTCCGAAAACGAAAGAGTGCGTTTAGTTGGGAGTAAAATATTTATAGTTAATGACAGGTGGTCACTTAGGCCACTAGTGTGAGTACAAAATTGGACAAACCCATTAGAATAGCAAATTGGAATAATGATAAAATCTATCAGGGAATTAAATCCCCGTCCGATGAATGTGGGACTAAACTCAACAGAAGGAGAACATAATGTATTTGTGAAACCTAAATCAAAGGTAGCCATCATTTCGTTAAGACATTCACCTCTATTAGAGTGGACGAAGTGGGCTGCATGAACATTATTACCCGAGTCAATATCCCCAAACCCACATGCAGGATTTTGGCAGATACTGGTATTAAAATCCCCACCCCAAATCATGCTCACATCCCTTCCCCGAGAAACAACCAGGTTAGTTAAAAAATCCATAAGGCTTTTTATTATTCCTACAAAGTTACCCTTGTCAATGTTGTTGTAGAAATTAATAATCACTATCTCAGTTTGCATAGAGAAAAGGATATCGATAGTTTGATAAAAAGGGGTCGACTTTAATGTTTTTATCTTTTAGACCTTCAACATATTTGAAATATAGATGGAAATTCCCCCCTTATAAGAATGTCGATTTGCAAAATGACAAGACCTAGGGCCTGGGGAATCGCTGGGGCTTCACTACTGCAGTGTTAGCAGGTAAGTAGCAGGCCCACGGGAGACGCGTGCAGTGTGTGAACACAGCCGCGGGTTCCCTATTGATTACAATGGTGCAAGTCGCGGTTTGATTTTTTAAGTTTTAGGGTACTTCGAGGAAGTCTACAAGCAAGCCACTTACAAGGTAAGTACTTCGAGGGCCAACACACACTAGGGCACTGGAGTGCACGAGTTATCTCACCCAGGGAAGCTGGGTGCATAAGTGTCTTTTGGTGTCGGGTCGCGTCGCTGTTTTCTATGGAGACCAAAGAAGACTTGCTGCTTGCGTCGACTGAAAAAGTGTCCGGTGGAATCCAAGATGTAGAAGACCTGAAAATTGAAGGGACAGTGTTCAAGGTCACTTGCCAGTGACCGGTGGCCAAGAAGATGGATGACCACAGATGTCGGGTGATTTCAGGTCATCTATGGTGTTTTGACTCTTCGCTCACGAGGTCCAGGAAGGATCGACAATGACCAGCAGTGGCATTCGGAGTGTCCCACAACGTCTGCAGCTGACTGCGTTGTCAGCAACCGTATTTGAGCCAACAAGCCTTGGCAACTGCAAGTCTCATGTAAACTAAAGAAAGTCGATGGTGCAGACCAGCAAGGTCTGAGGAACTCACCCAGCAAGGGAAGGTGAGGGCAGGCCTGGAGCAATCAGGGGAGCCCTTTATGTTGATAGGAAAGTCTTCAGGGCACCCACTAGCCAACGGGCAAGTGATTGCAAAGATGCCTCTTCAGGAAATGCTTCACAGGAGCCCACGGTCACTCGGAATGGGGTAGGCCTCTGATTTTCACTGCAAAACCTGCTGGAGGATTGGGCCACAAATGGTCCAAAGCACAAGTTTGTAGAATGTGGTGAAGGGATTGCACTCGACAATAGTGCATGGTCCCCGGGTATTGCTGTTCCTCATCACTCGTGGGGTCCACTCACCACAGCTTTTCTGGAGACTCACAATGGCTGTTGAGAAGTCAGAAAATCTACTTCCGGGGCAGCAGAGACTTCGAACTCCGGCGGGAGCGGGAATGTTTGCAACCGTTGATTAAGGTTTTTGGTGCCTGCCAAGCAGAGGAGTCACTCCTTGACTCCAAGGGAGATTCTTCTGTCTTCCAAAGGTAGTGGAACATCGAAGGGCCAGGATTCTTCTTTGTAGAGCGTCGTCCAGGGTTATTTGATTTGCAATGGCAAAGTTTGCTATCTTATAGTGAAGATAGGGGAGAGACTAGCTCTATGACCACTCCTCTGGGAGGGCCAGGGTAGGGGGTGGTTACACCCACTTCCCTTTGTCCAGTTTCACGCCAGAGCAGGGACAGGTAGCCCTGAACCGGTTTGAGCTGGCATATGCACAGAGGAGTCTACTGCTCCCCCAGTGCAGGCCTTCAAAGCACTCTAGGAGTTCACCCACCCAGCTCCAATACACTAAATCCTGCCTGGAAGGTGGTGACACCTCGTTGTGACAGGATGCCTTTTGTTGGGCTTCCTCCACTGTGAGTTTCAGTCAACAGCAGGAGGGCAGCCCAGTGTCTGTGCTGGTGGCATCCATTTTGTGATGCCAGGGCTCTATAGGATTTCTATCGTTTTACATGTCGTCCCCTCTAGAAGGGTGGGATCATGCTCCCACATCATGGACTGATGTGGGGGTATGATTCCAAGTTGTTTGACACCAAACACGACATGTTTTGATGCAGTCATTCCAAAGTTAGCATTCTAATGCACTTAAGAGTATATGGTTTAACCGCATCCACAAACAGCCATAGAGAATAGACTCTGGTAGCTGCAGAGGGGCCCTGCTCACACAGAGGCACCCCCTCACATTGTAAACCACGCACCCTGCCATCAGGATTGATAGGGCCTGCCATAGGGGTGGCTGATAGGTTTATATGTGTGTGTACGGTGAGATATAGGAACCTATATCTCTGTGAGGAGTGCTAACACTACCCCACACAGGCTGCAGTAGCAGGCCTGTGGTGTCAGATTGAGAATGCTTCCCAGGGTGGCATAATACATGCTGCAGCCCCTGGTAGGCTTGTGATGTGCCTACGCCCTAAGTACCTAAGGTACCATACACTAGGGGCTCATAAGGTACCACAGTATCCAATCATTAGTGCATCTAATATGCACACCAAGTCGTTTAGAGAGAACAGAGTGACTGGGGCCCTGATTAGCAGGGACCCAGCCAGACTATAGCCAGAAACCAGTGTATACATCAGAAAAAAAGTGGGGGCAACATAAGTGCAGATCCTACTCTCCTACACTGACCCTGACCATGGCCGTGGTATCAGCAAGCAGAGCAAGCTAGGAAATGTGCAAAATGGACAGTCCAACCCAGGGCAGGCTTTTGATTCGATAGCGCCCCTGGCGGAGCCCAATTTGGCGCCCTCGCTGGTGATTGTGTGTAAAATAAGACAATAGGAAGTACATTCTATGTTCATAAATAAGTAATTGGATGATGACATCGGAGCAGTGAGTGGTCTCTCTGCCCCAGCCCCTCCTGAATTGCACAAAGTTCAGCTGCTTCATGCTGGTGTGAAGTTGTTGGTGAGAGTCAGGTTGGGGTTTGCAGGGTAGCGGGTGTGAGATGAATAGACGGGAGGGGAAGGGCAAGGAAGAAGGTTAGGGGGGTTAAGCTCAGATGCCATTGGACTGTAGAAATAAACATCTGAATGAAAGAAGATTAAGTTGAATCACTGGAGTCAGACCGAGACAGCTGAATGCATGCCCTTAATGGAGGCAGCTTGGTGATCCCCTCTGAAGGTTGTCGCCCTGGGCATGGGCACAGTTCGCCCACGCCAAAGGCTGGCCTTGGTCCAGTGGCTCTATTAGACAAGGTGCATCTTGGAATGTCCCAAAAGATCACAATTACGTTGCCAGACATAATTACTAGATGGCAGCACATGACTGCAGGTTCGTCCCCTTTCTCTACTAGATACTCTAGGGGCAAGATTACCATTTCTTCGAGAGCATTGCAGCAGCCGCAAAAGCTGCGAGAGCACCAGATGTATAGAAATTTGGCACGGTCCTCCCCTTTCCCTAGTCCGGCGCTGAATTCCACTGCCGTGCACGCCGGAGACACCTTTGCGCCATGGTGCAAGGGTGTCTCTGTGAGTCTAGCATAGGTCTTATACCGGAAGGGTACCTTTCCAGTATAAAATACTATGCTTAGATTGACTTTAACCCTTTTCCCTCTTTGTATGTGTGCTGTAAAGTGCAGCACACGTACAAAGTCGGAAAAGGAAGGAGAAATGAAAGCATTTATACTTCCTTGCGCCTACATCAAAAGGGTGCAGTTTTCTGACGCTAAACCCAGTCTACTTTATAATTAAATAGAGTTTAGCATCAGAAACCTTGGTGCTAAGTAATGCTTCTGTGTTACTTTCATGTTATATCCTGCGCTAAACAAGTTTAACAAACCGGAAATAAAAGATTTTGTGCCAATTTGCAAACGCAGAGTAAAATCTTAGTAAATCTCCAACTAGTTGTCTCCGGAAGTTCGTACTTGTTACTATACATTTGCACGAATTGCTATATAAAGTTTTAACTCACACCATCTAAAGGCCACTCTTTCGACGTTCACACTTCCTAGTGCGCAGACAGAAAGCGTTTCTGCTGTGTAGTGAAAGACTTTACTAAAGCAGATGCAGGCTGGGGGCTCTCTCATCTTGACATAAAGCATTTTGAGGTCTGAAAAGAGACGCAACACCTTCTTTGCTGTTCTGGTTTCAAATCTGTTAAGCGTCTATATGAAAGTGGATGAATTAGGTGTAAAAAGGGACTCGCCTTTGGTACTTAAGGACAGCAGCACTAACAGAAACAAGCATTGGCATAGCCAATAGGTCTCGCTTTTGGGACCTTATAAGTATTTAGTTATGCAGCACAATATCCTTGGTGCAACAACATTAATGGTTAAACACTTATAAGGCCCCAAAGGCGAGACCTATTGGCTATACCAATGCTTGTTGTGTTTTTGTAATCAAACATGGGAATTTGAGGAATAGCACTCCGCTCTAAGCTAATAATGCCCTTAAAAACTGCCCAGTCGCATCTCAAAGTTTGACTTGAATGAAAACTCAATTATGTTGCGTTCAGTGTAGGCCACAGCAGTGTATGAGACGCAGAGCTGCGACCAAGTATAAATCGCATTGCAAATAAACGAAGAGTGGAAAACCCATAAAAGTCAGCTCTGTCTAATGTTGACGTCTGAGAGCACTAGTGAGCAGCGAGGTGAAGTAAACAAACAGGAAATCTACTAATATTACACGAAATCTTAATCCAGCAATTCATTTAAATATGTCTCAGTTATGAACATAGTGGTGGCTCGCAGCTTGGCTTATCGTTGGAATGTGTGTGCATTTGCTTTCACACGTGGCCTAGGCAGTGTATTTTCACACGCAGGTAACATAACCTCTTGAAAAGAAATAGAATTTGTAGTGCTTCAATGAGTCATCCTCACAGGGCGAAGAGGAGCAACTTAGTCGCAAACTGACTCCAGGTCCATTGTTATGTTGCTGTGGACGCTCAGGGGCACAGCATTGTCATCACATTTACTTCACTGAGGCAGTTACGGCTGCGCGGGCACAGCTGAGAATCAGAGGGGGTGTGGGTAGAAATAACACTCGAGTGGTGACGCGATGCTGAATAAGACAAGCCCGGGAGTTGAGTGTGCGCGCGTGCTAAACCGAAATTAAAAAAAACTCGCGAGTCGTGATGCGATCTGTGGTGGGGGAGGGGGAGGGAATTGAAGTGCAAGCAAGCAAGGCGGAGAGAGACATGCAAGGCTTAATGAGCCTTGACAGAAACCCACATGGCGGCTGCGCGCTTGCACGCACGCGTGAACGCAAGCATGAGGCCAGCAAAAGCCTCTGGTGGCACTTTCAAAAGCCACTCACTAACTTTTCTCGCAGCGCATGCGCTGGCTCAGCGAGACCTAAAAACAAGCACTAGCGAAGTCATTAGGTCTTGGTTTCAAGTCTAGGCTTAAATGGAGAAAAACACGAGCAGCATTCATTTTTCAAAGGTAATTCCCAGATTTTCCTGTCTGAGTTCTTGTTGTTCAGACCATATAAAAAGCTGGTGGTGGCAGTGAGTGTAAACAAGAGTAAGTGCTGTTTGTGCCAGAAGTTAGCAACAGTGCTGTTAGAAGCCGGTGCAAACACCGACCTCTAAATGATGCTGATACAGTAGCGTAACGCAAAATGATGACCCTTGTTGCAGAATGTGAAGACGGGACAACGGGGCCTTATGTATGAGGAATTGGCGTAGGGAAGTGCTGTAAGTCTTCTTGCTGCGATGCCATAAGCCAGTGTGAAAGGGCAGGAATGCGCAGTATTTATGAAATATAGTGCATTACATTCCTTTCCTCCTGCGCTGGCACACAATTTGCTGCCTAGGGCTAATGTAGGCACCCTTGCACCATGGTGCATGGGTGCCTCAGTTGTAGGCAGGATTGGTTTTGCGCAGGAAGGGGCACCTTCTTTCACAAAAACAACCCTGAGAGACGTTTTCCTCTCTATGTGTGCTGCAGAATGCAGTGCACATGGAAAGAGGAAAAAACGAGGAGAAATAAAAATATTTCTCCTCTTTATGCCAGCTCAGGGGATACGTAAGGTTTTGGCACGGTCCCAGGTTTGTGTGATTGAGTAAATTTGGGGCAGCATCAAAATTCATGGGTGTTGCATGGGAAAACCCACCGCAGCGCCCATGGAAAGCCTTCTTGACACAGAGTTAGACAAGGCTGCAACGTGTGAAGCAATGTAAAGCCATGCAGAGTGGTTTTGCTTTGCCCCCCTAGATATGATTGAGAGTCTTGCGCTGCCAAAGCATCAAAAAAAGTTACGCTCCGGCAGCACAAGCCTCTCATAAATAAGCCCCTGAGTCTTGCATATCTTACAGATACTCATTGACATTGGGCTGCATGGAGTTCCCCTGAAAAGCTGCAGGAGCCTGTGTTATGCCCATTGGCTAATAAGATCATGTTGTTTCTCACCTGTATCACGCAGGGACATCTTAAGGATTTTGGGGGCCTTGGGCCAAACATATTTTGGGGGCCCCAATTCAGAACAACTGTGAATTTATGATCCAATTTCGGCTCTATCATGCCCTCTACATATGCCACTGACAACGCACAAACACACTCATACAAATTCTAAATGTGTTTACATCTACTATTCAGGGGCAGTGACATGTGTTTTCAATATTGTAACACAGCAGCAGCTCATTAACCTGACTGCAAATAATCTCTGTGTTACCCTCCCATTTCTCATTGGTGAATTCCTGCTTTGGTCTAAAAGACACAATTTTGTGGATGTTGCAGAAACCATAAGCATAGCATTGTAACATGTCTGTAGCAGATCCTCACACATCTCCCTCACTAAAGATAAATTAAAGGGAAACGGTATTTTAAACAATCTGTTTAAGAATTACACAAGGTCATCTGGGCAAGACTCTGAAGAACAGAACAGTTGGAGAGGCCCCCTTAAAGGAAGGGTTCATGGGTCAGCGCCCACTTTGCCTGTGTCTTAAAACTTCTATAGCATTATGTGCATACACGTCGGGTGGCGTACACCATAATAGTCATTTTTACCCAGGCCCGCACTTTATGAGGGAACTGCACTTGTGTTGCAACATATTGATGGGGTTTAACCCCTTCAGTGCCCATGACGAGCTGGACTCGTCATGGGCCGCGGTGGCGCTGTGCCCATGACGAGTCCAGCTCGTCATAGACCCCGCCCGCTAATACAACGGCCGGCACAGGGCGGGGAAAGGGGCGGGCACTGAAGGGGTTAAAGCAAAGTTGCTCTTTTTAATAATTATGAGGAAGCTAACATCGTTATTGCCACTAGATGACGATAGACGTTTAGTCTGCTGTGTTTTCTTTTTACAAACAGGATATATTTTTAGGTCGAGCATTCAAGACCTCTTGTATTTACTTCAGTAAATACTTATATACTTTAGTGTATATTTATATGTGTATGTACTTTGTGGGCTCTGGAGATCAGCCCTAGGACTTTTCTGCTTCCGCTTAGGGACATTTTTTTCTGTTCAACTACCTCTATTTAACTGTCTTGATAGAAAACGACCAGCAGAGGTCAGCAAAATACTAGTATTGCTTTCTGCTGAGAGACTTTCTTTTTTTTATTCCTCTGGCAACTGCGTCTATTTAACTTTCCTGATAGAAAACGACCAGCAGAGGTCATTAAAATACCAGAATCCCTTTAGCATTCTCCAGATTCCAGTCCATAGAAATTCTCTTCCACGAGCACCTGTAGACAATAAAAACTTTTACAAATCATATATTTTCAGTGATATGATCACCGAAGGCCCTGCTTTTATATTGAAAACAGAGCTTTGGAATATACCATTTCCAGCTGAAAGGCAATATTTCTCTCCATCTGTTCCCATACCTGGCGTGTCACACAGTTTGGTGCTTACTTTCCCTTCATGTTAAAGAACAGTAGATGTTTCAGCACCCAGGCTAATGTGCTGCATAGTTAAATACATATAAGGTCCCAAGGACGAGACCGATTGCATTGCAAGTGCTTGTTTAACTTTGAAGCAGGTCCTCGTCCTATGAAGGGCCCTGCTTCAAATTTGTATTTGTATTTGTAATTGAATTTATAGGGCGCGCAGCTACCCACAAGGGGTCTCCCGGCACCAGTAGAGTTAATGATTACGCATCGCAGTTGTTATTGAGAGAAGAGCCAGGTTTTAAGGTCTTTGCAGAATTTTAACAGAGATGGTTCGAGTTTCAGTGTAACCGGAAGAGAATTCCACAAATGATGGCAGGGGCCCGCAAAATCTTTGAATATGCAAGTTAACACACTGAAAAGAATTAAAAATATCAGGCACAGAAAAATATAAGGCAGAAAAAAACCTCTGGAGCAACTCTCACATTTTGTGTTGTCTATAATGTTCCATTTTGTAAAGGCTGAAGGAAAACAGATATTCATTTGTTCGTGCAATGAATGATCTGAATATGTAGGGCAGGGAGACACAGGCACTGGGTTAGGGGGACACTGACACAGGAGGGGAGACAAAGAAATCGGTGTAGGGATACAAAGTCACTGGTGTTGGGAGAAACTCACAGTGACACTGCGGCCAGCATGCCTAGGCATTAGAGTAGTGTCAGATACTGGGTTAGGGAAACACTAATACTGGAGTAGGAGGCACAACACTGGGCCAGGGAGACACAGCACTGGCACAGGGAGGCACCCACAAAGGCAATGTGGAAAGAAGGGTTACCTCAGGCGTCCTCACTTAGTCCCACGTTATTTAACATCTACATTAAGCCTTTGGCCTCACTTATTAGATAATTTGGGCTGGATCGTACTTAGTTTCTAGACAATAGTCAAATCGTGGTACCTTTATCTGCCTCAAACCACCAAGCAGCATTCAACTTTCACGACTGCATGTCAGCAGTAGGAAACTGGATAACCATGAACTGCTTGAAATTAAATGCCGGAAAAACTGAGGTTTTTACGTTTGGAAAATCCCCTTCCTTATGGACATCGGCCTGCTGGTCAATAGAACTGGGCTCTCCTCCTAAACCAGTATGTAAAGCCAGGCATCTTGGAGTAATAGTAGATAACAAACTGACTTTTGGACTGCAGGTCAATGTGGTCCTGTCATCAATATTTAATGTTCTAAGGATGCTTAAAAAGGTTTTCCCATTCATTCCAAATAACGCCCAAAAAACTGTAACTATGGCTTCCATACTTTCCACAATTAATTACTGCAATGTGTTATATCTGAATATGCTGCAGCAACATCTAAATAAACTCCAGGCCCTGTAAAATGCAGTGGCAAGATTACTCACAGGTTTACCCAAACATCAATCAGTCACAGTATCGGAGTTAAAGTTCCCTGCCACTCCCATAAAGCCCTCCATGGAGATGGCCTAGAGTTCCTCCATCAGGCTTTTACATGGTACACTCCTGGAAGAAATTTAAGGTCCAGCGGTACACAGAAAGTAGCTGTGAATAGATTCAAATGATCAAATTGGGGAGACAGAGGCTTTGTAAACTCCAGTACCAAAGAATGGAATACACTTCCTTCCTCTATCTTATCAATCTCAAACTTATTCTCTTTAAAAAAATATATGGCTTTTCCCTTTATAGAGCCAATTTCCTTATCCTTCCTTAGCTCAACGTCAGCCAGACTTATTAAGATCTTCATCATTAATCTGCTCTAGAAACACCCCAACTTAGCCTCAACTTAGGACTTGTTACATGCTCCGTCGGTGCAGCGCCTAGACATCTACGGGTATTTGTTTGTGCTCTAAAAATCCTTGCCATATAACAAGAAGACTGTGAGGGCTGTGTCACCACGGACTGGCAGCAGTGACATTAGCATCAGTATTACCCAGAAAACAGTCAACACTTAAATGTAAACTTAAGTAGCTACTCTCAGGTCTTTGGGGTATTGGGTTAAACGCAATTCTTGTGTACAAACAAGTAGGTGTGCTTCATCATGTAAGTGAGATAAATACAGTTTATAAAGCACACCATGTTTACATCTAACGAAATACATGTAAGTTCTTCTATTAAAATGAATATTACCCAATATGTATAATGCATGTGGAGCAAGTGTTTAAGCCACCTGACCACCCTTCCCCTCCAGAGGGTGTCTCCCCTCCAGCTACTCCAGCTACCTCCGCTGCCGCACTCCACAGCGTCTCTGACCTTCTCCACCACTGGAACTTCCCAGCAACCCCAGAGTGAGGATCAGTGGGTTTATCAGATTTTCTCACCTTTCAGCACCAATCAAAGCCCCTGTGGCTCCCACATCGCGAGAACGCCCACGCCCAGCCTGGAGGAGGCTGGCCTGGGACTCCCCTCTTTTACCTGACCCTAGCAGGTACTGTCCCTAGCCTCCTGTCCCTACGCTGCCTGCAGTACTTTCCCCTGTGCTGCCTGCTGTCCCTGTGCTGCATGCTGTCCTTGGGCTGCCTGCTGTCCCTGTGATGCCTGCTGTCACTGTGCTGTTCCTGGTCTGCCTGCAGTCATTGTTCCTGTGATGCCTGCAGTTCCTGTCACTATGCTGCCTGCTGTCCCTGCGCTGCCTCCTGTACTTAGGCTGCCTGCTGTCCCTGCGCTGCCTGCTATCCCTACACTGCCTGCAGTCCCTGTTCCTGTGCTAGCTGCTGTTCCTGTCCTCACACTGCCACTCCCGTGTGCTCTCCCACCACTGCCTGATGCCCCTGACCCCGCGCTGCCCATCCCAGGTCCCTGCTCAGGACCACTAGGACCACCCACCAGGACAACTAATGGAGGCCGCTGCACGGCCATGCAGGGGATGGGCGCAGGGGGTGCAACGTCAATGCGCCGCTGGTTGAGCAACATCCAGCACCAGGACCACCAGCCCTCCCACCACCTGGCAGTACACCAGCAAGGAACTCCTGGACCTGGGCCCCAGACACCAAAACAACAACTGCGTCTCCCCCTCCCTACAATCCACCAAAGGATCCTTCACCTGCTGACACTGACACTTCTCCTGCGAAACACAACCTACAAAAGATCCCACACCACTCCTAACCGCATCACCAAGAACACCCCTAAACCACTCCACTGTTTCCTGCTCAATGCTCACTCCCTCTGCAAACACTCCACGGAAATCTGGGACACTACCACCACCCTCTCCACGGATGTTGACTTAATCACTAAAGTGTGGCTCAACCCCTCCTCGAACCCTGACATCGCACCGACCACTCCAAAAGGGTACAAGATGATATACCGACACTGCACCAACAAACAAGGTGAAGGCATCGCCATTATCTTTAACGATACCATTAGATGCACCATCACCAAAGACGATCCCACGCCTCTCATGAAACACCTCAACTTCCTACTACAAACTGATGCGAAGACCACATTAAGATGCACCCTCACCTACAGACCCCCAGGACCCCGAGCAACATGCTTTGATATCATCCCCAACCTCATTGCCCCCTAGTAATTAACTCTCACCACTGCATACTACTTGCCGACCTCAACTTCCACATCGACGACCCCAATGACGCCAACTCCATTGCCCTCCTGGAGAACATGAACAACATCGGCGTCACGCATCTGGTCCCCCAACCCATGCATAAAGCCGGACACACACTAGACCCCATTTACACCTCCAGCGACAGAAAAAAATTCAAACACACACCACAGAACTCACCTAGACAACCACACCATCGTACACTTCACCATCACCGATGGCCAGCACACCATCCACAGGCATCAGACCCCCCACCGCAGCTGGAGCAAGGTCACCGAAACCCAGTGGTCACAGGCACTCACCACCTCCCAACCCGAGGCCTCAACAGACCTAGACCAGGCCATCCAGGACTTTGCCTTCTGGATCACTGACAGCACCTATAGAGTCTCCCAACTGAAACCCACAAAACCAAACAAGCCCTTCAAACATGCCAGCTGGTATACCCCAGAACTTAGGACCACCAAGCTCAACTTCCACCAACTGGAAAAACTATGGTGTGCCACTAAGAACCCAGCCAACAAAGCAGCTCACGAAACAGCCATCAGAAAATATCCCCAGCACATCCAGGATGCCAAGAAAATAGCCATCACCACCCGATTTAACTCCTCCACCAACCACTTCAAAATAGTCAAAGAATTCTCCAACCCAACAGCCATAGAAAACACCATTCACCCCTCCAAGAACTCTCAGTCAACCTCTCAGACTACTTCCACATCAAGATCACAAACATCTACAATAATTTCACCCTCCAATCTGCCACCCTCAACCCCAACAACCTCAAACAACCAGCAAACATCAGACAAACCATTAGAACCCTGTCTCCACTCTCAGCCCTGACCATCTCAACCATCATGTCTTCCATCCACTCTGGTGTGCCTTCCAACCCTGCCACCACCACCTCTACAACCTCGCAATGAACCCAATCAGCAAGCAACTTATCAGCATCCTCTACACCTCCATCTCCACAGCAACCTACCCAATGGAAACATTCAGATGCTGTAAGACCCCCTCCTAAAGAAAGCCTCCTCCTACCCCAGCAATCTCAAACATTATAGTCTGATCTCCCTGCTCCCTTACCCAGCCAAAGTACTTGAGAAATCCATTGACAAGCAGCTCACCGAATTCCTGGAACAAAACCACCTATTGGACACCTCACAATCAGGATTCAATGCCAACCACAGCAATGAGACCACTCTGATTGCTGCCACAGACGACATCAGAACACTCCTCAACCATAGAGAAACTGTTGCCCTAATCCTCCTTGACCTCTCTGCGGCATTCAACACCATTTCCCACAATACGCTCATCACAGACTCTACAACATAGGTATACAGCAAGATGACCTCAAGTGGATTGCCTCTTTCCTTACAGAACACACAAAGAGGGGAGAGGAGTTGGCCTAATGGCTAGGGCGGTCGACCTTGAATCTGGGGAACTGGGTTCGAGTCTCGGCAATGACGATGAACATCCTGTGATTCTGGGCAAATCACTTAATCTCCCCATGCCTAACAAAAACAATTTATGTGTCCTCATGTAATGCAACTGGTGCTATGTAAAGCACTCTGATACCTGATTCGGGTCAAGTTTGCACTATATATTAAAAAAAAAAAGAGCATCCGACTGCCTCCCTTCACCTCCGCCCCAAAGACACCCCTCAGCCCCGTCTTGTTCAACATCTACATGAACCCTGTTAGAAGTGGGAGCCTCTAGTTTGCATAGGTAGGTACCTTTGTCCAAATAGGGACCCTTGCTCCTAGTCAGGGTAAGGAGGATACACACTTTAGATAACCCCTGCTCACCCCCTGGGTAGCTTGGAACGAGCAGACAAACTTATCCCAAATGCAATGTGTAAAGTATTTGTACTCAAAATACACCGTAATACAGTGATAACACCACAAATGGACAGCATACCAGTTTAGTAAAGTATCTTAATCTAAACTCAACAAGACCAAAACAGCAAAAATCCAACATATATGTAATAAGAGTATGACTTTTCAAAGGTTTCAAGTAACTGGCTTCATAGAAAACAATGGATGTGTGATTTCTCTCAAAGTATCTATATATGCGTCAAAATTCACAATTCCAAACAGTTGCAGAGATGGAAGCGTCGAGAAACAAAGAGATGCATCAGTTCCTGAAACCTTGGGGAGGCAATGAGACAGTTCTGCTGCATGCAGGAGAAGTGATGTGTCGAATCTGGCCGGTAGGGGGTAGTGATGCATCGACTCCAAGATGAATCTGGTCCGCGGGTGATGTGTCGGGAAAACTTGCTGCACAGGTATGATGCGTGGAAATCCAGGATGTGTCTGCAATCGATGTGTCAAGCAGTGCTGCATCGGTTTCTTCAGCTACGATCCTCACGACAGCGGTGCAGCAATGCTTGGAGATTCTTCTCACATGGCGATGCTGCATTGGGAAAACAGCCGCAAGAAAAGCGATGAGTCAATTTCTTCAGTTTTTCTTTTCTTCCTGCTACCAACAGCAGGAACAACCTCCAGAGGCCCAGAACTGGAACAGGCACCTCCTGGAAGGTCATAACTCTCAGCAGCAGAGTTCAGGGGAGCTGGTGGTGAAGTCTTTGTGTCCCTGAGACTTCAGAAAAGTAGGCCAGCACACACAGGCCCTTGGAGATCTTCTTCAAGCAGGTTCAAAACAAAGTTCCAGTCTTTGGCATCTCCTTGGCAGAAACAGCAACTGCAGGCCAGCCCCACACAGCACACAACAAAGGGGCAGTACTCCTACTCACAGCTCTTCAGCTCTTCTCCTTGGTAAAGGTTCCTCTTGAGTCCAATTTAAAAATCATCTTTACTAAAAGATGTGTTATTAAATCCAGAGTTCAGAGAGCCTGAACTTTATTTCTCTAGCTCTTCCCAATGGGAAGTTATACTTGTAAGATGTTACAAAAGCATTTCCCATTCTATCCTATGGGACAGATAGCCTTTTAATAGTGAAAAACGAATTGGCAGTATTTTACTATCAGGACATGTCACACACACCAGTACATGTCCTACCCTTCACATACACTGCACCCTACCTGGGGGGGGGGGCTGCCTGGGCCTACCATAGGGGTGCCTTACATGTAAGAAAAGGGAAGGTTAGAGCCTGGCAAGGGGGTGCACTTTCCAGGTTGACATGGCAGTTACCTATTCAGGGCTACTCATGTGGGTGGCACAATCAGTGCTGCCGGTCCACTAGTAGCATTTTATATACAGGCCCTGGCTGTGGGGAAAAATATATATCTATATGTTTGCACCAGCCAGATAAAGGAATCAATCCCAATTCTCACCGCACTATCTCAGACCCACTGAGCTAACTATGTCTGTCTATGACCAAACAGCTTGTTCTGTGTTCTTAAAACCCCCCCGCCTCTACAAATCTAGTCCATCCTGACCCAAGGACCTGTATTGCCCTCTCTGACAAGTCCTGGGTTAACAGCTGTCAAAAGCCTCTGATTCTGACAAGTTTGCTTAAACTTGTTTTCTGTTCCCTTGTGCCCTTCTATGGCAATAGGTATATTTTGCTCTATGTCTTGCGCTTGCATAACAATTCGATTTCTATATATAACCGCCACATCTGAGGATTTTTACTGGTGACAGCACTTTTTTTCCTTATATATGCTCCCCTGAAAATCTATGTGGGGCAGAAGAAGCTTGTTCCAAGACGTGACATGAGGATGGGCGTCTGCCTTCTGTCTTGGCATGCCAATAAAAGAAGAAAGGTGCAAATACATTTCCTCTGTTTTGTGGCTGCTGGCGTCTATGTTTGTTTTGCGGAGCTCTGAGGAGGGTTGGAAGATTTATTACCAAACAGATGGCAGCAGAAGTGTAACATTGAAGGACTGTAATGTCACCTGTTGGTAAGTAAGCTGTAAAGCTAAATAACTTGCTGCAAGTGACCTTTCAGTGTTTCAAATGCTTAGGTAGAACATAGTATTATTAAAAAAAGGGTAGTAAGTGGCTTATAAACTAAAGAGGGGACTGTAGAGAAAGATTCATTGAAATTGTAGAGAGACATTCATTGATATTTTTCTCTTGACCAATACCTTTGAATTGATATGTGGCAGGGGTTTGCGCGACCTTATAATTTCACTGCAGGAGAGCCTGGGCAAGAGAATAATTTATGACCCAAAAGTAGGGGGAACGAAGAAATAAAAACAACCCTCCCAGAGTGTAGCGTGGGAACCATTGACTATTGGCTGGCAACAAGACACAAGGAAATGATTTTCAAATTTGTACTGTTCTGTCATTGATCAATGACTGTATTTAATTATGTTTATGTGTTGATCTTTAAAGGTATTGTCCAGCTATGTTTCTTTGAAATGCTTCTTTGAGTGATATGAAATATAGTACCTTACTGCATTGGAGAAGACAAATTGTTTTATGTGGTGTCTGAGTGGTCCACAACTGTTGATTTTTTTTTTCAAATCTCTCTATCCAAATCTTAACAAAAATTTTCCTTCCAGGAGACAAATCTGTTTATCTTTCAGGGTTTCAAATTGTGAGTAAAGGGCACAATGGGCACCGGCAATTCTAAAGCAAACATGGAGGTGGTAAGGCCTCGCATGATGAAAAAGACAAAATAATTGTTTAAACAACTGTCATTAGAGAAGGATTTTAAATTACCAGCAGATAGCCCTGCAGCTCAGGTTGTAAAAGATATAAATTGTTTAGAATATGTAACACCTTTTTGTGCGCTAGTATGGACGTGGAAAGGGAATGAAGGGCTGTAGCGTAGATTTGGTTCTCTTGAGGTAGATGATATTGAACGCTTGATAGAAAGTATACACTTAAAGGGTGACCCATCATGGGATTCACAATAAGTAAAATGTTGTTTACAGCAGTGGCTTTCAACTGCAAGAAATAAAGCTCTCCTTTCAAAAAAGAAAAGCCAGGGGAATGCCTCAACTGAATACAGAAACAGTTCTGCAAGAGCAATGGTAAAAAGGAGCTAGAACTAGCAACATATTGACCCACATCTTATAGCCAGTGTTTATTGGAATAAGAGAACTATGTGCAAACAGAAAGGCAGTTTTAGTACACCAGTCCCGAATGGGCACTTATCCTTAGGACATGCTACATGCTTTTAAATCCGCACCCCAAACTTCTACTTTTTGTCTGAGGGAGGATTTATGAGTGCAAAAGAGAGAAACGATGAGGAGGAACGCGAGCAGTTGACACACCTGAGGAAAGAGGCAGATGAGTTCCAAGAAGAAGAGAGAACTGATAGGGAGGAAATACAACACTCCATTAATAAACTACAGGATAAGCTAGAGAGGAGGGAACGGCTGATACATACACGGTCACGCACACGAACACGAAAAGGAAAAGGTGAGAATTAATATACTGATGACATACTATTGAACACTAAAGAAACTGCTCCAAAAATAGTGTTGGGGGGACAGCCATGTTAAAGCTATGGACCCCCGTGGAGGCGACACATATGACTAAGGATGCGCCAGACCCACTCACTGCCAGTGTGAAACATTATGAGTGGCTTCATAAAATATGTATTGCCTATACCCCCCTCCCTCGAGATGTAGAAATGTTATTAAAAATAGGATATGGGAGCAGATGGTCTTTAGTAAAAAGTACGTTCCAAATTCCACAGGAAAGAGATTGGACCATACTGACTAATAATATGGATGTCACAGAAAATAGATTGCTGAACTTGTTAGAGTCTATCAGGGACACAATTAATGGCCTAGCAGTTAAACATGGTGATTTTTCTCAAGTCACTGCCGCGTTGCAGAAGCTAGGTGAGTCAGTGGCTGATTACATCTTGAGGTACAATGAAGCATGGGATAACAGTGCAAGGGTACCGCACACAACTGATGGCTATAAGGTTTTAGCTACTCAAACACTTATGAATGGATTGCTAGCTTCTGTGGCCCACAGTTGTAAACTACGCCACACTGATTGGTCCACTAAAGGATATCACGATTTGTGCATGCTTCTCATAACCATGGAAAGAGATGGTTTTTTTAGGGTAAGGAAGGACACTGCTAAAAATGACAAAGGGGTGATGTTTCAGCAAGTACAAATAGAGGAGGAGCCAGAGGGAATGTACTATCAGGGGGCACAGCATAGACAGGATAATGGACAAGGATACCAGAGACGAGATAGGAGTAGGGATCAGTGTCATATTTGCCGGAGGTATGGGCACTGGGGACTCAATTGTAGAAATAATAGAGGTAGAAGGGACTGGAATGAGAGAAGTGACCAGTATAATAGAAATGATAGAAAAAACAGGAATGAAAGTTTTGACAGAATTAGATCCAGCCATCTGTACCACCCATGCCCAGAGAACTGAAGCAGACCCAGCACTCCCTGAGGAATCCTTTCCAGGAGCAACACGGATCAGCATAGGACCACGCGGAGCGATAGATGGGACAAACGGCAGAAACTAGAGCCCAATACTTTATGATGAAGGTATAAGACACACCTGAGGAGAATGCATTGTTCCAAATTAAGGTAGGAGGTAAAGGGATCGAATTCATAATAGACAGTTGTGCAACCCTATCGGCAGTAAGAAACAAGTTGGGTCCTAGTAGTGGTGAAACTGTCACTACTATAGCAGTAAATGGAATGATGATGCATGAAGAATTCTCAGAACCCTTACCAGTTTCTGTTGATGACTTCACACTGACCCATCAGTTTCTATTGTCACCAGATGTACCCATCAATTTGCAGGGGAGAGACCGCCTCTGTAAATTGCATGCAACATTATATTTTTCACAAAATGGGATTTACTTACAAATACCTGAGGACAGGTCAGAATAGAGCACTTACTGCTTGCAAATTAAGTGAGGAGTCTGGGTTATGTGCACCCCCGTCTTGTCTCTCTCTCATTCCAACACGTTACCAATGGCCTCCATTACATGGACATTTTTATGAGAACATGTTTCAAGAACTATTTAAATACATCCTTGGCATTGAGAGTGAATTGGTCAGTCATTTAGTGCGGTTGACATTAGTACTCGGGCCAATACACTGTACTGCAGCATTTTTCACAGGAGCAGTGCCTGAATGGTACACCTATAGGGCAGACAAACATTTGTACTGGACAATGGAGTTGCTCGAGCACACATTATATGTAGGAAAAGAAGGGTGTGCAGTGAGCATTGAACTAGGACCACAGGAAATGAGGTTATTTCAAGTGCCAGATTCTGAACCACATGTATCCATAGCTGTAGCACCAGGTTACTACCCTAAGAATTTGGGTCCCATGGGCAAACGCCTTCAGGACTTACCTAGAGGTAAGGATTTGACATTTCCTTTAGGAAGTGTGTCTGTGTTGGGGGATGGAGAAGGGTGGCGTTGGACATTGTATATGCTCAGAAAGGACAGGACTGCAGTTTTTGACAAGCTTGAAGGGAATATGGCTTTACAGCTGACTAAAAACAAAGTCCTAGAGCAAGTGAACTCAGAGGTTTGGGCAAAACACAAAAATGAGGCATTGAAAGTATGACCTCCCCATAAAGTGAAACTTAAAGAAAATGCAGAACTACATTATGCCCGTCAGTACATACTGTCACCTCAGGCAGAGGAGGGAGTACAACCTGTGATTGAATCTTTCCTGCAACAGGGTATCATTAAAAAGACCTCCAGCCAAGGGCAATACTGGGCAGTATAGGTTCATACAAGACTTACGACAGATAAACAACATTGTGGTTCCCTTAGCACGTGTTGTGCCTGACACCAATACTATATTATCTTCTATACCTGTAGAGGCAGAGTTCTTTTCAGTCATAGATCTCTCTGCGTTTTTCAGTAGTAGAGTCCATCCAGAGAGCGAGGACCTTTTTGCCTTCACAGTGAAAGATACTCAAAATACATTCAGAAGACTAGCTCAGGGCTACACTGAGAGTCCCACAGTGTCAGAAAGTGCCTTCTTAATGCAAGGTATGCCCCCACGTTTTGCTGAATTGCTGATGTTCTTTGACTGAGTGTGCCCTGGGCTCCTGCTAATCAGGTACCCAGAGCCTATGTTCCTTCCCTAAAATTGCATTGAAGCCTAAACCGAATAGGCATCTCTGGCCACAGGTCAGCCCCTGGTAAATGGTACCAGAGGTACTCAGGGCACTGTGACCAGAGAAGGCCTCTAAGGGCTGCAGCACTTATTGTGCCACCCTTAGAGGTCCTGTACCCTGACACTCACACACTGCCCTTGTAGGCTGCATGTCTTGGTGCAGAACAAAGTGAAGAGTCGACATGGCATACATCCCTGTGTGCCATGCCTACAAACCACTGCCCTGGCATAGATTAGTCACCCCTCTAGCTGGGTGCACTATACCAGTGGTGAGGGTACAGGTGCATGAGCCCTGTACCCCTACATTGTCTAAGTCCACGTAAGTGCAGTGCTGCCATTAAGAGTATATGGTGCTGGGAGTTGATCATATGGAACTCCACAGCACCGCAATGGCTACACTGAAAACTGAGAAGTTTGGTATCAAACGTCTCAGCACATTAAGCCCACACTGATGCCAGTGTGGGATTTAATGTAAAATGCATGACAAAGGGCATCTTAGAGATGCCCCTTGAAACTCGACCAACTTCTAGTGTCGCGACTGAGTGGCTGCCTAGGCTGCCATCAACTGCCATGTTTCTGGACCACTAGGTCGAGAGCCTGCTGCTCTTGGGGGCCTGAAACAATGCACATCCTGGAACGAGGTGCCAAGCCTCCTCCCCCAGGATGGGCAGGGGTCACAAAGTAGAAGCTTCAAAGGCATGCCGCCTTTGTGAGCTTCCCCAGACCCCTTGCTGCTTTCAGCAACTGGTCCCTACTGGTTCTACCCCCCACTTTGGGTGGGAGAAATAGGGGGAGAAACAAGTGAGGGCGAGAGGTGTGCCCACCTCTGCCGACTCCACCCCTCAGGTAGGGGAGGCGAGGTGAAGCACAGCTCCGAGTCCCCGCCATCTTGAGGATGGGGGGGACCCAACCAACCAGTAACAGGCTCCTGCCCCCCTTCCACTGGAGGTTGGCACAATAGGGGGTGTACCCACCCCAGGGAAGGGACCCATTGGCCCCTGCCCTCTACCTACTTGTAACGCCCCTAAATCTAGTATTTAGGGGGCATCCTGAACCTTGCTTTCTCAGACCCAGAAACGATAAAAGAGAAGATAAGAAGAAGGACCGAAGAGCTGTGCAGAGCTAACAAGAACACGACGCCCACTGACTTGGGCCCAGCCCTACAGGCCTGTCTCCCCTCGAACATGCTCCTGTGAAACCCCGGTGTGTCCTGCAGCCAGCAACCTCAAAAACCCCAGAGGACCAGCCAGCCTTCACTCCCAAAGACTGCTTCTCCCATGAACACCAGATTTGTTCAACTGCAACCTCTGGCAGCAGCCGGAAACCGCAAATCCAGCCCACTCTGCATCCTCAAAACCCAGCCCGAGAGGAAAAACACCACGAGTAGGACACCCCGGCAATCCTTAACCGAGATCCGGCAACCCCTGACCTGCCTCAAGCCTCCAGTCGACTCCTGCAGTCTAAATACAGAAGGTCCCCCTAACCGCAACCAGGAGCTGCTAAGAAGATCCGACCCCAAAAGGCACCCCTGCACCCGACGTCCCACAGCCTTGTGTGCCCAAACCAATGGTGCCTAACAAACCCCTAACTTCCTAACATACCTCTTGAAGTGGTGGTCGCACCCAAAATTCTTTCGTCTCCCTGCCTGCAGTGGTTTTGCAAATCGGAGGTTCGCCATTGGAAACAAAAGGGTGCCCGACGTCGAAACAGCACTCTGCACCCGGCCACCTCAGTGCCGCTGAGGGTGCACCTTTTGTGCTACTTTGTTTCCCCATTTGCCATGACCTAAACCCTAGGAGCTTTGCTTCCATAGCCCAGTGACTTTCTTTTTAGCAGCCACCAACCTGAGGCCCCCTTTTCCCCATTGGACAACATTAGGCCTCAACACTCTGCACCCGGCCGCCCTAGTGCCGCTGAGGGTGTAACAAGAGTGCATAACTGACCCTGGGGGACCCCTGAGTCTATCCCCAGAACCTTAACTCCCACAGTCGATAACTTACCTTTGAACCGCTAACCTGTTTTTCCTCCATAGGATAACATTGACAATTTTCTTCCAAAAAGTTTCTGCATGGAGTTTTGAAATGTAAAAATATTCTTTAAAAATCACACGAATAACCAAATCGTATTTGCTTTCATGTTTGCAGGAAATGTTCCATTGCTGAATCTAGGTATCCAGCACTGAGTTAGAAAAGTAACGTAAACAGTAACTTACCTATAATTTACTGAAAAAGCCTATTCATTTCAATGTACTGTATTTGCTAAGTATTGCAACCTACTGCATCTCCTGTAAATCAAACAAAGTACAGGTCCTATTGCATTTTCAATTTGTTCTACATTCAGCAACTTTCTTACTGTAAAGTATTTAATGCTTATCTGTGCCAGGCTTGCTTGGTCCCAAAAATTAAAATAACAGTATATTTTTCATACATTGTAATTGGCCTAGTGTTCAGTTCTTGAGTGTGTGAATTTGTTTGCTGACTGAGTGTGTACATCAAATGCCTAACACTGTCCTCTGATACTGCCTTACTGCTCGACTACTCTACCACAAATAGAGAGTAAGGTTCTATCTAACTTTGACCTCTGCCTACCTCTGGGATCACGTGGACTCTATACACACTATACCTCATTTTGGTGTAGTATATATAGAGCCAGTTTCCTACACACGGTCTATGCGCAGGCAGTGAAGAGAGACCTGGAGAGCCTACACCTGGAAGGTGGTAGCATCATCTTGCAGTACGCTGATGATCTCCTTGTGGCATCTCCATCACTTGAGGCCTGTGAAAAAGACACTGTCGCACTGCTGAATCACCTCCTGGAGAGAGGACACAAAGCTTAATTGTCAAAATTCCAGTGCTGCCAAAGAGCGGTGACTTACCTGGGTTATATGGTATCCAAAGGTACACGCCGCATATCACCTGACAGGATAAAAATGATTCAGGGCATGCAGCTTCCGTCCACCAAGAAAGAAATGCTGTAATTCCTGGGGATGATGAACTACTGCCGCCAGTGGATCTCTGAGTACAGATCCTATGATGCCATCCTGTGACAATGTACACCACAAGATGCTCCCAACAACATTGTATGGACTAATGAACTTGCCGACTGTTTCAAGAAACTGAAAGAGACTTTGTGTACTGCACCAGCCCTGGGGCTGCCTGATTACAAATTGCCCTTCCATTTCTATTTGTCAGAGCAAAATGGCATTGCGAATGGTATGCTGACACAGCAGCATGGCTCAGGAAAAAGCCCTGTGGCATACTACTCTGTGACTTTGCCTGCAGCAGTAACTGGGCATCCAGCTTGTTTGAGAGCAGTGGCATCAGCAGCTGTGATGGTAGAAAGGACTGCTCCCATTGTGTTGGACTACCTTTGTATTGTTTATGTGCCACATTCGGTACAGTTGTTGTTGTCATTTGCAGCAACACAACATTTTTCGGCGGCCAGGCAAACAGGTTATGAGGTCACTCTGTTCACTAACACCAATATCACCATTAAAAGATGCCCACCTGTTAATTTGACTACATTATTACCTCCAATAGGTGATTCAGATGAGACCCCGACCATGACTGTGTTGAAGTTGTAAAGACAGGCACCACACCCAGACCAGAGTTGCAACAAACACCATTAGAAAAAACAGACTGCGAGTGGTACACTGATGGTTCCTCCAGCAGATTAACAAACACAGATTACAGAGCAGGGTATGCTATAACAACAGGGGACACCATAGTTGAAAGTGCAGCCCTCCCCCTGGCACATCTGCTCAGCAAGCCGAGCTATATGCTGTAAAAGAGCATGCATCCTAGCTCAGGGAAAAAATGTTAACATTTACACTGACTCACATTATGCCTTTGGAGTTGTTCATGATTTTGGCCAGCTGTGGCCGTATCGTGGTTTCATAACAGCAGCAGGACACCCCATTCAAAATGGCCCCTTAATAAAGAATTTGCTACAGGCAATACTACTACCCAACAGAATAGCTAATAATGAGATAGCTAGAGGTAACGCCATGGCTGAAACAGCTGCAAAAGAGAGTATGTTACAGCCAGTACAGATGGTGCATTTAATGGCATAAAGAATTCAAAAAATACAGCTGATTCAGAGACAATTGTTGCTAGATGATGTGAAAGAAGCACAATGGTCTGCACCACCAGAGGAAGAAAGAGCGTGTCTGATGCTGGATGTGAGCCGAATGATAAGGGATTGTGGGTCCACCAAGATGGGAGACCTGTAGCCCCACACAGTATGTTCCTGCCCCTTAAAAGGCTTGCTCATGGACCCACTCAAATGGCTCAAGGAGGGATGAATGCTTTGATTATACAAGAATGGTTTGCACCAGGGATAACAGCTTTCACTGCACAATTCTGCTCCCAATGTCTTGTCTGTGGCCAACTTGCTAAAGGTGGGCCCCCCGCTACCCATGATCACTTGCCAGTACCGGAGGGTCCATTTACCAACATTCAAATAGACTTTGCCTATATGCCCCCAGGGAATAGATTCAAATATTTACTGGTATGTGTGGATCAATTTTCAAAATGGGTGGAGGCGTTTGCCACAAGGAAGAATGATGCAGCAACTGTTGTGCGATGCTTGATGAAAGATACCATACCCCAGTTTGGGGTTCCCCAGAGCATAAACAGTGACAGAAGGGGTGAATTTGTGGCTGCTGACTGCAGTTGTGCACAAGATGTGTGACTGTTTGGGAATAGAGTGGAAACTGCATGCCCCTTACTACCCCTAAAGTTCATGCCAGGTGGCGAGAATGAACTCCACAATAAAACATAAGTTAGTTAAACAACTGATGCAACAGGCCTTAAATGGCCAGATGCGCTGCTTTTAGTGCTGCATGCCATAAGAGCACCACCATCTAGAACAACTCTCTTATCCCCGTGAGGTATTGATGGGGTGGCCTATGTCGGTGGGGTTGAGGTTGCCTCTCACAGCATCCCAAGCAGCACTGCTGTGGATGGATGAGCAGATTTCTCACTATGCTGTACAGCTGTAAGTGGTCTTGAGGCATCACCATCTCTAGGTGAAGGCAGCTTTGCTCCATCCTTCCTCAGAACAATCCCACCCTTTTAAACCTGGAGACATGGTCATGGTGAGAAAAATAAAAGATGTTTCTCTTAGTTCTAGGTGGACTGGACCCCAAGTTGTGCTCCTGGTTACCCGAACATCACTAACGGTGCAGGGATGTCCCGAGTGGCTGCACGGAACATGATGCAGGGCTACACCAACAATGCCTGAGGCAGAGGCACCTTTAACAGAGGAGCACCAGCCACCCGCGGAGCAGCATGAAACACCGGACAAGGGGGAGACAGACCAGACCTTTCCTAACAACAACACTGAGGGTCCATCATCAAGTGTCCCAGGAACGGTGACATAAACTAATACTGTTGAGTGAAGCATGCAACGCAGTCTAGAAAAAGTTGATGGTCTGCACCTGCCAAAAATAGGCTGAAGAGGACAACGCAGGGCAGGTCTGGGAAACCGCCCCTGAACAAGACAACTACGGACCAGTAGGAGAAGCAGATGACAGCTCACCACAAGAATTTTCATTATTGACACTTAGAGAAAGTGCCCTAAAACTGAGAAAGAAAGACACTTTCTAACAATATTTTAAATCCTGAAAGAGATATTTACCACTGTCAAGAAAATGCATCGCATTGTGAAAACACTATTTTTTAGTACCTTAATAATGTGTGTGCTACCTGTATTGCAACAACCTGCAGACCATCCCCTCATTGCAGTACATGAGAAAGTCGCCCAGGCTCTAGATCTTAAAAATTGCTGGATTTGTAGAGAATTATTCAAACACCCCAGCGACCCAATTGGCCTATATGAAACACCTGTACCTATACAAAATTATGCACAAGGAATAGGATGCCTCATATCCAACGTAACTTGGGATTGTGGAGAAGGAAGGATTGGATGGTACCCACGTTGTACCATACTGCCAAATATTCAAGCCCAATACCAAGTGTAACCTAGAGTAGAATACAAAGACAAGGAAAAGGCATTTCCAGTATGTTTAAAGCATCATGTTTCAGGATGTAACCCAGCTTCCTGATACTTAGGACATTTAAAAAGTAGCCAGTGTCCTAACATTTTAGAATTTTGATAATACCACAGGTAATTGGAACATAAGAGACAGACAGTTAGTAAGTAGGAACTGGACAGCTAAGGTACGAGGAAAACAAGTAAACTACACTTTACTTTACTGGAACATCACGGTAGACGGAGAGACACTATTAATAACACCTGATGGTCTTCTATACGATCCATTAATTAAGCAAAAGAATAAGCATGCTAGTGCAATAAATGTGATTTCTAAAATATTAGAATATCTCTTATGGTCAGCCTGCTGCTCATACATGGCACTATGGGCAAATGTTACGCTTATAAATTCTTTATGGATTGATTACAAATGGTGTGATCAATTCCAAAACACTTTTCCTGAAGGGGTAGGCCTTCCTCTCAGTAAATCTCACACATTGGACACAGAGTTACAGGGCGGAGTGTATTTTATTTGTGGCACTAAAGCATACAAGGTGCTTCCCCGGCACTGGGAAGCAAAAACAGGAGATACCTCTGAAACCATAAATGAGCCGTTACTTAAACCACAGTAGTCTTTTTTATTGACTATGGGCTTCATTCATTTGAATTACTTTTTTTGTTTAAACAAAGGTTCTTTTCACATGATAAATTTAAACATACACCTCTAGGTATTTTTGCAAAACTTCAAACAAAACTGTGACGAAAAAGCAATATTTACTTGACAAAAATACATTTAGTCACTAACCATGAATTTTCTACAAACATAAATACGACATCACACCATACTGTACATATAATTCAACATGACACTATTTGCATTAGAACTTGTTGTCTTACTAACTTTAGTTTAGTACCAGGACCTTTTTATGTTTATGTCCTCGGTACAATCTATTTTCAGAGTCCTAACGAGGTCAGAGTCTTATTTCAAAAATGGTATATCTGAGCTTGTTCAGTCAAGCTCAGAAAATCTTTTATTTGATATATTGTTTTCCATGGTACCTCTTGGCCTCTTAGGAGTAAGAGCCAATGCGGTTTGACCTTCCTAAGGGGACCACAAACGATGTATTAAAAGAAGGTCTTCATTAGGACAGGGCAGTGTTCAAGTAGAACGTGTGTGACCAGGTGAGATTTTCTTTGTGTGCCAAACATGGCGGGGATGCAGTTGTTTATGGTCAACCAGGTTCCTCTGTTCTGTGTTTTTGATGGACTTGATTCCTTCAATGGTTCACCTGGTCACACACGTCCTACTTAAACACTGCCCTGCCCTGATGAAGGCCTTCTTGTAATACATCATCTTTGATCCCCCAAGGAGGGTCGAAACGCGTTGGCTCTTACTCATAAGAGGCCAAGAGTTACCAAGGAAAACAATATATCAAATAAAAGATTTTCTGAGCTTGACTGAACAAGCTCAGATATACCATTTTTGAAATAAGACTCTGACCTTGTTAGGACTCTGAAAATAGATTGTACCGAGGACATAAACATAAAAAGGTCCCGGTACTAAACAAAAATTAGTAGGACAACAATTTCTAATGGAAATATTGTCATGTTGAATTATATGTACAGTATGGTGTGATGAGGTATTTATGTTTGTAGAAAATTCATGGTTAGTGACTAAATGTATGTTTGTCATGTAAATATTGCTTTTTCGTCACAGTTTTGTTTGAAATTTTGCAAAAAAACCTAGAGGTGTATATTTAAATTTATCATGTGAAAAGAACCTTTGTTTAACCAAAAAAAAAGTAATTCAAATGAATGAAGCCCAGAGTCAATAAAAAGGACTACTGTGGTTTAAGTAACGGCTCATTCATGGTATCAGAGGTATCTCCTGTTTTTGCTGTCATATAATTGATTCTAACCTCTGTATTCCTGAACCGAATCACTCCCCCACTTTGAGACATTCCCCGGCACTGGGAAGGCATGTGTGCTATTTCTTATCTTACACCAAATATTTCAATCGTGTCTCACATTGTAGCCCATGAGCCACTAAGTTTGGGGAGTTTTGCTCATAGATATAAAAGAGAAATACATACACCTATTCTAGAAGCTAGAAAAGGTCTATTCTTTGAACTAATGTGTATATTTATTCATGGATATGGGGTATAGGATTTAGAATTGGCCCTTGTTAATATGTCTGCTGAGCTAGCTGTAGCATTTAATGCAGCAAGAGATGCACTTCAACAGTTGCAGATGGAAATTAATTCAGTAGCTGCCATGACTATTCAACATCGAATTGCACTTGACCTCCTGACACTACAACAAGGAGGACTGTGCGTTTTATTAAAATCCTCTTGCTGTTATTTTTTAAACAAAAGTGAAAACTTAGCAAAGGATGTGGCACAAATTAAGAAAGCGGTTCAGAGAGGAGCCAAGATGGCGACCGGGACGGCAGCGTAGACTCCCGGCTCCGTGAACCTCCGCATCCCGCACGGATATCCTGCACGAGATCCTCAACCTGTGCTATGCGGTCGTGTTTCTGAAGGAGAGTGGCGCCCGACTGTGTGACTCCGAGGTTTCTGGCTGCGGTATCGCCGGAGAAACTTTCACTTGAACTTTGCGGCCTGTGCGGCCCTGGAGCCGGGACCTCAAGTGGACGCCGTGGCCGGGTGGCAGTTCAACAACAGCGGCCTGTTGGGACTGGGCGGAGGCGGTCCACCGGAGCGGTGCCAAACTCGGCCTACATTTCGTCGTGGTCGTTTCTACTGTCAAGGGTAGCGGACCGAGTGCATGCCCGTGGGTGCAATTCTCAGATCCGCCGGTGGCTGCCCCTGCCTTTGATGGTGAGCTGCCCGGCCGCCGCCCGTATCCTGCCCTGATCATTGCGGGCCGCCCCCGGATTTTTACGGGAGCGGGTCCGTAGTGGGGACGACTGTTGCCCGTGACCACGCAACGGATAACTTTTCGCCTGCCCCCGGAACCCGGTCACCAGCGACGTGGCCGTCGAGACGCTTCTCCCAGGGTCCCGGCCCCGGTGAGGGTCGGGCATACTTGGCGGCCATCTTGTTGCGATGAAGCCTACCATCCTGTCCGCTGGGTCGCAGCGGGCTTGTGAGAGTGCGACTTTTGGGAGTGTGGCGGCGCGATCGCAGAGAGCTGTGCTGGGGTACGGCGACCTCCTCGAGGCCCTTGGTGCTCTTCACTCCTCCTTGATTCATGGTGTCGGGGTCTTGGGGGGGTAAGCTCGACGGTGTGGCGTCGGCGATGGGGCAATGGCGGCCCGCCTGTCCGCACGTACACAGGGACTACCCACACTGCGCACAGGAGGACACTTTGGCGGCTACCCCTGAGGTTAGTACACGGCTGGACACTCAGGCCAGTATGCTACAGTGTGTTCGTCTAGCTGAGGGCCTGATATGTCCCGGAGGCATTGGACCTGAGTGGGATGTGGTAGCCTCGTCCCGTACGTGCCCTCCTGCGACCCAGGGACAACTCCAGCAACTATTGTCTGCTTTGGATGCTTCTGCCTTCCTGGACCTTGAGTGCAGTGCATATCCTAGGGCAGCACTGGGAAGCCTGTTTCTCCACGCTGCGGACTGTGTTGATGCTCAGAGACTTCCACCCCACCTGTGTGCGTCGCTTCTCGGACGTTTTTGGACAATCCTCTACCTTGGAACGTCGGATATGGTGCTGGGTCGAGGGGTAGGCATGGGCAGAATTCCAAAGAGTGGTCAGGGATAAGGCTGATCCTTCAGGGGTGGTCATCTAGTGGACGGGCGGGCTCAGGGGTTGCGTGCTCTCCTGGCATAGCTAACAGCATAATAGGTGCATAATGCTCCCCATCTTTCTTTGAGAAGATCGCTTTTGTGCTGTTTATTGTTCACTTTGGGGGAAACTTACCGTGCGGGAGGGAGAAGCCGGGGGTCTGTTTTGAAGGCCCTCCTCCAGTTTATTAATACTTTCTCTACCCCCCCGTCTGGTGGGGTTCTTTTCCTCCTTCTTTTTCCCTATTCTCCTATATTTCGGGTCTGGTTCCAGGGCGACAGGCACACTGCTGGGGGGGGGGGCCGTACTCATCTGCAGAGGTGCAGGGTGGGGGGTTGGGGGAGGGGTTTCTTTAGTCTTTTATCTCTTTTTCCATGGCCTCCTTTTTCTTCTCTGATTCTTTTTGTTTTTCTTTTTCTGGGATCAGCGTGATACACCTCCTTTGCTATGACTCGTTGCCGCTTCATGTGTACCACAATTTCCGGGGTGCTCTCCGGGAGTTCTGGCGGGGGACTGCAGGCGCAACTGCTTATGATATTCTTCCTCATCCTGATGTTCTTGTGTTTGCGCCATTGACCTAATAGATTGCTGTAAATCGTTTACGTCTATTACTCTGCATACCTGTAATTGCTGTTTGAAAATTGTCTGGCACCTGATCCTTCTGCCTCGTTTCATTATAAAACGAAAACCTTTTTCTCCTGGTGCCCTACCTACGCTGTTCACAGTATTAGCATCACGATTCTGCTCCCCGATGTGCTGCCTGTGTTTACACTTGCCTGTTTTTGCTCTGATTGCTTAGCGGCCGGCCCCGGGGGGTTGTAGGCCCATACTTGTTCTCTATTGAACTGTCAATAAAGGTTTTAAAAAAAAAAAAAAAAAAAAAAAAAAAAGAAAGCGGTTCAAATATTCAGTGGAGCAGAGAAAATTACAGATTCTGATGACTGGTCCTGGCTATGGTCATGGCTACCAAGAGGATGGTTAAAGCACTTAGTTCTAGAAATACTGAGTATCTTTATAACAATAGTGATATTTTTGTCTTGTCTTCAGTGTTGTTGCTTAATGGGACAGCAATTGTGTAATAAAAGCATCCATTCAATTTCTGCAGTTAAAATTCTACCTCCTACAGAGCAGGAGCTAGCCTGCAGATATCTTCAAATACAACAGGATGTAGAGAAAGTACTCAAAGAAAAATTTGAATTAATGGCTACAGACATATAACATAAATGTGTTGAGTACTAGTATATTATTTTGTCTATGTTGAATAACGAATACCTCTTAGATATGTCTACGCTCCAATATATGTATGTTATTTAAACACTGGGCAATGCAATTCAAAGATATGTACTTTATTGGTACTTTTTCTACTATATGTATATTCATATTTTACTTACAACAGTTTGTGATATTGCTATCAAAAAGGAGGGATAGAGTGGGGAAAAATATATATCTATATGTTTGCTCCAGCCAGATAAGGGAATCAAGTCCAATTCTCCCCGCACTATCTCAGACCTACTGAGCTAACTATGTCTGTCTCTGACCAAACTGCTTGCTCTGTGCTCCCAAAATACCCCCTCCTTTGCAAATCTATTCCAGCCTGACCCAAGGACCTTTATTGCCCTCTCTGACATGTCATGTCCTGGGTTAACAGCTGTCAAAAGCCTCTGATTCTTACAAGTTTAGCTTAAACTTGTTTTCTCTTCCCTTGTGCCCTTCTACGGCAATAGGTATATTTTTCTCCATGTCTTGTGCTTGCATGACAATTCTATTTGTATATATAACCGTATTTGGCGTTGTCCACATCTAAGGATTTTTACTGGTGACAGCACTTTCTTCCTTATATATGCTCCCCTGAAAATCTATGTGGGGCAGAAGAAGCTTGTTCCAAGACGTGACATTAGGATGTGCGTCTACCTTCTGCCTTGGCATGCCAATAAAAGAAGAATGGTGCAAATACATTTCCTCTGTTTTGTGGCTGCTAGTGTCTATGTTTGCTTTACGGAGCTCTGAAGAGGGTTGGAAGATTTATTACCCAATACTGGCACACTTAGTGCACTTTACTAAGGACTTACCAGTAAATCAAATATGCCAATCAGGTAGAACCAATTGTAACAGCAATTTACACAGGGAGCACTTGCACTTTGACACTGACCAGCAGTGGCAAAGGACCCAAATCATCAAAATCCAGCACAGCATCAAAAATACAGGAGGTAAGGGCAAAACGTCAGGGGAAACAACGTCAAAGGTGCCAAGTCCAACAAACCCTCTGGTAGACATCATCAGGTCCCAAGGATTAAACATAATGTCCTGCGCAGATGACACTCAATGGATTCTCTCACTCACGAGGACCCCTCCAATGCCAAAACCAACTTTTACAACACCATGACCAACATAGCCAAATGGATGAGAGACAACTGCCTCCAACTCACCTCCGACAAAACTGAAGTACTGATCTTCTGGAAGAACACCTCCGCATGGGACCACAGCTGGTGGCCAGTAGAACTCGGACCTACACCCACACCGACCGACTGTGCGGGCAACCTCGGCATCATCCTCGAAAGTCAATTGACTATGAAACAACAGCTCTATGCAGTCACCTTCTCCTGCTTCCACACATTTCTCATGCTCCACAGGATCTTCAGATGGATCCCAACCAACACCAGAAAGACCATCCCTCAGGTCCTTGTCACCAGGCAACACCCTCTATGCTAGCATCTCCACCCAGCTCCTCAGAAGACTCCAGATCATGCAGAATGCCACAGCTAGACTCATCGTGGACCTCCCCAAATGAACCCACGTCACCCCACCTAAGAGACCTCCACTGGCTCCACATCCAGAAGAGATGCCAGTTCAAGATTCTCACACACACTTACAAAGCCCTCCATTGCCTAGGACCTGCCAACATCAACCATCAACTGAACTTCCACCAACCCTCTAGACACCTGTGCTCCTCCTTACTCGCCCTGACACACACCCCTTGCATCCATTGCAGCCACAGCAGCTCCTTCTCTTATATCGCTGCCAAGACCTAGAAGGACCGTCCCCTCCAGCTCCGTACAGCCCACTTGCTGGCAGACTTCAGAAATAGATTCAGGAGCTGGCTCTTCGCGGAGACACAGCGCCCAGATACCCCTAGGGGTGACAGTGTTCCACTTTGCAAATGCTGCTGATTTATTGATTTATTGATTGATAGATTCACAAATATTGCTACTGTGCAGAAGTACAATTAAAATGTATTACAATGCTCAAGCTTAATCTGATAGATCACTCCTAAGTGACTCACAGATTCCATGTTTGCAATCACGTTTAAAGGAACACGACTCGGTCCTCCCTCTGCAATGCCTATGCAATGGTATTTTTTTCCTCACCATGTGGATTTAACCGTTTGTACTCAGGCTTTATCACTATTAAACAAGAAATGTTGTCAGGGTGTAGCATCAGATTAGCAGAAAGTAATGCTATGTTAGGCACTGAGAAGCCCTTTCCATGAGCATCCTAACGTTCCCTTTGCCAGCCTTCACCTCACGTTCCTGAGTCCAACTACTAACATTTTTTTTCTTGCCGTTTGTAGTTATCAGAGTGCCTTAAACCAAAAACAACATTCTTAAGACTGTCTTAAACCAGGGGAATCCTGCACCTTATTCTTTCCATATTTTAATCATCCCTCTCAAGCAGGGCCAAACTGGAATCCCAGAGCAACCCAGGCAATTTTGCCAGATCAGCCCCCCCCTACCGGAAAGGGGGTGGGGCTGCTGGTGTGATGCACTGCTGCTTTTGTTATTGGGGGCCGATATTGCAGCACTGCTGCAAAAATGGCCCCCAGTAACAAAACCGTCCGCTACCGCCACAAATCCTGCCCCCTCCCTTCCAGCCTCCCGGGGAAATGCCAGATCCCACTATGGCCAGCCCGGCCTTGCTGTCAAGCTTCCTCTGGCTCTCCAATACCTGCTTTATCCAGCCATTGTCTGTAGCTGAAACTTCATCCACGTTTTAAAGAAAATGCTCTATTACTTACTCGGTGTCCCATTATCCTCGTCCCATTCATTACAAAGTGGACATAACCATCTCCAGACAGAAAAAAAGAGCAGAGGAATGCTGGAGACCCTAACTCTGCCCCTCCCACTGGGAGTACATAAGCAATACTTACCCAGCATTCCACCTGAACTACCAAGACCCCAACAGGAAGGCCGGCCGGCCGGCCGTCCGGGAGGGAGGGCAGGCGTATGAATGGGATGAGGACAACAGCACCCGGAGTAATGAAGATTACCGGTAAGTCATAGAGCAATACCCCAAGGTCCCTCGCCCCATTCATAACAAATTGGAGAATACCAAAGCAGAAACCTGGCCTTCCAAAACCCACAAGCACTCCCAAAAACCACACCAAAGGCAGCAACCCAAGGGAAGCAAAAGTGAGGGCCGCAGGACACAACAAGTAGAGCACTCAGACAGTAAAGCACCCTACCAAAGCAGGGACACACACATCAACACAAGCGCGACACGACCAAGCAGAAGAAGAGAACAACACACAGAGGGAGACCAGAACACACCAGGAGACCCCCCCCCCACGAGCGAGGATGGGGGAGAACACACAAACAAACAAAAAAGAACTGAGGCCGCCCACAATCAAACGACAGCGAGGAGGCAATACCAATATGAAGACCCCCAGAGGCCCAACCGGCCAGCAAGCCAGAACAGGCCAGCAGGGACACAACCCAGGACCAAGGAAAGCAGAAGGCAACAGCGACAACAAGGAGGCAGGCCAGCAGGGAAACTGGAAACCGAGCACCCAGGCCAAACATAGGGAAACTCCAATCCAGCAGGCAGAGGAGAGCACGCCAAAAGGCGACAAGGCCAAAAGGAAGCAGAAAAGGAGGCACCCCAAAGAGACCCCAAAGGCACAGCCCCAGAAGGAAAACAGGTGGCAAAGCAACCAACACCCCGGATCGCAGTGGGCCAGAGAAGACGAAGCCCCCAACAGGACACGGCCAAGGGAGGCCACCGGACAAAAAGGCCGACAAGCCCAGCACCATCAGGAAGGCACACAGGACCTGGCAGCAGCATTAAGCAGCCCCAAAAAGACGACGGAAAGAAAGGAAGGCCCCACAGCCCCCGACACAACAAGGCACGAAGAGCAAAAAGAGCCAACCAGAGGACAAACGCCAACACCCCCAGACAGCCACACCCGAGAATGCAGAAAGGAAAGAGGTCAGGGCCAGCCAACAGTGCGCAGGCACAAACCCAAAGGACCACCCAAGGGCAGGACCACCCAGACCAAACCAGGAAGGAGGGAATCACTGGACAGGCACCAACCCCCCCAACCCGAATGATCCAGACCCCAGAGAGCCCAGAGGGCAAAGCCCCCGAAACCCGACAGAGGAGGACCAGGCCCCCGGAAAGAATGGCCAGCACCAACCACCAGAGCCGCCACACAACAACCACCAAGCACCCAGCCCGGGAGGAGGAGCCAAAGCGAGATCCCAGGAACAGGCCAAGAGCCAGCCAAGGCCAAGGCACACAGAAGAAAGCCCGGGAAACAGGAACACAACCCCCGGAAAGCCTCCCCACAAAGCCCATAGAGCCAGAAGGGAGCAGGCCCGAGAACCCAACAGAACCAGCCTCCGTGAAAGACAAACCAGGAGGACCAGACAGCCAGACCCCAACCAAACCAAAAAGGACAAGGGAAGAGCCAGAGACCTGAACCACAGGAAACCAAATGCCCTACAAGGCCACCAACGGAACCAGGGCCTGACACGAAAGCGCCAGAGCAGCAGGGGCAGGCAAGGCCAACACCCAAGGCCACAAAGACCAGGGCAAACAGAAACAGCAGAAGAACAAGCCAAAGACTCCCCCAAAGAGACTAGGCAGACAGCCAGACCAACAACAGACACGCCGTGGACCTGCCACCCAGAACCCGCACAGGAGCGGAAGGGGCAGGACAGGGCCAACGGCCACACCCCGAAACACCCAACCCCACTGGGAGGGAAAATGAACCCCCAAACCAGAGAGGCAACAGAAGCAAGGGAGGAAGCCAAACAGATCGCACAAGCACACAAACTCCATGGCCCATCACACACCAAGGGCGGGCAGGAGCAGGGGCGAAGAAAACTCCAGGGTAGAGGGCAAGAAACCAGCCACAACCTGAAAAAACAAACAGGATTTCAAGGCCAAAGCCAAGCAACCTGCCCGGGCAGGAGGACCCGGGGACCCAACCCTCACCCGGGAGAAGCCCACGCAGAGCACAGGTCAAAGCAAAAGGGCAGGAAGGCCGACAGAGACCCCCCCAGCATATAACCGCCGGACCTTGCAGCAGTCCGGACGACAACAAGACAGAGGCTACCAGCCAAAAGACAACAGCCTGGGAACAGAAGGGAGCAAAGAAGTCAGAGGCACAATACCCCGCCCAAACCCCAGTACCAGACTCCAGACATCCAGCAACAAGGCGTGCAGACCCCAAAGTTGCAAGACAAACACTACTATTACCAGCATGAAAGAAGCGTTGGGATTGGCCTGAGCAGACTGATTTTACACTCACAGAGGGACTGAGAGCCTACGTCTACACTCCACCCGGCTGTGTATCCAGCTCTGGCTACAGGCTGCTAATTGCGCATGTCGGTTTGGGCGGCCTCAGACAGCTGACCAAACTGATGTGCGCACTTAGCAGTGCCCATCACTCCGCCTCCCTGTTGTAGCTTCCTGGTTTTGTCAGAATGGATGGCCCTGCCCCTCCCCCAGCCTGCAAAAAAATTAGAATTTGTTTATTATCATTTTATATTTCATGTTTGAATTTACTGGCTCTCAGCCATTGGGGTGACTCTCTTCTGTCCTAAAAGGGAAGCCACTGCTGTAAACATCAAAAATAAATTTCAGAATACAACAATTTACATAATTATTACATGAATCAATATCCGTGTATAACTATATATATTAAGTGACCAAGGCATTGTGTTAAAATGGTGATTGAAAAAAAAAAAATATATATATATATATATATACACATATATAGTTATATATATATATATATATAAATATCCAAGACTATTCCCGCCTCTGCCATAGAAACGGGTCTGACACCTGCTCGGGACCTCTCCAGGTAGGCTTTATTCACCACTCAGGCTGGTACAAAGTCACAGAATAAAACACCTGGCAGACGCGTTTCGGCGAATGCCTTCCTCATTGCCAGCATTGTGCTTCACAAAGTTAATTTGAATGGGGCTTAAAAATACTGTATGTTGTCATCCTATTGGTCCTCATGCAACCAATCAGAGAGCTTGCTGGTAAAGTCTCTATTTTCAGTATGGTAATCAATTGCGCTGACGATCTTGAAGCCCCTGTTGTCAAGTGACATCTGAAAACTCCCATTGCAACGAGGCATGTAGGCAGTTCCGTTCAGCGAACGTAGGTTAAGTAACTGGTTCGCGCATTAAGTAATGCGCTGACGATGTCCGCTGTAAGGCCGCCCACTCTTCATTGCGGGGTCGTTAATGGCGATAATGTTTGCCTGGAGGTGTCCCGTTCAGCAACAATTTGCTGCTCTCTCCCCGATACCTCAATCCATGTCTCGGCCAGGGGGGCGCCACCTTGTGCATTCAGCACTATCACCAAAGAGTTTGTCGGCGTTGGCGGAGCTCCAGAACGAGAGGCGTGTCAGTAGTGCACCGATTCCTGCTTTATACAAGGAAACCAGCACTCACGGGGTCAGATTGCAGCAAGTATCCTTTATTCGGAACGCGCAACAAACATACGCGTTTCGGAGCTTGTTCTTCGTCAGTGTTTGCAATTCTCAATCGTCAGCCACATGTTTTAAAGCATCATGGTTATAGGCATAGACACAAAGGAGGGGTAATGCTCGTAAAATACAAGCGCCATTTTGTAGTGGTGTTCCAATGGTAACATTAATGCCCAAATTTCATGTTTATATAAACCTTTAACAATTCATAGTTTATACAACGAAGTCGCTTATCATATTGATATTCGTGAACATGATTGATGTACAATTGAAATCAATTCATCTCGCCGTGTATCTGCCTAAGGCAACCACTTTCCAGTGATTGCCTAATCCCCCTTTGAGCATTACGCCGTACATCGGCTTGTTGTTCAAATAAACATATTGTAGCACAGATAATAGAAGTGTCATTCAACTATATATTTAAAAATCATCACTGACGAAGGACAAGCTCAGTTTGTTGCGCATTCCAAATAAAGGATACTTGCCTCAATCTGACCCCATGAGTGCTGGTTTCCTTGTATAAAGCAGGAATCGGTAGCGAAAAATTGTATCGCGGAGCATCCCCGCGATGGAGCACCCGCCTGAGGAGTGACGCGCTGTTTAACAGTACACCGAAGCAGGATATATATATATATATATATATATATATATATATATATATATATATATACTCACAAATCTTCTGCTCTCACAAAGTTAGTGGCGCACACACGGGTTTGTTGAAATGAATAGTGATTTATTCTTCCACCGTGGTTGACAAACGTGTTTCGGCCGTTTATATATGTACCCTTTCGTGCCGGCCGCCATTTAAGGAAATTGGGAAAGACTTATGAAAATGAATACTGTGGCCATTTTAACTTGTTGGTTGCCGTACAAGGTGAATTCTGGCAGTTGTAGGCAGTTGTAGTTCATTGTAGCATGGTGCACAGCTGATCTCTTGAGTTGCCAAATTTCCATTCCTTTACTAAGAGACAAATTATTTGGTTGTTGCTAGTTAGACTTCTCCTACCTACTTGACCTGTACACATATGTCTGTGGAATATTTAGGGTGAGCATTGACGATAAATTGGAGGACTTAGTAAACAAGGCCCTGGATAAGGTAGTGGGGTCCCTGGACGAGGCCATTAATAAAAAATTGGAAACCTTCTCCAAGAACAGATGACCCGTTACAGGTGCTGGACAGCCTGAAGGTACGGAGGGGATAGCTAAAGCCCTAAGGAAGAGGGCTGCAGGGGGAAACCAGCTGAAGGAGGCAAAAAAGTCAAAAACCACCAAGGACATTTAACCACGCGTTACAGGCGGTGACAAGAACGGTGCCTTGGGCACTTCAGACGGACAAGAAACAGGCCCAGAAATTCTCAACCCCACTGACAGTGATGAGGCCCTTGATCGCAAAATTGACCTTTCCTGCTCCTCTGAATTCGATACCGATATCGAGGCGGTGGAAGTCAGGAGAATGGGAATTTCTGATGAGGCATGTAAGACCTCAGGCTCTAAAATTCGCATAGTTGACCCTTTTGGAAATGATATTTTGATCCATTGCTTATCAAACACCCCCTGTCCCCCAAGTGGGTGCTGTCCCAGCACTTTGCGAGTACCTCTCATTCTGGCTTAGGAAAGAGATCCTGAAGGAGGTTAGGTCTCGTTTAAGGTCAGAATATCCACACCCCTACCTTCTTGACAAGGTCACAATGACCCCGGATATGAATGCCAAGGTGGTGGCATTCATTGCTAAGGGTGGCAAGGACCCTCGAAAAGGGCTAGACAGGGACTTGAAGTCTTGCCAGATTGTCTGCTTGACATCACTGGACCCCTAACCAACATTTTTGAGCTGGCCGAGGAAGCCTATCTCAGAGAGAGATCGATTGACCCCAAAGAGTTGCACCAATGGGCCCAAAGGGTCATCTGTCTTATAGACAGCGCAATTACTGTGATATCAAATAAGAGGAGGAAGGGCATCTTATTAAAAAGCGCCCCTAAACTGGTTGGGTTGGCTAACAAGGAATGGGGCCCTGCCTCTCAGGGGCTCCTCTTTGGTGACAATTTCATTAGGGACATGGCCAAGTATGTGGGGGTGTTTAGCTCCATCAGAAGTCCCATAAGGACATAAAGAGGGTATTCTTATGTAAGGTTTTTGACATTGTCAGGAGACTGAGGGGTCGGTTCCTCAGCCATGGTCAAGCTTCAACAAGACCCTTCCTGGGCCGTGGTGCAAGGTTCTCACAGTCAAGTTTCAGCACCCACCAAACCATCTACCCCCAAAAGCAGAGATTCCCTGGGAGATCCTTCAGAGGTGATTGGAGGCAGAGAGGATTCTCCATAGGTAAGGGTTTGGCAAAGACCTTTCAGGTACCCCTCTAAAGGTGGGAGGCAGACTAGCCCAATTTTGTGGGAATTGGAATATAGTGACTGAGGACCCTTGGGTTCCGGACACGGTCAAAGGGTACAAGATCAAATTTGTAGGCACCGCTGTCCAAGTGAAGATACTCCAGGAAATGGTGTTCTCGCAAGAGTACATGAGCCTAGTGTCACAAGAGGTAGAGGAGTTGAGCCTAGTGTCACAAGAGGTAGAGGAGTTGCTGAATGAAGGAGCAATTTGAGAGGGAACAGGGTCAGGTTTTGTCAGCAACATCTTCCCAGTAGAAAAGAAAGACAAAGGTTTGAGGCCGATGAAAGATTTTGAAAGATATAAACGAGAGGGTGGTCTACTATCATTTAAAAATGGAAGGGGTTCACCTTATATGGGATCTATTGGGGAAAGGGGACTGGTTGACAAGGCTAGATCTCAAGGATACCTATTTGACTGTTCCAATTTGGCCCCAGCATTAGAAATTCTCTAATTTATTTAGAAGGGCAAGCTTTGGCAGTTTTGCAGTCTCCACTTCGGCCTCTCTTTGGCTCCTTGGTGCTTAACCAACGTCCTTCGTCCGGTAGCGGCTTGGCTTCGGGCAAGGGGTGTAAGGATGATAATATACATGGACAATATTCTGTTAATGGCTCAATCCAGAGCTGTGATCTCCCATCATACACCTGGTGTTCGGCATAAACAGGAAAAAATCATCTTTGGAGCCGAGCCAGGAAATGCAGTTTCTAGGCTTTGTCGTAGACAAGGTAAAGTCAGAATTAAAGTTACCAGGGGATATGTTAAGAAAGCGTCACAGGAGTTGAAGAAAATATTAGGGAAAAACGAGTTCCCCTTAAGGTTTTTAGCAAAGATCCTGGGTCTCCTGTCCTTAATGACCCAGGCAATATTCCCAGGTCCCTTGTATTACCAGGTCCTCCAAAGGTTTAAAGCAAGCACATTGAGAACAACAGGGTATTACTCTCAAATGTTGTCCTAAGGCCAGAAGTAAAGGAAAGAACTACTGTGGTGGCTCAAGAATGCAGAAGCATGGAACCAGTGCCTTTTGGGGGAGGAACAGGAGATGATAATAGAATCGGATGAGAGTTTAGAAGGATGAAGTGCGAGATGTGGCAACTCATCAACAGGGGGACGCTGGACAGATCAAAAGAAGGAGTTGCACATCAACATCTTAGAATTGCTGGCAGCTTCGTTTGCAATTTGCTGCTTTACCCAGGACTTGATGAAGTGCTGTGTGATGCTACACATGGACAACGTATCGGAAGTGAGGTACGTCAACAAGTGGGGGGCCCTCACTTCACTATGTTTGCAGAATTAGCAATGGTCTTTTGGGGGGGGTGTTGCTTGAGCAAAGGAGTTTCAGTTGTGGTGGAACATAATACTGGGTTAAGCAATGATGTGGCATATTGGTTTTCCAGGAATTTCAAATATTCCAGCAATAGGAAGTTAGAAAGGGACATATTCATAATTATTCAATCGATATGGGGCCCTTTGGGATAGGCCTCTTTGCGGACAGACTGAATAAACAGCTGATGAGATTTTTCAGCTGGGAGACGGACCATCAGGCTTGGGGGGTAGATGCCTTCCTCCAGGATTGGAGGTGTCTAGCACCCTATGCTTTCCCTCCATTTGCCATGCTGCCAAGACTGCTCTTGCGTGCACGCTAGTGCAGAGAGACGACGGTGGTGATAACACCCCTTTGGAGGTCACAGGCCTGGTTCCCAATCATACTCCAAATGACTATAGATTTCCCAATGTAAATAGCAACATCCAGGAAAGTAATCCTAGGCACAGAAGGAGAGTCACATCCTCTCGTACAGCAGGGCCTATTTTTTACAGTCGGCAATCAAGCCTCAAGCAAGAGACTATCTTCCTTTGATGAGAAGTAATCAGCCAGTTCCTGTAAGGGTCTTAACATGGAAGACTAAGTTACCCCTACGATAACTTAGTCATAAGGATTTCAAACAAGTTGTGTTTGTTGCTTTTCAAAATAGACAACTGACCAAAGTTACTTTACACCTCCCATTGTTAAGGGAAGCAAAAATATCTGCGGAATTGTTGCTGGCCCAGGAAGTGTTGGAATCTGTGTATCTGTCCCTGTAAGGGATTACACAGAACAGGCAGGCTCTCTGGCTGTAGTCTTCCATTAAGGATTAGTAGCTAATCAGGCTACATTCAGGACTAGTAGATAATTGGTCATTTTTACATTCAGCTCCTCCTCCTTATCTGCAGGACATTGATCAGTATTATAATATGATACCCAGTTTACCTTAATTTACAAGTAAGATGAGACCAGATAGGTTCAGTGATTTTTCAGAGAGCATTGGGACTCCTGACCGTTTAGGACTTCTGCCATAGAATATGCATTGATTTAGTGCCCTGAAGGAAAAGGAAAATATGTATAAATTAGATTAGCTCTGTCCAGTTATGCCTCTTCTAGGTGTCCAGGCTTGGGGATCGGCCAGACATTGATAGATCTGTTGTGATTTCAAAAAATACACCTGAAGAAAATGATAGAAAGCCTTCTAGAGGTCTACTGACCCTAATATCAACAAAATATTTAAAATGTTTTGTTCTGTTAAAAAGAATTGCATTTAGTCTTTGGGGTGTGAGACTGAGTTGTATTGTGTAGAAGAGGTTATGAGAGTACTTATTTTGAGAAATGTGTACGTTTAGCCAATCATTCAGTAACTGCTCCCAAAATTGATTTTATTCTTTTCACATGTAGATTGGTGTTTTCTATTCTTTCACTGACTGCAAAGTTAAAGGATTGTGTAAGTGAACTATCTGACAAAATTGCCGGGGCACGTACATAGTGTAATTTTTTGTTTTCTAACACGAACTGTATGAATATTTGAAAACATATCAGTAGTGAGATAAGCTCAAGTGCAGCCCATTTTTCTTCTGTAATTCATTCTAAAGTGTGATTGAAACTAAGATTTTAATAGGCTCAAAACAATTCAAGACACTTTACTTGGTGATTTGCAGATTATAAATATTTGCTCGAACCTTGATTTCCACATATCATTATTTGTATGATGTAGAGTTTTAGCAGTAAAACTGCATGTCAGTGTATATTATGTTGCCATTGCAGTGGAAAATGTGCTGTCTGTAAATGTCAGTCTACTGTCCCACCATGCTTTAGTAATATATTTCCAACAGTGTGCTCCAAAATGAAGCCTTGGCTACAAATCACTATCCTGCTGAATGGGCCTGGCTCATTTGCTATGCTTGATCTTTGTGTGATGCTTGAATTTTTCACAACCCCAACGACTTCAGTGATGTAAACTTGGTGGCAGCACCCCAACTCCGAAAATTGATTCCACACCAGTGGAGTCTTTATTAGTCAAGCTCAACCACATTCTGCCTTCAGGAAATATGGATGTACTTGGAGCCCTCCTAGCCCACTAGAGGGTGCTCTCCCTATATGACAGGTTTCCCAATGAAATTCTGGCTGAACATATTTTTTGGTTTATTAAAAAATGTCTCCTAGTGACTATATTTTTGAGTCAGTGAGCATTTTACATTTTGAACTGAAAGACACTGCAAAAGGCAATCACATGCAATTCACCTTACACTTAACTTTGGTGCCCTGGGTTTGCAAGAGGGACCTCCTTTATTTTTTAAATCATCCACACATGATTTGTGATCATTAATGCCCAGTCTCTCATGGATCTCTGGGACATGTCCAGTCTGATTGATGCACCCACTGTGAAACACTTTGATTCCTGCTCTCCCATTGCCTGGAACTCACACTTAATGCATCAGGTTGTTACGAGTATAGCAAGGTAATTAGATTGGATCAATACCTATCTTCCTTCAAGGCACAAAGGTCTCTGAGAAGGAATAGTTTGACCTGGGCTGTAAGATGCTGAAACCAACATCTTGTTCAATGCGCCTGCAAGAAATTCCCTAGTTTAGGTATTCGTTGTGAACTCAAATAGCTAAAGTCAACATTCAGAAGTTATGGAAAGACTTCAAGATACTTTAAGTGAAGTAGAAATGCATTGATGGAGGTGACGGAGCATGGGGATACCCAATATTTGTGGGCATTTTTGAACCACTTAATGGGCTCATATTCTCTATCCTTAGCCAGTTTGGTTTTGGATGGCTCATGGGATTGGTCAACTCTTTACAAACAAGCTGTTGACCAAGATTATGAGGAGTTGGACCCACTTGATTTTGGCTAGATTCTAATTTGCTGTCATAAATTAATTTGGAAGGAAACCTTGAAACAAAGTTGTCTATGAAATTAATTAGGGTTAGAGGGGCCCTGATCATCCTGTGAAAATCTTAATGCCGAATCCAATATAGTGGACTTCTATCTTGTACCTTCTTTTCAAGGATTCACCTCATCAAGACAAATACCTGCCGTAGTGAAAAGAGCAACAAATAAACCAATTCTAAAGATGGGAGATCATGCTGCCCCAGAAAAAGTATAAACTCATCTCCCTTTTTGACAACATACATAGGGCCAGATTTATGAAGCCCTTGCATTGCCCTCACGTCATGCAAGAAGACTCAAGACAATGCAAGGGCTTAATTGAGATTGACTAAGCCACTCAAAGCCACTTTGAGTGGCTTTGCGTGGCTTAGATAATCAAGAGTAATGCAAGGTAGCCCAAGTTGCAGCCTTGTGTTACTCTGCATTGAAAAGGCTTTCCATAAGAGGTATAACGAAGAGAAATATCTTCATTTCTTCTCGTTATTTCCTTTCTCTATGTGTACTGCATTCTGCAGCACGTGTAGAAAGAGGAAAATGCCTCTAAGGACTATTTATGTGCAGGAAGGGGACCCTTCCTGCACAAAATGAATCATGTCTGTAGCCCAGGCACCTTCCACCATGGATGCCTGCGTTGGTGCTAGGCAGCACTCAGTCCACAAGAAGAGAGCAGGAATGTGTCATATCTTAGTAGAAATGGTGCATTCCTGCTCCCTCCCTGTCACGCAGCACAGCAAGTTGCCTTGCACCGTTGCATGACATTTTGTTAAATCTGGCCCCAGTGTTTCTGCCAAAGTGGTCTTGAAAAGGCTTATATCTCTGTCATCCAAAAACGGATTATCCTGTCGGAACGTGTTGCATTTTTGGCAATTGATTGGAGGTTCATATAAGTTGCTAACAGTTTATGTTGCTGTGTCATGGATGTCTGGGTGGCTTTTGACAGAGTAGACCAAGCTACTCTGTTGGCAAAAACTACCTTTTTGGGCCATTCCTACATGGTTACTGTCTTACAAGTTCTTCACAATTATGACAGTGAGCAAGTAGAAACTGATCTTGAAGGTCATTTACTAAAACGTAATCTGATCCACAATTGCTTACAGGTGGGCTGTGTCCTGCGTTCTTCTCTTTTCATCCATTATCTTGAGGTTTCTCCCAAGTATGGCACAAGACTTTGGGCCCGATTATGAGTTTGGCAGTCCATGGGACTGCTGAACCCGTGATGGTGGTCCGTACCCACTGGATTACAAGTACGGCGGTTGGACCGTCACTGGACCACTGCTACTCTGGGGATCCTTGACCCCATGGTGGTGGCGCAGTGATCTGAGGAAGTAATATGCTGCTGGTGTCTCTGCGGCACCACCGAGCATATTACGAGTTTCCTCACTGCCCTCATTTTCATGGTGGTGAGCCTGCCATTAAAAGAGTGGAGGTGAGGAAACTAATGGGGCTAAGGGGGCACTTACAGGGCTGACTGTCTCCTCTGTGCATTTGGGTGCATGCAGGGGGTCACATGGTGTGCGCCCCTGTCTGTATGTACCCCCTGGAGGAACGTGCTTGGGCACTCCTACGGCACTGCTTTTCTAAGGCTCTCCTATGAGCATTAGAAAGGCACCCCAATGGGACCACTGCCACAGGACCGCCCACCACGATTACAACTCGTAATCCGGCGGGCGGACTGACTATGGGGTTGGCAGTCTTGAGTGGGGTCACTGGCATGGCAGCGCCTTCCAATACTGCCAAACTCGTAATCAGGCACTTAGTCCTTCTCTCTCAGATGGGGACCAAGCAATATCTATTGCTTATAGAACACAAGTGACCATCGTTAATATGAATTGTTCTCCTAACATCCTTCAGCACAAAGTACTCACTCTTGACTAGTGAAAAAGAAACCCAAATTAGTAATTAACACTGACAAACCAAAGACACTGCCACCCGGTATTCTAATTTTCATGGCAGATACGCAAGGTAAAATTTGTGGCAGGTGATTCAACACAAATATCAAGAGTCTGTGCTTTCCTGTAACCGGAAATGGAGTCCACACCTGGCTAGATTAAAGATAGCCTCACAACCAACAGCTAATGATACTCTTCATTTTGTCATTAAATTCAGGGGTTTGTTGGCGATCTGTTATGTTGAGATATTTAAATAAAATTAAATAAAGGCAAATCTACACAGGTACACAGGGCCTATGTTCTTTCCCTAAAACTGCATTGACGACAAAACCCAGTTGGAATTCTCTGGCTACAGGTCAGCCCCTGGTAAATGGTACCACAGGTACCCAGGGCGCTGTGACCAGGGAAGGCCTATAAGGGCTGCAGCACTTATTGTGCCACCCTTAGAGGCCCTGTACATTTCCACTCACACACTGCCTTTGCAGGCTGTCTGTTTTGGTACAGAACTAAGTGAAGAGGCGACATGGCACACATCCCTGTGTGCCATACCTACAACCCACTGCCCTGGCATAGATCAGCCACCCCTCTAGCTGGGTGTACTATTCCAGTGGTGAGGGTACAGGTGCATGAGCTCTGTGTCCGTATTGTGTCTAAGCCAATTCTTAGACATTGCAAGTGCAGTAATGCCATTAAGAGTATATGGTGCTGGTAGTTTGTCATTACGATCTCGACAGTACCATAATGGCTTTGCTGAAAACTGAGACGTTTGGTATCAAACTTCTCAGCACATTAAACCCACACTGATTCCAGTGTGGGATTTAACAGAGGGCATCTTAGAGATGTCCCCTGAAAAATGACCTAACACTATTGTCCAGGCTGAGTGGCTGCTCCCCAACTTCCACCACCAGACATGGACCCCTGGGCTGAGAGCCTGCTGCTCTCGGGGGTCTGAAACAATGCACATCCTGGGACGAGGGGCCAGGCCTCCTCCCCCAGGATGGGCAGTGTCCACGAAGGGGAAGCTTCAAAGGCTTGCCGCCTTTGTGAGCTTCCCCAGGCCTTTTGCTGCTTCCAGCAACTGGTCCCCACTGGTTCTGACCCCCACTTTGGGCGGGAGGACTGGCGGGAAAACGAGTGATTAAGGGAGGTGTGCCCAACTTTGCCAACCCCACCCCTCAGGTGGGGGAGGCGAGGTGAAGCACAACTCTCAGTCCCCATCATCTTGCAGATGGGGGGGCCCAGCCAACCACTGGAGGGTGGCATAGTAGTGTAATGTAGTTCCTATTTCCCTTATAGGTTCTGCGCATTGGAATAATATACACTATAGTTGTGGCATAGGACTGAGGTCAGTATGCCTCTATCAAGTACATTAAACTTAATTACTTTGTGTGCCAGCTAACTCAGAGGTCACTAGAAACTTGTCAAATAAACAAGAAGGGAGTAGTTTCTGACAACAGCATAAACATGACAACTTTGTTTCCCTTAGAATCGGAACGTGTGTCAGAATCGTGGAAACAATAGATAACAGTTTCACTCAGTCAATCGTGCATGCTTAGTTTCTCCAGAGTTATACAGAAATAGATAGACGGGCGTTTCAATAAAAGGATTCATTGAACAGTCTTGTTTCTCGTGTAAGAGATATGAGCTGGTACAATCATTTGACAGTAAGCAAGATATAATACGCACAGCGTAAGCAGTAAGAAGAAATAATACTGCAATAGCATTGTCTTTTAGCTATGACATATATTCATATATACATACATAAAGAACACAGGCTAAAAAGTGAATACTCGTCTGATGCTTCTAAATAGTCCTACCTCAGTGTACCTAACCTAAGTGTAGTACAAGGTAAGAAGTAGGTGATGTTTTCTATAGTATGGTATATACTAAGTTTAAATTTCCACTTCAATACTCGTATATAATTGATGCGAACAACGTTCCGTTTGCTCGAATCCCTGGCGTGGGGAATAGGGTCCAAACATGGAACGTAGATTAGGACCAATCCTAGCAGCACATGAAGGGATAGCCTCTGCCCATGCAGGTGTTTCCGCCACAGTATCATTATTAAAACAGAGATATTGGTGGCCCGGTATTAGGAAACAGACCAAAAACTATGTTTTGGGATGTGAAATATGTCAACAGATGGAAGTCTCTACAGTGAAACGTCCTGCGCAGACACCCCTGTTAATTACAGATAAACCATTAGCTTGTGTTTACCTGGATCACTGTGGTCCCTTGCAAAGGGATGGTAACTATAAATATATCATGGTCACAGTGGATTCGTGCTCAAGGTTCCTATGGATGTGGCCTTAGCGCTCGGGTGACGCTCGAACTGTAATAAAACATTTGCAAGTCTTTATCGGCACATACGCAATAGGCACACTACATTCTGACCAGGACCCTGCGTTTAGCTCTCGGGCTTACAAAGAAGCCATGGCCAGTTTGGGTGTTGCATTGCGGTACTCCTCACCATTCCATCCTGAGGGAAATTCGGTGGTGGAAAGGAAAAACCGGGACATAGAGTGGTCTATAACAGCTAGAGTATTAGGTTCGGGTGATGGGTGGGTCAAACATCTTTATGGGGTCCAACGCTCATTAAACAATTTGCCAAGAAGTTCTCTAGGGGGGATCACTCCATACAAGGTCCTATTTGGGACAAGAATGTGGGTTCCTGATCTCAAATGTAAAGGCACAGTGGTGGAAAATAAACCATTTGATATCAAAGATCATTTGGCTGTTTTACAGGACTTAAATGAACTAAGATCAGAAACACATTGCTTTGTTTCGAAGTCAACCACCACTGGGGAAAATCCAGCCGTCCCAGCAAGGCCTGTCTGGATCCCAAAGCTTGGGGATCTAGTCAGAGAGAAGATTGCGGACAAGAAGGAATTTGGGCCTTCTTACAGACAACCAGTACCTGTCCTAGCCATTCATGGAATGAGAACAGTACTTCTGCCGCCCCTTGCTGGTAAAAAGGAGAAAAGATTTGTGTTCATCCACCTCATCAAACCACACAATGTGGCTAATACTAAACAGTAGGCCATGTGGACTCCGACCAAGTAGCAGACGCACTCCTCTAGCTACTATCCAAGCGGTTCTGACTGAAGGACTTATCACCATCGAGAATTCAGCAGTAAGAAATGAAGGACTAAGCAACAATGCTATGGAACTCATTTCTCTTGAAACCCAAATAACAGTTCGTCCTGATACACCTGTCTACACCAACGTAGCAAGTGATCCACTGGTTCCAGCGATTTCAACGAATCCTGATGCAATTTCAACCATTGACAGGACTGCCTCTGGCTATTTCATTAAGTTTGATACATTTTCTGAAGATCCAAGCGAACTAGAAATGACGCCAGCCAAAAGAACTTTCAAAGAGCAAGCACAAGACTTTTTTCATCACGTGAAAAAGACTTATCTGGTTTCACCATGGATTGAACTATGGATTATTTCTGGAATACTTTTCTTTCTGCTTTGGCTAGCTTTAGTGATGACTCTGAGCATGCTGATAAATGGAAGATACATTCATTTGGACACAGAAAGTAAAATTGTGAACTTACTTTTGAAACTACACAAATCATCCCATCGTGAAGCAAGAGACTTGTCAGCAGCGAACATCACAGCCGTTCCCATACAAGATGGTATAGTTTGGGCCAAAATAGATTATGATATATTCGGCCCGTCTGAACTTTTGCAGATTCAACACTTATTTAAGATTTCATTAAGTGACTTTATTACCTCTAGTACCTATTCTGATGATTGGGACTGTGAGACTGTTAATAACATGATGTCTGATCTAGAAAGGTTTGCTGCATTGCATTCTCTAACCATGAATACTTAGAGGGTTCAACAGACTATGAACAGCTTTTTTGTTACAACCACTATGGTCATCATTTCTTGCATAAATCTGCAACACCTAGAAATGTATTTATGTATAACCAATGGGAACATTGTCCTACACCACCAAGGGGTAGCTCAAAAACATTTGCAATGAAGTTTCCATATTTTTCAGGGTACAATACATCCAATCCAGAAACGTTTTACTTTAAAAATGTGAACAAAACAGGAACGATAAATATGTTAACCAATATGAAACAGAGTTATTCTGCAGCCTTTATTGCCCAACTGTCGAGACAGGGTTTTGACTTTTGAAAAGACGCAATTGACACAAAATCTGTCTGGGGCACAAAAGATTGGCAGGGGATAGAAGCTTTGTTTAGAGCATGCATCATCCCACAGCAAATAATGTGTTTGAATGAAACTGGGGTAATCACTAGAAGGCACTGTTCCAGGGTCGGTATGGTTGAGAGTCAACCGAGACCAAACCACAACAAGGAGAAAGAAAAAAGAAACAAGGTAGATCTATGGGTCTATGGTCAAGGGTGAGGTACTTCGGATGGGGGGAGACAGCAAGGGTGTCTCTTGTTGCCCTCACACACCCCGAGGGATGTCATGCTTCATCATCGGGCTGTGCTCCTCGTCGGGCCGGCGGTGCAATGCCCTACGGGTCCCCCGAAGGGTCTCTTTAGCGGAGATCTTTTAGAGAGCTGCCGATGGGTGCATGCGGGTATGTGGAGGGAGAGTACCAAGTTCTGTGGTGAGGGAAGTGTGTGCAAGGATAAAAATACCTAAGGGTTACCTAGGAGGGTATTTTAATAAAGAGGTACCCTTGGTACAATAAAAACGTGAAGAGATTGTTACTTTCCAAGACGTAATGTGTCTGCGGTAACTAGAGAAAAAGGTCAAATGGTCGACATGTTTCGCGCCTTTAAGTGGTCAAAATGATCCCTGGCGTTTCATCAGGACCAGTAGAGGTGAAAAGCGTGGGAGAGGTGCCCAGACTATGTGTAGTGGGAGGGGTAATAATCACCCTCTCACTAGGCAACAGGGGGGGGAGGTAAAGTGTCTCCTAAACAGGTAGTGTGTGACAAGGAGTTTGTTGTGCCCCCTTTGCACTAGACCTAAAAAGAGTTGGGATTACTCCTTGAGTTAAAAGTGGCGTAGGAGGCCCACACCATCTAGGGGGGTTGCTCAGGTGACGGCACTGGAAACCTGCCCTGTCCAGACGCCAGCTCGAAGGAAACTGTCCAACAAACGTCTTGCCTTGGGTTTGCCAAGATCAAAGACATGAACACACCTTCTGTACCAACTCCAGCTAGTGATAGCACTGAACAGGGAGCGGTGACAGTAGACACACTTTTACAAAACAATAGATCAAATTCCGAATGGAAAAAATGGTTGCTCTGGCCCACAGACACAAACATCTGTCAAGAAAGATTCCTGAACAAAATACAGGATTTTACTATCGATAGGCCAGACCCACGCTATGTTCAAAGACAGCATCCAGGGGTAGTAACAACATACATTGTAGGAAAATGATGCCTTGAGTGGCTAAAGACATCTACACTAGAGGATGTGAAACAACACTTATCTTTACTTAAAGAAGATGCAAACCTTTGGGATTTCTTGCTCGGTCCAAGAAAACCGCTACAAAAACGTTTCCTATATGCCGGCATCTATGCTGCTTATAATGAAATCTGGAAGGTTACAGAAGCAGACGCTGCAAAAAGAATACGAGAAATTGATCGTATTAATTTAGAGAAATCTCTCGCTGTGGTTGACAATGGGTTAACGACTCTGTCATCCAGGATATATTCATTGGGCAACATTGTATCCTCTGCTATAGACATTGTGGAACAAGATTTGGTCCCGTTGCGACAAAGCCAGTCTCAATTACGTTCTATTCTATTATTAGGCTGGATGATACAAAACTTGCGTGCAGGCTATGTGCCTTGGTGTTTCATTAACACGTCGTCTCTGTTTTCAGAATACAATCTCACTGATAAACATATCGAACTGGCAAAAAGGGGAGCAGAGTATACAGTGCTGAGCATTGAAAAACTGGAAAAATTGCCATTTACAGTAGCAGTAAAAACCGGCTACAGAATGGATCATTCATGGCAAAATAACTCTGCCAGTTACAACTTTCCATTTTCAGTATTGCCTCAAACACATGCCAGCAGGCAAATATGAAAGGTTGGGTAAAGAATACATCAGGACATCCTGGGATTTACCTTACACACACAGATGTTGGAGTGGGGTGCGTGAAGTGTTTCTTAGAGGTACACACTGTAAAAATGCACTGAGCGGTTCACTCATATGTCGGGATATTAGTTTACATGGGGCCTGTAGCGGTTCCACTGCAAATTTATCCTGCCACCTGCAAGGTTCACCAGCCGCTGTGATTAATCCAACGTTTGGACAACTTTCAAATGGGAGTTCCCTCATTTTGAATGATCAGAGCTGTTGTGGCATGTTACCAGGTATCCTATATCTAGTAACGGTTAGTTCCAGGGTCACTTGCTGTATGCAAGTCGTGTTCCCCCAAATAGACACAGTCAGGGAGTTGCCTTTATGGCCTTCACTGAACATCTCATCTATACGAATTGATACTTTAAGCAGAATAAAAGCCATTCTTTTACAACAAACTGTGCCTTTGACCTCGGCCAAAGAAACCTATGATCTACAAATTGCAATGACTTCGGCTGAGATGCAGGCTCTGGTACGTACAAACTGCCCTACGCATATCACAGAAATGTTGGGACGTATCTTAAACATGCACAATACGAGTGGTATTGTGCATATATTTAAGACCGTATGTTCAGGACTGTTAACACCTTTTGAAGCAGTCCTTGGAATCATTCCAAACTTCCTGCACTCAGTGTTTGGTGGTTTGCCGCTAATTCTAGCACTCGTTGCAGGAATCCTGTTTTTATTCCTACTGCTACGCTATGGCAAGCCTACCCACCAGCGTCACTCCCTGTGACTTGGAGAAAGCTCTCCTGGAGAGGAAGTGTCGTGAGCACATAGTACAGCTATTGGGTTTACCTCGTCTACGAGAACTAAATACCACATGGTTTCTGTCTTTCAGACCAATCTGGCAAGATTGCATCTTACCTGTTCTACACTGCCTGCTTTGCGGTGAAGAATGTGTGCTAGAAATCTATCTGACACTCCCATCAGTCATGCCAACGGATATCAATACTCTGCTGGACCCGATTACGGCCCATGCTCTGTGTTGTCCCCAGAGGCTACCAATCCTGATGACGGCATTCATTTAGATCTCACAGACGCAACATGCTACTGCTGAAGTACGAGATGGATCAACAGGCACACAGGTAACATCGGTAACAAGCACTGCTACTGACAATGCGTCACATCTATGTGCAGTTAGTCTTCTAAACGAGGTAATCAACCTATCACCGACTTTGGTAGACAAATTTTTGTCTACAGGAATAGAAGATTTCATGTTTTCACCAGCATGTTACACTGACTTTTGATTTGACTCACAGTGTACCGGTTAATCTATGAATTTGGCCTTCATTTTTCAAAAACAAAAGACTACATTTGGGACCTTTTCAGACAATTGACTTTTTTCCTTTATGGCTTACAAACTCTGCTTACAGTAGAACTAATCATAGAGAACAGACTTCTTTGAATACTTCTAGGGACACATTGTTACCTTTTCTTCGCATTTATGTAATCATGACATGAAATGGCTCTGAACTATTTTTTTTCCTTTCTGCAAAACTGGACCATTTCATTACATATGTGTGCCCAGGGGAAAACTCTGGAGCGTCTTGGCAGAGATGGGCGTCCCCCCGGACATCCTAGTAATCTTACAGAGGCTTCACCATAATAATTATGCCCGAGTGAGGTGTGGGAGGTCGGGGGAATTGACCGATAGATTCCCCGTTGACCGAGGGGTAAGGCAGGGTTGTGTGTTGGCACCGACCCTGTTTTGCCTCTTCATCAACGGGGTAATCGCCCACCTAAATGCCACCGATTATACTGACGCCCCCAAACTTAATGGCAGCAGGGTGCCCGCAATCATGTTTGCGGACGACACCCTGCTGCTATCTAAAACCCCCATGGGGATACAGGGGATCCTTGATTCATTTGTAGCCTTCTGTACGGACAGAGGGCTAGAAATCAATGCGGCCAAAACTAAATTCATGGTTTTAAATCCGAGCCAAAAATTGCGGCCGAATCCGCAATTGGGAGTAGCACGGCTCGAGAGGGTTGTCACCTTTGAATATCTAGGTGTGACTCTCAATGAAACCATGACTTGGGGATCCCACCAGATTAGGGCGAACCTCAAACTTACACAAATTACTGGGGGTATCGCCCGGATGATGACCGGCTCCTCATACCGCCCGCTGGGGGCCCTAATTCAGATATACAAGGCCCAGGCCAGGGGAGCGATCATGTATGGGGCGGAACTGTGGGGACACACACCATGCCATAGCCTGTCATTAACAGAAAACAAGTTTATAAGACAGATAACCGCGCTTCCCCCCAGTACCCCGCTCCTCCCCTTGAGGCTTGACCTCGGTCTACGACCATTATCTGATGAAATAAGCCTGAGACCAATAGCCTTCTGGCGTAGGTTGTGGAGCAGTAATGATCTTGCAGCATACAGGGCGGAACTGGCAGAATTATTGAACCACCCAAAAGCGCTCCGTATCCCCTGGGTCAAAAACATCCAATCCACCTGCATGGAACTAGTGCTCCCCGACTTATGGACTGACCCTGCGAATGCCGCACTGAATATCTCTAAAAGGTCCCTGACTAACGTATACCACGAACGCAAATTAGCTAGGGCCCGAGTTACCCAGGCAGAAGGGTCTCTATCCTCTGTGTTTTTCCAAAGCAAGGACCTTTATAGGTTTGAGAGGGTATTGGATCCTATCTTTCCGGTACTTGCTAGGAAGCTGTTTCTCCAATGGAGATACGGCTCACTGCCCTTTCGGTCCTTTACAAGTACTTGGTCATCGCCCCCCACTACGACGCAGTGCCCGGCTTGTGATGCCTTGGAGGAAACCGATTTACACGTGGCCTTCTTCTGCCCAGCCTACAGGGCAGCGCGGAAATACTGGCTTCTTCCCTTGATTAGGAATATGGGCGGCAGGGAATATGCTCCAATGTATAGGATTTTAAAATCTGATCTCTCTGGTCCAACTGTCCTCGCATTATCAAAATTTCTTACTAATGTTTGGCATACGCGCAACCGCATTTTAAAGGTGTTGGGTCCCCCTTAAAAAAAAAAAAAATTTTAGATGCACAGTTTTTATTGTATTTTTAACATATGTACTTCCAATGTTTTAATGTTTGGATTTATTAAGATTGTATATGTGTATTGTTTTTCTTTTATGGCCAAATGGCCGAAATAAAGATTGGAATAATAATAATAATATGTGTATATATTTCTGTTCATTCACTTAGCATTCACTGTAAATACATGCTTAGAATGGAACATTGCTTTAATATGTACAGCACCTTTGCATTTCATGTCTAGCAGAGGTTTTTAACAAAGACTTCTTTTAGTATGCTTTTACAAATGTTTTTAGTGAACATGTGATACTCAATTTTATGTGTTTAGCATGTTTAGCATTTAGTAATATCGATCATTCGTCAATGGAGTGGGTGTTGTGTTTCAATTTAGATGCCCGTACATAGGTTTCCCTAAATCATGTCCTTATATAGGAACAATTCGCATTGCCCTTATTTAGGCATAGAAACCCAGTCCTTATTTAGGCATTAGCCATGCTATCCAAATACAGGCATGGTCACCTACATCCTTCCATCACACGTCACAACGAGTTCTTAGAAACCAGACCCTTAAGCCATCGGGACTTTCCCTAGCTAGGATTATTGATTTTTCCAAGAACTCATCTATTATGCATGAACTACTATTCCTTAGGGGTTCATTCATAACGTCTTCCTCTGCCCGACTTTAAGTCAATGCCAGCATTCCTGAGCACCTTCCAGGTATAAAAATACCTTCCATTACCATGTCAAGCACGGCACGGCTCAGCTCGGTACGGCTCGCCACGGCAAGTTTGGAAGGAATTCGAGTTCCCGCCTGACACACTGACCAGACGCTGTCATCCCTGCTCGCAGAGAATCCAGCTTCCAGTGTTCTGACTCCCTTCGCAGGGTGTTGGAGTTTGAGATTCGGAAAGAGATTCCCAACTCTCTCATTCTAAGGTATGGAGCTGACTAGAACCTAGAGGAACGTTGTTCGTATCAATTATATACGAGTATTTAAGTGGAAATTTTTTAGGTAATGCTGTACCACTGCCTTTGCTTGAAGCATTGACAGCCAACAATATCTCACTGTCTATTCTCATTTTTGAACGAGTGATCGCAGCTATGGAAGCCGTTTGCACAGCCCCCTTTGCGGCTTCATCAGCCAATGAATTCCCTGCAACGTGAACGCCATCACGTTGATGACTCAGCGTGTGTATCAACATGAGTGTTTTGTAGTCCGTCTCGCAACTGAACTACTTGTTCCCAAAGCGTTTTATGCTTGATTGACTACCTTTTGCATCTTTGAAACCATTTTTAAGCCAATTCTGTAAATATTCATTATAAGATTGAACACAGTAAAAGAAATCGCACACTATAAGTATTTTCAAGTGCCAATTTGAATGCTTGTAGTTCAGCTCGCTGAGCTGTACAATCTTCAAGAGATTGTGTTTTTGTGACCATTGGTCGGAATTTACCATCGCGCATGAGACCTTTAATGATTGCGCACGCGAGGGGAGGAGCCTAGCGCGCATCCAAGATGGTCGCGTGAGCACAGGGCTCCCCGGACCCTTTCTGCTCCTCGGAATAAATCCTGAGAATATCCTGATTTGGTGTATGGAATCTGAGAGATGAAGACCAGCTGACTATATATCTCTTTTCAAAACTCTAATCGGACCTGGGAATCCTGAGTTATCGTCGCCGGAACTTTTGGGACCCACCCGACGGAGGTGGCCGGGGTGAAGGTGACCCGTGGGGCCGGGCTGCAATTGAACAACAGCGGCCTCAGCGCGGTGCCAGTTACCGATTCAGCACTTTCGGTTTCGGTTTTGGCCTTCAGGAGATCAGCTGGCGTGCGTGCTCGAGGTGGCGAGGTGCCTCCTGGGCCTCTGCCCGAGGTTTGCTTCCATCTGCTACTGGCGGGTCTGACGCCTCCGACCCCTACACCGACAGTTTGTGGTCCTTTCGCTGGTACCCGCGCACCCCTTGATCGGAGGCCCCATTGAGTGACTGCGCTCTCATGGCGGGCAAAGGGGGTCCGGAGGGGCGCAAGACCAAGGCTTCACTGCGCGGGGGAGCGGTCCAGAGCAACAACATGGACCGCTATACCCAGGGCAGGGGGTCCCCTGGCGCTGCTGGCCTTTCCCCGGATGCTGCGGGGGGAGGCACGACCGTCGCTGCGGAACCTTCCCTACAGGACATTATGGGTGCCATCGAGGGCATCAGGGAAACTATCGCGACGCAATATGAGGCCCTGGCCCGTAAGATCGACACTGTCGCGATCGACGTCACCCTGATTCGGGCCGACCTCTCTAAAACCAACGAGAAGGTCCAGGCCCTTGATACACGGACCTCCACCCTGGGTGCGGAGGTGTCGGATCTGCGGGCCGCGCTTGGGGACATTAGAGTGGTCAACGACCATATGGCCCGGCGGCTTGAGGACTTCGAGGGACGGGCCCGACGCAACAATATCCGCATCATTGGGGTACCGGAGTCCTCCGACAGCCGCCCGGTGGACCTCGTGGTCGAGGAACTTATCCTGCAACAGTTGTCCCCGGTTGGCCTAAGCAAATTCTTCGCTGTGGAGCGGGCCCATCGAGTTCCGGGCGGCCTGCCGCGGCCGGGGGCCCTCCCGAGGCCCATCGTGGCTAAACTGTTCCACTACAGGGACCGCGATGCTATTCTGCAGGCTTCACGGACCCGTGGCCCGGTCCGCTACGAGAACTCGACCATCAACTTTTACCCGGACTTCACGCAACTGGTCCAGAAACAGCGGATGGGATTCCAGGGGGTGAAGCGCCGTCTCCGCGAGCTAGGCCTGAAGTATTCGATGCTCTACCCGGCGAAACTTCGAGTGGAACATGGAGAGCGGACAGCCTTTTTTGACACTCCTGTGGCCGCAAGTGACTGGCTGGACTCGCTGCCGGACGGGGGTGGCCGGCCCGGGCCCTCTGGGGGCACCGCAGGTGACGGGTCCCCTTAGACTGACCTTTGGTCCTTGCTTTTGCGGTTTTGCACTGTACAGTTGGGTCTTACTTCTTTTGCATACTGTGTTTTACCAGGACCCGTGAGGGGTGCGGGCGGGTTCGGGTCCCTTTCCTCCTCCGGGGTCTTTTTGTAGAATGGGGTTAGTGGGGCGACAGGCACACTGCAAGTTGGGGGGGGTCTTTGGCCCGCAGGGGTGCAGGGTGGGGGGCGTTGGACTTGGGGTGGGGTTGGGGGGGAAGAGGGGTTGTTTATTTGTGTGTTTTTTGTTTACAGGGCGAGGTATTGATTTTTATCCATATTTGGGAGCGGTGCTGCGGGCTGGGGGCCTCTTGACCCATTGGAGGGGATGGGGGGAGACGGGTTGAGGCTTATGTCGTGGAACGTCAATGGGTTGGGGGACCGCATTAAGCGGGGTGTTGTACTGCAATATTTGCGTCGTTTGACTCCTGATGTGGTGTTTCTCCAGGAGACGCATTTGGTCGGCAATGTCTGCCATGCGATGAACAGGGGGGGATACCGCCTCGTAGCCCATTCTGGTTTCACAACTGGCTCCAGGGGGGTGGGCATTCTCCTGCGAGCCTCCCTTCCGGTGGAGATCACGAGGATAGTCTCAGATGACAGAGGGCGCTATGTGTGTCTGATTGGGAGGTGGGAGGGGCAGCCCCTTACCCTGGTTTCAGTCTACGTCCCCCCGGGCCTCCAGAACTCCACCTTTACTGATTTGGGTCGAATGCTGCTTGACCTCCCGGACGGCCTCCTGCTCATGGGGGGGGACTTTAATTCTGTGGTTTCCGGTGAACTGGATCGTCACCCACCGAGGACCCTCCCCGCTGCCCAGTCATGGCTGGGTGGGATGTTGGAGACCTTCGGCTTGGTGGATAGTTGGAGACTAATGCATCCGACCCAGTGCCAGTTCACCTTTCATTCGGGGGCGCATGGGAGTCTCTCCAGGTTAGACTACTTCCTTATGCCCGCGGCGCAGACTGGTCGGATTCGAGAGGTCAGACACCTGGCGCGTGGTATCTCCGACCATTCTCCGCTGTGGCTTGTCTTTGACACCGGGTCGCGGTCCGCAGGGCGGATAGCTCCCATTAACCCCTGGTACCTGCGGGACCCTGTGATTCGTGACAGCCTGGTTAAGGCCATGGACCAATACTTCAGTGACAACGAGGGGTCGGTGTCGTCTGCGTTGTCCCTTTGGGAAGCCTTTAAAACTGTTATACGTGGACACGCCCTCGCCCAGATAGTGGTGGCCAAGAAGGTTAGGAGCGAGGCGGTGGTGAAGCTGGAGACTGACATCTCGGGGCTGGAGTCGGCCTTGGAGGCGAATGTTACTCCGGACGGGCTACATGCCCTTAGCCTGAAACAGTTCGAATATAGGTCCCTGGTCACTGACGCAGCCAAAACTATGTATAGGGAGCAGCAGGGCCGATTGTATGACGCGGGGGACAAGGCGGGAAAGTTGATTGCATGGCTGGACAAAAAGGAGAGAGTGAATCGTGTGGTCCCCGAGTTGCGTGCTGCGGATGGTGTGTGTGTGACTGTGCCGGATGAGATTGTGGAATGCTTCGCTGACCACCTCCGGGCGGTGTACTCCCCGGTGACTGACAGGGACGAGGATGACTCTCGCCTCCTACTGAGAGATATTGCTCTGCCCGGCCTGTCCGTTGAGGACCGGGAGCGGCTGGACGCCCCCTTATCGTCGGATGAAATAGCGACCGCGATTCGTTCCCTTCGCTCGGGCAAGGCTATGGGTCCTAATGGTCTGCCCATTGAACTATACAAATTGCGTCCTGATAAGCTTGCGCCCTTCCTCAGCCGCATGTTCCGCGACTCTCTTGCGGCGGGTTCCCTCCCGGCCGACCAGCGCTTGGCCACTATAGTCGTTCTCCCCAAGGAGGGCAAGCCGCGTGACCGCTGTACCTCTTACCGGCCTATTTCACTGCTCAATGCGGAGCCTAAAATCCTGGCGAAAGTCCTGGCCAATCGATTGTTGAGTGTCGTGTGCGACCTTATTCATCCGGACCAATGCGGCTTTATCCCGCACCGCAACACCGCTCTTAACTTGCGGCGTCTGCACGGGGTCCTCGCCAGGGCGGAGCTCCTCACCGAACCGGCCGTGCTGGTTTCTTTGGATGCCACGATGGCATTTGACACTATTGAGTGGCCATTCCTCTGGGCCGTCTTGGATAAATTCGGCTTTGGAGAGGGATTTATTGGCTGGGTGAGGCTCCTTTACACGGGACCCATGGCTCAAGTGGTGGTGAATGGGCGGGTCTCTCGGCCCTTTGCCCTCGGCAGGGGCACGAGGCAGGGGTGCCCGTTGTCCCCGTTGCTTTTTGCTCTCGCCCTGGAGCCACTCGCTGCCTGGCTCCGTTGGGAGCCCTCGCTCAGAGGGATCCGGTGGGGCCCGGGCTTTGAAGATCGGGTCTCGCTGTATGCGGACGACATTCTCCTGTATCTCACCTCACCGCGGCAGTCACTCAACGTCCTCTTTGACGTTCTGACCTCCTTTGGGAACAATTCGGGTCTCACGATCAATTGGTCTAAATCCTGCGTTTATCCCATCGCTGGTGGCCCTCCTCTCCTGCCGCCTCGGCTCCCGATTCAAATATCTCTGAGCGGCTTTAAGTACCTGGGGATACACGTTTCGCTGGACCCGGTGGCTCGCTACGAACAGAATCTTCTGCGTCCACTTCGGCGACTTCGTGAGGACACGGCCCGGTGGTGCAGGCTGCCCCTGTCCCCGCTGGGTCGGGCCGCGCTGTTTAAAATGATGTCCCTTCCCAGGTTCCTCTATGCACTCCAGAACTCCTTCGACGTTATCCCAGTGGCCTACTTTCGGGAGGTGGAGAGCCTGCAGAGGAGACTGGTGTGGAACGGCCGGGCGCGTATTGCTCTTGCCAAGCTCACTCTCCCCTGGTATGACGGGGGCATCGCGCTTCCTGACATTCGCAGGTACTATTGGGCCTCGCAGCTATCTGCCATTAACCACGCCACGTATGCGCCCGGCTCGAATCCGGCGTATGAGATGGACAAGTTCCTGCTTCCCGGCGGGAACTACAACAGGGCACTTTACTCCCGCCTGGCTGACCGGACCCTTACGGGTCCTACTAAGATTGCTGTGCGGACCTGGAGGGCTGCCACTGCGGCCATGGGCTGGAGTGAGCAAATGACATGTGCTACTCCCTTGTTTGCCTCCGACCGCCTGGGCAGCTTGTGGACCACCAAGGGGTTTGACCAGTGGGACACGATCGGTATTAGCAAAGTGGGAGACCTGTGGCACAAGGGCGCGGTCAAGACTTTCGCGGTGCTCCAGGCCGAATACGAGCTGACCGACAGGGAGTTCTTCCGCTACGCCCAGGTTCGACACGCCCTGCTCTCGGTCTTCGGGGAGGGGACCAAGATCCCTGTTTCCTCGCCCCTCGAGGACCGCGTACTTGACGGACATGTCCCTGATAGTACTATTTCTTTAATTTATAAAAAATTGATTAATCACCGGGCGGATCTCCTGGTGCGCCTTCGGGAGGCTTGGACTGGGGATGGGGTCGAATTGGACGACGAAGACTGGCAGTCTGCACTGTCGTCCCCCAAGGAGGTTGCCATTCCGGCTCGTCTCCGGTTGGTACAGCTCAAGATTCTCCACCGGGTGTATGTTACGGGTCCGCGCTTGGTCGCGATGGGATTTTCCGACGACGGGCTCTGTAAACGAGGCTGCGGGCTCAGCGCCACCTTTCTTCATATCCTTTGGGAGTGCCGCGAGGTGGCGGACTACTGGCGCCGGGTCCACACGGTTATGGGACAGGTCACCGGGGTTGTGCTGCTGCCGGAGGTGCGTCGCTGTGTCCTGAATGTGTGGGAGCCCAATGACTACAACGCGGCTCAGACTCGGTGGGCGGCCCTAGGGAACATGATTGCCAAGAGGGATATAGCGCAACTTTGGGGCGCTCACCGGCCGCCCACCGTGTCAGTATGGAAGGAGAATATGGACTGGTGTATGTTTCGGGAGAAGACAGTGTATGTGGCCCGTGGCAAGCCGGGGGCATGGGGTAGAATTTGGGGTCAATGGAATGCGTATCGCGGAGGCATCTGTACGCCCCCCCTGGTAGACACTGATATCGCCATGTCCCCCTGACCCTTGACGGCTCCTGGCGCTTTTTGTAACAACTACATATGGACGTTCATCTCCCTTGACCCCCTTCCCCCCCCCCTCCGTCCCCGGCCCCCCGGTACTCCTCTCTTTAGCGGATTGCTCAAATGTTCTGACTGGAGTTTCCCGGGGGGAGCCTGAACCGCACTGGTATCCCTCGTAACTCGCCTTTTGTTTTTATTGTTTTTCCTTTTGTTTCTGTTCTTGCTGGACTGACACTTGCTGTTCTTCGAGAACTATCTTGAACCACTGCGGGGCAGTGCCCTGGGAACGGACTGCAGCCTTGATATGTGTATATTTCCTTATGTACCTAGCGGCCGGCCCGGGTGGTTGTAGGCCCATACTTGTAACCGAATTATTGTTCAATAAAAACTTTTTCAAAAAAAAAAAAAAAAAATGATTGCGCACGCTGGACTGTAAGCTTGCTTATTTCCGTAGCGAGTTGTGCTGATCCGTCAGTATAAATTATGAATTCATACTGGTCAAGAGGGAGAATCTCAATAGGCAGAGGACATTCGTGTTCGTATTGCAGGAATGCTTGTGTTTTTAAATAAGGATCAAAAACATATTCAACATCTGTTGCAGCAAGAGAATTAACCCATTGTATCCATCTTGGATGTAAAGCTTTTGCATTTGAAATGCTTGCTTTTGTAAATGCCTCTAAGGCTGGTACCGGAGTCACGACAATAATGCGTTTCCCCTGAGCTAGAGCTCTTTCTTTTGCTACAGCGGTTTGAACTGCTGTCAGAATTTTTTCTGTCTAAGTGAATCGCATTTCCGCTTGTGTATACAAATGTGATTTGTATGCAATTGGTACTTTTTCACCTTCATTAAAAGTTAAGTAGGTGAATCCGCATTGACCCGAAATTATTCGGATCACTAAATTGCGTGTATTTACGCGTGTTTGTAAGTGATTTGTTGCTAACATGTCAGCTTGAAGTGAACGCAGGATATCTATGTGATCCTGTGTCCAATTTTTGATTTTGAAATCAGGTTTGATTAATTCGTAGAGAGGTTTAACCCTTTCTGTGTAATTTAGAATGTAAGTTCTTCCAAAATTTAGGAAACCTAGAATCGACTGTAAATCTTTCAGCGTTTTTGGAGGTTGGAGCAGCGCTCACTTTTCTAAAAAGTTAGCTGTTAGGCTTTTTCCTTCACTTGAAAGCTCATACCCTAGGAAAAGGACATTGAGATGGGCAATTCTTGATTTTTTTAAATTGAATTTGTAGCCCTCAGAGGCAAAACCCAGTATAATGGTATTTACCCTGTTCAAGTGCCTATCCAGGTCTTCGTCTGTCAGATAGATATCATCGACATATTACAATGTCTCGTCATCATAAATTTGTAGTAACTCTGTTTCTCTTGCTGAGAATAACCCCAGGCTGTTCTTGAACCCTTGTGGGAGTCGACAGAAGTGATTCTGGGTCCCCATTATTGAGAAAGCTGTCAAGTACCCACTTTCAGGTGCTATGTTTTGACAAAAGAAACCGTTTGAAATATCTAATGTGGTTTTATATTTTTTAAGCACAATGTTGTTCATTAATGCTGGACTGTGTGCATTTTGCACTGCAAATGTTTTAGAACAAGTGTTCAGGTGTCTGTAATCCAAAACTAGACGATATGTGTTGTCTGGTTTGGAAACAGGAAACAAAGGATTGTTCATCGATGAGGTGCATGTTTCAATCACCCCTTGGTATTCAAGTTGATCTAAGATCTCCCTGACCTGTTTTTTAGCTTCTTGCTTAATTGGGTACTGCCTTTGTGCAGAAGGTTGACATTTTAATTGGATTTTGTGGTGAGGTGAGTCCTCATCCCATCCTACATGATTTTTGTATAATGTAGGGGCCTGAGCTACTGCCCATTTCCTGGCATAAGTATATTTTAAATTTATTGGAACATGGTTGGAGAAGGCTGGCATAATGATGTGTTTGCCATGTGGGCACTCCATGACAAATTCTGGTGGCCAGTCCTGTTCTGCTAGAAGTATATCATAACCCCTTGAAAGCTACTCCCAAAAGAGTGTTTTTACTTTCCTTGGTATGTCTCCCTCCATCCGGAGTGTTATTTCATATAACTTTTGTGGAGAACTAACCCTAGTGTCCACAGTCTCAACTGTGATGTACTCATTCAAGTTCACTATTTCTAGAAGTTCCTTCAGGTTCTGGCGAGCTATTGTTACTTCTGCTGCACTGTCCATCATTGTCTGAGCCCATTCTCCGTTCTTGAGTTGTGTTCTCAGGATTTTCAGCATGTCTGATCTTCAGACCTGCTACCTTTTTCTTAGTGAACCGAGGTTTTGGTTTGTTTTTCTGAACGTGTTGATCGTCTTTGGATTTCACGCGTTCTTCCTTGTGATCTGACCGTCCTCTTCTTTCGGATGTCTGTGAAGATGTCTAAAGTTACGAGAGGAACGTGTATCAGTATCTTGATACCTGTCAGGTTTTCTCAAATTATCCCTATTCCTGAGGTTATACATCCTGTCAGAGGGCTCCTTTTGAGGAGAACTACCTCGGGATTGAGAACGTTTCTCTTTTGAATGTTGTTTGTTATTTTCCCACTTCTTTTTAGAAGATGTAGGATTGTGTTTACTTGAGTCCTTCTCAGGACCTTCAGACAGTTGTGGTTTAACTGGTTTTCCACCTAAACTGTCTCTGCCTAATTCTTCATAGGATTATTCTATTATTTTGGGTAGTTCATGTTGATGTTCTGTTACATCAAATTCCCTTAATCGTTGGCGGATCACCACTGCTGCTGCCTCCCCTTTAATATTAGATAATATTATTGTTGAGACCTGGTCGAAGTTTTTTAGTAATTTCATACCTAAATTCAGAGCAGGCTCTGCCCCGTATTCATTTTGAATTTGTTTCAGGACATCAGGTATTACCGCAATAGACAGAACACCATGTGTTTTAGTGTAGATGGCAGCAAACACTGTGCCCCAAGTGCTGCAGTCTTCCAGATGTGGTGTGATCCCCATTGGAAAACAGATTGTTAGGATTCTGTGTTTCTCATAAGGGCTAGTATTAGGGAATATTGCGTCGATTTGAGTAATATTTTGAGCTCTCCAGAATGGAATTTGCTTACGTTTTGTGGGCTTTTTACCCATGACTACGTGTAAAGTCTGTGGAGTAATTTTTAGTGTATTCCCCTGATGAGGGGTTTGATTTGGCATGGTTATTGGTGATTGGACTGTTAAAGTCAGTATGAGATATTGTACTAACTGTCTGTAAATTTGTATTAACTCCCTGAGTTGAGTGAGTAATTCATCGTCTGACATATCTTCGATATCAGGATGAGGTGTGTAGCCGGCTAAAATCGACCAGGTTGCTCCTGGTCTACCTAGTGGACTGAGCCTGGTAATGTGATTGTAATGTTTTAGGGCGCCTTTAAACCAGAGCTGATGCTCCTGATATGTAAGTGGAATTTCAATATCCTCGAAAAGAATATATTCCTCAGGTGGTTCATCTTCTTCGAAAAAGTGAAACAGATGTGTTACTGGATTTGATTCTGGGAATGTAATCCATGAATAGAATACCTCTGTCTGAAAAGATTCATGTGCCTCTATCACAAAGACTGCTCTACCACCTCTCGGTGTTAGGCCATGTTTTATAAGTTTTAGAGTGATGGCTCTCCTTAAGTTTGGAGGGATGTTTATAACACCCTAATCGGTTTCATTTAAACCTGTAGTATTAAAAGCTGTTACAAAGCCTCTGTATCCCCGTTATGAGACATTTGTTTAATGAAAAATGTAGAAAAAGTTTCAAGGGAACAAAGATAAGGTGCACAATATTTTAGAAAACTGTAATCCTTCAACATTGAACAAACCAAACAGCTAATACATAGGATTCTCGTCCTACTCAGCTATGGCGGATATTAACCTTACCCACTCCAGACGTCCTATGGAGAATTATGAGTAGGGGTCTCTTGAGAAAAGCACGACTGAGTTACTTCAGTATCTAGCGTTAAATTAGTGCCTTACCAAACCGTTGGGCGCCATGTAGTGTAGTTCCTATTTCCCTTATAGGCTCTGTGCATTGGAATAATATGCACTATAGTTGTGGCATAGGACTGAGGTCAGTATGCCTCTATCGAGTACATTAAACTTAATTACTTTGTGTGCTAGCTAAGGTCACTAGAAACTTCTCGAAAAAACAAGAAGGGAGTAGTTTCTGACAACCACATAAACATGACAACTTTGTTTCCCTTAGAATCGAAACGTGTCTCAGAATCGTGGAAACAATAGATAACAGTTTCACTCAGTCAATCGTGCATGCTTAGTTTCTCCAGAGTTACACAGAAATAGATAGACGGGCGTTTCAATAAAAGGATTTATTGAACAGTCTTGTTTCTCGTGTAAGAGATATGAGCTGGTACAATCATTTGACAGTAAGCAAGATATAATACGCACAGCGTAAGCAGTAAGAAGAAATAATACTGCAATAGCATTGTCTTTTAGCTATGACATATATTCATATATACATACATAAATAACACAGGCTAAAAAGTGAATACTCGTCTGATGCTTCTAAAAAGTCCTTCCGCAGTGTACCTAACCTAAGTGTAGTACAAGGTAAGAAGTAGGTGATGTTTTCTATAGTATGGTATATACTAAGTTTATATACCAAGAGTCCCTCTAGGTTCTAGTTAGCTCCATACCTTAAAATGAGAGAGGTGGGAATCTCTTTCCGAATCTCAAACTCCAACACCCCGCAAAGGGAGTCAGAAAACTGGAAGCTGGATTCTCTGCGAGCAGGGATGACAGTGTCTGGTCAGTGCGTTAGGCGGGAACTCAAATTCCTTCCAAACTTGCCGTGGCGAGCCGTATTCAGCTGAGCCTTGCTGTGCTTGCCATGGTAAGGGAAGGTATATTTATACCTGGAAGGTGCATAGGAATGCTAGCATTGATGTAAATTCGGGCAGAGGAAGATGTCATGAATGAACCCCTAAGGAATAGTAGTTCATGCGTAATAGATGAGTTCTTGGAGAAATCAATAATCCTATCTAGGGAAAGTCCTGAGGGCTTAAGGGTCTGGTTTCTAAGAACTCGTTGTGACGTGGGATGGACGGATGTAGGTGACCATGCCTGTATTTGGATAGCATGGCTAATGCCTAAATAAGGACTGGGACTCTATGCCTAAATAAGGGCAATGCGAATTGTGCCTATATAAGGACATGATTCAGGGAAACCTATGTACGGGCATCTAAATCAAAACACAACAATAGGGGGGTGTACCCACCCAAAGGAAGGGACCCATTGGTCCCAACCTTTTACTCACCTGTAACACCCTTAAATCTAGTATTTAGGGGTACCCCTGAACCTTGTCTCTTCAGACAAGCAACAACCAAGAAGAAAAGATGAAGAAGGACCGAACAGCCACTAAGAAGAGAACGCCCACTGACTTAGCCCCAGCCCTACCAGTCTGTCCCCACCTCGAACCACAGAAGAGAAACTCCGGTGTGTCCTGCAGCCAGCAACCTCAAGAACCCCAAGGACCTGCCCTGACTTCCACAGAAAAGACTTTGGGCCAGATGCATCAAGGTAAAAAACGGTTGTACATGGGCAGATTCTCAGAATCTGCCACTTTGCGACTGGTATTTTTGCATTTAGGATGCATCATCCCAAATGCAAAAATCGGAAATTGCGATTGCATTTAAGGAATTGCAAATTGCGATTTCTTAATTACAATTAGGGCTCCTGGTTTTATGGTATTTATTTTTTTGCCATTTCCGCATTTTTTCTGTCTTTATCCGCATTTATTTTTGCCACAAGCAAAAGACGACGCTACAGCTAATATTTTTCCACATTTATTTCAGTCCCCAAAAACACATCTGCAACTGCTTGTACACTGACACAAGAGCCGAGGAAACAACAAACTACATGGCAACGAACTCAACACACACCGATCACAATACAAAGGGGACACCACAAGCCACCAGGCCGCAGACAGACATGGGGTTAAGTGTGCGTCCAGCTACAAGAGTTGGATCTAGGACTAGTTGTTGCAGACCCAGATCAAGAGATAACATAGGCTAATATTTTCCCAACATCCTGGGCCTGACCACATTATTTCGGACAGCTCTCAGCACATACAATCATCACTCACCATTGAACACTGTACAGGCACATGCAGCAGAGGAAGGGCCTAATGAGAGATGGCTGAACTCCAAGTATTTGCAATAGAAGGTGATCTCGGTGTAATGAGAGATAAAGTTTTACGCTGGGGAATATTGTCATCAAATATAGGAGTGGAAGCAGTGACTGGGGCAACGCAAAACCTCACACCTCTCACAGGCTACACCGGTCTACTTAACCATCGAGTACTCTCAATTTGAGAATTTCTGTTTTCCTTTGTGTAACTGCGTTTGCGCACTAACGTTTATTAACATTTTTTTTAACAAAATGTGTATATGTAGAATACCAGCCCTTGATGTAAAACAGATGCTGCTTGGCCAAAAACTATTCATCCTCCATTGTATTATTGGCATTATAAAAACACAGTGATGTTCAGTGTCATCAAAGCATGGTTGCCGAATTTAAAGTGCGGCTACAGAATGTGTAACGGATCCTGACATGAAATGAGTGATGCCATTTCAGTTGAGTAAACTGTTCAGATTTCTGGCCTGCTTCCACAACAAATACAGACCTAGTCCGACCTTACGGCGTATTCGGTCACTGGGCAAACAGACTGAATTGCTTCTTACATGCATCTAATAAGGCTGACTATTTTCACACTGTATTCAACAACACCTGTATGGCGGCAGGACTTCAGACAATGTGAAGCACGTATCTTGTGGCAGATGAGCCAGTGTGTTTGCCCACTGCCACTCTGGGCTGGTAGACACTTGGTTCATGGGACTGCAAGATGCAGGGACTGGGATAATGGTTCTGAAAACGTTTCTAATTTCACCTAATTTCGGTCAATTTTACAATTTGCACAACGCTACTTGTAACATTCTCTCACATTTCATGAGAGAATTTCTGTGACTCATCAATGACGTCATGCGTCATGAAATGTGATGTGGTCACTTGCGTGATTTGCAGGTTTTGCTGGTGCTCTCGGTGCAATGTGTGCTTGCGGGCCTTTTGTTGGTGGTGGCAGAGTTTTGACCCGTCCACTCCAATGTGCACGTGGTGGTTTAGCGGTGTCTGCGAGGGAAAACAGTGGCAAAGAGGGCCCTTTATTTTTCATGGAACCGCCCTCGGACATTAACTACACGGTCCAAGGTAATAGCACCCAGTAAAGTATGAAAAGCATTTTAAAACGTTACACTTGAGTTTACGCAAATTGTTTTGCTGCTCTGGAAATAGCGAGCACAAACCGCACCAATGAGATAAAATAGGCTTCTGCGTGGGTGTCCGTGTTTGATTTTCGAGTGCCCTATTCCCCTTTTTATGGAGATTGATGACACAGGCTGCCTTCCTTTGGCGCTGCATGAGTAACACCTCAGTGATTGCTCGCTAATGTGCCCTTCCAAGAATCCTTTGTTTTGCTAATGCCCTGCTCCCTTCTACCTCGGCTGGGATGAAGAGCCAAATTTCAGGGTGGGGGCTATGAAAAATTTCGAGGGGGGGGGGCTGATTCTCACAGCAATATGCAGAGCGGAGATGCAAGGATGCTAAGAAAGGGTGAGAAAACACAACAAAGCCTGGTTAGGTAATAAATGGTCTTTTAAAGACCTGTGAAGTACTCAGGCGCGGCTGTGTGTGTGCCCGGGAAGCTGTCTCAGCCGGGCTGACACACACGAGGGGGGGGGTGGCGGGTGTCGCGGGTCTGAAGCTCTTGGAGCCCAATGGCGTTGCGCGCGATTAATCTGTCCCCTGAGGCCACAGAAATACACTTGCCGAACAGATGCTGAATTCAAAAGAAGGGCTGGGGCAGCAACAAAAGACACAGGGGCGTGGCAACTCTGGGCTGAAGCATGGCAGGCAGCCCGGCAAAAATTTACTAGTATTTTGCCGTTTTTACATATAAATACAGACAAAGGAAAAATGTTTTCCGTCTGTATTTATATGTAAAAATCCGTTTAAACGGAAAACCGGGAGCCCTAATTACAATGCAAGATGCCTTTGAAAATAGCGATTTCGCTATTAGGGTCGGCTATTTACCGAAAAATAATGCCAGGTGGTAAATAGCGAAAACTAAAGTGCATTTTTCAAAGTTGCATGTTACACACACACATGCCCTTGGGGCATGTGTGTGCGCAACATGTGTGCACATATCAATTTCAGGGGTGCAACAGGGTGTCCTTTTGGCACCCTTGAAATTGCATGCGCAATTTGCGAGTACCTATTGTGTACTCGCAAATTGCGCATGCAATTTCCATTCATTCCTATGTGCCTGTAGGCCCATAGAAATAAATAAGAAGCCATTCCTTAATTGTGATTTGCAATTTGCGAGTCGCAATCAAGGAATGTTTGGGAATTGCTATTTTTTAAGCGATTCCTACATGCATAGGCTTTTGCGATTACTTAATTACGATTCCTTAATAATCGCAATTAAGGAATCACAAAAGCCTACATTGATGCATGTGCCCCTTTGTCCTTTGTTTCCCATGAACACCGGATTTGTTCACCCACAGACTCCAGCCTCGGCCCGATCGACGAGTTTGCACCACTCTGCACCCGTCGCCCACGGCCCAAGTTTGAGTGGCCCAACACCATGAGGAGGTCTCCCCGACGATTCTGACTCAAGATCTGGTGATCTCTGACCTGCCTCGAATCTCGCAGCGAAGCCTGCAGCCTCCTTCTGGAGGACCCTCCCCAACCGCGACCAGAGCTGGTAAGAGAAACCAGACGCCTAAAGACACCCCTGCACCCGAAGCCCCACAGCCTTGGGTGGCCCATCCGACGGTGTCCCAGCATCCCCAGGCATCCCAAATTACCTCTCCAACTGGTGGTCGCCTCCAGAAGATCTCCATCCCCGAGCCTGCAGTCTTTGTTGAAACCGGAGAATCCCCATCGAAACCAACAGGGCACCAGTTACCAAAAGAGCACACTGCACCCAGTCTGCCCTGTGCCGCCCCTGTGCCACCCCTGCGTGGCTGCGGGTGCATTTTTTGTGCAAAACAGGATCCCCCTTTGCCCTGAGCCTAATACCAGGAGCTTTGCTCCCAAAACCCAGTGGCCTGCTCGTAATCAGCCACCAACCGGAGGTCCCCTATCCCCCATTGGATAACATTGGGCCTCAGCACTCAGCACCCGGCTGCCCTAGTGCCGCTGAGGGTGTAACAAGAGTGCATTATTGAACCTGGGGGAACCCTTGTTTTTACCATAGAAACTCAACCCCAAAGATCGAGTACTTACCTGTTACCCGTTAACTTAATTTCTCTCCATAGGAACGAACCTATTGACTGTTTTTCTCTGAAAAAAATTGTGTGTGGAGTTGATTTGTATGGAAACCTGAAAAATTACAATTGTGCAAACTGATTTTACTTACCTTTTTTTACTAGGAAATTTCCCAGTGTGATATCTAGGCATATCACACTGAGTAGAAAAAGTAATTTAAAAAGTAATCTAAAAAGTAACGAAAAATTAATCTGTACAGTAATTTCAATACCTTGATTTACCTGTATTTCAAACAACTGCATTTGAACTTGCATTCACTTGTAAACACTGCATGATATTTACCACTTATCTGTGAAAGGCTTGACTTGGTTCAAGAAATAAAATAACAACAATATTTTTATACAAACAAAATTGGTCTGAGTTCAGTCTTTGAGTGTGTGACATAATTTGCTGATTGAGTGTGTACAATAAATGCTTAACACTACCCTCTGATACAGCCTTACTGCTCGTTCACACTACCACAAATAGAAAGTAAGGTGCTATCTACTTTTACCTTTTCCTACCTTTAGGGTTCCACTGGACTCTGTGCACACTATACCTCATTTTGGTATAGTATATACAGAGCCAGCTTACTTTTTTCTTACTTTCTTTGGAATCACCCGATGTTTGGCATAAGGTTGTGACCCTGAAGGAAAAAATCATGTCTCTTGGCATGATTTTTGCCTCTATATTTGTCTTTTGGCTAACCTTCGCTCACGGAGCATACGCACTACGCAAAATGCACATAGCCCAGTGCAAAAACTGTGTGCAGTGCAAAAAATGTGCTACAACACGTAGCTTAGCAGCAATATCAACAATACCCACAAATTCTATGATAAAACAATTTTACATGCTAAAAAGCATATAACCAATTCACAAAAGTGAACCTTGAATTAAAATACTAGGCAATGAGAGAGGTGATGATTTTGGGGTCCCCCCTAACCTAGGGGGAGGACCAAGCAGATGCCTTGAACACAAAGAGCATATCATGCTGGTGAACAATTCAGCAGTGGTCCCTTCCTCCTAGGACAGAGGTCTTCAAACCTTTGTAGGTTGAGCCCCCCCAGCTCAATTTTTTTTAGCTCTTGGGCCCCCCCCCAACACCTGACAGAAATTTCTGGAATCTGGTACATTACATAATCGACCGCCGCGTGCATATCCTGGGCCATATCCAGCTAATAATGTTCAACACAATAAGAGTGTTTAGTAAAGTGCAGGTTTGTGAGTGGGTGTGCTGAAATGACAGATTATTACACAGCTCAAACCACCATTTCCTAGATAAAATATGCGCAATTTGTTTTTACTAGGATGCTTTGTTTTACACATGACATTGATTGATAACACCACCAACATAGATATGACGGGTTTGCCTGTTTTTCGCCTCAGACGGTCAATCTGTGGATGGATTTTTGCTACTGCCATCCTCAGGTTGTGCTCCACATCCAGGGGCAGATCTACAAGGCACTTCCGAAGCACAGGGATGCGACATATTTGCAAGAATATGATGCATCTATGTGCTTCCCCTTGCGCTGGCGCACAAACTGCAGCCATGCTCTAGCGAAGGCTTCCTTGCACCATGGTGCAAGGATGCCTGCGTTGTGGGGAGATTGTTTTTGTGCAGGAAGGGGCACCTTCCTGCACATAAACAATTACTACAGGCATTTCCCTCTTTCAATGCATGCTGTAGAATGCAGCACGCATTGAAAGAGGGAAAAACGAGGAGAAATGAAAACATTTCTCCTCGTTGCGCTTCACTAAGCCACCTCTAGGGTGGCGTAGCATTCAGACGCATTTCCAGATTTACGATTCCTCATAAATCTGGAGATGTGTCTCGTTCCATGGGCGTGGGAACACCCACAGCAATACCCATGGAACAACCCTTCAACACAAAGTGCTGCTTGTGAAGGAGCCGTATTTACAAGGAGAGGAAAAGTCACGCAGAGTGGCTTTTCCCGTCCTTGTAAATATGGAGGAGCCCCCTGCGCCACCAGTACGTCACGGTGGCGTAGGGCACTTGTAAATCTGCCCCTAGTCTTTAATACCGCAATTGCTGAGAACCCAATCTCACATAAATAGGACGAGCTGAAATGCAAGAGAGTTTTGATAGCATTTTCTCTCAAAGCTGAATATTCTGCAGACATTTTCAGCCAAGACAGGTACTGTAAGGGAGACAGTGTTGTAAGATTTTTCGAGCACTCCCTAGCTCAGAGCTGGTACACGAGAAACAAATCTTCCCTAGAAATCATTAACAAACGTTTTAGGCAGCATTATAATGGGATAATTGCCCACCAACCTGTTATGGACCCGAAGACAAAGTTGAAAGTCCACAGAGAGGGCGTTGAACGAACACCTAATTGAGAATTCCTAAGTAGTACAATAAGTTGCTTGCCTGAAGCAGTTGGGGTTAAGGACACATCGGGCTTATGTTTAACAAAAATAGAACTAATAATAAATGAATGATGTCTATTTTACTTCAGAGCAATGTTGTCTGACAAACTTTGTGGTGGCAGGGACATGTTAAGGATTTTGGGTGCCCTGGGCCAAAACTATTTTGGGGGCCCCTGTTCAGTATAGCTTTGAGTCGAAATGATTTACTTTCAGCTCTGCCTTACTCTCTTTAGCCAGGCTACTAATGGTGCACAGGCACTATGGTTGAAATTCTAAAAGCGTTTCCATCTAATATTCATAGATAGTGATGTGTGTTTTCACTGTTGTTACAAAGCAGCAGCCCACTAATTTCACAGCGAATAATATCTGTGACATCCTTCAATTTCTCATATGTGAGGACCCGCTTGGATCTAAAATAAACTTTTTTATGGTTGTTGCTTGAAACAAACATTTCTCTGCAAATAGTAATAGACTCCTTACATCAATCACATTAAAAAGAAATAAAACAAAACAGTATTTACAAGAATCTGTTTAGGAATTATTCCAGGCCATAAGGGAAACAAGCATTTGCAATGCAATAGGTCTCGCAATGATAGAGTTTGAGCTATTGGCATTGTAAATAGGCATGGTCTTTTACAATGTCAGTAGCATAAACTTGCATAAAAGCAGTGTATGGAGTGTAGCAGTGTGTGATGTGCAACATTGTGTGGTGTGTAGTAGTGTGTGGCGTGCAGCAGTGTGTGGCGTGCAGCAGTGTGTGGCGTGCAGCATGCAGCAATGAGTATTTCAGCAGTGTGCAGCAGTGTGTGACGTGCATCAGGGTGCGGTGTGCAGTAGTGTGTGTTGTGCAGTAGCGTTTTGTGTAGCATTGTGCGATGTGCAGCAGTGTGCGTTGTGCAGCAGTGTGAGGCGTGTAGCAGTGTGAGGCGTGTAGCAGTGTGAGGCGTGTAGCAGTGTGAGGCGTGTAGCAGTGTGAGGCGTGTAGCAGTGTGAGGCGTGTAGCAGTGTGAGGTGTGCAGCAGTGTGTGGCGTGCAGCAGTGTGTGGCGTGCAGCAGTTAAGGGTGCAGCATTGTGAGGCGTGCAGCAGTGTGTAATGCAGCAGAGTGTGCATTATTGTGTGGTGTGCTGTAGTGTGAGGTGTGCAGCAGTGTGTGGCATGCAGTAGTGTGTTTTGTGCAGTGACATGCAGCAGTGTGGCGTGCAGCAGTGTGTGGCGTGTAGCAGTATGTGGCGTGCAGTAGTGTGAGGCGTGCAGCAGTGTGAGGCGTGCAGCAGTGTGAGCTGCGCAGCTAATTTTTTGTTTTAATAATGCATATCTTAAGAATATAGGTTTTTAAATTTATTTGGTAAACATGCATTTTCTGTTATAACATTAATAATTATTTGGTTATATTAATACACATTGTAATTTAAGCCCTTTTAAAAAAAATATTATGCAAAGTATGTGTAAAAACAGTAAGCATTTTTAATTATTTTTTTGGCATTTTAATCAGTTTTTGTTGAATAGTAGGTGTTACGAAAACATTTTAATAATAAGGTAAATATTACACATATTTATTTTTTTAATGCACAGTGTAATGTTGATAGCTATGTACGTTTTTGAAAATGAATTTAAAAAAAAAACATAAGCAAAAATAATGTTATGAGCAAGGTAATAGCTGTAAGTTTACCAATGCCGAAATTTTTGCATTGTAAAAGCTTGTTTAATGCTTTTGTGTTATGGTTTATCACTTTTAAGTAAAGACTTTAAACACGTATACACGTGTTTACAATATGTGTTCAAATATGCATATAATTAGTGCGTTGCTGAAAGAGCAACATCGTAAAAGCAATATATAAAATATATCTTTATTTATAGAGTATTTTTAATAACAACTAACATTTATCTTAAAACTGTTCGTCATGCTGAACGTATGCTAGTTGGGAAAAAAAAATATCACGTGATACGACCTTGCTAGCGTGCTCGTGCACATTGCTGCTGGGAGCATTTTGCTTTCGTTTATACACAGGCACAATGGAAACGTTAGCTGGATGGGCACACGGAAACTCGTAGCGAGGCTATTTTAAATGCTGCTAACTGTAAGTACCTTAAAAGATTATTACATTAAGAGGAGCGTAGAATCCTAGCATGATGAAATAGTTGTAAGAATGCTAAAGTAAAAGGATTGAATGTTGTAAGAAGAGAAAAGGTATGGCGTAGTAACCGCGTTGGTAGTGTAGTGTTTATGTATTGCAGATAGAGTAAGTGCTAGGTTGCAGGGGAGTATAGACTATATTTAAATATTAGTGTTAGTAGGAGAGCGCAAATGGGTAAATACGAGTAAAAATGTGTTTGGAGCTATGCTAATTATGTAGCAACGCAAGAGGCAAATTAACGTGGCGAAAACAGTCAACTAAGCAAACGCTGATGTGAGTCACTGAATGCTGGGGCCTATGTATGAGTGTTCACAGACACTAATGAGGAAGAAAGTGAAACTGGATACTGACTTGCTGAGGGAAGAGAGACAGGAGATGTGCACGCCGCGTGGCTGAAAGCGCGTACACCAACTCAAATCCGCCGAGACCATGCGCGTGCCCATCTCCTGTCCCACTTCCGAGGCAAGTCAGTAACAATAGATCTCGCTGGCGACAGCGCTTCGCGCTGCGTTCGCCAGGCGAGACCTAAAAACAGAGCTGTCTATCAAGGGCCCCCCTGGAAAGCTGGATTGCAGTGCATGTAAATGTGTCCTTTTGTAATTTAGGATGAAAATCTTGATGGGGCACGACATGCCTATACTCGTGTACAGGGGTGCAACTAGACCCGAACTTCGGGTGGGGGCTAACACTCCCAGCGGGGCTGGCCCAAGCACTTGTTGCATACAGTGCAACAGTCTTTTTTGGTGTCCCCTCCCACATTTTCTCCTTCTCCGTGAATTCCCTCACTACCACTCACCAACGATGCACCTCGTCTCTCTTCATTTTGTTATAGCGCCACTCATTGTTTACTCACACTCAGTTCTGTGATCTGCATGGTACACATTCTATGGAGCAGGCACATTAACCCTCGGCACTGTGTGGGTGGCAGGAGTGCTCATGTGAGTGCACGGGGAGCCATGCAACAGTTTGCGAGGAGGGTAAGAGGAGTGACTGCAGGGTGAGCGAGGTGACCATATGAATTTGGGTGCAGATATAAGTGCAGAGTGGGGCGAATGAATGTATGGTTAGTGGTGGGCTTATTTGAGTGAGATTGCAGATTGAGCAGTAAGGGGGAAAAGTGAGTGAAGTGTCACTTGAGCGCATGTTGAGTATTGTGCTCGTGTGATTGCAGTGTCAGGTACAGGATGAACAGTGCAAGTGAATTGTGAGTGCAGAGTGATCACTGTGAGTGCAGGGTAAGTGGGTGAATGGTGTGAGTGCATGGGGATCAGTGTGAGTGCAGGGTGAGCGTGAAAGTGAAGGGCGAGAATGAGGACCGAGTTGTCTGAATACAAGGTGCATTCCCCGACATTTGAAGTAACTCAGAATGTTATTGACGGCAGCGTAGGGTTTCAAAAGTGTTAAACTATTGCCAATATGGCAGTAACCAGGGATCAGGGTGGAGGAAATAAATAATGTGGTGATCCTGAAACAAACTCCCAGTCTTGTGATTAGGGTTGCCAGCTCATTATTTTGATGTCCCAGGTGGTGCAAAAATAAGCAGTCACCTAAAGCTGTATTGTCAGTACTTGTCCATGCATACTTTGGACAGCAAATATAAATAGAAAAACCTTTTACTTGTGTTCTAGGGCTGCCTGAATAATCTATGGCTGATAATAAAAGGGAACATGCTTCTTTATTTACAGACAAGCAATTTGCAGTCTGTTTAAAAGAACACATTGCTGGCTGGCATTTTGCGCGCCTGCCTGTGTAGTTTTAAAATAAACTTTGTCTCCTTTCTGGGAAGAGCTAACCCTCCCAGGAGGGGATTAATTTATAGGCTGAAATGCTTCAGCTGCAGTGAGAGGCAGGATGTCTCCACTGCTTAAACTGAAAGCAAACGAACAGTCAGGCATTTCAGCTGCAGTGCAAGGCTAGGAGTCTCCTCTACTATAATATCGAATGCAAAGGAACAGCCCAGTCTGTTTGTTTACCTTCGGTTTTAGCAGAGGACACTTCCTGCCTCCTCACTGCAGCTGAAGCATTTCAGCTCTATGAATTAACCCCCTCCTGGGACGGTTAACATAACAAAAGCATGGGCACTTCGTGCCCCGTCGATTTTCCCTCCCTCCCCCCTCACCGGAGTTCTCTAAAAAAAGACTTGCGACTTGTGACTCAGGGAACAAAGGTAAAATTAGAGTGGAGTGTGCGCCCCCCCTAGGAAGGTGTCACGCCCCCCCAGGGGGGCGCGCCCCACAGATTGAAGAAGTCTGTCCTAGGACCACCCCAAGCACAGTTATGGCCAAAAATACAATTCCAACCAAAGACCCTGCAAAGTATTATGGGACGAGATTAGCAGTAGGCAGTGAATATTATAGTGTCATATCAAAATAATTCTACAAAGAGCTGCAGTTCAACTTGTCGTTACTAGATGTTCCTCACGAGTCAAATGCAAAAGCATTGAAATTATTATTACATCAAGCTGCAGTTCCACTAGTCGCTACTAGATGTCCCTCACGAGTCAAATGCAAAAGCATTGAAACCCTTTCATGAAGTTTTTGCATTTGACTCGTGAGGGACATCTAGTAACGACTAGTGGAACTGCAGCTTGATGTAATAATAATTTCAATGCTTTTGCATTTGACTCATGAGGGACATCTAGTAGGGACTAGTTGAACTGCAGCTCTTTGTAGAATTATTTTGATATTGGATACTATAATATTCACTGACCACTGCTAATCTCGTCCCATAATGCTTTGCAGTGCCTTTGGTTGGGATTGTATTTTCGCCAATAACTGTGCTTGGGGTGGTCCTAAGAGTATGGGACCACCACCGAATCGTTCAAGAAGATGTGCTTTTTGTTTTCAAGGCATCTGCTTGGTTCTCTCCCTAGGTTAGGGAGGATCCCAAAATCATCACCTCTCTCACTGCTTGCTAATTTATCATTTTCACTTTTGTGAAATGACTATATGTATTTTAGCATATAAAGACAGAGATACTTATTTTATCATAACTTGCACTTTGCAAGATGTTGTTTGCAATTATTGCTCAGAGCAGACAAGCACACAGTGCTAACAGCTACCACTACCTGTATTTGCGTAGCTGAGCATAATTCAAAGTGTACTTTGCGTATCTACATGTAGTGCTGCTACGCAAACTACGCCAAGGGTTACTTTGGGCCAGATTGGCAATATTTGACGGATGAACACTCCCCTAAATTAACTTGTACAAAACCATAGAAATTCCCCTCAGCTAACTATAACTCGCGCCCCCGCAATGCACTGCTGATGACGTCACATATTACATCACTCATGACATGGTCAGTGACATCACTGATGACATCACTGATGACATCTCAAATGACATCACTGATGATATCACTGATGACATCATCCAGTGACTGTGTGTTTCTGTAAAGTTTAAATAAGTTTAATACATATAGGAAAAGGCGTATTGAAGAATGAGTGGGTGCATAAGTGTCTGAATGGTTGATTTAGTAGGTGCGTGATTGACTCTATAAGTGAGTGATTAAACGTATCTTACTGAATGCACGGGTTAGTGACTAAACTGTGTGAATGTCTGTGTCCGTCTGTCTGTTGATGTAAAAGTGGCTGCATGGGTTTGTGAATAGCTACATGAGTGTCTATATGAGTTATTGATTGGTTGTCTGACTATCTGTATCTGTGCCTGAGTGTTTGTGTGGGTGGGGTATGTGTGACTCTGTGCATAGATGTGTGAGTGGGTGATTCACTGGGTGCATGGTTTCAAGAGTGCATCTGTGATGGACTGTATGGGTGGGTGAGTGTGTGTATGGGTGTGTTAGTGAGTGAATGTATATCTCAGTTGTACATGTGTGAGTAATTACATATGTGAAAGGCAGTATATATGTGTGTTAGAGTACATAAATGGCTATAAGTGAGAGGGTGTGATTATTAGAGTAGCTGTATTGATGAGTGAGTGCTTGTATCAGTGATTGTATAAGAGCGTAAGAATGTGCTAGTATTTGTATGAGTAAGTGATCTGGTGTGTGTATAACTGTATAGGTGAGTAAATGGGAGTGTGATTAATTGCATGACTGACTAGGTGTGTGAGTACCTTTATGTATGAGGGGTGATGTGTGAGTGTCTATATAGATGTATGAGTGCATATGATAGTCCTGTACTGAGTGACCATAAGTATGAGTGAGTGGATGTGCGTATAGACCTAAGAATCAGTGAGTGGGTATATAGATATTGGTTTTGGAGTGTCATTGGTTTTGAGACTGGCCGTCTGTAATTTAGAGTGGGTGTATCAAAGGTTATATTAGGGTGTGAGAAGATGCATCAATTTATCACATGGATGATGTCATTAGTGATGTCATAAGTGATGTCATTTGAGATGTCATCAGTGATGTCACTGACCATGTCATGAGTGATGTAATATGTGACATCATCAGCAGTGCATTGCGGGGGCGCGAGTTATAGTTAGCTGAACTAACTATAACGGGGAAATTTCTATGGTTTTGTACGGGTGAAATGTCCAACTAACTATAACTTTCCCTAAAACCTCTGTTTTTTTCAGTGAATTTTTAAGGTTATTTAAATGCTAATTTCTAACTATAACGTGCCTGAAACCTATGGTTTTTTCAGTGAATTTCAAAGGTTTTTTAAATGCTAATTTCTAAGTATAGCGTGCCTGAAACCTATGGTTTTTTCAGTGAATTTCAAAGGTTTTTTTAAATGCTAGTTTCTAACTATGCCTACAGAGGTAGGACATGTGATGAAAGAAGAAACAACGCACAGAAAGAAAAAAAAGAAATGCAGAAAGAAGCAACTGAAGCCCACAAAGACGAAGAAAATTGCAGGAAGAAGCAAGACGTGCAGAAAGAACCAACAGAGGAGCAGAAAGAGGCCTTGCTGCAAAATCATTGTCACCGGGCGGGCGCCCCATCCCCCGTAAAGTCACCAACAGAATGCAATGCCCAAGAAAATTGGTTGTCCCTTCTCCTTGACTGCCATCGTGTACTTACTTTGCAGCCCGAGAACCAGGACTCAGCCGAAAACACAGTGTGGATGGAGGAAACCTCCGACCCCACGTCCTGTGCCTTTAACGTTTGGGAATCCTCGGCAAGCCACACCCGGAGAGAGGACGTCATCTGGAGGGAACCAATCGCGTCATCAGGCCTAGGCAGAAGAGGCGGGGAGGAACCAGGAAGACGAGAGAACGCGGAGATCGAGAGAGAGGAAGGAGACGAGAGTGATCGGACCGAGAGAAGCAGAGCCGAGGACGTCTGGAGTGAAGGACGGTGCAGTGAAGACCGGAGGAGAGAAGGAGAGCCCGGAGGCCATCGTACCCACTCACCACCCATCCACGCTCCAGGAGGGGGTGTGGCTCTCACAGGTACGGAGCCGAGTGGCGGGCTGGGTCGGGAGAAGGGAGAAGGAGGGGGAGAGAGTGTAAACCCCTTTGTGCAGAGACTAGTCGGTAAACCAACCTGGTTCCTCCCCCCCTCTAACGAGCACTCCCATACCTTCAGTCCCGTCTGTGTTCGTACACCGGTGTATCCTCACTCCCCCTTCCCGAATTAATTATTAAGGAAAAGCAAACCGCCTGACTTCTGTCCTTCTTTTGTTTTATTTTGCATAACGATCCCCTCCTGACTGGAAGCCACAAGTCGACCCAAGGAGTCAACGCCAGAAGTCCCCACCCCACAGAAGTCGCTCTCCAGAGCTGAGAGAGAGATACCCTGGGGTCCAGAGGAGAATAAGACGGATTATTCAGCGACGCCCCAGAACATTTTCTTTTGCCCCGATTCCGTATAGTTTCTTGTGCCTTCTTATGCTGGGCAGGACAAAAAGACACCTATATAGTGAAATAAAGCCCCGTTTAAGACAATCTGAAGTTGATTTCTTTTCTGACGAGATCCCCTGTGAACCCTGCCCGTTACAAGTGGTGGAGAAGGCAGGCAACTGTCCATTGGATATAATGGACGCCCTCATCCAACATATCGTGAAAGCCCAGGACAAACTAGGATGTGCAGTAGAGCGACAAATGTCTTCCGCCCAGGCTGACCGGGATCTCTTCAAGAACACCATGGCAGCACTAATGGAGGGGCTACAGAAAATAGCGACCGAACAAACGGCAAGTCCCCATTCCGTTTCACGTGCCCCGAGTCATGGGCCTACAGGAGTAGCCCTACAGAAATACGTGACCGGAGAGGACCCCGAAGCCTATCTCCTGAACTTTGAACGGGCGGCCAGAGCCTGCAACTGGCCAGTGGACAAATGGCCGTTTTTCTTAGCTCCCTTGCTGACCGGAGAGAAACAGGCTGCCTACCAAGTGGCCAATCCTCTAGGAAATACCCCCTATGGAGAAGTAAAAAGGGTGATCCCGGACCACCTGGGTTTGGATGACGAGGCTTATGGGGCCGCTTCCGAAAAGATAAAGGTCACCCTGGAGAAAACCCGAAGAGGCTCTTCTATCGTTTAAAATTTGCGGCAGACAAATGGCTAAAACCCAAAGAGAACACCAATGAGGAGATATTAGACAAGATCTACCTAGAGCAGTTACTCGAGGCCCTACCCTATAACACCCAGCGCTAGTTGTGACAGATAACCTTACCACTAAAGAAGCGATGGAAATGGCAGCCCCCTTTTCCAGGGCCCAGCCTCGTTATGGGGGTGGGGAGGCAGAACGGACATACCGGCCTCTCCCTGGAAAATATGTGAGACCAGCCGCCAAACACCAACCTGAGACCGCTAGGAGCCGGCCCAAACCACATGAGGGGATGACAACAAGGGGACCCCAATGTTTCGACTGTGGAGACCGGGGACACATAGTGAGAGCATGTCCTAAAAAAAGAACCGGGGAAGAACCAATGGACATAGGGTATATCCCGAGAGCGGTCCTCTACATGGCTGAGATGGGGCCGGCGTTTTACGTAAGTGTGAGGGTGAACTGTCATACGATCTGGGCTTTATTAGATTCCGGATGTAAGCAGTCGGTCATACAAATAGACCTCATAGGTTCACAACACATTGTACCGGGAGCACTGGTACACATCCGTTGTGTGCACGGGGATGTGAAGACATATCCCGTGGCTACAATCAAGCTAAGCACGGCAGAGGGCACTCCATTTACAGTCAAGGTAGGGGTGATGCCGAACCTACCAGAGGACCTCATCATAGGGACTGACAAACCCATTTCTTGACCCTGTTTAACGCCGTATTGCAAGGGGGGAAGAAAGACATAGGTTCACACACCGGATTCGAGACGCCCCTACCAGCCTTGATCACCCCAGAGCCGTGGCTCCTAGATAGAAGTTTCCGTTTCGCTCAGACAAATGACGCCTCCCTCAGACATGCCTGGCAGGTTTCCTTGAAGGACGAACAAGATCCCCCGACATCTCCCTTTTTTTAAGGTACAGGAAGGGCTGTTGTATCGAGTAAACGACATGAATAGCCCCCCACAACTTTTGGTGCCCTCCGAGTTTAGGGACCAAATCTTGTTTTTTTCGCACTCACACCTCACCGCCGGACACATAGGTACGGAAAAATCAAACCAAAACGTCCTGCAACATTTCTATTGGCCAGGAATCTTACGTGACATAAAAAAATACTATCAGGAGTGCGAGACCTGTCAAAAACTGAACCCGTATAAACCTCCACCCGTTCCGCTACAACCCCTACCGGTGATCGGTACTCCCTTCTCCCGAATAGGTTTGGACCTCATAGGGCCCCTCCCCAAAACATGTAGGGGGCATCAATGCGCGTTGGTCATAGTAGACTACGCGACCCGATATCCAGAGGCCTTCCCCTTAAGGGCTCCCACCTCACCGGCTATAGCCGACAATCTGATTAAGTTGTTCTCACGGGTGGGCTTTCCTCTAGAGATCCTGACAGATCAAGGGACCCCATTTGTCTCCAAGCTGATGAGGGAGGTCTGTAGACTACTCAACCTACAACATATAAAGACCTCCGTATATCACCCCCAGACTGATGGTCTGGTGGAGAGGTATAATGGGTCCATCAAAAGAATCCTAAAGAAAATGCTAACAATAGAAGGAAAGGAATGGGACCAACTCTTCCCACTAGCTCTCTACATGCTCAGAAGTCAGGTGCAGAGTAGCCTGGGATGTTCCGCCTTTGAGATGCTTTATGGAAGACGACCTAGGACTCTCTTGGACATGACGAAGGAGGCACGGGAGAAACAGGAAGCGGAGGAGACTCGTCATTTCCTAGACTATACCCAAAATCTCAAGTCTAAAATCGGGAAGCTTTGGGATCTTGCTTATTCCCAGTTGGAAAAACAGCAGGAAAAACAGAGGTATTTTTACGACAAGGGGAAAAAGTGGCAAAAACTCAACCCAGGTGATTGGGTGCTAGTGCTCCTACCATCTTCCACCAGTAAACTGAAAGCGGGGTGTTTAGGACCGTATAAGGCTGTAGGAACGGTGGGTAAAACTACCTACGGACTGCAAGTGAAAGCAGGGAAAACACAATTATTCCATATCAATCTATTAAAGAAATGGCTAGGACCGCTACCTGCCCCGGTTAGGCTCACTAACCCCGCCCCTGCCTCTGTTTGTACTACGGAGCAGCTAGTCGTCAATCCGGACCTTGGAACCCAGAAAGGCGGTCCCTGGAGGAGCTTTTCGAATCCTTTAGATCCACCTTCTCAGACCTCCCAGGGAAAACCCCCCTGATAGAACATACCATAGAGACATTACCTGGCCAGGTCGTGAAACAGCGACCTTACCGCATACCCGCTGCCCGAAGGGAAGCCATACGGAAGGAGGTACGTGACATGTTGCAGATGGGGGTCATCCAAGCCTCCAAAAGCTAATGGTCCTCCCCCATTGTCATGGTCCCCAAGCCGGATGGCTCCACTAGGTTCTGCATGGACTTCTGCGCTCTCAACGCAATATCTAAATTCGACTCGTAACCAATCCCCCGGGTAGACGAGATGATTGAAAGGCTAGGAGAGGCCCAATACATAACCACACTCGATCTCACCAAGGGTTATTGGCAGGTTCCTCTTCAAGAGGCCGATAGAGAGAAAACAGCTTTCACCACTCCTGACGGCCTGTTCAAATTCACCGTCCTACTGTTTGGTCTTCACGGAGCACCCGCTTCCTTCCAAAGACTGGTGGCCCCCCCTCCCTGGCCACTTCTGGCCCCGGGGACCCCATCCCCCGAGGCCTGGCCACTCGTTGGGGACCGACGGGGGAGCCCCAATGCCCCCACGGTCCCTGCCGGCTCCCCGCGTCCTGCGGGAGCCAGCATTGCTTTTACACATGGGGAGCTGCTAACATGCAGCTCCCCGTGTGTAAAGGCAATCTGGTTTGGATTTTTTCCAAAATCCAAACCAGTGTTTGCTATGACAGGGCGGGAGCCGCGAGGCTCCCGCCCTGTCATAGCAAACAGCAGTGTCCCGGGGGTGGCCACCCCGGGACACTGCAGGAGCCCGCCCTGGGGGGTGGCGGTCCCCAGGGCCATCACAGGCTCCAGGAGGGGGGCCGTGCTGCCCCCCTTCCAACCTGTACACAGCCCCGGGGAGGTGGCAGTCCCCAGGGCATGTGGGGGTGCTTGAGCCCCCCCACACAGGTATTTTTTTTTTTTTAAAGAAGCCCCGGGGCTGTGGGGGGGGGGGCAGTGTACCCCCCCACAAATAATTATTCAAAGCCCTGGGGGTGGCGGTCCCCGGAGCTTGGAGGGGCCTTTGAGGACCCCCCATAAATTAAAAAAAGAAGCCCTGGGGGTGGAGGTCCCCGGGGCTGCGGGGGGCTGGGTGCCCCCGCAAATATTTGTAGAAAGCCCCGGGGGGTGGCGGTCCCCGGGGCTGCGGGGGTCCCCTGGGCACCCGCAATTCTTGTTTTTTGCAGTTCCCCCAGGACTTGGCCCACCCGGGGGCTAATTAATAACGAAGTGCGGGAGCCTGCGCTTCGTTTTTTAAAAATGTTCGGCTGGATCAGCAGATCCTCCTCGCATCCCACGATTTAAAAAAAATTATTTTGTTTTTGTCCCTGGGGGTCCTTGTGGGACCCCCTGAGCAGGCCTAGGGGGTCAGGGTGTTTCTACCCTGCCCCCTTTTCCTGTTTTGCGCATTTGTTTTTCTGTTTTCTTGTGCCTCGGTTCTACCGAGGTACAAGATGGCAGCCAACACTTTCTGGTTTGGAGTGTTGACAGCCAATTAGCATGAAGCTTGTGATCGGGAGGGTGCGCGGAACCACCGCAGCCATAGATATCACTATCTTTATTTCTTAATTTCTCAAAAACTACGGAACGGATTTGCACCATTTTTTAAAAGGTCGCTTTCTGAGCCAAGCAGTACCTTTTTGCCAAATTTGGTGTAATTCCGTTCAGCAGTTGTTGCTATAACCGTGTCTAAACTTTTCTATGGGAAATTGATTTTTTTACCTCTATTTTTGGATTTTCTCAGGAACTGCTGAACAGATTTACACCATTTAAAAAAAAGGTCTCTTTCAGAGCCAAGGGCTACCTTTTTGCAAAATTTGGTGTAATTCTGTTCAGCAGTTCGGGCTGTAGCCTGTTCCAAAATTTCCTATGGGAAATAACATGGAAAAAACACGTTTTGGGACCCCCCTTTTTTCTCGGCCCCCCGCTTGATCAATCACCCACAAACTTTCAGGATAAGAGCTGCCCGGAGCGCCCCGCCAGTTTTGAAAATTTTGCGAAGATTCATCATCCAGCGCCAAAGTTATTGGGAAAAGAATGTTACAAATTTCCTATGGATAATAGATCCTAACTATAACTACCTACTGGCGGCTACCAGTAGGTAATATATATATATATATATATATATATATATATATATATATATATATATATATATATATATATTCACTTAAAAAACCATAGGTTTCACACATGTTATAGTTAGCTGGACATTTCCCTCGTAAAAAACCAATGAAATTCCCCCGTTATAGTTAGTGCAGGCAACTATAACTCACGCGACCGCAATCCTCTGCTGATGACGTCAGATATTACATCACTGTATTTAGACACCTATTTACCCATGTCTTCTTCCATTAATCTTTAGCTATACATTTTAAGTGAATTTGTACGGTTTTTTAAATGCTAAGTTATGTATTTATTAATATTTTTTTTTCAGGTTTTTCACCGTGCGTGCACCGTAATGTGTGTATATATATATATATATATATATATATATATATATATATATATAATTATATTTTAATGAATTGCTGACCAATCAATTGAAAAAACTGTATATTTCTACGTTGAAATCACGGCGCACAATATCAAGGGGCAACAACTACTATGGTCAACTGGTACGAAAATTACAATCTAAAGATAATATAATTGTCAGACATGCTGATAAAGGTGGTAATGTGGTCTTATGGCCATGTGAGATGTACTTGGAGGAAGCCTATTGCCACCTAAAATACAGAGACTGCTACAAAATCAGTGATATGAAAACAGTCAAGCAGGCATGGAGTGAAATCTATATCAAGCTTGTAGGATGGAAAAGTGCTGGTCTACTCAGTGGGGATGAATTCAAGTTTAAAAAAAATGATTATCCAGTGATCCCAGTTATTTACTTCATCCCTAAGATACACAAGGATGCCAACAAACCACCTGGGCGGCCGATAATTTCATCCCGTAACAGCATCCTAGAGAACACGTCCAGATATGTTGATTTTTTCCTGCAAGAACATGTTAAACATCTGGCATCATATATACAAGACACAAGTGATTTCTTGCGGAAGGTTCATGATATTATGTGGCAGGACAACTATCTTCTTATTACTCTGGATGTCAGCACGCTGTATACTAGTATCCATCATCGTGACGGCATTAAGGCAGTGGACTATTTCTTAAGCAAGAGACCATTATGTATACTGAATCATAACAGGATGTTGTTGAATATGATTTTATTCTGTCTAACCAACAACTTCTTTTTATTTAATAATCAGCTTTACCAACAGATGAGAGGAGTTGCGATGGGGGCTTGCTTCTCCCCAAGTTATGCCTGCCTGCATATGGGCCTTTGGGAGGAGCAAGTCCTCAGCAATAAATTTGCGAATGTGATTGCCAACAATGTAATTAGATGGTATTGTTACATTGATGATTTGTTCCTTGTGTGGAATGGCAATGCACAAGAAGCCTTGACCTTTATAGACGACATCAATGACAATGAGCTTAATCTGCATTTTGTTGCACATGTGAGCAAGGAAAGAGTCAACTTCCTGGATGTAGAGGTATACATTAATCATGGTAAATTGGAGACTACTCTACATCGTAAGCCAACAGCAGGTAATACAATACTCCACACATCCAGCCATCACCCTGAACATCTGATTCGCAGCATTCCATATGGGGAAATGCTGTGAATCAGAAGGATTTGCAGTGTTGAGTCAGAATGTATACTAGCTCAGACTGAGAGTATGAAAAGATTCCTGATCAGGGGATATTCTAGGAAGATTCTTGATAGGGCAATGAATAAAACAAAGGCGATTTCTAGAACAGAAGAACTGAAGTACTGGGTATTTTAGTCCCAGCGGTGCAGGGGCACACACCCTATGACTTCTGGGTTTCACCCTGTTCCGGACCAACAGAAACACAGAGTCTTCTGGGTGAAGTCAAAGAATCGTTTATTGGCTGCAGACCAATGACAGGTATCCTAGAAGTACAACAGCGTGTATGTTCTCAGGAGACTGCTGAAAATCATAGAAACGGGCTTCACTTTAAATAGGCCTTTTCTGGCCTCAAGCATACATTCCTAGGTTTTATGATACGGCCATATACAAGTATATATTACAAAGAAAAGGCAGAGTCATGATGACCATCCCACATTCCAGTTCGGCCAGCCCACAATGATTTACACAGTAAGGTTCAGATCCCACATTTGATGTTGGCAGACCCCCCAATAAACATGAGCATCTCCTGTTTTGGGAAACAAGTCATAAAGCAGGAACAAGCAGGTGTGGAAGAGATTAGCCGGAGGTTTGTGTAGAATGAAAGGGTTTTATGATGGGTCAAGCCCTGATGCTAATCACAGGTGGACGGAGGAAGGGGAGCTCGTGAGACCGGTTTGACCCAGGGCAGCAGGGCCAGCTGCCCAGGTCACAGAGAAGTCACGGGAAAGCACATGTACTGTGAGGCCCGTGTTTGCTCCATTATAGCCTATGTGAGGGCAATGACAAGATGGCCACTGCTTCCAAAATGGAACCCGCGTAGTGAAGCAGAATGACGTGTACACAGTGCATTCATAACTAGAACGGTATATAAAACACTCGTACATGCCGCATTCACCATTTGCGGTTCGCTAATACCAAGATAGACAGGGGTAGGGCCCTGTCCCCTACGCGGTGCGAGAAAGTAGAGTACGACAGACCCTCCTTTTGCCCTTACATAGGCAATCACTATACCCATCTCAATCCGAGTCTAGGTCAATGTCCGCAAAGTCATGGAGATGTTGCTGTAGCATCATCCTATTACTTAGCTCGTCCCTCGATACAGGTTTCCTTACACATAAGGTAGCACAGAGGCCACATATCGCAGGAGCACACTGTATGCACAGACAGAACAGGAAAAGAATGGCTAAGATCATTCCAATGACCATCAGAACTTTCCAACCCCAGGCAGATATCAGTTCCCAGAACCACCCCATCAGTGACCAGTCTCCCTTATCCACGTGTATGGCTTCAGATATTTTATGGAGCTTGGAGATGGCTTGATACACTGTTGGAGCGTTATCTGGTATGAAAATGCAGCAACTGGATTGAATAACCTTGCATACTCCACCGCGGTCTGCAAGGATAACGTCTAGAACCATGCGGTTCTGCAGAGTCATAAGGCGATCCGCTTGGAGCTCAGCTGTCAGATTACTAAGGGCACCAGCCGTTACATTTATAGTGGATTCAACCACACGTGTCAGTTGTCGCAGGTTTCTACTATTCACCATAGGTCCCCAAAACGGCAGGAAACCCAAGAAGAAGTCTCCTGCTTCCTGACCGGCAGTATCCTCCTTACTAATCACACCTCTCACAACTCTGGTCTTGTGATAGTCAGAGGCAGCAGTAAATGTCGGCGGTAGCAAGTTCGCAATATAACATGTGCCCGAGAAATCAGGGGGCAACCATGTATATGCTCGGTCATTACAGATGAAATATGTGCCCTTGGCAGCCAGAAACGCAGGGGAGAACTGTGACAGGAAAGTGTACGTTTCAGTACAGTCACTTCTTCCCAGTTGAGCTCTAGGATTCTGACCATTACCCTGTAAGCAGAACCGTCCCATGTGGGGTACGACCCAGATTGGAGAGGAGATTTTTCGCTGTCTTTCACCCAGACTAATACTATACCCCGTCGCGTTCCATCCTACATAAGGTCTCAACTCTTCTTTGGGAATGGACGAGTATGCGTCGATATCTCTACTCATATCGGCAACTCCTTTCATTAAAGCCTTATTATTGGTGATGGGTCTGATGGAACGCGGTTGGCGAGGGGAGTACGTATCTAGAGCATAGAGAAACATGGTCTGGAATGCCCATGACGATCCATTGTAACTATACGGCAGCACCAGGTAGGGAATACCCTTGTTAATGGTATGTGGCATTAACCCACACACCCAGCAATTGGTCGTATTCATTACCAGTTGGTGCTGGTGCAAGAGCTGGATAAACGAGTTATTTACAAACTCCGATCGTCTGGTCTGCTCGTGCTCAGGCAAAGGGTGAAAAGAGTGAGAGGAGGCGGTAGAAGGAGATATAGGCTGTTGAGTGGGTGCAATGGGCTTTTGAGCGGAGAAAAACACAAATCCAACAATGAACATTACTGTACTACACAGTGTAAAAAGGCACAAAAAGACAAAACATTTACTTTTCATAATTTTACATATCCTTGCTTTAAAGTTCATTTCCTCAATGGGTCTCTCCATCTTAAAAAACTCCATCCTCTACTCGGGCCGCTCGCGGCGGATGAGTTTCTTCCGCTAAGGAGTACGCCTGTCAGTCCAGGGAAACGCCCTAGACCAACCAGAACCGTCGACCTAGCGTCTTCGGCCTGTACCCCAAAGTCTTGGCACCGCGACCCTGCGGCAGAACCCGGATGGTGGTTCGAAAAACAAAAAATCAAGAAAGTCTTTCAGATGGGAGAGCAAAAAATGTTAAAAAAGGAAATAGTAAGGAAATCTTTATTTGTCCATGGGCCTAGGTCTCAAATTATAACGGAGACGGCCAGGTGCTGTTTGGTCTCGGAACAAAAGTTCAGGCTCAGTGGTGTCCAGTCGATTTGATGGTGGCACAGCTTCCTGCAGAATATTGTCACTTTCTTGGTCTGAAACTGTGTCTTTTAGGCGTGCGTCACTGAATGGTACAAAACGAGGTACAGTGTCTGTCTCAGAGTCGGCGATACCCTCCTGGACCCACTGGTCATATGGCAGAGGCAAGGGGACTACTTTGCAGTGGGTGCCATGGATCCAGTGCTTCTTCCCTTTCACTCGCACTGCTGATCTTGTCGACAGTAGAACAAGATGAGGGCCGATCCAGCGAGGCTCGTCGTTGCTCTTGCGCTGGAAATTTCGGACTAGCACCCACGTACCAGGGTTGATAGGGTGTCCAGGAGTTTCAGAGGCTTGAGGGAGAGTATCATGTACCTGTTGGTGCAAAACACGCAGTTTAACAGTCAAATCATACAGGTAATCGAGCAGTACTGGATGCTCTATATCACTGAACTTCGTAGGCCTCGGTACACCCCATATGTTGGCCGGACGGCCAAAAACTACCTCGTAAGGACTAAGTCCCACTCGTGAGTGTACAGTCATTCTGGTGGACAGGAGTGCTAGAGGCAGAGCGTCAGGCCATTTAAGACCGGTGCTCGCCTGAATTTTGGCCAGCTTGAGCTTTAAGGCTCCATTGTAGCGCTCTACTAATCCAGCTGATTGGGGGTGGTTTGCAGCATGGAATTTCTGCTGGATGCCTAAACCTTCACATACATTCTTCATCACTTTACCCACGAACTCACTTCCATTATCACACCACACCATTCTTGGCATCCCAAACCTAGGGAAAAACTCTTTCACAAGGGCTTTAGCTGTGGACAAGGCAGTGTTATCTTTCAGAGGATAAGCCTCTATCCATTTCGAGAAAGCACAAACAACCACCAGTACATATTTCAGGTTGTTACATCTTTCCATGTGAATAAAGTCCAGCTGCAAAACTTCAAATGGACATGATGGGGGTGCAAAGTGACCGGCTGGAGTTGGGGTTCCCCTACCAGGGTTGTACTTCAAGCATACCATGCAATTCTTGACCACATTCTCTGCACACTTGGGAATCCCAGCATTCTGCCATACTGGAGCCAACAACTTACAAATACCTTTCGTACTAATATGCGCCATTCCATGTGCCATAGTAACCACTGGAAGTACATATGCATCAGGCAATAACCATCGCTTATGTTCTGTCAGATCAATCCAGCAACCATTCTCATCCAACTTACCCATACTTTCTCTCCACTTGCTTAACTCTTCCTCTGTGGCTTCAGCTTGAAGCGACTTCACACTCTCTATTGTGTTTTCACACATCCCAACATCATTAACCCATCTTGCGGGGCCTGCAACATACATTCTAGTCTTCACATTCTGTGCCGTTTCTTTCGCGGTCTCATCAGCAAACGCATTCCCACGTCCAACATCATCTGTAACTTTCCTGTGCGCACTGCATTTCATGATCGCAACTTGCAACGGTAGGGTCAGTGACTCAAGGAGATCATTCACCAGCTTGCCATTCTGAATTTTAGCTCCATGTGACGTCAGGAACCCACGCTCTTTCCACAGTCGCCCAAAATTATGAGCCACGCCAAAGGCGTACTGGCTATCTGTGTATATGCTCACTCTCATTCCTTCAGACAACACACACGCTCTCGTGAGGGCGATTAATTCCGCTGCTTGGGCCGAATTATGTGGCACTCGTGCAGTTTCCACGACCGTGTGTAAAGTCGTGATAGCATATGCAGCAGTCGTGTCACCATTAGGGAGCTTGAAACAGGAACCATCCACCCATAAAGTGCCATCACACTCAGTCAGGGGAGTATCTTTGAGATCCACTCTCCCTTTCGTCTCTTCTTCCGTTCTGAACAGACAATCATGTTGCTCAATCTCATCTGAATCTGCTGGTATTGGCAACAATGTAGCTGGATTCAGCGTATTGCATCTCTTTATGTGTATGTGATTGGCTAACAGTGTGAGCTCATAGCCTGATAATCGCGCACTAGTCAAGTGCTGTGTCTTGGTCCTATTTAATAATGTATCTACAGCATGTGGAACCATAACAATCAATGTGTTGTCCATTACCAAACCAGCAGATTGTCGGATAGACATTGCTGCAGCGGCTGTCGCTCTCAGACAGCTTGGCAATACCCTCGCTACAGGGTCCAAGGTGGATGAAAAATATGCGCATGGGCGCGGTCTGTCGCCAAAAGGCTGTGTTAACACTGACAACGCACATCCATCTTTCTCGTGAACATACAATGTAAAAGGTTTGCTATAGTCAGGAGTGCCCAACACAGGAGCCGAACACAATGCATTTCGCAATTCCACAAAACTTTTCTGACACTCTTCAGACCATGGGATAGGATTTGGTGTGTCTTTACATGTTAATGCTAACAAAGGTTTTGCCAACAAAGAAAAACTAGGGATCCAATGCCTACAGTATGAGGTGATTCCTAAGAAAGCACGCACTTCTCTCTGTGTTTTCGGCACACTCAACTGTGCAATAGCTTGAATTCTTTCTGGGGTCAGTTTCCTTCCCTCCTTCGATAAGAGATGACCTAAGTAGGTCACCTCTTGTCGACAATATTGCAGCTTAGAGAGAGACACCTTGTGATGGAAAGCAGATAAATGGCGCAACAATGACAATGTGGCTTCTTTGCAGATTTGTTCAGTATCTGCGGCGATTAGTAAATCGTCCACGTACTGAATCAGGATAGCGCCACTGGGTAAAACAAGTGCATCAAGTTGTGCTTTCAAAGCTTGACTGTATATGGATGGACTCTCACAGTAGCCCTGGGGAGCGCGTTTGAAGCAGAAGCTTCGGCCTCCCAGACTAAAACCAAAAATGTCTCTGCTCTCTTCCGCAATTGGGATGCTAAAGAAAGCATTCTTTAAATCAATCACTGAAAACCATGCAGCAGAGGCTGGAATCATTGTTAACAAGGCAGTTATATCAGGGACAACCGGGAACTGTGGTACAACAATCTTATTAACCTCTCTGAGATCGATCACAAATCTGTAAACAGGTGGCTGTGAAGGGTCCGTTCGTTTTAAGACAGGTAAAATCGGACTATTGCAAACGTTGCCTCTTGTCTCTTCAATCACACCCTTATTAATCAAGTCGCTGACAATGTCTAACAATGCTTTCTGCCCTTCATTAGAGATCTTGTACTGGGGAATACGTGGCAGTCTGACATTAGCCTTTAAAGTCACCACGTATGGCGGTATCTCCAAGAGGCCCACATCATTGGGACCAGTAGCCCAAAGGGCATCCGGAAGGGATGACAGTTCAGGCGGCATTGTATTTTTGGATGTCATCAGCAGAGGATTGCGGTCGCGTGAGTTATAGTTGCCTGCACTAACTATAATGGGGGAATTTCATTGGTTTTTTACGAGGGAAATGTCCAGCTAACTATAACATGTGTGAAACCTATGGTTTTTTAAGTGAATTTGCAAGGTTTTTTAAATGCTAAGTTATGTATTTATTAATATTTTTTTTTTTCAGGTTTTTCACCGAGCGCCCACGATGCGTTGTGTGTGCCGTGCGCACTTTTTCGCCAAAAAAATACATGTTTATTTCACCCTTGGGGGTCCTTCAGTGACCCCCTGACAAAGGCTAGGGGGTCAGGAACTGTCCACCCTGCCCCCTATTCACGTTCTCCACCTTTGTTTTTCACTGCCTTAGACTGCGAGAGACAAAATGGCGACCGACACTTCCTGATTTCGACCGATTCGAATGTTTACTGACATCTAACAACCAATCAGAATTGCGCTTGCGCACGTCACCGTGCGCGCACCGTGCACGCACGGTGCGCGCTTATGGATATATATGTACTTTTAACTGAAATTTTCTCAGGAACTACTGAACAGATTGACTCCAGATACTCAAAAGGCACATCCCTGACCTGAGGACTACCTATCTGCTAATTTTCAAGTAATTCTGTTAAGCCGTTCGGGCTGTGCCTTGGACTAAAGGTATCTATGGAAAAATGCATGGGGAAAACGCGTTTTGGGACCCCCCTTTTTTCTCGGCCCCCGCTTGACTAATCACCCCGAGACTTTCAGGGTAGGAGCGGAGCGGAGCAGAGCGGAGCAGAGCGGAGCGCCCCACCTATTTTGAAAAATTCGCGAGGATTCGTCAACCGGCGCCAAAGTTATTCAAAATAGAATTTTCAGATTTCCTATGGAAACACGGTCCTAACTATAACTATCTACTGACGACCGCCAGTAGATAATAAAATCATATATATATATATATACATACATATGTGTCCGTCTGTAATGCAAATGTTGCTAACGTAAAGTGCTCTGATACTTTTAGGTACTTTTAGGTTAAGTTCGCGCAATGTAAAACTCCCAAAATAAAAGAAATAAATAAATACACACACACACACACAAACATGTATACTTACCTTAAATAGTTTACCTTGCGTGTTAAAGGTATATGTGGTAAAGCCATATTCGTTGTAAAACTTTGTGTGGTAAAAAATGCGTGGTAAAAGCACTGCATGTCAGTTATTGCATTGTAAAGGCTCTTTCGCCCCAAACCACAGTGGTTTATGTGATGTATTTACTTTGTGGTCACCCAATGTTGGGCAGCATAGTAAATTATGTCTTTTGACCCGATTGTTGTTCTGTCCTCATATGCCACTTATCGAAGGATAAACACCCTATTCATGTTGTTGACTAGGAACCGCTTGGCTGCCCAATCTTAGATCCCATTTGCTTAATCTGGCAGACCTCAGTTTATAGATTGAGATTCTATACACAAGGTTGGGTATAAACTGAGGAACAATTGTGTCTACTTTGCCCTCAAAGGTTAGAAATAATGCCAAGTTTTGCATGTGTTGATTATCAGACCCACTTGGTGGGCCACACAGCAGACAGTGCAACTGGGTCTGAACCGTAGTGTTTGGGGCCGTTTACCACTTGTGTCCCGGGTACATCCTATTACAGCTTTACAAACTGATTGTACAACCCTATCTGCAACTGACTCTCAGGGTAGGGATGATGAGCAGACACAGGCTTCATGGGGAGGTAAGGCAGGGGACACAAGCTTAGAAGTCAAGAATCCACTAAAAGACACCAACATTTTAATGTCCATCCCAGTGCTGGTCTTTTTAAAGAATGAAATACTTTTTAATCTCACAGCTGTACAGTACAATTCAATCTACTATTCAGGGCAGTGATCCTGGCACAATTCCCCCTTTTGACGCTGCACCTGCTGACTCTCTCTTGTGTTGTCTCTCACCTTGGGTGACCCATGATAGGCTTGTTCTCCCAGCAAATACAGATAAAACATGTATCAGATTCTGGTGCCCCTCAAATCAGATGCTTAATGGGTTCATGGTATCACATGTGCTTACGCCTGGTAGCGAATTACGTAGGAAGTTAGTCTCTGAATGTCTGGAGCTCAATTAATGCGGATCCAGTGGCTTTGTCTCCCCCCCACAGGTGGAGGCGTGCAGTAGTTAGAAGCAGTCCCTGGAAGCCGCCAAGTAGGATGGGAGGGACATGCCTCTCATCTCAAGCAGCCACCTGCTTTGAGCCCATTGTAAATCGGAGGGCATGGGCTTCCGCAGTGGTGCACGCCTGACTGCTGAGTCCCCCATCTGGCTGATGAGATGGATGTAGCCCTACTTTGACTGTTGGGTGATGTTGAAGCAGGTAGTGGCCCTCCATTGGATGATACTATCACTAAATTAGTGGTAGCAGCTCCTACCGGACGCTATGAAAGCACTCGAAAAGCTGGGTCTCTTTTAAGTAGGGGACAAAGGTATGTTCATAGTTGTATAGAAAACGAAACAGGTAGAAAATGGCATAATTCAGTGGCTTTGTCAAAGGTTTGGTAACTTTGTGGATCTGTGCATTGCTGACTGACACATTGCACCACAATTTGGGTCTTATTTATAAGCCCATTGCCCCACCGGTCCATCACTTATTTTGCGCACTGGCGGCGCAATTTGCGTGCCCATATTTACAAGACAACATAAAGTCACCCTGCATGGACCCCTTTCATGCATTACTCTGCTTGAAAGGGGTGTTCCATGGGTGTTGCTATGGGTGTTCCATCAAAGGAACTTGACGCATTCCCAGTTTTAGAACATTCATCCAGGGTAGGCATAGGCATGGCGCAACAAGGAGAAATACTTTTATTTCTCCTTGTTTTTGTCCTCTTCCTATGCATGATGCTTTGCATAGAAAGAGGAAAATGGCATTAATTATTGTTTTTGTGTAGGAAGGTGAAACTCCATGAGCTCTGCCCAGGCCTGATTTATTTATACTCCACCCTCACAGCAGCTTTTTTAGCATACGTGAATATAGATTTTGTATAGATGCAATGCTGGGGGAATGCCGCTGCGCTGTCAAAACACTGTAACCTTGTCTATATCTAAAAACAGGGCAGCCTGGTGAGTTACTTCCATGTAGTGGGGATCTGTGTTGAAGACAAGTGTGCTGGGTCGTTTGAACCCTATCTCACCAGTTAGAGTGTCCTTTGGAAAGACTCCTAAAAAGTATTTCGTTTTTATGGCAGCTTAAGAAATCCAAAATCTGAACAGTGTCAATTTGAGAATATTTTAAAGATAGTCAATCACAATCTGCTGGGCCGAAGGGAGGGGGTAGCATACGGGAGCAAAGTAAAGAGGGGGAATGGAGGGGTGAGATATTAAGTCATATTGGTCAATGATATAGCCTTCAGGAGCATTAGAGCAAAAAGGACAAGTTAATTATTACAAAAGGGAATGGAGGGGGGAGAGACAGGAGGCCAATGGAGCGGAACCATAAAAGGGAGAGGCAGAGTGGACGTCAGCAACCGAGGTAGAGCATTATGGACCCCAATATTTGATGAGAAGGTGCAATTTGAGGTCTTTTTTTAAGCTGGAGTAGGAGGGATTACACCGGAGGTCTTTTGGGAGGGTATTCCGGATGGCTGGGGCGTTTCCAGAGAAGGAGTGAGATTGCATGGATTTCTTATTTAACAGAGGAGGGACAAGAACAAGATCATTGGTGCTCCACATCTGCCGGGAGCAGCCCGCTTTGTGGAGTTTATCAGAGTAGTACAGCGGGGTGTTTTGATGAAGGGCTTTGTGTGTAATGCATGCAATCTTGTAGGAGGATCTGCCTTCGATGGGCAGCCATTTGAGAGCTTTAAGGGCAGGGGAGATGCGGTGATGAGCCTAGCAGCTAGGTTGAGCACAGTTTTGAGTTGAGTTAGGTGGATTTTGGGTATTCCAGTGAGTATAGCGTTACCATAGTCAATTCTCGTGAGGAACAGTGATTGGACCACTGATTTGAAGTCATCGGCAGGAATAAAGGGTTTAATTTTCTTGAGGTGACAGAGAGTGAAGAGTGCTTCTTTAGCTGAATTTTTTATATGGAAGATAAGAGTTAGTTTATTGTCAATGGTGATGCCGAGAGATTTTACTGAGTTGGATACGGTGAACTAGCAGTTGAGGGCATTAAGGTCAGCGATCCAGGTTTGGATGGGGAGCAGGTTGTTTTTAGGAGAGAAGAGAATGATTTCGTTTTTTTAGGGTTGAGTTTGAGATGATTGTAGTGGAACCAGGATTGGATTTTAGTCAGGCTGTCATTGAGGTGCAGAATGTCAGAGTGGGATTTAATCTTGTAGTAAAGTTGCGTGTCATCGGCATAGAGGTGGTAATTGATTCCAGATTGGATTTTGATTTGTTGGGTTCTGTGTTGAACACATGAGGTGAACCATTTATGCACAGGCCTATTGAGGCCAAAGATAACTTTAAGTGTGTTAAGTAAGGCAGAGTGGTTTACTGTATCAAATGCGCAGAAAGGTCGAGGAGAATGAGTAGGCAGGACTTGCCTTTGTCGAGGGAGTGATGAATGTTGTCAACTATATTAAGCATGGCAGTTTCATTACTGCAGCCTTTTCTGAAGCCTGATTGCAAGGGGTCAAGAAGATTGAAAGTGTCGATGTGTTTATCCAATTGGAGCAGGGCACATTTTTCCAGGGCTTTGAAGAGAAGAGGGAGGTTAGATATGGGACGAAGATTGTTAGGGTCATTAGGATCAGCAGTGGGGTTTTTGAGAATGGGAGAGATTTGGCCAAGTTGAAGGAGACAGGGACACACCCTGTGGACGGGGAGGAGTTGATGATAGTAGTCCAATATGGGGCGATGATGTGCTTTAAGTCTTGGACAAGGTTGGGAGGGAGAGGGTCTTTAGTATGAGATGACGGTTTTAGTTTAGCGATGATGTTAAGAACTTCATGTTCGGAGACAGGGTGGAAATTATGCCAGGAGGCATTGTTTTTTGCTGGGGTTTGGTGAGGCTGGATTCAGGAGGGGATGTAACGAAAGGGTGGTGTGAAGAGTCTGGAGGAAGAGTATCAAAGGAGGGAGATTTAAAAGAAATGTAATTGGAAGGTGCGGTGTTGTGTGGGAGCGGGGTTAAGAGGAAGGATTGATCGATTTTGGTGATCTTTTCAGAGAAGAAGTTCGCAATTTCTTCACATCTTTCAATTGAGGCCGTCAACTTTGGTGGGGGCAGAATATGTTTGGCTTTTAACAATGCTGAACAGTTCTCTGGGTCTGTTTTTGGCCCGATCAAGTTGCGCACAGAAGAAGGAGGTCTATTCATTCATAATGTGTTTCTTGTAATTGCATCAGGCAGATTTGAGGAGGGCTAGATGGGAGGGGGATGGGTGTTGCCTCAAAGTCAGTCTAAGAGCACGTCTTTCATTATTAAGGTCTAAGGTGAACCAAGATTTAGAAGGGATGTTTCTTTGGGTTTTTAGTTTGGGTGAGGCAAGTTGATCTAAGACCTCGTTGACAGATTTGTTAAAATGCTTGGTGAGGTCATTAGCATTTAGGGAGAAAGGGGTGAGCAGAAGTTGTGCTTGGAGTTTAGACTCCAGTTCACCTAGGGGGAGAAGATTAAGGTTTTTGGTCAATTTCTTGTGTTTGGAGTTTTTAATGGGTAGGGGTGAGGCAGGGATGGCGATCATGAAGAGGATGAGGTGATGGTCGGACCAGTCGACGGGGATGATGTTGGACAGGGAGGCCAAGCCATTATTTGTGATGATGGCATCAAGAATTGCCGCTTTGTTGTGGGTTGGGGAATGGCAAAGTGCTTTAAGGTCACTAATCTCTAAAAGGTTAGTAAGGAGGTTAACTGAGGGGTCCTCAGTATCATTCCAGTAGAGGTTAAAATCACCAAGGAAGAGATTTTTTGAGTTTGAAAGTGAGGATTGGGTGAGAAGATCAGATAGCTCCTCTGCGAAGGGAAGATGGTCACCAGGGGGGTGGTAGATATTATGTAGACGAATAGGTGGAGAACCCTGAGCTTTTAGTTCTGCTCCAAGGTATTCAAAGGTATTGTGGTCAGAGTTCTTAACAAGCGAGAATTGTAGTTCATTTTTAAAGATTATAGCTAGACCACCTCCTATTCTATCAGTTCTGTCTTTTTTGAGGATGGAGTAGCCGGGGGAGGGAAAGTAGGTCAAGGCTAGAAGTAGAGTGGTGATTGATCCAAGTTTCCGTGAGGAAGGCGATGTCAATGCTTTCACTAAGGATGGTTTCGGCTATTTCTGTCGCATGTCGGACTGCCGAGTGGCAGTTTACCAGCATGCAGGCGAGGGATTTAGTGTTGCTTTTGGGGGGAGAGCATGAATGTATGGTGGTAGGCATATATGTAATCACTTTGTGTGATAAGTCGATCGCCGAGGGTAACGTACACCTGATAAAACATGGTCGCAAGGGGGTAAGCGATTGTCACCACTTTAGTGGCAGTCAGTGTGCTGGCACCATCCGCTTTTATGATTTTACAAACAAGATGCAGCAGAGTATTGTTGAAATACAGATACATATCCATGAACCCTGACACAAAAAACTCGAATTGGGGCCAACTGCGTAAAATCGGCTAGACGCGATACTTCCATAAAAAACTGTTTTCAATACTAGTCTGAGTGGGCTTTAGAGAAAGCAAGTCTGAATCCGATTTGGTTCACTCTCCCGATGAGCAATGTACAAAGGCCATGTTTCAGGTTGTTGCGCTTTACAAAATATTTATGCTAGCGGGTGTTCTCTTGTTCTTCGCGGTTCTCTTTCTCCTTACGGATCTTCTTTTGTGAGTGCTTTTTGAAGAGCACCTCATTTTTTTAAAGGGAGCCAGCGGACACCTATCCCTCAAAGACTTTTGCTTCCTTTTAATAGTTGTGCTTGGCCTGTTCACAAGTCTTGCTCCTTCTTGGGGTTGTTTGTTCAACCGTTTGGCGACAGCAGAAGTCACAGATCCTACTACATGCTGGACAATGGTCAAGGCCGCTGCTTTAACGTGGGGCTTTGCAATTGCATAGCCTCTTGTCTAGAAAGGCATAGCTCTTCTAACCAAACTGTGGAAAAACCATTCAAGTTCCGCTAACAGTCCCCCTTGAAAGAATGGTGGCCCTCCATATCCAGCCTGGTGTCTCTTATAGTCCCTGTACAGAGCGGGGTCGCCAAAGGTGTTTGTGATCACCATGATGATTTCTTAATATTCGCTGTCACTTCACGGTCTTAAATGAAACTTAACAATACCTTTCCCGCATTTAAAGTACACCGGCTCAGATTGAGCATTGAAGTATGACAGACATGGGGGCTGATTAGGATGTCAGTCTGTTGGAGTTTCCTCCCAACGATATCCCTCTGGTTTCGAGACCGACCGACCTCGGGTCGGCGATCCGAGACTGCAATTACGATGCGACAGAACATGGTGCAGTTGCAGACTCCCATTTCCCTATAGGAGCTTGTGCGGTGGGCCGAATACAGCCACAGAACAAGCTCTCATAGAGAAATGGGAGTCACTTTAAATCCCTGCACTGTGTGGCAGGCGCCTCATGGTGCCTGTCACATGGTGCAGGGATTTGCAGGGGGGCACGATAGGTGCCCCATCGGCCCACAACCGGAGGTTTCTGTAGAAGGGGGGTCCTGTTAAGGGCCCACAAAGTCACTTTCCTACAGGCTTTCCATGTCGGAATGTCCGACATGGACAGCCTGTAAGAAACCAACATCATAATCAGGATGGTGGAAATGCCATCCGTATGGGATTATCGTGATGGTTCTGACCGGCTGACTTTGAATTCCAACTGCCGTAAGCGCAATACAGCGGGAGGAATTCAAACCAAGGATGTCAGTTGGAAAGCCTACTACCTGTGGTTGGAGGCTTTCCGACCTACGTCCTAATTAGGGACATAGTGTCAAAAGAGTTTTTAGAAATTGTTACATAGTCAGGTTTGATATATTGAATATTAATCACTGTGTTTTTTCCCCTTCACCTGGACCCATCTTAACATTGGTAGATAATTGTCCCCGTTCCTCTGCGGCGCTACAGTGCCCCTATACACGTAGATTGTATAGAACTCTCCGTTAATATCAGGGCACATAGGGTCTGACTCTACCTGGCTTTTTACATGCTGTACTGTTCCTAAAACTCTTCTTAATTTACTTGTACAGCTAAACTTTGTATCGCGATTTGGAACTTTAAGAAACGCTTTCTTTCTAAAGTTGTATAATACTAGTGGAATATTGAACTACATTTTGATGCTGGCTATGTATTTGTTGATGGCCTTGACAGCCGCCAAGACGCTGGGGTAATAGCCGTGAGGAAAGCCAGCGTGGATGCTCACGGGGTCCTGATAATGCTTTATAGTACATTTGTCCCCTTGAGCATTGTAAATGTATTCCATGTTCCTGGGTTTTGGATTTCAGTTAGGGCTACCTCCCAGTCCCCTTTGACGTCCACAGGTTTAGCCAGTTTCACTGTATAATTAGAAATTTGATTGTTGAGTAACATGTCCTTCGAGGCATTGGATGGCAAGGCAATATAAAATGATGTTGTATCCATTTTGTCACCTTTAGAGATCCCCCGTACTCTCACACCCTTCAGGGAGCTGGCCGACACCCAACTGTTAAATTTCTTGCCCCCCCGCTCTATTTGACAAAGGCCTGTTTGTTAGCCCTGCAACTCTATGTTTCAGAATCTTTTCAACCCTGTACACCCAGTGTGGGTCATCAGGTACCTTTTGTAAATCTGCATTGTGAAAGGCACCCAACACCGTTTCGCCATCGCAGTCCTTTAACCTGTGTATATATATATACCTTCTTTAAGCTAAAGGTCTGCTGGCAGCTCTTCGTAAAGACTTCTTTCAACTTTCAAACCCTAATATGATCACCTTCTTTTTAAAGAGGCTTCTTTACCTTGGCAGCAAAACGGCTCCCCTACACCATTCCTCACACAACTAAGGAATTATCGATCGTTACCTCAATGGGAGATGTTTTAATGGTTCTGTGATAACTAGCACAGATCGGGCTTCGGTTTTGGTTGATGTCAGACCCTGTGGTCGTGCGGCCGCTTAAGTTATCTTCTACCTCCTTTAATCTTCCCAACAGGAGCATTCCTTCTGGCAAGCTTTCTGACGTTGTCTTCCGGCTCCTACGCACGACGTCTGACAACATTTCTGACGTGGTCTTCCGGCTCCCACGCACTACGCATCAAGTTGTGCATTCTTCTATCAGAGTGTTGGTCATCTGTCACTTCACCTTGAAATGCTCTTTTTTTTCTTCTTATGGTTCAGTATTGCAACTTGCTGTATGAAGTGTCGATTCACTGAAGAAAAACAAGTTTCTTTCTGTGGCCCCGCTGTCCCTGTGGCCGGGCTTGGCTCCGCCCCCCCCCCGCTTTCATCGACGTACCGGCCGGGCTTTGCTCCGCCGGCACCGAGGACTACACCACCCAGGATCCCGTGGGGCACGCCGTCAGCGGAACACGCGCCAGGAGGCGCTCAAAGGTCCGCTTGGTGCAGAGCCCCTTGTCTACCTGTGTGTTCATTCAGCAAGTTTCTTTCTGTGGCCCCGCTGTCCCTGTGGCCGGGCTTGGCTCCGCCCCCCCTGCTTTCATCGACGTACCGGCCGGGCTTTGCTCCGCCGGCACCGAGGACTACACCACCCAGGATCCCGTGGGGCACGCCATCAGCGGAACACGCGCCAGGAGGCGCTCAAAGGTCCGCTTGGTCCCTCGCCCCAAAAGGGCGCACGCGGGACGTGCCGGGCTTCGCCCGGGCAAAGGGCGGGCTGTCTGTGGCCGTCCGGGGCTGACCGAGGCTGGGCTGGGGCACCCTTCTTGGGCCCGTCATATCGACCCCTCAGGATAATCATCATTGAGAAGACAAGGTATATGCTATTATTGACATAGAGACTGCATTGCCATTTGAACTATGGGCAAAAAAAATCTTGCTACAAATCGATCTATTAACAAACATAAAAACTGTACCATGACTTCCTTGCCTAGCCTGACTGCGATTGATAGGATGTTACAGAAAACACTAGGGGTTGTTGTAACAGCTATAGAAAGTACTGAGAGACGTTTATCACTCCCCCCTAATATGTGTCTTGCCTCGTTACATCCTAATACTATTGCTACTCAGGCAGACTCTTTTGGCTCTACACTTCTGGATTCTTATGTAGAGCTCCCCAGGACAGAGGGTAATCACAACATCTTGCCACTACAAAACCCATCTTCTGCAATGCTTCCTACTATTACTAGACTCTCACAATCACCAATCTTGCAGTGCCAAGACATATCTGCGGAGACTTACTCCTCAAAAAATTATTTGACGGATTTGGAGGGTTTGGACGCCCCTTTTTTGGGGCCTCGAAATCAGGGCAAGTCTTTAAATGTATTGGACAGGCTACCATCTTCATTAATCAATGAGGAAATAAGCCACCCAAACCATACTGTCTTGACACCACTCCAGGAGACACCGCTAAAACAATATTTTGCTTCCTAAAATGGCCAACCGACACCCTGTAATTCGAGCAAAAACCGGAGGCTCCTCAAAAAGAAAAATAACTGAAACTGTTCAAAAAGGGAGGAAACCCAAACTATTAAAAACTGCAGATTTGGTAAACTCTGAACAAGGGCCACCTATGGGTAGGGTATTTGTAAGGCCTGATGATAATCATGGAAGTCTTACCCAAACCACCATGGGCAGCCATATCGTAACAACCCCCACTGTCTCTATTGAGGGTGTCGGAGGGCCATTGGTACACATAGAGCACATTGTTAGATCTATGATCTTGCCACTCCTTGAAAGGATAAAATTGATAAATGATAAGCTTGAGAGATTTGAACAGTCAACCCTAGATAACTTCACCTCTTTAAAAAACTTGATAAAAGTCGAAGCCAGAGGGAGAATGGAGAACATACTGCCATCCCAGGGGGACACTGTGACTGCTACAGGGGTTGCAACTGGGGCAGTTACTGCACAATAGATAAAGGCTTTGAATCGAAAAGATCCCACTTGCAATAAACAGATAAAAAAAAACCCTGGCAAAAGTGTTCAAGGTTCAATAACTAGCGAAGGAAAAAATGTGAGTGAGAGGGTTGTTCGCCCCGAAAGTGTACAAAAAACAAAGGATAATCATGATACTAATAAAAAAATCCCATTGGTAACGGTTGACCTACCGCCAGACTCCCTACCATATGTAATTGTGCTCACTGGCGTCCCAGAACTAATTTATTATTTATTTATTTATTCATTTAACTTATATGGCGCAACAGCTACCCAGCAGGGTTTCCCGGCGCCTGGACGGAACTACTGAAAAGGAGTAAGCCTATTGATTAAAGAGCTAAGTCTTGAGGGCACAACAGAAATGGGAATAGGACGGCTCTCTGCGTAGGGCAAGAGGGATGAGGTTCCAGAGAGAGGGGCCCAGGACAGAAAAGGATCTACCTCCCATTCTTGAAAGCTTGAACCTGGGAACGTGGAACTTTTCCAGTGAGGCGGAGCGAAGGGGACGGGTCGGAACATATTGACAGACAAGATTCTGCAAATAATCAGGTGCTAGGCCCCATTTGATTTTGTGCATTAAGGAAAGGGCTTTAAACTCAATCCGTTTGTCAATACGAAGCCAATGAAGATCTCATAGATGGGGGGAGATAGGTGAGCACCGAGGAACTCCGCAAAGAAGTCGAGCAGCGGAGTTTTGCACAAGTTGTAGCCGACGGGATACTACCTTATTTGCACCCAAGAACAGAACGTTGCCGTAGTCCAAACGTGACGTAATGAGAGCATGGACTACGGTTTTTTGGGTGTCTTTAGGCAGCATCCAGATGATCTTGCGCAGCCACTTCAAGATGGTGAAGCATGTGCCTGAAACTTTGATAGCTTGATGGTGCATTTTCAAAGAATCATCAATGAAGAATCCCAGGTTTCGGACATGATCAACAGGACGGGGGAGGGAGCCCAACTCCTTCTGCCAGTGACGAGAGCCCCACAAATCCCTTTGTTTGCCCAGAATAAGGACCTCTGTTTTATTTGCATTTAGCTTGAGATAGTTGTTAGTCATCCAAGCTGCAATATGACGTAGGCCCGACTGGAGAACAGAAACAGAAGATGAGGGGTCAGATTTGGAAAGAGAAAAGATGATCTGAGAATCATCGGCGTAGGAGAAGAAGGATAGTCCTGCATTAACAGCAATGTCGGCAAGAGGCCTTACATATAGATTAAAGAGTAAAGGACTCAGAATGGAGCCCTGAGGGACTCCAAAAGGAGAAGGGGAAATATTAGAACTATCAGATGCAGAAAACACTTGAAAAGTGCGGTCAGTGAGAAAAGAAGAAAGCCAATCCAAAGCTGAACCACATATACCAAAGGATTCAAGAGTGTTAATAAGAATGGGGTGAGAGATAGTGTCGAAAGCCGCGCTCAGGTCTAACAATATGAGCGCGACTGTCTCACCAGAATCCAAAAGGAGGCGTTGTCTTTCAGTCACGCCTAACAGTGTGGTTTCGGTCGAAAAACCTGCACGAAAACCAGACTGAGAGGGGTGAAGAAGATTATTGGTATCTACAAATTTAACAAGGTGGGTGTGAATATGTTTTTCTAAAAGCTTAGAAAAGATGGGAATAAGAGATATGGGACGAAAGTTCGACATGACTTTAGGGTCAGCAGCTGGCTTTTTCAACAGAGGGACAACCATAGAGTGCTTCCAGATTGGAGGAACAATAGAAGAAATGAGAGAGGAGTTGAGAGCTTCCATGATAACCTGGAGGTGGACAGGGTCAAGTTGTTTCAAAATGGAAGCAGGAATAGAGTCATTAGGAGAACCGGATTTAATGGAACCCAGGATGGAATTAAAAGTTTCCAGTTTAAAAGTGGGCCAGCAGGACAATTTAGGAAGGACGCTGGAGTGTTCATCATGAGAAGCGTCGGCCAGAGTGGAAGGGGATGCAAAACAATTAAGTGGTGAGTTTGCAATTTCTGAATGGATAAGTTCAATTTTTTCAGAGAAGAATTTAGCAAGATCGTCACAAGATTGTTTGTTAAGAGGCAAAGGTTTAGCTATAGTCTGAGCACCAGCCAAATTTTTCACCAAGCTAAACAATGTCTTAGGGCGGTTAGTGGCAGTATTAATAGTATTACAGGTATAAGCAGCACAGGAGGATTTGCATAGATCATGGTATGTTTTTAAGGAGTGTTTATATATTATTTTTAAATCAGGAGCATAGCAGCGCCGCCATTTTCTTTCTAATGTTTTGCATTTGGATTTTTCAACTCTAAGGCTGTCAGTAAACCAAGGTGCAGGAGGGTGATGGTAGAATGATTTTTTCTTGACAAGGGGAAGGCAAATATCAACAGCACGAGACAGCCAGTCTTGGATGCTTTTAGCAGAGTCAGGTACCAGCGTAGAAATGGAAGGTGGATTTTCCTTAAGCAAGTTGTTCAAAGCATTGGTATTTACTTTTTTCCAATCCCTAGTGAAAAACATGGACTGCGGGAGAACCGAAAAAGAGCTAACAGGAGCCTGAATTTGAAATTTCAGTAAAAAGTGGTCTGACCAAGAAATGGGTAACGCAGGTTCACACACTATATATGTAACATTGGAAAAAATGGGATCCAAAAGATGACCAGCTTTATGAGTGGGACCAGAGTTACAAAGAATTAGATTCATGGCTAAGAAATCAGAAATAAGATTAGAGCATGTAGAATTAGTAGCATCTTCCAGATGGAGATTTAAATCGCCAAGAAGTGTGAAATTAGAGGAGGACAGAAGGAGGGAGGAGACCAAACCAGACAACAAGGCCGACCACAATGAGGAGGGGCCAGGGGGTCGATAAAGCAGAAGCCCTGAAAAAGAAAAGTTAGGAGTAAGTCTAAGTTGAAATAAAGCGGCTTCACAATTTGGAAGTTTAACAGGTTCTAAGTTGCATTGGAAAGACTGTTTATAAATAACAGCAATTCCTCCGCCCAACCCGGTGGTTCGGTCCCGTCTAGCGATAGCATAGTTAGACGGGAGGGCGACAGCTATATCCGGGCCAGAACTATTCTGCAGCCAGGTCTCGGTCAAAAAGAGGGCACCAGGTGAGTCATCCAGAAGGAGGTCAAAGATGAAGCTTTTATGCTGAGGAAGAGAGCGGCAATTTAGGCTTAGAAAACAAAATTTAGGAGCAGCGCTATCCGATAGCACGGCCGTATGGTCATTGACCACCAAAGAGTGGGTCAGAGAAAAGGAACAATGAGCCACAGGGGAGGTGAAAGTACAAGCATCTGCAACAGCAAAAGGAGCACAATCAGTAAAGCCCATAGGTCGTAGTGCAAGGAGTTGAAACAAGGAATACACTAGTCGTGAGTCAGCTATCGATGGCCGAGGGACAGGGGTTCTGGCCCCAGGCCCCGAACGGCCGCGGACGGGCGCAGACGGGCTTGCCTTAGGCTCGCCCGCTGCGCGCGTCCGCTGCGCGGGTCAACAGGCATTCCTAATAAGGCCTGGAAAGGATCACGTGCCCGGAAGGAGCGAGGGAACCCCGCCTCCTAGCAACAGAGCCAAACAGTAATTCTACCGCTATCTCCCTCCAAAACAAACGGGAAAACCCGTGGTGGAACAGGGAGTAGGCGGATATAGAGTTAAAAGCAAAGTGCAAGCAGTCAATACGGAAGTGCAGACAGGCAGTGAGGCAGAAGCGAAGCGAGTTAAAAGCACAGATTAGAAGCATAGAAAGTACATTACTTTTGTTAAAAACGGTACAGATTTTGCATAAAAACGAGGACTGAAATGAAAAGGACACTGACTTCACAGCGCGCGTCCCCTAAAGAATGGGAAACCAGAATCTTATCAAGAATTAAAAAATAAAGTGATATTCTGGTTGAATAACAACAGGCCAATCCCTAGATATTTGAAAGGAGAAATATTGTTCGAAGGGTCAATTGGATAGGAAGAAGGCCAAAAGATATACAAGCAGACATAATTATTGTCAACTTTAGAGATAATAATGTTGTAAGACTAGTTTCCAATGAACAGCACTACATCGACAAGGGCCCTATCACAGTTAAAAACCTCAATTACTTTTATAGTGAGAAGGCTATGTGTACACATATGTGTACACATAGACACCAGCAAATCACGGCCCACGAAGCAATGTTGGGAGGCTTTAACATCTACCCCCCGACAGCTACAAAAAGCTATTATTCAGAACCACGTGGGCTAGATGAGGTAGACTGACTGGAAGACATTTATGGAAAGGAAAGTAGTGACATAACTGCTAACTCCATGCAAGCAAATGAGGATAGGTGCAACACAAAGGAAGTAGCTAAACAGGGCCATGACCCCATTTTGATGGACCAACTGGGAAATAATAACTTACTAATACCGATAACTAGTGAAGACATAAATATGTACTATAACCAATTTGATAGTAAGGATAATGTCGAGGTTAAATTAATCTCCTGGAATATTGCTGGAATAAGGAAACATATGTCTGATCCCGCATGGCACGATTATATCAATAATGGGGAATTCATCTTATTTCAAGAAACATAGGGAGTAGAATTTTTTTTTTAAGTAGGCTATAGGTCCTTTTATATAGCCGCATCAAATTCAAACAAAGGCAGACCCTTTGGCCTGATAATTTGGGCAAATATCACGCTGGGCATTGACTTCAAACAAATAGATTCTAATAGTCCTGATATTTTGGCTATAAAATTTGAAGATGCATCATTAATATTTATAATAGACCCCAATCATCAAATAAAGAATCACAGACAATAGCCCAGTTAGATAGTATTATCCATAATCTAGACCACAAAACTATGCTGATCATAGGGGGAGATTTTAACAGGAACTTTGAACCGGTTATGGGTTTAGAAGATATCTAGGGAGAAGAAGACAATGCTAATAATATTCCCAGCATTGATGCAAACCATACAACACCCTGTACAAAAGGTTCTTTGCAATTATTAAAAATGACAATGGAGCATGGTCTACGCTCCTGTAATGGGCGACTGCCTTCAAAGTCCAAGTAAACCAACCTTTAAAAGAGGCTGCTTTACTAGCCATCTAGACTGGTTTCATTAAGTCTATGGCCAACGCTTTTGGATCTGAAGGTGGATAACCGTATAGAAAGCGACCACTTGCCTCTCTCCCTGACCATCCTTAGCTCACTACTCGCACCCCATATGGGAAAGGCCCCTAGTGAATATAATCTTATACACGACCCTTTAGAGTCAAATAATCGCAGGTCTTTAAAATGGCCTGCTGTAATGGGTAATGCTGCATTATTAAAGAAATCTACGAACTCTACGTAACACTCATGTCACCATTAGTTGACACTAACATTGAGGATTATTCCCCAACAGCAGTGTATGGGAACCTGACACAGCAACTCAGAGAGATCCTTTCAAAAGGGACTAATAAAGTACAACCTTGTCGGAATAACCGCCCGAAGGAAGGATTTTGGTACAACAAGGCCTGTTGCCAGGCCAAGCTAGAACTAATAATAGCAGTAAAAGGGAATCAAATAGACATTGTTAAAGACAAGAGAATGCAATACAAAAAAACATTTTAATAGCTAAAAGAGAATGGGATGGAAACGTCTGGACGGACTTGCTCCAAGCATGTAAACTAAAAGACCAAGCATTGTTCTGGAACCTTATAGCTAGCGGCACTAAAGAAGGGATCCCATCTAGGGACAGGTTCCTAGAAGAAAATATTTGGGTCAAACACTTCTCCACATTGTACTCATGTGGAGGGGTTGAGGAAGAGCAGACACATGAAAGCCCGGAGCCAAATACATGTGAAACATCCCTTACATTTAGTCTGACAGACACTATATTAGCTATTAACTCAGTCAAACAGGGCAAAGCTCCAGGCCCAGACAAAATTCCCGGGGATCTCTGGAAACATGAGAACCACCTGTGGGCTCCATTCATTAATTTGCTTAGTAATGATATTGCAAGAGGAGCTCCAATCCCGGAGACCTGGCGAGGCGCGGAAATTGTGACCATCTTTAAGAAGGGAGATAGATCAAATCCTTCACATTACAGACCTATCAGTTTGATAGATGTCCTTCAAAAGATTTTTGCAGGCCAACTTTTAAGTAAGTTAAATATGTGGCTCGAGGATAATTACATTTTTACAAAATACCAGGCAGGTTTTAGAGCTAGAATTAGCACGATAGACCAAGTTTTTAGATTTTTATGTTTAATTTGGAAATACATTAATATAAGGAAATCCCATCTATATGTAGCTTTTGTGGACCTCAGAGCGGCCTTTGATCTGGTCCCCAGGGGGAAGCTATGGAAATTGCTAAGGGATATGGGTGCCCCCGGGGAAATCTGTCAACAACTGATCAGGCTACACGAGGGTAATTACGCAAGAGTGAGGTGGGGACCTAATGGAGAGCTGACAGAGAGAATTGATATAAAGAGAGGCGTCAGGCAAGGTTGTGTCTTGGCGCCAACTCCTTTCTTCCTTTATGTGAATGACATCCCTGACACCCTCTTGGGCTGCGAGCATGACTCTCCCAAGTTGTGTGGTCAAGCCGTTCCGGCCTTACTATTTGCGGATGACACGATTTTAATTTCCCAGACCCCTAAAGGATTACAGGATCTGTTGAACAAATTTGTGTCCTATTGTTTGGACAAAAAGCTTGAAATTAATGCTTCCAAAACTAAGGTTATGACGATTAGCCCCCATAGAGGTTTTAATAAAGTTTTTATTGTAAATAATGAAAAGATTGAATACGTGAAAAATTTTAAATACTTGGGTATCACCCTTGACACTAAAACGAATTGGAGGCCACAAATAGAAAAATCGAGGTTAACATTAACACAAAATCAAGTGCCCATAATCAGTAAGTTTAAGACCAGCTTTGCCAGAGCAGTAGCATCTGCAATTGAGCTATTTAAATACAAAGCTCAATCAGCTACTCTATATGGGGCAGAACTATGGGGTTATGCAGCACGAGATGCCTTCTCAGTCCAAGAAAACAGCTTTTTTAGACAACTTTTAGCTGTCCCAGGTTGCACCCCCCTAACCCCTTTATTTTGCGACTTGAATATACGTTGTCTGGATGATCATGCCTACTAACGTCCATTATTATACTGGGTTCATCTGTGGTCCACTGACGAGTTAGTGGACTACAGAGACGCACTAAAAGAAATAATGCAAATAAAGAACACCACCCGGTTGGCATGGTTAGTGCATGTGGAAAATTGGTTTTTAAAATTGGGCTTACATAGTTTTTGGACAGATCCCGATTCCCTTTCTAACTCTTCCAAAAAACTGTTGAAGGCAAGATACTGGGAATATATCCATAACTGCGTATTACAAAATTCTAAATCAGGAACATTGACCCTTAAATTCCTTAATGTTAAAACTGAAAGCAAATTTAAATATTTTATGGACGAAATTGAGCCCCATTTGGCTAAATCATTGAATTTAAAATATCGTTATGGCATTTTACAACTTAACTCCAGAACATCGATGTGGGTGTGCAATAAAGGATCTGGGCACATTAATAAATCTGATCTGTGCCAATTGTGTGACATGGGCGTCAAGGAGGATGAGGCCCATGTTCTATTTATATGTCCTGCATATCTGCAGGCAAGGAAAAGTGGATTAAACCCATCTGCCTTATTTTAGGTCTCCGGCGTATCCAAGATGGGGAAAGAGTGTTCAAGGGCGACACGTCACAGACTATAGTATTCAGCCTGAGCCGTTTTTTACTTTCTGTAGCGATAGTCAGGAAAAGAAATGGCTTAAAAATGTAATGATATTGCTTATTGCCTCTGGTATTTCTTTGTAACCTTTTAACTTTTCTACTGTATTATCATTATACACACAAGAACTACTTCCCCTGAATGTTTGGCCCTGTTCAAAGAGCTGATGAATTTATATTGTCCTTAGAAGAATTTTTAAAGTCTTCATACATTGTGTGCCCTTTTTTGAATTTATGCACATATTAATTGTATTTACTACAAATGCTATACCTTCCTCATGATGATGGTTTTAAATATTGTATTGTACTCTTTTATGTTTTTTTTAACCGAAATAAAGAATTGACTGACTGACTGATAACTAGCACTGTAAGCATCTATAAAAGCCTGTAGAACATCACATAACTTCTGTTAGAATGCTTTAGAACAGCAGCTTTTACCTCTGCGTGCATTACAAAATGATGAACAGCGTGCTGTTTTAATAAATTCTGAAACACATTGTTTAAAAATCATTTTCCGACATCTGTTTCCAGTTTTTGAGGGGTTCTCTCTTTCCTGAAGATGACTTTAACGGCCATGGTGACATTAGTACAACTTATATCGCTTAGTGCTTCTTCGAAGGCATACTTGAACAATACTGTTAATATATAGAGCTACGTTATTATGTTTGGCTGGATCTTGAAAACTGATTATGTCCACCTGCCATTGATAATCTAGCTGCACATTAATGATGGTCGGTATCCTCTTAAAACGCCTCCTGGCTGGCTTGTGGAGTGAATACGTCTCTTCCCCAGATAGCAAGGTCTTCACCTGTACTCTGTTTACTGGCTCATTTTCAACTAGAGTTCTTCTAAACAGAACTTTGGCACTTCAGAAGCTTCCGATCCTGCTTGTATCATAATAAAGCTTCCTTAACCCGTCCTCTGGCATGTTATCAGCCCCGGCATCCCATGAAATGAAAGACGATTGGTTTGTATAAGGGCATTTTATAAAAAAAATAGAATGTTAGCAACACATAACCAGGGCATACTTTACAGTTTCATGGTATTCATCTTGTGGTTATTGTTGGACAGTTTGCTGACTTTTCACTATGTATACATAATATGACACATACTACATACATTTCTAGGGGCCCGGCAGATAATTTGCCTCAGCATCACAAGTTTTGATATTTTTACAGCTATAAACTTAACGGCTCTAGACATGACTTCCCGTTCACCCAGCACTATAGCACTATAACTTTGTACAGTCAGGATACTGACAGCATTCAAAAGATCATAGAATTCTCTGTTATACAATACAAAACCTTTATTTCTGAAATAATCTTTGGTCAGAAGCTCCAAGGAGATATGTAAGCTAGTCGTTGGTAATAGTATTAACTCCCTCATTTGGCATTTGTACGCACTGCAATCTGCATCCGTTGTAAGTAGCCACGCATTGATACTCCAGTTGGCTATGCAAGCAGGACTTTCATACTGCACCACCTTGGGCTGCTCACCAGGCTTCAGATAGCACAGAGTTGCAGGCTGTATTTAAGCTATTCTTTCTTTAAGCAACACATATACCAATCTGGCAATACACAGGTATCCTGGACGTAAATAAGAAGCATCTCGCTCACCGACATACTGATGCTTGTCCTAAAAGTGAGTAAGTATGCAATGTTAAACAATACAATAATGAAATGCTACCGGGGGACTCTTATTTTTTTTTAACTGTATTCGTGGGCTAAAGAGCCGACTCATCTATTTTTAAAACAAATATCACACATACATATTTCTACAGCTCTTTTTGCCACCCTTCTAACAAAATACGTACACAAACCTTGCATACGACAGAGTTTTGAGCTTAGCTCGCTCGAGCACTTGATCTCTTTGAGCGTGGTCGACAATACCTTAATCACATCAGGGTGGCCATTTTCTTTTTCTCAAACAAAACATACACCAACCTTAACAGCCTATATACTTTGAGCGGGTCTAGCAAGCTGGATAGGCAATCGTGAGCCTCCTGCTGCGGATCATTAATTTTATGGCTGTCATAGAGGTTATAATAGTCATGTTTGACAAAAGTGTTACAAACTATTGCAGCAAAACCTTTAACAGGCCATATGGCACCGCAGGTTACGTGTGGAGCTTCCTTTCCAAAACCTGCAATACTATAGGTACAAACACATTTCTTACGCTGCTCTTTGTTTTGGATTATGGAACTTTCAGTCTGTTTTGAACAGCATAAGCAGTAAAAATGTACTGCGTTAACCTTTGGCAGCGTCCCATCTACCACAGCTCTTTTTGCCTATTAGTTAAAAAAATATATATAGCCATATGTACGGTATAAGTAAGTGTCTGTAATGGTTTAAACCTCATCAGTTTTGTGGGACTCGGTGGTGGCTCTGAAATCTTGAGAGTCGCTGAGGTCCATTGAGACATATCAGGCATTGCAGTTTGCGTTCAGCTGTTGCACGACAATAGCCTCTGGAGCAGAGTCCCCTAGAAGCTCCATATCTTCATAGACCGGTGAGTTAGGAGCTGTTATAGATTCTTCACCATGTTCCATGTCGATGAATATGTATCCAGCATTTGCTTCGTTACTCAAGGCATTGCTGATGCTGCTGGAGCCCTTATAGGGACTATCATTTGCAGCAACTCCTTGAGGCTGGTTGTTTCCAAATGCCAGCAGAGTTCCTCGTCAAAACCAGTGACGTTGTGACCACCATCTTTATTAATGTGAAATAACTGAAATAACTGCTGGGGGGCAAAGGTCATATTTTGCTTGATGTGAAAGATGTCCCTCATTACTACTGAAAGCCTATTTAGGAAGAAGAGAAAATTACATTGAGGTTACAAAATATTTACTAGTCACTGCTTTAGTACAGGCCCTAATATTTTTATTGGTAAAGGTAAAAAAACTGCTCCAAGGGAAGACTTAAATGTGCAGCACAAAGAGAAAGAAAGGTGGCTGGAAGACTGCTTGCCCGTTTTTCACATGTGGATGTTTACCTGAGCCAGGCACTCATTGGTGTGATTTATATATGTCCACAGCCCACCCCTAGGCCGTGTGTATGAGAAGGTAGAGCAGTGATGTTTATTGCCATTGATATGACTCTGGTTGAGTGTGATGGATAGATGAAGCAAGAAAAGAAAGTAAACTGACTCATTGATCGCGAGGAGGCTAATAACCAACATAAAAACTGGTAGAAAACCCACTCACTGCAAATTAAAGGGGATGGGAAATACCTCTGAGATACTTTGTGATGTAGGTGACAGAGTTCAAAAATGTCAAAACATTACAGGTAACAAAAATTGTTTTAAGATTCCAAAACCTTTTCATTAATATATTAGTCAAGAAATAAGTTGAGTATTTGAATTTAACCATCAGGTCATACACAATAATAACAATGTCATATATAAATAGCATAGAGAAAATGTTTACACAACAATTTCAGAATGAAATAAATTCAGGATAGGATAGTCACAATAAATAGGCCTCTTTTCTCCACTTCCTGTTTGTTGTGTCTCTGACTCTGTTTCTGGCATATTTCCTAATGACAGGTTATTTGTAATAGGAGATAAGGATTATATTACACAAAGTGACCCTGGGACACAAAGGGCATGACTGGCCGCTTTCTGCACCCATTTATTTTTTTATTTATTTGTGGGCTTGTACCGCACTGGAATCGACTCCCAAAGGAGTATCTCCGCGCCTTTGGTCGGCCATAATGCAAAAGGAAAAGAGGATCCAAGCAGTGTATCGTGTTAGTTTTGAAATAGGAAAGTTTTTAATTGTTTCCTGAAAGGGAGGTGATCATCACAGAGCCTCAAACATATTGGGAGGCTATTCCATAGAATTGGACCAGCAACTGATAGGGCTCTGTCTCCCTGTCTTGCTTTTTTACTCTGGGTACACACAACAGAGCCTGCTCACTAGATCTCAGAGAGCGCATGGGTACATAGGGGGAGAATTTGTTGGACAAATATACAGGGCCTCTCCCATGTAAGCATTTGTGTATAACACAACAGATTTTAAACTTCACCCTCTGTTTGATAGATAGCCAATGAAGCTTGTTAAGAAGAGGTTTGGAGGGAGTACGAGGGGGCCGATTTAGGACAAGGCGAGCAGCGGTGTTCTGGACCACCTGGAGTCTAGAAATTACTCCTTCATTTGCCGCCAATAATAGTCCATTACAATAGTCTAAACGACTTAGTACGAGAGCCTGTACCAAGGTTTTTCTAGTAGAATCTGGCAGCAAAGGGAACACTTTCCGCAGCAAGCCAATAATGCGGAAACAAGAGCCCACCACTTGGTTGCTGTGATGTTTTAGGGAAAGCTCCTGGTCCAGTCGGACCCCTAGATTTTTCACTACCTGCCTGGGCTCAGGAACTGGGCCAAGGTCTTGAGGCCACCAGTCGGGAGTCCACAGGAGTTTGGCCTCCCCGAACAGCATCACTTCTGTCTTTGCGACATTACCTTGCAGGAAGTTAGATGCCATCCAGTGAGCCACTGCTTTCATACCCTGGGCAAAGGCATTCCTAACCTCAGCAGTGAGGATTTTAAAAGGAAAGAGGAGTTGGGTGTCATCCGCATATGACACTGGGATAAAACCATGGGATCGCATGATGTCAGCTAGGGGGGCCACGTAGATGTTAAAGAGAGTTGGGCTCAAACAGGAGCCCTGTGGCACCCCCTTAGAGATCCCCCTCTCCTCTGACCAATATATCCCCAATGTGACCCTTTGGGTGCGGTCTGTTAGCAAACTCCTCAGCCAGGCTAAAGCCTTGTCTTCCAGGCCGATGTTAGCTAGCCTGGTGCCCATGGTGTTGTGTGACACTGTGTCAAACGCCGCAGACAGATCCAACAGAACCAGGATAACAGAGTAGCCTTTATCCTGGAACATGTGTAGATCGTCTGCGACTGACAACAAGGTGGTCTCGGTACTGTATCTTGGCCTAAAACCTGACTGGGAGGAGTCTAGCCCACCTGTCATTTCGATGTAATTTGACAGGTGCCGATTTACAAATTTCTCAATTATTTTACCCAAAAAGGGGAGAAGCGAAATAGGTCTTAGATTAGACAGTTCCGTCCAGGGGATGGCAGTGTTTTTCCTCAGTGGTCTTACCAGCGCCCTTTTCCAATCTAAGGGAACCTTCCCTGTACTAAGGGAGATGTTGACCAAATTCTGAATTTCTGATCCTAAGACATCTGCGAACATAGGCATAAAACGTGCAGGGATGGAGTCTAAGGGGCTGCCACTCTTAATTTGAGTAATCAATGAGATTACCTCTTCTAAGGAAATAGGGGGAAAACTTGTAAGGCACTGAGTAGGTTGTACTTGCCGTATAATATTCTGAGGGATATTATTTTCTCCTGCAGCAATTGTATTTGAAACCATCATCCTGTCATAGATCCCATCTATCTTCTTCATGAAAAATAGAGAGATCTCATCACAAAGATCCTGGGATGTAACCACTGCAGTCTCACAAGCTACTGGTTTGGTAAAAGTTTGTAAAATATTATACAATACTCTAGAGTCTTTCCCAGCCGCAGTTAGTTGTGCTGCAATATGATTTTTACGGGCCGTTCTGATGGCCTTATGATATATCTTAAGAGAAGTTCTATGCTGTTCTTTATCTTCAGGTCTCTGGGACTGCCTCCATAACTTTTCCAGTTTTCTGGTTTTTTGTTTCAAAGATTTTAGATCCTCAGAGAACCAAACTTCTTGCCTATTTGCCGGACGAGGTTTATATACTTTCTGCGGGATATTGGCGTTAATTACTACTCTAACCGTCTCCTCAAACCTGTTAAGAGCAGTTACTACGTCCTCAGTAGAATTCTCAGACAGGGAGGTTTTATACTTCTGTTATACAAAGTAAGAACTACGACTGACTACTAGTTAACACTTATAATCCCAAAGTCTCATAGTTAGTATTCGGATCCTGTGCACAATGCTTCCGGAGTGCGTCGTAGAGCAACCCCACTGAAGGTCAGATACAGATGAAACAAACAAAAGTGGAATGTGCACCAGTCAGGAGAAGTCCAAAACAAATCGGTATCTTTAGTTATATCCTTTATTTTCTTACAGATACTCAGCCAACGCGTTTCGTTCTACACTGGAACTTCTTCAAGGCTGCAAATAATTGACATGACAACATAGAAAAACATTTATAATATATGGACAACAAACATATATGACTTCAGACAAAACTGTCGTATGATACAAATAAATTTACGAATATTTAAAAAGCTCACAACCACAGAAATCAAAAAAGACATAGAGACCAATCATAAAAAATAAACATGTATATATACAATCTCAGACAATGAGCAAATGAAACATGAATGACAACGCATAGGTATTGGATAACATATTCGATCAAATTTATAAGAAACAGTGTAGCAGTGTAGCCATAAGTAAAGAATGTGTATGGGTTTCAATAGATGATTAGTCCTAAATAATCCAATTAGCAAGAACATATATAAAAGATACGGACCTGAGGCAAGACAGGTCCCTTGTGTCTTGTAGTATTAACACAAGATCCAAATTAATAGGAACAGCAAGGGAAGTAGGGTAAGAGTACCGAAAGAGACAAGATAAAAAAGGGGGATCCAAAACTCACCAAATGCAAATCTTAGTGCCCAGCGGATAAGGCAGTGCAATGTGTCATAATCCCATATGCATCAATAGAATTCAAAGTAAGTAATCTGGTAAAAAGATCAATAAAAATATATAAATATATTTAAAAGCAACCATAAGTATTGCTATATATCAATCCATGTTGTTTGATAAATATTCAATAATAATTAATGTCCTATATTGAATCCTGTATCTGTAAACACACACAATAAATATAAAGGTGTGCAAAGTCATAAAACTCTTGATAAAGTGGATGGTAATTAATCAGAACAAGGACTTACCCTCCAAAGTAGATGACATATGACTTGTAATGAAGTGATCTTGGGTTGCCAGCGCTAAACGTATAAATTTAACTCGCGCTCCACACAAAGAACCAGATTTAAATGGGTTCCAATAATCTAAGAAATATTAAATGAAAATATAACCCACTAAGTATTAATGCAACCTCAAGTAGTACATAGCATATCACATGAATAGAATGCAACATGGGCAATTAGGTGACAACTACGACCCCAAAAGTTTTCCATGGTGAGTTTATGCCAAGGTCTCCTCTTACTAGCCAAGGCAATCTGTGTTCGTGGCTTATACGTGGAGGCAGTATAAAATTTTAAAATAAAATGATCTGTCCACTCTACCTGTGTAGGTGTCATGCATTTGATGGAGGATGAGTTAGACAGAACTAAGTCCAAAGTATGACCTGCCTCATGAGTGGGCCCATAATTAATCTTTTTAAGTCCCAGAGAGTCCAGATCCATTAGGAGAGTTTTTGCCTCTATACATTTCTCTGACTCACTATGGACATTAAAATCCCCCACCAAGAGGAAGTCTTGGTTTTCTTGTACATACGGTGCTAAGGCCTCTATGAGTGCAACAGAGAAATTCCCACTCGGGCCTGGTGGACGATATACCAATGCTCCCTTCCTTTGTTCCCTGGGTATTGAATTAATTTTAAAAATTAATAATTCCATCCCGGGTGTACATATTTCCTCAAGGATAATGATGTTCAATTCCTCCTTATGAACAATCGCCACTCCCCCTCCTATTTTATTGGGACGGTCTAGCCTGACTATTTTATATCCCAATGTAACGGCTGGGACTGAGTGAGGCTTAAGCCATGTTTCTGTTAAGAAACAAAGGTCGGGTTTCTCAGTAGATATGAGATCCCATACCTGGATGGCATGCTTCGCTAGTGAGCGAATATTACAGAGCAGGTTTTTACTCCCCAGGGGGAAACTATCCATTGTGTGAATCATCGGGACAGTTTTTTGCACTTTAGAGTGCAAGCCAGCTGGGTCACTCTGGTATAAGCGAATGGGCCACAGACAATACAGATCGTGCTGGCACACATATAGCTTGGACTTTTCCTTGTGCACATTTCACCAGAAAAAAACAAAAGGCAAAATACCCCAGGGGAAAAGGGCCTCAGAAAAAACTGCAAGAAGCCATGTGTATGGATAGATTCCTGTGGGTGTTTTGTGTTTGTGTACACACAGCCTGGAACGCTGCAGTAAATCCACACTTGGGAATGATCAAACTCATTTCCGGGTGCAGAATTATCAGTGTGGATGGCTAGTTCTATGGAAAATCCTGTCAATTATCAAGCCTCTATCAATTCTCACAGAACCGACATAATGAAGCAGCTTCTCCTCTGGCCATTTAGCATAACCTAGCGATGCAACGATGATGTCAGAGAGCCTTATTGTGACATCTACCAAGCCTGGCTTAGTCGGAGGCAAAGTACATGAGCTTAGCTATCCATATACTGTTTTAACCTGCAGGTTGCACACTGACATTTGGTAAGTTATGCAGTGAATTTTCTTTTATAAAGACATCAATTAAAATAATGTTTTCTTTAGTCAGTACTTGTACAGGTTTATTCACTTGGAAGGTCTAAGGAGGGATGAAACTCTGTGAAATATGTAATTTGTTTGTATTGTGTTGACTGTCTCAAATAGAGCTTAATTCACTTTGATGTATATACATGTTAACTTAACCAGACATGTGTGTTAAATCTATACAAGTTATACATAACACTGGGACTTTTTTTCAGAATTCACTAAGCCTTGTTTTGGTTTGCGATAGTATGCCTGTGTCTAATGAAACTGGCTTTATTATTGGTTCTGCAAGAGCTAACCACTATTTAATAATATTTTTACTTCTTTCACATAAATTAATAATGTTAATTTCTAATGAAAGGCAAACATTGAATAGGATTATATTCTGTTATTGACTCATCGTTATATTCTATCATCAATCACTGTTATCAACAACCTCATTCTAATTTTTTTTAAACGTTTTTCAATAGATTAGTAGCATTACAAATTGTAGCCATATGCATCAAAGTACACTACATAGGAAATGCTGTTGTAGGCCAAAGGCATAATAGGTTATTCAGATCTATGCATTAAACATCAGGCAGTGAGAAAAAGCAAATCTAGGAGCTTTAAGTTACCCCTTGTGGTAAATGATGCACTGTTTTATCTTACCCATAAGCAAAACTAAACTGCTAACTTGGATTGAACATTGGGAGGGGTGGTAAGGGGGGGCGGTTGTGGTTCTAGTATTGTGATGGTATTAGGGAGTGCGGGTCTAGGTGCAGGAAACTGTGTTATGGCATCTCTGGATGTTATAGAGTAGTGAGAATTTTGGGAACTGGGGAGGACAGCCCTCGTGGGAGTAGTCAATGCCTCTTTGAAAGGTGCCCATCAAGGTACCACTCATTGGCGCTATGAGTTTAGGGGATCCAAACCTTTGTCAGTTGCTAGCCGGAAGTGCATGAGCAAGATGGCCCACTGCTGGCAGATGGGGCATTGGCCCATTCAGCGCACCTCTTCATATTGAAGTGCATACACATCTCGGCACCCTATTGCCCCACTACCCCTGTCCATGCCCCCACTGGGAGACCCTCTGGAGCTCTCCAGTGTAATGTGATTGCTCACTTGGCTGAAAGTAGGGTCAGGGCTGCAAAGCATGCTTGCACCTTGTGAAATCACCTAGCGAGCAGGTTTCCCAAGAGTATATGTCCGCGAGTCCTGTGACTGCCCGCAGCGGAGTTATTGATGGTTCACCAGTAATGCTGTAGAGCTGATCAGGACCATAACATGTGTAAAAGTGACGTGTTAGGTGTGTGGCATCATGGGCAAGCATAGTGTGACTCTGGGAAGTGGTGATGAAGCTGCGCTGGATTTAGATAATGTAGGATGAAGAATTGTATGTTTTTTAAACATGAGTTTCAGGAGACCTTCCTAGGGAATTCTACACCCTTTTCTCATTCTTTATCATGAAGCACCACCCCAAACTCTTCCTCCCATATCTGGCAAAGTGTGTAAAGTGGGGCGGACGACAATTTCCATATGGCTTTGTACAGCCATGTGATGAGATGGCTACCGGGTCCCATGGTCAGCACGGCGTGAAGCATCGGGTGTGTTGTTGGTTCACCCATTGGATGGGCTCCAGAGACACTGTCAGGAATATATAAGTTGCCTGTGAAGGAGGAACTGCCCTAGAGGGAGCCTGCTCTCCTCAGCCCCTTGAGCCAAGGGGAGAGGCTGGCCTTCTGAGGTTTCCACCTCCAGAAGCAAGCAACTGGTCCGGGCACACAATTCCCTGGCTGTGTAGTAGCCCCGGCCTTGAGGCAAGCCAACCAGGGACAGCAAAGGGGTACAGAGGGTAATATTACGGGCGAGACGATATATCCTATCCATACTAGCCTTTTCTATTTCTACTTGTATGGGATAGGTCGGGATGGGCTGGGCTCCCAGTAAAAGTAGACAGGGAATTGTTGGCAGCGAGCTGGTCTCCTTGCAGGCCTCCCGAAACACCATCCAGCTGACCAGTGGAACAGCCATTTGAGCTCTGCCAATAGGAAGTATGCCTCGAAGGATGGGGCCCAAGGCTCCCCGATCCGTTAGTGGCTGCATCTTGGACAAGGCGACTTGCCGACGTCCAGTCCCCCAAAGGAGTGAACAGAGAAGTGCATCCACCTCTTTAAAGTAAGAGTGGGGTGGGGTAGCTGGAAGATTTGTGAAGTAATATAGGAGGCGGGTAGAATGACCATTTTCACAATGGCGATCTTGCCAATGGGGGCTAGGGGACGCCTCCTCCAGAAGCCTACTTGGGAACGTACGCCCATCAGTGCCCTGCGATGGTTGCCCTCATAAAGATCCTTAGGATTATGATACATGTGGACTCACAGGTAGCAGGGCGATTGTGCATGCCATACAAGGCATGAATCCCCAATGCGCACCTCTTGTGGTGGGCGGTCGGAGCTGAGTGGGTAAACAGCAGATTTCATCCAGTTTACTCCCTGCCCAGCCACTGCGGCAAAGTCCGCAAGTGTAGCGAGGAGGGGTTCGAGGTCATCCATTATGTCCCTTATCTAAAGGAGCAGGTAATTTGCATATAGGGACACACTGTGTGTCCAGCCCACTAAAGGAATGCCCCATACCATCCTCCCTCCATAGTCATGTGGCTTAGGGCTCCAAAGCCAGCGCACATAGTAGGGGGGAGAGCAGGCATCCCTGCCTCGTACCTCGGCCTATTGGGAATGGAGCCCAGATGTGACAAATCAAACAGATCCGGAAGGTGAAGTTTGAATATAGTAGTTTTGTGTGCACTAGGAGTTTAGGTCCCACTCCCATGCAGGTGAGTACCGCAAATAGGTAACATCAGGTCAGGGTGTCAAACGCCTTCTCCAAATCAAGGATGAGGCAGGCTGCATGAGGAAATCAATCCCTGACCTGATCCTTGATGTGGAAGAGGCGGCAGATGTTTTGATAGGTGCTTCGGCTGGGTTCTGGGTGCATGAGCTCCAGGAGGACTTGGGCATATCAGTCAACTAGTAATTTGCTTAGAATTTTGTAATCGGCCCCAAGTATAGTGGTTGGCCAATAGGCGGCTACCTGGGTGGGATCCCTGTCTGGTTTTGGAATCGAGATCAAAAGAGACTCACGCAGAGAGTGAAGCTCACCATCTTTCAGAGCCGCTTTATACATAGCCGCCAACTGGGGCGCCAGGAGTAGAAAGTATTCTCGGGACAGGCCGTCCATACCTGGGTTTGTTTTTCGAGCCAGGGCAATAATTGCCTGCTTTACGTCAGTGGATGACATCCCTGCATCTAGGGAGTTCCTCACAAGAGTGGGGATCCGGGGTAGGGGGGGTCAGCTTGGAACTTATCTGTTGGTTCCATTTGTTTGCCTAGCAGTGAACGGTATATGGTGGAGTAATAGTCATAAACAGCTTTCAAGATGTCTGTCTGTGTACAGATCCTGTCGCTGGTGGGGACGATCACTTACGTGATGGAGTGGGACACTGAGTCTTGTTGGATGAGAAATGCCAAGAGTGTGCCATGCCTATCACTCTCTCGATGTACCCTGGCAGCCTTGGCCTTAAAGTTATAGCATTTCAGGTTTTCATGAATGGCCGCATACGCTGTCTTGATCTCTGACAAACAGAATGCAAGTGTCGGGTTAGCATCAGCCACCTTGCTGAGGGTAGACAAGCTGCGCTCAGCCGCCTTTAACTCTCTTTCAAGAGTTCTGCGGACCCCCGCTATCTGTTGAATGCAAGTTCCCCTAGCCACCACTTTAAAGGCATCCCATTCCAGCATCCTGGTGGACGCCGTGGTTTGTTTTTCAGAAAAGTAACAGCAGATGCTTGTCTCTTGCTCCTTATGTAACACCTGATCTTCATTTGGCATTTGTACGCACTGCAATCTGCATCCGTTGTAAGTAGCCACGCATTGATACTCCAGTTGGCTATGCAAGCAGGACTTTCATACTGCACCACCTTGGGCTGCTCACCAGGCTTCAGATAGCACAGAGTTGCAGGCTGTATTTAAGCTATTCTTTCTTTAAGCAACACATATACCAATCTGGCAATACACAGGTATCCTGGACGTAAATAAGAAGCATCTCGCTCACCGACATACTGATGCTTGTCCTAAAAGTGAGTAAGTATGCAATGTTAAACAATACAATAATGAAATGCTACCGGGGGACTCTTATTTTTTTTTAACTGTATTCGTGGGCTAAAGAGCCGACTCATCTATTTTTAAAACAAATATCACACATACATCTTTCTACAGCTCTTTTTGCCACCCTTCTAACAAAATACGTACACAAACCTTGCATACAACAGAGTTTTGAGCTTAGCTCGCTCGAGCACTTGATCTCTTTGAGCGTGGTCGACAATACCTTAATCACATCAGGGTGGCCATTTTCTTTTTCTCAGACAAAACATACACCAACCTTAACAGCCTATATACTTTGAGCGGGTCTAGCAAGCTGGATAGGCAATCGTGAGCCTCCTGCTGCGGATCATTAATTTTATGGCTGTCATAGAGGTTATAATAGTCATGTTTGACAAAAGTGTTACAAACTATTGCAGCAAAACCTTTAACAGGCCATATGGCACCGCAGGTTACGTGTGGAGCTTCCTTTCCAAAACCTGCAATACTATAGGTACAAACACATTTCTTACGCTGCTCTTTGTTTTGGATTATGGAACTTTCAGTCTGTTTTGAACAGCATAAGCAGTGAAAATGTACTGCGTTAACCTTTGGCAGCGTCCCATCTACCACAGCTCTTTTTGCCTATTAGTTAAAAAAATATATATAGCCATATGTACGGTATAAGTAAGTGTCTGTAATGGTTTAAACCTCATCAGTTTTGTGGGACTCGGTGGTGGCTCTGAAATCTTGAGAGTCGCTGAGGTCCATTGAGACATATCAGGCATTGCAGTTTGCGTTCAGCTGTTGCACGACAATAGCCTCTGGAGCAGAGTCCTCTAGAAGCTCCATATCTTCATAGACCAGTGAGTTAGGAGCTGTTATAGATTCTTCACCATGTTCCATGTCGATGAATATGTATCCAGCATTTGCTTCGTTACTCAAGGCATTGCTGATGCTGCTGGAGCCCTTATAGGGACTATCATTTGCAGCAACTCCTTGAGGCTGGTTGATTCCAAATGCCAGCAGAGTTCCTCGTCAAAACCAGTGACGTTGTGACCACCATCTTTATGGTCGGTGTGCTGCGCGTTCTGCTCCACTGCTGCTGGTGTCAGGCTATGATAATATCTATCATTAGTGTTCAAACCACCATCAGTGGGCGTCTTTTTGATGAGGTGGATGTATCTCTTCATAATGACCGAGCAATCTTTTTCTGGAAGGCAGCTTTTGGGTTTGGCATAAGCTGCTTAGGGCATCCTTATATGTATTCTAAGCATCAAAAAAGGGGCGTACTTCTCTACATCACATCATGGTCGCCAGATCTCCAGGGGCTCTGGTTTGTTGAGGGCTGCCGCATAGCCCTAACCACTTTGTAGGACCATGAGCACATGACTAGGACGTGACCAGGGTGATGTCACAACACACATGGCCCAACAGTGCTAGGGAGGGCCCCCGGGGCCTGGAAGCCCAGGTAATGAAGTGAAATAACTGCTGGGGGGCAAAGGTCATATTTTGCTTGATGTGAAAGATGTCCCTCATTACTACTGAAAGCCTATTTAGGAAGAAGAGAAAATTACATTGAGGTTACAAAATATTTACTAGTCACTGCTTTAGTACAGGCCCTAATATTTTTATTGGTAAAGGTAAAAAAACTGCTCCAAGGGAAGACTTAAATGTGCAGCACAAAGAGAAAGAAAGGTGGCTGGAAGACTGCTTGCCCGTTTTTCACATGTGGATGTTTACCTGAGCCAGGCACTCATTGGTGTGATTTATATATGTCCACAGCCCACCCCTAGGCCGTGTGTATGAGAAGGTAGAGCAGTGATGTTTATTGCCATTGATATGACTCTGGTTGAGTGTGATGGATAGATGAAGCAAGAAAAGAAAGTAAACTGACTCATTGATCGCGAGGAGGCTAATAACCAACATAAAAACTGGTAGAAAACCCACTCACTGCAAATTAAAGGGGATGGGAAATACCTCTGAGATACTTTGTGATGTAGGTGACAGAGTTCAAAAATGTCAAAATTACAGGTTACAAAAATTGTTTTAAGATTCCAAAACCTTTTCATTAATATATTAGTCAAGAAATAAGTTGAGTATTTGAATTTAACCATCAGGTCATACACAATAATAACAATGTCATATATAAATAGCATAGAGAAAATGTTTACACAACAATTTCAGAATGAAATAAATTCAGGATAGGATAGTCACAATAAATAGGCCTCTTTTCTCCACTTCCTGTTTGTTGTGTCTCTGACTCTGTTTCTGGCATATTTCCTAATGACAGGTTATTTGTAATAGGAGATAAGGATTATATTACACAAAGTGACCCTGGGACACAAAGGGCATGACTGCCCGCTTTCTGCACCCATTTATTTATTTATTTATTTGTGGGCTTGTACCGCGCTGGAATCGACTCCCAAAGGAGTATCTCCGCGCCTTTGGTCGGCCATAATGCAAAAGGAAAAGAGGATCCAAGCAGTATATCGTGTTAGTTTTGAAATAGGAAAGTTTTTAATTGTTTCCTGAAAGGGAGGTGATCATCACAGAGCCTCAAAGATATTGGGAGGCTATTCCATAGAATTGGACCAGCAACTGATAGGGCTCTGTCTCCCTGTCTTGCTTTTTTACTCTGGGTACACACAACAGAGCCTGCTCACTGGATCTCAGAGAGCGCATGGGTACATAGGGGGAGAATTTGTTGGACAAATATACAGGGCCTCTCCGATGCAAGCATTTGTGTATAACACAACAGATTTTAAACTTCACCCTCTGTTTGATAGATAGCCAATGAAGCTTGTTAAGAAGAGGTTTGGAGGGAGTACGAGGGGGCCGATTTAGGACAAGGCGAGCAGCGGTGTTCTGGACCACCTGGAGTCTAGAAATTACTCCTTCATTTGCCGCCAATAATAGTCCATTACAATAGTCTAAACGACTTAGTACGAGAGCCTGTACCAAGGTTTTTCTAGTAGAATCTGGCAGCAAAGGGAACACTTTCCGCAGCAAGCCAATAATGCGGAAACAAGAGCCCACCACTTGGTTGCCGTGATGTTTTAGGGAAAGCTCCTGGTCCAGTCGGACCCCTAGATTTTTCACTACCTGCCTGGGCTCAGGAACTGGGCCAAGGTCTTGAGGCCACCAGTTGGGAGTCCACAGGGGTTTGGCCTCCCCGAACAGCATCACTTCTGTCTTTGCGACATTACATTGCAGGAAGTTAGATGCCATCCCGTGAGCCACTGCTTTCATACCCTGGGCAAAGGCATTCCTAACCTCAGCAGTGAGGATTTTAAAAGGAAAGAGGAGTTGGGTGTCATCCGCATTTGACACTGGGATAAAACCATGGGATCGCATGATGTCAGCTAGGGGGGCCACGTAGATGTTAAAGAGAGTTGGGCTCAAACAGGAGCCCTGTGGCACCCCCTTAGAGATCCCCCTCTCCTCTGACCGATATATCCCCAATGTGACCCTTTGGGTGCGGTCTGTTAGGAAACTCCTCAGCCAGGCTAAAGCCTTGTCTTCCAGGCCGATGTTAGCTAGCCTGGTGCCCATGGTGTTGTGTGACACTGTGTCAAACGCCGCAGACAGATCCAACAGAACCAGGATAACAGAGTAGCCTTTATCCTGGAACATGTGTAGATCGTCTGCGACTGAAAACAAGGTGGTCTCGGTACTGTATCTTGGCCTAAAACCTGACTGGGAGGAGTCTAGCCCACCTGTCATTTCGATGTAATTTGACAGGTGCCGATTAACAAATTTCTCAATTATTTTACCCAAAAAGGGGAGAAGCGAAATAGGTCTTAGATTAGACAGTTCCGTCCAGTGGATGGCAGTGTTTTTCCTCAGTGGTCTTACCAGCACCCTTTTCCAATCTAAGGGAACCTTCCCTGTACTAAGGGAGATGTTGACCAAATTGTGAATTTCTGGTCCTAAGACATCTGCGAACATAGGCATAATACGTGCAGGGATGGAGTCTAAGGGGCTGCCACTCTTAATTTGAGTATTCAATGAGATTACCTCTTCTAAGGAAATAGGGGGAAAACTTGTAAGGCACTGAGTAGGTTGTACTTGCCGTATAATATTCTGAGGGATATTATTTTCTCCTGCAGCAATTGTATTTGAAACCATCATCCTGTCATAGATCCCATCTATCTTCTTCATGAAAAATAGAGAGATCTCATCACAAAGATCCTGGGATGTAACCACTGCAGTCTCACAAGCTACTGGTTTGGTAAAAGTTTGTAAAATATTATACAATACTCTAGAGTCTTTCCCAGCCGCTGTTAGTTGTGCTGCAATATGATTTTTACGGGCCGTTCTGATGGCCTTATGATATATCTTAAGAGAAGTTCTATGCTGTTCTTTATCTTCAGGTCTCTGGGACTGCCTCCATAACTTTTCCAGTTTTCTGGTTTTTTGTTTCAAAGATCTTAGATCCTCAGAGAGCCAAACTTCTTGCCTATTTGCCGGACGAGGTTTATATACTTTCTGCGGGATATTGGCGTTAATTACTACTCTAACCGTCTCCTCAAACCTGTTAAGAGCAGTTACTACGTCCTCAGTAGAATTGTCAGACAGGGAGGTTTTATACTTCTGTTATACAAAGTAAGAACTACGACTGACTACTAGTTAACACTTATAATCCCAAAGTCTCATAGTTAGTATTCGGATCCTGTGCACAATGCTTCCGGAGTGCGTCGTAGAGCAACCCCACTGAAGGTCAGATACAGATGAAACAAACAAAAGTGGAAGGTGCACCAGTCAGGAGAAGTCCAAAACAAATCGGTATCTTTAGTTATATCCTTTATTTTCTTACAGATACTCAGCCAACGCGTTTCGTTCCACACTGGAACTTCTTCAAGGCTGCAAATAATTGACATGACAACATAGAAAAACATTTATAATATATGGACAACAAACATATATGACTTCAGACAAAACTGTCGTATGATACAAATAAATTTACGAATATTTAAAAAGCTCACAACCACAGAAATCAAAAAAGACATAGAGACCAATCATAAAAAATAAACATGTATATATACAATCTCAGACAATGAGCAAATGAAACATGAATGACAACGCATAGGTATTGGATAACATATTCGATCAAATTTATAAGAAACAGTGTAGCAGTGTAGCCATAAGTAAAGAATGTGTATGGGTTTCAATAGATGATTAGTCCTAAATAATCCAATTAGCAAGAACATATATAAAAGATACGGACCTGAGGCAAGACAGGTCCCTTGTGTCTTGTAGTATTAACACAAGATCCAAATTAATAGGAACAGCAAGGGAAGTAGGGTAAGAGTACCGAAAGAGACAAGATAAAAAAGGGGGATCCAAAACTCACCAAATGCAAATCTTAGTGCCCAGCGGATAAGGCAGTGCAATGTGTCATAATCCCATATGCATCAATAGAATTCAAAGTAAGTAATCTGGTAAAAAGATCAATAAAAATATATAAATATATTTAAAAGCAACCATAAGTATTGCTATATATCAATCCATGTTGTTTGATAAATATTCAATAATAATTAATGTCCTATATTGAATCCTGTATCTGTAAACACACACAATAAATATAAAGGTGTGCAAAGTCATAAAACTCTTGATAAAGTGGATGGTAATTAATCAGAACAAGGACTTACCCTCCAAAGTAGATGACATATGACTTGTAATGAAGTGATCTTGGGTTGCCAGCGCTAAACGTATAAATTTAACTCGCGCTCCACACAAAGAACCAGATTTAAATGGGTTCCAATAATCTAAGAAATATTAAATGAAAATATAACCCACTAAGTATTAATGTAACCTCAAGTAGTACATAGCATATCACATGAATAGAATGCAACATGGGCAATTAGGTGACAACTACGACCCCAAAAGTTTTCCATGGTGAGTTTATGCCAAGGTCTCCTCTTACTAGCCAAGGCAATCTGTGTTCGTTGCTTATACGTGGAGGCAGTATAAAATTTTAAAATAAAATGATCTGTCCACTCTACCTGTGTAGGTGTCATGCATTTGATGGAGGATGAGTTAGACAGAACTAAGTCCAAAGTATGACCTGCCTCATGAGTGGGCCCATAATTAATCTTTTTAAGTCCCAGAGAGTCCAGATCCATTAGGAGAGTTTTTGCCTCTATACATTTCTCTGACTCACTATGGACATTAAAATCCCCCACCAAGAGGAAGTCTTGGTTTTCTTGTACATACGGTGCTAAGGCCTCTATGAGTGCAACAGAGAAATTCCCACTCGGGCCTGGTGGACGATATACCAATGCTCCCTTCCTTTGTTCCCTGGGTATTTAATTAATTTTTAAAATTAATAATTCCATCTCGGGTGTACATATTTCCTCGAGGATAATGATGTTCAATTCCTCCTTATGAACAATCGCCACTCCCCCTCCTATTTTATTGGGACGGTCTAGCCTGACTATTTTATATCCCAATGTAACGGCTGGGACTGAGTGAGGCTTAAGCCATGTTTCTGTTAAGAAACAAAGGTCGGGTTTCTCAGTAGATATGAGATCCCATACCTGGATGGCATGCTTCGCTAGTGAGCGAATATTACAGAGCAGGTTTTTACTCCCCAGGGGGAAACTATCCATTGTGTGAATCATCGGGACAGTTTTTTGCACTTTAGAGTGCAAGCCAGCTGGGTCACTCTGGTATAAGCGAATGGGCCACAGACAATACAGATCGTGCTGGCACACATATAGCTTGGACTTTTCCTTGTGCACATTTCACCAGAAAAAAACAAAAGGCAAAATACCCCAGGGGAAAAGGGCCTCAGAAAAAACTGCAAGAAGCCATGTGTATGGATAGATTCCTGTGGGTGTTTTGTGTTTGTGTACACACAACCTGGAACGCTGCAGTAAATCCACACTTGGGAATGATCAAACTCATTTCCGGGTGCAGAATTATCAGTGTGGATGGCTAGTTCTATGGAAAATCCTGTCAATTATCAAGCCTCTATCAATTCTCACAGAACCGACATAATGAAGCAGCTTCTCCTCTGGCCATTTAGCATAACCTAGCGATGCAACGATGATGTCAGAGAGCCTTATTGTGACATCTACCAAGCCTGGCTTAGTCGGAGGCAAAGTACATGAGCTTAGCTATCCATATACTGTTTTAACCTGCAGGTTGCACACTGCATAACTTACCAAATGTCAGTGAATTTTCTTTTATAAAGACATCAATTAAAATAATGTTTTCTTTAGTCAGTACTTGTACAGGTTTATTCACTTGGAAGGTCTAAAGAGGGATGAAACTCTGTGAAATATGTAATTTGTTTGTATTGTGTTGACTGTCTCAAATAGAGCTTAATTCACTTTCATGTATATACATGTTAACTTAACCAGACGTGTGTTAAATCTATACAAGTTATACATAACACTGGGACTTTTTTTCTGAATTCACTAAGCCTTGTTTTGGTTTGCGATAGTATGCCTGTGTCTAATGAAACTGGCTTTATTATTGGTTCTGCAAGAGCTAACCACTATTTAATAATATTTTTACTTCTTTCACATAAATTAATAATGTTAATTTCTAATGAAATGCAAACATTGAATAGGATTATATTCTGTTATTGACTCATCGTTATATTCTATCATCAATCACTGTTATCAACAACCTCATTCTAATTTTTTTTAAACGTTTTTCAATAATTAGTATCATTACAAATTGTAGCCATATGCATCAAAGTACACTACATAGGAAATGCTGTTGTAGGCCAAAGGCATAATAGGTTATTCAGATCTATGCATTAAACATCAGGCAGTGAGAAAAAGCAAATCTAGGAGCTTTAAGTTACCCCTTGTGGTAAATGATGCACTGTTTTATCTTACCCATAAGCAAAACTAAACTGCTAACTTGGATTGAACATTGGGAGGGGTGGTAAGGGGGGGCGGTTGTGGTTCTAGTATTGTGATGGTATTAGGGAGTGCGGGTCTAGGTGCAGGAAACTGTGTTATGGCATCTCTGGATGTTATAGAGTAGTGAGAATTTTGGGAACTGGGGAGGACAGCCCTCGTGGGAGTAGTCAATGCCTCTTTGAAAGGTGCCCATCAAGGTACCACTCATTGGCGCTATGAGTTTAGGGGATCCAAACCTTTGTCAGTTGCTAGCCGGAAGTGCATGAGCAAGATGGCCCACTGCTGGGAGATGGGGCATTGGCCCATTCAGCGCACCTCTTCATATTGAAGTGCATACACATCTCGGCACCCTATTGCCGCACTACCCCTGTCCATGCCCCCACTGGGAGACCCTCTGGAGCTCTCCAGTGTAATGTGATTGCTCACTTGGCTGAAAGTAGGGTCAGGGCTGCAAAGCATGCTTGCACCTTGTGAAATCACCTAGCGAGCATGTTTCCCAAGAGTATATGTCCGCGAGTCCTGTGACTGCCCGCAGCGGAGCATTGATGGTTCACCAGTAATGTTGTAGAGCTGATCAGGACCATAACATGTGTAAAAGTGACGTGTTAGGTGTGTGGCATCATGGGCAAGCATAGTGTGACTCTGGGAAGTGGTGATGAAGCTGCGCTGGATTTAGATAATGTAGGATGAAGAATTGTATGTTTTTTAAACATGAGTTTCAGGAGACCTTCCTAGGGAATTCTACACTCTTTTCTCATTCTTTATCATGAAGCACCACCCCAAACTCTTCCTCCCATATCTGGCAAAGTGTGTAAAGTGGGGCGGACGACAATTTCCATATGGCTTTGTACAGCCATGTGATGAGATGGCTACCGGGTCCCATGGTCAGCACGGCTTGAAGCATCGGGGGTGTTGTTGGTCACCCATTGGATGGGCCCCAGAGACACTGTCAGGAATATATAAGTTGCCTGTGAAGGAGGAACTGCCCTAGAGGGAGCCTGCTCTCCTCAGCCCCTTGAGCCAAGGGGAGAAGCTGGCCTTCTGAGGTTTCCACCTCCAGAAGCAAGCAACTGGTCCGGGCACACAATTCCCTGGCTGTGTAGTAGCCCCGGCCTTGAGGCAAGCCAACCAGGGACAGCAAAGTGGTACAGAGGGTAATATTACGGGCGAGACGATATATCCTATCCATACTAGCCTTTTCTATTTCTACTTGTATGGGATAGGTCGGGATGGGCTGGGCTCCCAGTAAAAGTAGACAGGGAATTATTGGCAGCGAGCTGGTCTCCTTGCAGGCCTCCCGAAACACCATCCAGCTGACCAGTGGAACAGCCATTTGAGCTCTGCCAATAGGAAGTATGCCTCGAAGGATGGGGCCCCAAGGCTCCCCGATCCGTTAGTGGCTGCATCTTGGACAAGGCGACTTGCCGACGTCCAGTCCCCCAAAGGAGTGAACAGAGAAGTGCATCCACCTCTTTAAAGTAAGAGTGGGGTGGGGTAGCTGGAAGATTTGTGAAGTAATATAGGAGGCGGGTAGAATGACCATTTTCACAATGGCGATCTTGCCAATGGGGGCTATGGGAAGCGTCCTCCAGAACCCTACTTGGGAACGTACGCCCATCAGAACCCTGCGATGGTTGCCCTCATAAAGATCATTAGGATTATGATACATGTGGACTCACAGGTAGCAGGGCGATTGTGCATGCCATACAAGGCATGAATCCCCAATGCGCACCTCTTGTGGTGGGCGGTCGGAGCTGAGTGGGTAAACAGCAGATTTCATCCAGTTTACTCCCTGCCCAGCCACTGCGGCAAAGTCCGCAAGTGTAGCGAGGAGGGGGTCGAGGTCATCCATTATGTCCCTTATCTAAAGGAGCAGGTAATTTGCATATAGGGACACACTGTGTGTCCAGCCCACCAAAGGAATGCCCCATACCATCCTCCCTCCATAGTCATGTGGCTTAGGGCTCCAAAGCCAGCGCACATAGTAGGGGGGAGAGCAGGCATCCCTGCCTCGTACCTCGGCCTATTGGGAATGGAGCCCAGATGTGACGAATCAAACAGATCCGGAAGGTGAAGTTTGAATATAGTAGTTTTGTGTGCACTAGGAGTTTAGGTCCCACTCCCATGCAGGTGAGTACCGCAAATAGGTAACATCAGGTCAGGGTGTCAAACGCCTTCTCCAAATCAAGGATGAGGCAGGCTGCATGAGGAAATCAATCCCTGACCTGATCCTTGATGTGGAAGAGGCGGCAGATGTTTTGATAGGTGCTTCGGCTGGGATCTGGGTGCATGAGCTCCAGGAGGACTTGGGCATATCAGTCAACTAGTAATTTGCATAGAATTTTGTAATCGGCCCCAAGTATAGTGATTGGCCAATAGGCGGCTACCTGGGTGGGATCCCTGTCTGGTTTTGGAATCGAGATCAAAAGAGACTCACGCAGAGAGTGAAGCTCACCATCTTTCAGAGCAGCTTTATACATAGCCGCCAACTGGGGCGCCAGGAGTAGAAAGTATTCTCGGGACAGGCCGTCCATACCTGGGTTTGTTTTTCGAGCCAGGGCAATAATTGCCTGCTTTACGTCAGTGGATGACATCCCTGCATCTGGGGAGTTCCTCACAAGAGTGGGGATCCGGGGTAGGGGGGGTCAGCTTGGAACTTATCTGTTGGTTCCATTGTTTGCCTAGTAGTGAACGGTATATGGTGGAGTAATAGTCATAAACAGCTTGCAAGATGTCTGTCTGTGTACAGATCCTGTCGCTGGTGGGGACGATCACTTACGTGATGGAGTGGGACACTGAGTCTTGTTGGATGAGAAATGCCAAGAGTGTGCCATGCCTATCACTCTCTCGATGTACCCTGGCAGCCTTGGCCTTAAAGTTATAGTGTTTCAGGTTTTCATGAATGGCCGCATACGCTGTCTTGATCTCTGACAAACAGAATGCAAGTGTCGGGTTAGCATCAGCCACCTTGCTGAGGGTAGACAAGCTGCGCTCAGCCGCCTTTAACTCTCTTTCAAGAGTTCTGCGGACCCCCACTATCTGTTGAATGCAAGTTCCCCTAGCCACCACTTTAAAGGCATCCCATTCCAGCATCCTGGTGGACGCCGTGGTTTGTTTTTCAGAAAAGTAACAGCAGATGCTTGTCTCTTGCTCCTTATGTAACACCTGATCTTCAAGGCACTCACATGGAAGCCACCAGGTGGGTGTGGAGGGGTACAGGGGGCCTCCTCTTGAGGGTCATTATGTGCAGGTCGTGAGCAGATATTACCCGGCCTAAAAAGTCAGTCTGCTGGATCAAAGGTACAATCGGAGGAGACCAGAGAAAGCGGTCAAGGCACACATAAAGACTGTGTGGGATTGAATAGAAAGAGTATAGTTTGGATGTGGGGTGTCGAGACCTTCAAGCATCCATAAGTGTCATGTGGTGGACCCAGGCGCGAAAGGATTCCGTCAGCATGTAGGGCGGGTTGTGTGGAAGGGGATGGTGGGACCTGTCCAGAGACATGTCAAGCACGCATTTGTAATCCTTCCCAATATTCATGATAACGCTGTATAGTGGGCCAGCGTACCAAAGAGGGTTTCCCAGAATTTACCCTGATCGGTGTTTGGGGCATAGATGCTTCCCAGGAGTACTGACTGGCTGGCCAGATGTCCCTCAAGGAAGAAGTACCAACCGTCTTTGTCGATCACCCTGCGAGTCTCCTGGAATGGGACCCGGGGTGGATACACACTAAGGCCGCTCGCGCATACGCCAAATAGGTAGTGGCACATAGAATCCCTCTCCAGCACTTACACAGGCGGTCCAGCTCGTCCACGGTAAAATGTGTATCCTGCATAAAAACTATTTGCGCCTGCTGGTGCTTGATATAGGAGTAGACAGCATGGCGTTTTCAAGCAGTATGCATGCCTTCGATGTTGGAGGTGAGAAAACAGGTGTCAGAGGGTGAAGCCATGACAAGGTGATAGTGGTGTAGGGAAGACGCTTAAGGGTACCCTTTTCCAGTACATGTGTGCCCATTTCCATAGCTCAGTTTCACCCCCCGCCATAGTGTTGAGGGTAGAGGGATGAGAAGACTAAGGAAAACCTGCAATAACAGGGGAATGGGATATTCCCAATACTGGGGTCCTACCGCAACCCACAATGTGCCCAAACAGAACGTGTAGCGCATGCTCTAGTGTATCATGGGAGGTGAACTAAACAAGGCAGAGAAGGTGAATTGGCCAATAATATCCAAGAAGGAAGGTTGCCATCGGCATAGGGGATGCAGTAATATAGTGTTGCATTACCATACAATCTTCAGTGCAGGTGGAACACACGTGTCAGCTAGATGAGGGCATCTGCTGTCTGTGGAGTCACTACAGGAGGTGGAGGTGAATCGTCCCTGAAGCTGCTCAAGCAGCTGGGGTCTTCCTTAGATGTGAAGATGTGGGGGCCTTTCTCATCATCCGTGGCTGTGGACCCAGGCCCTAAATTTGTTGCAGCCTGTAGGGCTCGCCTGCGATCCACAATAATTTGTTCTAGATTGGTAGAACTGTTCAAAGACACTCGGGTGAAGGCTTTATGCGTGACTGAGTCCTCCTCTTGCGTCGGCGCCTGTTTCAGTGCACTCGAGCATTGTGGGTACAGTCCGCATCTGAAATTCCAGGTTCTTTCGAGTGTTGGTCAGTCTAGTCCAATGCCTCAATTGGATCGGTGAAAAAGAGAGTGGTACACTCTGGATTTATCTTAAGGTGCATCTGAAACAGCAATGAGTATTGTACTTTCCATTGGCGAAGGCAGCATTTCACCTCCGCTCAAGATAAACGCTGGTGCTGCACAACACGGGTATAGTCATGGAATAGCATGATATGCTTGTCCTCAATCTGCAGGGGTCCTGCCCGCCTGGTACCAAGCAGCAATGCATCCCTGTCCTTGAAGTGAAGGAGTTTCACCAGCATTGGGCGAGCCCTGAGGCTGGCACCGCATCAGGACCCGGTGCACCCTCCCAAAGGAGTAAAAGGGTGTGAGGTCTGAGGTTGGGGTGAAAGTTTTGAACCAAAACTCTAGGTATGCAATGGGGTCAGACCCGTCAATTCCCTCAGAAAGCCCCAAAATGTGAATATTGCTTCTCCGGAAGCGACCCTCCAAGTCCTCCGCTCTAGTCTCCAACTGTGTTACATAACCTTGAAGGTCGCGGATTGCGGCCTGTTGAGTCTTTGTAAGTGGCTGTAGGGCAAGAAAGGGTTTTCTCACCGTCTGCAACTCTATTAGTGAGCATGCGATGATCGTCCCGGGGAAAGTTAAGGTCAGCAGCTAAGTCTCCAAACCGGTCCTCCATGGTGACCCTGGAGTGTTCTATTGCTGCAAGCAGTTTGTCCAGTTTGTCAGATGTGGTGAGGATCTGCTCTCCATCCACCCCTTTCCGCAGGGTGCCCGGGGCTGGGGAAACTTGCCACATGGAGGGTGGTGTCCAGGCCCCAGTGGCCGACTGCAACCTGCCCTTGGCGTGTGGCGTAGATGCAGCCCTGGCTCAGGGTGCTGGGGGGCGCTTGTGTCAATGCAGGTGTTCGTCACGCCCGAAGTATCTGCTGTGTTGGGTCGTGGCTGGCATGGGAGAATCTGTGTGCCCTGGGTGTAGTGGCACGCCACCTGGTGTCAGAACGAGTGGGGTCGCTGAAGCTGACCAAGTGGCAGAAGAGTCGCGTCCAGGGAGCACAGCAGATGTAGGGTCAAAGCCAGCACCACTATCCAGGCCCACACATTGCACAAGCCTCGATCTAGTCACCGATTCGTACTGCTTTGAGGGTGGGAAGGTACAGCGGCTCAAAGTCCCCCAACAGCTACAGCAGGATGGCAGCGCACCGTGACCTGGAGGCTGCCCCGGTCGCAACCAGACTGTGGAGGGTCGACCCTGGTCTCCCCTCCCTCAGGTCACCCACTCACGCTGTGAAGGGCCTCCCCCAGCACGTCAACAGTGGCCCCTACTCCAAAAGCCCCAGGTCTGATCAGGCAAAGCCAGGGAGAGCACTGGGTGAAGGTAAGGAGTCACAGGGCCCCAGTCCGCCGGCAGCGCTCCTGCACCTCGATTATGGCACCAATTTAGGAGCCAGGTTCGCAAATGGCCACCTCCAGCATTCCAGCAGGTGCCCCCACTCCATGGTGCCCTGGGCTGAGCAGGCAGGATCAGGAGGCGCACCGTGAGAGGCAAGGAGATGCAGGGCCTCAACCCCCCCCCGCTGGAGTCCCTCCCGTGCCTCAATTAGGACACCGTATCAGGAGTCAAACATCACATAGGGTCCGGTCCAACAAGCAAGGGCTAGGAAAGTGTTGGGAGCAAGCAGGGAAATTAAGGGCCCCATCCCTCTGGCGGCAACACCTCCACCGTGCTTCGCTTATGGTGCAGACTCAGGGGCCAGGTGGAAGGCCAAGCCTCCAGCCCCTACCCACAGTGTAGTGTGCAATGTCTCACAGCTGTGCCCTCAAAGGCTGGTGACCCAGTAGCCGCTTCTGTTCAGTTTCAGTGGTTTCCTATATTCCACCCATAAAATAGTTGTCCCCTGTACCTGTCTTTATAGATAGAGTGAATAAGTTACATCTGATAAAAACATAACAGCACTATAGTAATATTGAGTTCATTAATTTTTTTGTCAGATCAGATATGAGCAATCCATCAACCCCATTCATTTAAATAAATACATTTACATACAGATCTAGTACAACATTCACAAAAGGAAATGTACGTTTTTCTTTTTTTTTCATTAAAAAGTTAAGAAGATAACATGATTACTAATGTTCTATTACTTACCGGTAATCTTCATTACTCCGGGTCCCGTTGTCCTCGTCCCATTCATAACAAGTGAAGATGACCATCTCTCGACAGAAAAAAAACAAAAGGAATTCTGGGACCCTAATACTGCCCCTCCCACCGGGAGTACATAAGCAGTACTTACCCAGCATCCCGCCTGTACAACCAAGCCCAGACAGGAAGGCCGGCCGCCCGGGCGGGAGGGAGGGAAGTATGAATGGGACGAGGACAACGGGACCCGGAGTAATGAAGATTACCGGTAAGTAATAGAACATGACCCCCAGGTCCCTTATGTCCTCGTCCCATTCATAACAAGTGGAGAATACCAAAGCAGAACACCGGCCTTCCGAACCCACAAGCACACCCAGGAAACCACAACAAAGCAGCAACCCAAAGGAGCACAGAGAAGAAGGGAAAGGGGGACCGGAGGAAGCAACCGGCCCGCAACCCAGAACAGGACAGCAGGGACCAAACAAGGACCAGAGACAACCAAGAAAAAAACAGAAGGCCAGGGCCCCAACAAGGCGGCCGCCAACCAGAGAAACAGGAGACAGAGCAATCAGGACCAAGACCCAAAGGACACGGCCAAGGAACCCACGAGACAATGCAGCCCAGCCCAGAACCACCAGGAAGGCACACAGGACCCGGCAGCCGCACGGACACCGAGCAGACACGACCGCCCTGAAGAAGGCCAAAGAAAGAAGCCAAGACCGGACAACAGGGTGCAGGCACAAACACCCAGACCAACAAGGAAGGAGGGAAGCACAGGCCAGAAACTGGCTCAACCCAGCAAACCAAACGACCCAGCCCCCAGAGAGGACAGAGGAGGAAGCCCACCCAACCTCGCAGAAGAGGCCCAGGAAAGAAATGCCAGCACCATCAGGGCCACCAAACGACAACCACCATGCACCCAACCTAGAGGGAGGAGCCGCAGCAAGAGGTCAGGAACCAGAACCCAACCAAACCGAAAAGAGAGGGAAGGAGGCAGACACCTGAAACCCCAGGAGGCCAAAAAACCCCACAGGGAAGGGGGCCGCCAGCCCAACCAGGACGGACACCAAACCCAGACCAGCAGGGGTAGAAGAAGCCAACCCAAAAGACCACAGGCAAGGGAAGCCCCCAAAAAGAACCAACAGCGGACCAAACAACAGAGAGATCAACAAAGACCGGAAACCAACAAGCCGGAACCCAACAGAACCAGCAAGGGAGGGGACAGGGCCACCGGCCACAACCCCAAAAACCCCCAACCCCAAAGGGAGGGAAAACAAGGCAGGGCGCAAGCCCAGGGTAACAGGAACCCCCGGCAGCCTCCAAACCAGGAGACAACCAGGCAGGAACCCGCCAAACGACAGAGGGCAGAAAAAAAGACGCGCCAACACAGCGGAGAATCGCACAGGCACCCAACACCCGGCCAAGCCCGCAGCAAGGGCAGGAGTATCGGAAAAAGGCCTCAGGGCGCACGGCCCCCAGGCCAGAAAACCACCAGGCCCGACCCCAGAAAATGCTGGAGAGGAGCCAAGAAACAGCCAAAAAACAGGGCAACAAACGCAAAGGAACCAGGAAGCCAGGACCGGAGCCAAGCAACCCGCCCACGCAGGAGGACCCGCAGGCCCAACCAGCCCACAGAAAAGAGCCCAGGCAGCACAAAGGCCAAAGCAAGGGCAGGAAGGCCCACAGAGACCCCCTGCCCACCACCGCCTGAAGAAACAAACAAGAGAAACCGCCGAGCGGAAACCGGAGGAAGCAGAGAAGCCAGAGGGTCAACCAACAGCAGACCCCGGACAACCCGCAGCCAGGAGGGCGAACCCCACAGAGGCGACGACGAACATCACAGAACCACACCCCAACAAGAGAAGGGGGGGGCACCCAAAATATACCCACACCGGGAGCAGACCCAGGGGAAGCAAGGGAAGACAGGAGCGAGCCAAGACACATGAACCAGGAAAGAACCAGGAAAGCCCAGTAAACATACCCCACAGCCGGCAGGGAAGCGACCGAACAGCCAGCAAACCAAAGAGGCACCGCCAGAGGCCTCGCCACACCAGCAGGAAGCCAGCAGGCCCGGAGCAACAGAAGGCAACCCCGGACATGCCAACTCAGAAGCACCGAACACCAGGACCCCACACAGGCCCGAACAAGGCAGCAGAAAGAGGGCCAACGAAGAAGGAGCACCGGGGGAACTCCAACATCCCACAAGGGAGACACCAGGACCAGGCAGAAACATGGACACCCAACCACAGGCAAAGCATGCCCGGGAAGAGAACTACCTGCAGGAGCAGGCCCAGAAGGACACACCCGGACAGGGCCCGAAACCAGCGGAGTGACCCGCCAGGCCAGCCAGAGAGCGCATAGGCAAGGATGCAGGGCCGAAGTAAGTTACCAACAGGCGCCAGAAACCCGCAGGAGCCAGAAAACCCCAGCGGACCCCAGCCAGGCAACCAGGAAGGGGACCAGACGAGACCAGGACCCCCCAGAGAGCAACCGCCCCCAGAGACCAGACAGAACCCCAACCGCAGAACAGAAGAGGGGAAAACAGGCGCCAGCGCCCAGGACATGACAACAGCGAAAGACAGCCAGACCCAGACAGCAGTGTCCTGAACCCCAGGCAGGTGAACCGCACAGGGAGCACACCCCGGGGGGGGGGGGGGCGCAAAGGAAAGGAAGAGCAGGAGCCCAAACCAGACCGAGCAGCACCGAAGGCCGAACCGGGAGGGTCGGCTAGGGCCCACTGAAGGAAGCCAAAGACACAGGAAACAGACTAGGGGAGCAGCAAAAGCAGGGAACACGAGGACAAAGCCAAGGAAACCCCAAAAGCTAGCAACAGCGCCAAGGGAGCGCCAGAGCTAGGAGCAACCAAGAGAGCAGCACCCAGCAAGGAAGAGGCAAGCAGAGGGAGTCATCACCAGCCAGCCCCCACTAAGCAACCCCAGCTCACAGAAGGCACCGGGACAAACACCAGCCGCTGGAAGGGAGGCAGCAACAGGCGCAAACCCCGGGAACCAGGAGGAGGCGAACACTACACCACACCACGGACCCAGGCACCCGAGGCCAAACCACAGCACCAGCACCAGGAACACCCAGAGGAGCAGGAACGGCAGGCGCGACAGAAAGAGCGGGCAGACCCCGGCAGGACCAAACGCCCAGGAGAGGGTAAGCACCAGCAACGTGGGCAGCCGAAGAACAACCGCCCACACCAGAACAAGGGCCAGGAGCACGGCGGCCAATCAGGCCCAGGAGGACCAAGGCCCCAACCGCAACACCCAGGGAAGCCATCAACCCGCAAGGGCAGGGAACCCCAGGAGGACACAAGCACCGCGGCCAGCGTACCAGAAGGCAGGCAGAAACACAGCAGCACCCAAGACGACAACCGAACATCCTGAACACCGCCAAGGGCCGGCTAAACCAGAAAGAACCACCAGAGAGGCAGGAGCGGCATGGCAAGGCACCAAGCAAATGGGAGACATGCAGCCAGGAACAAGGACCGGACAAAATACACCACCTGGCACCCAGCACCGACAAGAGAACCAGGCTGGGAAACAAGCAAGACGGTGGGGGACCACGAGGAACCTGACCCACGCTCCAGCACGGCAGCGCCCGCACCAGCCCTGAGCCAGCCAAGGCCCAACCTAGGGACGGAGAGCCACCGGACAGCAAGCACGGGGGTGGTAAGCCAGACCCTGCAAAGTAAGCAGAGCCACGGCAGCGAAGCCCGCAACCCCAAGGCAAGGCATGACAGAGACCGCCAAGGCTGAAATGACGAGCGAGGGCCACCCTAGAGGCAGCCACCCGCAGGAGGAGAGACTAGCCACGGCAAAGGGCCCAGCACCTCCCGCTGGGACCAGAACCAGCAACGGCAGACGGCACATACCCCTGAACTGCAGGGAGTCCACGAATTAACCCCCACCTCTTTCAACAGCATGCGCAAACTTGGCGTATTCGAGTAAGTGTCCAACAGGCATTCGACACCAGGTCCATGCTAACTGAAACGTCTCAATTAGGACAGCACCCCTGCAACCATCGCAGGGGGGAGTGAGGGCATGTAAGGAGGCTTACGGAACACCCTGGTGACCGCTGTTCTCGGAAGCATGGGATTGGAGCCCAGGAACAGAACCCGGGATCTCAACCCCCGACAGCTGCAATCAGGAGCGGGCGTCCCCGAAGACACCCGAAGGAGCAGACAGCAGAACCAGGCGTGTCACCCGTAGGGCCGCCAGGACGCCATCCAACCCGCAGTGACAACATCCCGCAGGATACACCGCAACAGCACATGACAGACCCCAACAGGAAACACTGGCCGACGCACAGAACGGCAGGCAGAGCACAAGCCACGAAGGTCGGGATGCAGAGGCACAGGCAGCGGCAGCACAGAACAGCACAGAAACAGGACAACTGAAAGGGCCGGTGCTGCAGACACTCCGGAAGAAGGGCCCCATAGCGTCCGATAGCAGATGCCCGTCAAGGGCACGCAAGGCAGCGTGTATTGCCAGGGCCCAAGGAGACGGAAGCTCCAACAAGGAGGAAGGCAAAGCGCCCCTGCGCAAAGAAAGTCGAAGGGAAACCTGCAAATCCTCGCCAGAAATAAGGAAGAGCCGCCAAGCGGGACTCACCCGGGCGGGGGCCAACACCAGCGCCAAGGCCCCCCCCCCTCCAACCTCCAGCAGGAAACCAGGAGAACGAGGAGGAACATTGTAAGCGAGGCACGTCTCACCCGGCCAGGCTCGGGAAGACGCACCCGCGAACCGGAAGGAAACAGGAGCACACGCCCCAGCCGCAAAGGGCCGGGCGGCCAAGCAGGATTCCGGCAGGAACAGAGACTAACTCCCAGCAAGCCCGGCAGGCCAAGAGACAGTCCAGGAAACCCCGCGCCCGCACAGCCAGGCAGCCGGGCGGGGGGAGGAGAAGAGAAGACCGCCACTCCAGCCCAGCAGGAGCAGCACCAGCACACCACATGCAGTCTGTCGACAGACAGAAAAAATACCAGACGGGATGCTGGGTAAGTACTGCTTATGTACTCCCGGTGGGAGGGGCAGTATTAGGGTCCCAGCATTCCTTTTGTTTTTTTCTGTCGGGAGATGGTCATCTCCACTTGTTATGAATGGGACGAGGACATAAGGGACCTGGGGGTAATGCATGTGTTTTATATCTGGCACAACATTCTCAATACAGTTAAAAATAACTTCAAATCCTTTACTCACAGTTCCAATAAACAAAATGGTCAAAATCAAAGGGTAAATTCATAGGTCCAACAGCATCAGGATTACAACACTAGATGCTATACATAAAAGATTAAAATTATAGCTGCACCTTTTTATTATCAATTCCACCAAACACCTATAATCTATTGAGCGTTGTTTAATGTATCTCCCTTGGCACTCGCGGTGCACCTTTAAAGTGCTAATAAACACATTTACAAGCCCCAAAAGGATCATCAAGGAGCAGTTCACTAATTGGTTGATCTACTGTGTTGGTCTCAAGGTAATGATGGCTGTATAGCACATGATATTGGCACATTGGTCAGTTGGGCAGATTTCAACAGCTTGCTTCTCAGTAGCCAAACAGCTCTCAAATAAGTCGAAATCCCGAACACCACAAGAGGACTGGTATCATATTTGCAAATTCTTAGGGCAACTTTGCATTCTCTTTTTCCTATGGCAAGTGAGAGTTCACAGCTGCAATGGGGCAGGGACGCACTGACCCTGGTTGTGCCTGGTGAACCTAGTTAAGGGTGCGCCATGGTGCAAACGGAGGGGCAGATTTATGTTAACTGGCGCATCCCTGCATATCAGCAGGGATGCGCCAATTATTATGCGCCACAGCTGCGCCACCATGGATGCGCCGCATTTATAATGCGGCGCACCATGGGGCAAAAACGGCACAGATGCGTGACGCATCTGTGCCGTAAAAGTGGCGCATTGCTGGAGTTGCGTCGCAAGCACGACGCAGCTCCAGCAATGTTCTGGGGGGCCCTATCTGTACAATGCTGCGTCAATCCTTACGCCTGCTTCTAGCAGGCGCAGGGTTTTGACGCAGCATGGGCCTAAAAGTGACTGAGTGAAATCTTGTAGATTTCACTCAGCCACTTTTAGGAGGCGTTCCTGCGCCAGAACGCCCCCACCTGCCCTGGAACGCCTACATGTGGCGCAGGGCTTTACGACGTGACGCATCTCCCAGATGCGTCACGTTGTAAATACCCCGCACCATGGCGCAGGATTTGCGCCGCTGCTGCGTCACAAAAGTGACGCAACGGCGGCGCAAAAGTGGCGCAAGTGCAACATAAATCTGCCCCGGAGACTGTGCACCCTATGAGAAATACGGCCCCAGGTAACTTATGTCATGTACACAGGATTTTAAGCATTTAACATAGTCAGACCTGGCTCCAAATGCCTCACATCTCTCTGGAATTAAAACCTAGATCACAACGAATCTAACAAACTATAGTTACCCAACATTTCTTTCATTAATCACACTCAGCTACTACCAGGCCAGGGACATCTTAAGGAATATGGGGGCCCTGGGCCGAACGTATATTGGGGGCCCCTGCTCGGAGCAGCTTTGAATTTATGATCCGATTTCAGCTCTTTCATGCCCTCTTTGGCCAGGTCACTGTTAGTGCCCATGCACACTCGTCCAAATTCTAAATGTGTTTACATCTATTATTCAGAAATAGTGACCGTCTTTTCAACATTGTGACACAGCTCTCTAAAATTACTGAACATAACCTATGTTACCCCCTTCCCATTTCTCATACGTCAGGCCCCGTTTGATCTGAAACTTCTTTAATATATGTTGCCTGAAACAAACACAAAATCTCTCTACAAAATGCCTATAATAGACTCAGACATCACCGGCATAAAAAAAAAAAAATAAAGGAAAACGGTATTTGAAACAACCTGTTTAAGAAGTATTCAAGGTCATAAAGGAAAGACTGTGCAGAACAAGCTGACTATATCAGGGGAGCCCTGAATGGGTGGAGCCCTGGGCCAGAACCCACTTTGCCCACGCCTTAAAACTTCTCTGTACCAGGCAGTAGAAAAGCCAGCTTGTTGCAGGCAACTGTAAAGGAACTACAGGACTAGTGCCCTGTCACAGTCATGCACAAACATCAGATTTGGGTTCTTTTGGGAACTCCAATTTGTGCTGAAACACGAGTTTCCTCTGAAATCGGAATTACATTTTTACAAATAAAGTGACCTTTTGGATTGTTCCTGTGTACATTTCACCAGGAAAAAAAAAGGCAAAATGCCCCAGGGGAAAAGGGCCTCAGAAAAAATCTACAGGTTGCCATGCGTATGGACAGATTTCCGTGGTTATTTTGTGTTTGTGTACACGCAACCTGGAACACATGGGAATTATTAAACTTATTTCCAGGTGCAGAATTATCAGTGTGGATGGCTAGTTTTATGGAAAATCCTGCCAATTATAAAGGCTCTATCAATTCCCACATAACCAGACTTAATGAACCAGCTCCTCCTCTGGCCATTCAGCATAACCAAGCTTATGCGACGATGATGTCAGAGAGCCTTATTGTGACCTCTACCAAGCATAGCTTAGGGGCAAGGTACATGAGCTCAGCTAGCCATATGCTGTTTTAACCTGCAGGTTGAACACTGATCTTGGTAAGTTATGCAGTGAGTTTTCTTTTATAAAGACGTCATTTAAAGTTTTCTTTAATAAGTTTTTGTAAGGGTTTGTTCACTTGGACGGTCTAAGGAGGGGTGAAACTCTGTGAAATATAATTTGTATTGTGTTGACTGTCTTAAATAGAGCTTAATTCACTTTAATGTATATACATGTAAACCTAACAAGGACTTAGACATTTGTGTTCAATCTATACAAGTTACACATACCCCTGGGACTTTTTTTCTGAATTGACTAAGCCGTATTTCGGTTTGTGATGGTATGCCTGTGTCTAATGGAACTGGCTTTATGTTTGTTTCTGCAGAAGCTAACCACTTAATATTTTAACTTCTTCCACATAAATGAACAATGCTGTCAATGTCAAGTGGACATTTCAAGCACTCCCAAACACATTCACAAGCCCCAAAGGATCATCAAGTAGCAATTTGCTAATTGGTTGATCTTCTCACTATGTTGGTCCCAATGGCATGAGGGTTGTATTACACATGATATTACCATTGTCAATGGCCAGATTTCAACAGCTTGCTTCGTAGTGGCCAAACAACTCTCAAGTAATTCGAAATCCCGAACACCACAAGGGAACGGGTATCATATTCGCTATTTCTTGGGGCCGCATTGCATTGTCTTTCCTAGGCCAGGTCCAAGCTCACATCTGCCATAGGGGCAGGGCAGTATCTGCTTTAGGACGCATTGCCCTTGGTTGTGCCTGGTGAACCCAGTTTAAAGGCGAGCCATGGTGCCAACAGGGACTGTGTATTCCATGAGTAACATGGCCCTAGGTAATTGATGCCATGTAAACAGAATTGTATACATGTAACATATTCAGACCTGGCTCCAAATGTCTCACTTCTCTCTGGCATTAAGACCTGGATCGCAACAAATCGAACAAACGCTTGTTGTCCTAAGTTTCTTTTATTAAACGCACTCCGCTACTACCAGGCAGTAGAAAAGCCAGCTTCTTGCAGACGCTGGCTGAAACTGTGAAGGGACTACAGGGCTAGTGCACTGTCACAGCCATGCACAAACATCAGATTTGGGCCCTAAAGTGAAGATTTTTTTGCCCACTGAAATCGGAATTATATTTATCCAGAAAAACTTTGAGATTTTCTGTGTACATTTCACCAGAAAAAATAAATGGGTAAATGCCCCAGGGAAAAAGGGCCTAAGTAAAAACTGCAAGAAGCCATGCGTATGAATAGATTCCTGAGGTTATTCTGTGCTTGTGTACACACAGCCTGGAACACTGCAGTAAATCCACATTTGGGAATGACCAAACTTATTTATGGGTGCAGAATTATCAGTGTGGATGGCTAGTTTTATGGAAAATCCTGCCAATTATTAAGGCTCTATCAACTCCCACATAACCAGACTTAATGAAGCAGCTCCTCCTCTGGCCATTCAGCATAACCAAGCTTATGCGACGATGATGTCAGAGAGCCTTATTGTGACCTCTACCAAGCATAGCTTAGGGGCAAGGTACATGAGCTCAGCTAGCCAGATGCTGTTTTAACCTGCAGGTTGAACACTGATCTTGGTAAGTTATGCAGCGAGTTTTCTTTTATAAAGACGTCAATTAAAGTAAAGTTTTCTTTAATAAGTTTTTGTAAGGGTTTGTTCACTTGGACGGTCTAAGGAGGGATGAAACTATGTGAAATATAATTTAATTTGTTTTTATTGTGCTGACTGTCTCAAATAGAGCTTAATTCACTTTAATGTATATACATGTAAACCTAACAAGGACTTAGGCATTTGTGTTCAATCTATACAAGTTATACATACCACTGGGACTTTTTTTCTGAATTGACTAAGCCGTGTTTCGGTTTGTGATGGCATGCCTGTGTCTAATGGAACTGGCGTTATGTTTGTTTCTGCAGGAGCTAACCACTTAATATTTTAACTTCTTCCACATAAATTAACAATGCTGTCAATGTCTAATGAAGGCAAACATTGAATGGGATTATATCCTGTTATCGGCCCATTGTTATATTCTATCATCTATCACTGACCTCAACCACCTTATTCTACTTAATGTTTCCTAGCGAACCATGGGGTATACAAGCAGTCAAATTTGCTGAAATGTTTCTTATTGACACCTCATTTTTGTATCCACTGATTTTTTATATGGCATAAGACGTTGTCAGTTCTCATATTTCAACCATATTGAAAGATAATAATGCATATGTTTTATCTAACTTAAATTTAAGGCCTAAATCAGACATAAATTGCACTCTGAGGCATTTGTTGTAGGGAAAGAAAGACACAAGTTTACGGTAACCGGTGGGGTACTCTTTCCACAGGCAGATCCCATCCCTTTACCTCCTTTTGAAGGAGGGGCATAGGGAGGAACTGTTCTAATACAGATCAGAATTCTCGTCCTAAGGTGTTTTTCATGACCACTGAATAAAAGTGTTGTGCACGTTTACGATTTGTAGTCCATAGATGGCATTTCATATTGCATTGCTTGCCTTGTGCTCTAGGCGGTTTCCTTTGGTATATTTTTGTGTTTTTGTGATCAAAAAATCTATTTACCTATCATTAAACATGGCAATTTGAGTACTCACTGCTAACGATAAATTACATTGGTTCCATATATTACACCCATAACACTACTAAGGGTCTAAAAAAGTGCTTAGTTTGCAGGCTGTTCTGGTACTATAGGGCATCTGTTTGTTTCAGCATTGCCTGGTTTTCAAAAGTTGTCCCTACACCTGTTTCTATAGATACAGCGAATATGTTACTTGTGATAAAAACACAACACCACTAAAGTAATATCGAGGCTTTCATTAGTCCGATCGGATAAAAACAATCCAACCCCATTAATTTAGATAAATGCAACATTTACATATCATATCTAGAATAACTTTCACATTAGGACAAGTCGACTCTGTTGTTTTTCAAGTTAGAAGATAAAATGATTACTGACGCATGTGTTATTTGTCTGGCAAAACGTTCTCAATGCAGTTAAAAAAAGCTTCAAAATCTTTACTCAGTTCCCATACAGAAAATGGTCAAAATCGAAGGGTAAATTCATCGTTCCAACAGGATCAGGATTACAACTTTACATGCTATACATCATGAAACTTTAAAATCATATCTGCACCTTTTTTTAATCAAATCCATCAAACACCTGTAATCTATTGAGCGTTCTTTCATTTATCTCGAATGGGCTTCGCAGTGGACATTTCAAGCACTCACAAACACATTCACAAGCCCCAAAGGATCATCAACTAGCAATTTGCAAATTGGTTGATCTTCTCACTATGTTGGTCCCAATGGCATGAGGGTTGTATCACACATGATATTACCATTGTCCAGGGGCAGGTTTCAACAGCTTGCTTCGTAGTGGCCAAACAACTCTCAAGTAATTCGCAATCCCGAACGCCACAAGGGAACGGGTATCATATTCGCAATTTCTTGGGGCCGCATTGCATTGTCTTTCCTAGGCCAGGGTCAAGTTCACATCTGCCATAGGGGCAGGGCAGTATCTTCTTAAAGACGCATTGCCCTTGGTTGTGCCTAGTGAACCCAGTTTAAAGGCGAGCCATGGTGCCAACACGGACTGTGTATTCCATGAGTAACATGGCCCTAGGTAATTGATGCCATGTAAACAGTATTGTACACATGTAACATATTCAGACCTGGCTCCAAATGTCTCACTTCTCTCTGGCATTAAGACCTGGATCGCAACAAATCGAACAAACGCTTGTTGTCCTAAGTTTCTTTCATTAAACGCACTCCGCTACTACCAGGCAGTAGAAAAGCCAGCTTCTTGCAGGCGCTGGCTGAAACTGTAAAGGGACTACAGGGCTAGTGCACTGTCACAGCCGTGCACAAACATCACATTTGGGCCCTAAAGTGAAGATTTTTTTGCCCACTGAAATCGGAATTATATTTTTCCAGAAAAACTTTTGGAGATTTTCTGTGTACATTTCACCAGAAAAAATAAATGGCTAAATGCCCCAGGGAAAAAGGGCCTAAGTAAAAACTGCAAGAAGCCATGCGTATGAATTGATTCCTGTGGTTATTCTGTGCTTGTGTACACACAGCCTGGAACACTGCACTAAATCCACATTTGGGAATGATCAAACTTATTTATGGGTGCAGAATTATCAGTGTGGATGGCTAGTTTTATGGAAAATGCTGCCAATTAAGGCTCTATCAACTCCCACATAACCAGACTTAATGAAGCAGCTCCTCCTCTGGCCATTCAGCATAACCTAGCTTATGCGACGATGATGTCAGAGAGCCTTATTGTGACCTCTACCAAGCATAGCTTAGGGGCAAGGTACATGGGCTCAGCTAGCCATATGCTGTTTTAACCTGCAGGTTGAACACTGATCTTGGTAAGTTATGCAGTGAGTTTTCTTTTATAAAGACGTCAATTAAAGTAAAGTTTTCTTTAATAAGTTTTTGTAAGGGTTTGTTCACTTGGACGGTGTGAGGGATGAAACTATGTGAAATATAATTTAATTTGTTTTTATTGTGTTGACTGTCTCAAATAGAGCTTAATTCACTTTAATGTATATACATGTAAACCTAACAAGGACTTAGACATTTGTGTTCAATCTATACAAGTTATACATAACACTGGGACTTTTTTTCTGAATTGACTAAGCCGTGTTCGGTTCCTGATGGTATGCCTGTGTCTAATGGAACTGGCTTTATGTTTGTTTCTGCAGGAGCTAACCACTTAATATTTTAACTTCTTCCACATAAATTAACAATGCTGTCAATGTCTAATGAAAGGCAAACATTGAATGGGATTATATCCTGTTATCGGTCCATTGTTATATTCTATCATCAATCCCAGACCTCAACCACCTTATTCTACTTAATGTTTCCTAGCGAACCATGGGGTATACAAGCAGTCAAATTTGCTGAAATGTTTCTTATTGACACCTCATTTTTGTATCCACTGATTTTTTATATGGCATAAGACGTTGTCAGTTCCCATATTTCAACCATATTGAAAGATAATGCATATGTTTTATCTAACTTAAATTTAAGGCCAAAATCAGACATAAATTGCACTCGGAGGCATTTGTTGTAGGGAAAGAAAGACACAAGTTTACGGTAACCGGTGGGGTACTCTTTCCACAGGCAGATCCCATCCCTTTACCTCCTTTTGAAGGAGGGGCATAAGGAGGAACTGTTCTAATACAGATCAGAATTCTCGTCCTAAGGTGTTTTTCATGGCCACTGAATAAAACAGTGTTGTGCACGTTTACGATTTGTAGTCCATAGATGGCATTTCATATTGCATTGCTTGCCTTGTGCTCCAGGCGGTTTCCTTTGGTATATTTGTGTTTTTGTGATCAAAAAATCTTTTTACCTATAATTAAACATGGGAATTTGAGTACTCACTGCGAACGATAAATTACATTGGTTCCATACATTACACCCATAACACTACTAAGGGTCTAAAAAAGTGCTTAGTTTGCAGGCTGTTCTGGTACTATAGGGCATCTGTTTGTTTCAGCATTGCCTGGTTTTCAAAAGTTGTCCCTACACCTGTTTCTATAGATACAGCGAATATGTTGCTTGTGTTAAAAACACAACACCACTAAAGTAATATCGAGGCTTTCATTAGTCCGATTGGATAAAAACAATCCAACCCCATTAATTTGGATAAATACAACATTTACTTACATATCTAGAACAACTTTCACATAAGGACAAGTCGACTCTGTTGTTTTTCAAGTTAGAAGATAAAATGATTACTGACGCATGTGTTATTTGTCTGGCAAAACGTTCTCAATAGAGTTAAAAAAAGCTTCAAAATCTTTACTCAGTTCCCATACAGAAAATGGTCAAAATCGAAGGGTAAATTCATCGTTCCAACAGGATCAGGATTACAACTTTACATGCTATACATCATGAAACTTTAAAATTATATCTGCACCTTTTTTTAATCAAATCCATCAAACACCTATAATCTATTGAGCGTTCTTTCGTTTATCTCGAATGGGCTTCGCAGTGGACATTTCAAGCACTCACAAACACATTCACAAGCCCCAAAGGATCATCAAGTAGCAATTTGCTAATTGCTTGATCTTCTCACTATGTTGGTCCCAATGGCATGAGGGTTGTATCACACATGATATTACCATTGTCCAGGGGCAGGTTTCAACAGCTTGCTTCGTAGTGGCCAAACAACTCTCAAGTAATTCGCAATCCCGAACGCCACAAGGGAACGGGTATCATATTCGCAATTTCTTGGGGCCGCATTGCATTGTCTTTCCTAGGCCAGGGTCAAGTTCACATCTGCCATAGGGGCAGGGCAGTATCTTCTTTAAGACGCATTGCCCTTGGTTGTGCCTGGTGAACCCAGTTTAAAGGCGAGCCATGGTGCCAACAGGGACTGTGTATTCCATGAGTAACATGGCCCTAGGTAATAGATGCCATGTAAACAGTATTGTACACATGTAACATATTCAGACCTGGCTCCAAATGTCTCACTTCTCTCTGGCATTAAGACCTGGATCGCAACAAATCTAACGCTTGTTGTCCTAAGTTTCTTTCATTAAACGCACTCCGCTACTACCAGGCAGTAGAAATGCCAGCTTCTTGCAGACGCTGGCTGAACCTGTGAAGGGACTACAGGGCTAGTGCACTGTCACAGCCATGCACAAACATCAGATTTGGGCCCTAAAGTGAAGATTTGTTTAGCCACTGAAATCGGAATTACATTTTTCCAGAAAAACTTGGAGATTTTCTGTGTACATTTCACCAGAAAAAGCAAATGTCAAAATGCCCAGGGGAAAAGGGCCTAAGTGAAAACTGCAAGAAGCCATGCGTATGAATTGATTCCTGAGGTTATTCTGTGCTTGTGTACACACAGCCTGGAACACTGCAGTAAATCCACATTTGGGAATGATCAAACTTATTTATGGGTGCAGAATTAATGTAGATGTAAAATCCTGCCTATTATAAAGGCTCTATCAATTCCCACATAACCAGACTTAATGAACCAGCTCCTCCTCTGGCCATTTAGCATAAGCAAGCTTATGCGACGATGATGTCAGAGAGCCTTATTGTGACCTCTACCAAGCATAGCTTAGGGGCAAGGTACATGGGCTCAGCTAGTCATATGCTGTGTTAACCTGCAGGCTGAACACTGATCTTGGTAAGTTATGCAGTGAGTTTTCTTTTATAAAGACGTCAATTAAATGTTTTCTGTAATCAGTATTTGTACGGGTTTGTGCCTACCGAAGGTTCGACAAACAGATGACCCCTGCTCATATCGACCACTTTCAATCTAATCAAAAGGGAACAGAATATTTGGTCGATTGTTCTAGTTTTCAGTTTGAACCCTGCTTGGAAAGGGCTTAGTGGGCCTTTTTCCGACATTCAGCTCATGAAACTGTCAAGGACCTGCTCACAAAACATTTTCTGGAGTTTGTCGAGTAGGCTAATGGGGCGGTAGTTGCTGAGTTCGGATCTACTTCCCTTCCTAAAGATAGGGACTATCTCTTTTCCTTGGAGATTGAAGCGCCTTTGAATATGGCATTGGATAATGCCTTGATGTAGGCTCAAAAATAAACAATTCAGCTAGTATTTTATCGAGTACTGGTGCTTTTACTTTTTCTGCGCATATACCGCTCTGACTGTCCTTTGAAGAGAAGGCAATAGGTGCAATTTGGCCTTTTGTTAAGTTTGTTAGCATTGTAAACTCATGACCATCAGCTTCACGATGCTCAGTGTAAAGAGACTTAAGGTGTGTAACCCATTGATTGCTCTGGATATGCAATTCTGGTCTCATCAGATTCTTCCTGCCACCATGATTTATTAGGAGCCAAATATCTTTTGCATCTTTGTCCCTGCAGGCCTGTGGTAGTTTGTCCCATATCTTTGTATCACTTTGAATATTTCCTCTCTTAATGCTATCCTGATACAATCTCTGAGTCTGATTTTATTCCTGGTGCCCATTTTTATTGCAGGTTGTATGCCGGTTTTCTATCACTTGACTGGGGGTGAATGTTTTGATTTGTTCTGCATTCCGTCCATCAACTGTGTCTTTTGCTTTCTCGCCCTACGTGCGCCGGGTATGCCCAGACGTATCCAGGCTCACTGTGCCACTGGATTCAAGCTATCCTGGCTGATGAGGGGGTAAACCCCGAAACCTGTCCTAGGATGCTTGTTTCCGGTCTAGGAAGGCCCTGGCTTGGCAGTTCGGGCTAGACTGTTCCCATGAGGCACAGGGTCAAGACTGATTTGCATATGGCCAGGTTTAAACTGGTGTGGCATGGTGAGCAAAAAAATGATGGATTTAACCCAGATCTCTTGACTGGGGGTGAATGTTTTGATTTGTTCTGCATTCCATCCATCAACTATGTGTCTTTTGGTTTTCTATCACAGCACAGTGTTAAGCCATTCACTACCTATCATCCTTGTAATTCTTCGTGAAAATTTGTTTTAGATTACTAAATAATAAATACCTCTCTAATATCAAGGAAGGGTGATTTGTGCTGTGACTGAAAAACTCTAAAGTAGGAATTAAAGTGTCATAAGGCTGATTCACTGTTGTAGAGTTGTTGATATTTGGCCATTTCACACCCCACTTGTCATTTGTGAGCACAATATCAGCCACCAATATGCTGGAAATTCTTGCGGCATCTGGGATAATGTGACCTGATAGATGGAGAATCAAAGGATCATATGTCACTCTCCTGCCTAGAGCCAACGCGCTTGTCAATCAACTCTCGTCATAGGTGCAGGTCCAAAAGTATGTCATCAATCTTCTGTAGGGACCACTTTTAAAAGTAGGAGGTGCATCTGAGTCTGGAGTGTTGTTGAACACTGGTAGGCTATGGCTCACAGAGATGACGATTAGTTGCAGAGCTGAGCTAGAGAACTGGATTTTAGCCAGAGTACTGAGTTGGGGAACAACCCTGTATTCGTCCTCTTCCCTTCCCACCTCACTTAGAAGCGTGAAAGGTTCAATTGTCATGTTAAAATCTTCACCTATCAGAAAGAATTCATTGCCATACTTAGATTGTAGACTATCCAGCAGTCTCAATGTCGCTAATTGCATAGACTTGTTAATACATCTAATATAGATTTTAAGTAAAATAATGGGTTTATAGTTTTTCGGGGTGATTCTAAATGCTAGCATATCAGGTGAACACATTGGAATTTGCTTTAAGTTATACTGGAAATACGTGTATACCCACACACTCTGTTCCCTGAAGGTCTGCCCACCCCTTTATTTCAGCCATAAGGTAATAATTTGCATATTACACCGGATGATGATCCACAGTAGCCCTTGTTACTTGAAAAATACAAAAATCTAATGTTTCTAAAAAACATACCCAGTCAGTATCAGCTATTTTTGCTCTTAGTCCAGAGATGTTCCAACTACATCATAGTTACCGTCCTTGGTGTATGACATTCTATTTTTATGGGATTCCTGGACCCACCCCATCCTTTAGATTAGGCAGGACTAGAGTTGTGAGAAATATCGTTCAGGGGTTCTCTAGTTCCCTTTAACTTCTAGTGGGGTTGAGTTACATGGGGATGTGCAGGTTTATCGGAGATATTTGAATCAGATTGTCCAGCACAAGTGTTGGTGCTATAGTCATTCGCCTGGTAACTCAATACATCATCAGAAGGGATAGTCATTTGCAAATTAATGAGGTGAGGGCCTTCACTCTGCGGTGGGTTTGGGGATGGAGAAATTGTGTTAGTCATTACCTTCTCTGCTCCCTTTCCATTTACCCACCCACACATGGCTAGTCAACACTGAAGCAAGGTTTGGGGGAGCTTGTTTGACAGAGGACTGCAACCTGGGTTCCACGCACAAGTGATTCTTAAAAAAATCATGGGTTAAAAAGTGAACTGGGGGAGGGGACCCTTCTGTGAAACAGGCCTTTCACAACTTGATTTCAATGCAATCCTGGTTGGTCCCACTGTGTCCACCCTTTCCTGTGGGACACTAGGCGCTGAGAGCACTGAACGCTTTATATTGGAGCCATGCCTAGAGAGGGCTAGTGTGTGAGCTGAGGAAGCGAGGAGCAGTAGGAGCTGTTTTGACCTACGCTGCATAAGGTTTGCCCTGTTTCACACCCACTCCTGCCACTTGTAGTGCAGAAGCACAGAGCACAAGCTCATAGCATGGAGTACGGGGATTGACTGGACACGCCCAGCTGGGTCACATAGGTTAGCCCCACTACCAAAAACCTGGGTACCCACGGCTGCTCCCATCACTGTTCAGCTGAGGACGGCCCTTGGGACACATGATGGTAACGGTGAGGGAGCACGGACTGGCGACCTCAAGCCAATCACCAAGTGAGTTTCAGAATGCTCGCTCTACAGACGGACTTAGGCTGCTCCCTCCACTGGCCTCACCAGCTGACCACTCCCATCAGCTCGCAAAAGCCAGTTAGCCCATTTGCACAGCATAGCCAGCCAAGACTCAACTGGTTCCAGCAGCTACAGGTGCCAGGAGGCCAGCGGTGAGAGTAGTAAGGCCGGCGAGATGAGGCGGGGTGATGTGAGGTGAGGTTTGCAAGAGCACAGCATTAGACAAAGGCTGCAGTGGGGGTACCTGATCCTGCATAGGGGGCCTGATGAGGCACAGGTGTGGCTTGTGGGGGAGCTGGGTGCTAGGTGCTTGCTTCTGCATCGACACACCTAGGCACTCACCGGAAAGCAACCAGACAGCTGCCATAAAAGGCAGTAAGAGTACTGAAAGCAGTCCTAGTCATCATCAGCTATTAGCCACTTTCTACTACATCGCAACATCACAGTATTGCCGTAGCACATCCCGATATAACATTGAGAATGCACTTTTCCCAATATCATTGATTCACCAGATTACATCAAGCCTTCACTGACCTTGAGAGCCCCATGGAGGCCTCTCGTGCTTCAACAGGTGACATAATCTTAGCATAGTACAAAGGGCACAGGTCACCAGGTGATAGGTGAAGCCATGCTCATACAGGGACTGTTTACATAGAAAGGAAAGTGGGTGTAGTTTGCGGGAGTATGGCCAGACATGGGTCCCGGGCTCACTGTGCCACTGGAATCAAGCAATCCTGGCTGATGAGGGGTGAAACCCCGAAACTAGTCCTAGGATGCTTGTTTCCGGTCCAGGGAGGACCTGGCTTTGCAGTTCAGGCTGGACTGTTTCCCATGAGGCACAAGGTCAAGACTGATTTGCATATGGACAGGTCTAAACTGGGGTGGCATGGTGAGCAAAAGCATGATGGCTTTAACCCAGATCTCTTGACTGGGGGTGAATGTTTTGATTTGTTCTGCATTCCGTCCATCAATTGTTGTGTCTTTTGCATGTATTGTAACTGACAGGGGCAGGTGATGAGATAGACACAATTGAGCGTATTGCAATTGGTGTGTCTGTTTTGGTGCCATCTCAAAGTGTCGGTAAGCATAATGTTTTTGGAAGCTTTTGTAAGGGGGCATGCAGCGCAATGCCCGCATGGAAAGTGGCCTGTACTGGCGGTAAGTTCCATAGGGTATTATTGGCTGCGGGAGGTCTCCTTTTTGGTCCGTGCTAATGAGTAGATCTCTTAAGTTTTCTGTTCGTTTGAAAGTCAATCTGGGTTTTTCTAAGGTGTGGTCTCCTAATTGGAGAATATGCCAGTGCTTGTTGATTGCTCGTTTTATCATATTGGACCCTGGAGTGAAGGTGCTCACACAGGTTATTTGGGCAGTGTTACTTTTAGGTTGCCCTTCCAATAGTGACATTCTATTGGTATTGCGTGCTCTTTTTTGTGCCTGATTGATTTGTCTGATGAGATATTGTCTTTTTGACAGGTCAGTTGCGAGGGCAGCTGCCTGTGTTTTGAAGTCCCCCACGTTGCTGCAGTTGTGCCTTATGCGTAAAAACTGTCCATAGTGGAGGTTCTCCCTTAGGGCCTTTGGATTGAAACTGGTATACAGCAAAGGGCTGTGACTATCGGTAGGTTTTTTGAAGGTAATGGTCTCTAGTCTGTCTTGTCTGCGTTGAATCATGATGTCTAGGAAAGGTATCTCAGTGTCTGAGCTGTTAGCAGTGAATTTCAGGGGTTAAGGCTATTAACCCAAGTGAGAAAATTGGGGACGAGGAGCGCATCTCCTTTCCAAAACACCAGGATATCGTCGGTGTGGCGACACCAAAGAGAGATGTTCTCGGTTTAGGGGTTGGTGGTGTTGAGGACGAACCTTGCCTCGAGTCTGACATGTAAAGACATGCCAGACATATGGGGCAAAGGTGCTCCCCATGGATGTACCTTGGATCTGGTGGTAGATTTTATCTTCAAACTGAAAAAATTCTCAGTTAGTACAATGTGTGCAAACTCCATAATGAAGCTTATGGGAGTTTGGACATCCAGGTTGTGTTGCGAAGGATTTCCTCCACCACCTCTAGTGTGGCCAGTTGAGGTATGTTTGTATACAAACCCTCAACATCAAGTTTTAGGAGGATGTCAGGATGAATCCCTACTTGGTTGTTGGTCTCAATTAAATTAAGGACATCCCTGGTGTCCTGGAGGAAAGTGGGTGTAGTTTGGACCAGGGGTTGGAAGAAATGGTCGCAAAACTATGAGACCGGTTCCAATACTGACCCTATGCCCGAAACTATGGGTCTCCCGGGGGGATTATACCCCCTAGTGGATTTTAGGGAGGGTGTAAAATAGGGCATTTTGGGGGACTCATTAATCAGGAAGCCCGCTTCATGCTTAGTAATCCAGCCCTGATTGAGAGAGGCGGTCACCATCAGCTTGATGCATGTGGAGAGGCCTGGTGTTGGGTCCTCAGTGAGGGGGTTGTAGTAGCAGGTGTTGCTAAGTTGACATAGACATTCTGTTCTGTAATCCGCAGTGGACATGATCCCGATGGCCCCCCCCTTGTCCGCTTCTTTGATGGTGACGGCGGGATCTGATGCCAATGTTTTTATAGCCTCTGATTCCAATCTTGATGTGTTGGAGAATCCTGTGTTTTTTTGTTTTCCATTGATTTCTTTCAATACTGCTTTTTCAAAGGTCAGCACCTCTGGTGGCACCACGCTGGAGTTCGGTGTGAAGGTGGAGGGTTGCGTAGGCCTGAGTCCACAGGTGGAGATTCTGGCTGGTCGCCGAAGAAGGCTCTGAAAACATTCTGTAGTTCGCAGTTGGTGCGAAAATTGTCAGTTTTAGGCGTGGGTACGAAGCCAAGGCCCTGCCTGAGGACGGTAGCTTCCATGTTAGAGAGTGGTCTGGTGGACAAGTTCACGATTCATTTTCTTTCTCCATGTGGCTCCTGAGTTCCATGTGTGGTTGTTGTGTTTGGTCCTTCCACTGCACTTGTTTGTGTTGGTTGGAACCTCCTCTTCTTTTCCTGCCTCTCCCTCTGCCTCAGCCTCTGCCTAAAAAAGGTTGTGGTTGGAAGGGGGCAAACGGCAGTTGAGGACCATGTTGGAAGGTGGGATATTGCCACATAGGTGGACCCTTGTAGGTTGGTGGTCCATACCCATACATCAAATACATGGGTGTTCTTTGTGGTCGGCGTTGTTGGTGTCCCCCTCGACTGTCAGTGCTGGAGTTACTGCTTGAGGAGTAGTCTCTCCTTTGTGGTCCAATTAATTATCTTCTCCTGAGGGATTGTAGTCGTCTTTGAGGTAAGGGTATATTTTTTGTTTGCTGAACCTCATTGTTAGACCTGGCACCTTGGCGTGAGTCTCCCTTCCTCTTTTTGTCGCTGTGCCTCATGTGTTTATGGTGTTGGCCGCTCAGCGCGCTGTGCCACTGCCAACCAGTGTCGCTGTGCGAGTGCTCCCTATGTAAATTATATATGTTGGTTGGATTCCATGATTGGATTGTTTGGTTTACTGTCAGACCCCAGTAAAGTGTGCCAGGAGCGCCAGGGCATGTAAATGCAAACACCGCTAGTGGGCTTGCAGCACTGGTTGTGCCACCCACAGAAGCGGCCGGTAAAATATGTCTAAGGTCTGCCATCGCAGAACCTGCGTGCAGTCTGGTACTGACATGCTGACTGGCAAGTGCCCACACTTGCCGGTCCCTAAACCTTCCCTTAACTTCATGTTAGTCACCCCTCTGGTAGGCCCACGGGCAGGGTGCATTGTAAGCATAAGGTAGGACAAGCCTGGATGCGTGGCATGTCCTAGTAGTGAATTACCGCCATCTTGTTGTTCACTACTGTAAGGCTACCCTGTTCTCATAGGCCAGTATGGGCGGCTAGGATTGTTACAGCCTATGATCCTAACCGACCCAGGGAACAGGGTAGAAGATCGAGTTTAGTATGCCTGAACTCGGAATAAGGTACATCTTTTCGCAAGGTTTATTTTAATATTCCGCGTTTGCAAATGCCGCTTTTAGAAGGCTGGCCTTTGCTTGCCTAAACATTTCAGCCCGCCTCTGCGTGATGTGTATCTGATGTCTGGCTGGTGTGAGTGACAGGGCTGGGGGAACCCAGATGGGCAGGGCTAGGTAGCCTGGTGGAGAATAGGACGATCGACAGGTAGATGGGTGGGAGGAGTACTCCTAGGCTCTGAATAGGACAGTGCTCTGCCACCACAATGCCGGCTCCGCCCCATGTGGAGCGTCTGATGACTCTGCCCTGCACCCTGAAAGAAGAAGCCTGCATCGCGTAAACAAAGTGCTCAGAAACCGGACTGGACTAGGCAAGGGCCCCCCTGGCCTGGGAGAACAAAAGATTTGCTGTATAAATGTAGAAGCCCTGCTCCTAAGAAACTAGATCCGCTTTTGACCAAGAAGAATCTCTGCCTGAGGAGGAGGCACCGGAAAAGCTGTAGGAGGAAGACTGTCCCTATCCTGGGGGACTGGCCTGCAGTGGTGACCTTGCTGCCAAAGGAGAGAAAAGGAACCTTTTGCTGAGGACTTTGCTTTACTTTTACTTTCAAGACTTGTGCTTTTCAAAACGATCTCCAAGGGCTTGGAAACGAGCTTGCCCCCTGAACTGAGCCCCAGGAACATTGGGCTCTACCTGATCTTCACTCGCCTGCCGCTGGACTGTGGTGTCCTTTCCCTCGCCGGAGCTGTGACCCTCGTGCCCCAGTCCCTCCCTGAGCCGTGACCAGGACTGCTTAGCCGCCCCCGCCTTGGGAAGAGCCTCGCTCGATCGGAGCCGCTCCCCCTACGCTGTGCTGGGCTGCCCCTGTCACCTCGCTCGCTGGAGGCTCGCTGTGCACCTTCACCCTCCCGCCGGAATCGGCGTTGTGAGCATCTTCAAGCCTCGGACGGCCCGGACGTATCTGCGTGCCCGGCTGCCCCGCTTTGTTCACCCGCCACCTGCAACACCCCGCTCTTGTCGTGAGCCTGAAGATCAGACCCCCATCGTGAAGTGTGGGAGCCCCGGACGCCGCCTCGCCCTTCTGTCGAAGAGCCGCTGAAATCCCGCACCCGCCTTTGCGTCAAGAAACAAGGCACTGTACTTACGAACTCGACCGCGAGCTCGCATCGGATCCAGGGTCCGCAACGTTCTGATTTCCCTGTCATCTGCCGTGTGCCTCCCGGTCGCCGCCTTCGCACGAAGTGCGCTGAGGCCCACAGTTACCTTGTGCCGCCTAAGAACTTTCCGTAACAAAGAGAACTTTACCGTATTCCTAAGAATTGTGGCCCCATCAGTTTAACGTTAGTGGGCCTTGTATTGAATCTGCCGAATCTACATAAAAGCTTATTTTTTATATACTTCCTGATTGGTGTCCGTTTGTGGTGCATGCAAGGGGTTACTGTATGTATAATTGCACTTGCTTAACCGTGTACGCCTGAGACTTAGCCTAGACTGCTCGCGCCACGCACCTAGAGGGTGAGCAGGGGTTATTCTGGGGAGTCATCCTTCGCCCTGACAAGAAGTAAAGGGTCCCTGCTTGTTGTGGGTACACACCTGCGCCAACCAGAGCCCCCTCATTTCTAACACTCATTGTGAGAAGTTGACCTGGTATATGATGTTCACTATTTCATGTGGACACCTTGCACCAGTACAATTCAACTCTTATGGTAGATAGGTTTAAGACAACCTTTTAAAGAAAGCTATCCTAGTGGTAGCTGTGGAGAGCAGCCTTCAGGCTCAGAGGAATGTAAAGCAGCTTGTTTTACCTTATAATCTCTTGAATTACCAAATGAAAGGACACCGCACAGGTATATATATATAAAATATATATGTATTTATTACTAGACACACCCTACTAATCTCTTTATGAGATTAGAAGTCAGGAACATATGCACAAATCATCATTTCACAACAAATTAAGCACTTATATGGCTGGGATCCTAGGGGCGTACCAGACATATACTAAAAAAGAGGTATAAGAAGAACGACTTGAGAAGGGACAAGGCCTAGGGCCTTCAGAAGCACTGGAGCCTCACTAATCCACCCAAGTCAGGTAAGTAAAGGACCCACGGGAGACGCATGCAGTGTGAGAACACAGCCGCGGATCCCAATAGACTTCAATGGAGCAAGTCGCGGTTGGAATTTTAAAGTTCTAGGGTACTTCGGGAGAGTCTACAAGCAAGTCACTTACAGGTTAAGTAGTTCAAGAGTCAACACACACAGGAGCACTGTAGTGCCAGAGTTACCTCACCCAGGAAAGCCGGGTGCATAGGTGTCTTTTGGTGTCGGGTCGCGGCGTTTTCAATGTGAGACAAAGAAGACTTGCTGCTTGTGAAGACTGGAGAAGTGTCCGGTGGAATCCAAGGTTGGATTCTGAAGAAAGAAGACCTGAAAGCAGAGGAGACAGTGTTCAAAGTCACTTGCCAGTGACCCGGGGCCAGGAAGCTGGATGCCCACAGATGTCGGGTGATTTCAGGTGATCACTGGTGTCTTGACTCTTCAGCCACGACCCCAGGAGGCGTCGGCGACAACCAGGAGCTGGATTCGGCGTGTTTCACAAAGTCTGCAACTTACTGAGGTGTCGGCAACCAGATTGGAGCCAACAAGCCTTGGCAACAGCAAGTCTCGTGGAAAGTTAAGATAGTCAGCGGTGCAGACCAGCAAGGTCTGAGGGACTCACCCAGCGAGGGTAAGTCAGGGCAGGCCTGGAGCAACCAGGGGAGCCCCTTGGTTCTGTGGAAAACTCTTCTGGGGACCCACAAGCTGGCTAGCAAGGGATCACAAAGACTCTTCAGGATGATTCCTTTAACAGGGGCCTACGGTCACTCGGGATGGGGTAGGCCTCTGATCTTCAGTGGAAATCCTGCTGGAGGCTTGGACCACACGTGGTCCAATGCCCAAGTTCGTAGAACGTCGTGAAGGGGTTGCACTCGAAAATAGTGCACGGTACCCAGGGATTGCAGTTCCTCGTCACTTGTTGGGTCCACTTGCCTCAGCGTCGCTGGGGACTCACAATGGCCCTGGAGAAGTCAGGAAATCCTCTTCCTGGGCTGCAGGGACTTCGGACTCTGGTGGGAGCGGGAGGGTTTGCGACCGTTGATGCAAAGTTTTGGTGCCTGCCAAGCAGGGGAGTCACTCCTTGACTCCAAGGGAGATTCTTCAGTCTTCCAAAGGTAGTGGAACGTCGAAGGTCCAGGATACTTCTTCAGAGCGTCGTCCAGGGATATCTAGTTTGCAATGGCAGGGTTCCCTAACTTATACTACAAGGAAGGGAGGGACTCGCTCTATGACCCCTCCTATGGGAGGGCCAGGGGAGTAGGTGGCTACACCCACTTCCCTTTGTCCAGTTTCACGCCAGAGCAGGGGCGGTAGCCCCTGAACCGGTTTGAGCTGGTATATGCACAGAGGAGCCTACTGCTCCCCAGTGCAGGACTTCACTCTGGGAGGGCACCCACCCAGCCCCAATACACTAAATCCTGTCTGGGAGGTGGTTACACCTCCCTGTGACAGGATGACTATTGTTGGGCCTCCTCCACTGCGAGTTTCGGTCAGCAGCAGGAGGGAAGCCTAGTGTCTGTGCTGGTGGCATTCTTTTTGTGATGCCAGGGCTCTTTCAGGATTCTACCGTGTTTCCACAGTAGGTATATGTCTATCCCTCTAGAAGGGTGGGATCATACTCCCACACCAGTTACTGGTGTGGGGGTACGATTCCAAAGCATTTGACACCAAACACAACATGTTTTGATGCAGAAAGTTGGCATTAACCGCAAGGTTATAATGCACTTAAGAGTATATGGTTTAACCGCATCCACAAACAGCCACAGGGAATGGACCCTGAGAGATGCAGAGGGGCCCTGCTCAGGTAGAGGTACCCCCTCACATGGAAACCAAGCAACCCTGCCCTCAGGATTGATAGGGCCTGCCTTAGGGGTGACTGATAGGTGTATATGTGTGTAGGTAGACATATAGTGTACCTATATCTCAGTGAGGAGTGCTAACACTACCTCACCCAGGCTGCAGTAGCAGGCCTGTGGTGTCAGATTTAGTCTGCTTCCCAGGGGCAGCATAATACATGCTTCAACCCCTGGTAGGCCTGTGAAGTACCTATGCCCTTGGTACCTAAGGTACCATATACTAGGGGCTCATAAGGTACCACAGTATCCAATCACTAGTGCACCTAATGTGCACTCCAAGTTGTTTAGAGAGAACAGAGAGGCTGGGGCCCTGATTAGCAGGGTCCCAGCCTGACTATAGCCAGAAACCACTGTTAACATCAGAAAAAAAGTGGGGGGCAACATAAGTGCAGATCCTACTCTCCCCCCAAACGCAGGGGCACTAAACTAACTTTGACCAGTTGAGTCTTCGTGTTCTAAGTGGAAATACCTTGAGAGTCCATCTGCATTGGCATGTTGGGTCCCAGATCTATGTTCCACTGTATAGTCCATCCCCTTTAGGAAAATGGACCACCTTAGCAGTTTAGGATTTTCACCTTTCATCTGTTTGAGCCATAGGAGGGGCTTGTGGTCAGTCTGAACTATGAAGTGAGTCCCAAACAAGTATGGCCTCAGCTTCTTCAGGGCCCATATCACAACAAAGGCCTCCCTCTCTATAGCTGACCAACGTTTCTCTCTAGGGGTCAGCCTTCTACTTATAAAAGCTACTGGCTGGTCTTGACCTTCATCATTCAGTTGAGACAGTACAGCTCCCACACCCAGCTCAGAAGCATCTGTTTGGACAATGAACTTGTTGGTGTAGTCTGGACTCTGTAAGATGGGGGCAGTGCACATGGCCTGCTTTAGGTCTTCAAATGCCTTCTGACAGCTAGCTGTCCACTGAACCTTTTTTGGCATTTTCTTTGAGGTAAGATCATTTAAGGGGGTCACTATAGATCCATATCCCTTAACAAACCTCCTATAATACCCAGTCAGGCCTAAAAAGGCTCTCACCTGTGTCTGGGTGGCTGGAGCTACCCATTCCATTATGGCTTGGATTTTGCTCTGTAATGGTTGAACCTGGCCTCCACCTACAAGGTGGCCCAGGTACACAACCTGACTCTGCCCTATCTGGCACTTAGTGGCCTTGATAATGAGGCCTGCTTTCTGCAGGGCCTCCAAAACATTTCTGAGGTGGACCAGGTGATCCTGCCAGGAGGAACTAAAGACCGCAATATCATCTAGATAAGCTGAGCAATAAGTTTCCATCCCTGTCAGAACTTTGTTCACCAACCTCTGAAAAGTGGCAGGTGCATTCTGCAATCCAAAGGGCACCACCACAAAGTGGTAGTGCCTACCTGGGGTTGAAAATGCTGTTTTGGCCTTGGCATCCTCAGCTAACCTGATCTGCCAGTAGCCAGCTGTTAGGTCAAATGTACTCAGATACATGGCTGAGGCCAAAGTATCAATGAGCTCATCTGCCCTGGGAATTGGATAGGCATCAGTCCTGGTGACTGCATTGAGGCCTCTGCAGTCTACACAAAACTTGATTTCTTTCTTACCACCCTGGGTATGAGGTTTGGGCACAAGGACTACTGGACTAGCCCACGGGCTATCTGAAGGCTCAATCACACCTAATTCCAACATTTTCTGTACTTCAGTCCTGATACAGTCCTTGACATGGTCAGGTTGCCTGTAGATTTTACTCTTGACAGGCAGACTGTCCCCAGTGTCTACCTCATGGGTGCACCAGGTAGTCTGACTAGGGGTCAGGCTAAACATATGTCTAAACTGCTGCAGAACATGTCTGCACTCAGTTTGCTGATGGTAAGTGAGGCTGCTTGCCAAAGCAACACCATCTACTGACCCATCATCAGGGTTCTGTGAGAGCAGGTCAGGGAGAGGGGCACTCTCCTCCTCCTGTTCCTCATCAGTTGCCATGAGCAAGCCCATGTCAACCATGTCAACATATGGTTTCAATCTGTTGACATGGAGCACCCTAAGGGGGCTACTGGGAATTCCAAGATTCACCAGATAGGTGACTTCTCCCTTTTGCTCACACAATTGTATGGGGGCCACTCCACTTGTCTTGGAGGGCTGCTGGGGCCACAGGCTCCAACACCCATACCTTCTGTCCTGGCGGGTATACAGTCAGTACAGCCTTTTGGTCATGCCAAGATTTTTGCAGTTCTTGGCTAGCCTCCAGGTTTTTGGTTGCCTTCTTCATGTATTCAGCCATCCTGGAGCGGAGACCAAGTACATAGTTCATTACATCCTGTTTGGGAGGTTTGAGAGGTAACTCCCAGCCCCCCTTCACCAAACATAATGGACCCCTTACAGGATGCCCAAACAGAAGTTCAAAAGGGCTGTAACCAACCCCCTTCTGTGGAACCTCTCTGTAGGCAAACAGAAGGCAGGGAAGTAAAAGCTCCCATTTTCGCCTAAGCTTTTCTGAGGTTTTTAATCATTCCCTTAAGGGTTTTTTTGAACCTATCAACTAACCCATTGCATTGTGGGTGATAGGAAGTAGTGAATTTATAAGTTACACCACACTCCTTCACATTGCTTTTAGATACCCTGACATGAAGTTGGTACCTCTGTCAGATATGACCTCCTTTGGGAAACCCACTCTGGAGAAAACTCCAATGAGGGCTCTTGCCACCACAGGGGCTGTGGTGGTCCTCAGGGGTATGGCCTCTGGGTACCTGGTGGCATGATCCACTGCCACCAGTATAAATCTGTGCCCAGATGCAGTTGGAGGGTCAAGGGGACCAACAAAGTCAATCCCTATCCTTTCAAAGGGTACCCCCACCACAGGTAGTGGTATCACGGGGCCTTTGTTGTGCCACCTGACTTGCCACTGGCTTGGCAAGTGACACAGGAGCGACACAACTCCTTGGTGTCCTCTGACATATGTGGCCAATGAAAATGTGCAACAAGCCTATCCCAGGTCTTGTTTTGGCCCAAGTGACCTGCTAAAGGGATGTCATATGCTATGGTCAAGAGGAACCCCCTAAACCTCTGAGGTATTACCAACCTCCTGGTGGCTCTAGGGGTTGGATCTCTAGCCTCAGAATATAGGAGTCCCTCATCCCAATAAACTTTATGGGACCCACTAGCACTCCCAGCAGCCTCAGCAGCAGCCTGCTGTCTGAGGGGTTCAAGAGAGGGGCAGCACTGTTGCTCCTTACTCAGACCTTCCCTAGAAGGTCCCCTTGCCCCCAAGAACTCAACCTGCTCAGGTTCAAGTCCCTCTGGGGCAGTTCCTTCTTCAGGATCTGCTTCTCCTCCCTCAAGAGGTGAATCTGTGATCTGAGACAGAGGGGAAGGCACTGCCTTAAACCTACTGCTCCTCTTCTTGGGAAGCTGCTGGTCCATAGTTTCAGGATCCAGATCAGGTTCAGTTTGATGCATTTTGGCCTGTGACCTGGTCACAGCAAACACCTCTGTAGGGATGCCCAACATCTCAGCATGAGTCCATAGCTCTACTTCAGACCAGGCTGAAGTGTCTAGATCATTGCCCAATAGACATTCGACAGGGAGGTCTGCACGGACTGCTACTTTCAGTTACCCCTCCTCAGGAGAAATTCACAACTGCCAGACTATGGTTCGTCCTGACATTGCTTGCATTGGTAACCTGGTACGTTTCACCTAGGATGATCTGCCCAGGGTCCACAAGATCCTCTGCCACCATGGTGACACTAGCACCTGTGTCCCTGAATGCCAAAGCCTGTTTGCCATTTATTACAGGCTGCTGTTTGGATTTGCCCAGATTACTGGGGCTCACTAGGAAGGACATATCAATGTCTCCATCACAAACCAGCAATGCCTGAGTGGGTACTCTGACTAGGCCAGAGTCCACTTCAGAACCCAGGGTCAACCCTACTACACCCTTATTCTTATTACCACCTCCACCAGTAGCTGAACTAGGGGGGACAGTTGCCTTAGGGGCAGGAGTGGTGGTGGCTTGGTCTTTGGACTTGTTACAATCAGAAGTCCAGTGCCCTTTCTGTTTACAGATTTTGCACCAGGGCTTCTTTTGGCCTTTTCACTTGTTAGACTGTGAATCCCCAACTAGATGCAGATTTTTGCGGTCCTTGTGGTCTTTTGACTTATCCCCACCTTTCTCAGAGCCCTTAGAATCCTGCTTCTTAGTGTCACCCCCTTGGTTCTGGGTTTTCTGCCTCACCCTGGTTCTGACCCATTTGTCTGCCTTCTTTCCCAATTCTTGGGGAGAGGTCAGATCAGAGTCTACCAGGTACTGATGCAACAACTGGTTTTGGCAATTATTAACCCCTTCGCTGCTAGGCCTTTTCCCCTCCTGTGCTAAGCCTTTTTTGGGCTATTTGGGGTAGTGCGCGCTTAGGCCCCTGTAACTTTTTGACCACATTAGGTATCCACGCCAAATTTGCGTCCTTTTTTCCAACATCATGCGGATTCTAAAGGTACCCAGGGTTTGTGGATTCTCCTAGAGGGTTCCCAGAATTTAGTCAAAGTACAGCAAAATTTTGTTTTTTTGTGAAAAATGGGGAAAAGTGGCTGCAAATGAAAGCGTCTGGGTTTTTCTATGCAAATGATATCAAAAAAGGGTTTGTGGGGCTGAAATCACCATTTCTTCAGCTTTTAGGGAATGACAGATTTTTGTCAGAAATCCAACTTTTTTTACACAGTTTTGACATTTTTCTGGGACATACCCTATTTTCGCAATTTTTTGTGCTTTCAACCTCCTTCCAGATAATGGTAGAAATGGGTAGAAAAGCAATAATGGATCTTGGAAAGCTATACATTTTTTAAAAGTAGACAAAATTCTGAATTCAGCAAGGGGTCATTTGTGTAGATCCATCAAGGTTTCTTTATAGAAACTAACAGTTAAATATAGGAAAAATTAAAAATTAGTTGAAAAAAGCAGCCTTTTGTGTCAACGTTTTCACCTGTAACTTCTTCTAATTATGACATCTCTTAGAAAGCAATGTATCGTTACATCCGCTGGACCTTCCTGGTTGTGGGGATATATAGGACTTGTAGGTTCACCAAGAGCCCAACGAACCCAGAGTAAAAAACTGAGCAGCATTTTGTAATGTTTTTTTTTTTAGTTCCGGGTATATAGCAATTATAGTGTGAAAATGTATACATGGAAAAATTGGTATGAAAGACACCTATGTATTTCTGAAATGGGAACAAATTACAGAGTTTAGAAACAGTGCATATTTGCACATTTTCGAAATTGGGAATACTCATACTTGCATGACAATTATTGGTCATTTTTCAAAATGACTTTTTTTTTACACAATGTCTTTCATTTGGAAGGGAGAAATGCATCAAAAATCAATAGGTAATAACAGTTGCTTTACAAATCTGAACTACCCTAAGTCTCCCGATAAAAATGGTACCTCACTTGTGTGGGTAGGCATAGTGCCCACGACAGGAAGTGGCTCAAAACCTAAGGTGAACACACCACATTTTCACACTGAAAATTTACACATTTTTTGCGAAGAGTCTAGCTGTAGTTTTTGAACCCTAGCTCTGCCGGCACCTAGGGAAACCTAGCAAACCTATACAGTTTTGAAAACTAGACACCCAGGGGAATCCAGGATGGGGTGACTTGAGTGCCTCCCACCATGGTCTGTTACCCAGAATCCCTTGCAAACGTAAAAAATGGACAAAAAAAACACATTTTCCCCACATTTCTGTGATGGAAAGTTCTGGAATCTGCGTGGATCCACAAATTTCCACCCACCCCGCGTTCCCCAAAGTCCTACGAGAAAAATAGTACCTCACTTGTGCGGGTCAGCCTAGTGCCCGCGACAGAACGGCGCAAAACGCAACGTGGTCACACCTCAATTTTGCAGTGAAAAATGACCCTTTTTTGGCAAAGTGACTAGCTGTAGTTTTTGAACCATAGCCCTGCCGGCACCTAGGGAAACCTAGCAAACCTATATATTTTTGAAAACTAGACACCCAGCGGAATCCAGGATGGGGTGTCTTGAGTGCCTCCCACCATGGTCTGTTACCCAGAATCCCTTGCAAACGTAAAACAATTGACAAAAAAAACACATTTGCCTCACATTTCTGTGATGGAAAGTTCTGGAATCTGCGTGGATCCACAAATTTCCACCGACCCCGCGTTCCCCAAAGTCCGACGAGAAAAATGGTACCTCACTTGTGTGGGTCAGCCTAGTGCCCGCGACAGGAAACGGCGCAAAACGCAACGTAGTCACACCTCAATTTTGCAGTGAAAAATGACCCTTTTTGGCAAAGTGACTAGCTGTAGTTTTTTAACCCTAGCCCTGCCGGCACCTGGGGAAACCTAGCAAACTTATAGATTTTTGAAAACTAGACACCCAGGGAAATCCAGGATGAGGTGACTTGAGTGCCTCCCACCAAGGTCTGTTACCCAGAATCCCTTGCAAATGTAAAAAATTGACAAAAACAAAACACATTTTCCCCACATTTCTGTGATGGAAAGTTCCGGAATCTGCGTGGATCCACAAATTTCCACCCACCCCGCCTTCCCCAAAGTCCTACGAGAAACATGGTACCTCACTTGTGCGGGTCGGCCTAGTGCCCGCGACAGGAAACGGCGCAAAACGCAACGTGGTCACACCTCAATTTTGCAGTGAAAAATGACCCTTTTTTGGCAAAGTGACTAGCTGTAGTTTTTTAACCCTAGCCCTGCCGGCACCTAGGGAAATGTTGGACCCGGCCTCGTGGCGTGGTCCCGGACCCTCCTACCAGACCAAACGGGGGCAACCCCAACCCTTCGAGGTCCCCCTGGATTGAACCCCGCTACCCGCGCCAGCCTTCGCGACGCGGGCCGCCCCCGGCCTCGGTCCCAGCGAAGCCCCGACATCGAGGCGCCAAGATCCGACCGGGGGGGTCGAGTGGCCACTCCACAGATCCCGGAGGAGGAGAGTTTCGATGGGGCCTCCAGCCGCCCCCCGACGCCTGGTTCTGATCACCCTCCGGCCTCCCTGGGCGCTGGCTCCGCCCCCCGCTGGGTGTCTGGACTCTCTCATTCCGGCCCCTCCGACCCCCCCAGGCACGAGGGTCCGGACATCAAAGGGCTCCAGACCTATATCTGGGGCAGCCCAAAACAAGACAGTAGTTGTATCCTGGAGTCAAGAGCCCTGCTGATCGGATCGCGGCTGACCCTACGGAGAGAGACTCATTGCCTGGAACTTGGAAACTCGAGCCCTGCTGACTGCGTCGCGGCTCCCCCTTGCTGAGAAGAAGACCCTCACGGAACATCGGAGCCCTGCTGACATCGTCGCGGCCCGACCTCGCTGAACTAACCATCGGAGCCCTGCTGACCTCGTCGCGGCTCGACCTCGCTGAAGTAACCATCGGAGCCCTGCTGACCTCGTCGCGGCTCGACCTCGCTGAAGTAACCACCGGAGCCCTGCTGATCTCGTCGCGGCTCGACTTCACCGAAGCCACCCCTCGAGCCCTGCGGACGACGTCCCGGCTCCCGGAACCCCCCCAGCTCGAGGATTGAGAGCTAGGCGCAGGGTGTACCCGTACCGGGCTGGTACTGAGACTGTCCCGCTACCCCGTCCCTAAAAGACCCTGAGACTCTTTTGGATCCCTCGATCCGCCTGTAAATATTGCCACGGAGACCTGCCTTTAATACCGATAAAGACTTGTGAGAATTGATACCCTTGTTGTGTCCCTTTGTGGTGGTGGGATTGCTTGGCTGTTACGATCATAGGAGAAGGACCTCGCCCAGGAGGCTTCTCAGCAGCGCTCGGCTACTTTCCTACGGAACGGTGGCTCTCGGGGTGGTCAGTCCGACACCACCTGACTCCCCGGAGGTCGCCCTTCTAACATTGGTGGCCAGCGGTGCGATCCGAGCCCAACGCAAATCGTACAGCGAGTAACTCACCCACTACCTACCCAGACACAGAGTAACCATGAGCAACCAAGAGACCACCCCAACCGCGGAGTTCCAACAAGAACGGTTGGAGGAATATACCCATAAGGAACTAAAACAGTTTTGTAAAGACAAAGGCATCACGACCACCGGATTAAACACAAAAGAGGACCTGCAAAAAGCCCTAAGGGCCTGGGTAGAGTCCGAAGCGGCTTCCCCCCAAACCGAAGAAAACCCGGTGCCAAACGTGCACCGGCAACCAACCGCAGCCCCAGCAGATGGGAGAGGAACCAGCATGGAGACCGGCCTCTCCCCGGAAGAGATACGAGAACGGGAGAGGGTCCGGACCCACGAGTTAGAGCTCGCCCGACTCCGCCTGGACGGCGAACTCCTACTAGCCGAAAAGAAATTGGCCCTAGAGCAACTGCAGTTGCAAGAAGAAATAGAGGAGAAAAAGCGGCACCGAGAACTGGAAGAGAGGAGGCTAACCCTCGAGCATGAGCGGGGCCTTAAAGAACTTGAAATTAAGTCCAAAAATGGAGAAACAGGCACCCCCGGAAACAGGGACACCCCTCCGCCGGCCGAGGCGAAAGAACATATCCCCAAGGATGTCGTCAAAGAGTACTACAAGAACGACGACATCCAACAATGGTTCAAGGCCTACGAGGTAGCCATGACCGCCCATCGGGTACCCCAAAAAGATTGGGGTGCCGGCCTATGGGGACGGTTCCTCAGCGAAAGCAGAGACACCCTACTACAGCTCCCAGACAAGGTGATGACCTCTTATGACCATATGAAGGAGGCCCTGCTCACCCGCTATGGTCTCACCTCAGAGATGTACCGCCAGCGCTTCCGGGACTGCAAGAAGCTCCCCGGTACCACCTGGGTGGAGTACGTAGACTTTTTTAGCAGAGCCCTGGAAGGGTGGATCAAGGGCAGCAAAGTCACCTCCTACGAACAGCTGTTCGACCTCATTGTATGGGAGCACCTCTCCAACAACTGCTTCATCGAGCTGAGACAGCACTTCCTCGACAGCAAGCTGACCGAGCCGCGGAAGCTCGCCGCCCAGGCCGATCGATGGGTGAACACCCGGGTCCCTCGGAACTCGATGGGGGAGTACCAACGGAACCCCCCGGGGCCCCCCCGCCAGCGCGGCGGAGGAGGAGGATCGAACAGGAACAGAGACTTTCCAGCAGGGCCCCCCTAGCCCGACCAGGGCCTCGACCGACGGTGACATGCTACAACTGCCAACAGCCAGGGCACTATGCCAGTGACCCGACCTGCCCCGTGAACCGACGAGCCGGGACCACCGGGCCACCCCCCCGCCAGTTGGTGGCTGCTGGTGTGGGGGAAGGGGGAGAAGAGGAAGAGAACTACGACGCCGGGCCAACCGAGTGGGAACCCGCCGCCATGTCCTTGGTATGCCTGAGCAGCCGGGAAATGGTGCCCCGGGCCCCCATCCCGAGCAACACCCAGAAGTACCAACAGTGGGTCACCATTAAGGGACACCGGGCCGTAGCCCTCCGCGACACCGGAGCCAGCGTGACAGCCGTCCGCTGCCACTTGGTGACCCCCGAACAGATCCTGCCTAATGTACTGTGCCCTGTCCGGTCGGCAGACAACACCGAAAGCTTGTGCCAGATGGCCCGGATCCCCTTTGAGTGGGGGGGAGTGTCGGGCATGCTGAAGGTGACCGTCCGCGACGACGCCCCCATAGACTGCCTCCTTGGGAACGACCTGGAAAGTTCTCCCTGGGCCCACGTCGAGCGCCGAGAGCATCTGGGAATGCTGGGACTGCCCGAGTGGGTCTGCGCAACCACCCGGTCCACAACCGCCCGGGCCATCCGGCCGAGCATAGCTGCTCCCCCCGAAGAGCCGGAGTGGCCCGAACCACCACCTCCCTCCGTCGAAGAAGCCGACGCTGAGTCCGGGCTGCCCGAACTCACCCCGGACGAGGTCGCCGCGCTCGGCGACCTCCCCGAACTCGCCCAATGGCGCCAAGAAGGTGGCCCCACAAGGGAGCAGTTCTGCCAAGAACAGAAGACCTGCCCCTCCCTCGAAGGGACCCGACAGCAAGCAGCCGCCCAGGCCACCGGAGATCAAACGGGGACTCACTGGGTCTATTGGGACAATGACCTCCTCTACAGCGAGCAGAAGACCGCAGAACTGGGGGCCAGCCGAGTGCTGGTGGTCCCCCTCCGATTCCGAGACTTCCTCCTTAATCTGGCGCATGATGTGCCCCTCGCCGGGCACCTGGGGCAAGACAAAACCTACAGCCGCCTGGTGACCCACTTCTACTGGCCCCGAATGCGGAAGGACGTGGACAATCATTGCCGAACCTGCCCGACCTGCCAAGCCAGCGGGAAGAGTGGGGGAAGGGTCAAAGCCCATCTCCAGCCCTTTCCAATAGTAAACACCTCGTTCGAGCGAGTGGGGATCGACATCGTGGGGCCCCTGGACCCCCGAACCTCCCAAGGACATCGCTTCATCCTCGTCCTGGTCGATCATGCCACCAGATACCCTGGGGCCATCCCTCTCCGAACAGTGACGGCCCCCGTGGTGGGCCGGGCTTTGATGGGAATCTTCTCCAGAGTGGGTTTCCCCCGGGAGGTCGTGAGCGACCGAGGCACGAACTTTATCTCAAAGTATATGCGGTCCCTGTGGCAACAATGCGGGGTCACCTACAAGTTCGCCACCCCGTACCACCCCCAGGGGAACGGACTAGTCGAACGATTTAACCGGACGTTGAAAGGAATGATCAAGGGCCTGGAGGAGCCCCTGAGACGCAAATGGGGCGTCCTGCTGCCCTGCCTCCTGTTTGCCTATCGGGAGGTCCCGCAGAAGTCTCTGGGGTTCAGCCCCTTCGATCTCTTGTACGGACACCCTGTCCAAGGCCCCATCAGCCTGGTCAAAGAAGGCTGGGAGACTACCGTCCAAGATGCTCCTCCCGACGTCTACCAGTACCTACTGACCCTGCGGAATCAAACCTGGAAATTCAGGGAACTGGCCGAAGCCAACCTCGAGGCCAGCCAGGAGGAAATGAAACGCTGGTATGACCAGAACGCCTCCTCCATCGAGTTCGAGCCAGGCCAGCAGGTCTGGGTCATGCCGCCCATTGACCCCTGTGCTCTCCAGGACAAATGGACCGGGCCCTTCAAGGTGGTAGAGAAGAAGAGCCCCGTCACCTACCTGGTCGACATGGAGTCCCCCAGGAACCCCCTCCGGGTTCTCCACGCTAACAGGCTCAAACCCCACTTTGCCCGAACGGAACTTAGCCTGCTGATGGCTACGGACGATGGGGCCGAAGACAACTCCGAGCCCCTACCCGACCTCCTGAGAACCTCCAAAAAGGACGGCTCCGTAGAGGGAGTCATCCTCTCCGCCACCCTGACTTCAGAGCAGCGCCAAGATTACCAAGGACTGCTGCATCACTTCGCTGCTCTCTTCTCCCTCACTCCCGGAGTCACCCGATGGTGCGTCCACGACGTCGACACTGGGGACAGCCCCCCGTGCGACACTGAGCCTACCGAGTCCCCGACCGGGTGCGGGCCTGCATCCACGCCGAGGTCCCCAAGATGTTGGCCCTGAGGGTCGTCGAACCCTCCGACAGTCCCTGGGCCAGCCCTGTGGTCCTGGTGCCGAAAGCGGCCGCCCCGGGCACCACCCCGGAGCTCCGGTTTTGCGTGGACTATCGGGGATTGAATGCCGTCACCAAAACCGATGCCCATCCCATTCCTCGGGCAGATGAACTGATCGACCGCCTAGGAGCAGCCCGCTACCTTAGCACCTTTGACCTCACCGCCGGATACTGGCAGATCGGGCTCACCCCAGGCGCCCAAGAGCGTTCTGCTTTCTCCACCCCCGATGGCCACTACCACTTCCGAGTGATGCCCTTCGGCATGAAGAATGCCCCGGCGACCTTCCAAAGACTGGTGAATAAGGTACTGGCTGGCCTAGAAGCGTTCAGCGCCGCCTACCTGGACGATATTGCGGTGTTCAGCAGCCACTGGGCCGAGCACCTGAGGCACCTCTGGGAGGTCCTGACCGCCCTCCAAAGGGCCGGACTCACAGTAAAAGCCAGCAAGTGTCAGATAGGCCAAGGATCCATAACCTATCTGGGACATCAAGTGGGGAGCGGCCATGTGGCTCCCCTCCAGCCAAAGATCGACGCCATCATGGCCTGGGAGCCCCCAGCCACCCAAACCGCTGTGAGGGCCTTCCTGGGTCTCACGGGCTATTACAGGCGGTTCATTCAGAACTATGGAAGCATTGTGGGCCCCCTCACGGAGCTCACATCAAAGAAGCAACCAAAGAAGGTGCACTGGACGCCCCTCTGTCAGGCCTTCGAGACCCTCAAGACAGATCTACAAGCCCCCGACTACAGCAAAGAGTTTGTAGTACCAACTGACGCCTCGGAGTACGGAGTCGGGGCTGTCTTGTCCCAAGTGAACTCTGAGGGGGTTGACCAGCCGGTGGCCTTCATCAGCCGGCGCCTGCTGCCCCGGGAGCAGAGATGGAGCACCATTGAACGGGAGGCCTTCGGCGTGGTGTGGGCCCTCAAGAAGCTCCGGCCCTACCTCTTCGGCACCCACTTCCGGGTCCAAACCGACCACCGGCCCTTGCGTAAAAAATTGACAAAAAAACACATTTTCCCCACATCTCTGTGATGGAAAGTTCAGGAATCTGCGTGGATCCACAAATTTCCACCCACCCCGCGTTCCCCAAAGTCCTAAGAGAAAAATGGTAACTCACTTGTGCGGGTCGGCCTAGTGCCCGCGACAGGAAACGGCGCAAAATGCAACATGGTCACACCTCAATTTTGCAGTGAAAAATGACCCTTTTTTGGCAAAGTGACTAGCTGTAGTTTTTGAACCCTAGCCCTGCCGGCCCCTAGGGAAACCTAGCAAACCTATACATTTTTTAAAACTAGACACCCAGCGGAATCCAGGATGGGGTGTCTTGAGTGCCTCCCACCATGGTCTGTTACCCAGAATCCCTTGCAAACGTAAAAAATTGACAAAATAAACACATTTTCCCCACATTTCTGTGATGGAAAGTTCCGGAATCTGCGTGGATCCACAAATTTCCACCCACCCCGCGTTCCCCAAAGTCCTACAAGAAAAATGGTACCTCACTTGTGCGGGTCGGCCTAGTGCCCGCGACAGGAAACGGCGCAAAACGCAACGTGGCCACACCTCAATTTTGCAGTGAAAAATGACCCTTTTTTGGCAAAGTGACTAGCTGTAGTTTCTGAACCCTAGTTCTGCCGGCACATTGGGAAACCTACCAAACCCACACATTTCTGAAAACTAGACACCCGGCGGCTTCCAGGGAGGTATGGCTTGCGTGGATCCCCCAACGTTTCCTTACCCAGAATCCCCTGCAAACCTCAATTTTAGCTGAAAAAATCACTTTTTTCACACATTTTGGTGTGGGAAAGTTGTGGCATCAGCGGGCTCACACAAATTTACCACCACCCAGCGTTCCCCCAGCTCTCCTGGTAAAAATGGTGCCTCACTTGTGTGGGAGGCCCAAGTACCCGCGGCAGGCAAGGGCCCAAAACGTAGTGAGGCGACATCAACATGGCCTATCGCAAAACCATCTGGTTTTGCAAGGGGGGTCACTTGGGTTTTTGACCCGGTGCTCGGCGGCCATCTAGGGAAACCTACCAAACCCACACATTTCTGAAAACTAGACACCCGGCGGCTTCCAGGGAGGTATGGCTTGTGTGGATCCCCCAACGTTTCCTTACCCAGAATCCCCTGCAAACCTCAATTTTAGCTGAAAAAAATCACTTTTTTCACACATTTTGGTGTGGGAAAGTTGTGGCATCAGCGGGCTCACACAAATTTACCACCACCCAGCGTTCCCCCAGCTCTCCCGGTAAAAATGGTGCCTCACTTGTGTGGGAGGCCCTAGTACCCGCGGCAGGCAAGGGCCCAAAACGTAGTGAGGCGACATCAAAATGGCCTATCGCAAAACCACCTGGTTTTGCAAGGGGGGTCATTTGGGTTTTTGGCCCGGTGTTCGGCGGCCATCTAGGGAAACCTACCAAACCCACACATTTCTGAAAACTAGACACCCGGCGGCTTCCAGGGAGGTATGGCTTGCGTGGATCCCCCAACGTTTCATTACCCAGAATCCCCTGCAAACCTCAATTTTAGCTGAAAAAATCACTTTTTTCAAACATTTTGGTGTGGGAAAGTTGTGGCATCAGCGGGCTCACACAAATTTACCACCACCCAGCGTTCCCCCAGCTCTCCCGGTAAAAATGGTGCCTCACTTGTGTGGGAGGCCCTAGTACCCGCGGCAGGCAAGGGCCCAAAACGTAGTGAGGCGACATCAAAATGGCCTATCGCAAAACCACCTGGTTTTGCAAGGGGGGTCATTTGGGTTTTTGGCCCGGTGTTCGGCGGCCATCTAGGGAAACCTACCAAACCCACACATTTCTGAAAACTAGACACCCGGCGGCTTCCAGGGAGGTATGGCTTGCGTGGATCCCCCAACGTTTCCTTACCCAGAATCCCCTGCAAACCTCAATTTTAGCTGAAAAAAATCACTTTTTTCAAACATTTTGGTGTGGGAAAGTTGTGGCATCACCGGGCTCACACAAATTTACCACCACCCAGCGTTCCCCCGGGTCTCCCGGTAAAAATGGTGCCTCACTTGTGTGGGAGGCCCAAGTACCCACGGCAGGCAAGGGCCCAAAACGTTGTGAGGCGACATCAAAATGGCCTATCGCAAAACCACCTGGTTTTGGAAGGGGGGTCACTTGGGTTTTTGGCCCGGTGCTCGGCGGCCATCTACGGAAACCTACCAAACCCATGTATTTCTGAAAACTAGACACCAGGCGGCTTCCAGGGAGGTATGGCTTGCGTGGATCCCCCAACATTTCCTTACCCAGAATCCCCTACAAACCTCAATTTTAGCTGAAAAAATTACTTTTTTCACACATTTTGGTGTGGGAAAGTTGTGGCATCACCGGGCTTACACAAATTTACCACCACCCAGCATTCCCCCAGCTCTCCCGGTAAAAATGGTGCCTCACTTGTATGGGAGGCCCAAGTACCTGCGGCTGGCAAGAGCCCAAAACGTAGTGAGGCGACATCAAAATGGCCTATAGCAAAACCACCTGGATTTGCAAGGGGGGTCATTTGGGTTTTTGGCCCGGTGTTCGGCGGCCATCTAGGGAAACCTACCAAACCCACACATTTCTGAAAACTAGACACCCGGCGGCTTCCAGGGAGGTATGGCTTGCGTGGATCCCCCAACGTTTCATTACCCAGAATCCCCTGCAAACCTCAATTTTAGCTGAAAAAATCACTTTTTTCAAACATTTTGGTGTGGGAAAGTTGTGGCATCAGCGGGCTCACACAAATTTACCACCACCCAGCGTTCCCCCAGCTCTCCCGGTAAAAATGGTGCCTCACTTGTGTGGGAGGCCCTAGTACCCGCGGCAGGCAAGGGCCCAAAACGTAGTGAGGCGACATCAAAATGGCCTATCGCAAAACCACCTGGTTTTGCAAGGGGGGTCATTTGGGTTTTTGGCCCGGTGTTCGGCGGCCATCTAGGGAAACCTACCAAACCCACACATTTCTGAAAACTAGACACCCGGCGGCTTCCAGGGAGGTATGGCTTGCGTGGATCCCCCAACGTTTCCTTACCCAGAATCCCCTGCAAACCTCAATTTTAGCTGAAAAAAATCACTTTTTTCAAACATTTTGGTGTGGGAAAGTTGTGGCATCACCGGGCTCACACAAATTTACCACCACCCAGCGTTCCCCCGGGTCTCCCGGTAAAAATGGTGCCTCACTTGTGTGGGAGGCCCAAGTACCCACGGCAGGCAAGGGCCCAAAACGTTGTGAGGCGACATCAAAATGGCCTATCGCAAAACCACCTGGTTTTGGAAGGGGGGTCACTTGGGTTTTTGGCCCGGTGCTCGGCGGCCATCTACGGAAACCTACCAAACCCATGTATTTCTGAAAACTAGACACCAGGCGGCTTCCAGGGAGGTATGGCTTGCGTGGATCCCCCAACGTTTCCTTACCCAGAATCCCCTACAAACCTCAATTTTAGCTGAAAAAATTACTTTTTTCACACATTTTGGTGTGGGAAAGTTGTGGCATCACCAGGCTTACACAAATTTACCACCACCCAGCATTCCCCCAGCTCTCCCGGTAAAAATGGTGCCTCACTTGTATGGGAGGCCCAAGTACCTGCGGCTGGCAAGAGCCCAAAACGTAGTGAGGCGACATCAAAATGGCCTATAGCAAAACCACCTGGATTTGCAAGGGGGGTTACTTGGGTTTTTGGCCCGGTGCTCGGCGGCCATCTAGGGAAACCTACTAAATCCATGCATTTCTGAAAACTAGACACCTGGCGGCTTCCAGGAAGGTATGGCTTGCATGGATCCCCCAACGTTTCCTTACCCAGAATCCCCTACAAACCTCAATTTTAGCTGAAAAAAATCACTTTTTTCACACATTTTGGTGTGGGAAAGTTGTGGCATCACCGGGCTCACACAAATTTACCACCACCCAGCGTTCCCCCAGCTCTCCCGGTAAAAATGGTGCCTCACTTGTGTGGGAGGCCCAAGTACCCGCGGCAGGCAAGCGCCCAAAACGTAGTGAGGCGACATCAAAATGGCCTATCGCAAAACCACCTGGTTTTGCAGGGGGGGTCACTTGGGTTTTTGGCCCGGTGCTCGGCGGCCATCTAGGGAAACCTACCAAACCCATACATTTCTGAAAACTAGACACCAGGAGGCTTCCAGGGAGGTATGGCTTGCGTGGATCCCCTAACGTTTCCTTACCCAGAATCCCCTGCAAACCTCAATTTTACCTGAAAAAAACACTTTTTTCACACATTTTGGTGTGGGAAAGTTGTGGTATCAGTGGGCTCACACAAATTTACCACCACCCAGCATTCCCCCAGCTCTCCCGGTAAAAATGGTGCCTCACTTGTGTGGGAGGCCCAAGTACCCGTGGCAGGCAAGGGCCCAAAACGTAGTGAGGCAACATCAAAATGGACTATCGCAAAACCACCTGGTTTTGCAAGGGGGGTCACTTGGGTTTTTGGCCCGGTGCTCGGCAGCCATCTAAGGAAACCTACCAAACCCACACATTTCTGAAAACTAGACACCCGGCGGCTTCCTGGGAGGTATGGCTTGCGTGGATCCCCCAACGTTTCCTTACCCAGAATGCCCTGCAAACCTCAAATTTAGCTAAAAAATTCACCTTTTTCACACATTTTTGTGTGGGAAAGTTGGGGCATCACCGGGCTCACACAAATTTACCACCACCCAGCATTCCCCCAGCTCTCCCGGTAAAAATGGTGCCTCACTTGTGTGGGAGGCCCAAGTACCCGTGGCAGGCAAGGGCCCAAAACTTTGTGAGGCGACATCAAAATGGCCTATCGCAAAACCACCTGGTTTTGCAAGGGGGGTCACTTGGGTTTTTGGCCCGGTGCTCGGCGGCCATCTAGGGAAACCTACCAAACCCATACATTTCTGAAAACTAGACACCAGGCGGCTTCCAAGGAGGTATGGCTTGCGTGGATCCCCCAACGTTTCCTTACCCAGAATCCCCTGCAAACCTCAATTTTACCTGAAAAAAATCACTTTTTTCACACATTTTGGTGTGGGAAATTTGTGGCATCAGCGGGCTGACACAAATTTCCTACCACCCAGCGTTCCCCCGGGTCTCCCGATAAAAATGGTGCCTAACTCGTGTGGGAGGCCCAAGTACCCGCGGCAGGCAAGGGCCCAAAACGTAGTGAGGCTACATCAAAATGGCCTATCGCAAAACCACCTGGTTTTGCAAGGGGTCACTTGGGTTTTTGGCCCGGTCCTCGGCGGCCATCTAGGGAAACCTACCAAACCCCATACATTTCTGAAAACTAGACCACCGGCAGCTTCCAGGGAGGTATGGCTTGCGTGGATCCCCCAACGTTTCCTTACCCAGAATGCCCTGCAAACCTCAAATTTAGCTAAAAAACTCACCTTTTTCACACATTTTTGTGTGGGAAAGTTGTGGCATCAGCGGGCTGACACAAATTTCCTACCACCCAGTGTTCCCCCGGGTCTCCCGATAAAAATGGTGCCTCACTCGTGTGGGAGGCCCAAGTACCCGCGACAGGCAAGGGCCCAAAACGTGGTGAGGCGCACTACGTTTAGGACCCTTGCCTGTTGAGGCGCACTACGTTTTGGACGAGTGAGGCACCGTTTTTATCAGGAGACCTGGGGGAACGCTGGGTGGTAGGAGATTTGTGTCAGCCCGGTGATGCTACAACTTTCTCACACTAAAATGTGTGAAAAAAGTGATTTTTTTAGCTAAATTTGAGGTTTGCAGGGGATTCTGGGTAAGGAAACGTTGGGGGATCCACGCAAGCCATACCTCCCTGGAAGCCGCCGTGTATCTAGTTTTCAGAAATGTATGGGTTTGGTAGGTTTCCCGTGATGGTCACCGAGCACCAGGCCAAAAACCCAAGTGGACCCCCCTTGCAAAACTAGGTGGTTTTGCGATAGGCCATTTTGTTGTCGCATCATTACGTTTTGGGCCCTTGCCTGCTGCGGGTACTTGGGCCTCCCACACAAGTGAGGCACCATTTTTACCGGGAGACCTGGGGGAACGCTGGGTGGTGCAAAATTTGTGTGAGCCCGGTGATGCCACAACTTTCCCACACCAAAATGTTTGAAAAAAGTGATTTTTTCAGCTAAAATTGAGGTTTGTAGGGGATTCTGGGTAAGGAAACGTTGGGGGATCCACGCAAGCCATACCTCCCTGGAAGCCGCGGGGTGTCTAGTTTTCAGAAATGCATGGGTTTGGTAGGTTTCCCTAGATGGCCGCCAAGCACCGGGCCAAAAACCCAAGGGACCCCCTTGCAAAACCAGACGGTTTTGCGATAGGCCATTTTGATGTCGCCTCACAACGTTTTGGGCCCTTGCCTGCCGCGGGTACTTGGGCCTCCCACACAAGTGAGGCACCATTTTTACCGGGAGACCTGGGGGAACGCTGGGTGGTGCAAAATTTGTGTGAGCCCGGTGATGCCACAACTTTCCCCCACCAAAATGTGTGAAAAAAGTGATTTTTTCAGCTAAAATTGAGGTTTGCAGGGGATTCTGGGTAAGAAAACGTTGGGGGATCCACGCAAGCCATACCTCCCTGGAAGCCGCCGGGTGTCTAGTTTTCAGAAATGTATGGGTTTGGTAGGTTTCCCTAGATGGCCGCCGAGCAGCGGGCCAAAAACCCAAGTGACCCCCCTTGCAAAACCAGGTGTTTTTGCGATAGGCCATTTTGATGTCGCCTCACTACGTTTTGGGCCCTTGCCTGCCGCGGGTAGTTGGGCCTCCCACACAAGTGAGGCACCATTTTTACCAAGAGACCTGGGGGAACGCTGGGTGGGGGAAAATTTGTGTAAGCCTGGTGATGCCACAACTTTCCCACACCAAAATGTGTGAAAAAAGTGATTTTTTCAGCTAAAATTGAGGTTTGCAGGGGATTCTAGGTAAGGAAACATTGGGGGATCCACGCAAGCCATACCTCCCTGGAAGCCGCCGGGTGTCTAGTTTTCAGAAATGTATGAGTTTGGTAGGATTCCCTAGATGGCCGCCGAGCACCGGGCCAAAAACCCAAGTGACCCCCCTTGCAAAACCAGGTGGTTTTGCGATAGGCCATTTTGATGTCGCCTCACTACGTTTTGGGCCCTTGCCTGCCGCGGGTACTTGGGTCTCCCACACAAGTGAAGCACCATTTTTACTGTGAGACCTGGGGGAATGCTGGGTGGTGCAAAATTTGTGTAAGCCCGGTGATGCCACAACTTACCCACACAAAAATGTGTGAAAAAAGTGGTTTTTTCAGCTAAAATTGAGGTTTGCAGGGGATTCTGGGTAAGGAAACGTTGGGGGATCCACGCAAGCCATACCTCCCTGGAAGCCCCCGGGTGTCTAGTTTTCAGAAAAGTGTGGGTTTGGTAGGTTTCCCTATGTGCCGGCTGCGCTGGGGTCCAAAATCCACAGGTAGGCATATTGCTAAAAACAACTCTGTGCCCAGTTGGCTTTCTGCCACCCGGGGAGCATCGGGGGGGAGGGGCTTGCCCCGATATGCCCCCAAGGGGGGCAGAAACACTGTGGCTATTTTTTGGGGGATGGGGGCATTGGTATGCCCATTCTGGGCAGCCCCCACCCCCACACATAAAAAAGCCAGCGTAATCGTTGGCGTCTAGTGGGCTTTTTGCCCCCCAAGGGGGGCAGATTGAGGACTACTGCCCCATCAGCCCCCCCGGGGGGCAGAAGGTCCACTAGATGCCAGGGATTTTTTGGGGCAAATTTTAATTAGGGTTGGGGCTGTTCAAAACGGGCATGCCAATGCCCCCACCCTAATTAAAATTTGCCTAAAGAAATCCCTGGTGTCTAGTGGGCTTTTTGCCCCCCGGAGGGGCAGATAGGGGACTACTGCCCTATCTGTCACCTGGGGGGGCAGGAAGGCTGTAATTTTTTCGGGGAGGGGGTGGGGGCCTGAGCATGCCAGTTTTGGGCAACCCCCACCCTAATTCAAATTTTCCCCAAAATAATCCCTGATATCTAGTGGGCTTTTTGCCCCACTGGCAGGGCAGATTGGGGGCTGACGCCCCCATCTGTCCCCCAGGGGAGGCAGAAAGTCCACTAGACGCCAGGGAGTTTTTGGGGCAAATTTTAATTAGGGTGGGGGCTGCTCAAAACGGGCATGCCAATGCCCCCACCCTAATTAAATGTTGCCCCAAAAAATCCCTGGCATCTAATGGGCTTTTTGCCACCCGGGGGGGCAGATTGGGGGCTACTGCCCCATCTGTCCCCCACGGGGGGCAAAAAGGCTGTAATTTTTGCAGGGAGGGGGTGGGGGCCTGAGCATGTCTGTTTTAGGCAACCCCCACCCTAATTCAAATTTGCCCCAAAATAATCCCTGGCATCTAGTGGGCTTTTTGCCCCCCTGGCAGGGCAGATTGGGGGCTGACGCCCCATCTGTCCCCCATGGGGGGTAGGAAGGCTGAAACTTTTGCAGGGAGGGGGTGGGGGCATGGGCATGTCAGTTTTGGGCAACCCCCAACCTAATTAAAATTTGTCCCAAAATAATCCCTGGCGTCTAGTGGGCTTTTTACCCCCCCCCCCCCCAACAGGGCAGGTTGGGGGCTGATGCCCCAATCTACCCCCCAGGGGAGGTAGAAAATCCACTAGACGCCAGGGAGTTTTTGGGGCAAATTTTAATTAGGGTGGGGGCTGCCCAAAACGGGCATGCCAATGCCCCCACCCTAATTAAATTTTGCCCAAAAAAATCCCTGGCATCTAATGGGCTTATTGCCACCCGGGGGGCAGATTGGGGGCTACTGCCCCATCTGTCCCCCACGGGGGGCAAAAAGGCTGTAATTTTTGCAGGGAGGAGGTGGGGGCCTGAGCATGTCCGTTTTAGGCAACCCCCACCCTAATTCAAATTTGCCCCAAAATATCCCTGGCGTCTAGTGGGTGTTTTGCCCCCCGGGGTGGTAGACTGGGGGCTACTGTCCCAACTGCTCCCCAGGGGGGCAGGAAGGCTGTAATTTTGGTAGGGGCATGGGCATGCCCTTTTTGGGACCCTCCACCCTAATACAAATTTGCCCCAAAAAAATCCCTGGCATCTAGTGGGATTTTTGCCCCCCCCGGTGGTGCAGATTGGCGGCTAAAGCCTCCTTCTGCCCCGGGGGGGGGGGGGGCTTTAGAAAGTCCATTAGATGCCAGGGAGGTTTTTGGGCAAATTTTTATTAGGTTGGGGGCTGCCCAAAACGGGCATGCCAATGTCCCCACCCTAATTAAAATTTGCCAAAAAAATCCCTGGCATCTAGAGGGCTTTTTGCCCCCCTGGGGGCAGATTGGGGGCTACTGCCTCATCTGCCCCCCAGGGGAGCAGGAATGCTGTTATTTTTGCGGGGGTTGGGGGTGGAGCCCCCACCCTAATTCAAATTTGCCCCAAAAAAACTCCCTGGCATCTATTGGGCTTTTTGCCCCCCTGGCATGGCAGATTGGGGGCTAATGCCCCCATCTGCCCGCAGGGGGGGGGGGCAGAAAGTCCTCTAGACGCCAAGGAGATTTTGGGCAAATTTTATTTAGGGTGGGGGCTGCCCAAAACGGGCAGGCCAATACCCCCACCCTCATTAAAATTTGCATAAAAAATCTCTGGTGTCTACTGGGCTTTTTGCCCCCCTGGGGGGCAGATTTGGGGCTAATGCCCCCATCTGCCCCCCAGGGGGGGGGCAGAAAGGCTGTCATTTTTGCGGAGGGTGGGTGGGGGCATGGGCATGCCCATATTGGGCAGCCCCCACCCCAATTTACAAGAAAAAATAAATCCCTGGTGTCTAGTGGGCTTTTTGCCCCCCGGGGGGGCAGATTGGGGGCTACTGCCCCCATCTGCCCCCCAGGTGGGGGCAAAAAGAATAAATGGCACTAAAAATATTTTGGAGGGAGCAAAAGCCCTTGCCTAAGGGGCCGCTCCCCCCTCCCTGGTGTCTAGTGGGTGTCTAGTGGGTGGATCCCTGCTTGGGGATCGCCCTCCTGGGGCGATCCCCAAGCAGGGATCTACTGGGAGGAAGCTCTTCCCCAGCTCCCAAGGTCAAAGGCATTAAATAGAAATCCCTCTGCTGTCTGCAGCAGAGGGATTTCGTGCCTCTGGCCTCATGACGGAATTGTTCCGTCATGAGCACAGGGCCACCGATGCTCATGACGGAACCATTCCGTCATGAGCATCGAAGGGGTTAAGGAGCTGTTCTCTCATCATAAGATTATACAACCCCTTAAAATCAGTAACTCTACTACCAACCAGCCAACCCTCCAGAGCCTTGGTTGCACAATCTATAAAGTCAGTCCAGTCCTGAGTCTGTGCTTTCTGGGTATCTCTGAACTTCAACCTGTACTGCTCAGTGGTTAAGCCAAACCCATCTATCAGTGCACTCTTCAGGACTTCATAGTCATCAGCATCCTCTTCTCTAACAGTGAGGAGCTTGTCTCTACCTTTATCTGAAAAGGAGAGCCACAAGATTGCTGCCCATTGTTTCTGGGGGACCAGTTGTACTCTACAGGCCCTCCCCATAGCAGTTATCTATTTGTGGATATCATCCCCACTCTGGTAGGGAGGAACAACCTTGGACAGGTTCCTATGGTCTGGAATGTAATCTCTAACTCTAGGGACACTGTTGCTGCCACCAGGGGGTTCTAACCCCTCTCTCTTAGAAGCTCTCTGGAGCTCAAAGGCTTCTTTGTCTAATGCCGACTGCTTGGCCTTGAGGGCAAATCTTGCTTCCTCATACTGCAGCAGTTTGTACATTCTCTCAGAGGAGGTCTCTCTTCTATTAAAGTATGAGTTTCTCTGCTGGACAGATTCTCTGCCAGAGTGATAGGAGTGGTTAGACTCCCTGGAAAGGGACCTAGGCCTCTCCTCCACTCTGTCAGCTCTCTTAGGGAGAATTCCTCTCTCCTTTTCAGATCCTTGTGGATCTAGCCTTTCAACCAGAGAGTCCAGGTCATCTTGATTTTCATCATCTGACCCAGACACTGTAATTGACCCACCCCCTGATTCAGACCTATTAGCTCCTAGAGCTAATCTAAGATCATCTGCTGTCAGCAGATCTATCAGGTGTAGTGTGGAGGGACTCTGTCCTAGCTTCAGGTGCATTGCAGCACACATAGCCTTCAAGTCAAAGAAGGTCATGTCCTTATACGGAGGCTGAGTGGACCCACTGGCTCCACCCTTTGAGGACATTCTAGTGTTGTGCAGTGTTGTACTACCTACAACTAGTTTGTGGCCTACTGATCCTAGCTTGAGCTACAGAAACGGTGTGCTATCCCTTGACACACAGCTCTAAGTTCAGTAAAACTTGTTGATACTAAGCTTGCCTTTATATGTACCTTGAGTACCTATAGTGGTTTTCAGTTAGTAATTCAAATAGAGATTTTCTGGTAAAACAATGGCAAGCTGGAATCCCACACACTGCCCACCAATGTGAGAAGTTGGCCTGGTACATGCTGTTCACTAGTTCTAGTGGACACCTTGCACCAGTACAATTCAACTCTTATGGTAGATAGGTTTAAGAAAGCTATCCTAGTGGTAGCTGTGGAGAGCAGCCTTCAGGCTAAGTCTCAGAGGAATGTAAAGCAGCTTGTTTTACCTTATAATCTTTTGAATTACCAAATGAAAGGACACCACGCAGGTATATATATAAAATATATATGTATTTATTATTACTAGACACACTCTACTAATCTCTTTATGAGATTAGAAGCCAGGTACACATTCAAATGTCAACGTTTCACAATAAATTAAGCACAAATATGGCTGGAGCCCTAGGGGCGTACCAGACCATATACTAAAAAAATGGTATAAGAATGTCGACTTGCAAAATGACAAGGCCTAGGGCCTGGGGAATCACTGGAGCTTCACTAGTGCAGTGTTAGCAGGTAAGTAGCAGGCCCACGGGAGACGCGTGCCGTGTGTGAACACAGGCACGGGTTCCTTATTGATTACAAGGGTGCAAGTCGTGGTTTGATTTTTAAAGTTTTAGGGTACTTTGAGGAAGTCTACAAGCAAGCCACTTACAAGGTAAGTACTTCGAGGGCCAACACACACTAGGGCACTGGAGTGCACGAGTTACCTCACCCAGGGAAGCCGGGTGCATAGGTGTCTTTTGGTGTCGGGTCGCGTCGCTGTTTTTTATGGAGACCAAAGAAGACTTGCTGCTTGCGTCGACTGAAGAAGTGTCCGGTGGAATCCAAGGGTGGATTCAAGATGCAAAAGGCCTGAAAATTGAAGGGACAGTGTTCAAGGTCACTTGCCAGTGACCGGTGGCCAAGAAGATGGATGACCACAGATGTCGGGTGATTTCATGTCATCGATGGTGTTTTGACTCTTCGCTCACGAGGTCCAGGAAGGATCGACGATGACCAGCAGCTGGATTCGGAGTGTCCCACATTGTCTGCAGCTGACTGTGGTGTCGACAACCGGATTGGAGCCAACAAGCCTTGGCAACTGCAAGTCTTGTGTAAACTAATGAAAGTCAATGGTGCAGACCAACAAGGTCTGAGGGACTCACCCAGCAAGAGTACGTGAGGGCAGGCCTGGAGCAACAAGGGGAGCCCTTTGAGTTGATAGGAAAGTCTTCGGGGAACCCACTAGCCAATGGGCAAGTGATCGCAAAGACGCCTCTTCAGGAAATGCTTCACAGGAGCCCACGGTCACTCGGGACGGGGTAGGCCTCTGATTTTTGCTGCAAAACCTGCTGGAGGCTTGGGCCACAAATGGTCTAAAGCACAAGTTTGTAGAATGTTGTGAAGGGATTGCACTTGAGAATAGTGCACGGTCCATGGGAATTGCTGTTCCTCGTCACTCATGGGGTCCACTTGCCACAGCTTTGCTGGGGACTCACAATGGCCGTCGGGAAGTCAGAAAATCTACTTCCAGGGCAGCAGGGACTTTGAACTCCGGCAGGAGCGGGAAAGTTTGCAATCAATGATTAAGGTTTTTGGTGCCTGCCAAGCAGGGGAGTCACTCCTTGACTCCAAGGGAGATATTTCTGTCTTCCAAAGGTAGTGGAACGTCGAAGGGCCAGGATTCTTCTTTGTAGAGCGTCGTCCAGGGTTATCTGATTTGCAATGGCAAAGTTTAGTATCTTATAGTGAAGATAGGGGAGGGACTAGCTCTATGACCACTCCTCTGGGAGGGCCAGGGTAGGGGTGGTTACACCCACTTCCCTTTGTCCAGTTTCGCGCCAGATCAGGGACAGGTAGCCCCTGAACCGAATTGAGCTGGCATATGCACAGAGGAGCCTACTGCTCCCCCAGTGCAGGACTTCAAAGCACTCTAGGAGTGCACCCACCCAGCTCCAAAACACTAAATCCTGACTGGAAGGTGGTGACACCTCCATGTAATAGGATGCCTTTTGTTGGGCTTCCTCCACTGCGAGTTTCAGTCAGCAGCAGGAGGGCAGCCCAGTGTCTGTGCTGGAGGCATCCATTTTGTGATGCCAGGGCTCTATAGGATTTCTATAGTTTTACATGTCGTCCCCTCTAGAAGGGTGGGATCATGCTCCCACATCATGGACTGATGTGGGGGTATGATTCCAAGTTGTTTGACACCAAACACGACATGTTTTGATGCAGTCATTCAAAAGTTAGCATTTTAATGCACTTAAGAGTATATGGTTTAACCGCATCCACAAACAGCCATAGAGAATAGACTCTGGTAGCTGCAGAGAGGCCCTGCTCATGCAGAGGCACCCCCTCACATTGTAAACCACGCACCCTGCCCTCAGGATTGATAGGGCCCGCCATAGGGGTGGCTGATAGGTTTATATGTGTGTGTATGGTGACATATAGGAACCTATATCTCTGTGAGGAGTGCTAACACTACCCCACACAGGCTGCAGTAGCAGGCCTGTGGTGTCAGATTGAGAATGCTTCCCAGGGGTGGCATAATACATGCTGCAGCCCCTGGTAGGCTTGTGAAGTGCCTATGCCCTAGGTACCTACGGTACCATATACTAGGGGCTCATAAGGTACCACAGTATCCAATCACTAGTGCATCTAATATGCACACTAAGTCGTTTAGAGAGAACAGAGAGACGGGGGCTCTGATTAGCAGGGACTCAGCGCTGGGGCCTCACTACCCCACCCAAGGCAGGTAAGTAAAGGACCCACGGGAGATGCATGCAGTGTGAGAACACAGCCGCGGATCCCAATAGACTTCAATGGAGCAAGTCGCGGTTGGAATTTTAAAGTTCTAGGGTACTTCGGGAGAGTCTACAAGCAAGTCACTTACAGGGTAAGTAGTTTTAGAGCCAACACACACAGGAACACCGTAGTGCCGGAGTTACCTCACCCAGGGAAGCCGGGTGCATAGATGTCTTTTGGTGTCGGGTCGCGGCGTCGTTTTCAATGGGGGCCAAAGAAGACTTGCTGCTTGTGAAGACTGGAGAAGTGTCCGGTGGAATCCAAGGTTGGAATCTGAAGAAAGAAGACCTGAAAGCAGAGGAGACATTGTTCAAAGTCACTTGCAAGTGACCAGGGGCCAGGAAGCTGGATGCCCACAGATGTCGGGTGATTTCAGGTGATCACCGGTGTCTTGACTCTTCAGCCACGAGATCCAGGAGGTGTCGATGATGACCAGGAGCTGGATTCTGCATGTCTCACAAAGTCTGCAGCTTACTGAGGTGCCGGCAACTGGATTGGAGCCAACAAGCCTTGGCAACAGCAAGTCTCGTGGAAAGTGAAGATAGTCAGCGGTGCAGATCAGCAAGGTCTGAGGGACTCACCCAGCAAGGGTAAGTCAGGGCAGGCCTGGAGCAACCAGGGGAGTCCTTTGGTTCTGTGGAAAACTCTTCTGGGGACCCGCGAGCCGGCTGGCAAGGGATTGCAAAGACGCCTCAGGAGGATTCTTTCAACAGGGGCCCACGGTCATTCGGGATGGGGTAGGCCTCTGATCTTCGGTGGATATCCTGCTGGAGGCTTGGACCACATGTGGTCCAATGCACAGGTTCATAGAACGCCGTGAAGGGGTTGCACTTGAAAATAGTGCAGAGTACCCAGGGATTGAGGTTCCTCGTCACTCGTGGGGTCCACTTGCCTCAGCATCACTGGGGACTCACAATGGCCTTGGAGAAGTCAGGAAATCCTCTTCCTGGGCTGCAGGGACTTCGGACTCCGGCGGGAGTGGGAAAGTTTGCGACCATTGATGCAAAGTTTTGGTGCCTGCCAAGCAGGGGAGTCACTCCTTGACTCCAAGGATGATTCTTCAGTCTTCCAAAGGTAGTGGAATGTCGAAGGTCCAGGATTCTTCTTCAGGGCGTTGTCCAGGGATATCCAGTTTGCAATGGCAAGGGTTCCCTAACTTATACTACAAGGAAGGGAGGGACTAGCTCTATGACCCCTCCTATGGGAGGGTCAGGGGAGTGGGTGGCTACACCCACTTGCCTTTGTCCAGTTTCGCGCCAGAGCAGGGGCAGGTAGTCCCTGAACTGGTTTGAGCTGGCATATTATTAGAAATGAGAGGGCTCTGGTTGACGCAGGTGTGAACCCACAACAAGCAGGGACCCTTTACTTCTTGTCAGGGCGAAGGATGACTCCCCAGAATAACCCCTGCTCACCCTCTAGGTGCGTGGCGCGAGCAGTCTAGGCTAAGTCTCAGGCGTACACGGTTAAGCAAATGCAATTACACATACAGTAAACCCCTTGCATGCACCACAAACGGACACCAATCAGGAAGTATATAAAAATAAGCTTTTATGTAGATTCAGCAGATTCAAATACAAGGCCCAGTAACGTTGAACTGATGGGGCCACAATTCTCAGGAATACGATAAAGTTCTCTTTGTTACGGAAAGTTCTTTAGGCGGGCACAAGGTAACTGTAGGCCTCAGTGCACTTCGTGCTGAGGTGGCGCCCGGGAAGCACACGGCAGATGACAGGGAAATCAGAACGTTGCGGACCCTGGATCCGATGCGAGCTCGCGGTCGAGTTCGTAAGTACAGTACCTTGTTTCTTGACGCGAGGGCGGGTGCGGGATTTCAGCGGCTCTTCGACAGAAGGGCGAGGCGGCGTCAGGGGCTCCCACACTTCACGATGGGGGTCTGATCTTCAGGCTCACGACAAGAGCGGGGTGTTGCAGGTGGCGGGTGAACAAAGCGGGGCAGCCGGGCACGCAGGTTGCGTCCGGGCCGTCCGAGGCTTGGAGATGCTCACAACGCCGATTCCGGCGGGAGGGTGAAGGTGCGCAGCGATCCTCCGGCGAGCGAGGTGACAGGGGCAGCCCAGCACAGCATAGGGGGAGCGGCTCCGATCGAGCGAGGCTCTTCCCAAGGCGGGGGCGGCTAAGCAGTCCTGGTCACGGCTCAGGGAGGGACTGGGGCACGAGGGTCACAGCTCCGGCGAGGGAAAGGACACCACAGTCCAGCGGCAGGCGAGTGAAGATCAGGTAGAGCCCAATGGTCCTGGGGCTCAGTTCAGGGGGCAAGCTCAGTTCCAAGCCCTTGGAGATCGTTTTGAAAAGCACAAGTCTTGAAAGTAAAAATAAAGCAAAGTCTTCAGCAACAGTTTCTCTTCTCCCCTTTGGTAGCAAGGTCACCACTGCAGGCCAATCCCCCAGGACAGGGACAGTCTTCCTCCTACAGCTTTCCCGGTGCCTCCTCCTCAGGCAGAGATTCTTCTTGGTCAAAAGCGGATCTAGTTTCTTAGGAGCAGGGCTCCTACATTTATACAGCAAATCTTTTGTTCTCCCAGGCCAGGGGGGCCCTTGCCTAGTTCAGTCCGGTTTCTGAGCACTTTGTTTACGCGATGCAGGCTTCTTCTTTCAGAGTGCAGGGCAGAGTCCTCAGACGCTCCACAGGGGGCGGAGCCGGCATTGAGGTGGCAGAGCACTGTCCTATTCAGAGCCTAGGAGTACTCCTCCCACCCATCTACCTGTCGATCGTCCTATTCACCACCAGGCTACCTAGCCCTGCCCATCTGGGTTCCCCCAGCCCTGTCACTCATACCAGCCAGACATCAGATACACATCACGCAGAGGCGGGCTGAAATGTGTAGGCAAGCAAAGGCCAGCTTTCTTTTTTGCAAACCCGGAATATTAAAATAAACCTTGGGAAAAGATGTACCTTATTATTCCGAGTTCAGGCATACTAAACTCGATCTTCTACCATGTTCCCTGGGTCGGTTAGGATCATAGGGTGTAACAATCCAAGCCGCCCATACTGGCCTATGAGAACAGGGTAGCCTTGCAGTAGTGAACAACAAGATGGCGGTCATTCACTACTAGGACATGCCACGCATCCAGGCTTGTCCTACCTTAGGCTTACAACGCACCCTGCCCGTGGGCCTACCAGAGGGGTGACTAACATGCAGCTAAGGGAAGGTTTCAGGGACCGGCAAGTGTGGGCATTTACCAGTCAGCATGTCAGTACCAGACTGCACGCAGGTTCTGCGATGGCAGACCTTAGACATATTTTACCGGCCGCTTCTGTGGGTGGCACAACCCGTGCTGCAAGCCCACCAGCGGTGTTTGCCTTTACATGCCCTGGCGCTCCTGGCGCACTTTACTGGGGTCTGACAGTAAATCAAACAATCCAATCATGGAATCCAACCAACATATATAATTTACATAGGGAGCACTCGCACCGCGACACTGGTTGGCAGTGGCACAGCGCGCTGAGCGGCCAAAACCATAAAAACACATGAGGAACAGCGACAAAAAGAGGAAGGGAGACTCATGCCAAGGTGCCAGGTCTAACACATATGCACAGAGGAGCCTACTGCTCCTCCAGTGCAGGACTTCAAAGCACTCTAGGAGTGCACCCACCCAGCCCCAATACACTAAATCCTGTCTGGGAGGTGGTTACACCTCCCTGTGACAGGATGCCTATTGTTGGGCCTCCTCCACTGCGAGTTTCAGTCAGCAGCAGGAGGGCAGCCCATTGTTTGTGCTGGTGGCATCCATTTTGTGATGCCAGGGCTTTTTCAGGTTTCTACCGTGTTTCCACAGTAGGTACATGTCTATCCCTCTAGAAGTATGTGTGTGTAGGTAGAGATATAGTGTACCTATATCTCAGCGAGGAGTGCTAATACTACCTCACCCAGGCTGCAGTAGCAGGCCTGTGGTGTCAGATTTAGTCTGCTTCCCAGGGGTGGCATAATACATGCTTCAACCCCTGGTAGGCCTGTGAAGTACCTATGCCCTTGGTACCTAACGTACCATATACTAGGGGCTCATAAGGTACCACAGTATCCAATCACTAGTGCACCTAATGTGCACTCCAAGTTGTTTGGAGAGAACAGAGAGGCAGGGTCTCAGCCTGACTATAGCCATAAACCAGTGTTAACATCAGAAAAAAAGTGGGGGCAACATAAGTGCAGATCCTACTCTCCTACACTCATTATATCTTTCTGAAGTTTGGCTACTTTTTGTCTCATTATGTAATCTTTGTTGTTGTTGATTTCTTTGGTATTTTCTGCCACTTTTGCTTTGAAGGTCGTGCCGGCAATGCTGGTTTTTAATGCCCCTTCTGCTATGGTAATCTTCATAATGTGCTCATCGGCCAAACTTTTGGCTGTTCTGATAATTAGAACCAACAGGTCCCTGGTGCACTTCCAGGCAACCAGGGACCATTCTTCTTTAAACTGCTTATCCTCGAGGAATATTCGGGGGGTATTAATGACTATCAGACCATTTGGGGCTACATACATATTCTGTCATGATAGCACCGTGCATGATAATCTTCATAAGTTGTCGTTTCATGTTGGTAATTGTTGTCCAATCACTGCCTGAGATACTGGCACCCGCCCCACCATCTGGGTCAAGTAAGGATGGTGTTCTCAGTATTTCAGACACTTGGTTGTCGCTAAATGGAAGTCCTTGATTGTTCTCCATTGTGGTTTTTTGAGTAGGCTACCTCAAATTTGAGGGCAAAGAAAGGTTCCACTGCTGAGCTGCAGTGCAAAGATTGGTGTGCTGCCCCTAGTGCTAATGCTATGTGCCAACCTCTTCTGTATTTGAGAGGGAAAGTCTGTGGGTTAGGAAGGCCCAACACAACGTATGCAGGAAACCAGGGTAGTCAGGTATCAAAATGTGTGTTGATGTCTGTTGAAATGTCTACCCAGAACTGTGCTAGTTTGGGGCATCCCCACAAGATGTGCAGCAGTGTCCCAGGAGTGTTGCAATCTCTCAAACAGCTATCACTCTTCTCTTGCTTCTGTCTATGGAGATGTACCAGAGATGTACCAGAGCTAGATACCAGTATGTGGCAATTTTTGTTGCGGTTTCTATACTGCCCATGTTGGATGCTGTGTGCCTAGCTTGGTAGCATATAGGTCTCCACTCCTCAGTAGTAAGATGCCAGCCTATTTCCCTCTCCCACCGTTTTTGTGCAGGGTTATCTAAGTCAGGAAACTCTTGCGAGAGCATCATGTATAGTTCAGAGACAAGGCGCCTATCAGATTCTTTAGCCAGGAGCCATCTCTCGAACTTTGTTAGGCATCGCTGCACAGCCTCCCTCACCATTGGTTATGTCACCCAGTGCCTCATCTGCATACATCTAAATCGTTCTGTCTCTGGGATCACATTCTCAATCCGTAGAGTGCTAAATGGGATGAGACCGTCCTCATCAAAGGAGTGGCCTATGGATCTTTGTCCATCTCGTTGCCATTCTTTAAAAGTGGCAATTGTCCAAACCTGGTGCAAAATCCTGGTTCTCCACCACTGGGGTGAGTGGAGAGGGGAACATTGAAAAGCCTTTACGGGTCGCCACTGTGTCCCAAACCCTCAGGGTTTTTGGACAATCCATGAAAGTGGATACTGTTGCCATTGTGAGAGATCTGACCTAACTCGTGCGACAAGACTCCGGTAGTTCAGGGAGATCACCTCTTCCATGGGCGGGGCTAGCTGGATACACAGATATGGGACAGAGCCCCTGCCCATTGAACAGAGAGAAGGCAGGTTAGATAATCTTGTGTGTCTTGGGAGACAATGAGGCTCAGTGCCTGAGATTTGGCCAAGTTAATCTGAAACCCTTACAAAGTCCCAAACAATCTCACTTCCGATGAGAACCCAGGGAGGTTCTCTGGGTTCTCATCGGAAGTGAGATTGTTTGGGACTTGTCGAGAGAAGCAATAACATCGTCTGTGTATAGTGTTATTAGATGATCTTCACCCCCAAATCGAATCCCCGTGATCTTAGGGTTGTCCCGAGTTTTTTGAGCAAACGGCTCCATATAGGGCGCAAATAACAGGGGCAACAATAGGCACCCCTGTCTAGTGCCATGTCTAATAGGGAAACAAAAAGAGGTCCTGCCATTGACACGAACTGAAGCACTTGGCTCGCCATAACTACTTAGAACCCGAGTACATAACAGCTCCCCTAAGCCGAAGTGATTCAAGACACCAGCTAAATAAGGCCAGTGACCGTGATCAAATGCTTTCTCCGCGCCTATAGAGAAAAGCATGGATTCACGTGGGGAGAGGACAGCCTTATCCAGGAGATGTAATATCCGCTTGGTTTTATCTGGGCACTGCCTAATGGGGATAAAGCCAGCTTGATCCGGATCTACTAAGCCCGGTATATGGAGGGCTAGTTGCGCCGCCAGAATCCCAATAAAAAGCTTGGCATCGATGTTTAAGAGTGAAATAGGTCAGTAAGACCCACACTGTCTCTTGTCCTTTCCTGGTTTGGATATAACCACAGCTGATGCCTCTGCCATGGATGGGGGGGGTGTGGATGGGCTTGAGATGGAATTAAACACTCAAGTTAGGAGTGGCGCTTGTGCGTTGCAGAATGTTTTTTAGAAAGATGCAGTGAATCTGTCGGGACCCAGAGGTTTGTAGGATTTCAGTCTTGCTAGTGCAGAAATGACTTTGTCTATCCTAATTGGTGCATCCAAGCTCGTCCCTTGATACTCAGTCAGGCAGGTGACCCTCTTGCCTTGCAGGCATGACTGAATTCCCTGGGGAGGGAGGTGTTGTATGGCTTCCCATAGAACTCTGCAAAGCGTGATGCTATCGCCTTATCGCCCTCCATTACAGCACCCATATCAGATAAGAGAGCCTCTGCTGTGTTAGCTTGGTACTCACCTTTGAGTTTACTTATGAGCGTTCTCCCGCATTTGTTGCTACAGACATAAAAAGCATGCTTAAGTCAGAGTATTGAGTACTCTGCATTGTGCCAGTCCAACTCCGCAAACTGGTTCCTGGAAGTTTCCAATTGTCCCCAGACTCTGGGAGCACCGGTGCGGTGGTGTATTTGTTCAAGTTCTTGCACTTGCTGCTGCACTTGAGTGCACTTCTTTCTCCTCAATGTGTTGTCTGCTGCCGAGTAAGCAAGAAACTCTCCTCTTATCACTGCCGTCAGGGCATCCCAAATTATAACAATGGGTGTCTCAGCATTATTGTTAGCCTCTAGATAATGTCTAATTGCCTTATCTATTTGCAAAATAAATTCTGGTCTGCGAAGTAAAGTCTCTCTCAGCCGCCATGAGAGAGGGATCTGGCCCCAAGGTGGGATGGCGAGATCCAATAGGACCGCCGAGTGATCTGACAGAGCGGGGATCTATCTCGATGGACTTGGTTGCAACCTCTACTTCCTGTGACCCTAAGAAGAAATCAAGCTGCACATAAGACTTATGGGTGTGAGATTAAAATGTGTATCCCCTGGCCATGGGATGGAAGGCACGCCATAAATCCCTTAATCCCAACTTCTGTAATCATTGAGTCCCTCCTGGCCCAAGTGCTCCTGCTGTCCCATGTCAATGTGTTGAGCGGTCTAGTTCGTTATGGAATGCAAGGTTGAGCTCCCCTCCCAGAACCACCCACTGATTAAGAGTGGACATGATGTCCGTTACCACTCCCGTTGGAATTGTGCCTGGCGCTCATTATGTGTGTAGACGGACCGTGTGATATAGAGAGGGGGCTCAGGGGAATGGGGTAACCCAAGAGGCGTCCTTTGATCTCAGTGACCTTAGTCCCTATTTCCCTTGAAACTTACGATAGGAGTGCCACCCCCGCCGATTTGTGTGAATGTGTTGAGAAGAACTGCTGAGGAAAGGCTTGTGTGTGCATTCAAGGCCGGTCATTACACAAAGTAGGTGTGTCTCTTATGACAAGCAGATATCCGCCTAAGATTATTCTAAATAAGATAATATTGCTCACATTTTTACAGGGTTATTCAAACCCTTCACATTGAGGGTTATCACCCGGTAAACATACATAATATCGAATAAAAAGTATCTACTGGACAGAATATCGAGTTTTTAATATGGAATGGACAGAATATCGAATTGCCAAAATATAGTGGTGAAGAATATCGAAAATCAGGTAAGAAATATCGATTTAAATAAAATAGAAGTAAGTAATATCGACAGTCATAATATAGCTGTTAAAAATATCGAAATTTTTATAGTGTTTTAAGTGTTAGTATATGTGTTAAAAGTATGTATTAATTTTGGAATGTTTGTTTGAATATTTTTAAAGTAATTAATTTTATGTTATTTAAAATTTTGCGTTTTACTTCTGTAGCGGGTTGTGGGTTTATAGGGGAATAGGGTGGGAAGTAATTTAATTGTTATTAGGTAATTATTAATTGGTATTGAAAATTAATTGGTTGTTGATTAATTATTAATTGGTAAATAATTTGTATTCATTGGTAATTAATTTGTATTGTTTAATTGATTATGTTAATTGTATGAATGTATTATTTGTAGCGGGTGTGGGTTTATAGGGGAATATGGTGGGAAGTAATTTAAATGTAAATAATGAATTATTGAAATAATTTTGGTATATTGATAATTAATTAATTATTAATTAATTATTAATTGGTATTATTTGTATTTATTAATTTTTGGTATAGAAAATTAATTGGTTGTTAATTAATTATTAATAGGTAATTAATTTTTAAAAAATGTATTGGTATTTATAATTAATTATTAAATATTGTGTGGTTGGTAAATAATTGTAATACTTTTTTTTGGTATTAATAATTAATTTCTGTTTAATAAAATATTAAACTATTATTTTCCCTACTATTGCACTCACTGGAGTGGGAATTTTAAATTTTTACCCCTACGCTATCCAACGCTTTCCCTACTATTGCACTCACTGGAGTGGGAATAATAATGTTTACCCCTACGCTATCCAACGCTTTCCCTACTGTTGCACATTTGGAGTGGGAATAGTAATTTTTACCCCTATGCTATCCAACGCTTTCCCTACAGTTGCACTCACTGGAGTGGGAATAGTAAATTTTACCCTCCCGCTATCCAATGCTTTCCCTACTGTTGCACTCTCTGGAGTGGGAATAGTAATTTTTACCCCTATGCTATCCAACGCTTTCCCTACTGTTGCACTCTTTGGAGTGGGAAAAATAATTTTTACCCCTACGCCATCTGACGTTTTCCCTACTGTTGCACTCACTGGAGTGGGAATAGTACATTTTGCCCTCCCACTATCCAAAGCTTTCCCTATTGTTGCACTCTCTGGAGTGGGAATAGTAATTTTTACCCCTACGCTATCCAACGCTTTCCCTACTGTTGCACTCACTGGAGTGGGAATAGTAAATTGTATCCTCATGCTACCCAATGCTTTCCCTACTGTTGCACTCTCTGGAGTGGGAATAGTAATTTTTACCCCTACGCTATCCAATGCTTTCCCTATTATTGCACTCTCTGGAGTGGGAATAGTAATTTTTACCCTCCCGCTATCCAACGCTTTCCCTACTGTTGCACTCTCTGGAGTGGGAATAGTAATTTTTACCCTCCCGTATCCAACGCTTTCCCTACTATTGCACTTACTGGAGTGGTAATAGTAAATTTTACCCGCCCGCTATCCTACGCAAAAAATATTGAATATTTTTAATTAATATTACGTTAATATATATGTATTTTGTTTTCTTTTTTTACTTATATTAATTATTTTTAATATATATGTATTATTATTATTTTTTTACTTACATTAATTAGTTTATTAATTTTAAAGTTTATTTAAGTATTTTTAAGTATGTTTTAGTTAATTATATGTATTATTTCCTTAATTTTACATTACTCTTAAGACATTTAAAAAAAATCGATATTTTGACCAACTATATTTTTTACAACGATATTTTGGATTCTATATTTTTGTACTTACCTGTTTGGAGATAGGGATTCGATATTTTGGCATTCTATATTTTTTCCTCGATATTTTTGTAGGTTGATATTCTCCTTCTCGATATTTTGTCAGTGATCCTTATCAACCTCAGGGGCGTTATTCTGGTCGCCATACCCACTCGACCGCACCCGACCTGCAGGCCTTCAAAATCTTCGCCTCTGCAACAGAGTATTCGGCATTGTGTTGATGCATCTAGACACTACATGTTGATAAACATAGACTTCGATTAAGTTGCTGGCACCCCCAAAGAACCCCAAAACTTAAACAAACAATATCAAAAGTCCCTGGAGTGGGAGAGTGACAGGAAGTCTGACCCCTTACCAGTGGTTAAGTCTTCGACTAGGACAGTGGTCAAATCTGAAGAATCAATTTCCCCCTCACCCCAGCCGCCCTGCGCCCCCAACAAACCCAGAGCCCAGTTATATTCCCTCAAGCAGGATCATTAGATGCGGTACCCTCCACAAGCTTGTCCAGAAGGGCCTTCCTCTCTGAGGCCATTGTGGCCGGATCGGGATGGTGTTCCTGTGGCCAGTCGGGATTTGTCGCCATCGCAGGTGGCCCTTTGCCCTGTGTGTGCCAGATTGTGGCAATGGTTCGTCCTCCTCCTGTGGCTCAATTTACAGGAGATCACAGGCCTCATTCATGGATCGTATTTGGTGGAGCCTCTCTTGCCAACGACAAATTAGTGAGAAGGGGTTGCCCCAGGAGTATGTGACTTTCTTGACTCCTAAATAGTTTGTAACTGGGTGGAATTCCTGCTGTTTCTGTAGCATAGAGGCAAGCAGGTCCTGATACAGATGGAGTGTGTGACACCGAAAAACCACCGGAGTTGAAGCCTGAGCCGCCTTTAGGATCCGTTCTTTGAGGGGCAAACTGTGAAGGCAAGTCAGAATGTCTAGATGAGCGGGGAGCGCATGAATTCCATCTGCCCACCCTGTGTGTGCGCTCCAAGTGGATCCCTGCACCAGGAGTGTCTCCCAGATTTTTGTGCAAAAAGTTCCTGGACATACGCCTCTATATCTATTCCCTCTGCGTCCCGGGGGCCGCCCTCTCTTCTGATGCTGTTACACCTAGAGCGATTTGCCAGGTACTCTGCGTGGGCTGGAGATCTACGTGCTGCATGGACTGGCGGATAATCTCTTGTTGCATCTGTTCTATTTCTTCATCTCTTGAGGACTCCCGACGCTCCAAGTCGTCGACCCTGTCCCCAATGTCAGGTACTTCCTTCCGGACTGCTTGGAGCACGGACATGAGTTCTTTCTTTACTGACATGAGGTCATCCCTCAGGGTAGAGAAGAGGGCCCAGGTAGGGGCGCATGACCAAGGCCTCAACGTCCTCTTCCGTCAGCGATATGACGCAACTTGTGGCCCTTTTACTATCCCCCTCAGGCAGGCGGGTAAGCGTGTCTTTGATTGAGCCCCCTCTCTTAGGGTATTTGTCTCTTATGGGCATCTGCGCCCCTGCGGGGTCTCTTCATCAGATGACTGAGTATCTGTATACCATCTCTCTCCCTCCGAGCCCTGCCACGACTCCACCAGCCAGCTCAGCAAGGAAGAAGACAATATGCCCATCACCTTTTTGGGGCTCCACCAATGGCCTTCGTGCAGTGTTATTATGCCCCTGGACGCTGGACCCCACTGTCGCTGTTTCAGAGGGTGGGGGCTGGTGCTTAGGTTTCCTTTTCAGGTCTGTAGAGGGTCTGTGGCGACTAGGGGCCTCACCCTCAGGTGTGATCGGTAGTGTAGGCCTCAGATTCACCTGGTCCTTGGGGCTGGCTATGTAGCCCTCATTGTCTCCCACTGTTCCGGGCCCCACTAACCTCTTGTACCTCGACTGGTACTGTTAGCTGAGTTGCACCGCATCGTTCTTCTGGGCGCCGCCAATCCGTGTAGTTGCCTGGCAATGTGAGAGCTGATGCTTGTACTCCAGGCCGGCTAATGTGGTGGGGGGGTATAAACTGCCATTCTTCCCCGCTGGACATCTGGATTTGCTCCTGCCGCAGCACCCCCAAGACAAGCGGGCGCCTCATGCTTCAAAGGGCGCAGTCGACCTGTATTCCTCGACTGCGGAGCAGGCAGGTGGGGTCGATACAGCGTACCCCGGGAGGTGCAAGGAGTCCCCACACTACGGTCAGGCCTCACGGGATAAGCATGCAGAATAGCTTGGAGAACTTCAGTACAGCACTTCTCCACATGGCCTCAAGCCCAGGGTCTTCGTATATAGGGGGTACCTATCCGAACAGACCAGCCTGGCCCTGCGACTTGCAGGAGAGACGTCTCCCAATCCGGCAGCTCCTCTTTGCCACATCCGCTTCTGCTCTCTATGCGGTACTGACTCCGGTGCTTCCCTCTGCGCGCCGAGATGCCGAAGTCCTTCTGCTAAGGCTGCTCCACTTATGGGAGGTCTGGCTGATCAGTCCAGCACGGCCCCCAGCCTGAAGCATTGCGAGAGAGACGTCTCCCGATTGGGCAGCTACTCCGTACCGCACCCGGTGATGCTCCAAGAGCTGTATTGACTCTCGTGGTGGAGCAACTCCTCTGATTCGCCCTGCCCGCCAAGGTGCCGCTGGGCTTCTGCTAGGGACTGTGCGCTTATAGGGCGCCTAGCCTATCAGGCCGGCCCGGCCCCACGGCTTGAAACATTGAGGGAGAGACATCTCCCAATCAGGCAGCTCCTCTGTAACGTACCCGGTTCTGCTCCCTGAGCAGCACAGACTCTCGTGGCAGCGTGGCTCCGGCACCTTGCCCTGCATGCCAAGATGCCGCTAAACTCCTGCTAGGGCCAATGTGGAAGGCCGCCGCCCCAGTCTCGGCGTGCCTCCATGAGCCAAACGTCGCCGATCGCCTGAAGTCACAGACTATTTTCAGCGCTCGGAAAACTCACTCCGATTGCCCCCACTTAGTGATGGCCCATGGGGTAGAGATACAATGCTTAATGGGGGTTTGCGGGGAGGCCCAGCACACCAGGCCAGGAGACACCGAAAATCACGTCTCACACCGCCGCCACCTTGGGCACGCCCCTCCTCGCTCAGGTTTTTAAAGATAATACTGACCTGTGGTCAGCAATGCTTTCACAGCTCAGTTTAGTTCAGCAGGTTCTGAAAAGCTGGAGGGACCCGATTTTGTCCCTGTATTCAAGAAAGGCAACAGGCAAGATCCAGCAAATGATCACCTTATCGCCCTCCAGGACATCGTAGGAAAGGCATATACCTCCATCCTCCTGAAAGAGCTGGAGCAACTGGCTGACGCAAATAAAATAATCCCATTCTGCCAAACTGGCTTCACGGCAGACTCCTCAACTTTGGACAATATAGTGGCACTTTCTTACTTAATCCACCAGGCCACCAAACTGAAGCAGCTCCTCTTCTGTGTGCTTTATCTAGTATTCTTCCGCATTCAACTTGGTAGACTGGGACAACTTGTTGAGGAAACTTAGAGGGTGCGGCATTCCAAACAACTAGCTCCCGTCAATCATATCATTATACAATTCTACCTGGTTGAGGGTTAAGTTATTTCAGACAGCAGTCACAAGGAAAATTCCGACATGCAATGGCTTAAAGCAAGGGTGCGTGCTTGCACCCTAACTATTCAATCTGTATACAGTCGACATGAGATCAGCATTAACACAGGCCAATTTAATTACACCAGAAATTGGAGTAACAAAGTCATGATATTGGAATACGCAGATGATATTGTCCTTGTGGATCACTCCAGAATAGGGATTCAGAAAACACTTAATGCCCTTCATAAATATAATTTGATTAATACATTGGTTTCAAATGGCACAAAGACCAAATTTGTATTCTTTGGCAGTCCATATAAGAAAGTAAATTATGTTTGGAGTCTTGCTCCACTAAAGGAGTTTGGTTTTTGTCAAAGGGAGGAGCACAAACACACTTGAGGCCCCTAGAAGCAATTTGGAAGCAGTAATCATAAGAACATGTCAGTTGAACAACTAGCTTGTAAGCCCCTCCACAGACCCAACGAGACATGGTCATGAAGCCTACCTGGGCTAATTTGTTAAAGTTATGGAGAAATCCCAATTCAAAGTTTACAAAAGGGTTTTCAGATTACAATCATACATATCATGCATAAGCTGATGCCTGGTTAGGTTGGAATTCTGGCTAGAAGGCTAATCGTGGGCCAGCATGTCGGCCTTCTTAACGTACTATTACAGGATTATTTAAGCGCTGAATTCAGAATATCTTTAAATTGGAGAAGAATCCTTGGTCACATTATCTCCAAAGATTATTTGCCACTCTCCAAATAGACCTGATGGAGTGAAATAAGCTACCCCTTTCGCATGCAGCACTCAAAGCAATTTTGAAAAAAGCAGACAAGTACACTTTTGAAAATAAGTGACATGAGGAAACTCAAACACTCACATCTACTACGAGCTTTGGAAAAATCATCTGTTAGCAAACAGCCACATTGACGTAGCCCACAGCCATACCTTCATTGTACGCTCCAGAAAAGTTGCCTTATGGAAATATTGGTTGCAAGGCTGATGAGACTACAGACTAAAGAACTAAACCCAAACTGGCTCTCCCTTTTAAAAATTGTCTTCTGTAGACTCTGAGCCCTCAAGGATGTGTCCTTCAACCATCTACTGTGATTCTGCCCAGCGCTTTTGTATGCCCAATGTGCCTTTCTTAAAGAGCTCTTTCTAGTGCACGGAACTCAAACTTGTAATGCAGCAAGAGGCCTTGTGTTTACTATCTCCGAGCCCATCGAGCTGGCCAAACTTGACAAGTATATCAGCCTCATACAAGCATGCATAAAAGAGGTGAACAAAGTCTGATAGACTGCACTTGGAAATCATAATCCCAGAACTGGCTTGCCACTGTTGGAACATGGCAATGCCATAGACTGTACAAGCAGTGCACACTTTATAAGCCATCATTAGGGCAGCCAACCTAGGTGCAGCCCTTTCTGTAAACATTGTTCTGCTTGCAGAACAGCAATGGCACTGTCATGAGATCCAACATCCGAGAAAGGCTGTGTTCTGCTACCACCTTGTCATACCATACTGATCCATTGTCCCCTGTGCATACAGCCTCTGCTAGACATTTCATCTGTACATTTGCCACTTGAATTTTATCCACCAGAAGCACTTTGCAACATTTAAGTCTAGCACTTTATTAACGACTGCGCGCTTTATAGATCCTTATGTATGGTATTTGCTCTTATATCATATTTTTATTTTTTGGGCGCAAACTGTTTTTTTAATACAATTCTAATATATTTTCCTATGTGTGATTGAAACGTACTTGCTCTTCCGTGATAAGAATATTTTAAAGATTTTAATTACTCATACAATAAACTTACTAAACTTCGGGAATCCAATCCACCTTATTTTGAAGGGAAATGTCATTTACATACACATTGGATTTCAGCTTTGGAACACCAACCATATATAGCTTATTCCCTTTAGGATTTCTGCATGAAGGCCTCACTTTGTGGTTACTAGCCCCTCGCTGGCCGACCATTAACATTAGGCTCCTCCTCTCAAACCCACTATAGGACGTAGAATCCTCTGGGTTTTGGTCATCACATGGCCCTCTTAGATGTTTAGCACTGTGAGATATGGGACTAGGAGGCTTCTGCATGTTACTCTCGATTATGTTACCACCAGGGAGCCTTTCCCCCATGTATCTTGTCTGAGCATCTCTTTTAACAGGTCTGTTCTTGGGAGCCTTACCCCATGTATCTTGTCTGAGCATCTCTTCTAACAGGTCTGTTCTTGGGATCTATGACTTCCTTAGTGGGTGGAAAATGCTTGGATTCATCTTGTTGAAGAGTTGGAGTAACAATTAAAGGAAAAGATACTTGGTATACATTTGTAAAATATTTCAGTCAAGTGAGAGATGCTATTTTTTAAATCAACTATTTCAGTCCTCATGGACAAGATCGTCCACCATACACCATATACCTAGATCCTGTAAATTAAATGCTACCAGTGGGCCTGCAGCATTTATTGTGCCACCCATTTAAATAGCACTTTAAAACATGTTCTAGTCCTGCCATTGCAGCCTGAATGAAGTTTTAAACAGCCATGTCAAGTTGGCATTAAAAACGCCATGCCAAGTCTTAAACTTCCCTCGGATCACAAATACGATCCCTAAGGTTGGCCCTAGGTAGCCCGTAGGGCTGGTTGGTGTGTAATTAAAAGGTTGGACATGTACTTTTAAGTTTTACATGTTCTGGTAGTAAAAACCACCTACATTCGTTTATTACTGTGAGGTCTACCTCTCCCATAGGATAAAATTGGGGATCCTTTATCACATTTAATAAGCTGTAATTCACAATTGTGAGCAGGTGGTTTTGTCATGTTTGATGCCTATGAAACTGTAATGATAAACTCTCTTTAATGGTAAAGTCAGATTTTTCTTTACAATTTTGAAATTGCCACTTTTGGAAGGTGACCATTTTTCTGCCCTTTGTGCCTGCAGCCTGTCTTGGGCCATATGACTGGGTGCTGAGAGTCAGTAAATTCCATGCACTTCAAAGAACCTTTTCTGAAGTTTCTTCCACCTTCCAGAAGAAGGGCACTAGGGTATAAAAGAACTTTCAGACCCACTCTTCAGTTAACTACTGGTCCTATGGAAGGACTCTCGGATGACTGCCTGCAGCTGTGACCTTCTGTGCACCCTATGAGACTGCTGCTGTACATGGAAGGACTGCTTTGCTGCCCCACCTGCCTTGGAACCTCAGACCACCCCTTTCTGGTGAACCCTACAACCTCACCTGCACCAAGACTACCAGAAGTGACTCCAAGGGCTAGTGTACTGGCCTGTTCAGAGCCACAGGGACATAAAAGGCTCTCACTGTCTTGAACTGAGTGAGTCCTGAACCCTCAAGAGGTGTCTCACCAGTTCTGGACCTTTGGTTGTGGTGCTAAAGGTGCCCAGATGGCTAGTTCCCAAAACTGAGTACTTGGAAAATGTTTGGCCAAAAACTACCCTCAGAACCAGAAGGAGACTGGGGCCAGCCTGCTTGCATATCTGCCCAAGTTGTATCACCGATCAGATTGACTATGGGGCTTCTCCCACTATGTTTGTCTCCGCAGCAGCAAACCTCTTGGAACTTTGGCTGCAGCCTTCTGATATTTGTGACCTCCATTTCAATGACTAAATCCCAATGTAGAAATCTTCAGTGCAGCTTTGACGCAAGCCCATCCGGCGACAGTGCACCATCATCGGACTCCTCTTTGAGCCTTGTCCTGTTAAACTTTATCTTAGACACTTTTTCTCTAATTTCTTCTAATTCAGAAGATAAGGGCGGACCGGGCCCAATCTACTTCTTTTATCTAACCGTGCTCCATACCAGTCAATCATAACTTTCAACTTTGATCTGGTCTCGCATGACTAGATGTCTACGGTTGGCGCTTCAAACATTTAGGTTCTAGTTTTCACTAGAATTTTAAAAGTTCAGAATTCCGGTTCTACTGATTGGATTATTGTTGTTTTGGTGTCCAATATTATATTACAATTTGCTCAATTTTTCTAAACCATTTTGAGATTTTTTGTATTGTGTTTTCACTTTTTTACTGTTTGGGTGCTGCATAAATACATTACACATTGCCTCTAAGATAAGCATGACTGCTTTTTGTGCCAAGCTACCAACGGTTGAGCACAGGTTAATTTAGCGACTTTTTGTGGTTCACCTTGCTAGGGAATTGTGGAGACCCATCACACTTGAGTATAATTACATTGTGAGGCCAAAACATACGTCTCCTTGATTAGTTGAAACTCTGGATGAGTTAAAGCAGATCTTTCTAGTTATAAACATTTTTCTTCCTATTGTTCAGTTTCAAAATCTGCTTGAGGTGAGCCTTATATGCAACATTCTTTCTGTGTGAATCACATGAACTATCAAGTTGTTATCTCATGTATTGGAAAGCCTTTTACAGGTTGGGTTCAAGGCTTCTAATTGACCAGCAATGGCTCAGCCAAGTCTCTGGACAATATTAACATTCCCAAATATTTCCACTGGAAAACAATGGGGATTCCCACTTCTCCCATTTGAATGCCAGTTGTCTATGAACTATGTTTGCAGTGTTTATATTCTTTTCACTCTGGCTCCTGTGGAGAGCATCAAATACTGCACCTAATGTTGCTTGTCTTTGACAGCATCCCAAGATTGGTGCTGCTGATATCTAATTTTATGGGTGCATATTTTTTGAAGCCTCGCATTGGAATATTTTCATAGCAGTGAGACAATAGGGCATTTCCACAGGCTCCTAACGCCACAGGAGCTTCACTTTTCTGGACACTCTGGTGGCATTGAGCCATTCCCCATATTCACAAGGTGACGCTAAGCCACTTAACATGGCTTAACACGGCCTTGTACATATGCCCCTTTACGCCACAGTCCCACACGGACCGAGACTTTTCCTTCACCTTCGAATTATCTGATTAAGGAGCCAATGTGCCCGATGTTGTGAATGCTTCAAGTCACTTCCCAGGCCCAGCAGATTAATCCTGACTGGACCCTTCCTTCTTTAAACAGCATTAATAGAGTATTTTGCTCACTCGCACCGATTTGGAGCCTACACGCCCTGTTTTCTCCTCAGGCCCATTGTTTGGGCTACTGATGGTAACTCGCCCCAGTCTCCCCTCCTCTCCCCCCACACTCCTGTCCTGAGGAAGACCCCATTGTAAGGGAAATACTTACCTACATCTTTCCAGGGGTCGAAACGTTCACATCTACCACACTAGCCAGTCTGACCAACAGCGATTGATCACTGTGGCCTTATCTATAACTATGGCTATCTAAATATCTGAAAGTATTGTGATTTACCTGGCTCTTGTATAAGCCCTTTCCTGAGAAAATAACTGAGTGAATTGTACACTGTTCCATTCACTACCTTATCCTCACTTCATTCACTACACCCTCACCCTTCCCTCCTGGGGCACTGCTTTGAATATTGTGTTAACAAATGTTATGAAATACAGGCTATTCAGTGTGATTAAATAACACTGTTCATCAAGAATGCTACAATTCTGTGTGTAACTGTGTATGATTTTCTTGGTTCTTTAAAACACAGTAATTCATACACTGGGATCATTCTCCGTATGTACTGTTCTATACCCAACTCCCAGTGATGCTATTTGGGTTTACCCTTCTAGGTAACCCAACGCAGCAAAGGGGAGGGCAATGGGTGTTGCTGTGATCGTTCCCCTGCAACACCCATTGCTTTTTGGCACTGCTCCAGATTTACAAGGCTGTGGCAGCACCAGAACCTAAGGCCACGTAATACCTGGTCTTAGAATGGCTATATGAGAAGAAATGTTTAATTTCTCCTCGTTATGTTTAATTTCTCCTCGTTTTGTGCTCATTCTATGTGTGCTGCACATAAACAAGGTGCCCCTTCCTGTGCATAAACATTCGCCCCTGCAACAAAGGCACCATTGCCACATGGCAGGAGGGTGCCTGCACTGAGCTAGGCAGCTCCAGCGCTAAGGAAAACGCAGCGCTTCCCTACGTTTTGAAAATGTCAGAGTGCGGCGCTGCCAAATTTGGCGTAACACCGCACTCCAGCATTTTCTTGTAAATATACCCCTATATATAACACGTTTATCTTAAATCACATTTCAGCACAATTTTATATGTATTGTTTTCTTTTTATTTCCAAAGATTGTGAAACCTTGCCCTTTGGTGATGCTTCCCACAGTTCTTCTAACAGAATTCCAACCATAATTTTATTTACACACATAATACTCAAGAATGATCACACCTTTAAAACCCAACCACACCAATAAGATGGAAATATAAAAACAAAACAAGGTAGATAAAAATGAAAATAAAAATACTTATGGCTTTATGAGACTAACTAAAGTACATGTCGAATAACTTATTTGTTTTTTTCTACAGCATTTGAAAGTGGTTTTACCAGCAGGAGATTACTGCATAATGGCGAGGTACTTATTTTACTGTTTATAAAGCATAAGCCAAATGCCCCGACTCACTGTATATATCATGAACAACAATTGTAATATTGATTTTATTGGTTGTGAATGTCTGAATGACTGAAATCGGAATGTTTACATGAGAAAACATGCGTGTTGGTTTATTTCGACATAATAAAAAATGTAAAAGAAAAACAATCTTTTTTGTAACAAGATTCCTGTGCCCATGCCCTGTCTTTTACATTTGATGAATCGCCATTTATTCTTATCAAATATACCTTCTCTGTCTTTTCTTTCTATACTACCATATTGTTTTTTACCAATGCTTTATTCTGCCTTGACATTAGTCACCATGCTGTTGAAGAATTGTTTGTTGATAAATTTCTCTTTTATTATGTGTCTGGTCTATACTCTATTCTTACCACGTTACTGACTTGTATATTCACTAAATTCTATATATTTTTAGAAAACATGGAGAATGCCTACCTTGATGTGTGTTCAGTGACCATTTAATATCATTCTCTTTTGTATAATATTTCTATAAAGACTCCTTTAAATCAGATTTTGAATGATTTCCGGAAACCTCATATTGAATTGAATACGCCACCCTAAGAGCTACTTTCAGAGTTTGCAGTGAGAAATACCAAAGTCCATATCAGGAATAAGAAGCACATATTTCAGTTTTTCTCAACACCTGTCACAGCCCTTGTATTCATGAGGGATGTTTGCCAAAGTGTTCAGAAAAAAATCTTTTAAAAGTGTTCAGTTTTATATTATCCGTTGCAGGAATGTGGTAAGAAGGTCTACAGAGGCACACACACCTTGGTCTGTGGGGGGCATACACAGTTGTATAGAAACATATCCAAAACACACTAAGATGTACTCTTACGGCTGTGACTCAAGATCCACATCTGTGCACAAGTTATGCTATGGAATACACAGATGGAGAGAAATTGCCCTTATTTTTAGTAGTAGAAAAGAACTTCCAGAAGTGGGTTAGTGTCATTCAGTACATAACTAAATTGGTAGTGGCCCATGTTGGTCCAAATAAAGACACCCACATGTCTTAAACTGACTGGGTTTGTTGAGGGGGACATTTATTCACAGACAAAAGTCTTATTTTCAGAAGTTGTGATGTGGTCCACTGAGAAAAATATGGGTCCTAGTAGGCGAGCTATAGAGCATTATAACTCGTGCTCTAAGGTAACTAGGTAACTACAACTCGCGCCCCTGCCCTGCACAGTTTTTTCATCAATAGTTTCACAGGAAATGTTGCAGTGATAATTATTAATGATGTCATGAGTGATGAAACATGTGCGGTAATTAGCACTGCATGGCGAGGGCAAGAGTTATAGTTACCTTAGGGCATGAGTAATAGTTACTTGAGATAACTAAAATTGCAGAATTTCTATGGTTTTGTGTGTGTAGCATCTGAACCTAACTATAACCTCCATGCACCTTTTTTTCAGAGAATATCTAAGGCTTTTTAAATTCTATTCTCTAACTATAATGGCCCTGTAACCTTCTTTTCCATTGAATGTCTAGGGTTTTTTAAACGTAAAGTAATATTTACATACCATAAGTCACCCAACTGCTGCCGCAAATGGCCGCAGAGCCTGGCCAAACCTCTGAATGCAGCCAACCCCATGCCATGCCCCCTAAAGGCACCCAACCCGCAGGCCCCTTCCTTGGGCCGCTTTTGGCCTGGGGACACCATTCTCGGGGCCTGGTGCATTTTTTAGAGTAAGGGGGCACATGACCCCTAACTGGGCTGCATTTTGGACCCGAGGACACCATGCCCTGTAGCCTGGTAACATATTTCAGATATAAGGGGGGCACATGGCCATCCTCCCCAGGTTGATTTTGATCATGGCACTATATTTAATTGGGAGCGGGCATCCAGCCCCCTTCTTTGTGCTAATGTCGGGCCAGGGGACCCCATTGACCGAGGCCTGGCATATTTTGTGTGGGAGGGTGCACATGTATCCCTCCTTGGGCTGATTTTGACCTTCCAGGAAACCGATCCCTTGGGGCCCAGTGCATTTTCTTAGGGGAAAGTGGTATGTGGCCCCTCCTCCCCAGGCAATATTGGCCCTAGGGACCCCATCCCTCAGGGCCCACCACTAAATATATAAGGGAGCGGGTCATGCAGCTCTCCTTCCCGGATTGATTTTGGCCCCGTAGACCCCATCTCCGGGGGCCTGACCATATTCTGAAGGGGCAGAGGGGCATACAGTCCCCCTCCCTGTGCCACTTTAGGGCTGGAGACCCCATACCCTGGGGCTCAGAACCTTTTAAAATAGGGAGAGAGCATGCAGTCCTCCTTCCTGGGCCCTGCCAACAAAGGTTGGGTACCCTGGTGACCATCTGGGGTATCAACCACACTATGGTTGGGGGCAATGGTTCCAGCTAGCTCCCCACCTCCAGCGAGAGCCGGCATTGCTCCTGCCCACAGGAGGCAGCTACAAATCATGTTCACTGCAGGCAGGAGCAATAGTCGGATGTTTCCCTGCCCGAATAACTGCGGGCAGAGAAACAGATATGAAGTCCACTCCCTCTGGCCGGAGCATTTTTAAAGCTCCGACCAGCTAGGAGTGGACTTCGTGTTTGCTCTTGCTTGGCAGGAGCTTTGAAATTGCTCCTGCCAAGCGAGAGCATACACAATCTTCCCTGCCCACGCCAGTATGATCAGGGAAACCACTATGTCCCATGGGTGGGCAACTCAAGCGCAGGAGCCGTACCTAGGGGATGGGGTCCCCAGAGCCATTAATGGCTCATTGTGGGAGCTGCGTGGTCTCCCTCCTTTTGACATTGAGGCTAAGAAATTGGGTCCCTGGGACCTGGGAGGAAGGCCACGCAACCACAATCCCCATCCCTATTATTAAGACAACCGGGTTCCTTGGGCCAAAATTGGCTCATGGAGGGGGGCTACATGCCCCTCCACCTTTTTAACTTTGGCAGGGCCCCAGGGGATGGGGTACCCAGGGTTGAAATCAGTCCAGTTGGGGGTTGCATGCCCTCCTCCCACCTGGGCTGAAATCAGCCGCGGTAGTGGGGCCAGTTTGCCTGAGAGATAGCTACATCTCAATTATTAATGAATAGAATGTGGACGGGGGGGCCTGGGGGTAATAGTAAATGTAGCCACTGATTTTGATTTTGTATGGAGTTTGAGTGGTTAGATGTATTATTTCCACTTGAATGTAAACAAAACTCACGCCAGGTTAACAAACCAATTGATAGGCTACAGATTATCCAGCTATCCCCTAAACCCAGATTGCCCCCACTGCACTAACCAAACCAGGGCTTTTTCAGGCAAGCCAGGGCCAGATCCAGAGGTTACCCGACATGAGATGTTTTAAAGAAAACTTTACACCAACCCCAAAGCTAGGCTGGGACTTCCCTGGAGCGTGCAGCCAGAATCAGTGGAAAGGGGCTGTACTAAACAAGATAGGAAGGCCATCTAGACACACAGAATAAGAGCCCAAAGAAAATGCCACATAAAATAATCTATATGGCAAACGTACCCAAATTAGCAAGTTCAATCAGGTACGAGGGTGCGAAATCAATAATAAATAAAGCAATACGTTGGATCAGACAGGTGAGGGGGAGCTGATCACTTACACAAGGCGACATTTTAAGGGCAAGAGGACTTAAGTCTCATGACTCTTCTTTTGATAGCAAAGACCTGTTGCTGAAAAGTGGAGACTTGGCAAAAAAATTGATATTTCTTGACATTGGAACTTGTCTGCCTGGTATATCCACCATCCAATTTAAGCGACACTTGCCTACGGGCTAGGCAAAATCAATTTTTCCAAATGCAATTGATTGCACTAGTCTAGATTCGACCACAGGAGTAATCGATTGACTCCCAAATATGACCCCAGCGACCGTTGGCTATTACCCGATCGAGCATCCATCTTTTATAAGCTGTCCATATATAGAGCATAGTTTGCCATTATGCAACAGTGGAGGGGTAAGTGGGGGTCAAGTAGAGAATAACAGCAGAGGGACAACAACATGTAAGGGGCCTACTCTGGACACCAGTTTAGCAGCTCCTGATAGGGCAGCGGGTCTCATTACCAGAAATATAGAAAGCCTGAATAAGGCGACCCATGTCTGCCCAGACCAAGGGGCGAATTTAAGGCTTGTTTCCTGGAACGTGGCACGATTAAGTAAAAAATTGACAACTTTATGGAGGGCTATGACATCCGTCTTTTGCAATAAACATGGTGCGTAGCTCCCACACATAAGGCAGGGTACGTCAGCCACTATTGTCCTGCAGTTTCAACAGGGAAAGGTCGCCCAGCCAGGGTATTGCTAATCTGGGTCAAAATATCTCTGGGCTGTCAGATCACACTCCTTCGTTCAGACAGCTCAGAGATAATGGGGATTTGCCTGAAGGGCTGTGAATGTAAGTCCATAGTTATCTATAACATATATGCAAGAGGAACAAGGGTGGGGGGGTAGTCCATCTTCCACCATAAAACAACTAGAAGAATTTCTAGATAAAAGATCCATCCAAAACCCATTGCTGATAGCAGGTGATCTGAATGTCACATTCACCTTTAGACGGAAGAGTTATGACTGTGTCAAGCGAGAAAGACGCTGAGTGGTCTGTCCCCCTATTAGATCTCCCTCCGATCAAGAAATGGTCCCAAGTAGCACTCCAAGTAAAAGCCCTAACCCTAGAGTTTAGGCTACCGGCAAAAAACGGAAGGAAAAGCTCAGATAGAACAGGCACTTACACTTTTAATAGGGTAAACAGAGCTGAATCTATTCCATCATGATAGACCTGAAGCTTTGGGGTGAAGTCATCGACATGTCCGTAGAAGAAACCATAGAGAGCTACCATAATCCACTCGGTTTAAGTACGAGAGTGACTTGGGGTGTACCTAGCATAGTGACCATGGGCCACCAGCTAACAAAGAAAATGCAGCCATCCAACGACCAATGCCGCCTAAAGTGGCGTAAGATAATCTTCCATGAAGAAAAACTTTCTGGGTTGCACAAAGACCTTTTGGAAGGCTTGACAAAATTAGAGCTCCTATGTGAGTAAACAGGACAGTAAGCAGAGGTAACTAATGTCCAAACAGACCTCTTTGAGAGAGTAGGTTCACACTTTATTGTAGATATGTACTGGCTAGCATCCAGCAACACCAAAAGGAATCCCACAACCTGGTTTACCAAAGAGTGTAGAACCTCTCGATTCCAACTATCCCAGGCAATTGAATCTAAAGATAGAGGAGACATTACAACTATAAGGATGAAATATAAGTCATCCCTACGAAAAGCCAAACAGAGAGTAGGATGAATCACGCTGGCAGCAAATCAAGGAAGCCTGTGAAGCAAGGGACTCAAAGAAGTTTTGGTTAATAATCAGGTGGGGTGACAAAGCATGAGTACCATCTCCTCCAAACTACATTTCGTTATTTGCCTGGCATGACCACTTCCACCAACTCTATCAAGACAATGACGATTACAACAGCGGAGTCATTAGGCAGCAACCTTTTTCCATTAAGGAAATTGGCGCCTCCATTGGTAGAATAGTTCAGTCAAAAGCCTCAGGCCCAATGGCATACCAGGGGACCTCTTCCTATCTGATATTTTGTTACCTTACATTTTATTGCTCTCGAACGCCATAGCAAGAGGAGCTCCGATTCAGAGTTCATGGTGAGGGGCCGAGGTTGTTCCCATGTACAAAAAAGGGGATAGTGATCTCCCCTGTAACTATGGGCCCATCAGCCTAATTGATGCAATTCAAAAGGTATTTGGCCGAGCGCTTCTACAGTAAATACAGATGTGGGCTGAAGAAAATGCTATCTTAACCCCTTTTCAAGCTGGCTTTAGGGAAAAACTGGGACAGTCAACCAGGTGATCTGCCTTCTCCTCCTTTATTGGAAAATGGTGGTCAGTGGCAAGGGTAGCCTGTATATAGCCTTTATCGATCTGAAGAGAGTGTTCGACTTAGTCCCAAGACAGAAGTTGTGGCAGGTACCTAAAGATATTGGAACTCCAATGGAAATCCTCAACTTAGTCATAACGCTACATGAAGACAACTTCACCAGAGTGAAGTGGGGTACTCAAGGGCAACTCACTGATCCAATCCCCGTCGGTAGAGGAGCACGGCAGGGATGTGTAATAGTGACCACGCTTTTCTCACTTTACATGAATGATATAGTACAATTTCTTTCTCTAAAGCCTGCCCATGCTCCAACTTTAGGTGGGAAAAAGATTGTGACCCTCCTCTTCGCAGACAATACTCTGCTGGTGTTCAAAACAAAACCCTCAGCAGGCTCCAGTTACTCCTAGACACATTTAAATGCTTTTGTGATACACTGGGCCTAATGATAAACACCTCCAACACCAATTTATGACCTTAAACCCCCATATATCTTATAGGGGCAGAACATCGCTGGGAGGAGTACCGCTAGAAAGAGTGAACATGTTTGAATACCTAGGTATTGAACTGTCGGAGTAAATGTCCTGGAGGTTCCATGTCCAAAAGTTTGACAATGGTTTAGTGCCAGGATACCATTTTGGTCACAGTGCGCTCTATAAATAACCCCTTACATTACATTACATTAAAGAATGGCCCTGAAATACAAACAAATAATAGGGGTACTAGAGAAGGAACATCGTCTGTCAACAAGCAAACCAGTAGCCACAGCCTTAAAAGTCTATGATGCAAAGGCAGTCAACTCTGCCCTGTGTGGGTCAGATTTGTGGGGTTTTGACAACTTTGAGGACCTCACTAGATCCGAGCTAAAATTTCTGAGGAACGTGGTATCGCTGCCCTAGAGCACTCCACTTCATCCTCTAATGTTGGACATGGGCAGGGGACCGATTAATAACATTGCTAAGCTCCGCCTGTTGTTGCTCTGGGTTAGAATCAGAGCAGTCCTGGAACTTCCCTCTTTCATAAATTCCTTGATAGAAGTATCCCGCCTTGACAAAAATGAGATCAGCTGGTTGAGTAATATAAGGAGGCTCCTAACAGATATTGGGCTCAAGGAAGCTTGGGACAACCCTAGTATATCCTTGCTGCTACGAAGCAAAATTAAACGTCACTACTGGGACTGGGTCATACAGATAGCCTGCCAGAAACCTTCCTGGGAGAGGCTAATAGCGGAATTTAGAATTCATAAGCAAACTAGCCACTTGGAGCCTTACTTAGATCTAATCCTAATACCGCTTGATAGAAAGTAGTATATTCAGTTCAGGCTCGGCTCTCTCCCTTTGTATGATTTCCAAAGTGGGTGACATAACAACACACTAGCACCAGGAAATTGCCCTGGGTGCAACTCCCACACAGAATCCATGCCTCAAGTTATGTTCACATGTCCAGCTTATGCATGGCCTAGAGCGAAGTGGCTAACACCTCTTTGCAGGCAAATGGGCACTCAAGATTACCAGGCGGCCATGAGAATTTTAAAATTGGATGCTAGACCAGTGTTGGCCTGCGCCGCTGTCAAGTTTCTAGGATACATGTGGGGCATCAGGCGAAGAGCGCTGGCCAGAAGGTCATGAAGCCTTACTGGGGTTTTATCGAGTTTGACAAATCAATTAATCATAAAGATGTTATAATGATGTATTATGTGTTTTTATTGTAGTTTTGTATTTTTAAAGTTGAAGCGTCTCTTATCCTAATGGTTTTTAACTTCTGAGAGATAATTGGAGTAGTTTAAATAACTAATTAGAATAATTTATTTTATGGTATACATGATGAAATGTGAATGAAGATAACTTTAATGGCATGCTGCCAAAATAAAGTACTTTGATATTGATATACCGGAACACCTACCCCACCACCTCCCACTGGGAGTACATAAGGCGTACTTATCCAGCATTCCTTCTGCTCTTTTTTTCTGTCTGCTGACAATGGGATGGTGAATATTATGACTGTTCCTACGGGCTGGAGTAGTGTCTGAGGATGCTGTGGGCCGTCATCACTGTGGGCGGTGGTGGTGGTAGACGATGAGCACGTCTCCTTGGCTTCTGGTCTGGTAGGGAGACGGGTGCGCAAGAAGGTGGGAATCTTCAGAGGGGCCCAATTTCTGGGTCACTTTGCAGCTCAGTGGTACACGTCTCCCTTGCTGTTGAGGTAACAGGGAGACGTGCATCCAGACCTATGCGCAGAGCAGCTCCCAGGGAGCACCTGGTGGTTAGCATCTTCCCAGGTGGCCTGATGTCCACGTCGGACATGGGGATGGAAGCGGGCGTGCCAGGGGCTGAGCGTGCGCCTGTGCATACCATTGTCAGAGCCTTTTGTGTTGCAGACACTTGAGTACACCTGCAGCTAATGATCCTGGGGCACGTACCACATATCGGTTTGGTTTCCAGCCTAGGGTTTTTATATGGTCCCTGTCGCTGACCATATTCTGATGGAACCCTGAGAGCACCTTCAACATTAAGGGGCTGTATTGAGACTGCCCCCTACATGGAGGTGCAGCGTGCAGTGTTTAATGGGGGCCACCTATTACGAGTGTTCCCCGGCTGGCATTCAAGCAGGGTAGGGGTGTCAGCCAGTGGGGTTACACGTCTTCCTGCCAGCCAGCTATGGTAGGATGACGTTGATGGTGGCACCCACATTGTTTGGTTTTGAGCACAGTCTGGGTAAGGGGTTTGAGGCCCAGTCAGTACTGTTGTTTCCATTGACTACTGGGGGCGGAGGTTTCTACTTGTCTCCCTACGTTCTGCCATTTCGTTTTTGAGTGACGATGCTGTGGGGTATCCGAGGTGCTCGCCATGTCTCTCTTGATAAATCTTCAGTGGGTTCTTTGTCTCCGACTTGATGTATGAGGACTTTGCAGGGAGTCTGTAGTTCTGCTTGACTTGGGTTTCCTGAGTCATGGCTGGTTACTGGGGATGTGTTGTGTTCTTGTTGTTTTTCTGGAGGTCCTGCTTCAGGGAAGACTGCTTGGGAGGTAGTTTAACAGCCCGCTGCCTTTAGGTGAGTTCTGGCTCCCCTTCATGTATTTTTTTTCGGTGGCTAAGTTGGGTGGGAATTGGATCCTGGCTCCCACGCCAGTTTTCCGCAGTTTGTTTCCTCAATGGGATTTATTCTGCCCATTGACTTTTGGGGTGTCACTGCGGCTCCTATACAGTACTTTCCTGCCTTCATATCCTGATTGCAGTCTGGTCCCGGTCATGCCTTTTGGGGCAGAGATGGATGGCCCCTGTGTATGGTCTAGTTTGGCTGGTTGTTTTTTAGGTCTTTTGGGATACAGGGAGGTTCTGTGTCCCCTTCTGTGGAGTGCCTTTTCTCTGATTTTGGAGCTTTTCAGCGAGGTTGGGTTGTGGCCTAGAAAAATTTTCTTGAGCGCTCTTCTCTCTGTTCCCGGGAGGATGGCAAGGGATTGGGAGCAAGTTTTTGGGGCACCTGTTTCCCTGATTTTAAGCCTGTGGGCAGATCATTTTGTTTGGCCTCCAAGCTCCCTCATCTGGTGGGTTTCTTTTAGTTGTAGTACTGGCCCTTTGGGATGGGTTCCTTCCATGCCTGTCCTGGATGCTCTTTATGCTCTTTCTGCTACAGCTGGGGTTGTCTGGGTTCCTTTTGATGTGCCTGCCAGGGTGGTTGCCTATGAACCTTGGGTACCAGAATAGTTTTTGGCAGCAGGTCGCCTTCTTGTGATGGTTCCTGTTTCTTTCTTCTTCCTGGGTATACAACAGAATACTGGTGTCCTTCCTGGAGCCCTTCATATCATTATTGTTTTCTGGGAACTGCACTGTTGGTGGTGCTGGTGTCCTTCGGGCCTTGGTACAGCCCTTTGCTGCTTCAGGGGCGAGGCATTTGGATTGTTTTCTTCTGACTTCGAGGAAACGGGGTCTGTTATTTTTAGTCTATCAAGGATTAGACAGGATGGCATTGTTTCCCCTGCCCTGGCTCCAGCTTAGGTTTTGTTGGTACGGGGTGTGCTGGGGATGGTCGATGTTGGTGGTTGTCCGTATGTCAGGGTCATTCCCTTCAGCCACTTCCAGGGTCTTTTCTCTGGGACCTGCCATCTGGCGTCAGGTTCCAGGAATCCCGGCAGGGAGGTCGTCCTTTGTTCATTATGTTGTAAGATCTCTGGGGATTCCTGTTTTATGAGTTGTTCCCCTTGCTCACGCTCTGATCTTGGTCTGCCTTAGTCTGTGTTTTTTTTCGGATCCGGTTCTGATAGTTCGGGCTAGGTTTGGCCATTCGGCCCTCGGGCTGCATTTTTAGCTGGTCCCAGTGTTGAAGTAAGTAGATTGCCTCTGCTTTTCAGTCGGCTGCTGGTAGCGGTTTGCTGGAACCCTTCCCGGAGGGTTTGTTTATATTTTTTTTGTTTGCAGTCCAAGGGGGTTTCTGTATCCAGAATTCTGGGCCTGGTAACCGATCCTCGGGCTGCTGACGTCTTTAGGCTCCACTATCCTTCCAGTGTGGCTAAGGTGGTGTACATTGGGTCACATGGTGTAGCCTGGCTCCGGATTTCCTAGACCCGTTTTTCCCTACTGCCTCTGGTGAGTTACCCGCACACAGGTTTTTTGGTCTAGTAATACTGGTTATTCGGCTGTCATCTCGGATCTTCGATGGTGAGCGGTGTAGGCCCATCTTGTCATGGGGATATCATTACCGCTTGAGCCGCAGGTGGTCTGTTTTGATGGTGAGGAGGGGCATCTGCGACTTTTTGGTGATCCTTGTTGGTCTCTGTTGAGGTGTCATTCCTTCCTGCCTTTCTCTCTGAGGTGGTCTTTCATCGGGGTGTCAGAGGTGGGTGTCATTTTCCTGGGCTTGTTTTGCTTCCTGGCTTGCTGCGCAGGTCTCTCGGGTCAGCCAGTGGCTGGCAGGCTGTAGTCTGAGGGGTATCTGCTTAACCCATTCCTTGGCATGACCTGCGGTTGTGTGCCTTTCCTCCTTTGGCTCTCCAAACAGGTGGTTCTGAAGGTCCTATTGGCCTCGACATTTTTGGTCTCCAGGTCTCATGCTCATAGTAGTCAGTTCCCTGGATGATTCAGTTTCCCTCTCCTTGGCTGTCACTCATTCGTTTCTGTCTGAGGTTTGTCTCTCCGTTTGAGGGTGCTGGGCAGGGTTGCAGCGCAACTGTCCTGTGGGAGGTGTTGCTGTCACTTCAGTGGTTTTCCCTGGTGTGTCTCCGGATGGCTGTTATGTGGAATGGTTTAGTGTCCATTGACATTGTCTCCTTTGCAGGCCGAGGGATTGACTTTCGTGGCATTTTGATCCTCGTCGGGGTTCCTGGCTCTAGTGTCTGACTGGGGTGCAAGGTTGCTGTAGGGCTTCCCTTGTGTTGCCTCTTGGTGTTACCCTGTTTCCTTCCTTCGACTGGCCTGTGATGTTGGTGGCTCTGTTTTGCGCCCTTTGTGTTGGTGGCGCAGTGGGGAAGCATTTCCTTTTATTGCACTGTACTTCTGTTTTTGGTAGCCAACGCTTCGGCCTGGCGACTTGTTGATTTGAGTTTTTTGATAACTCCGGTATCCTTTCTTGTTTTCTGCCAAAAGTGTGCATTTGGCCTCTTCCTTCTCCTGTGGGGCCTTCTCCATTGCCTTTGTCCCTGGGTGTGCTTTGAGCTGCTTTGGTGGCTGTTTCAGGGTCTGCTGGGTCAGGCTCAGGGTCCTTGTTGGACGTGGAGCGGGCCTTCCTGTTTTCTTTTGGTTAGTGCATCTTCCTTAGGGTGGCCTGTGTCTTGTTTCTTTTGGGGCTTCCTCCTGGACGTTGAGTACTTCATAATTGTCCATTTGTAGGTGGATCATGCACAGGTTTGGTCGCCTTACTCTGACTGGGTCTCCCCCGCCTTCGGGGAAACTGTGGACGTAGCTGCTTACTGGGATTCTGTTCATTGAGTGTCCTTTTTGTGACTTTACCAAGGAGCTGTTTGAGCCTCCTCTTCTTCCTGTGGTTGGAATTATGATCACCTGCATGGTTTGGGGGTTGCTTCACTTTCTTGATTTGGAGGTTGCAGGCTGTGTGCTCATGCTTTGTGTTTTGGCCTGTGTTAATACATCACCTTTGGGCAAGGCTGTATGGGGTTGTATCCCTTTGTATTTTTGTTCTATGGAATGCTGGGTTCCTAGCTTGGGTTTTCTCAATTAGTAATTTATTGGACAAGGACAGGAGGTACTTGGGAGTAATGCCTTATTACTTACAGGTAATTTTCATTGCTCCTGGTCTTGTTTCCCTCATCTCATTCATTACACCCCTCCCTCCCACACAGTCGACCTTCATATGGGGGTCTTGGTAGTTCCGAAGCAGTGCTGGGTAAATACGCCTTATGTTCTCCCGGTGGAAGGGGATGGGATAGGGGTTACTGTATTCATTTTGCTCTTTTTTCTGTCTGCGAGATAGGTATATCTGAATTAGTAATGAATGGGACGAGTACAATAGGATCACGAGTAATGAAGATTACAGGTTAGTAATAGGGCATTCCAACTCAAACGTAAGTGAAAACATGGAAAGTGTTGCTCTTTGAAAGGGTTAAATATACAATTCTAACTTTTAATCATGTGTAACAAAACATTTAAAAACACACCAACACAACATTATTAAAACATTATTAAAACATTTTTTTTTAAAACTGCACACTATATAAATAGATATAAATAAATAAACATGTAATAATACTAAATAATTTTAACAATAAAAACAAAATAAATACATTCTTAAAAACACTTCCTGCTATCCAAAAAGCCCCACAAACCCCTGATTTTTTTTAATTTGCAAATAAAACAATACCATTAAAATATTAATTAAATATAATAAATAAAACCAATAGTAAATATGACATATGTTTCACAAAGTGCATTCAAAATACCCTTATCAATAAATTAACAGTTATTTAGAATACATAACAGAAAAGATAGAACAAATAATCAATTAAATTTAAAATGGATATTTAAATAAACAAAATTAATTTAAAAAATCAATATATTTTAAATAACTCCCCATCATATTCCCATACAAACCCAACAACCCACTACTAAAATATAAATTACTAATTGAAATAAACAAAAATAACACATACATTAAAAAATCACCAAAAACACTTAAATATTTAAAATAACAAATCATCAATTTAAAAATACACTTTATTAATTACTAATGAAATTATTTCATTAACATAACAAATAATAAAAATAAATGACAATTTAAATACCTTTCCACTGCAGTCCCCCCAATCTTTACAACCCACTACTAAATTATACATTTCTAATTAAACTATATAACTAAATAAAAATGTATTATACATTCCAAATCATAAAATGCACTTACATAATTATACAATAAACCAATAACTATTTACATACTAAATTATCAATCACAAATTATTTAAAAAATAACTTGAAGATTAAAGATAAACAATTATTATTTAAACACTTTCTACACCAGTTTCCTACAAACCCAACAATATAATAGGCTGCTAATTTAATGTCAAAAGTCATTAATTGCTCATTGCAAATTACAAACTATACTAAAATAATGAACCCAATTATACTAATAACGCTAAACCTAAAATTATTGTAAGCACTAACACATTACATTCAATACAACCAATATTTTTTACAGCTATATTAAACATTGTAATATAAAACAATATTTGTTTTAACTAAAAACGATATTCTTACCTTCAATATTTTGTACTTTTGTAGAGACATTATTTTTGACATGCTATCTAGATAACACACTTTTTTGACTCAATATTTGCGTCACTATGCTGGCTGCATCACTGCAGTCTTTAGCTCATGAATGTAAAATTGCCCACTGAGGTGGCAAAATATTTCCAGTGAGTGGGCCCAATTCACAAAAGTAATCTGAGACAAGATCCTAACTTTACGACTTTCGGTATTCACAAAGGGCATTTAGGAGTAGTAAAGTTGGGATTTTGTCTCAGTTAAAGATAAGTTTTGGTCTTAACAAGAGCACTAGTTAAGTTACAAACGGACAAAGGGAGATTAAGTGATTTGCCCAGAATCACAGAAAGTTGAGGGTTGCTGCTGAGACTTGAACCTGGTTCCCCAGCTCCGAGGTCGACCTCCCTAGCCGTTAGGCCACAGTCTCTCCCCCTGTAAATGAATCAAGAATTTAAGTGGAACTTCAGAATTACTGAGACAACAAGTGAGAGAGTTATTAAAATATAGAGCAGCCCAGCACAACTGAAGTTGCTGAGCTGCATTTTAATAAGAGAGACAGCAGGACAGCACCAGACCTACTTAGATATGGTGCTTCTGCTCTTTTCCCAGCACAGACCCTCTTTAAAGGTGATTAGCCCAGCACACACACCTTTGCACTATAGTGCAAAGATGCATGTGTGTGCCTAGCATAGGTATTGTACCAGAGGGGTACCCTTACAATAAAAAAGAACTATGCGTACACTAACTGTAAAACGTTTCAACCATTGTATGTATGCTTCACAATGCAGCACACATGCAATATTTGAAATGTTGGTAAAATTAAATCATTTCTTTGAGTTTACGCCTGGCTCAAGGAGGCCCAATTTTGTGGCACAAATTGAGGATTGGGCTGTGCACCAAAAACCATGGTACACCCCCATGATGCTAAGTAACTTAAAGTAGTGCAAAGGAAACTGCACTACTTTTAGGCAACTTTCAAGTGAAAAAAGCTTTGCTTTGGAAAGTAAATAATGGTTTCTCAAAACATTAAAACGTTTGCTATCACTTTTTGTGACTGTGCCCCAGTCAAAGCCTTGATAAATCAGCCCCTACTTGATGCTGAGTGTACTGTATGCATTCAGGGGTTGGACTAGTCAATACATTTACCTTGAACTTTACATTTAGTGGAGGTAAAACATGTCCAGTGGGTGCAACCAGACCGTTTTCAGGATCAGGGGCTTCAGAAAGTTAGACAATGATGTGTATTCAATCTATGGAGCAATGGTGAGAGGTCAACCAGTTCTAAACCAGCCAGGCAACACAATCTAAAGGTTCACATTCACCATTGAACTAAAGTGTATTAAACTGTGTGAAAAATAACTTATAAATATTGATCCTGGATTCTCTACTCATGAAAAAATGATTGTTTTCATTACTAGCCCTGTTCCCTAAAAATAAGCTTTTCGAACACAGTGAAACAACTTTCTGTAAAAGCTGCCTTTGAGGGCATTGTTTCCTAACATCTAGTGTGACACTTTTATATATTAAACACTCCACCTTTTAAAAAGTGCCTGATAGACTAACCAATGTCCATTTCCCAGTCAAGAGTGTGTGAGAATGTTGACTTTAGGCTCCAAGGACACTGCTGGGCTCATCCACCAAGCACAGGAATTCATAATACTCTGAATTGAGATCCACAGGCCCAGAGAGGGCTCTCTAGAGCGTGCAGGGTTGACAGCTCAGACGGGTCCCAATCAGAGCTTGGGCATGCCGAGGGAGTCTTCCCATCCTCAGGTGAGGTTGAAAGCTACTACTTTGTCCCCCAGTCAGAGATCCAGCAGGCCCAGACTGGTTGCCCTTCGCCCTATCTGTTTTCTGGCCCATGGTTTCACAAGGTGCCCAGGAAGGGATTCATCAGGCTTCTGGATGGCTCACCTGTTCAGGAGGGTAGGGAGATCTGTCCAGGTCTGCCGTAAAAGTGGCAGTACGCGTGGGGTGTAGCCCTGGGCCTAGGTTCCAAGCCCTAACCACTGGTATAACAAACAACTCAGCATGCACTTCCTCAGGCCTTGAGAGGATTACTCTTCTCCAGCAGGGTGGGAAGCATTTTCCAGGTCCACAGTCAAAGTTGAAGGCATTTGCCAGGGATCATCATGCCAGACACCAACAATTGTTATCCCAAGCTACCTAGCAGTCATGTCCACAGACTCAGGGAGGCTTTCCCTCAAGTGGGGTAGAGAGCCCTGACCAGGTCCCCGATCAGAGCTCCACCAGACCCAGAGGCACCTTTCACTAGAACACTGATGTCACAAATGGCCGAAAATGGGGTTCTGCCAGCCCATGGAGGGCTTCACTGCTCTGGCGGAGTTGAAAGGTCTGATCAGAGCACCAGTTTGGCCATTGGTGTAACAAATGTGCCAAGAATGCCAAGAATGCCAGGAAAGGGCTCCCTTGCTCCAACAGAGTTTGAAGGCTTTAATAAGTCTCTGTTCAGATATTCAGCAGGTTAGGTTGCGTACCTCTGGGCCTCTGCTTATTTTGGTGACCTGTGATGTGATAAAGTGGCCATGACAGAATGCCATAGGCCCAGGGAGCGTTCACTACCTCTGGCAGAGTTGGGTCCCTGTTAGAGTGCCACCAGTCACAGTATGCATTACCTTGGGCCTAGGCTGAATGCATTAGGCTGTGAAGTCATAAAGTGCCAGGATGTGGTTTCACAGTCTTGGGGAGGGCTCCCTACTCCATAGTGTAGAAAGGTCTGAGAGATCATGGTCAGGGCTCAGAACGTATTCCTCTTGGTCTAAGTTACATTTGCCTTCCCGTGGAGTCACCAAGTGCCCAAGATGGGGTTCAGTAGGCCAATTGAGGTCTCCAAGCTCTGATAGGGTTCAAAGCTCTGACCCATTCCTGGCAGAGCTTCAGCAGACCCTGGGTGCCTTTCCATGGCCCCTATGGGGCAAACTGCTCTTGCCTACCACAGACACAGCTCCCACTGGCCCTACTCCATGGACTAGACTCCAGCCACTGGCCTGGAGTGTTCCTCTGTGCCCAGACTGCCTCCTCAGTATAATCAGAAAGTCACATCCATCTCCTTTTGGAATGGATGGTGCAACCAGTTTTCCTGACTTTAAGGTCAGCCCCCTGATTATGCACCATGAGAAATTAATACTATTGGCAGATGGCCAAGCTGCTCTGGTAATCCTGATAAGGGCTTATTTCAAGCTTTCATTCCAGCCATGGCTCCAGGAGGTCAGATACTTTTGCTCTATCACCCAGAGTACATACATTAAAAAAGTAACAAATACGGTCCTCTGCATTTGTAGGAAGTGGGCATTTGAGATCTATTGTTCATCTAGTTGTTCGAACCTAGCTAGTATAGGGGGACCGATTGGCATGCACCGTAACTCAGAAGCCCAGGTATTTGATACCTTTCAACTTTGAATGACGGACACCTCTGTGAGCCTACCATCCTAGAGAACAGTCACATGCTCAAATCAGACACCTTAACAGTGCAGCCTGTTTGATAACATTCTACCCAGCACCGGACTCTGGTCCATCTTGGGATAGACTGCTTGATCAGCCTTAGCTGTGGTTTCAAGCAAAGAGCTTCAAGCTGCCTGGGATCATCTGATTTGAGGGTGTGCTTTCTAAGGAGGCCCTCTCTGAGGGCATCACTACCCGGCAGAGCAAAGGTCGGGCAGCCCAGCAACTCTCCCCAAAGTGGTCTGGTTAGGTTGTTTAGGGTGTAGTGGCTTTATCCATAGAGGCCACATCCACCAAGTTGTTACTCTTATTTCCACAGCAGCCAGCAATGACCATTCAAATGGTGCCCCAACACAACTTCGATGGTGGACAAGAAGGCCTATGTCTCGTCTGCAGCTTCCATGCATCTTTTTAGAGTGAGAAGTAATAATAATAATAATAACAACTTTATTCGATTTGAAACACAAACCATGAAAAGCGTATAAATAAAAGTCATTAAAAATGATTCACAAGTATACATTTGTCTTAAATAGCCTAAACTACAATATCATTAATGAAGAGCCCTGACATACTATGTATCACCAGGGAAATAAAACTCATTAATATACTCAATCCCCCCATTGTTATTCGTAGCTTTAAAGCGGCTCTTAAAAAGTTTGCCACACAATAAAGAGTAAAAACATCAGTTGACAAATTTAAAAACAACAAAGCTACCCGAGCCTGCCTAAATCTAACTTTTCTTAACAGGTCTTTCAGAAACAATTTCCTGGGGAAGGCATAATACAGGCAGAGTAAAACTAAATGAAGCGTGCCCTGCGGAGACTTATTGTCGCAGCCGCAGGGCCCTCTCTCTTCTGAATTTATGATAAAACCTGCCGGTACTGCCAATAAATGATGGATGTAATTTAGTCTAAAGCGGGTTACCAAAAAACGAATGTGGATACTAGTCATTAATGTTAGGTAAGGTTCTATGCCCTGTGATGTTTTAACTAAAATATGATCTCTCACGTGTGTTTCCCCAATTAGACAGTTTCGCGCTGTGCCATCGCAAACATTAGGTACAGTGTTTTAATATCACTTATATCTTTTGACTTTATTGTCTCTGGTTTGTCAAATAGGTCTGCGCGCCCTAGGGTAACAAAGGAATCCCTAATGTATTTCAACCATGGAATGTTCTGCGCATGCTCCAGGGAGAGACAGTCCCGCACTATCAACCTTGTCAGGCCCACCTCTGCATTGATCCAAATCTTCAACCAACATACAAAGGGCTTCACTCCCACGCTATCTGATATATATCTAACCCCCAGCTCCTCATGTACACAGTATGCTGTCCTGCTATGTGTGACCATCAGCATCCGCCTTAGATATTTGTTCTCTTCCCTTTGCAGGATGGTAGGTTTAACAAATCCCCACACCTCACTGCCATACAGGACTTTAGCACAGCAGATAGAATTATACAATGTTAAAATCACATAACCCCAACCTCTGGCCATAATTTGCAATTAAGCCCGTGGACCTGTTCAAAGTCAGACACTTTTCCTCTATTAGGTGTTTAAAGTTCAGACGGTTATCAAAAAACACACCCAGATAGGCAAAGGCTGGGACTTTGCCTAGTGTGTATGAGCCTATAGTATAATTGTATTTTTTACTAGGCTTCTTTCCCATCTCCATCACCGATGATTTTGCAAGATTAGAGGTCATATCCAAGTGATCCATGAATTTCACAAAGCCATATATTAGAAGCTGTAAGCTATGTGGGGTGCGGGCCAGAAGCACCGCATTGTCTGCGTACAGAAGCACTGGGACTGTTCTGCCCCCTATTCTAGGTATATCAGCCTCAATGTTCCGCAAGGTGACATCAAGCCCATTAATATATATGGTAAACAAGAATGGAGCTAAGATGCATCCTTGTCTAACCCCACTAGAACACTTAAAAAGCCCCGTAACTTTCCCCTCCTTTGTATATCTTACAGCTGCTGTCATGTTGGAATGCAGTGACTGGAGGATGTTTATTATAGCTATATCTACCCCAAGGTCCCTCATTAGAGCCCACAACTTATTGCGATTCACACGATCAAAGACCGCGGTGAGGTCCATAATGGCTAAGTATAGCGCCCCAGCCTTCGCTATGGTATATTTTGCGGTGATAAGGTACAGGTTAAGACACTGATCTACGGTGGATTTTCCCGGGCAAAACCCATATTGCACATCCGTGATAATTTGTGTTTCCTCTGCCCAGTCCGTCAACCTGTTTAAAAGCACCCTCCCCAGGACCTTAGCTGCGACATCTATCAACGATATTGGCCGGTAACACTGTGGACTATCCCTGTTACCCTTCTTAAAAATCGGCACGATAATAGCAGAAGACAAGGATACTGGCATGGTTGTATTTATTGCTGCGCTCAGTACCCTTGTTAGGAGAGGGGCCCAGACCTCGGTATTAGACCTAAAAAGGCCCAGTGGGATCCCATCTGGCCCCGGTGCCTTGTTCCTCATGAGACCCTCAATTCCTAGTGTTACTTCGTCCAACGTGAAGACAACGGGGTTGCAACCTAGTGGTATATTTTGGGTTTTCTGTTCGTTCTGAGTGGCAAGATGATTATACAGTCCCTGAAAATGCACCCGCTATTGATCTGGCAGAATGTTGTTACTTAGTCCCGGCTTATTTGGGTCAGAGAAACAGGGGTTATTAATTCTCTCCAGAAGCGGGCAGAGTCCTTCGATTCTGCCACCTCTGTGAGTTCTTCCCATGTAGCACATTGTAACTTCCCCTTTCTTCCTTTGACAGCTAACTTATAGCTTGCACGACAAGCAGCCACCAGAGCACTATCTCTTGGTTTCTGTTTAAGGGCCCCTTTCAGCTTTCTCAGGGCCTCCGAACATTGGCTGTCAATCCACCTTGGGGGGCCCCACTGGGCCCCCTTAAAGGGGCCTTCAGTAAATTTTCTACCAAATATGCGATATTCTTAAAGGTCTCAATTAGTTCTGCACCTTCCACCCCTAAATCTAGACTTTTTATTATCTCCTGCTGTCCTTTGTCAAATAGAGAGGCATTAAAAAAGCCCGTATTGACCAGGGCCCATATGAGCCTTCTACCTTGGTCCATAGCAACAACTTCTGTACACCCTGCCTTTTTATCCATCACTTGCAGCTGTAACTGTGTCCCGAGCACTAAGGTAAGTGGGTTGTGATCACTGAACACACTATGTTCAATATCAAATCTCCATACACCTCCCCTTAATAAGGGGGTGGCGAAGATAAAATGAATGAATGAGTGACAACCTCTCCCTTTGAATGTAGGAGGAACCAGGCTATTCTTTTTTATTGGAAATCATATCCATCGTATGAGTTAATCCATATGAGTGTAATATGCCAGTGTGTTCTCTTCCCACCTGGGTATGCTCCAGATGTGGGCCTTTCCTTAATGGGCAAGACAGCCAGTCCTCATGTGCCACCCTCAGTTGGGGGCAAAGGGGACAATTAAAGTCTAATATCAATTGGGATTGAGCCATCCCCATCCCGCTTGTCTTTTCTAGCCATGTGTTTAATTCATGGAAACTGCCCGCATCCTGTGAGTTTGATATTGCATTATAAACATTTATTAAAATTACCCTAAGGGAATTATTTGTAAGTTTTAAACCTTGAATGACCTTTGAGTCCCAGGCCAGATTCTTCCATTTACCTTGTAATCTCACATCAATAAACATGATCAAGCCCCCCTTGGCTCTTCCGGATGCTGATCTAAACTGCAGGGGAAAAGAAGGATTTATAACCTTCAATGAAGAAGTTCTTGCTTGTCTCCCATGTCTCCTGGAGACATATTATATGGAACTCCCTCACATAGGTGAGCCACTGCTCATCACCAAATTTGCTGGATAAACCCGCTATGTTCCATGTAATGACCTTTATGTCTCCTCCACTACTCCCCGCATTTAAAACGATAGGCCCACTGCTACTCCACGGCTTGCAAACACCTCCACCAGGTTTGTCTCCCAATTATCCGCTTCACTGGACACAGCCGGGGGTACATTGTTATCCCTGTGATGGATTCCAAGCTCCTCTCTGCTACCCCAGGGTTAACTAAATGACTCTCGCTGGCTCCCCCCCGAACCTGCCTGTGTGGGAGTCAATCGATGTCATTCAAATCCCTCAGTGATGCGAATGCATTCGAGGATACCCCAAACCCATCAGTCCAATCAGGTCCCTGTCCCTTTCCCGCATAACATTGAACATGATTAATATTAGGCCCTGGTCTATAAAAATATCCCAGGGGCAAAAGTTTGATGCTGGACTCTATGGCAAATACACCGGCTGAATACAAAAAGATACCCTGGGCCAGTGTTGGATACCTGAATGTGACAATTACGCAGTCCCCCGGAAAGGCATTCCTTGACTTCCCTCTATCCAGGCGACTCGCCTCGCCATAAGGATATGCCGATGCTCTTTGATGTTGAATCCAGCATACTTGCACATCCAATGCGCCACTTTATTAATCAACTGGAGGGTGGTCTCCTCATGTGTGTTGTCACACCCAGGTACACCTGTCAGTACCACTGTGTATGGGCAACTTGTCGGTGGGAGATCTATAACTGGGAGCTCTGCACTGTGAGGGACCAACAACCTGTCTTCCCCTCCCCTCGGGTGTTGGGTTTCAATGCCCCTTGATGAGATGTGCTGCCTTCTCTCCAACTCGGCTACAACTAGTCCTACCTCCATATCCCTTGAGTTCCTTACAGTTTCAGATTGCATTTCGGGACGGGCACCTGCAACATTTAGTTGAGAAAAATAATTAGCATTTTCGTTACCCCTCCCAGGTCTTTGGGACAGCCCACGGTCAGGGCCAGTTGGGGGTACTGGGATTGGGGTCCTTGTCCCTGATTCCGCCCCTCCCACTGGCTCCTGCTCGATGGTTACAACAACACTCCCCCAATTTAGCTGAATTTGCAGACCCCCTATTCAGCTGAACAATCGCTGCAATTTTCTCTTCAATCAACCGTAGTTGGCAAATTAGGGGATCCAACAGAACTGTCACCAATGACTGTAATTTTCTCCGATAATCGTTGCTGCAACCCAAGTCCGGGAAACTCCGATCAGGATCCTGAGGCCTAGATTGCACTCTGATGTCCGTGAGATCCTCTTGGGGGAATTTGGGGGTAACTTGCTTGGGCTTCTGCTTTGGTCTTTGTGGGACAGCTGGCGGTTAGTTGTTAGTTATTAATCCTGGGCCCGCCCTTCCACTTCTTGGGCTAGCTCTTGAATGCTTCTTAGAATCTAGTCGCCATCTCTCCTAACCTGGGACCCTGTTGCTTCAGTACTTCAGGAAAAAGCAGAGGAACTAGAGAACCAGTACATAAGAGCTCTGGGGGTGCAGACGACTCTTGGGCTCACATAACATCGTCTCCCACCACCATCGCCTCCCCGTTTCTACAATATCTCCAGAGGTATGAGTGTTAACTCCACCAGTCACAGCAACCGACCACCCCACGACTATCCATGGGGGCAATCTCAATTTGCAAATGTACAGGATCTATATGGGCACTGACGGGTGATTTAGCCCTGCTTATCTCCCCAATGATGACCTCTTGTGATTCGCCAAAGTATCCAGCGACAGTCTTTTTTCCGTAATTTGAATTTCATGAATTAAAACAGATTCTGCTTGTGTCAAAAAGGCATCCAATGTCCCCGCTATACCTCCCGCTCTCCCTAGGGAAGAGCGAGCCTCCTTACGTTTAGGACGTTTAGCCATTATAGATTATACAGTGGGCTGTACAAAGTGATAGATAGTACCTTTTCTAACTGCAATTCGGCACCCCTCTCTTATGTTGGTCGTCAGAGGGTGGGCCCAGCCCAGACTTCTCCGTCTTCGACGGGCAAGGTCGGGCCTGCCCTGGTTCCGGGCTTTGCCAGGGTGCTGCCCGTGCGCATCCCACGCTGCAGGAGGCGGTAGCAGGCTTTAAGCGCCGGATGGCGAGCGCTCGTGACACGGCTCCTGCCGCAGAGCCCCCTGGTCGTGGCAGTCCTTGTGGCAAGAAGCGAGAGCAAGAAGAATCTGTCCGGGCGTCCCACACTGCGGGAGGTGGTAGCGGCCTTTAAGTGCCGGATGGCGCGCGCTCGTGATGCGGCTCCTGCCGCAGAGCCCCCTGGTTGTGGCAGTCCTTGTGGCAAGAAGCAAGAGCAAGAAGAATCTGTGCAGGCGTGAAGTAAACTGGGCCACCAATGCCAGCCTTCAGCCCTCACTCATTTGATCCCTGTAGAGGACCACCGCCGTTTTGGTGCCCCCTGGCATTCAGCTCCAGTGAGCACCATCAATTCACTTGCAGGCACAGCAGGGGAGGCCCATTGCATCATAAACCCATGGGATTAGGGACAGAGGCCCATCTAGTCCCACAGGCTGTCCCGGGGGCCCTCTCAACTGTGGCCAAGGCCTAGCATCAACATGTAGTTGTACTCTTCACAATAGGAGGGAGGATGGGAGGGATTGGACCCATCACACACTCAAGTGCCGTGATCCAGCCCTCCACAACGCAGGCCTCCTGCCTCTGTCCACGCGGGCTGTACCGAAGACCACCGCAGCCCAGCACCTAGGCCTGGGAATCTCAGTGCAGGCGCAAGCCTCCAAAGCTTCAACAGCCTTATCTCATCGCTCTGCACTCAGTGACCCCCCTCCCCTCCAATAGAGTTTTCAGCGCTGAGGGGATCACCTGGCCACCCACTCTGTATCGGACACTAGTTCTCCATCCAGAGAGCGGAGACTTAGCTTCTGTCAATATCGGCACCAAACCACGCCCCTACCCTAAAAATACAGCCTTATAGCCCACTGTAGAGGGCTATACCTGACATTAAAGACAGTCTCCAGTCTTATAGGCCCTAGCTGAATGCAGGCTATAAGGCTATTAGAACATTCTCCCAAAAAGGGTGAAATATCTTAATTGAAATAAAAAACTTCCTGGGAGACGCAGGTTTTTTTTTACATCTCCTCACACCTCTGAGGCTTAAGTGTCTTTTACAGTTATTGCTGTGGGTGCCTGGCAGACACACAGCAAGAGTTGTGAAAGTGCATAGCAGTCAATCCTATTTTCCTTGGGTTCTGCCGAATCGTTTTTCATCATTGGGCAGAGCTGAGAGAAGTGGGAACTGAGCAGAATTCCTCCCTCCCTCCCTCCTTCCCAATTACTAGTGACACTGAGAGCAACAGGAGGAGGCAAGGGGAAGGCTCTGAGTGCCTTGCTTAGCTATCAAGCCCAGGCTCTTGATATTCATATTTATCAAAGCATTTAAAATGGCACATGCATCAGATTTTACAGCAACCTAAAATAATTCAAATTATTTTGTGATTCACAACATTATGTACGAAATGGATTTCATGACGTTTTCCAGCTCTATTCACCAAGGGCTAGATGTACGACCATTCACTTTTGTGAGTCACAAATTGCGTTGAATTGCCACTCGTAATTTACAACTCGTAAAACTGAATGTACAACAGTGTCTCAGACACTGTTTGGTATTCCCAATGGGGTCGTAAATTGCATGCCTCATTATTATTCATGAGGCAAGCGCAATTTGCAACCCAATTGGGAATGGCCAGCACTCCCAGGGATGGTGACCTGCTGGGGTCAGCAGACCACCATGTCGGTGACTGCTTTTTAAAGAAAGCAGATTTTTTTTTCAATGCAACCCGTTTTCCTTAAAGGTAGATGGGGAGCATTTAAAAAAGAAAAATTAAACTTTTCATTTCGATTTTTTAAAAGCAGGCAGTGGTCCCTAGGACCACTGCCTCTTCTTAAAAAATATTTTCACACACACTCACAAAGGAGACTGGGTCCCTGGTGACCACTTTCCGTTTGCAAGTGGTTTACCAACTACTTGAAGTAGGTGGTAAACTGCGGGATTTTTGCGACCACAAATGCGGTTGCAAAGCAATAGTACATGGCATTGAGACTTGCTATTATGAAGAGATCAGTGACTCGCAAAATAGTGTTTGTACATGCCTGGATCCATTTTTGCTGTCGCAAACGGGCCGATCTCCCATTTGTAACCCAAAAAAAGGTCGTACATCTGTCCCGAGGTCGGTGCTGTTGTTTCAATTTAACTTAGTTGTTGTTATATCACCACAAACTAGCAGTCTCTTTAGAGTATGAGGCATAGAGTAGCTTAGGGGGCAAACTAAACCATTTTAATCTTCTTAAATGTACAGATCATTCTATCTGTCAGAAAGTTCACAGAACATGCTCTCAGGAAGAGCAAATTCTGAAATTACTGCAAAGTTGAGATGGGGTTGTTCAAACAAGATTTAGCTGTTCTGATCAAGAACTGTATCGGAACAATAACTTGCTCAATAAAACAATTGATAAATTGATCATATTCTAATCCCAAGCTTGGATTCTTGAGAAAAAGGTTTGGCCATTTAGAAGCTGTTTTCATAGACTCGCCATTACTTCCTCATCCATTATCCTATTCCTTACTTATTGCAGTTGTTGTGAGTGAACCTTACGAAGGGCACCCCCTGGCTGATTTTTTTTAGGGTAATATAGGGAATGTGGTTATGGCAACAAGGGTGGGAGTGGCCTTTTGGAAGACTCAGTGGTGGGGAGATTTGCTAACATGATTGTGCTGCCACAGCTTTTCTATCACTTCCCATCGCTTCCGGTGGTGATAATATCAAGAGCCAGATGTACCTCTTGTAGAACTCATTGAGAACCCAGGTAGGAATAGAGTAGCATTACCTAAATTTCAATTAACTGCCAAAGTGCAGCCTTGTAACTTGAAATGGAGACTTATCATCCAGTGGCTCAGCTGTAGTGGGGTACTCCGTGGGCAGTGCCACACATTAAGGAAAATGACGAAATTGAATTTATCAGCACACACTAACATCGACGTGGCTATTACTAACTCTTAGGAAAAAAATGCTACTAGCCAACTTGTTATGAGGGTGAGAAAATACTGTTGGACTACAGACCTACAATGAACTCAACTATTTACTCACTGCTCACCAGATATTCCAATAGTCTAATTGGATATGTTGACTCATACTGCTTTTCAGAGCGAATGAGATCTCTGGCTGGATAGTGGGATTGAGAAAATGTAAGATTTGTTTTAAGATGGCTGCTTTCTTTCCTATGAGGATCTGCTGGACAAGTCTTACGTTATGAGGCGCTGGCATCAGCAATTGGAGCTACAAGGAAAAATGGCAATTGTGAACTCAATACTCACGGGTCTTCACACTAGTCTTACTAATTCAGTTACATATGAGGCAACAACCCTGATGTATACAGTGTTTAGAACACACATTGATGTTTCCCTGGTCCCCTTCAGGAAAAAATGAGCAGAAAACATGCACTCACCAATCCAAGAATCAGATTGGGTGAAATTTCTTTAGAATGCACACAAGTTTTATTCATAGGGCGCATATCACAGACACTTTCCAAACGTGCAGGCAATGTGCCACAGATGTCACGTGTTTGGGGCAGACTTATATATACCATATGTTGTGGGCATGCCCCCCAAATGAATACATACTGACTGGTCAGATATTTTGTCCTTGCTGAACAAAGCTACAAATAGAAATTTACTTACTACTCCAGAGACTCGAGGTGCAGGCCTAGACGCATCGGCGGCGGAGTCGCAGGCGGTTCTGGAGACTCGCCGGGCTGGTCCGCATAGGAGGAAGTAACTGCTGAGTTGAGCTGGCCCGCGGACGGAGTTAAACCGGGCGGCGGAGTATTGGCGCCGACCTGGGAACCCTGCAGGCCATGGCGCAACTAAAGAAGTGGGTACCCAGTAGAGAAGGGGCCACTCCAGTTCGGCTCGGGCAGGCGCGGTTTCTGAAGGCGGCACCCTGCTGAGATGGGGACGCAGCGGGGCTGCTGTGAGTGCAAGTGGTGGTGACTCGGGGCCTGGCGGGGAGTGTGGCGGGCTGCAGGAGGATTAGACGTTTGCACCCGGCACGTCCTGCCCTGCTGCGACTGCAGCAGAGGTGAGACCAGCAAGAACTGTCACACTCCTGGAAGTTGTGAGACCTAGGGGACGGGAAGGTTCCAGGTCCCTAGGGTAGATTGGTGAGGGGCTCTCCTGATTACTGGGGGGGGTAGCTCCATCCTCTGTGGTCTCTGGGGCCTCCCCTATCCCCTTGGCTGGGTCCCCCTACCTTGGATTTATTCATCCCACAGTTTGTGTTCTCAAATTAGAAAGGTGCAAAAGAGTGCAGGGGGAGGGTAAACAGAGTTTTAAGAATAGAAGGGGGGGGGGGTTTGGGGGCAGCCAAACGTAGTGAGGTCTGATCCTCGGCCAGTTTGGGAGGGGTTTGGGCTGGCCGGATCAGCCATTTTGTGGTTTGGGGCTTTTTTAGGGCATAGCCCAATTATAGCCCAATGATAGCCCATTTATAGCCCAAGTAGCCCAATGTTTATATAATCCTATGAGAGGATTGCCAGCCACCATTTTAGGTTTTGGTGGCCTGGTGGCTGGCAGCAGGGTAGCTGGTAATAGTTTTCTTGCCTGTTTAATTAGCTGTTTCTTGGCGGTTTAATTAGCTGTGTTTAACGAGTTAGACATAGTTGTGCAGGATTATAAAGTCTTGGAGGTGGTCCGCCTGCTGAGCGAGGCTGGCTGCCTTGATTTATTGATCCCTTCAGCTGCTGAGCTTTCGTGCCCTCTTCGGTGCGCTTCTGTGGAGTGGCGTCTGCCACAGCGTCCTGCATGTCCCCTAAGTGGGCAAGAGGAAAAGTGGTGAGTCTTGGGGTCCGCTCTTATGCCCGAAGAGTGACCCCTTTGTCCCCAGATGCGCTGGACCCTTGTGCGCATTCCGAGGCTCCGGCAAGAGGGTGCGAGGTGGGGGCCTGTGGGCTGAGGGGCATGTCTGTCGCTCGCTCCGCTAGGGCCTCAAATTAGGTCTTTCCTGCTTGTGGCCTGGGGCTGAATGAGGCAGAGGCCACGGCAGTGTTAGTAAAGGAAGGGCGGGAGGAGGGGGGAAGGAGGAAAGGGGGGATATGAAGGGACAGAAGCCTTTCGGAGGGGAGCGCTGTGAGGGTGCTACCCAAAGTACATGAACCCAGAGACTCTCTGGGACACGAGGAGGTGGGAAGACAGGGCGGGTTTGGTGTTTAGGAGGTGGAGGGGGCATAACTGGGTTGGGTTAGGCAGGGAGAGGGCCTGATGGTTTTAGGAGGGGAAGTTGGTTGTAGGGAGTGGAGCAGGGAGGAAGATAAAGGGAGTTTGGGCAAGGCCAGGGCTCAAATGGATTTTGGGGGGGTGGAAGGAGGGGATCCCGGGGGATTGGGAGATGGCTGGGCGTAGCAATGCCTGGGAAGGGCTAGATATTTTCACCTCATGGAATGAGGAGGTGAGGGGCCTTAGTAGAGTGGGTCAAGTGGATGCTTATCTTGCACAGGGAGGGTTAGCTGGTTTCGAGGGCAAAGGTTTACATTTGAAAAGGGGGGCGAAGGCGGGGGCAGCAGAAAGCTTAGTGGGGGGGCTTGGGGGACAGGTCTTGGCCAGGACCAGATAGGGTTAGGCACAGCTGGGCTGAAATGGAGTGAGGGGAGGAGGGGGGTTGAGTGATAGGGAAGTAGGTGATTTCTTTAAGGTAGGGCATCAGTGGGCAGAGAAGACTTTGGGCTTAAAAAGGCATGGATTAGAGAGACAGGGAATAAGTATCAGACTCGGCACACCAGACCAATCGTTTATATTGCAGGGCGAGGACTCACGTCCAGGTGCGGACTTGATAGAGCTGGGTGCGGCTTACTGACGCCAAGGAGAAGGGAGGGTACCTGTTTGTGGTATTCTGTACCCTATGTTTAACACCTTACTTTAGCGATTGTAATATATTCCCTGTGAGTCCCCTTCAACTTTGCAGCTGTGACATCAGAGTTATGGAATCTTGTATTTATCAAGCTTCACTGTGGAATGTTTTCTTTTGATTGAGAGAACAGTTACTCTGGAGCCAGCGCTGTAGCTGAGACTAGAAGGCTGGGGTTGAGAAGTTCTTCTTTAATAAAAAACCTTTTCTACAAAACCTTCCGGGGCATCCTGGCGTGGCTGGCCCCAACACCTGACAGACCAAAGCGGTATGCAGGATGGAAATCCAGCAGTAGAACGCAGTCAAAGGACTCAGCGGTGTACCGGAGGGGCCACCATGGGGGATAGCGCGAAGGCTCGGAGTTAGATTTCTATGAGGAGATCCTTGAGGAAGGCAAGCTGAGATGATTTAGATGGGGTGGGGGGATAAGAGTAGTGTCTCTCTGAGGGTTTTCAGGCTTCCAGAAGGGAGTCAGACCCTATGGCAAGGCCATCCAAGTAGGGATCGACCACGGTGCCACTGGCAAGACAGACTGCAGCAACACAGGCACCCTCCTTAGAACCAGGTAAATCATGGAAAGAGGGGAGGGGCAGTAATTGTCTCAGTGGGGACGGGGAGAGGGGCTTTCGGGGGCGGGGGAGGGTAGGTTGTGCAAGGGCAAGTATGTTTTTAGACATAGGGGTGGATACTGAGGAGGAAGGTAAGAAGGATCCGGCCAAGCCAGTGATTAGCAAAGGCACAGAGAAATCTGAGATAAGGGAAGAAACCAGCGGAGATAATAAAGATAAGCTTGAAAGTAAAGAGGTGTAGATTAAGAGACTCCCTTCTATGGGAGTGACTAAGCCATTAGGGGCACATTTGATGCTAGCGGGTGAAGAGTACATATGGAAAGGTGAATCAGTTAAGATGCTGAAATTATTGCACAGGGAAGTGCGCACAAAAGAAGGGTCTAAACAAGAGGAATGCGAGCTGGCTAAGCGGCCATGGGTTCCTCTGACTATAGAAAACTTGACAGCAGCTTTCTGATTTATGCTAGTGTTTACTGCTGGGATATCTATAAAAGGCTGTGCACATGCAAATTTTGCAGATTTTGCCATGAGTGCTCAAAATGCGTGGGGAAACATCCCTTGGTCAGCTGTTTTGGGGTAGGGGGGTTTTCAGCAAGAGGGGCAGCAGTAGCAGCGGGGGGGCAACACAGGGGGACCGCATCAGCAGCATTTTTCGGGGTCAAAGGGAACTTAAGGGTGTTCAGGGGTCTGGGACAAAAGGCTCATACGCCAGTTAAGGCAGACAAATTGGAGGCAGCCTTACAGAGTTATGACGACCAGAAGGCTGCAGAAATACTAAGGGAACGGTTCAAAGTGGGGTTTTAATTTGAGTTATGCAGGGCCTAGACACAGGCGTTGGTCAGAAAATTTGAAGTCAGCAAAAGAACATTCACAGGTTGTGCAAGATAAATTAGAAAAAAAGGCAAGGAAAGGGAGAATGGCGGGCCCTTTCCCAGATTGGCCTTTGGACAACTTTATTGTGTCACCAATTGGGGTGGTGTCCCAGAACGAACCTGGACAAATCAGGCTTATTCAGCATTTATCATGGATAGAAGGGTGCTCAGTGAATGATTTTATCGATGAAAAGGAAGCTACTGTTTCTTACTCGTCAGTGGACGTGGCCATGTCACCGGTAGGGAGAGAGGGCGCAGAGGCGGAAATGGCACAATGCAACATAAAATCAGCTTTCCGTTTGCTTCCAGTCCATCCAGATGATTAGGATTTTCTGTGTATCCATTTCAATGGTAAATGGTACGTGGACAAGGCATTACCGTTGGGCTTTTCTATGTCATGCGCATTGTTTGAGTGTTTTAGCACCTTTCTGCAGTGGTTGTTTTAAAAATGGATGGGGCACATGTTACTCATCAGTTGACGTGGCCATGTCACTGGTAGTGACGGCGGACGCAACTGCAGAAATGGCACAATGCGACATAAAATCGGCTTTCCGTTTGCTTTCAGTCCATCCAGACGATTGGGATTGTCTGTGTATCTATTTTAATGGTAAATGGTACGTGGACAAGGCATTACCGATGGGCTTTTCTGTCATGCGCATTGTTTGTGTTTTTTAGCACCTTTCTGCAGTGGTTATTTTAAAAAAGGACAGGGCACATGTTAGTGACCCATTACTTGGATGATTTTTCTTTGTTGGAACCTCTGGCTCCACGGAGTGGCAGGAGGCCCTGGAAAACTTCAAAGAGCTGACGGAGGATTTGGGAGTGCCATTGGCCCCCGAAAAGACGATGGGTCCCAGGACGGCACTGTCTTTTCTTGGAATTGAGATTAACTCCAGAAAATGCATGCCCGGTTGCCGGGTGATAAAAGGGATAAAATGCTGGACTTGCTTAATGCAAAGGACGGGGCACATGTTATTGACCCATTATTTAAATGAGTTTTCTTTGTTGGAACCTCCGGCTCCACGGAGTGCCAGGAGGCCCTGGAAAACTTTAAAGAGCTGACGGAGGGGTTGGGAATGCCATTGGCACCCAAAAAGACGATGGGCCCAGCACGGCACTGTCTTTTCTTGGAATTGAGATTGACTCCAGAAAAATGCCAGCCCGGTTGCTGGATGATAAAAGGGATAAAATGCTGGAATTGCTTAACACCATGCTGGCAAAGGAAAAAGTAATGGTCAAAGAGATACAGGCCTTGCTAGGGCATCTCAATTTTGCAGGTAGGGTAGTGAGAGTAGGGAGAACCTTTTGCGGGAGGCTAGTGAGGGCATTGGCAGGGAACAGATTGCCTCATCATCATGGGCGTCTCTCTGCAGGCGTGAAAGAAGATTTGAGAATGTGACGAGTTTTTCTGCAAACTTTCAAAGGCATTCCCCCGGCACGGGAGGGGGATCTTATTTGGGATGTGCAGACATTTTCAGATGCAGCAGGCATCAAAGGGTTTGGCCTCTACTGGCAGGGGAAGTGGTGTGCCAAGCAGTGGCCCTCAGAATGGAAGAAAGGGGGTAGGTCCATCACATTTCTGGAGTTCTTCCCCTTAGTTGTGGCAGTGACACTATGGGGTAGTCAGCTTGCCATAGGAAGGTGATTTTTAGAGTTGATAATATGGCGGTTGTAGAGATTGTGAACCGTCACTCAGCAGGGGACGAACAAGTGTTATAGTTGCTGAGGGTTTTTGTCCTAGGTTGTTTGCGTCATGTTATAGCGTTTGGAACACTGCACGTCCCAGGTGTGGACAATGACATAGCGAATGCTTTGTCTCGTTCACAGTGGGGGAGAATTTGTGGGTTGGACAAGGACGCCAACAGGATCCCGACACCCATGCCGCTCCAGTTGTGGTACATAGGCAACACAAGATTCTACAACTGGGGGTAGGATCACTGGCTAAGTCTACTAGGATAGCCTATAATCTAGCATGGAAGGAGTTTTGGTGTCAGGCGACCAGCGGCGCTTGAATGAGTTACAGCGAAGGGACGATGTAATTCAGTTTATCCTGGATATGATTGAAAAAGGCTTATACATGGTGTCAATTGCACGGAAATTAGCGGGAATTGCATTCATGGGTAAGTTGCTCGGGGGTTACACACCTTCAGCGGGTGAATTGAGTGCAAGGATGCTAGAAGGGTGAGCCAGCGAGCGTGGCCAGCTGAATCTGGTCAAGAGACCCTTGTCGTGGCAGTGGCTGAACAGCGTACTTGTGAGGCAGTTGGCAGTTGGTTATTTTGTAATATGCACCTGTTTCAATAGAGCGGCCTTTTTCACACACAAAATGGGTCTCGGTTTGGCTTGCCCCCTCCCTCCCAAATAACTACATAATAACTACATTGCAGTTTCTAAACTTTCTATAAGCATTACAGTTACGCTCCCACCAAAACAGGCAGGCCTTCCAACTGGTGCAGCTCCAGACATCTCAAAGCAGACTGACACACTTTTGGAAGACAGGAGGGAGTGAATCAACACATGTCGAGAGACCCATGCCCGAGGCTCCGCAGTCCCAGACTATGCACGGTGAGGATGAGGGCAGAGCAGTCGCGGCAAGATGCGGCAGGCAGGGATCGGATTTAATGAGGGCACCCTGGCTGCCACTCATCTGAGAGACTCTCCAAGCCCAATTAACAGAGCAACAGCACGCTTGAGTTTAAAATGGCGGCACAAGGGGGGGATTCAAACCTACAGAGAGTGGCAACAGTAATTGGAGGTGTTTTAAAATTCAAGGAGGGAATGTGGTGCCAGGGATAAGAGACCGGCGTAGAGGGAGCCCAAGTGGTCGTGCTGAGCTCTGTTACCTGAAGTGTGGGTGGGGCTGTGACCCACAAAGGAGGCTCGCACTGCCAACAAGAGGGGCTGGAAGTCCATGGAGACGGGCCAACCACATACCTCCTCACTAGAGACCACCCTCTCGACACCCAAGTTGCTCTGGCGCGGAGAGCGAGCCTGGCCCCGGATGCTGTGGAATTTGTGACCCCAACTGGTCTGTGGGCTCATTACCTTTGACCTTTGGAGGGGCCCCTGATGTTTTCACCTTCCCCATTGCCCGTAGGTCTTTGATTGTTTGCCAGCTTCTAGCTCAACTCCCCTTCCCCACAGCCCTCTATGCTCCTTTAGACTTGTTTTTTGTTTTATCTCTTCCATATGTAACTGATGTTAATGTTATACTATGAATCCGACAGCGGAGCCCTAGCAATATGGCCGATGCCTGGTGGAGCTACCTAGGTAGCTATAGAGGAGATTGGTTGTTGTTCTCCCCCTACCACTGTGTTCCTGGACTATTGCCCAACACTCCCTACTGCTACGGGGAATCGGGAAGATCTGCAGACTTCGGAGCTGTCTCTTCCACCTCTTCTCTCATGGGGCGAGCTGGAGGATGAGGCGGACGGCATTTCCCAGTAACACCAGGACCGTTGCCTTCTATGGAACTATGACAATGCCCCATTGGCGGAAACTAAAACTGTCTGTAGTTACCATAGAGCCCGAGTACCCTTGGCCGCTGTCCGGTGGAGCTGTCCTATGCAGCTATAGAGGAGTCTGGCTCTTGTTCACCCCCGCGGCCGTCACCTATCCAGCCAGACATCAGACATTGTTTCTCACGGTTCTTCACAGTTTTATTTGTCTTTCTCTTTGACTGCTTTGTTCCTCCTGAAGTACTTTCCCCTTCTGGTCTACCTAACTCTATCTGCATTCCTCTCCTCAGTTTACCTTTCCCCCCCACCTTCCATTCCCCATTAGACGTGTGTCATGGCTATGCTACGCGCTAATAACTTATATTTTTGTGTAATCTCATGTTTTTTTCCTAAGCCCATACTTGTAACTGCAACTGTAACTGTAACTGATGTAATTTTCATAACCTGTAACCCGCTGATCCTCATGTAAAGCGCTCTGATACCTCCAGGTCTAGCCAGTGCTATATAAAACTCTTCAAATAAATAAACAAATAAGAGACATGTAGCTATGACTGGGTGAGCTCTCGTACTGGCTAAAAGGCAGATAACAATGAAATAAAAGCTAAGAAGGGGTCTAAGGTATGTCACTTGGATACAGGATCTCCTTGAATGGGCCAGCTATGAATGTAGCATACTGCTTCCAGAAGCCGGAAGGAGAAAGGGCGACCGGTGTTCATGGGCAAAAAGGACTTTGCCCTGCCACCCTCTGGGGAGAGGCAAGAATGGGGAAATAAGCACAGAGCAGCTGAAAATAAATCACTGCTCTGAGCCAGTGTGCTGAAACTCTTGGGTGAACTCTAGAGAGTGTTGCAGATGGCCTACGGGGCAAATGCCAGCTAGGGTTTTTTTTCGACCTACAATCACAAACCACAGTAGTGCAATTACAGGAGAGGGATTGCTGATTCAGAAAGCAAGTGATCCGGTTGCTTTTGGAGCGCATAAACAGTGGCCCGCTGAGGAGTTACAAAACTCCATCCATTTCAATAGCTGGGGGGTGCAGCTAGCTGAGGAGACAAGGAGGGAGTGGGAGGCAACAATGTGTTGGTGATTTCAAAAGGGCAGGCTATAGAAGGGGTGCAGTGGCTGCTCTTCTAGCAGTAATACATGTTTAGTACTACATTTGGTTTCACTTTGAAAAAACAATTGCACTTGTAGATTAAGTGTTAAGTGTGCAGTTAAGCTCCTGCCTGCAACAGGGCTGTCCCCAGCCCCCCCCCCCCTCCCACTCGCTTTATCAGCTACAGTGGGGTGGGGTTCTTGATGAGCCTTTTCTGTCTGAAGCTTGGCAACATGTCATCATTAGCTTGGGAGGGTGAGTGAGGGAAAGGAAGGCTGGGTGGATGGATGGATGAAATGGTGGATGGATAGATGCATGGGTGAATGAGTGAAAGGATTGATGGAAGTGTGGAAGAGTGAAAGGCAGAGAGGGTGTATGAGTGAAAGGGAGGATGGATGGATCAATGGATGGATTGGTGGATGGGTGGAGTGAAAGGATAGGTTGATGGATGGTGAGAGAAAGGAAGGATGGATGGACTGATGAGTGAAAGGATGGATGAAGGAGTGGAAGGGTAAATGGATGGATGAAGGGATGGGTGGAGTGAAAGCATGGTTGGATGAGCAAAAGGATGGATGAGTGAAAGGATGTATGTAAAGATGAATAAGTAAAACAATGGAGGAATGAGGGAAAGGCAAGGTAGATGGATGTCTGGATGAAAGGATGGATGGATGAGTGAAAGGATGAATTTGTGGATGCATGAAAAGATGGATGGTTCAATGAAAGGGTGGATAGATGGATGAGCCAAAGGGAGGATGATAGATGGAGTGAAAGGAGCAGAAGCGGGAATGAGTGAGCAAAAGGATGGATGGATGATTGAACAGACGGATGAATGGATGAAAAGGGGATGTATCAGTGAAAGGATAGATGATTGAATGGTTGGATTGGTTTGATGGACAGGTGTCCATGGACCAGTGGTGGCTCTCCTTTATGGGCTCTAGAGCCACACTACACCCTCTGTGTTGTGTGATCTATTTTTTTTTGTATCAAGAGTGAATAATTATTTTCTTGACAAAATAAAAATAAAATTCAGATCCTCTTCGGGTCCAGGGACAATCTGAGGCAGCTGGTGACATTGTTTGATTGCTAACACATGTAAATGAAGGTGCCTGCACCATTCCAGCACTGTGAGTAAGTCTACATGACTATGTGTGTTAGTTAAAGTGTGAGTCAGTGAAGCAATAAGTCAGAGTGAGTGAGAATGAGTGGCAGTAAGCACCAGTATGTGTGAGAATGAATGTGAGTGAGTGAGGGAGAATGATGATGAGTGTAACTGTGTGTGTGACTGAGTAACAGTAAGACTGAGTAAATTAGAATGAGTGGGACTGAGTGAGACAGAGTGGGCCAGAGTAGAATGAGTGAGACTGTGTGAATTTGTGAGACCAAGTGAGACTGAATGAATCAGAGTGAGACAGTAAACTGATAGTGCAAGATAACCCTTCAAGAAAAAGCTCTATGGAATTCGAGCGAAGGATTACGCCCCACCAATATTTTTAAAGTTCACCATCCGCTTCAGGAGACCGCAAGAGCCGGGGAGTAAATGATGTCCTCGCTAATGGAGATCGAGGATGGGTCAACAACCGACACGCCTCCTTCTCCCTTGGCACAAGCTGTGTGACAATAGAAGTGGAAGCCTCCCTCTTGGGATGAAGTTGGGGTGAACTGGAAGCATTAGGCCTCTGTCGGGTCTTGCTTCCTTCAATCCCTTCTCACCCACTAATGATGTTAAAGGTTATTTCCCTCACATTTCTTCTTAATTTTTGCTTTGTATATGGTGTATGTTAGCTGGAGGTGAGATGGAGTAATGGATTGGGATTTGGTTGAGTGGGCAATTTAGGGTTATTGTTCGTTGTTCAAATAATAATGTTGCAACACTGATGTATTACTGTTGTCAAGCACAGGATAAGAGGTAACATTGCGACGATTCAATAATCTTGGTTTGACATGCTAGCCATTGCTGCTCTACTGTGAATTATTGAGAGCCTGACCCTATATACATGTGTAACTGAGATGTACAAACCTGAATTGTTCATTAAGACTTTACTCAAAATCTCTGCTGTAACATGAAATTGTAATTTCTTGAAAAATAAAAATAATAAAAAATGTGTTTGCCAAACAAGAAAAGTCATACCAGCCCTCCCATGCTGCAGGTTCAAATGGAATATCAATAAACGTACTCATGCAATCGCCCGCCTTCTGGGAATGAGTCTTAACTTCATTGTTGAATATCATCTTCAATTGGGGCTAGGTAACCTTAACGTGGAAAGGTTCTATTTGACTTATTAAAGTGAGGACACATCAGTGAACCGAATAGCTGATTTTGCATTATTAGATGCTGAAAGGAAGTTATTCCCAATGTTAGAGAAACTGAAGGAGAGGGCAAAGAGGAGCAATTAATTTTATGAAGGCTCGGTTTTGCCCAAAATGCTCAGCTATTGACAACATTATGGCTCTCTCGAACTAACACCAAGATTATTTCCCAACGTTGTAGTCTATAGTTGTGCTTTCCTCTAAGTAGATGAGGCGGGCAGTGTCTAAATATCAGAAACAGGGGATGGAGCCGATTGGATTGCACCTGATTATACATTTTAATGAAGCTATTTGGATCAAGGTTAGATTAATTACTAGAGCAGGACCATTCCATAATATATACACGGGGAACAGCCTAAAAAAGAATGTTTCTTCACCACCTTTTGCTTAGTTTTTTATAAGGTTGATCTCCCTGCGATCTTGAGAAGCCCTAAGAGCACTACCGTAATTCATAGTGTAAGGTCTGCAGGAGATCTAGGGCTATTGCAGTAAACCCGGTTTGGCTCCGGAGGCAGGACATTTTATCAATATCATCGAAGTAACATTAGGTTCTTTCAAATATTGTTCGGTAACATTATTAACACGTACAATTTTTAATACAAATTTAACCATCTTTCTATAACTGACTACTACATTTGTCAAAAACACTGGGGGAAAGATAAATTAGCTTAAATTGGATTACTCGCTAGATTACATTTCCCACACATCTGTGCATCAGTTCCAGCTCCCTTATCGCCCTGTTTGATTTAGAATGTTTCGAAGTTGCAAACTTCAGTAGCACCTGGTGTCATATTGAAAAACCCAATCAAACTCACTCTCTTATGAGTCTCGAGATTAATGTTTGCTGATTCTACATCTGGAGGAACCATAATATATTATGTTTTATTGTTTGAAGTGAGAAGATCACTACCATAGAGAGAAGAAGAGAAAAGGTAAGTGTATATGCCCTCTGCCTACTCTAAAGTGAATTCTTTAAAGCATAATATAGTGATCCATTTAATGTGCTGGTGACAGCTTTGGTAAAAGGCCAGACTTATTGATTATGTCACTTTCCATGGGGGCGCAGTGGCCATCACCCCCCATATTAATTGGGAGCAGCATTGAGGGTGGAATGGTCAAAAAGGGAATGTTTTTACAGTGTGGAAAAAAAGAAAAGTTAATAGAAAAATGTACAGACTAATGCATCGTCCAGTATTTGAAATAGTGTCTCTTGACACAGGATAGTAAATAAGACAGAATTTAAAATAGTCTTTTTCTTGGGAAAACTCTACCAGGTATATGGCATTTATTGCATGTGTATGTACGAGTACCATGATAGCGGGACAAGAGAAAACTGAGAAAGGATGCATGGTTAAGTTAGCTTGGTGCATCAACGAGTACTCAATGTAGGATCTTGTTTTTTATAGCCTGAGGGACCTGTTGATTAGATGGGCACCCCACAGAACAGCAGAAACAGAAAGACCTTACTCTAGTGCATTGGGTACATTGTGGTAAGCGGTGGAGAGTGGTGAGAGCTCAGAGTTACATCGCTGGCATCTCTGAGCATTCAATGTTCAATCCCAGACATTGTTTCTTGTGTTCTGTCTTCTACCGAAAGCCTGAGGTTTCACTTCATTATCAGGCTGAGGGTCACTGGGTTGGGGCAGTGTAGTGATTTTTCCTCACTAATCCGAAGAGGCTCTGTGTTGTTCATAAACACCCCAGAAAATGCACACACCAAAATGAAATCACAAAGCAAAGTTTTACTTTTGGTCTGATAATTGGGTGATACAAACCCATTTTGGGACATATTTGATCTGAGACCCTACAGTGGCATCGCATTCATGTTTCTAAGCTCAGTTTCTTTCTTCACCTGCAGCTAGAGAAGGTCGATGAGAGACTGGAGTCCGTTCGAATGAGAGTAAGTATGGTAATAACTTTTTGAGCAATAAATTGCTGGTTATTTTTGCGGCTGGTACCTTCTCACAGTTATGGTGTTTCTCTCTTTCCACCAACACCACAAGGCCTCATTACGAGTGGTCCGGAAAATGAGCTAGAGTTTCCCCACACTAGGAGTTACTGATACAGGAGGTACCGGTGGCTCTGGAGGAGGGGAAAACCATGCTCATTAGGATTTGGGCCCTGTGGGTCCTCTAAGAAATGTGTAATGGGAAATCTGCAATTCTAGGTCGGACTTCCTGGTAATTCTCAATTCAGCCCAAAATTATCAGTGATTTCAGCTCTTTTCAGCAGCCTAAATCCCTGTGTAAAAGTAAAACAAATATATGCCCAATTGGGCCAGTAATGGGGTTTTTCTGCTCACATCTCGTCATGTTAGAAAATTGCAACCTTTTGTAGTCCATCTGTAAAGCATATTAAGGAAAATAATTGTAAATGAGTGTCAAGTTAGTAAAATATTTGGGGTACAACTGTGTAACTAACATGCTGAACACATTTTATTAGAAAATATTTTAGTCAAAAGGCATTTTAAAACATGACATCCATTTTTTGGTCTTTAGGGGTCTCCTGTCTCTAGCAACAGCTGTTACTGGGGCACCCTTATTTCCCATGAGCTGCTTCCCGAGAATCCAGCAGCCATGGGAACAGAGATGCCCACTTTTGTGCACCACCATCTATCTACTTCCGATATCCATTGTCTTAGTAACAGAAAAGGGGGGTCTCAGTCATGGTATGCAAGAGGCTGAAATGAGACCCTTAAACTCCCCATTGTGACTGCAGCCATTATCTGCCACTGTAAGGCACTTATTACTTTATGCACCCAAAAACACATTTGGCATTCTGTGACGTAACAGAACAGAGGAGCAACATTTATATGAAACATAAGCTTCAAATGTGATCCCTTCGCTCTCCTTTGTGGTCTCTCTACTGACCATATCTGCTTCTGTGTGCTGGCAAAGTTAAGAATTTTATGATCGTCGTGGAAATATTTATCAATTTATGGTAATTTTATTAGGGTTGAAACATGGTAATATTATATGTTGTGATTTTTTGATCAAGGTTATATTACAACATGTAGTAAAATGGTTCAGTGGACTAATGTATCCGATGTAGAGATCTTGGTGTAACTTGAAGGTCACATAATGTTTGACAACCAGTGGATTCACTGGCACTTATCAGTCTGTGGTCTGTAAAATGTGTACCAATGGGCTCTGTCATTGTGGCCCCTGTCAGCACAGTACCGGTAACTTTGATGATATAGTTCTCTATCTGCACCAAATTAACATACAAACAGTCTTTGCAACTGAATTCATAAGTTTCATGCTCATTTTACTGGGCAAAAAATGATGATAATCTGAATTAATTGAATTTGACATTCTGAACTTCAGCTTGTTTTTTGCAATTGTTTATCTAGACAGCAATGTCCTCAGTAGGAGACATTACCAGTCGCGGCCCATGCAGGTAAGAATGGTGGGGCCTTCAGGGAACGGGAATTCGACAGACGACCACAAGGGAAAATGAAATAAAATAATTAATTTTCCCTCGTCGTCTGTTGAAATCCCCCACCGCCGCTCTCACCTACACAGGCCGTGGATGGACATTACTGATTTACAGCGAGATATTTTACAAACAAGGGCCTCGTGTAATACATTTCTTCATGCGCAAATTCTTTTTTTTAAAGTGGCATGACAAGTTGTTTCCAACTTTAAAACAGTAAACAATAAAAAATTGGCAGGAGAAAATGTAGATAAGCCACGGAGTAGAACTTCTTTTTGAGTGTGGTGATGAATAGAAGGTGCAGGGTGGTTTCAACTTGTTGCTTACCTGGAGGAGAGGTCAGTAGAGGTCACAGAGGTCACAGAGATTGGGACTGATTGGTGGCTGTGTTGGACAGTATTGAGATGAGAACCTTCATGGAAGCCATCTTTGAATGGAGTGAGAGTGAAGACAGGGAGCGTATTCATCTGGGACCAGGTAAGCACTGGTACAAATGCAACATAGAAAAAAATCATAGTTTAGAATCATGATTTTTTAAAATTTGACATCATTAAGAGTATGAAAATGAAGGGCCTTATTTACAGTTTGGTGGACGTGATATTGGGTCAACATATGACAGATATCCTGTCCGCTGTATTACAACTGCCATAGGGTAAAACACGCTTGCAATAATACAGGGAACGGGTCATCCGCCACGTATGCGATGGAGTATCCCATCTGCCAAACTCTAAATAAGTCAAACAGTTTGAAAGCTGAAATGAAACTGTTTTATGAATTGTACACCAAAACAATAGGGTTTTAGATACATTAAACAAAGTACCATTGAAAACTATTATGGTGCTGAAAATATGCTGGTACTTCTAAGCACTGGCCTATTTCACCCACCGTTGTAATTCAGGCCCTGCTGCTTGTACACAATAGGACTACATCTGACCTAGTCCCTTCACAGATGCAAAGCAAGAAATATAGGCAAGGCTAAGTGCATATTAAGAAAAGCCCTGTCTTGGATGTTGCATCAGAGGGCATGTTATGGTGTGTTAAAACATGTCATGAATACCCACAAAGCTTTTTATGTAGAACTTTGTTGCTGTTTTTAGTTTAAACCTTGTGATATATAGGCTCAATATGAGGCATACTTTCATTGGCGGGTTAAGCCTTCAAAAATGCCGCCTGAACTTTGTGTGGTGGTACCCCCATGTTAATTGCGTTTTCTGAATTTGGGGATGTGTGTACCACTCCTACTAGTATATATTTATTGTTCTTATTGCTTGAGGCTTCATAGGTGGTCATGTAGTCCCACTGTCACTCATCTTGTCCTCCTTTACCCTTGTGGCTGCTGTTTCCCATTTGTGATTTATGATCGCAGAAGTCTTAATGGGAGAATGCCTGAAAAGCTTGCTTTTTTTGGCTTACTATTAATCCACAAAGGCTGAGGACATGACGGATGCGTGTTGAGCCATTGGCTTCGTTCTTGCGATGTGGTGTGTGTGGCTATGCACTTGATTCATTGTCAGCACTGTGATACCCAACCTTATTGGAGGAACATCTTTTACTTCATGCTCGGAACTGTGGAGTTCTTGTGTTGTCACTGGCACATTTGGGATGGTGTGGTGTAGTGCAGGTTTTATCTGTTCCACTCTATATAGCCCTATGTCAGTCTATTCTCTACCCCAGTGTTGCCACACTTCAATCCCACAGCTGCATGGTATGTGCTGCCAGCGTTCTAGGGATGGCACCTGGCTGGTAGTGTCATTGCCATGGCTGAATTGTCTATGTCCAGCTAAGGTTGAAGAAGCATTAGTAAAGTGTGAGGAACACAGTGTTCAAAATTCTCCTTTGCACAGTAGGATTTCTGGAAGTGCACGCACGCACACACACAAACACACACGCAGATTACAGACTGAATCTGCATAAAGAAAAGTCAAAATGTACGAGTAGAACTTACTCACTTTACCACCCTATGAGAGATGCTATAAGAGGTACTGCTAATGAGAATGTGGACACATTTAGTGATATATATATATATATATATATATATTCCACAAACAGCTTGGCAACTCACTGAAGTAATAAAGCAGCACTGCATCTACCATCAGGCCACATGGGTGGCCACGCCCACCTGGGCGGGGGATTTATCATAGAAAAGTCGTGCTGGGAAACTGCCTGTTTCATTCACTGCAACACCAGACCCCATGAAGAAGTGCTCGTAAGCACGTAACGCGTCGGGATGGACGATTATAGTGCAACGTTGTCCGCTGCTATATCTACCTTCGCTCAATAAATGGTGGCAAGAAAGAAACTTACCTGAGTGTGGTCATCTCATCACAGGCAACTTTGTGGTTTGATATTTGCGGCCCCGCCTGAGCCGCGAGTGTGACCCCGCTGCACTAGTCGCAGTCCTGCTGAGGTGTCAACCGGCATTTCGGCCCTAGGAGCAGGCGAGTGCGATTGAGCGAAAGAAACGGTATTTCAGTTGGCTGACATGCAGCGTGCACACCCACTTGGAATTAATTTTAATATACAGGAGTGAAGCTTGGCAACTCACTGAAGTAATAAAGCAGCACTACATCTACCATCAGGCCGCATGGGTGGCCACGCCCACCTGGGCAGGGGATTTATCATAGAAAAGTCGTGCTGGGAAACTGCCTGTTTCATTCACTGCAACACCAGACCCCATGAAGAAAAGCTCATAAGTACGAAACGCGTCGGGATGGACGATTATAGTGCAACGATGTCCGCTGCTGTATCTACCTTCGCTCAATAAATGGTGGCAAGAAAGAAACTTACCTGAGTGTGGTCATCTCATCACAGGCAACTTTGTGGTTTGATATTTGCGGCCCGCCTGAGCCACGAGTGTGACCCCGCTGCGCTAGTCGCAGTCCTGCTGAGATGTCAACCGGCATGTCGGCCATAGGAGCAGGCGAGTTTGATTGAGCGAAAGAAACGGTATTTCAATTGGCTGACATTCAGTGTGCACACCCACTTGGAATTCATTTTAATATACAGGAGTGAAGCTTGGCAACTCACTGAAGTAATAAAGCTGCACTACATCTACCATCAGGCCACATGGGTGGCCACGCCCACCTGGGCGGGGGATTTATCATAGAAAAGTCGTGCTAGGAAACTGCCTGTTTCATTCACTGCAACACCAGACCCCATGAAGAAGTGCTCGTAAGCACGAAACGCGTCGGGATGGACGATTATAGTGCAACGATGTCCGCTGCTGTATCTACCTTTACTCAATAAATGGTGGCAAGAAAGAAACTTACCTGAGTGTGGTCATCTCATCACAGGCAACTTTGTGGTTTGATATATATATATATATATATTGTGTGTAGAGAGAAGCTACGGAGGCCCATTCAGGGCCTTTTAAGACAGTTTTGAAATCATTGTGTATCCATCCCGGAGTAATTCCCACGTGACACGGACTACAAGCCCCAGAGAACATTGCGAATTAACACAGCTGTGTAGCCCATCGGAGGGCAAATATAAGCATCTATGGGCGTGTCACGCACACAAACTCTGTTGTCGAAGCCTCTGAAGACGAGCAATCAGCTCAGAAACGCGTCAGGCTTGCTAATGGTCGACAGGAGAACTGTAATCTTGTGAAGAAAATCTCTACCTTACCTGAAAACGCCACGTGCGAGACGCTGGAGAGTGCGCTTTTGCCTGTGGGGCACTTGGTAGCGTTGATATATATATATATATATAGAATATCAATACAATATGAATGGTAGCTCTTATAGGAAAGTGTAGACTATGATCCTATGTTAAGGGAATGCAGTCTAAAAAGGATTTCTGACAATAGGTGGGAACTAGAAGTCATATGGCTGGGCACCATTATACAGTAAGACACCTGAGACAAAACAGAGTTTCATCCGCTTCATTATATTTTTGAAGTCAAAAAAGTTAAAGTGGTGTAATGGGTACAGAACATGTTTCGCACTACGCACATTACTTCTTCCTGGCTCAAAATGTTTTTGCCTGTGCCCTGGCGTCTTTCTGTAATTAATTTGTCTATAATTATATCTGCAAAAAAAGATCACCAATTATCTTGTAAACTCATTAAGAATGGTGGAATATTAAAAAACAAACACTAGCAGCACGTGCATTTGCCCATATTCATCATGTTTGCACTAGTAGTTCTGCGACTGTAATGCTGAAATGAGCCTACAAAATGCTATAATGTTTAAGAAAATTAGATAAAGGCCTGGAAAGGCGAAACACCTAGTCTTTGGTAGCTTTGACAGCATTAGTGAGCTTCACCATTGTATGTATTTATATTGTATTTGTATAGCATGAACATAGCTAAATGGCAGTGGAGGGCTGTACAGGGTTAATCCTTTCTTCTTCATTCATTTGACTTATAGACTGTGTGCCCAGTTCACAAAGCTTTTGCCTTGATTCATTCTTTTAGTTTCCTGGCTTGCTGCTAGAATTCAATAGTAAGGACCTGAGATTCATAGTTTGGCACTTAGATTACTCCATCCCCATGTGATAGATACCAGTTCACCTTATGACAAGTGGTTTAGGGTATAAGGCACTTTTGTAATAAGGTGCATAGGATTTCCGTCATTGTGGCAGAGTCACTGGAGAAATATATCAGCCTCTAACTTGAGTCCCCAGATTTGTTCACCATTTCATTTATCAATGCAAGCACAGTGGTCGTCTATGCATGAAATTTTGACTTGACACTACAGAAGGGCAACCCAGAGGTTCTTATATGTCTGAAGCATGGTTCAAAGACCATTCGGATAGGGATCGACCTTATTCTAACCATGAGTTGCAGCATTCAGATTGGCAGCAGGATATCTAGCACAGGAGAAGTTGCCCTGGTTATCATCAGATTTATTAGAGCTCTCCAGATAGAACTTCCTAGTAATTCATTCATTAATAATTTCATTAATGCATTTGTAATGCTCACAAAGTCATGCCTTTTAACGTGGACTTTTGGGGGAAAAACTGGGGGATAAACGTGTGCAATGTTAAAGCCTGCTTTATGTTTATTTTGAGATTTTACAGGTTGTCTTTCACTAAGATAATTATTAAATCTGCTAATATTCTGGTGCTACACATTTAATTTTTGCAGCACTATATAGAGGGCTGTTTGGATGGAAAAGTCCCTTGCATGCTGGTACTGATTTTTGACACATGTGCACCCCTGTCCAGAGTGCAAAAGCAGCAATTTAATCTGGATACCTGGTGATGATTTTGTTTTTGGGCGAACAGGGAACCATACATGTGAGCCATGACCTAGGCTTATTTCATGGATTGAGGTCTTGCTAGGACCTGGAGGAGTGCCACCAGTGCTACCCTCATAAGGGTAAAGGGCTACTGTCTTTACCAAAGTGCATGGTAGCATGAGCGTGGTGGTGGGAGCATACGCTGTTTTAGTAATGTTGATGAGTAGAGTGAACAGGCCGTTTTAAGTGTGTGTCACTGAATTTGGGCCCACTGGACCACTCATGTAAAGGTCTGCTGCTGTGTACTTAACTTAGCCTTGGCCCAAATTGAATTAGCATGTAGTTCTGTGCAGCGTGTGTGTGTGCATGTGTGTGCTGTGCTGTGCTGTATGTGTGCTTATGAGTTACTATACAATGGAGGCCTGTGAGTTCCATATTTGAAGCCTAGGATCTTGAGGATGGCCTATGGATGAGCCCCCAAGACAGATTTGTGGATGGCTACATTCCTGAGAGCTGGGTGGGACACACACTGGAGGAAGGGAGCTGGGTGGGACACACACTGAAGGAAGGGAGAGCTAGGCTCTCCTGGGCACTTCAAAAGGGCTCTTTGATTTTGAAAATGCGTTAGTCAGTGGGGCCTGGGCACATTTCAGAAAGGAGATGGATCTGATAAGGGAATCAAAAGGAGTAAGGCTTGGGGCATTGTAACCTTTTGTTAGGTATAACATTCAGATGTGATCCACAAGTTCCTCCATGGCCTGTGTTATGAGGCTGTTTGGGTTGAAGTTACTCCTGCTGTGACAGACTGCTTCCTGGGCAAAGGACAGGACAATGGAGTGTGCAGTTCAAAGGAGGCTCCCGTCGCAACATGAAATCCGGAGCGGATGTATGTCGTTACAACGCACACTTTTACAACGCATGCACTTACAACGCATTTTTTACAACGCAACATCCACTACAACACATTCCATTACATAGCATGACACTACAACGCATTTTTAAAAACTACCTTTACAACGCATTCCATAACATCGCATACTACCTTTACAACGCATACCATTACAACGCATAATATTAAATTGCATTTAAGGTAAGTGTTGGATAGTATAGGGGTAAAAATTGCTATTCTAACTCCAGGGGGTGCAACAGTAGGGTAAGTGTTGGATAGTATAGGGGTAAAAATTACTATTCTAACTCCAGGGGGTGCAACAGTAGGGTAAGTGTTGGATAGTATAGGAGTAAAAATTACTATTCTAACTCCAGGGGGTGCAACAGTAGGGTAAGTGTTGGATAGTATAGGGGTAAAAATTAATTACTATTCTAACTCCAGGGGGTGTAACAGTAGGGTAAGTGTTGGATAGTATAGGGGTAAAAATTGCTATTCTAACTCCAGGGGGTGCAACAGTAGGGTAAGTGTTGGATAGTATAGGGGTAAAAATTACTATTATAACTCCAGGGGGTGCAACAGTAGGGTAAGTGTTGGATAGTATAGGGGTAAAAATTACTATTCTAACTCCAGGGGGTGCAACAGTAGAGTAAGTGTTGGATAGTATAGGGGTAAAAATTGCTATTCTAACTCCAGGGGGTGCAACAGTAGGGTAAGTGTTGGATAGTATAGGGGTAAAAATTACTATTCTAACTCCAGGGGGTGCAACAGTAGGGTAAGTGTTGGATAGTATAGGGGTAATAATTACTATTCTAACTCCAGGGGGTGCAACAGTAGGGTAAGTGTTGGATAGTATAGGGGTAAAAATTACTATTCTAACTCCAGGGGGTGCAACAGTAGGGTAAGTGTTGGATAGTGTAGTGTAATATTATGCGTTGTAATGGTATGCGTTGTAAAGGTAGTATGCGATGTAATGGAATGCGTTGTAAAGGTAGTTTTTAAAAATGCGTTGTAGTGTCATGCTATGTAATGGAATGCGTTGTAGTGGATGTTGCGTTGTAAAAAATGCGTTGTAAGTGTAGTGCGTTGTAAAAGTTGCGTTGTAAAGGTTGTTCCCCCTTCAGAGCATGAGGCACTAAATCACATCTGTGTCTAGAAATGGGATTATAAACAGGGGAGCTTGAAGCTCCCAAGTTATCAGCTATCAAGCAGACAGCCTTGGCTGTACGTCGACATGGGGAGGCTCAGCAAGTGTTCTGCCCGGTGTGACCAGCACTAGGGATCAAGTTGTGCCAGTCTATGTTATGTTATGTTATATTCCACTTGTAGCGCGCTCGGCTACTCACGAGTATCCCGGCGCGAAACCTGAGGCAGAGAGAGGAGATCAAACAAAGAGAAATGTTTTGAGCTTCCTTTTGAAAGCAGCAAGCTCCTGAGTGAGACGAAGATCAGGGGGGAGGGCTTTCCAGGCCCTGCTGGCCCTGACCACCAGAGAGCAACCTCCAATCCTCGGAAGTCTAAATCTGGGAACTAGGGCCAAGCCCAGAGAAGCCAAGTGCAACGCCCGTGCGGGGGCATAGAGAGAGAAACGCCTCTGGAGGGAGAGGGGGCCCTGACCATGGAGGGCGCGATGAGCCAGGACCAAAGATTTATATTTGATTCTGGCCGCCACTGGTAACCAATGAAGGGTGATCAGGTGAGAGGTGACACTCAGCCTAGAGGAGAGACCCAGTAGCAGTCTGGCCGCAGTGTTCTGGACTACCTGCAATTTCTTAATGAGGTATCCCGGGGAGCCAATATAAAGAGAGTTAGCGTAGCCCAACCGAGAAAGAATCAGCGCGCAGGTGACTGTGACTCTGGCAGCCTGCGGAAGGAGAGGAAAGAACTTTCTCAGGGTTTTGATGAGTCCAAAGCAGCAGCCAGCAGTTTTCTTAACCTGGGTGGAAAAGAGCAGATTCTCCTCAAACCAAATGCCCAAGTTCTTAGTGGGCCGACCCTCGGACAAGGGGAGCGGAAACTCCTGAGGCCACAACTGATCACGGAAATCAGAGGGAAAGGTGCCAAGAATCTCCGATTTTTGGTCATTGCACTTGAGCTGAGCCCCTGCCAGCCAAGAGAAGATGGAACGAAGACACTGTTGGGCAGCCAGAACTGAGCTGGAGGCCTTATTCCAGGTGAAAAGCAGCTGAGTGTGATCAGCGTAGTCCATCACCTTGGCACCAAGTGCTTCAGCCAGGTGGGTCAGAGGCGTAACATAAATATTAAAAAGCAGAGGGCTCAAGGAGGAACCCTGCGGGACACCCGTAGTGACCAAGCGGGGGGAGGAATAGCAAGGAGGGAGCCAGATCTGCTCGACCCTTTCCTCCAAGAAGGACCTGAGCCAACCCCATACAGCCCCTGACACACCAATCTCAGCCAGGCGGATCAGCAAAAGATCGTGTGGGACCGTATCAAAGGCCGCCGAGAGATCCAATAAAATCAGGGCGGCCCTACCCCCAGCATCAAGGCACATCAGGATGGCCTCCATGACCTCAACAAGGACAGTCTCAGTACAATGGCCTGCGCAAAACCCTGATTGCGATGGGTGAAGAAGAGCCTCAGCCTCCACAAAATCAGACAGTTGTTTAAGCACCACCTTCTCACAGATCTTAGCCATAGCTGGCAGGAGAGAGATGGGACGGTAGTTGGCAGGATTAAGCGGGTCCAAAGTGGGTTTTTTAAGTAGTGGCAGGATCTTAGCCTCCTTCCAGACCTGAGGTACCGCCATAGTCTGAAGGGAAAGATTGACGATCTGATTAACTTCTAAATAAATATTTTCTGCAACAGCCGCTAGAAGTCGGGCCGGACAAGCATCAGCCGGGGACCCCGATTTAAGACCTCTGAGGATTTTCAGACTATCCAGAGGGGGAACTGGGGAAAAAGCGGACAACAAAATAGATGGAGCCGGCCGCACAAGCTGCAAGCCTGGCGGAACACATGGGTGGGGGGGGAAAGATGCCTGGATAGCCAATATTTTATCACTAAAGGCGCCAGACAGAATGTTGCACCAGTCAAACGAGGAGGGAGCCACGCTTGTTTGGGCCACCGGGGAGGTAAAACTCTGGACTATAGAAAATATTCCCTTAGAGTTGTTCCTGGCAGCCTCGATGCGGGAGGTGTAAAAGAGACCTTTAGCCTCCGAAATGGCGGCATAATAAGATCTCTGGGCAGTTCTAAGCCGGCTTTTGGCCGCCGGACAATGCTTGCTCCTACGCCAGTCATGCTCCAGGATTTTACACTCCTGTTTAAGCACCTTGAGAGCGGGAGTAAACCAGTGTTTCAAGGGAGTAATTCTGGCCGGTCTTATGGGACGGGAAGAGATGATGGAGTTCACAGGTCCAGACACCCAGCCTGTAAACCCTGATATACAGTCCTCCAGACCCCCGGACATCGAAGGTCTAGCAATGTCCATGAGCGAGTTCAAGAGGGTCCACTCTCCCTAGTGCAGGTTTCAAGAAGACAGGTGCCTGAGCCTCAGCCCTAGAGACAGACCAGGAAAAGTAAGATAAAAAATGATCAGACCATGACACAGGGAGGGGCTCCTGCACCAGGATTGGAAAGTTGGAGCAGATTGGGTCCAATAGATGGCCAGCCAGATGGGTGGAGAGGACGACATGCTGGGCAAGTTGGGCAGTATGCAGATTGTCCAGCAAAGCGGAAGCCTCTCCGACCCCTGGCATATCCAGATGAAAATTCAGATCGCCTAAGACCAAATAGTGAGAGAACCTGGCTGCTCTAGATGTAAGAGCATCTCCACATGCCAGAAGAAAGGGGCCAGAGGGGCCAGGGTGCCGATAAATCAGGGAAACCCCAAGAGTGAAGTGGGCTGACAAACGGGCACTAAAATCTAGCTTCACAGCCTACCCAGTCACCTGAATCGCCTATATGAAGATCCCACCGGTCCTTGTATATGACTGCCACTCCTCCTCCCCTAGACCCCTGACGATCGACTCTCCGAATCTTATAACCCACTGGGGTCGACAACGCCACTATGGGAGCGGAGAAGGGATCCAGCCACGTCTCCGTAAGGAACAACATATCTAAAGTGCCGTCCTCTAGCAACTCATAAACGTCTGTATGATGTTTCTTCAAAGAACGAACGTTAATAAGTGCAGCGGAAAACGTAGCAGGCTTAGACCGCTCAATGGGACCCGGGGAAATGGTAGAGGGGCGTCTGCACCATACCCCTATTTGAAATCCACAGAGACTACATGTTCCCAAGTGCCTCACAGCCGCATCCAAAGAGTGAAGATTGCGACAGGCAGTCAGGTCCAGTGCCCTAAGCCCCGCACCGGAGTATGACACCGGCGCCGCGGGCAGATAAGACCCGTGAGCGCAAGCAGGGGCCTCACACGTGCCAGGCGCCGCAGAGGAACGGACGGGCGCAGACGGGCTTGCCTAAGGCGCGCCAGCAGCGCGCCCGCTGCGTGCGTCCGCTCGGCGCGCATTAAATGCCCCCTGAAGTCAGGAACGACTAGAGCGCTGACCAGCAATCGTGAAGATGGCGCCCACAGAACCAGGAAGTCCCTCCAACCCTCGCCAGAGACGGCGTCCCAAGGAGAAATTAGGAACAAAGGAGAAAGTGTGCAAAATAGCTTGAATTCTTTTAAAGTGCGGGTAAGTGAAGACAATCACGTAATAGCAACAAGTAAATAAAAAGTCTAATATTCCAATTCTATAATCACTGTTCGTTAAAAAAACATCACGCAGAGCACACAACACAATGATTGACTCGTAAGTCAAACCCTCAGGCCCAGACATCGCCCAGCGGAATCAATACTACCTGCCCTGAAGACTAGAGCACCAACACTTGCCTGTCTGCCAACACCAGACAACCCTGTGAGGAGGAGGAGAGTGCCTGGTGAGAGCAAGGCCCAGTGGTCGATCCTGTTGACTGGATTCCCATAGCAAGTTGTTAGATTACTCCAGTCGCAGCACTCGGTCCATTGCACATGTGCAGACGGCCGCGGTCCTATGCTAGAGGGGGCCTTCATGAGCTAAGCTGATGTTGTGCTGATCAGGCTGTTGCCTATGTGCAGACTAAGTCAGTGATCGCGTTTGCCAGAGAAGGGTTGCTTTGAAGGGCAGGGGCTTTCGCTCTGCTGCTATGAGGGAGGGCTGTAGCCAATTGCACTATGTGACCTGGAGAAAGCAGCAAGTTCTGAAGCCTCACCTGAAGGATCGGAAGCCAATGACTGCCCTCGATCCACCAGTGGGATCAAAGTAACTACCACCTCATCCATAGGAGCACCGCCGATGAACAGCAGCTTTGACTGCAGCGACAAGACTACCGCTCATTGCTAACATGCCCCCTAGTCCACCGCAAGTGCTGAACGTTCCCAGGGTCTTCCGTATTGTAACACCAGAGGGAGCGGGTAAGGATTGCGGGCCAGACAGCCTAGGATGAACTTACTCTACAACATAGCCCGATAGCCCTGAAACGCATTGACTTCTCTAAAAAGAGACTTCAAAGACTGACTCGTACCAGGGCCTAACCTGAATGTTGCATATAGTAAATGGCGACTAACCACTTCCAGTAGACAGAGAAATGGAACCTGGGGCCCTGTATGGAAAAAAGCTAAAGTGCTGCTGACCTTAGGATGGATGTGTATATTGCTTGTGCATGTCGTCTTTCAGTTTATATATATAAATACTAACCTTTTTCACAAAAGCAAGTATCGGGATACCTGCATTTATTGAGGTTGGAATGTATTTTAAGTTTTGAGTTGTGTTAATATGTTACCTATCTTCCCCACGAGAAGCCTTGACTCTCACTACCCCTGAAAGCCAAGTACTGATGGGGTACTTGCTCTAGTTGCTTAGGACCCAAGTAGGTTGAGCCCCGGAACATCAGGAATAAAATGCCACAGCCATCACGGTTGGGCCCAGTAGTTCCTGCGTGCCCCGTGGGCCTCTGAAAGGGGCCTTTGTGTACTCAGCTTAATGTGTTTATTAAGGCACTCTATCGCCACATAACTAGTGTGCTTTGAGTTTTCTGTAGTTAGTTGGTATAGCTCTCTCTTACACTGCAAAGCTAGCCGCTTTGAACCTTGTCTCTTCACCAGCATTTCCAGACTTTAACACTGATAAAACTATCACGGCAGGGGTGCATACCCATTCAAATGGCCTTACACTACTAGCAAATGTTTGTAACTTGCAGTCTCTCAATGTGTTTATTAAACAAAACAATATAAAGTGATAAGTAATTGTAATTTTCTTTTATATTTTAAAGACAACCTATCTGACGCAGCTTATTAAAGGTAAGATTATTTTCACAATGTATGTAAATCAACATTCAATGTTGCATTCTGATTTACTTTCGTATGTAATTTTCCCAAATGACATACTTTGATTCTCTAATGACAGACCTGGTGAAGTCTCCCATAACTCAGGGCTATACCAGAAGCAAGGGTCAGATTAATAGTTCCCTCTAAACACACGATGTGGACTGTGCACTGTTACATGAGGTATTTCATAGATGTGGTTCTTGATTTTTAGAAAGCACAGTGACACTTATCATAGAACATCTGGGCAACCATTGAATAATAATACTTAATGCTTCTATCTTTATCAGCTGAGCCAAGGACACTCTTTAGAGTATTTTGTCCCCCATAATTTACTGTATCCACTTTTTGAATACTTAGGTAGCCTTCGATCAGGGGCTCCAACTAATTGGAAATATAGTTTTCCATCTAAAAATAAGAAACAAAAATGCTTAGCTCATGGGTGAGCTGATTTGACGCATCATCAACCTGGGAGCAAAAGATGTATCAATATAGGGAAGCATGATAGGAGATTCAAACAAATATCTAAAGTAAAGGAAGTCTCTTATTCATTTCGTGGTTCTCAAGTATTCCTAATCAATACTCCTTGCTCATTTAGGGAGAGAGTTGGATACCCTTTACGGAACAACTCCTTTTGGTACATAACCCCTTTGTTTATGCTTCCAAAGTCTGTAATCCCCTTGTAGGCTAATGCAAGAATGTGACAAAATACCATGGCAAAAACCACTGACCGTAGACCAGAAAGATCTCATGTGGATATGGATTCAACTCTGGAAAAAGGTAAAGTGAAGTGGACCTCTTCTGATGCAGGCCTCTTTCTGTAGGCACCTGACCCTAGCTAGACATCTGTAAAAATGTGTCCTCAATAGGGAAAGTTAAATAAGCCTGTTTTTAACTGAAAATATTTTTTTCTACAGATGAGCAGACAAATGCATCTTTTCTCAGGTAAAGGAATCTGTTCTTTTTTGTCAATAGGCTACATTTAGGTGTTTCTGAAGACAGTTTTAGCTGTTTCTTCCTCATAATGCATGTTGTACAAAACAGAATATGTAAATTACTGAATATGCCAGATCTTCTGAAGTTTGGATTGGTGTTTATTCTGTGCTTAGAAACATCATGGTTGACACCTTCATTTATTGTTGCAACATTCAAATTTCCTACCACACATCTCATTTGTACAACAACACATACAATGGGAGTTATGGGAGGACTCTCTGATAGCTTAATCTTGGGGATAATAGCCCTTCATGCTGCATGGCATCATACAGAAAGTAACTCAGCACACTTCACTGTATCCTAGGGCTACTAACATAACACAATGTACGATATCCTAGGATCGCTAACGTAACCCATTGCACTGCATCCTAGGGACGCTAATGTAACACATTGCAGAACATCCTAGGAAACCAAATCCAACCCACAGCATTGCATCCTTATGGCTCCAATTCTCACACTCCTCTGCATTCTAGAAATACTAATAACAGACTGCACTGTAAAGGCCAGCTCCTACTCCTCTACTGTGCAGCCCATGGAAGCTAATCCAGCACACTGCACTATATCTAGGGAATACTAATTCAGCACACATTACACTGCATGTCATGGACACTTCAATTCTGCTACACATTCTAGGGAAATCATACAGTCCATCATAGTCTTGGTGCATACTTTCAGGACCAAGAAATCAAAGAGAGTTGACTAGTTACAGATCACAGTGTAAGGTCTTGATCCTGCTCCACTACAATGTAATCTCTGGAAGCTAATCAAAAGCACTGCACTATATTGTGGGACTACTAACTCAGACAATGCACTGTATGCCATGGTGTTGAACATGGACCTTCTTAGGGAAATGACCCCAAAACCTTTTGCTTTTTCATCCTAGTTTTTGCTGACTCTTTCCGCATGACCTTAGGACTCTGGGCACCTTTCCACTATACTGCAGAGGGAAGGGGCGAGTGCCCGTCCTGCACGTGCCAGGAAGGGGGTGTGTACATGGTTGGTTTTGGTACTGACCTGTACTCGTGCCCCGTAAACAGGTACCCTATATACCCATGGAGGGTACGGCACTCGCTAGTAGTGGGACGTAGCACTGAGTGTGCCACCCACTGGATAGCCTGTCAACCATGAACTGGGCCTACCATTGCAGGCCTATGGGGCACCATTGCACCCCTGCTTAGTTTGGCATAACTCACGCCTCAGCCAACCCTGAGTGGGCCTTCTTATACCACAAGGACGCCCCAACCAGGAAAGCCCAGAAGGGCGCAGGGGGATGATAGGCTGAAGGCAGGGCGTGGACCGATGGGTGTCCTCTGTCCAGGTGGTGAGGAGGCCCCACATGGGTTTTCCCCTGCCTTGGAGTTCACCCCTCACGGGGTATTCCTGGGGTGATGCCAATGCTCTTGTCTGGCCTTAAGGCCCGGGGCACTCCCTCACCATAAAGACAGTGGGAAAATGCAAGCATGTTAGGAAGTGGCGCTGGCATGATTTTCTGAGACATGGGCGGTCTGCCATCGCAGAACTGTGGGTGCCCGCTTGCACCTATGGGTGTGGACTGTGTGGCTTGCCTGCCATTGTGGGCCTGGGTGTGCGCCCTGGCCCTTGTGCTGGTTCGAATGCGTGTCCAGCCTGCCATGCAGGCTTATGGGTGCACTCTTACATTTATCGTATTTTGGCCTAGGTGTCTGGCCTGCCATCGCAGGCCGGTGTGTGCATACCTACAACTATGATGTTCCCAGACCCGGGTCAGGCCTGGTGTTGCTGTCCTGAGTGTGCACCCAAGTTGTTAGTGACTGCTTGTCTGGTCTGTCCTCACAGGCCTCAATGAGTGCACTTGCCCCTGTAGTGGGCAAGCCAGTGTCCAGCCTGCCCTTGCAGGCTTGTGCGTGCACACCGACACCGCTGGTGCTAGGTACTCATAAGCAGCTTGCCGTGCAGACTTGTGTGTGCACACTCACGCTGATGGCGCTAAAGATTGTGTCCTGTCTGCTCCTGAAGGCCTGTGCATGCACACTTGTACCTATGGTGCCTGTGACCACTGATCTGGCCTGCCATAGCAGGCCTGTGTAGGTGCACTTGACCCCAGAATGGTTAAAACCGTACCCAGCCTGCCCTTGCAGGCTTCTGTGAGTGCACTGGTACAGATGGTGCCAGGGTCTGAGTGTCCATCCTGCTGTAGCAGGGCTGGGTGTGCATTTTCGCACAGGCACACAGAGGTAGTGTGGAATACCGAAGTGTGTTTTCACTACCTATGAGATTTGTTCTTCGCATAGGCTAACACGGGAAAGTATTTATTTTTATTATTTATTTAGTAAGGAGTTGTATGTAGTGCTAGCCTGACCCGAGGGTATCGGAGCGCTTCACAGCAGTTTTTGAGCAAGATTCATACAATAAAGCCGGATTCTACATAAAGGTTTGGAAAATCCATGTGTGCTGAGCAGCATTGAAGTAGTACGTGAGTCCTGAGATAACCTCATAGAGTGCACGTTGTCTTGGGGTGGATACAGTAAAGCAGTATTCTACATATAGGTTCGGAAGTCCAAGTCTGCTGAGCAGCATTGAGGTAGTCTGTGAGTCCTGGGATAACCTCATAGAGAGCACGTTGTCTTGGGGTTGAACCACTTAGTTGGGGGGGAGGAGCAGATAGGGGTTAAACAGCAGGGAGGAGGTAAGTCTTAGAGCTACAATGTCTGAAGTATTTGACCCTACTCACGTCTGCAACAGTGTGTTGCAGTGGTGCAGCCTCATGGTGTTTCTTATCAATGTATTAACAGTGCCAAACTCTTTCCAATGGTAAAGGTGGTTTAAGCCTAGCTCGATTAGAAATGCCACTTATAGAATGTGAGCATTTCTCTATTTTAAAACCTTTTGTGTGCCTTGGGGCCTGGCTTCAGTCGATACTGGGGGCCAGGGGAGCAAATCAGTGCATTCCCCAAAGGCAGCTACAAACCATGGGCATGCCCTGGAACAGGAGACCTCTGTCATTTGAGGGCAGAGGGGAATTGATTGGTAAGGGAGAATTGACACTTAGCCTCTCGGGCCGGTTCATGGTCCCAAGAAAGATTAAGATCTGCATTCCAAGGATCCATGGCAGACAGGCCTGAAATTTAGGGGAGACATCTGTGGTTCAAAGCTATACCCCCTGAACCACTGCCAACTTCAAAGGCACATTTCAGTATAATTATTGGTGCCATGTTTCAGCAAAGGGTGAGATACTCTTGCAGGGACATGGCACCAGAGCACCAGGACCGTGTTGTGCACACTACCAGAGGATTCTGTTGTACATATGGAGGGTAACTGTCTGAATAGTGGCTGGCCTGGGCTGATGCCCTGCTGAAGTGTGGGGCCCTGAAGTGTGCTCTCCAAGGGCCCATCGGCAGACCTCCTATTTTCCCGGAGATCTCATGGACATCAAAGATCTCCTGCGAGGGGTCTACACCATCCACCTGACATCTGGTGAGCTGTGCCATCGCAAGTGCCTACTTTGTCTGCTGAATCCCATTGGGCAGCAAGTTGTGGGCATTGGACTAAGGACTGTAACTGGAAACCAGATTGCCTAGTGTGGAGCCCCAGAAATCTTGCCTTCACCTAAGGTGTGTGGTTACTGTACTGCGGGGATCCTGTCATTCATAAGTGTCTTGCTGGTAATGACCAGATTCACTGGTTGCGGGACCCCACATGGCCCGTTTCGACATTTGTGCCTCATCTCTCTTGTGCGTCATGGCGACTGCATGCTCATTGTGTGCGGTGTCCGATTCATAGGGTTCAACCTTCGGAGGTGGGGGGTATACCCGTAGTGGTGCCTCATTCAACTTCATGTGGCTCTGCTGAACTTGTGCCTGTGTGACAGGAATGGTCATGTGTAAAGCAAAACAAGGTACGTTGGACAGTGTGCCTCATTTTTGGGGAGGTACAGAATTTGCAACCCTTCACTTTGTGTGTACCAGGAATTGTCTGGTGTAACCCAAATCAACATGGACCGGAAGGTGTGCCTCATTTCCAGGGAGGTACAGATGTTCATATTGCACTGATTATATACATGTGTTGAATACATACGATTTTTACATACATCGTGTGTGAAGTCTCTTTTGTACCGTGCAGGGTATTTATTGTGAATGAGTGCTGTGTCAATGCTTTACACATTGCCTCTGTGATAAGCCTGACTGCTCAGAGCCAAGCTACCCAAGGGTGAGCAAAGGTTATGACGCAAGTGTAATCACCGGCCCTTGATGGGAGTGGTAAACTCTGCTTGGTGGGATCATCGTCTTTGCCAACCAGGCAACCACTGCTTCCAATACATTGTCACTTTACAACCTTACTGCTCTGCATCATAGGGACATCAGATAATGCACCATAGTGGCAGTCTTGGTGGATAATGTCAGGATCTAGCAATAAAAGACAGTTGATTAGTTAATGACTCTGAAGCTGACTAAAGTCTGTCCCCTCCTATTGAAGTGCATGGCAAGATTGTATGTTTTTCAGAGGCAATCAAAGAACTCTGTGTTCTCCCTTTTTATCTTGGGAAAATAAATCACTACGGTTGTGCTGGGAGTATTGTTATTTGTACAGACTTGCCAACCATGCACCTTGAAAATGTTCATAATGGTATGGTGCACGATTGGTCACAGCCCCACATTGACACTGTGTGCAGGACTAATAAAAATGAAAAATGTGTTAGTTCTTGGCAGAAAAACAGTGGCACTGGAACAAGGGCTGCAGGAGGTATAACAGCACCCCAGATAACCTTGATGGAGTTCACTTTGAACATTTTCAATAAAGAGGCCTTTGCATATTTGTCTTGCGACATGAACATTTTTTCAGTGACAGCTGATGAGGCTTCTTCTGACCGCTGCTTGTAATTCTTTTAACTCAGTCCCTCGTGCCATTCTTGCTGGGATACAGTTTAGTGTAGAAGGAGAAGGCTGCAACACAAGTGCAAGCAAAACATATGCTTGGTTTACAAAGTAAACTTTTCATGTACAGAAAAAAATAACAGCTTAATCCAACCCGGTGGGGGATGCTCCTAAGCCCCACAGCATGTGAGATGGCAATACCGCACCCATTAAATATAACATCGGTCCTGTACTTGCCATGTGTGGTATTACCTACCCACTCTAAGCTTTGCACCCCAGGCTGAAGGATAACACTAATAATACATTTTTGCCTATTTCGAGGTCCAAAATATAGGGTATTGCAGGACTTATCCATATAAATTCTGCCTGGTTTTACATGATAAAATGTGCTGGAAAAATGCACTGATTCACCAAATATTCATCCATGCTCAAATTCAAAGAACTTTATACGGTTACTATGAAAAAGATAACCCTATAAGCACAGTTCACAGGTCACACAAAAAATTCCACAGTGATAACAAAAACTATACACAAGGGCTTAAAACATATAAAAGTCATATCACAATTGATTTACGAGATTTAAAAACATTTTTAAAAAAGGCAATAACAGAGGCAATAGTGAATACATTATCCAGAAATTGCAACGCCAGGAATGCAGAGCGACATTGTCTCAGTCCCAATCTTTTTAGCACAGGGATGATCCATCTTTTTCTAGGTATAGAGTGGAATGTGCAAAAAATCACTATATGAGTGAGCGGACACGTCCTCACACGGACAGTTACAAAGTGTTCTCGACCAATCATTTACATCAGGGAAACTGTTTAAAATGTTCATTCTAAAACGTGTTAGCAAAAATCTGTCACAGTCTCTAGTAATTAACAAAATATATGGTTGTGTAGTTACAGAAGTCAGAGTAAGATGGTGTGCTATGACCGTTGTTTTACCCATTTCAGTCATAGTTCTGGTTTCACTCAAAAATAGCATACAACTGCCTTTAAGATCCTTCCTAGACACATCACACATAGTGTAGGGGTCGTTATAGTATTCTGGGTGGCCTATTTGAGATAGAAATGTTTTAACATATTCTAGATATCTTATATGTTTGACCCCATCGGTTCCCAGTGCATCCTTCAGAATGTGGCGGTTAAAAACGGAATCATCAGTCTGCCGTTCTATGGCAGCCACAGCTTCAGTTAAATAACATAGGGGCCAATCAGCAACACCCGGCCATAATTATCGCTCAGCGCTCTTAGCGTGAGGATAATTATCGCCGGGTAACGTGGATTTTTATCGCTTAGATAGCGTGCTATTAGCAACGCTTATCTCCTCAGCGATAAAAATCCTCACGTTAACTGCCTAACGCGAGATTATCGCTAGAAACCCAGCGATATTCTCACGCAATGTGGCGTTAGCTTGCTGATAGGGACTCACAAACTTAGCCATGATATCCACCTTCCATAGGATATCATGGCTAAGTCAGTCCTGAAGCAGGCGTAAGGAAAGTAGCGATAACAGGGGTTATCGCTACTTTTCCTGACGCTATGCTTCATAGTGTGGGGCTTGATGATAGGAGAAATGTCGCTTAGCGACATATCGCCTGTCATGTTAGGTCAGGAACGCCCACTTTGCATCTCATTAGAGATGCAAAGCTGGGCGTTAGGAATCCTGATGCTAAAGCAAGGTTTCACGCGTTAGCGTGGCCTTGCTAATTAGGCGATAAAATTATCGCTGCTTTTCGGCCGAAAACAGCTGCAAAAGCGGCGATAATTTTTTATCGCCTGCTTGTAAATATGCCCCTAAGTAGGGACTGGCGGGAATGCTCCCCTGATTTAGCTAACCTTTTATTATGAATGCTCGCCATTTTTCTCTTCCCCATACTGTCTGTCACAATAAAATCACAAGGAAGAAAGAAAAGAAAATATATACCAAAAGTAAAATACAGCATCAAAGGGATTAGCTAAAACAGGAGATTAAAATAGCTATTAACAATACTGCTCAGAACGCCTTATACCCCAAGCAGTTTCTCCTGACAGATGAGCGGTGGAAAGTCAGGTGTCTACATGATCCTTATTGGGATTTCTTCTTCATCAAAATTGGCATCAAATCACAGTACCTTAGTGCGTAGGTGAAAGAGCTGTAGCCCAGCCCGGCCTCTGATGGTCTTCCTCCGGCCACGCCCGGCTCGCGTCCCGCTCTGCGGGACCGCTGCCAAGTTTTTTGAGCCTCTCCAGGGACCGCGGCTAAAGTGCTGCGTGCGTGTTGGTGGCCAGGGGCAGTGTTGGTAATTTGCTACCTCAGGTTGCGGTCTCCCGCGCTGCAGGACCGCCGGAGAGTTTTTAAAGCCCCTCCAGGGACCAGGGCTAAAGTGCTGCGTGCGTGTTGGTGGCCAGGGTAAGCGTAGGTAATTTCCTTCCTCTGTTTGCGGTCTCCAACGCTGCGGGACCTCCGCTGAGTTTTTAAAGCCCCTCCAGGGACCGGGGCTAAAGTGCTGCATACGTGTTGGGGGCCAGGGGCAGCGTTGGTAATTTCCTTCCTCTGTTTGCGCGTCTCCTGTGCTGCAGGACCGCCGCCGAGTTTTTAAAGCCCCTCCAGGGACCAGGGCTGAAGTGCTGCGTGCGTGTTGGTGGCCAGGGGCAGCGTTGGTAATTTCCTTCCTCTGTTTACGGGCTCAATATTATGGACAATAAAATGAATACCGCATATTAGCCAGATATTGGATAAGATGTACTCCAAAGTGCTCTATTCGACCTTGCATGATCCTCACACCACACAAAAAAAAATCACTCATTATGCACATTTGTGCATTAAGTATCATTTGGATTTGTCACAATCCTATGTCTTTGGCACGTTAATGTCACTGGCCACTACCTACAGTATAAAAACTGCTCAGCCTCATTAAAAATAAATTGTAGTGTGAACCTTTATTCCTGGCCAAAGGGCATGTGCTAACCAGTCAACCTTGTGTGTGCTCTTTTCCCAAGCATTTGCCTTCTACCCTCCTGTTTGCAGAAATTAGCTTTTGTTGGTTTTAGGTCTCTGCCCTTTACCACTGCTTACCACTGCTAATGTTCTTGTGCTCACTTCTTAAAACATGGTAAGATTGACTTATACCCAAACTGGAACTACATGTACCCAGGGCCTGTATATTACATGCTGCTAGTGTGCCTGCAGAAATTACTGTACCATTCACTTTAGGAGCCTTTCTAATCATATCTCAGGCCTGTGATTATAGCCTGTGTGCAAATTTCAACCTGGCAAAATAAACCTTTTGTCAGGCCTAAGTTCTTCTTTTAATACATATAAGTCGCCCATAGTGTTGACCCTGAACAGCCCTTAGGGTTGTGTCCAGTGTTTTTAAAAAGTTGGACAAGTACTTTTAAGTTTTACATGTCCTGGCTGTGAAAAACATGTTTTCACAGCAGCAAGGCCTACTTCTCCCTTTTAGCAAGTTGGCATTTTCTGGTTCTAATCATTTAGTGCCTGTAGCCTATGTCCTGGGTCACATGACTCGGTGTATGTAGTTGACAGTTGGCCTTTGTGTATTGCTCTCAGTGATACAAACTGGATGTAGGTGTTAGAAGGAAGATCCAATCTGTCAGGGTGGGAGGTGCGGAGCCATTGCCTGCCCTAAGTACATTTCAAAAGACAGCCTTCAGTGCACTCAAAAAAGGCTTGACACTACTTATTGTCACCCAGAGCCTTGGCTGAGGAGGAAGTAAATTTCAGAATCAAATGTGCAGTGAAGCCTAGAAGTTATTCTCGCTTCAAATCTGGCTCCAGGTATAAATACAGGACCCTCACCAACTCGTTAGTACACTCCTGGACCTGTGGATGCTCCACTGCCATAGGGCTACCCCGCTGCTTGAGGCCTGCCCTGCTCTCTGAGAAGATAGACTGGACCTACTCTCTTTATCTCAGGAAGAGTGGCCTCCTGTTAGCTCCAAAGGTACCACTACAAGTGCCCAGCTGACCCTTTCCAAGGGACATGCCTGGACCTGCAACTGGACCTGCCTGAGTCCTGCTGGCCTCTACTGTAGCTGGTTCCTGATCCCCAGGAGGTGCCTCCCTAGGTCGGGGATCCTTGGCTGGCATCAGCTGAGCTCCTCCTGTGAAGAAAATAAAAAAGTCTGAAGTTCTGGGTTCTTTGCACCCACGAATGGGCCTGTTCGCACAAAGATATTGCCACCTGCGATGACCGCCTACGTGAAGCTCCGGTGGACCCGACTCTATGTGCTGCAGTGTCCACGATTGACGATCAGCACAGTGAGATCTGCACTGCGTGCTACAACAACGCTCTCCCTGCTGGTTGCTGCCTCTCCTGCGAGCTGGACTATTTGCTCCGGACTTTGAGAAAGTAACTTTTTCAGCGGGGCTAACCTGGTCTCTGCATCTGGCCAGTGCTCCATCTCGGTCGGCCTGAACTTGTGTATTTGCCCCAGTCAAGTACGACCAGATAACCACGAGTGGCGCATTGTGTTTTTGGGTGCTACACTTACAAAAATCTTTGAAATTACATATCTCCTGTTCAACTAATTGGATTTTTCTCATTTTGGTCTCATTTTATTTACTCAACTGTACACCTAAGTAGGTGTGGGGTTTTTATTGTGTTGTGTTTTCACCTCAGTACTGTTTGCATGCTTCATAAATACTTTACACATTGTCTCTAAGTTAAGCATGACTGGTTTTGTGCCAAGCTATCAGAGGGTTAACCACAGGTTAATTTTGTGACTCTTGTGGTTCACTCTGACATAGATTGTGATTGTTGCTTGAGATCCGGGTTTCACACCCCTCAACCAATAACCCAAGTTCTCACAGCATGCATCTGCTTTCAGAAGAGAGGTTGCATATTATTTAGGAATATTGTCAGGCCACACATGTTTGTTCCTTTCTGATATGCTGTGAAATGAAAATGTGCAACTCATTTATGACTTCTAGAGAAGCTGGTGTTAGTGTTGGTGCTTTGCAGAGAGGGCTTTGGTCCTACTAATTTCTCCTGCCATGTAAAAAGAGCAGTCGCTATCTGTGGCCTGAGACAGCAGACATATTGTTTTGTAGCTGTACACTGTCAAACTCCTATATTTTAAACCCTGCAGACTGACAAAAAGTAAACATGCACATGGGGGGTTTATTATAGCCTGTTCGAGTAGCTTTGGGCTCAGGATAAAAACACAACAGCTGTAAGGAGATCATACATATTAGTTTGTTCTCTGGATTAGAAAGTGGTAAAATGCAGTCTGTTCATCTTGGCTGTGTAAGCAGCAAAGGCATATGTTGCTTGTACAGACTGTTTTTGAGTAGTTGTGCTGTCTGAAAAGCTCTGGGGTTTCAAAGAAATGATGTAAACTTCAATTAATTTGGGCTGCAGCTGGAATTCGTGATAGAAGTGTACATTTCTATTTTACCATTCGGTGTTTCACTGAACACCTTAGTGCTGCCCTTGCTCCATCCAGCAACTTTTCAGGGAGGGCATTTTTTAATGACTTTATTGAACTGCCATTTGTGTATCTTCCCAATTCTAAATTGCTGTCTGGGTTTTTAAAAAAAACATTTTTTTATTGTTTTATATAGTACAAACTAGACCCGAGACATCGGGTATCAGAGCGCTTTACATGAGCACCAGTTCCGTTACAGATGGATACATTCATTTTTGTTTGGCACGGTGAGATTAAGTGATTTGCCCAGAATCACAGGATGTTGTGCGTCGTTGCCGAGACTCGAACCCGGTTCCCCAGTTTCGAGGTAGACCGCTCTAGTCGTAAGGATACATCCATGTTGGGTTATCTGTATTTTTATATTAATGATGGATGTCTGTAGGATTTCTGAGTCTCTTCTTGGCCGCTCCTGTACACTACCATCCACTTCGGTGTCTCACTCCTCCACCCATTGGTCCCCACTTCTTCTTCTGCACTTCCCACAAGCATGGAATCCATTTGAAACAACTGTCTCTTGGATACGCTTCCCTTCTTTGAGTTCAATTGGAGCACCATGGTGGGCATGTCAGACTCATTATATAATGAGGGATTTTGGTTGCCATTGTGCCACCTCTAACAACTATGGGCATGGAGTCCAGCATGCACTCTGCACAGCCCTGCAGGAACCTCTCTGCACGCACCTAATCCGTGCTCCCTTTCTGGTACCCCATTGCTGAAAGGCAAACTGCAGGCAGTGGCTCACAAAGCCACCCCTGTATTAGCCGATGCCCGTACAGGTAAGAGCGGTGGGGCGGTTGGGCCATTTTGGTGGGAAGGATTCAACAGACGACCACGAGGGAAAATGAAATAAATAAATAATTTCCCCTCATTGTTGACTGCCGAAATCCACCCCCCACTGCGCTTATCTGCACGGGCTGCGGCTGCCCTGTACCTCATCAAAAGTGTTTAGGGCCACTCCAGCCTTCATGATGTTCTATAGAGCGGTTCTCACATGTGCTTACCTCCCTCCCAACCCCCACAGCAGTTCTGCCAGAGATGCGCAGTCCTGCAGCAGTCTTTCCCTCCATTACCTTAGGAACACCAACCTCTCCCATCAACTACTTTTGAGGAAACAGGTCAGAGGAATCCACTTCACATGGGTTCCAAGGATTTGAGTGATCTCAATCTTCTAGGGTGGATCATGTTTCTCTCTCCAATGTGCCACAGCGGCTGGTGGGAACAATCTGTGTTGAAAACCTGGCTGGGGAGCAGTGGGGCATGGACGTCCACATGGGATGAAAGGTGGCTAGCAATAGGAAGAAGCCATAAGTGGTCTATAAACATGTAGCAGAATTTCCAATGGTGTGCATGTTGGACAAACTATTGGTGTGTGGGATGGCAGATGTGTCTGTCAGAGTTTGCTGCAAAAGTAGGTTCTTCCTTACCCCACTATAATACAAATGAGAGTCACATGCCAGAGAGTGCAATGAGGACACCCATATGGGTATCAGGGGTGGGCAGACCCTGAATTCTGTTGGCAAGATCATGAAGTGATCTTTTGGGGTCCAACGCAGGTGGAGACGTTCTACAATGGAAAGCCACAAACAATTGTGTTTGAATGAAATAGAAATTGTGTTCTGAGTGAGCAGTTTGCATTTCTGAGTGCAACGTGACGAATGTGCTATTGTGATTGCAGAGTGAGGAGTGTGCTTCAGTCATTGAGTGAACGGTGTAGTAAAAGGGTGTGCGTGAATGAGTGTAGACTAAGAGTTGTTTGTGAGCATACAGGGAGCAGTGTGCTACTGTTAGTGTAGTGTGTAAGGTGTTTCGATGTGAGTGTAGGGTGAGTACCTATGTTGGGGTCCATTGAGCAGTGTGCTTTTATGACCACATGGGGAAAGTTATGCCAATGTGAGTACAGAGCGGGCTTGATTCCTGTGTGAGGTCACAATCAGAACTGTGCCTGAGTGCAGGGTGAATGGTGTGTAATGTGAGTGAATGATTAATGAATGGTGTGCCAGAGGAAGCGGCCTGTCTATATAACTGCGTGATGAGGTGTGCCCCTAAATGGCTTCACTGAGAGAGGTAATCCTGTATGTGGTGATTGAGAGGTGTGCTTGTATGAGTGCTGGGTTATGGCGTGTCTGCGCGAGTGTATTTTTAGCAGTGAGCGTGATTGAGTGCAAGGTGAGTGATGTGCAAGTGTGAGTGTCAGTTGAAGGGTGTGGGTGTATGAGTGCAAGGCAAGGGGTGTACCTCTATGAGAGCACTATTAGGCGTGTGCCTGTCTAAGTGTACACTGTGCAGTGCACTTGAATGAGTCCAGTCAGAGAGCTGAGTGAGACACGGTGAAAAGTGTACATATCTGAGTGCAAGTAGAGAAGGGTGCCAGTGTTGAGGTGCACCCGTATGAGTGCAGTGGGAGAGGTGTGCCGGTGATACTGTGTGGTGTGCTTGTGTGAGTACAGCATAATGGTGTGTTTATGAGGTGAGGTCTGTGTGAGTGCATAGCGAGGGATGTGTCTTGCAGAGTATACCATAAGCAGTGTAAGGGTATCTGCATGAGTGTATCTGAGAGCCATGCTTGTGTGAGTGCGGTGAGAGGCGTGACTATGTGAGTTGACAGTGAGTGGTTGGCCCATGTTAGAGTGGGGTGCAGCACATGGAAACCATACTTGCAGTCTTTGCCTTGTTTGTTCCTCTGTGAAAAAGACTATTTTGGATGGTTGTGACCAGAAAGATTATGGGCCTTATTATGAGTTTGGCGGTCAGATGGACCGCCAAACCCACTGTGGCATTGTAGCTACTACCACACCAATGGTCCACCGCGGTCAGACCGCCATGGGACTGTTGCTGCTGCCAGGGATGCACGATTCCTTGCGGTCTTGCAGTGGTCTGAGTCCCCTTAATATACTGGCAGTGCCGCTATGGCACTACCAAGCATATTTGGAGTTTCCTCACTGCCACAGTTTTCATGGCTATGGGCCTGCCATGAAACGTGAGGGAACGAAGTGGGCCCTACAGGGCCCCCTATTGCCTCTGTTCCAAGGGATGCATGCAGAGGGGGCACATGGTGTTCCCCGTGTATGCATGCACTCCCAGATCCTCCATGCAATGGACTTGACAGTCCATGCTCTTCAGGAACACACATTGGTGTTCCCATTGCTATGCCTTAATAAGGCTCACTTATGAGCCTTAGCATTGCCCCATTGCGTGCCAGCCACAGCCGGACTGCCTGACCTGGATTCCAGTCTGAATCTGATGGGCGGTCTCAGTATGCCTTTGGTGGTTTGGTAGCGGGGCGCTGACGTGACTGTTCACTGCCACACCATCAAAATCATTATAAGGCTCTATGTCTGTAATTTTTTCTTGTCTTCCTCACTGACCCCAATTAAAAAGTACACACCCCATGAAGCTGGCTTTTATCACCCGGTTAGTGTTAAGGGTGATATACTTTTATATAGACATCAGCAATAAGGGGATTCCATAACTATTTTTTTACTTTTACTTTTTCTAGTGGCCATGGTAGCCCTGCCCTAAGATATTTGATGCCCCAGATTGCATTAATTCCACAATTTGTGAATTGGATTAAGGAAGTTGGAAACACTAGATAAGCTATGAGCCTGATAAAAAAGAGCCCCAGAAAATACCAATCTCTGCTGGAAATCTCTACTCGCTCAGGGGTTGGAATTTTCGAGTTGTTCAATATGTATCTCATGCAGTAGTTACTGAGTGAGATAACACATTCCTCATTACATTTCTGCAGGTCAAACCTCATTGAATTTAACAGCTGAAAACGAACTGGTAATTACTGGGACATGCAGATTTTGATGTGTGAGCACCAAAATCCTCACCTTCCTCACCTTGGGCCTTATGTAGGTGGGCTGGCATTTACCACTTCATAAATACCGAATCATACCGATTTGGTATTTATGAAGTGGTAAATGCAATGTAGGTAATGAGTCGGTAAATATTACCGAATCAGAAAAATTCGGTAATTACCGGATCGGTATTTACCGATTCGGTAATGAGGCATACCTTCCCATTGATGGGTAGGTATGCCTCATTACCGAATCGGTAAATACCGATTCGGTAATGGGGGAGCACATGCAAGGGTGGCAGGGTGTCACATTGACACCCTGTTGCACCCCTGATTCGGCCATGTGTGCACATGTGGCGCACATACATGCCCTAAGGGCATGTATGTCTGCCACATTGCACACTTAAACATGCACAAAAATGCTTTTTTTCACCTATTCGTCATTTACCACCAACCTTTAGTTGGTGGTAAATAACGAATCCCCACACCCACCACACACTCCCCCTACATCTCATTTCATGATTCGGTATTTACCGAATCGGTAAATTTACCGAATCGGTAATATTACCGATTCGGTAATTTTACCGATTCGGTAAATACCGAATCATGAAATTCTCCCCCTACATCTCAAAAGCCAAAATACCGGTCGGTAACGGTATAATTACCGAAAATCGGCCGTTACCGACCGGTATTTGGCTTCCTACATGAGGCCCTATGTCTTTTTAAAGCATCATACCAAATGGGCTACACTACATGCAGTATATACAAATAATTTGTTAGAATCACTGGGCAAAAATCAGGGTTTCCTTAAATGTTTAAACTGGGGTGTAAACAGCTGGAGAAACATAACCTAAAGGAAGATCTGAGAATGGGTATAGCTCCAAAGGAAGAAGTTTGAAAGATCTTGAAGACCCCATCACACAGACAAAAGGTAAAAATATACATCATAAACCTTGTCTGGAAGAAAACCAACCCATTAAAATCAGGTTGGTAGATATATCTTCAAAGATGACTATTTGTTGCCCAATAATCCTTTCAAGATAGGATCTTTAGGTAGTGGTCAGAGGCCTCACTGGTGGTACGGAAATCGTATTAACCACAGTGAATGAATCCGTACTAAATAACACAGGTTTCTAAAGGCCCCTCTTACATTTGTGAGTGAGTACATAGCAGGCACAGCATCATCCTTGGTGGAGGTCCTGTAATCTAGTCAAATTATTTCATCTCAGCAATCACTAGAACATTAAAACAATCCCGCATGAACTGGCAACTTCCTTGCAGAACGCAGTTAATTTGATTGAATATTTAATTCATATTTCAACTTTTTAGTCAAAGTAGGAACATGGCTCCATCTTGGCTTCATGACTAATGACTAGGGATGTAACTAACAGGATTAAAAATATTCATTAACCTGACAATGGATTTGTTTCAGAAGCTCCCAAACTGATTGCAAACCACTTTACCAATCTCGGTATTTAAATATTTGCACGAAATCCCCGGGATTTACAGGAACGTGTGAATCTTATCTCTATCGCTTTCTAAATAATTTGCACTAAATCCCCGAGATTTACAGGAACGTGTGAATCTTATCTCTATCACTGTCTAAATAATTTGCACAAAATCCCCAGGATTTACAGGAACGTGTGAATCTTATCTCTATCGCTGTCTAAATAATTTGCATGAAATCCCTGGGATTTACAGGAACGTGTGAATCTTATCTCTATCGCTTTCTAAATAATTTGGACTAAATCCCTACGCTTTAGAGGAATGCTTGAATTTTATCAAGATTTCCAACTTTAGCCAGGACAGGGAAAGTGGCTAGATCATCACAATTCAGAAGAAAGGGTGTGGGAAGTACTGAACAAAGCCCCCAAAAATCTACTGAAAAAGCCTTGACCTTAAGGGTATTTGTGTCATGGTGGGCAAAATGCTGCAGCAGAATATCACATCCATCCTATTAGGGTTCTTTAATGGTGCTGTAAACGGATAGCCTGTGCCACCAAAATGGCAGGAAGCAGACACCACAGTGATTTTAATATAAAGTGTCCATTGAACCTTACCTTCAGTGTCTTCGCGATGAAATAATAAATGTCTATTGTTACACTGCTCAGTGGCACTCATTTTATCGATCGACCTTGGAAGGATAAAAGCCTGAGTGGACCTATGAAGATTAAAACCTGTGACCACAAGGTCAGACACTGATTCCGTGATTGGATCCATAAGTCCACGTACCCTGGAAATCTGGCGTTCTGAAACCAGGAAAGGACTTCCAGAGATTGCCAGTCATATCAACTAATTTAATTGTAAAACAATGATTTTTTGAAAATGTTTTAATTGCGTTGTTTCAATATACAAGAACTCCATTACATCGAGAGAATCCCTGAATTGGGAATCACCAAAATAAACAATGACTGCGTAATGAGTGCCAAATCGCAGCTGTGCCGCGTCGCACATAGGATATACATCACGTACAACAATGCATTATAATCAAGTCATGCAATGGCAAGTATGAAACAATATAACTTCAATGTATAAAGGTCATAACTAGAAAATGGAGGGGGTCATGGGGTAGCAGTGACATAGGAAGGCGGTACAGAGCAGGGATAATGTCTCACATAACATATAATAGCAGTCTGGGCAGGACAGTGAGGTGTTCTCGCTGTGTATCTCCATTGTGTGGGCATGCAGGGAGGAGAGGGGAAGCAGGGCCGGACTGGAAACAGCAACCAGCCTTGGCCGATTGCTGCTCGAACAGCCCTGGGAGTGGGAGGGGGGGGTGCTAGTAAAAAGCACCACTCCCACTTTTGTTATAGGGGGCCGATATTGCAGCACTTCTGACAAAACTGGCCACCACAGCCAGAAAATTGTCCCCCACCCCTTTGGCCCACCGGGGAAATGCCCGTTGTCTGCTACAGCCAGTCCGTGCCCTGGGGGAAAGAGAAAGGCCACGGGGTATATGCGAGGGATAGTGCAGCGTTAGGAGCATGCTCGGAGGGGGGGCGGGGACTAGCATGTGATGTTGTTGGGTTCGTGGGGGAAGATCGTCTGGGGACATTAGCTGTATAAATAGGCTTCAAAGTATGTCCCACTCTTGGGATATGAGGCATTTAAGAAGATGTCACATTTGTAAAACAATGATTCCTAACTGTTTGCAAACCATGACAAACTGTCAGCCATAGTTTCAAATCACATTTTATTACTTGCTGGTGGTCCAAAAGAGATGCAAGCTCTTTCTCAGAATCCTGCAGCATCATGTCTTAAACAATTTCAATATCTTGGGGAATTAGACATAGCCTCCCAGCACCTTTCCCAACCGCCACAGCTTTTTAATTTACATTTTGAACCATGGATTGAGCACATAAGGGTTTATGAAACTACATTTTCGTAGCAACTGATAGAAAGCACCAACAGCATTAATTTATGTAGGCAAAGTCATTAATGAATCCAGACAATATCATACTATGCACTCTGTGTTTGGCATTTGGAATTCCCTCAGTGATAGGAACAACTGAAAAGTAATTCCTTGGGTACTGGTTTCATCTCATTGTATCCTCCTCCATTGTCAATGTCAATAGTGGCTTTTGGGCATTTTGTATTTATGTCTGTTTATGGCCAGGATAGCATTAGCCAAGATGGTATAACTGAATAAGATGTGCCACTTACAGAGTAGGCTCTTCCACGAATTGTACAGATTGATCATCTCTTTGGTTTGGGCAGGGAAGCACAGTCATGTTACTTGATGTTTTAAAGTTCCCGTGGACGAAAGGTAGTTTCGGTCTTCCTGACCTTTTCTTTTACGATGCAGTTGAACAGCTGCAACACATGGCTCACTGGTTCACACGGTTACTGGGAAAAGAGGTTGCAGTCTGGATCTCATCCTCTTCATTCTTTGCCAGAAGTCCTCATGTTGGGAGCTCAGACGAGTTCTCTCTTTAATACATTGCTGATCAGATGGTGATTGTGTGTGTGGGGTGGGGGTGGAGAGACAACCCTACCGTAACATTTAGCTATGGGCGTTGAAGCCCTTTACAGAGATTTGCATGTCTGTCCAGTAGTGGAGAGATGGGGGTTGCGAAGCAGTGGGGAAATCATATGCTGCCCTGGTCTCAGACAGAGGGAGGGATACAACTGTGGCTCATGACAGGTGCTGAGTAGCACTATCAGATTTAGACTAGGGGAAGGTGTATGCTCAGTGGAAGACCATTTCTCCAAATTTGCATGTCAAGCTAATCCGCTTTAATTTTCTCCATATGACCAATTTCACCTTGAATAAATTGACTAGAATTTTCTCTGGTAGGACTTTGGAATGCCCCAGGTGTAATGTGCAGGGAGAAGACTTTCTCCATATGGTTTGAGGTTGCCTGCAAGCAATCGCATTCTAGGACCCTGTGGTCTAGAGCTTGCTATTATGACCAATGATTTGCCGTTCTACTGAATAAAACATTGGTTGTTTCGCATATTTCCCATCACACTGTCCATGAAGATGTGGACGTGTATGGCTGCACTAGGTATGGTGTGATCTAAGTGCAGAATAGCAATTTACTGGGTCTCTGCTAACAAAAACCCCAGTCATGAGGAATGGAAAAAAGATTTGTTTGAATGGGCGGTAGCAGACAAACATCATCTGAAGATCACAAATTGGGCAGATCGTTTGGCAGAAGATATTACTGAATGGGTGGAGATGCTTGCTATGTTAATAAATCTGAACAGTAAACCACATTGAATTGGAATATGTTATTTGACGATTTCACCTGAGGCCTACAATGTGGTTATAGTGCACTATGTTAACGGGGGAGCCGGAGCTTGCAGGGTGTGGGTTATATCTAGCATGTTATGGGCATTGAATCTATGGGTGGGATGGGGTATAGTACCAACTGTATTGTCCTCCCTAGCCCGGGTACTCGCCAATGACTATGCCACACACAGAGCTTAGTATGACACGTCTTTATTCTTCTGCGTGTAGCTGCAAATTCAACATTCTAAATCAGTCTTCCATGCATTCCGCTGTAACACTTACGTCACAGCTCTATGGAGTCCATCAGGAGCCAAAAGGGTTTTGTCATTGCTAACTCGCAAGACACTACACTAGCTATGGTGGAAGTACAGACGCATGTATTTTGTTGTGTTTCAATTGTATTTGCTTTGTGTTTCTTTTGTTCTCTGCTACAATGCAATAGAATATATTTTAACAAATGTATTTATGTCTATGTCTCACATTGTTTTCTGGGAAAAGCATCCCTCATGTCTTATCCCAAATCAATCATGACATCAGTGTCACTATCTCTGACATCATGCCTTGTCCTGGCTCTGGCATCAGGAGAGAAAATGCTGCAAGTTTAAATGGGCCAATCAGTGTAAAGGAATAAAGCAACTCAATTGACCCAGTCTTGAATGACTAACAATCACCATCAATAGGCATTCTAGAACGTTCCTTTGTTTGATGATGCCTGCTTGGGTTTTGAGAGACAGTGTGACAGTATTCACTGGATCGGCCCTGTATTTAAAAGTATAAGATTGACATGTGGGAGTACATATATCCAGCTGTCCATCAGCAAATACTCATCCTCTCATTGCTAATACAGGTCTTATATTAACTTCTAGGATAGATAAGATGAAAACATGTGGGCAGATTTACAAGCCCCTTGGGCTGCCAGTGCGTCACATTTTGTGACGCACTGGCAGAGTATTCTCCTGTCCCATATCTCCAGGGACATGAAAATCCACCCTGCGTGGCTTTTTCTGTCCGGTAAATACGGCCCCTTTACATGCAGCACTTTGCGTGAAAGGGGCGTTCCATGGGGGTTGCTGTGGGTGTTCCCACGCAAAAACAACCATGGAACCAGACACATTTCCACATTTACAAGAAATCGTAAATTTGGAAATGCATCTGAATACTATGCCTTCCCAGGGGAGGCGTAGGAAGGCGCAACGAGGAGAAATGTATTCATTTCTCCTCGTTGTTTTCCTCTTTCTGTGCGTGCTGCATTCTGCAGCACACATAGAATGAGGAAATAACCTCTAATAATTGTTTATGTACAGGAAGGTGGCCCTTCCTGCACATAAACAATCCTTTAAATAAATTAAGTTTTCCAAGTTCTATGTGTGCTAATGCAGCACACATAGAATAAGGAAAAAGCCATTTCTGATTGTTTATGTGCAGGAAGGGAAACCCTTCCTGCACATAAACAATCATCTCCGTGATGCAGGCATCCTTGCACCATGGTGCAGGGGTGCCTGTGTCGGCGCATGGCAGCAGTTTGTGGGCCAGCGCAGGAGGGAGCACAGAGATGCGACATATTGCTGTAAACATGTTGCATCCCTGTGCTTCCAAACTAACGCAGCACAGCAAAATTATTTGCTGCACTGCGCTGCGTTAGTTTATTGTAAATCTGCCCCATATTTTTTTATTTACTATTGAAAGTTGTTTATCTTTGGTTTGCATTCTTGCATCTCAACCCTACCATATAGCTCTATAAAAGACAAGTAATTTACACTTAGAATTGTTGGATTTCTTCCATTTCAACATGTATTTTAAATGCACTGTTATCTACGTCATAATTACGTAAATTAAACGTTGCGCCATTGTTTTACGATGAATAATAATATTATTGACATTGCATAATGTACTCTTTAATTTGCTTTCAAGGAAAGAATATTTATTGGCGGAAGCCGGGATTGTTGCACTCCAGGACCAAGTAAATTCTTCACATTATTTTTCTTTACATAGAAGTATTTATTACAAAAAGGAAATTCTGTTTATTGTCTGGGTCCATCATTCCTCCTAGTCGCCCTCTAGTCCAAAGTTGCACTTTGTCAAAGGGAAGGGCAAGTCAACACTCGCCTCAGAAAGAAATTTACAATAGGAGTCAATATGGAAAGGAAAGGCTGCCTTCCAAAAATTATTTTTTTTAATCACTGTTGTCCTTTGGGAATATATGGTTAATGAGACAGTCTAAAAATGAATGTGATAAATGCTGACTGCAAGCTAAAATGATGTAAGAGGTGCAGTGCTCGTGTGCTCAATTACATTCACCATTTACTGGAATATTAGGAAAAGGGAGTAAAGATGTGTGTGGTAAATCTAATTTGGCTGTATTTTTAGTCTCTAGCATTTTTTTAGCTCATTATAATGATTTTATATTTTCAATTTTTTGTTTTCTCTTTTTCCTCACTTCTCGATGTAACTAACATATTAGTTATGTTTCTTTTTAATACCCAATTGCAATGCTTTTAATTGTTTGTGCAAGTAAAGCTAAATCTAAATCTGGGGGTTTAGATTTCTGAGCTTTTGAAGAATAAGACAAGATCTGATATATTGTTAGGACATCCCACAAAAAGGTATCAGCAAATGTTGTGTGGAATGTCTGGTGATGGCCATCATCACCAACTTTCACTTTAACTACTCACTTGGGAAGAGCGCATCCCTCCAACAGAACTTTGTGAAAACTCTCCAGGGAACATTGGGATGGTGTATATCATTAACATCACTGTGAAATCTTGACACACTCCCGACCAGGTGTCTCCAACCAGTAGCTTGTGAGCTGCTGTAGCTCTCCTGCTACCTCTGAGTAGCTCACCTTTGTGCAGCCCAGCGTATTAAATTAGAAAGCTTTTGCTTGGTTGAAATAATATACATATAAAAATAAAATGGAGATTATACAAGGCTAAGAATATTAGTAGCTCTCAATGCGTTTCAATTAACATAAATAGCTCTCAGTACAGAAAAGATTGGAGACCCCTGATCCAGACAGTGGAAATGTTCCTAATTTAATGTGGGTACTCTTTAAATAAGTAGATTTGTTTTTTATAGTTGCCTTCGTTCGAAGTTTCAAGTAGCTAAGCCACTTTCGGGCGTGTTAGACTCAGGATAATGCCTTGATGTTCCTTTCCTAGAAATTAAAACCGACATTCTTTTTTTTTCATTTTTAGCTGAATTCATTGCTTGAAGTGCAACAAAAATTAAAAAATGCTGTAAGTATAGACAGTGTTGTAACGTAAATTGATGTGTTGCCTCCTGTGTAATGTGATGAGAAGCAGCTGAGACTTCCATATCTCACAGAAATGCATAGCTCTTACCTTGAATGGGCCCCCACTGGAGTTCGGGGCCCACACTGCAGTGCATGGGCTGTAGGGACCTGTGCTGTGCCCCTAAGTACAGTGGTGCCTTTAAGAACAATACAATTTAGACCTCTTTTTGTTGCTAGTTTACTTAATCATAGTTTTGTGATCCTATTTTGTGTTATTCTCAGGTGGCACAACAAATAGGTTTGCTGCTCCTGTTATTTATTGTGATATTGTTTACTCCAAATCCAGTCTTCCACTTCACAATCCTTCCTGTGTTCCCATTGACAGGCTAAAGTTGCTCCTACCCTCCCAACAGAGAAATCTCCATATTTCCTCTTTCTATAGTGTAAAGCTAGCCTTTGCCTGGCATAATCCTCCTATGTACCCCATGGGCGGACTCCAGCACTGTAACAAGGAAGAATTGTAGTTAATATTCATATTAATTAATAATGCTGTTTCCACTGTGTCCTTTCTCCATCACATACCTTAGTTGATGAGGAGATGACAAAGCAGTTTGGGAATTTAATCTGCAACATAGCAGAAGGAAATAAGAAACATCCATACAGATGCATGCTGTAACAGTATATGCATATATTGGACAAAACCGAGAAATCTTATCCGGCAGCGGTAGCATTGATAGAGGAAAGCCTAATAAATGGCCCATATGGCTGCAACTCAAATGTTTCTATGGGAAATTCTTTGAACTCTACCTAGGAGGCCACCAGGCTGTGAAAAACAAAACCTTGCACTTCAGCTGGCAATGCAGCACCAGCTCTCTGGGTCAATATTATGGCACACTGTATCCAATGGCCGCAGATATCACAGAAACTGAATGTAAACAACATTTGGCCAAATCCTCCAGAGGAGATATTTTCATGATTCAAACACATTCAATCAGTAGTGGTATGTGCTGGGGTTAGGCCCAAGTAGCAAAGCTGTATATTTTCTTACATTGTCCTAATTTTGCACAGTAACATATCTGCCTTTGACTTTTTGCACATATTCTAATGCATGACAATGTTGGATTCGTTTCTCTGAAACTACTTCTATTTACACATCTAGCTTCGCATAACATTATCACGATGCCTCAAACACCATGTACAAGGCCTTGTTATGCACAATGTACAAATGTTGTTCTATCTTCATCCAAGGGGCGACAGGGCTATCTACATAGCCATAACATTGCTTATCTATAGGCATGTTACAAGGATGCTTTCTATTACAAATATTGAGCATCCCAAAAGATTAGCAGAGAAAGTACTTCAGCTGACACTAAGGGTCCCAGCATGATGAGACTTCACCAGGCAGCTGTCTGACATCTCGTGAGGGGTATCCAGTTTGTCACTAAGACGGGGTCCTACATTCTCTCCCGCCAGGTAATGGGTTTGGATCGTCCCTTGGGGGGATTCTTGGCTTCACATCTACCCACACTCTAGGTGCACACCTGCACACACTGTTGGTGTACGTAGAGTAGGGATTTCATAGTAGGAATACGCCTGATTACTGTCTTGTATTATATGCCTTCATATATGCACTGTTTTAACACCATGGTAGAACTGTAACTTCTATGTACTCTTTTGGTGCTTGTAATCACTTTCATCTGATTCTGCCTATTGATTATCGCAGCACATGTATTTTATAGAAGAATAACGTTGGTTCAATAAATATATTGAAAAGTCCGACTGAGTATTCTCTGTATATTTCACAGAGGACAAGTAAGCACGAGTGACTGTGCGAAAGGTTCTGATCTGTTACCACGATCCCTGAGGGGTCAGGGTTGTCATGTTCAATGGTTGCCAGAAACTATTCTCTCCCTCGTAAGGTTAGAGGGGTTTATGGTGGTACTGTGAGCTAGCTGGTCTCTAGGGCAACATATCCTGCGGGGTGCCCGGAATCAGTTTGGGCACTTCACTCAAAATGTATGTTGTCCATAAAAATGCGCAGATCTCATGGATTACTAGGAACTACAAAACAATAGAGCCTCCACCAAGAGATGCATGCAGAGTAGAGGTAAAATATGACAGAAGAAATGCCATTTTCTCTTGATCCACATGTCCATTCTCCCTCTTCAAGCGATAAAGTGCAGTTAGTAAGAGGATAGTGTTAGTTTCTGTTGGAAATCCACCTGAAAGGTTATGGTGAAGAGAAGCCAAACTTGGACGTGCACTCCACCTTAACAGGAGGACCCCATGATGAACCAGTTTTTGCCTTGAAGTTAGCGTTTAGCACAACTATAGTAGCTAATTGTCAGTCAGGTAGCCTTGGGGTGCACAGCGAAACCAAACAGCAAACAAAGATACAATTTCGAAATAGGAAACTTAAAGAGAGGTACAGGCATAGAATTAAACATGTTCAGTTACGAGAGACATCTCTAGCTATGAAAGGAAAAATTTTCTATTCTCCCTATCCCCATAACCTTGATATGTGACCTCATGGGAGGATGCTGTGCCACTACAGTCACTTCACAGTCTACTGGTATTCATATTTTAGACCTTGCTCTGTCAGCATAGTGACCTGTCAAAGTGACATTCATGTCCCACGGTAAAAGAGGCCCTTCAGGAAGAGAAAGGAATCTAATTCAGAAACTCTATTGGGCATGCAACTCTTCTGTTGGACTCAGACCCTAGTAGACAGCAAAACTTAGTGTTCAAATAGCAAAGGTTTAGGAAGAGACTTAAAGCAGATGTGATTCCTTACCTTGACCCAGAGATCTGAGGAGTTAGGCAGATCTGCTAGGCTATGAGTATTGTCCCAACAGCTGTATGCTCATTGACGAAACAATTTACTCATTAGTTTCCCTTCCAGACTAAAACACCCAAACTGCTTTAAGGTAGCTAATACCTGGTGTCTGGAGAAGTGTAACAGTTCTGTCCCATTGTAACACGTCTGCAATTCCTTGCATGACCACTATTGCTACTCAAAGGCTTCTACCCAGCATTGCCCTTACTATTTTTGAATCAGAAGTGGAAGGCAAAACTTGGTATGAATATGGGAAACATCTAACCACCATCAGAGTGAATCACAAATCTCTATGACAACTGGAAGTACAGTCTGATAACTTTCATAATATTGGATCATTTGATTATCCACCCATGTCGGAAACCACAGCCACTCAATAAAGAGAGCTTCTTTGCTTATCTTAATTAAAGTACTTACCCGCAAATTGATAAAAGAACTTTGTGTCTTCCATTGTGCTATTGCTTACCTTTGCATCCAGTGGAGCAAAAACAATTTATATGACAGAAATTGTAGCTTTAGCAATCAGCTCTTCTGTACCACATCCTTCTCCTAGACATGCTTCCATAGGTGGCATCATGCTGCAAACAAGGATCCAGAAGCAGCAGTCAAGGTACTCAGGAAATTTAAAGTAACATCTGGTGGTAAGTGGAGGTGAGGTGCCATTATTACCAGTCAAGTAGTTTATTTTTGTGTTCTAGAGACCAGAAAACTTTATAAGTAATATCAGGGTATGTAAGTCAGGTTACATGTTGCCTTGCTGAAAGTGCTGAAAGAAGATAGAAAGAATGTCCCTTGGGGAACAGTCGCGAAAAGCAGAAACAAACTGTCATGAGTGATGTGACTTCTGCCTGCTTGGTAAGAAAAAGATTATAAGTATGCTTCTCAGCTGAGATAAACAGCTCCATAATGATGCTGTGGGGAAGGCAACCATAGTGTTTCTTTAAATCATACTCTGGCAGCCATGTCCAGCATTTCTCATGCGCTATGGCAACCACCAATTTAATTGCTTGCAGTACTTACCAGTGTAATACAATTTTAGGAAGAAACAAAGGCTTTCCTGCATATGTGGAATGAGTATAGGGACTTGAATAGTGAGTTTCGTTGACAAGAGTGTTTGAGGATAAGCATAAAATCTTGCTTGCAAGCTCCACAAAATGTCTGCATTCTGTGGCTACAAAAGGAAAAACCTAAGGGGTCTCCACATCAAGAATCAGGTGCCGTAAACACGCTACAAGGAGAGGGAAGGCAGACAACAGGAAAAAACCTTGAGAGGGTACCAGGTACCTTCTAAGACCTGACCCTGAATTCATTTAAATTGTACTCGAGCCAGACATCACTCCATGGTAGCTCAGCAGTGTCATAGGGGTCCAGACGTGGAGTAGAATTCCCAAATCAAAAAGACCTGCCCAGCAGTACCTAGCAATTGGGTCCAAACCCAGGATCTCAGGGCTCATAAGTAACAAAAAGTTATGGTTAAACTAATGATGTTTTTAAGATACAATAGAGTCATGGGAACACAGTTGGAGAGATATTGTGTAAAAACTTACATTTACATGATGTGTACAATTATTTTCTATAATTGCCTCTGGTATGTACAGCTGTAAATTGTAAGAAGGTTTTCTCATTGCACTGGTGTTGGAAAAGATAAAAGGCTCGAAGTTATTAAATAAAGTCAGGGGTTTCATTTGATGATTTATACATGTATCCCCTTAGTTCCCATCTGTAGCTTTATGTGTGACAAAATTCTCCTGTCTGTGGTCCCAGAAGGGGGCTCCAACTACCCCTTATAGCAAGACCTAACCCTCATTCCAGTCTCAGACAGCAAATCGCTGCTCTCTTTATGGTGGAAAAAGTCCTGTCACCTACTTAGGCTGCTGTGCCACTGAAAATTTTATCACTGAATATTTTATCACAATAAGGGCAAAGTTCTTTCTATTTTTTATTTAATTTTTTGTTCAGGATACAAAGAGAGACATCAGCATTTAAATGTCACATTATAACACCATCCATTTACCCATATCTCCCCAATTACACATCAATGTTAATCCATTCAAATTGCCTTTACCTATACAGTTATTATAGCATTCATTTTTTATTATATGTGTCTCGCGTTCCTAAAGTTTTTACCCCTCAAGGAGATTGACTTAGTCTCCTAACCTGCGAATCACACACTCCTATCTACATTAATTTGTGTCTCTGGTGTTTGCCCATATTCATGTTGTTTATGATGCACATTAAGATTTTGGGAAATTCTACTGTTTTTTACTCATAATTTATCTAATAGCTGATAATATAATATTAAAAAATTGCATTTTTCTGTTTTAAAGAAACATGGAGTGATGAAGAAAATCAAAGGTAAGATCCTTTGCCATAGCATGTTGCGTGTGATTCTAAAATTTCTTTGTGATTTAATCTGCAAGTATTATTTTCCACAGCCACAATATTAACTTCATTAATAAGAGCTCATGCAGACTGTAGATTGAGAATTTGAAAAAACTCTAATGGCATAACTGGAAATGTGCCCCATCACTCTACAGGCCCACCAGTGATGGATCAGGTTTGGGTCTCCATCCAAGACCAATAGAAAAACGTGCCTGTTACAAACAAGGCATGTAGGGGAGGAAGAGCTTGGGGCCACATGTACAAAACTCAGAAATTGCGATTGCCTATTTGCCAAAAACTAGCAATCGCAAATATGGAATAGCAATTAGGGATATTTATAGGCCTCAAGTGTGGAAATTGCGAGTCGTAAAGCCTGTGAGTCGCAATTTTAGGAGTCACATTTTGCGAATGCATTCGCAAATTGCGAATGGAATTTCAAAATAGGGAGAGACATTTCATGGAACAAGGGCCGCACCCAAAACCCAAACACCTGAACACCTAAACTGCCAGAAGAGAGAGACAGAGAGAAGGTGAGGCAGGCGGCTCTGATTGCTGATATCTGTGAGCCCCTGGAAACAACACCTCTACCCCAACTAACATGGCAAGCCAGGAAGGAAAGTCATGTCATGTTTTCATTTCTGAATTATTTTGAAGGCTGAAGTGTACTATCTCATTCTTTTTTATGCTGTGTTACATAATTACATGCTTGGGAATATGCATTTAACATTTCTAATGCTCATAGGGTAGGGGGACACTTTGTCACTTGATTTTGTGAATGTACTTAATTTCTAATAAACTTGCTCAGACTTTGTCTATTGCGTTCAGCAGAAATAGGCATTGTAATATGGGGAAAAACCTGCCCTTTCCCTCACCCAGTGTTCAATTTTCACAAAAACTTGTGAACACTGAGTTGTCATATCATAACAAACCATATGTTTTGTGCATAAGCGTACTCTGGAACGTCTTACGTTCTGTAATGCCTTTACATTAATCTGATTGTGTAGACAGGTCACCCATTAATTTGTGGGTTAGGTAAGACTGTTGAATACTAGAAGTTCAAGGGTTTTTAAGATGTATATTCTTTCCATAAACTTCCATCCACCACAGTTCATCCACCACATCTCCTTCCTGTATTGTTTCTGGGTGATACATCAAGTGGGGCTCAGAAAAAACAGAAATGGTCCCAAAACCAAATTTTCCCATGCATTTTCCGTAGACTTTTTTAGGCAGCACCATCGTAGAAACTGTTGAACAGAATAATACCTAATTTCGCAAGAAGCTAGATCTTGGTCAAGATGGAGTGCTTTTTGTGATTTCGTGTAAATCTTTTCAGTAGTTTTGAAGATCAAATATATTTGTATGTCTGGACGGTTGGGCTCTCGTGAGAGTCCCTCAAACCCAGTTTTTTAAAATTGACAGTTTTGATTGGCCTAGGGTGCTTTTTTCACTTTGTGACAATTCGCACAGGAGCACGCATTCTGATTGCTTACCTGCAACATGAAGAAAAATGTTGCAGGAAGCCATTACAAGACTCAGGGGCTTAGTCCCCAATCCTAACGTAAAAAAAAAATAAGGGGTAGGGTAGGGCTAGTGTTCCAGAAGGTATGTGAGTGGGGCCCCCCTCCCCGAGTCAGGCAGGGCCCCGGGGACAACATCCCCTGGGCCAAATATAAATATAAGGTGAGGGGGCTTGGGGCACCCCTTTCAAGCCAGTTATGGGCCCAAGGACCCAATCCCGTTGAACCAATTCACTGAGACGTGGAGCATGCGACCACCCTCCCTCTGCCTCAACTGGCCCTGGGCCAAAATATGTTAAAAAAAAGAGGAGGGGGGCCACACGCCTTCCTCCCCATGGTGTTATTTGCCCCGGTGAAACTAACTCCTGGGGTATGATACAAGACAGTGTCCCAGGGCGCCCGCCGCCAGGACACTGTGATTCCCTGCCTGGGAGAGCACAGCCATACTCCTTGGGCCACCTCCCCGAATCTCAGAGAGGGGCCGTCGTACCCCTCCCCTCCCTTAATTAAATAAAAAAAGGCCCTAGGGGTTGAGGTCCTTGGTGCCCTTCCTAGCTCCCTACGCTAAATTTAATATAAGACCCCTGGCGATGGGTCTCCTGGGGCCACCAATGGTCTCAGAAAGAGTGTTCACGCACCCCCTCTTCCTTATTAAAAAAATATGGCCCTTGGGGATTGGGTCCCTGGGGATGGGAAAGACCCTGGGAGGGGGGTTGCACCCCCCCTTCCCTTAAAACAATTATATATGGAGTCCCGGTTGGGCAGTCAGACACCCAGAGCATTTTTTTTTAAGTGAATAATAAATTAGCTTCAGGAGCAGTTAATGTATTATTCACTGCTCCTTTGAAGTGTTGTGTGTTTACTGCATGGCCCATTGTAGTTTTCCCTAGGTTAGCCTAATTGTGCATGCCGAGGGCCACATTATCCTTTGCACACGTTCATATATAAAGTTAACACTTGCCTTTGTGCCACATTGTAATTTCACACAAGAACCTGCATATTTTTTCGTGTGCTGTTGTTTTTCTGGGATTTAATCTACGCACCACAGACAAGATCAGACGACAATGCCCCTTGTTATTTTCCCTGTGCAGACACTAGCATCTAGACATAACACAGGAGTGCAGCTGTTTATGAGCACCTATTTCTGGTCATATAAATGAGCACAGAGGTGCAAAAAACACACATGGAGTAAGAGATCAGAGACATTCATTGAGTTATAGAGCGTCCATCTGTGTATGCTAAGGTACGGGGTCCGCCACTAATCCCAGAGATCTTTGCTACATAATCATTTAGCTTCAGTAGAAGGGGAGGGGGGTTAGACAACTCTGCCTTAAACATGACAGGTATACAGTTTATAGACCTTCCTAACAGCATTTTTAGAATGCATTTGTTTTCTAATTGTGGCACAAACACTGCATTTTACAGCACCATAGTTTAAATATTCTAAACTTCCTTCATGTCTCTTTTTTATCTTATTGTGGACAAGTATGAGTGAGAGAGTGAAAGAGTGTCTCCTACCGCAATCCCTGAAAAGGGGCGAGAGTGTTGTGTTCTGGAGTGCAAATCATTTGTCTCTCTGGTAAGGTTAGGAGGGGCAAGTGAGGCATGGGCTCATAGATACTGCGGAGGTATGGTGGCTCAGTCCCTACATGCCATGGTTCTATGGTCCCAAGCATAGTTCTGTTCCTGAGCAGAATCCCTGCAACAGAAGAAGCACCCCGTAATGCCCTGCAAGGACTTTATTTGTTATATTTAATCTTGGGTGTGCCTTAGATTAGCTCTAACTCTTATTCTGTTAACTATAACTTGAGCCCTCACCATGCACAGCTGCTTTCCCCACATATTACATCACTCATCACTCATTACATGCTCTTTAACATAATTGATAACACCAATGAAGCATTTGAAATACATCATTGATGACAAAATCCAAAGCAACAAACAGTTAATATTTAAGCAATAAATTGCACATGATTGACAGAGACCAAGTGCTGTACAAAATTCAGCCCATCTCACTATTACTCAGCTTCTTATATCTTCAATGTATCCAGGCTCCAATAGTTTCTTGACCTCCATCCGTTGTCAGAGGCAGGACCTTGAGCATGACACTCTGAACCGGTAGATGTTGATCCTAAGCAGTTATTAGGCCCGAAAATTGGAACAAATTGATGTTGAAGTGAACCACCTAAATGTGATACTTTTTCTCTAGTTTCTTATGTCATGCCGCTGTCCATGGAAATAACATAAGTGGTGGCTCCTCCGCAAAGGCGGCGGAGCATCGCCCCACTGCCTGGCACAGAGCTAGAAAATGACAAATAAAACGATACTCTAGCTTTGTTTTATTTTTAGTTTGCCAGCTCTGAGCCAGCTTGTGCATGGAGGGGTGAGGCATGGAAGGGGGAGGAGGAATGTTTGTGCACTCCCTAAGTACTCAAATGTGTTTGGCCAGCCATCTAAGGTTTCAGGTAAGTTTTTTGTTATTATTATTAACACGTCCCCCCAATCCCACCCCTGCGTGCGCTGTCCACCCGTGCTTACCCCACCCGTCCACCACCATTTGTTAGTGGCGGCCGCCACTGAATACCATGATAAATAAAACTCTAAGGGGCTTAAAACAAACACCGGCACTAATGGGGGAGATGACATCAGGCAATGAACTTCTGTATTCTCAGTTATTAACTATAATTATTTCTTCTTTTCAGTATTTGAGGCCCGTGCCGCAGATGCGCAAAGGTAAATAATTGTTTCTTCATTTGTCTCAGATTTTTATCTGAACCTCTTTTTTTTTTTTCGTTCGGTCACATTTGTGGTCACCCACTTGTAGCATAAGGATCCAAAATAAGGGTTGTTTTACATGCCATTGGAGGCTGAAGAGTGCACGTTAAAATGCTCTCTCTGCAGCCCATATTTGCTAAAGAGAAGGTGGTAGGGATTTGGACACCAAACTGAACCCCATTTCAGGCAAGTCATCAACAGAGGTGTCAGAGGTCAGAGTCACTTCCCTTACCAGAAAACACTTTTACATTTACAGAAATTGGGGGTGGAAACCATTTCATAAGAGAGCCCTTGTTTAAGAAATTACAGTAACAGTATCAAGGGTTCCATTTTCAAGTCAGATGAGATGCCCCCTGTGCCTGTTTGTTCTCTTGCCGAAATGTGGAAGAAGGGCTGATGGTATACCCCAAGCCCCTCCAGTCAAGGCAATCAACATTTTTCATACAACCTTTTAATGCCACGGTTCTGTTACTCACTCAGAGTATGCTTTATTCGAATTTCATTCATAAAAGCAAAAACACAATGACACGGTTCTGTTAATACCCAATGATGTGCAGGGCCGGACTGAGAACCAAAACCGGCCCTGACAAAGTGATCAGCCGGCACCCCAAACGGGAGTTGGGGGTGCGGCCGGGCTCTTTGCCAAGGCCGGTTTTCGGCCGATTTTGCAGCTATGCTGAAAAAACGGCCCTGTAACAAAATAAAACGGCCCCCAGGGGCCTAAAAACCGGCCCCCACCCGTGTGGTGCACCGGGGGATTGCCCGGTGCCCACTACGGCCAGTCCGACCCTGATGATGTGCACTTTTCTTTGATGGTGACGAGTGAAATTATCAATAGAAAAACACAGACTTTTTTTTAATTGCTGAGAGTGCTTTTTTTACTAGTAATTTGTCACATTTCAGCAGACATATGTCATATTTTCTATAGCACACCAGCAATGCATCCCAATCTACTTACCTCTAAATCTGACTCAGGTCACTTACTCCATTTCTGCAGGCCTTTTGAGCATTTTGCCTTCATGCTGGTGAGCAAATCATCTGGCTCTGAAATAAAGAACCCATGATTCAGCGCCGCTCCCTTGAGAGTTTTTGAAAACAAATTTGATGCTGTGAAATTTCCCCTACTGTATTTCAAGTTTGTCTATTGTTTTACATTACTAGATGTGTATATAGAATAAGACAATTTTTTATTTTAATTTAATTAACATAAGCAACATTATTTGATTTTTTTTTTTTAGCAAATCTGGTCATCTGCAAGAAAAAGAAGAGATCGAGGCCCAGGTAAGTGTTTTTTACATTTTGGTTTAGTTGTGTCCTAGAGCAAAATATTGAAGTATATCTATTAATGCAATACTCATATACAAGTAGATAGTGGACTCTCAACACACAAATGTGTTACAGTGCGCCTAGTTCCTCTCATTGCAATAACTAAATGAAGTACCTCCACTGTGATTCATGACTGGTGTGTGAATCGATTTCACCATCTTGTACTGCTAGCTGTCCAGTCTCATTACACAAGAATTGTAACATTGCTGATGCCGGAAGTGATGCATCTAGCAGGGCAAGCATCACACATTGGTCCACAGTGAGTGTATGGCTCTGACATGCTTTTACCCATTTAATTTTCTCTGTTCCTGCTGCATGAGTCCCCATTCCCTCATTGTCATTTTCCCTGCTTGCCTCTTGGCTGCACACCTGTACGCCTGATGCCTATGCTCTGCCTGTACCCCAGATGGAGTTCTCTCAAAGTCCCCTTACAATGAGGGACTGGTGTCTCTTGTGGCTAGGCAGGCTTTCCTTTGCACCTTGTTTCCTTGCCTAGTATGATTCTGGCGAGCAAATGTTTGTACTTTAGAATAAATTGCAGAATTTCCTTGAGCAAGATGTATGATATCAATCAGCCCTTTACTCTCTCCTCACTATACACAATCTAGGAACCAATTGTCACAGAAGATTGCCCTCTTTTGAGCTTAGCCTGCCCCCTTTTGTATTTTACATTCAGGAAAATGAATCTATTGTCGGAGTAGTTCATGTCTAGGAAAGGTCATTATGGATGGGAGAGTAAGCCACATAGTTGGCAACATCAGGACCAATACGGAGTCTGCCCTGGTTTTACTTTCACATTCAGATGCACCGCTATGTGAAGTCGACTCCGAATGACTGACTCTTCCCCAGGCCTCCCTGCCTGTGCGAGGCACCATAACATTGAGTACTAATTCAATAACTGACTCTGGCCCAGTCCTACTGGACTGTTGAAGTAACCTATATTTGAGTAATCTTGCAAAGCCCTGCCTCTGCAGCAACCCTAGTGCCCTTTAGCTTAAGCTTTATTTTCAAGCACTCTGCCTATGACTCGTTGTGCCTCAGCTATAATGGAACGCTGAGAATCAATAACCTCTTGCAACCCTCTCAGGGACTGACTCAAGCCTAGTTCTTTCAGAAAAACCTGTATTTCAGGTACTGTCCCAAACACTGACTTTGCTCTATCCTCATTGGCCTTTCGTTGGCAATTGTTATTGAGTAATTTCCCTATTAACCAGCCCCTCTCTCTGGCAGTTGTTTTCTGATAGTGATTTTCATGATTTTTTTTTTTTTTAAATAGAGTCTAATATAAAAGAGCAAGAAAAAAAACCGGACCCTTTTAGTTTTCATGGAAAGGATTGTTTAAAATTTTAAAAACTTCCTCTCAAGCCTTACAATGCCACTATCAGAACTGCATCAAACAGCGTACACATGTATAGGCAGATCATCAATGCTTACAGCATCCAACTGGGATTTTTGTTTTAACTTCTTTCACTTTTTTTGAACCTTTTTTTTATTTTTTGACACTGGTTTCTAAATGGAACTGTGTAATTTGCAATACATTCTAGTACATCAGAACTTTTTGTTTGAATAGTTTGTAGCTTTATTTTGTCATTTTTCCTTAGTTTTGTCCTCACACACTCTCCATCACACACGTAGCACAACCTGGTGCTATCCCACAGTTGTGGCAGACTCTATATAAAGAAGTTGGTAACAGGACTGAAAGATTTTCCTCATTATCTGTATTATTTTGCTTCTGTTACCACTCCTGAAAATATTTCATCTTTGATGGTAAAGTTTCATGTCTTAACAAGAACCCGTTTCTTTCAAAGAGAGGAGGTGAAGTCTCTTTAATTTGCTGTCTGTGAAATTAGGAGACCTTGCTTTTAAAACCAGGGACCTGATGTGCAAAGCCATTTAACAGTCACAACGCCTGCACTTAGCAAAACAACAGGGTTTGTGACCGGAAAATGTATTTTTTTGTATGTACCCAACCCATTTTATGATTTCATGAATGTTTACTGAATCTCAATTTGGAGGGGTGTGTTTAAGTCACCCAATCCAAACTACGATTTGGAATGCTATGCATCAGTGGCTTACGGCCACAATTCCCAGGGCAAATCATCGAACTGCTCGAAGAAGATGGTAACCCCTTCACAAAAGGACCTGTTCCCCTGTCTGAATGTGTGAAAAGTTTGTTTGGGAGTCGGCAGTGACCCATATTGGCGTAAACATTTTTAAAAAGCCATTTGTTTTCAAACACATCGCCTTTTCCCTTATGGAAAATGAGCTGCATTTAAATGCAATCACAAGCAATGATGGTCTGCTGACCCAAGCAAGCCACCATCTTTGTGATGGCATCTGTTACACCTGTCAGCCTTAGGGTGGTCTTCCCTCAAACGTTTTGCCTAATTGCCTCCAATATTTGCTGCATGTTTGCTGCATGATGGCCTTAGGACTCTGTGCACTTTGCCACTGCTAACCTGTGCTAAAGTGCTTGTGCTCACTCCCCTAAACATGGTTTTATTGGAATATACCTAAATAGCATATTTAGGTGCAGATTACGATCCTGTAAAAACCGGGTACGAACCGTCGGACGGAGCATATTCTCCGTCCGACGCGTACCCGGTCGTAACAATATACAAACATGGAAGTACGATTCGCACGGAAATACAATTTCCGTACGAATCGTACAAAACCCCGACCGACGAAAATAAACATACAAATGTGATCCGGGAAAGCGCTGACGTGATGTCGGGATGCACGCAGCCTGCCATTCACGAACCAGGAAGTACGATTCGCACCGACGTCATCCCGCACGGAGAATATTTTCCGGCAGCCAAAAACTGCTGGGAAATCAGGACGACGCGAGAAAGGAGTACCTGCACACGACGGACAGACATGGACCCGAACCTACGTGTCATCCCGGCCCTCATAGCAGTCGACCTCCTCTACAGGTTACGACGCAGACGCCGCAGAAGGTCAGAACAACAAAGGGAGGGGGGAAAGGGGGGTGGCAGGATCAGGGGCAGGCCACAAACCCCCCAACCAAAGTCACACAGCACACATGCCCTGGACATACCTGACCCCCAGGCCCTGGTCACTACGAGGGGGTGGGGCGTGTCCAGCGAAGCCAGCGTCCGCCACAACGGAAGTGGTTGACGACGCGAACCGGCAACACAACAATACAGGTACGTCCCGTACCCAAGCCTTAAGAGCGTGGGTACGAGTCGTACCACGCCCACACCTACGTCACCCCAACAATGGCGGGACGGCTGTACCCACATGGCAAAGGCCTGGCTACGGCCCGCACAAGCATTCTACAGCGTGGGTACGGATATGTACGGACCATACCCCCACCCCCGTATTCATGGAGCGTACCCCCCACCCCAACAGTGTATGTATGACCCGTACCCTCACCCATGTACGTATGGAGCGTACCCCCACCCCAACAGTGTATGTACGACCTGTACCCCCACCCCGTATGCATGGAGCGTACCCCCACCCCAACCGTGTATGTACGACCCGTACCCTCACCCGCGTATGTATGGAGCGTACCCCCACCCCAACAGTGTATGTACGACCCGTACCCCCACCCCGTATGCATGGAGCGTACCCCCACCCCAACCGTGTATGTACGACCCGTACCCTCACCCGCGTATGTATGGAGCGTACCCCCACCCCAACCGGGTATGTACGACCTGTACCCTCACCCGCGTATGTATGGAGCGTACCCACACCCCAACAGTGTATGTACGACCCGTACCCCCACCCCATATGCATGGAGCGTACCCCCACCCCAACCGTGTATGTACGACCCGTACCCTCACCCGCGTATGCATGGAGCGTACCCCCCACCCCAACAGTGTATGTACGACCCGTACCCTCACCCGCATATGCATCGAGCGTACCACCCTTGCCAACAGTGTACGTACGAACTGTACCCCCACCCCCGTATGCATGGAGCGTACCCCACACCCCAACCGTGTATGTACAACCCGTACCCTCACCCGCGTATGTATGGATCGTACCCCTACCCCAACCGTGTATGTACGACCCGTATCCTCACCCGCGTATGTATGGAGCATACCCCCACCCCAACCGTGTATGTACGACCCGTACCCTCACCCGCGTATGTATGGAGCGTACCCCCACCCCAACAGTGTATGCACGACCCGTACCCTCACCCGCGTATGCATGGAGCGTACCACCCATGCCAACAGTGTACGTATGAACCGTACCCCCACCCCCGTATGCATGGAGCGAACCCACACCCGTGTATGTTCTAAGCGTACATATGCTGAAATAGGAGGGTTGGGTGCAGAGTCCTCCCAGCAGTGCCCAGTTATAAGAGGGGTGTGTGCAGAGGCCTCCCAGCAGTGCCCAGACACAGGAGGGGTGTGTGCAGAGTCCTCCCAGCAGTGCCCAGACACAGGAGGGGTGGGTGCCTAACACTCCCAGCAGGGCCCAGACACAGCGTGGGTACGGATATGTACGGACCGTACACCCACCCCCGTATGCATGGAGCGTACCCCCCACCCCAACAGTGTATGTATGACCCGTACCCTCACCCCCGTACGTATGGAGCGTACCCCCACCCCAACAGTGTATGTATGACCCATACCCCCACCCTGTATGCATGGAGCGTACCCCCACCCCAACCGTGTATGTACGACCCGTACCCTCACCCGTGCGTATGTATGGAGCATACCCCCATCCCAACAGTGTATGTACGACCCGTACCCCCACCCCGTATGCATGGAGCGTACCCCCACCCCAACCGTGTATGTATGACCCGTACCCTCACCCCCGTACGTATGGAGCGTACCCCCACCCCAACAGTGTATGGACGACCTGTACCCCCACCCCGTATGCATGGAGCGTACCCCCACCCCAACCGTGTATGTACGACCCGTACCCTCACCCGCGTATGTATGGAGCGTACCCCCACCCCAACAGTGTATGTACGACCCGTACCCCCACCCCGTATGCATGGAGCGTACCCCCACCCCAACCGTGTATGTACGACCCGTACCCTCACCCGCGTATGTATGGAGCGTACCCCCACCCCAACCGGGTATGTACGACCTGTACCCTCACCCGCGTATGTATGGAGCGTACCCACACCCCAACAGTGTATGTACGACCCGTACCCCCACCCCATATGCATGGAGCGTACCCCCACCCCAACCGTGTATGTACGACCCGTACCCTCACCCGCGTATGCATGGAGCGTACCCCCCACTCCAACAGTGTATGTACGACCCGTACCCTCACCCGCATATGCATCGAGCGTACCACCCTTGCCAACAGTGTACGTACGAACCGTACCCCCACCCCCGTATGCATGGAGCGTACCCCCCACCCCCGTATGCATGGAGCGTACCCCCCACCCCAACCGTGTATGTACAACCCGTACCCTCACCCGCATATGTATGGATCGTACCCCTACCCCAACTGTGTATGTACGACCCGTACCCTCACCCGCGTATGCATGGAGCGTACCCCCCACCCCAACAGTGTATGTACGACCCGTACCCTCACCCGCATATGCATCGAGCGTACCACCCTTGCCAACAGTGTACGTACGAACCGTACCCCCACCCCCGTATGCATGGAGCGTACCCCACACCCCAACCGTGTATGTACAACCCGTACCCTCACCCGCGTATGTATGGATCGTACCCCTACCCCAACCGTGTATGTACGACCCGTATCCTCACCCGCGTATGTATGGAGCATACCCCCACCCCAACCGTGTATGTACGACCCGTACCCTCACCCGCGTATGTATGGAGCGTACCCCCACCCCAACAGTGTATGCACGACCCGTACCCTCACCCGCGTATGCATGGAGCGTACCACCCATGCCAACAGTGTACGTATGAACCGTACCCCCACCCCCGTATGCATGGAGCGAACCCACACCCGTGTATGTTCTAAGCGTACATATGCTGAAATAGGAGGGTTGGGTGCAGAGTCCTCCCAGCAGTGCCCAGTTATAAGAGGGGTGTGTGCAGAGGCCTCCCAGCAGTGCCCAGACACAGGAGGGGTGTGTGCAGAGTCCTCCCAGCAGTGCCCAGACACAGGAGGGGTGGGTGCCTAACACTCCCAGCAGGGCCCAGACACAGCGTGGGTACGGATATGTACGGACCGTACACCCACCCCCGTATGCATGGAGCGTACCCCCCACCCCAACAGTGTATGTATGACCCGTACCCTCACCCCCGTACGTATGGAGCGTACCCCCACCCCAACAGTGTATGTATGACCCATACCCCCACCCTGTATGCATGGAGCGTACCCCCACCCCAACCGTGTATGTACGACCCGTACCCTCACCCGTGCGTATGTATGGAGCATACCCCCATCCCAACAGTGTATGTACGACCCGTACCCCCACCCCGTATGCATGGAGCGTACCCCCACCCCAACCGTGTATGTATGACCCGTACCCTCACCCCCGTACGTATGGAGCGTACCCCCACCCCAACAGTGTATGGACGACCTGTACCCCCACCCCGTATGCATGGAGCGTACCCCCACCCCAACTGTGTATGTACGACCCGTACCCTCACCCGCGTATGTATGGAGCGTACCCCCACCCCAACAGTGTATGTACGACCCGTACCCCCACCCCGTATGCATGGAGCGTACCCCCACCCCAACCGTGTATGTACGACCCGTACCCTCACCCGCGTATGTATGGAGCGTACCCCCACCCCAACCGGGTATGTACGACCTGTACCCTCACCCGCGTATGTATGGAGCGTACCCACACCCCAACAGTGTATGTACGACCCGTACCCCCACCCCATATGCATGGAGCGTACCCCCACCCCAACCGTGTATGTACGACCCGTACCCTCACCCGCGTATGCATGGAGCGTACCCCCCACCCCAACAGTGTATGTACGACCCGTACCCTCACCCGCATATGCATCGAGCGTACCACCCTTGCCAACAGTGTACGTACGAACCGTACCCCCACCCCCGTATGCATGGAGCGTACCCCACACCCCAACCGTGTATGTACAACCCGTACCCTCACCCGCGTATGTATGGATCGTACCCCTACCCCAACCGTGTATGTACGACCCGTATCCTCACCCGCGTATGTATGGAGCATACCCCCACCCCAACCGTGTATGTACGACCCGTACCCTCACCCGCGTATGTATGGAGCGTACCCCCACCCCAACAGTGTATGCACGACCCGTACCCTCACCCGCGTATGCATGGAGCGTACCACCCATGCCAACAGTGTACGTATGAACCGTACCCCCACCCCCGTATGCATGGAGCGAACCCACACCCGTGTATGTTCTAAGCGTACATATGCTGAAATAGGAGGGTTGGGTGCAGAGTCCTCCCAGCAGTGCCCAGTTATAAGAGGGGTGTGTGCAGAGGCCTCCCAGCAGTGCCCAGACACAGGAGGGGTGTGTGCAGAGTCCTCCCAGCAGTGCCCAGACACAGGAGGGGTGGGTGCCTAACACTCCCAGCAGGGCCCAGACACAGCGTGGGTACGGATATGTACGGACCGTACACCCACCCCCGTATGCATGGAGCGTACCCCCCACCCCAACAGTGTATGTATGACCCGTACCCTCACCCCCGTACGTATGGAGCGTACCCCCACCCCAACAGTGTATGTATGACCCATACCCCCACCCTGTATGCATGGAGCGTACCCCCACCCCAACCGTGTATGTACGACCCGTACCCTCACCCGTGCGTATGTATGGAGCATACCCCCATCCCAACAGTGTATGTACGACCCGTACCCCCACCCCGTATGCATGGAGCGTACCCCCACCCCAACCGTGTATGTACGACCCGTACCCTCACCCGCGTATGTATGGAGCATACCCCCACCCCAACCGGGTATGTACGACCTGTGCCCTCACCCGCGTATGCATGGAGCGTACCCCCACCCCAACCGTGTATGTATGACCCGTACCCTCACCCGCGTATGCATGGAGCGTACCCCCCACCCCAACAGTGTATGTATGACCCGTACCCTCACCCGTGTATGCATGGAGCGTACCACCCATGCCAACAGTGTACGTACGAACCGTACCCCCACCCCCGTATGCATGGAGCATACCCCCCACCCCAACCGTGTATGTACGACCCGTACCCTCACCCACGTATGTATGGAGCGTACCCCCACCCCAACCGTGTATGTATGACCCGTACCCTCACCCGCGTATGTATGGAGCATACCCCCACCCCAACATTGTATGTACGACCCGTACCCTCACCTGCGTAAGCATGGAGCGTACCACCCATGCCAACAGTGTACGTACGAACCGTACCCCCACCCCCGTATGCATGGAGCGAACCCACACCTGTGTATGTTCTAAGCGTACATATGCTGAAATAGGAGGGTTGGGTGCAGAGTCCTCCCAGCAGTGCCCAGTCATAAGAGGGGTGTGTGCAGAGGCCTCCCAGCAGTGCCCAGACACAGGAGGGGTGTGTGCAGAGTCCTCCCAGCAGTGCCCAGGCACAGGAGGGGTGGGTGCCTAACACTCCCAGCAGTGCCCAGACACAGGAGGGGTATGTGCAGAGTCCTCCCAGCAGTGCCCAGACACAGGAGGGGTGTGTGCAGAGGCCTCCCAGCAGTGCCCAGACACAGGAAGGGTGTGTGCAAAGTCCTCCCAGCAGTGCCCAGACACAGGAGGGGTGGGTGCCTAACACTCCCAGTAGTGCCCAGACACAGTAGGGGTGTGTGCAGAGTCCTCCCAGCAGTGCCCAGACACAGGAGGGGTGTGTGCAGAGTCCTCCCAGCAGTGCCCAGACACAGGAGGGGTGGGTGCCTAACACTCCCAGCAGTGCCCAGACACAGGAGGGGTGTGTGCAGAGTCCTCCCAGCAGTGCCCAGACACAGGAGGGGTGTGTGCAGAGTCCTCCCAGCAGTGGCCAGACACAGAAGGGGTGGGTGCCTAACACTCCCAGCAGTGCCCAGACACAGGAGGGGTGTGTGCAGAGTCCTCCCAGCAGTGCCCAGACACAGGAGGGGTGGGTGCCTAACACTCCCAGCAGTGCCCAGACACAGGAGGGGTGTGTGCAGAGTCCTCCCAGCAGTGCCCAGACACAGGAGGGGTGGGTGCAGAGGCCTCTCAGCAGTGCCCAGACACAGGAGGGGTGTGTGCAGAGTCCTCCCAGCAGTGCCCAGACACAGGAGGGGTGGGTGCCTAACACTCCCAGCAGTGCCCAGACACAGGAGGGGTGTGTGCAGAGTCCTCCCAGCAGTGCCCAGACACAGGAGGGGTGTGTGCAGAGTCCTCCCAGCAGTGGCCAGACACAGGAGGGGTGGGTGCCTAACACTCCCAGCAGTGCCCAGACACAGGAGGGGTGTGTGCAGAGTCCTCCCAGCAGTGCCCAGACACAGGAGGGGTGTGTGCAGAGTCCTCCCAGCAGTGCCCAGACACAGGAGGGTGTGTGCAGAGGCCTCCCAGCAGTGCCCAGACACAGGAGGGGTGTGTGCAGAGTCCTCCCAGCAGTGGCCAGACACAGGAGGGGTGGGTGCCTAACACTCCCAGCAGTGCCCAGACACAGGAGGGGTGTGTGCAGAGTCCTCCCAGCAGTGCTCAGACACAGGAGGGGTGGGTGCAGAGGTCTCCCAGCAGTGCCCAGACACAGGAGGGGTGGGTGCAGAGTCCTCCCAGCAGTGCCCAGACACAGGAGGGGTGTGTGCAGAGGCCTCCCAGCAGTGCCCAGACACAGGAGTGGTGGGTGCCTAACACTCACAGCAGTGCCCCTGCAAAGAAAAGGGTGGAGTACCCACAGATCCAATGCCCACAAATGTCAGTCAGGTGCACAAAGATCCTGCAGTACATGTACCACATGTGCGAGGCTGGGAGTATACACATGCATAGCGCCGAAAAGAAAACATGTCGCCATGAAGTCATGACAACAGTCTACATACACAAGTACAGTGACCACCAAGGACGCCACGAATGATGCAGATGGAGATATCGCTCAGCATGCATGGCCCAAGTCTAACGAGTCCGTCACACACCCAGCCAATGTAGACACAGCTCAGCACCACATATTGGAAAGACCCTGCAGGGAAGATGTCAGGTTACACAGAGGAAGGAACACACCTTGGGACGATGTCACCATGCAGTAACTGCTTACATGAACAAAGTTATGTAGCCAACAGCTTGTGATGGCACACAGATACCAGGATCCACCCTATGACCAGCACAAGACTACAATTCCCACACACCCAACACATTATCACCACCCAAAATAATGGGGCAGGTCCACCAACAGCAATACCAGACAGACAGTAGTTTACTAAGGAAAAAGAAATTGCTTTATTCAGCATCCAAAAAAGTGTTTGTCCCTTGAAAGTTCAAAATGTACAATGCCCATAGGGAAATCAAAACTTCAAATCCAGGTGGGGGACACAGTGGGACGCGTGTTCCCTAGCTTGCCTGCACAGTCAGACTTCATCGTCTTCCAGAGGGGGGAGGGCATCATGTGGGGGGGAAGGACCAGGCACAGCAGGGACATGAGGGCGAAGGGTAGGCGTCGTGGGTGCAGGGATGGAGGACTCCACCACAGGGGGTGGGGCAGGGCCAAAGGCGGAGGCCAGGATGGTTCTGCACACCTTAGCAAGGTCCTCCAGCGACTCCCCTGCACCCGAAGGAACCACAGGCCCCAAGGAGGGGGGGGGTCAGAGGGATGGGTCGCAGCGCCACTGGGGGAGGGTGTGGACAGGGGGGGGACTCAACCACCCTGACCGGGGACTCCCTTGACCGCTTGCGGGGTGGTGTCACTGTGGGGCTCAGGGACAGAGCGGCCATGAAGGAGTCTTTTCCGGATATGTGGCCAGGAGAGCTGAGGGGAGGGGATTTGGAGGGAGTGGATTTGGTGGAATGCAGACTCCCACTCTGGCTGCGTGTCTTACGTTTGCCCCCCGACCCAGTGGGTGTGCCTACTTCACCCTGTGTGTGCGTGCCAGAAGGTGTGCGCTTTGCCTTCCCTGGTGGTGGGGTGCCTGTGTCTGTTGTGGTGGGTGCATGCTGACGTCTGGGTGTACGTGGGACAGGTATGGGAGTGGGAAGTGTGGATGGGTCAGGGGTAGGGGGTTGGACGAAGCGCTGCAGGAGACCCACTGCTGCAGTCAGGGTCGAGTCAATGGACCTCAGCAAGTTGCGTTGGTCAGCCTGCGATGAGAAAATGCCCTCCAAGTATGCCTCCATGTTGGTCAGCACTTGGCTGTGGCCATGGAGGACATTAAGCATCGCAGCCTGACCAACCTGCAACTGCCGCTGGATGTCCACAGACTCGGCATTGGCGGCAGCAGTGGAGACAGGGGCAGGGGGTGCGGTGCCTGGCAGGAAGGAGACATGCGGTGACTGGGCACGCTGGGAAGGGACACGAGCAAGTGGGAGGCGGCTGATGGCAATGGAGTGGGCGGGGAGAGATGTTGTGCTGCTGTCAGCTGCTGGTGCAGCCTCCGCCCACTCGGAGAGATCATCCTCGGACCCGTCAGCTTCATAATCTGTGGTGGCACTGGACAGGTCCTCGGCCTCACTCTCCTCCGCCTCAGTTCCACTCGATGTGCCAGGCACGATGTCACCGTTGGCACTGGTGCTCGGTCCCTCCGCTCCGTCTGTGCTGATGTCTCCCTCCGTGTCCCCCGACGATGCTGTGGGCAAGGTGAAGAGACAGCAATTAATCACACACCTGTATACATATGTCACATGAGTCCAATCTACATAGGTTACAGTGCATAGCCTGAAAAGAAAGATGAGTAACATCTACAAAACAAGGTACATATGTAGGGCATGCAACACACAGTTGGTTGACCCACCATGCCACTGAAAAACTATGGAGAGCATGACACAATAGCAAATGACATGAAATGGATTTTGACAGAGGAGCCAGGCCCTGGGGACAATCCAGCACTGCATCTGCACCACACAGCGTGGCCGAAAATAGGGATGAGCAGGGACCATATCCATGAACTTGAGGCACATGCTGCATAGGTAATACTGAAAACATGCCCACCATGACTGGCTCACTGCACCCTGAGTGTATGTCCAGACAAACATCACACACTGGCCAGACCTAGCAAGGAGATATCAGGTTTTGACATGTAGGCTTTGCCCGCACCAACCACCCCCTACATGAGACAATTAGTTGAGACACAGGAAGCACTTACATCTCTTAGTCTGGGTGAAATACACATGGGCTGCATAAATGCAAGATTGGACACCAAATACCCAAGGTGCGCCTGTCCAAATAATCATGTACAAATGGTCATCATGAGATGATTGTAACAAGACACACAGGCACTGGCCACCGTGAGTATGAACAAGGAAAATCAGGTCAGGCTGTACAGTGGACACTTGTACTACATTTTACGTCAATATACATGGTGCCAGGGGACAATGGCACAGAGCACAACCTATGCTGTGGACACTGAGAGTGTCCACATTTTGTGATGACACACATGACACTTAGGAAAATATGCCCCAGGGGACAGTAGTGGCCACACAACTCCACGGTCCTGAATGGGAATGACTGCAACACACACCACCATCCCTGCACCATGCGTATCGCACACTCATGCACATCATGTCACAGGCCACAACATAGGACATGCGTGCTGTAAGGCATGACACTTGAGAGACTAACTCCCATGTCTGGACTCAGCATCAGTGCCAACTGACATGGAACCCACAAGTACTGAACTGGACAGGGCACAGGCAAGGTCCCAAAACCTGTTACACACCACCCCCACACATGATGCTACAGGCATTGTTTACGTGGATAAAGTGCCAGCCTAGATAACCTTGTGAAGGAGTGACTACACACAGACCAGGGAACACATTGCAAGGAGGGGAAGGGAGGCAGGAGAGCACCGCTATACTGTGGGTAACAGGATCTGCACAGCACCTTTAAACCCTGTATCAATGCAACTGCGCACTTACAAATGCTGGTGACACACAACAAACACACATGTACCTACTTCCTTCCTGCTGCTGCTTCTCCTGTAAGTGCCTGTCCAAGTCTGGAAAGACCACCGCCAGCACACGCTTTTGGATGTGGGTCAGACGGCGGCACCCGCGGTTCTTATGGGTCTCAGGTGAGTCCCCCAGCAGGACCCGTGCGGATATCCTGCCAGCGTTTTCTCACCTTGGCCAGGCGCCGCTTGCGACCCTCCGTCCTCCTCACGGCACTGACGGCATTCATCCAGATCTGCTTCTTGGCAGAGGCGCCTACCTGTGAGGATGAACAAGTGACACTACATCAATACACCTGGCACATGTCACAGAGACACATATTAGAACAAATTTGCTGTTTACAACAAGGCATAGTATGCATCCAACGCATTGTACCTTTGTCATAGAAACATGATCCTCTGGGGAAGGGCAAAAGCAGTACGTGCCATTGAAAGTACACAGGTGGAATGAGGGCAACGACACAATCAATGATCCAGGCTCACACTGTGCATCACAAGCTACACCAGGATTATGTGCAGCATCTCTAAGCAGTCACATGCTACAGGCCACTGACGCTACCTCAGCAGAGTACACAGACACACACAGGCACAGGACATTCACCTGCCATTGCCAAATGCAGCGACAAACCTCACTCTGCACATGTGCCACTAGACGGGGGGCTCACAGGTGTGGGGCTGGCTCTGCACGTCAGACACACAGCACTGCTCCCTGCTCACATCAGATGGGCAGGGTATATCCATCCCTCATGCAGCCCGGGTGCTACACTCCACATATGCACCCGCCCACATGACAGGGGACTTACACACACACCCATGTCCAGGGTACGAACACATCATGTGGACACTCTCAGCACAGGTACACAGAACTAACACACATCTGTGGGTACAGTCACCTGTCACACTGGGCTGACCACATAATCACATGAGGACTGTAGAGGCAACATTCCCAGGAGGATAAGACAGGCAGAATGTGGCATGCACCATGCAGTGATTGTCACAGTAAACAAAATGCAAGTGAGGACGGCAGACATGCACCACAGCATGCTCTGGCTGGGAGACATCAGGCATTCCCCCCCCCTGGAACCCCCCCTACAGTACATAGCATGTGTGTCACACCTGGACACAATGCCAGAAGTCACAGTCACCTAAAAGGGACACAGTCTGTGCTATTAGACTCTGCACTCACCTGATACCCTGGTCGCCCATACAGCAGGGGGTACTGTGGGAGGATCACATCCAGCAATGCCAGGTTCTCCTCCAGGGTGAAAGGCTGTGCCCTCTCCACAGACCTTGACATGGTTCCAGGGAATCAGGAGCAGCAGCTGGGTCGTAGAATCCAAAGATGTGCAGGCAAGTGCTCCCTCATGGGACCTGGCTGCCTTATATCTGCCTTGCTGGCCTGTTTCATGCACAGGAGTACAGAGTGATTGGTCACTCACATTTGCATCCTATGTTTCCTCCAATCCCTTCAAACCTAGCACAGTCAGTGGGTTTTTATTGGTTTTTTTCTTGAGCATGATGTCAACTCCAGAACCACATTGCAACAAAGTAGATTCATTCAAACTGACTTCTGCTGTGCACCTTCCGGAAAAAATTCAAACTTTAAACTTGGTCTCCATGACAACCAGCATGCATGTAGGCCTTTATAGTTGTCCCTCATGTGTCCCCTATGTAATTTGGAGTTTCACACACAGGTACGGTGCGTACCGGGGCCCTAGGGCACCCCAAATGCATAGCAACGGCCCGTACAGGCGTGTGTACGGTCCGTATCACTATGGGTGTGCTCGCGTATGCGTACCCATAGTGATACGGACCGTACACACGCCTGTACGCTCACTATCACTATGGGTACGCATGCGCGAGCACACCCATAGTGATACGGACCGTACACACGCCTGTACGCTCACTATCACTATGGGTGTGCTCGCGTATGCGTACCCATAGTGATAGTGAGCGTACAGGCGTGTGTACAGTCCGTATCACTGTGGGTACGCATACGCGAGCACACCCATAGTGATACGGACCGTACACACGCCTGTACGCTCACTATCACTATGGGTACGCATACGGCAGCACTCCCATAGTGATAGGGAACGTACACAGGCCCTCTGAGCGAATGTACGGTGCCTTTCACACATCACAGTGGTGACAGGCAGCACACAGGAAGGAATAGAGCTGACATACTTGTCCATGGATGGACATCAAGGCATTGTCTGGGCAGTACTACATGTGTGGGGCACAGGTGTGAAAGGCTGTGATGTGGCACATTACTCCTGAGTCGAGAAGGCAACAGATGTATGATGAGATGTGTACAGATGTTATGTGCGACGGTGCAATGTGTGCCAGGCATGCCCTTAACTCCTTTGACATGTGTTCATGTCGTACTGTACACTTGGGATGAGCGTCACTGGCATGGCACAGTCAACAACACACGCAAGTGTCCCCTGATGCCCGCTACAGGGGTTACCACACCAGACATGTGACTGACTACCCACGGTGCACGATGTGTCTATGTCATGTATGTGTAGGGTGTTCCCATTGGCTTGATGTTGGTGCTCCCTCAAAAGCATCAGCTGTTGCAGCAACCAACATGTGTCTGTGTGTAGATGGACATGGCACACTGTTACGCACACCAGGCCACATGTGGTATTGGATGTGAGGTGCGTATGTATGCATGGGACACGGAGTAGCGTAACAAGGACATGTCTGCATCCTCTCAATGAATGTGTGGTGAGTCATTACATGTACACCTTATTGGCAAGGTGTGTGGGCTGTCCTAGTGTAATGTCATGTGACCTGTGGCTCTAGTGTTCCGCTACCTGTCTCTGAAATCGACATCCTACTTCTGCTGATGTGTTGATGTATGTCACTCCTGTGTTGGGTCTGGCTGTTCACTTACACTGGGACACAGCTAATCCCATGCCATGGCATGTGGAGGTTCACAATCTCCGTGTGTAGCTGGGTCTTGGTAGGAGTGTCACCTGGCAGCCACACGTGTCCAGGGCATGTGGCACATACCTGACTCCGTATGTAGCATATGTGTATTGTCAGATTAACATGTGCTCAGTACAAATAAATTGTTGTTGTAGTGCACTCACTCTTGTCACTTCCAAATTACTGCAGAGCACCGCCTCTTCCCCGACCAATTCCGGACTTGGCTGACATGCGGGAGAATGACTGTATACAGTGCTACCGCTTCCCCCAACCGTTGATTGAGGAGTTGACGGCAAGGCTGGCACCACACCTGCAACCGCTGCACAGGTATCCTACGGCACTGACACCCAAGCTGAAGGTAATGGCAGCCCTACATTTTCTTGCCACGGGTACCTTTCAATATACCATAGCTCATGTTGGTGGCATGTCCCAGAGCATGTTCAGCCGTGTGCTGCATGATTTCTTAGAGGCCATGTTGCTTCACCTGGATGAGTTCATCCATTTCCCTACTCCTGAACTGTTGACTGGGGTCAAGTGTGGATTCTATGCCCTGGGAGGGATGCCCCATGTCATTGGGTCCATAGATGGGACACATGTGGCTTTGGTACCACCACAGGCACAGGAGGTAGCGTACAGGAATCACAAGCACTACCACTTCATCAATGCCCTTGTGGTGTGTCTGTCCAACATGGTGATTTCACATGTCTGTGCTCGTTTTCCAGAATCGGCACACGATGCCTACATCATGAGGCATAGCAGGGTGCCTGAAATGATGACGCAGCTGCGCAACGAACGAGCATGTGTTGTTGGTGGGTACACTCTGTCTGTCCTGTATTTTGCGTAGACTTCCAGCACGACGGCTTCTCCTGTTCTACTTATGTCCATGTGGTTTCCATGTAGGGGACGCTGGCTATCCCAACATGCCATGGCTGATCACACCTCTCCACAACCCCATCACGCCGGCCCAGCTCCGCTACAACACCGCCCATGGCCGGACAAGGCGAGTGATAGAGAGGACATTTGGCCTCCTGAAGAGCCGATTCAGATGCCTCCACAAGACCGGCGGCGCCCTCCCATATGCCCCAGCGAAGGTCTGCAAAATCTTCATGGTCTGCTGCATGCTGCACAACATGGCAGTTGAGAAAGCTGTGCCACTCATCCTGGATCAAGATGATCAGGACCATCCACCCGTGGAGGACGAAGGGCTTGGCAATGGGGCTAGTGATGTGGAGGATGTGGTTCCGCAAGAGGACATCCGGAGTCGGCTCATACGCGACTTCTTTGCTTAGTGGTGAGTACCAGTGTCTGTGTGTGCACGCATTGGTCCCCGTGTGGCATGTGTTGCGATGTGTGTGTCCATCTGCATGTATGCCACGTGAGTCAGAGGTGTGTGTGGATGTGTCACTGGAGTGATGGTGCCAGTGATGAGTGTATTTCCCCAGTCATAATTGTGACCTAGCATGTTGTCATCCTTACATGTGTCGAGTACATGCACATGCAAGTGGCTGTGCTTTTTGTGGCTGACTTCTTGTGTGTCTCTCATCCCCAGGTACTTGCGCATGCCGTCTGCTGGTTGCATTGTTGTGGCACTGCTATTCCTCATGGACACGTCATCGTGTGCTGACTCAGCGTTACACGCACGGACAAGTTTGGAAGTCTCCTTAGGGTAAGGGATGCATCAGGGGTGTATTGGGTGTGGCAGTTGTTTACGATGTGTGCACACTGCCCCTGTCGATGTTTGGTTCCTCTGCAGACATGTCGCATCACCAAGGGACACATGACATGTAGCTGGGTACACCTGAATAGATGGTCAGACTTGTTGACAGTCATCTGTGATGGGATAGTGGATTGTGATGATGGCATCAATGTGTGTAACACAGCCCTCGGACACATACGGTTTGCATTGGCTTGACATGGTGTGGGACTTCCACATCAGAGGATCAATGGTGTATGGCAGCCTCTCCGTGAGCAGCAGGGGTGTTTAGCTGTTAGCTGACACTTGTGTGCCAGTTCCATGGCTATCACGCATTTGTGCTGCAGAAGGGGGGGGTTCCAGCGTTGGACCCACATGTTACTCCACATGACCTGTTTATGTGTACTCCGAGTTGCCTCTGCATTCCCGAATACATGAATAATAAAGGTGTCCCTATGCCTCCAAGGTGCCTCTTCTCAGTCAATGCTGGTGTGTTGCCACAGTGCATCCGGCATGTCTGGCATGGTTTTCCATGATAGTGGCTATGTGTCTATGTGTCGAGTAGCAAGATGCAAGCTGTTTGTGTGGGATTAGACTGTGTATTGTGCATGATGTCCATGACTGTGTGGGTATTGTGACATGTGCCATCCCCATGCATCCAACGTTGGCCAGGCCACCATTCTCTGCATCCACCTGACTCAAGCTTGCAGGACATGGTTCTGCCACCTGTCCACACATACCTGGGTGCCCCCCAGGACACTCCACATGATCCCTGACCTCTGCGCATGGCTGTCGCTGTACTCAATATGTCTGTCGGCACGGTTGTGCGGCCACCCCCTCAGCTGGTTGGGCCCATCACGGGTGTGTATTGTGCTCCATGTCTGTCTTGCCTAATACAATTGTGACCCATGTGTGTCCTGTGCCAGACTCAGGCCCCAGGGTGTGGATGGTTGAAGTCAAATGAGAACTCAGGCATGGTTAGACTTTACAAGACACATGTAAGGTAATATTGCAAAATGTAGGCATCATCTCTTTATCGTGTAACTTTTTATTTTGGTTGGGGTACGTGGGGGGGGGGGTATGACATGAGGGGCTTTCCGGGTGTGTGGAATCCAAAGTTCACTAGGGGAGTTGGTGTCCTTGCCATTGGAAATCCTCAGAGTCCATGCACAGTCTTTGTCAACATTGGTCTGACAGTGACCAGCAAGTCCATGTGGCAGAGAATGTCTTTTGCTGCTGTGCTGCTGTTGGTCCAGTGGGCCAGGTGCCAGGCCAGGTGTCCTGGGAGATGGTGCTGTTGCGCTGACCCTCACGGTCTTTTCCGTGGACGACCCGCCCTCCTGCGGGGACCCTCAGAAGCAGGCCGTGATGATGTTTGGGATGCTCCGTCGGATGACTCCTCCTCCTCCTGATCCCTCCCTGTGGGTGGTGATGTTCTACGCCTGGTGGCACAGGGAGGGTTGCCCATGTTGTCGGCTATCCGACGGAGTGTACGGTGAATTCCCGTGAACACCGTCACGAGCTCAGCCTGTCTGTCCTCCATCTGCCCTTGGTGTCGCAGTAGACAGGCATGTTGCTCCGCATGTTGCTGGGCCTGCTGGGTCTTGATCTCCTCAAGCATGGACACAACCTGGGCCATGCCCGTGGTGTCCTGCCGGTATGTGTCCAGGATGTTTCTGACATGGGAATATACCGGTTCCGCAGCCAACTGGTCAGGCTCGCGCCTCCGCTGTCCTCCACTCCCACCACCCCTGCCCACTTGCACCTGGCCTGCCCTTGTGGGCACATCGGGTCTCCGGGACCCCTGAGGGGTGGCATTGGCATTGTCGCCTGCCTCCTCCTGGGTGCCCGGTACACCGTGTCCCTCCTGGCCAGCCTGGCTGCATTGTGGTGGTGGGGCAGGGATCCTGGGTGTCTCCTGGGATGTGGCAGGAGTGGGGGTGGTGGTTGGCCCTGTTGTACCTGACGCAGGTGCTGCAGGTGGTTGGACACCAGAGGGGCCAGGTTGGTCGGGGTTGTCCACAGAGTGGTGAGAGTCGTCGCTGCCGGTGGGTCCGTCATCCCGCCGAGCCGGGTCCTGTGAGTCTTCCCCCCCAGTGTTGGGGGGTGATCCACGACGTTGACCTGTGTGTGAGAGAGACAATGTTAATTTTGTTCCATGCAACATCCATGTTTCATTCGTTTCTAAGTTGGCACATTTCCTCTGGGAATTTGGATATGTCTTGCATTCCACTCACAGTGCACTTGTGCATGGGTATGTCCCTTGGCCACAGCTTTTGCGACTTTACCTATGTGTGGCACAGTCTTACTTGCTGCGTCAATTGTGACTGCAGTCAGCAGTGGAGTGGGCAGGTGTGGCGAGCCATGCATTGGCGCCTTCCGTGTAGCACTGTACGTGGGCACATGGAGTTGTTCCACACACTTATATAATGCAGGTAGCTGGCGTTGTGCTCGTGCACAGGTTGAGACATGGCCCAGTGTTTTGCCATGGAGAAGAGAGGGGGATTCAGGTACTGGCCACCCTTGTCTACATGCACGCAGTCCACCTGCTGACGAGCAGACATTCCCACACACCCCAAGGCTGAATTGGTCTCCCTGTGTGTCCCTTTCTCACTCCCTCTCTGTCCCCCTCTCCCTCCCTCTGTGTGTCACCCTCTGTCACCTCAGCCCAGCTTCCTAGGCACACACTTTTTGCAGTTCTTTGAATGGCCCTTGGCTTGTTGATGTGAGTTTGTTTCTGATCTCCAGGCACCCATTGGGTGTAGTGTCGTGTGGCGCAGTGGAGAAGCAAGGGTGAGACACAAGGGGGTCTAGGTATAGGTCTTTTATTGGACGGCCAAATGAAAATGTAAATCAGAAGGTCAGGTAATGGAAATAAACAAGCGACTGTCTGTCGGTTCCGTCATCAGAACAGAGTCAGGGTTGGTCCGGCTTCAGTCTTCGGATCTGTAGTCCCGGGAAGAGAAGGGAACGGGAGGAAGCTCTTCCTCCCTCCGTCAAGCCGTCCGTGATTCCCCAAAAGAAAACAAAAGAACTGGGGTTAATGCCGTGGTTGTGGTAACCAAGGTTCCTACAGGTAAGGGAAGTGAGGAGACACCCGACTTTTCCTATTTCACCACCGTGTGTGAGGGTTTTGGGTGTGAGGGGACAGCGCGTTTAGGTATTTGGGCTAGTGTCCCTTCGTGGGTTTCCACACCTCGCACCCAGGTCCCTTCCCCGGACAGGAGTGTTCCAAAAGGCCCCTAGGGTTCCCCGTACTTTGTTAAGCCATGCCCCTCCAGGGACATTGCCCGCTTGCTGGCGATGCCGGATGAGGTCCGGCTCCCTTCTTTCGTGGGGTCCCTCGGTCTGCGGACTGGTCGGGTCCTCGCGGTTCCTCTTCGCCTCCGGTCCAGAGTCCTCGTCGGGTGGGGAAGTACGTGTCCCGAAGGTCCAGAGCAGGTCGTCAGGCATCCGTCTCTCTCCGGCGTCCCACGTCTCCTTCTCCGCTCTGATCACTTCCGCGTTTAAGAGTTCCGCCTCCGGGTCAGGTGACCCGATCACGTGGGGTGTTTCCTCCTGGCGCCGTCCCTCCGGGTTAATGGGAAAGAGCCCTGAAGAGTCCGGTCCCGGCTGAAAGGGAAAACAAGGAGAGAGGTGAGCGGGAAACGGGTCGTCGGGTGGGCTAGCAGGAGGCGACCCGTCACACATCCCATCCCCAGATTGTTCCCGGTCGGGGAACAACGGAACGCGGGAAAGAAAGTTAGCGTTACCGTTATCAACCCCTTTCCGATGTCTGACCTCGAAAGAGAAGGGCTGCAGAGAAAGGAACCAGCGAAGAATGCGAGGGTTGTTCCCCTTGTTGCGGCTCATCCATAGTAAAGGGGCATGGTCTGTGAGCACAATGAAGTGGACGCCTTCTAGATAATACCGAAGCTTATCTATAGCCCAATTCAGGGCCAAACATTCTTTCTCAACAATCGTATATCGTTGCTTTCTCGGGAACAGCTTTCGACTGAGGAATAGAATAGGATGTTCTAGATTATCCTTGGACCTTTGGGACAATACGGCCCCTAACCCATGCTTGGAGGCATCAGTGTGGAGGATGAAGGGCTTGGTGAAGTCTGGGGAATGGAGCACCGGACTTGAGGTTATGGCTTGTTTGAGGAGATGAACAGCGTTTAGGGCGGCTGGAGAGGGATGGGTGAGGTCTCTGACTGAAGTCCCTTTCTGGAGGAGGTTCGTGAGGGGTGTTGCAATTTCTGAATACTGGGGTATAAACCTCCTATAATAGCCCAGAAGGCCCAAAAATGCCCTCACTTCTTTTCTGGTCTGGGGAAAAGGAGTCATGGTTATGGCCCGATTTTTCTCCTCCTGGGGTTCTATAAGCCCTTCTCCCAACAAATACCCCAAGTATCGGACCTTCTGGAAGCCTGCAGTTGATTTTTTCGCATTGATGTGCAAGCCAGCCCTTTCCAAGGCCTGTAGGATGTTTTTCAGGTGTAAGAGGTGTTCCTCCCAGGAGGGACTGAAGACGACGATGTCGTCTAAGTATGCAGAGGAGTAGAGTTGATGTTCCGCCAAGACTTTGTTCATAAGCCGTTGGAAGGTGGCAGGCGCCCCATGCAGACCGAAGGGTAGGACAGTAAACTCATACAGGCCCATGGGCGTAGAGAAGGCCATTTTTTCCCGGTCCTCCGGCCTGAGGGGGACCTGCCAGTATCCCTTGGTTAGGTCTATGGTGGTGATATATTGGGCGGTCCCAAGTCTCTCTATCAATTCGTCGATGCGTGGGAGGGGATAAGCATCGCACTTGGAGATCGCATTGACCGCCCGGAAGTCCATACAGAATCGGACCGAACCATCAGGTTTCGGGACTAACACGATTGGGGATGACCAATCGCTTTGTGAGGGCTGGATGACATTCAGCTCTAACATATTTCCTACCTCCTTTCTTATAGCCTCCCTTCTGGCTGCTGGAATGCGGTAGGGTTTGAGTCGTACTCGCTTCCCTGGGATGGTGTCTATCCTGTGCTCTGCCATGTGGGTTTTCCCCGGAAGGTCCGAAAAGAGGTGTGAATAGGGGCGTAGTATGCTCTGAAGGGACGTTTTTTGTTCCAGGGAAAGCGCAGGATTCACCACCAGGTGACATAGAGTGGAGGAATCGGTGGAAAGGGGCTCGATAGAGTGTACCTCCTTGGGGAGAGGTCCCAACCATTTTTTTAAAAGGTTGATGTGATACAGTTGGGTACGACAGGGTGTGAGTTGTATGTGGTAGGTGGTAAGCCCGATCTTCTCCAGCACCTTAAAGGGGCCTTGCCACTCAGATCGTACCTTCGCTAGGGAAGATGGCAACATGACAAGAACCCAATCCCCTTTTTGGAGGACCCTCCACTTCTTCCCTTTGTCGTAGAGGGTTTGTTGTTTTTGCTGAGCTCTTTCAAGGTTGGAGTCAGCAAAGTCCCTGAGCTTCCCCAGTTTGGAGCGCAGTCTCTTAGTATAGTCAAGAAAAGTCCTGGTCTCTTCTTCGGTTTCGTGCTCCCAACTTTCCTTGGTTATCTCCAAGAGACTGCGGGGTTCCCTCCCATAGAGGAGTTGGAAAGGGGAGCAACCTAGGCTGTGCTGTGGTTGGCTTCGTATGGCGTATAGGGCCAGAGGAAGTAGGAGATCCCATTCTCTACCCTCTATTCTCAGAAGTTTTTTCAAGGTCAGCTTTAAGGTGGCGTTGTAGCGTTCACATAAGCCGTCTGTTTGGGGGTGATAGACAGAAGTCTTTAAATGGGTGATGTCTAGGGTCTTGCAGAGCTGTGACATCAACCGAGAAACAAAAGGCGTTCCCTGGTCCGTCAATATCTCCCTGGGAATTCCCACCCACGAAAACAACTCTATCAGCTTAGTGCTTATGTTTTGGGTAGTAGGGGTCCTTAGGGGAAAAGCCTCGGGATATCTCGTAGCGTAGTCAACCACTACTAAGGCATACAAACAACCGCTCTTGGTGCGGGGTAAGGGCCCAATAAGATCCATTGCTACTCTCTCAAAGGGGCGGCCTATGATGGGTAAGGGCTGTAAGGGTACCCCTGGTGGTTTGTAGGGATTGCTTCTTTGGCATACCTCACACTCCTGACAGTACTTGGTTACTCGGGTGTATATGCCTGGCCAATAGAAGTGTTGTAGAATCATCTGAGTGGTTTTATGGGCTCCCCTATGCCCGGCTAATAAATGGGCGTGGGCGTAGAATAGGACTTGGTCTTGAAAGCTTTGAGGTATTAGTAATTGAAGGGCCCCTTCTTCTTCTCCCTGCCTGTATAGGAGGTCTTTCTCTATCACGAACCTGGGGTACAAGATGGGGAAGTTGGTTTGTGTGTTCCTGGCCTGCGCCCATGCGTTTTGTAGTGTAGGATCGTTCTGCTGAGCAAACCGAAAACTACCGTCCTGAAGCCACGGCCTTTGCATTAGCAACGAGGAGGGTATCTGTCTTTTAGGACTATGCTGGTGTACATGACCCCGCAAAAGAGAAAGGAACTCTGGGTTGTCCCGCCCTATTATCAGTTCCTCTGGTATCGACGGTATGATCCCCAATCTAGTGTCCAGTACCCTCCCGCTAGGTAGGCCTATCGGGATGGTCGCCATGGGATAGGTTTTGACGTCCCCGTGTACACACCTAATGGGGACCATGTCCAGGTGGGGATGTGTTGATGGAGGGAGGAGGGAACCCCGAATGACTGATTGGCGACACCCGGAGTCTAAGAGGGTTTTTACGGGTATGCCGTTCACAAGTACACTTACGTAAATGGCAGGACCCATTTCACCGGAATACAGGACGGAGCGGGGAAGATAACTCACATCCATTGTTTTTCTCCGAGGGCATAACCGTGCGATATGCCCCCACTCGCCGCAATCAAAGCACTGGGGCCCTCTTGAGGGAACAAGCTCGGTGCGGTAAGGACGAGGTTTCGGGGGTTCTGGGCCAAGGCGTGGTAGTTTTTTCTCGGTTTTAGGGGGTTGAACAGGTGTTCAAGTGGACTTCTCTGGTTCCCATGGGTAAGAGCGGGGTTGGGCCCGATAGTATGAGGTGGCCATGTTGACTGCTTCTTCAGGAGTCAACCCTGAAAGTTGTTTTAGCCACCTTTGGATGGGATAGGGAAGGGCTTCTAAGAACTGTTCCAAATAGATTTGTTCCATGATCTCTTCTTTATTATGTGACTCCGGTCTAAGCCACTTGTCGGCGGCCGCCTTCAATTTAAAGTAGAGAGTCTTGGGGTTATCTGCTGTCGAGCCGCGCTCTTTCCTGAATCGGACCCTATAAGCCTCGGGGTCCAGGCCCAAGTGATCTAGTACGACCCGCTTTATTTCAACATAAGGAGTGTTTCCGTGGGGATTGGCCACTTGGTAGGCGGCTTGTGCCTCTCCGGTGAGCAGTGGGGCCAAAAAAAAGGGCCACTTGGCTTCGGGCCACCCTGACGCCCGGGCGGCCCTCTCAAAATTTAACAGAAAGGAGTCAGGGTCTTCTCCGGACTGGTACTTCTGTAATGAGACATGGGGACCGGAACTGGCTTTGTTTTGCAACTGTACAACCAGTTCCTGGCGGTCGTCAGCAACTTTCTGGAGGTGTTCTGCGTGGCCCGCTATGCTGTCCTTGAACATAGCCCTGTCAGCCTGGGCAGACGTCATCTGCTTTTCTACGGCCCACTCCAGCTTCTCTTGGCCACGAATCAACTGTTGGATTAGGTTCTCCATTGTAGGGCGTTACTATCCCACTTCTGACACCACGTGTGGTGCAGTGGAGAAGCAAGGGTGAGACACAAGGGGGTCTAGGTATAGGTCTTTTATTGGACGGCCAAATGAAAATGTAAATCAGAATGTCAGGTAATGGAAATAAACAAGCGACTGTCCGTCGGTTCCGTCATCAGAACAGAGTCAGGGTTGGTCCGGCTTCAGTCTTCGGATCTGTAGTCCCGGGAAGAGAAGGGAATGGGAGGAAGCTCTTCCTCCCTCCGTCAAGCCGTCCGTGATTCCCCAAAAGAAAACAAAAGAACTGGGGTTAATGCTGTTGTTGTGGTAACCAAGGTTCCTACAGGTAAGGGAAGTGAGGAGACACCCGACTTTTCCTATTTCACCACCGTGTGTGAGGGTTTTGGGTGTGAGGGGACAGCGCGTTTAGGTATTTGGGCTAGTGTCCCTTCGTGGGTTTCCACACCTCGCACCCAGGTCCCTTCCCCGGACAGGAGTGTTCCAAAAGGCCCCTAGGGTTCCCCGTACCTTGTTAAGCCATGCCCCTCCAGGGACATGGCCCGCTTGCTGGCGATGCCGGATGAGGTCCGGCTCCCTTCTTTCGCGGGGTCCCTCGGTCTGCGGACTGGTCGGGTCCTCGCGGTTCCTCTTCGCCTCCGGTCCAGAGTCCTCGTCGGGTGGGGAAGTACGTGTCCCGAAGGTCCAGAGCAGGTCGTCAGGCATCCGTCTCTCTCCGGCGTCCCACGTCTCCTTCTCCGCTCTGATCACTTCCGCGTTTAAGAGTTCCGCCTCCGGGTCAGGTGACCCGATCACGTGTGGTGTTTCCTCCTGGCGCCGTCCCTCCGGGTTAAAGGGAAAGAGCCCTGAAGAGTCCGGTCCCGGCTGAAAGGGAAAACAAGGGGAGAGGTGAGCGGGGAAACGGGTCATTGGGTGGGCTAGCGGGAGGCGACCCGTCACATGTCTGTGTCTGCGCTGCTGCTGTGGTGGTGTGTGCTGCCACTCTTTCACAGTGTTGGCTGTTCATTAGCTGCTGTCATGTGCAAAAACATGCCGTCACCCCCATGTCTTAATGCAAGGCGTCCGCCATTTGCAGGCAAGTCTTTCCTGTGTGGGGACACACTGTTTGTCTGGCTGTGACTTAGGCCATATGGGCAGAGGGCATTGTTGTCTGCTTCTGAGTTGCACTATGTGATTTTTGGGGCCCACACTCCCGCCATCCGGGTTACCGTGTCTTGTGTTGGTGTTTTCTGTGGCCTGTGATTTTGCATTGTCCAGCTGGGTGCATGGGCCATGGTGGCACCAGTGGCATGTGCGTGTTCATGGAGTGTGGTTGAGTCATGCGATAGCTTGCACCGGCAGTATGGCCATCACCCTCTCCTCCCAGGGATGGTATTGTACGGGTCTGCGGGGTGGCCCTCCTCCAGTGACGTTGGCCTGGTTGTGGTCGTCGGTCATTTTGGCTCGGACCCTCCTCCGCAGATCGTACCACCTGGCTTGGCATTCATGCCTGGTCCTTCTGGTGGACGCAACAGCATTCACAGCATCGACAATCCTCTGCCACATGGCTGTTTTTTCTGAAATGCTGGTCTGTCTGACCAATGTTCCAAAGAGGTGTGGCTCGACTCTGAGGATTTCATCGACAAGGACCTCCAACTCTCGGCTAGTGAACTTTGGATTCTTGTTAGTGGGCATGGTGAGGGGTGTGGGTGTGGATGGTTGTGGGGGGTGTGGGTGTGGATGGTTGTGGGTGTGTGGGTGTGGTTGTGCAGGTGTGTGTGTGAATGTGATGAGGGGGTGTTTGTGAAGGTGGGTGTGTGAAGGTGTGCACGTGTAAGGTGTAGTAAAGGTTCAAGTATGGTGCTGTAGGTTGTCTGTGGGGTCTGGCAGCAGTGAGTCTGTTGCAAAGGCTCATGGTTTGTGTCTGTGGGCCCTTTTTATTGGTCCATTTGTGGGTGTGGCTGTGTTTGAACTTTGGGTGGGTGTGTTATAAGGAGTGGTTGGGTTTTGGGCCTCTGTTTGGGATTTTGGCAGTTGCAAGTCAGTGAATGTGTTGTTTTTGTGCTTGTTGGACATGTTTTGTGGCTTTGTGCCATTCGAATGGTGTATTCTTGTGTTGTTTTGCTTTGTCCTGGTTGTGTACGTGCGTTTTTAGCGTGTGTACGGTGTGTACTTCGGGAATTTAGTTGTACGGTGCTGTCCTTGTGTCTGGCTTGGTACGACTCGTACATGCGCGATGTTGGGTGAAGGTGCTGGTGTTGGGGCCTGGGGTGCGCTCCGTACTTAGAATGTTGGGGTGGGGGTACGCTCCATACGTACGCGGGTGAGGGTACGGGTCGTACATACACTGTTGGGGTGGGGATACGCTCCATACATACGCAGGTGAGGGTACGGGTCGTACATACACTGTTGGGGTGGGGGTACGCTCCATACGTACGCGGGTAAGGGTCGTACATACACGGTTGGGGTGGGGGTACGGGTCGTACATACACTGTTGGGGTGGGGGTACGCTCCATACATACGCGGGTGAGGGTAAGGGTCGTACATACACGGTTGGGGTGGGGGTACGGGTCGTACATACACTGTTGGTGTGGGGGTACGCTCCATACGTACGCGGGTGAGGGTACGGGTCGTACATACACGGTTGGGGTGGGGGTATGCTCCATACATACGCGGGTGAGGGTAAGGGTCATACATACACGGTTGGGGTGGGGGTAAGGGTCGTACATACACTGTTGGGGTGGGAGTATGCTCCATACGTACGCGGGTGAGGGTACGGGTCGTACATACACGGTTGGGGTGGGGGTACGGTCCGTACATACACGGTTGGGGTGGGGGTACGCTCCATACGTACGCGGGTGAGGGTACGAGTCGTACATACACGGTTGGGGTGGGGGTACGCTCCATGCATACGTGGGTGAGGGTACGGGTGGTACATACACGGTTGGGGTGGGGGTACGGTCCGTACATACACGGTTGGGGTGGGGGTACGCTCCATACATACGCAGGTGAGGGTACGGGTCATACATACACGGTTGGGGTGGGGGTATGGGTCGTACATACACTGTTGGGGTGGGGGTACGCTCCATATGTACGCGGGTGAGGGTACGGGTCGTACATACACGGTTGGGGTGGGGATGCGCTCCATACATATGCCGGTGAGGGTACGGGTCGTACATACACGGTTGGGGTGGGGGTACGGGTCGTACATACACTGTTGGGGTGGGGGTACGCTCCATACGTACGCGGGTGAGGGTACGGGTCGTACATACACGGTTGGGGTGGGGGTACGGTCTGTACATGCACGGTTGGGGTGGGGGTATGCTCCATACATACGCGGGTGAGGGTACGGGTCGTACATGCACTGTTGGGGTGGGGGTACGCTCCATACATTCACAGGTGGGGGTACGTCTCGTACATACACGGGTGTACATACACGGGTGGGGATTCGACTCATACATTGGAGGGCTGGGGGGAGTGTTTGGCGCGTATGCGGGCACATGTCTCCATGGTTGCTATGGGAGTTCGGTGCGGACGGTGTTTTTTCCATACGGTTGTAACAGTGGACACACGGTTTGGATCGTACTTGCGCGGTCGGACTTCACTTTTCACATTTGTACGGTAAATCGTCCGGGGACGTGTCGGACACATTTTCCGACCCGAGGACGTGTTGGGAATTATTCCCAATGCGATTTGTATGGACTTTTTCCCATGCGAATCACACTTGGCAGTTTGTACGGCACTTGTACGATTTGTACGGTAAAAAGACCGGATACTAGTCGTACGGGGAATTTATTTACAGGATCGTAATCGGCACCTCTATCTAGTTGTAAGTCCCTTATAGAGTGGTATACCATATACCAGCCTGTAAATTAACTGCAACTAGTGGGCCTGCAGCACTTATTGTGCCACCCACCTTAGTAGCACTCTAAAACTTGTCCCAGGCCTGCCATTGCAGTCCGAATGCAGTGTCACACTGCCATATTGACTTAGCATTTGAATTGCCTTGCCAATTCTTACATTCCCCTTTTATTACATACAAATCACCACTAAGGTAGGCCCTAGGTGGCCCATAGGGCACGATACTGTGTAATTAAAAGGTTGGACATTTACTTCTAAGTTTTACTTGGCCTAGTAGTGAAACATTCCCAAATTAGTTTTCCACTACCCTAAGGCCCACCTCTCCCATAGGATAACATTGGGGATTCCTTATTATATTTATTAAGCTGTAATTCCTAATTTTGAGGAGGTAGATATGTCATGTTTGGTACCAATGGAACTGTAATGATAAACTGTCTTTAATAGTAAAGTCAAATTTTTCATTGCGTTTTTGAAAATGCAGCTTTTAGAAAGTTGGCATTTAACTGTTCTTAGCTCTTTGTGCCTACAGCCTGTCTTTGGTCACAGCACTGGGTGTAGCTAACAGTTAGACTTTGTGAATTCCCCCCAGACAATCACAAAATAGAGGAATTAGGTGTACCTCAGTGGGCCATCACTGGCAGGATGAGGGGCAGAGCTGAGAACAGCCCCACTTACACCTGAATAGTCTGTATCCTGTCTCCACACAAAAGGCTTAACAACCCTGTACTGTCACTGCAGCCAGCTTGTAGCCAGGGCAGGGGAGTCAGGAAATTCCATGCACTATAAAGAACTTTTTTAGAAGCTTCTCCCACATTCCAAGAAGGTGGCACCAGGGTACAAAATAGGACCTTCAGGCCCTCTCTTCTGTTCACTACTGGACCTTCAGAAGGACTCTCAGAGGACGCCTGCTGCTCTGCCCTGCTTTGCACTCAGTCAGACTGCTGCTGTACCTGGAAAGACTGCTTTGCTGTCTGGAGATTCCCTTGAACCTTCTGAGACCAGTCCTGCTGTTGAGCCCTGCATTTTCACCTGGACCCAGTTTCACTATAATTGACTCCAAGGCCTCCTGTTCAGAGCCACAGGGACGTAAAAGGCTCCCATCATCTTGAACCCGCACCTGGACCCAGTCTGACTGAGTCCTGAACCCCCAAGGGGTGTCCCACCAGTCCTGGACCCTTGGTTGTGGTGCTAAAGATGTCCAGATGGCCAATATCCAAAACTGAAGACAGACATAATTTGGCCAAAAGTGCTCTGAATACCAGTAGAATAACAGGACCAACCTGCTCGCCTAGCTGCCCGAGGTGCATCACCGATTGGATTAATTTTGTGGCATCTCCAGCTAAATTCTTCTTCGCAGCATATCTGAGTCTGCGGTCCTTCGCCAAAGGGGTATCCAATCTCGTGGAACTGTCTTCGGCTACAGCCCTTTGCCTCATCCCACTGGAGATTTTTTACTTCCATTTCAGTCACTATGTCTGAAGGCCATACAACAACGATGCTCCCTCCTCTGCAGCCTTTCCCCACTGAACGTCTACCTTCTCAGACATTTTTTTTCAAGAATTTTACTAAGTCCGAAGGTAAGTGCTAAGTGGGCACAGCTCACTTCTTGTATCTAAACTCCACTCCATCACGTTCTGCCTTAACTTTCAACTTTGACCCTGTCTAGTGCAACCAGATGGCTATTGTTGGTGCTTTGATCTTTTAGGGGCTAGATTGCACTAAAAACATTAAAAATCATACCTCTGGGTCTACTCATTGGATTTTTGTCAGTTTGGTGTCAAAAATTATTTATCAAAATATCCATTTTTCCAAATTGGTTTAGGATTTTTCTTGTGTTGTGTTTTCACTTTATTACTGTTTGTGTGCTTTGATATTTGTCGGTTTGGTGTGAAATTATTTATCAAAATATACTCTATTTTTCTAAATTGGTTTAGGATTTTCCTTGTGTTGTGTTTTCACTTTATTACTGTTTGTGTGCTGCATAAATACTTTACACATTGCCTCTAAATTAAGCCTGACTGCTTTTCTGCCAATCTATGAAGGGTTAAGCACAGGTTAATTTAATTTTTGTTGTTCATTCTGTAAGAGATTGTTGTGGTTGCTTGACCAGGGCTCACACCCTACTCAACCAGCAGCCCAATTTGTCATCCAATTATAGTGAGCCTCTCAATAGTAGGGACTCTCCTTTTACGACCTATCTCATGAATAGTAATGAGGTAGGTTGAACTGCGACCCACTCCGAATGGTGATTTTGTGAACTCAACTAATAATGCATAGGTCGGTTTGCAGAATCAAATTCAATGTGTAAAAAGTCTGTGCAATTTTCAACAATGTTTTGTGAATCGATTCTTAGTACATCTGGTCCCAGATTCCTAAGTAACATTGTCCGATTCCTGGGTAAATCACTGAATCTCCATGTGTCTCATTTTTTCCGTTCTGTCAAAATCTCTTATTTATCGAAAAAAGGTGGATGACGTTGTTGGCATGTTATGATTTTTTTTAACATGATGCACAAGGTCATATAAGTGGTGCATGATGGGAAGGGGACATACAAATGCTTAGCTACCTTAACGCTGGAATTTCAAGGGAAACAGGGAGTGTCAGACTTGGAAACCTGGAAAGTGATTCCAAAGAAGGACCGACTACACAGCAAGTCTCTCATCCCTTGTCTGTCTTACATGATCTCCAGCTTTATCATCCCTTTCCATGTACTTGTATTTCACTTTTTCCAATGATCTAGTTTTTCAGTGCCGTACCCGTGGTATCCACCACTTTCACTGGGCAGCTATAGTCCTACATTCCCTTTTTTTGCTCTGTTATATTTAAATGGTAATACCAGCACTCTAGACTTCTATTTTTGGAGCAGTTTCGAGATTTTTTGCTCTAGAACAGAAAAATAAATGCCTGCCTTGTGTCTTTATTTATTTCCTCGAGAAAAGTCGAACATTCTTATATTCTGTTCCTCTTTTCCACCAGTGTTTATAGTTTCCAGGCACAAGCCGTTCTTCTTACATCTTGTCCTTTAAAATATTTATGATTTTGGTCAACCATCTCTGGATTGTCCTGAAACCATCTCAATACCACATATGTCCTTAATAAAACAATGCACAATGGAACACATTTGATCTACAGAACTGCACACATTATTTCCAGAAGACACCACTTAGCCTGGCAGAATGCTCCTAAACTGGCCTCCAGAAACTGGCACAAAACTATTGATGTAGCCCCTCCAAGAAAACCAAGTATTGTCAAATGCAGCCAAAGGATTTGGGTCTACATACTGACTGAGGAGAAGTCAACCCTAAAAGAAAAGGCCAGATGTACAAAAGAATGAAGTCGATAAACGTTTTACTGAATCCATTCTGATTTTGTGAGCCAACCTATGTACTAATTGGTTGGTTGAGAAATTAAGAATTGTATTGACTCACATTTCGACCTATCTCAAGAATAATAATGAGGTAGGTCACAAATTGCGAACTGCTTAATTTTCCGGCCAACACAGGGAAGGTGGGCTGCTAGGGTCAGCAAACCTCCATGCCGGTGACTGCTTTTTAACCAAGCAAATATTTTTGTTTTTTTTAATGCATCCCGTTTTCCTTAAATGAAAATAGGCTATGTTTAAAAAAAATGGAACCACTTTCTACTCTTTAAAATGTTTTTATTAAGATTCACAAGGTAGGCGGGGTCCCATGGGGACCCCTTCCTGTTGTCGAATGCCTCGCTATTCAGTAGACGGTAAAACATGAATGCATCCCACTTCAAATCAGTGTTTGGAAGGTGCCCACTGAACAGCCCCCTTCTGACTACCGAATCAGTATGTAGTTGCAGACCCACATTGCAATACTGTTACCGAATTGCAATTTGTATTTCTTACTTATCAAAAGGCATTTTTGCTGTCGCAAATGGCCCGAATCTGCAGATCGGACCTTTTGTGATCTCAGAACGCCTTCCTCAAAATTCCCATAATGAAAATTTTTATTATTTCACTGGGGGAGAGGGAAGCGGGGAGCGACATAAAAAAGTTTGAAGACCACTGCTCTTAGGGAATCTTGAAGTCAGCAGGTTTTCTTGTTTGGGCTTGGTAAATATTACGCCCCAGCCCAAGATGGCTGCCAGAATCATGCGGCATCAAAAATCTTGTGAGATTTCAGATATAGTTTTATCTTGGAAAGGCTCACTCCCACAGGCAGAATGGAGGCTGGCAGACTATGCCCACTGGGCTAAAAGGGCTTTAGCTCCCCGTCCCCCATCAGGTTCGGTGGAATGAACTGACTGGGCTAGGTCTTCAACATGCGGAAGCATTTCAATTTAGTGCATGAGATTTTATAATTGGATTGAGAGGCATTTATTGCAAATGACAGCCTTTCAACATGAACTTAAAAAAATATTTATGCCCCATTCCTCTTCCTCCATGTCAACAATGCCATTAATGAATTAAGATCAAAGTCAGTTGTCATATTCACCCTATATGTAGCCTAGATTCTTACATGGAACAACATTATAGTCTGATTAATTCGGACACAAGGAATTTGCTCAAATAGCACACACCCTGAACTTAGGTATTTCAAAGAGGCCTCAAGTGAAAAGAGTAAACACCATTTGGTTGAGCCTGGAAAAAGGTTTTCTCATTTCATATTGTGCCATTCAGTCACTAGATAGGTATTTCTTTTCCTCTCCTGATTTGCATCAAATACTATTTTTCTTATAGTTCTTGGTGCCATAGGTTAGAGCACAGGTGGGACACAGAAGCCACATTAAAGCTTGGCTCGTTTTGGGTTCGAGGGTCCAAGATGACGTCAAGCCAAGCCAGAGCCAGGCCTTAGGCTCGAGCTTTCAGTTGCTTACCCAGTTCTACTGGCAAAGCCACTATGTCTCACTTATGCAAGAGTAATTGGCTTTGGGTGGGTTGGCTGGCCAATGTGAGAGCTGGATATTTGGTCCCATCTCAGCCCACAGGACCAAAAGAATGGCCCGCACACTAACCCTTTCAAGCTGACCCATCTCACAGATAGGTTCCTCCTTAGTCCTTTTAACCTGCATTGATCCAGTGTTGTTTTGAAGACGTCTGTTCCCTTTGGCCCACAAGTAAATGGCAGACCTGCCTTTTACTATCTTTACACTATCCCACCATGTTGTTACTGAAGTCCTGCTGGAGGTATTGTTTTGCTCCGAAGCAAGGCTTGGTGGTGGCATAATGTCATATTGGGGTGGCACCGCAACACACAACTTAGGAATTTGACTCATGATCCCAAATTGCAGCTGTATTGTAGTGGACTCAGTACCTGCTTTTCCACTTTCAGCAGGAAATTCATCAGTGGAGATTCCGGGGCAGCATTGTTGCAGACTGTATCAGTTTTGTGGGGTACTTGTTCCACACTGATAGCTGGCAACATATTTGAATCATCTCAATTTCATTTTGCTCCTGCTGAAGTTTGTTTGCCATACTTCTGGTCCTATGCCTGGGACCCTGTTGCTTCCTTATGGAGATCACGTGGTGAAGTAGCTATATTTGACTGCAAGGTGGTTGTTTCATGGATTTTGCTGGTATTTGTCCCCTGGGCTGCCTTATGCATCTTGGACTGAAGTGACTTCATAGTCTTTACACTTTCTTGCATCTAGTTTCACTCCTTGCCAACAGTGAAGAACTTATGTGACTGTACAGCACTTACAATCTGCTATCACTTGGGAGGTTTCTGTGCCAGTTGTCTTGCTCACTCTGAGCTTGCTGCCTTTGGTCTGTGACTGTCTTTCACACCGTCACTGCAGAAACCAGAAAGGGTTTTGAACAGGCAATATCTTTTACATTTGAGACCACTATAAAGGGTTTTGCCATAATCAATACTAGTCTCTTTCACATATCCACCATGTACCTCATGCATGCTCTCAAGGTGAAAGTGAAGAGTTTTCTTGTGTTGGCACAGGAATCTGAATCAATTCACAGCTCAAAACAAAACTTTTTAACACTGTCCTTATGTTTGATGGGAACTCCCAAAATAGTTGGCATTTGCGTACAGAGTACCCAAAAGAATAGCCTTCATTTTGTCTGTGTTTAAACTCAGCACACTGTTTCCTAGCCAGTCAGAAATTTTGCATACACTTGATATGATGTTCTTGCATTCATCCGGTGGCCATTGATCCAAAAAATAAATAGCCTGTTGTTAGCATAGGAAGTTATGTTGCCTATAGCTCTCTGAGGCCCCCTTGGGGTCACCTAAATGTGTCATTGAAGTAGGAGATAGAAAAGAGGGAGACAGAGAAAAAAACGCACAACACCAGGGATAGGAAATTAAGAAGTAGAAGTTTGGATAGAGTAGGTATGCCCCAAGATATTATTATCTCCTGGGAAGAACAACATTGCTTTATAAGTTTTAGCAATCCGACCAATAGGTTGGGAGGAAGGAAAAAGGGAACTGACTGCTGGCTGGAAGGATCAGGAGAGAGAAGCAGGTAATTGTCATCACCCCGGAAATATGTTGTTTGAAGCGGCACTGAGAAGAATTAGGTATTGACAGAAAGTACAAATCATGGTATACAAGACTTACTAAGGCAGGCCAGAGAGAGCTTTATAGGGGCAGTAGATCACTAGGCTACTGCACAGTGGCTATAGTTATGCCTCTTATGGGCCTGCCTCTAGCAATTATATTTAGCTGTGTGCCCTGTCAGCAAGGGGAGAATTGGAGGGAGAGCATGGCTTGTGAGAGGATGGAAACCACTAGGGTTATATATGTTAAAATTGTTATAACAGTTTAAGGGGTTAGGAGAGGGAGGGTAGAATATGGGTCAGTGCTTCAAAAAGACAATACTAAGCATAGGTGTTTGCGGTCTTGAAATACCTGGTTCATGCTCAGTAAAAACATTACTTAGATTTGCAAAACCGACTGATCAAATTAATTTCCTGTTATAAGAAATCCAGTAAACACTAGTATGTTGGCAAAGCAGTCTTTTTCACACACTATGATTATTCCGATTTACCCAAATCAAATTGTTTTCAATGTTTTCAACTTTGCCCCATAACTTCTGTTAGAAGTCACTCTGACGTCTCTGCCATTCGTTCTGGATATATTTCATTACACTGCTACTAAGCGTTCCTCCTCTGACCCCAAGAAGTCTTAATTAATGATTCCTTTCCAAACAGAAGAATTCCATAACATGTGTTAAAAATCCACAGATTTTAAGTTGTATGAGATAATCTTCATTCACGTTTGCCAAATATTGTAAGCGACTGTATTCATATTAAAATATATTTCCATTACAAGTGTTCTTAAGTGTGGTGCTAGTTTGAAAATCAGTTCTGTGCTGCACTTCGGTAAAATGCTAGTGCAGTGGAAGTGACATCACTCACCATTTGACCACCAATCCCATCTCGTGGTTGTCCCCTTGATCTATCCTTAACCATCCAAGAATCCAGTGGGGGATCGCATAGGGCGTGCTGCGGGCGGCGAGGCGGGGGAGGGGCAGGGTGGGGGGTAGTAAACTCTGACATACGACAGAACAGAGGAAAGCAATTATTGTCCGAGTTTACTAGCCCCGACCCTGCCCCTCCACGCCCCGCCTCACCACCCTGCAGCACGCCCTATGCGAGCCGTCACTGCAAGAAACTCTTGATACCAACCCAGAGGCTGGCCGGAGGCAACAAACAGTTAAAGAAAACAGGAATTTTAGACCTATGTTTGCTTTACTCTCCTACCACTGCTTTCATGACTCCTGAGACCATGGTTAGCAAGGTCAGTGCCAGGGACATCCAACAGCATGCCAGTTGTAGCACTCTCTAGTACTGGTTACCCCTGATTGAGGTCAATGTGTGCTGTGAGGTTACCATGGATATTCTTACTTTGTGATGTGGTATTGTGAGTTGAGTGTTATTATTGTCAACTTCTTTCCAATTGTTGGTTAGAATAGCTACCAAGCCAGTCAAAACCATGGATATATGATGGGAGATTAAACTTAAGGGTTGTTCATGTAGTACTGAGAAGGATAGCTTCAACTTCAATGTGTGAGGTAGCATGGACAAGGAGGATGTTTCGTCCTGGTAGTCTCCTGTACTAACATCTTACCATGCCAACAATGTATTGATATTGATATTGTGTGCTGGGAAATGTAGTTTGAACAAAACAATACATTAAGAAATATTATTATACTGCACTTTTTGCTACCATTTTTCTGAATCATTATTTTGGGAGAGGATAACTAAATAACTTATATATAGTTGTTTTTTGGAGCTTGAGAGAAATGCAACTGGCACCAGACACAAAACCTGAAATGTTAAATCTTAAACGGTCTGTTGGCCCTATGTGTATGCAAATGTAACATTTTTCATCCATTCTGTTAAAGCTCCTTCGGGAAAACCCTTAAATAGCGTAAAGGATGTTTAGTGTACACCAATGTTAGAAGTCTGTTTTGATTTAAAATGTATGTTTGACCACATTTTGCTCAGAAAAGTACTCTTCTTATGCAGTGTACCACAACAGTAAAAGGAACCCCAACAAGTAATTTTCACTCTGGTTATAAACATTGTCACTGGCTCTCCTGTTCAAAGTGTTAGCTCCCTTAGAAAGTTGGGTCTAATTGCGCCCCTGAATGGAGGCCTTTGTATTTGGCACCATGGAACAGTCTAACCCTGTTTTCCATGGGACCATATCTTTTTAGGTTCCAAATGTATTGTGAAGTTGTGGGGGGACATGCTGGGGCCTGAATATGTTGAAGTTACATGGGGCTTGTGGGTGCCTGGTTAAAGAACTAAGAAAGTGACTGAAAACACTGCAGATAGCCCGTGTTATGGCAGTGCACAGTGTTCCTGAAGCAATTTCCAGGACTAACACATTACTGTAGATTCAGTGTCTAGACCTGGACACAATAGTGTGTATGAGGAATCGAGATCTCAAAACAACACTGAAGTTGGGGCCTAACCAGCAATGTGTATAGGTGCTGATTTGTTTCTGAAAAGTGAACCCTCTGTTCATCTTGTTCTTCATAGCATTGGCACATATTTAGCCACTTTGAAGTCATGCAGTATGATGGCTCCAGACCCTACAGTTGTCCAGCTCCCAAACTGTGCTTTTCTCCTGGACCCTGAGCTGCTACAGCCCCCAACTCTACTTTGCTCTACTCCTTGCAGCATGCATTGCACATCCCCTGACCCTGCACTCCTTCAATCTTTCTCTATCCCTGCAGTATGTGCTGCACATGCAGCCCTACTTAAATCTCTCCCATCAGCGGCCTGTGCAGGTAAAAGCGGTGGGGTGGTGGGGCTGGGTTGGGGGGGGGGCGACGGACCACCACAAGGGAAAATTAAATAAAACATTTCCCTTCGTCATAGCTGACCCAAATCCCCCCCCTCAGCTCCACTGCCCAACTGCTCTTACCTGCACGGGCCGCGGCTGCTCCCTCACTCTTGTACTCTTACACTTGGCCCAGAGGGCCAACCCCGTATCAGTAACAGGACACAATGTCCAACAGCAGTGCAAACTTTGCAAGATAAGGGAAATAAGCCTACTTTACTGCCATCAATGCATTACCTTTTCTGTGAATTGCTCAAACCTGCAAACATCAGTTCAGTTGGCAAAAGTCAGTATTATTGTCATTGACAATGCTTATTTTCAAGCTCTGTCCTCTCTCAAAACTTAACAGGACCTTTAAATGTAATTAAACACACAATCACAGAATGGGTGTTCTTGTTGTTGCATAGCTCATTGGAGCACTTTGTGGATTGGTCAAAGTCACCAAGACTTAAACTCAAAATGTGGTCTGTAGGAAGTTAGGATCCTTCTGGCATGATTACCCCCACTTTTGGCTGGTGGCGGTGTTTTTTTGACTACTTAGTCTGCTGGGTCCTGCTAATCAGGACCCCAGCAACTGTGCTCTCTACCCTAAATTGGTTCTAGTGTGTACATTTGTACCTCCACAAGTGGCTACTGGTGTACCCTTGTAAGTCCCAAGTGTATGGTACTGAGGTACCCTGGACATAGGTACACCAGAGGTCTCCCATAGGCTGCAGCATATGTTGTGCCACCCATGGGAGTCCACTTAAACTGTGACTACAGGCCTGCCATTGCAGCCTGTGTGGATTGGGGCTTGCACCTCTCACTAGATATACGTTTCCTTATATCTGAGGCCACTGCACTTAAAACCTATACTTCACCCCTATGCCAGGCTCTCCAGTACTGTGGGCGGGGTGCTTGGTTACAAGTGTGAGGGTGCTCCTGCATTAGTAGAACATTGCTACAAACCCCAGAGTTGATTTGCAAGGTTTTGTAAGTGTGGTCAGCCATTTTAAGATATATAGTGGACATCAGTCATTACAAGATGTCTAACTATATAATGGCTGTTCCAAACCTGGTTATGTTTGGTATCAAACCTGCTGGAATCCTACCCCAAAACCAATTCCAGTGTTGGAAGCATGATCCCATGTACTGGGGGCTCCTTAGGGGACCCCCCCTGTACTACCGATAACAGCCTTTCAGGGTCTGCTGGCAAGCTAGTGCTGCTGCCGACCAAAGATTTGATTCTGCCCTCCTAATGCTAAGCCAGGCTCAAGCAGAAGGTAGAACAAAAGGTTTCCTGTCGTAGGGAGGTGTGACCACCTCCCAGACAGGGATTAGTGTATTTGGCAGGAGCCCTTGGTTCCCGCTCTGGCGTGAAACTGGACAAAGGGCATGGGAGTATCCTCCCCTCTTACTAGTAAATCAAATATACCAATCATTGAAAACCAATCATAACACAATTTACAGTAGGAGCACTTGCACTTTAGCACGGAATAGCAGTGAAAAAGTGCACTGAAATACTAAACCAGCAAAAACAAAGTCCAGCATTACATCAAAAACAGGAGGTCAGAAAGCAAAAAGACAGGGGAAACATGCCAAAATATGCCAGGTCTAACAAATTCACTTAAAAAAATATAATTGTGATCAGTTGCCTACCTGATGGTACCATTAGATTATCTGTTGTTTCCAAATGGCTTGGTGCCAAATATGTTGTTTTTCATGTTTTTGAAGTCCCTGGTCATTTGCCAGTGTAGCTGTGTTGGACTTGGCTCTTTTTGCAGAGTCATCCCTGAACTTTTTGCCTTCCTCCAAACTTTTATTCTGACATGGTGGTTCTAGGACTCTGGGCACTTTGGTACTGCTGTCCAGTGTAAAGTGTGTGTGCTCTCTGTGGTAAACATGGTAAGATTGGTCTGCACCTGTTTGGCATATTTATTTTACCTGTCAGTCCCTTGCAAAGTGGTTCTCAGATACCCAGGGCCGGTAAATTAAATGCTACTGGTGGGCCTGCAGCGCTGATTGCACCACCCACCAAAGTAGCCTTTCAAACCTGTCTCAGGCCTCGGCCATTGCGGGGCCTGTGCACGCAGTGTTACTGCCGCTGTGACGTGACACCTAAAGTGTGTGCCATGTCTGTGACCCCCCTTTTACTGCATGTCAGTCACCCCTAAGTTAGGACCTAGCTAGCACTATGGGCAGGGTGCATTGTAGGTAAAAGGTAGACATGTACCGTAAGTGTTTGGCATGTCCTGGTAGTGACAAACAGCCATTTTGGTTTCTCACTGCTGTGAGGCTGCCCTCCCATAAGAATACATTGGGGATTCCCTGATAAGTGTTTCAGTGGTAATTCCTGATATGAGAGGAGCAGCGTGGTCAAGTTTGGTATGGTTGGAATAGTAATAATAAATGCTGCGCTGTGACCCCAGGTAGTGTTGTGTTGTTTGTGCTTCCTTGTACTGCATTGGGGGGTGCTGCCTGCTGGACCCCAGGAGGAACCGCCACAAGGGACTACCTCCCTGCTGGGGGGCCCTGTGAGCTGGCCTGCCTGGGCTCAGCTGTGCCTCTTTCCAAGTTCTGGACTCTAGTGCCTCGAGGATGCTATATCTTTATTGCTGGATCCCCAGGGAGGGGAGTTTGTGCCCTGCAGCGCTGGGTTGCAATGTGTACGTCGTGGGAATCCCGGAGTGGGGATTCCCCTGCACTGCATAGGATTTAGGCCGGAGTCCACCCCGCATCCTTGTGCCCTGCTGAGGGGCCGCCGCTGGACGAGCAGCGACCCGAGAGAAGGGCGGCCAGAGAGGAAGCTAGGCAGCTGTGCCTGGTTGGGGGCGTGGCCTAAGTGCTCCCGAACCGAAAAGAGAATCCAGGTAGGAGCTTACACCGTGCTGGAAGGTGCTCACAGGAGAAAAGCGGGATCTCACCCTACATTTAAGTGCCACTTTGGTGAGGCGTGAGCCTACCCCGCATTGTGGTGCTGACCGCCGTGAGCGCCGAAGATCGGAAGTCAGGTGCCCGTGCCTGACCGTGGGCGGGGCCTGTGGCAGTAACAGCACCTCCACCTCACGGGCTCCATTTCCGCCTCCCTCTGTCTCCACGAAGAAGACCAGTGGTGCCAGCCCGATCAGGGGAGCCAGCAGAAAGAAACAGAGGAAACGCGGCCCAGTGGAGGAGACCCAGGTGGAAGCCCACCCCACGCTGGTAGGCACCAAGGAGGCCAGCAAGGCCTGAAAGGTGGTGCGGCTGCCAGAAGAGACCGGAAGAGTCCACCAGGCACCATGGTGAGTGGGGGGGCCACAGAGCACTGTTGGTGCCTGCTGCTACAGCCATTGTTTCCCCTGGAAAGAGCCCCAGAGACTGGGGCTCTGCTTGACCAGTTCTTCTGACACCTGGAGGAGCTAGCGGATCGAGGTTCCTTGGGCCTGGTTGGTATCAGTGCCTGACTGTCACAGATGCACCGTGGATTGTGGGCAGCTGCCACGAAGGGGGGCAGGTGTTCCCAGAGTCCTGGAGGGGGACTAGAGAGGCACAGTTGTGCCAGGCCTAATTCGCACAGCTGCACCACGAGAGAGCGGGTAGCTGCAGGGGGCATTTTCTTTTGGTGAGAAGGAAGGGGTGAGACGCACCGTACGCCCCAGCGCACTGCACACCTTGGCTTTGCTGCTTTTGCAGCCACAGGGCTACTTGAAAGGCCCACAGTTTATGCCCTGACATTCTGGACAGGGGGCATTTTGAGCCCCAGAGAAAGACCAGTTGGCCTGGGGTCCTGGTTGGTACCTGAGTGTACTAGGAGGGCGCAAGACCCTAAAGGATTGCATAAAGTGTTTATGCCTAATGTTATTGTCTAATGTGGTTATGCCTAATGCAAATGTTATGCTTGGGATGTTTATGTATAATGTGTTTTATGCCTAAGGTGTTGCAGACATAATGCGTTTATGTTGCCCATGCTAATACTGAGTAGAGTATTCTGCCATTAGTTACTGGTTGTGTTTTACAAACTGCTACTTGTGCTTTCTAAACGTTCTGACAGCGGCCTGATTGGCCCTGTCATGTGTATATAATCCCCTGTGAATATTGCCTAGTGCCAGTTGGCACAGTGTATATGTGTGATTATGATTCTAATGAGTTTTGGATAATACAAAGGCTATTTTTGATATAACCTTGTGTGGAGTTTCTATTGTAGTGTGCCTAGTGTGTTACTGCTGTGTGTGTGTGTGTTGCGCAAACGCTTTACACATTGCCTGTGGAATAAGCCTGACAGCTTGTGCCAAGCTACCAAGGGGGTGAGCAGGAGTTATCTTCAGCATGTAACTCCCTTGCCCTGACTAGAGTGGTGGTTTCTGCCTGGCTTAGTCGCAAGCGCTAGCCAACCAGAAATCCCATTTCCAACAAGGTGCATTTATTGCTTACTACTTTTAATTTCTGGAACACAGGAATGGACCAGAAACAAGCATTCTGGAATGGGTTTCAGGGATATTACATTGAGCCCGAGACCCACGATGGATTTAACCCAGATATCTTGGCTGGGGTGAATGTTTGGTTTGTTCCGCATCCCATCCATCAATTCTGTGTCTTTTTCTTTCTCACCTCAAGTGCACCAGGTATGCCCAGACTTGGGTCCCGGGCTCATAGTGCCACTGGATTCAAGGTAGCTGGGTTGATGAGGGGTGAAACCCCAAAACCGGTCCCAGGATGCTTGTTTCTGGTCCAGGAAGGACCTGGCTTGGCAGTGCGGGCTGGACTGTTACCATGAGAAGCAGGGGCAGGACTGATTTGCATATGGCTGGGTCTAAACTGGGGTGGCGTGGTGAGCAAGGGAATGATGGATTTAACTCTGATCTCGTGACTGGAAGTGAATGTTTGATTTATTCCGCATTCCATCCATCAATTGTGTGCCTTTTACTTTCTTGCCCTAAGGGCGTTGGGCATGCCGAGACGTGGTTCCCAGGCAGTGAAAAAGTGCACAGAAACACTCCTGGGACAGGTTTCAGGGATATTGCCCCTCATCAGCCAGGCTAACTTGAATCGAGTGGCACAGTGAGCTTGGGACCCATGATGGATTAAACCCAGATCTCTTGGCTGGGGTTGAATGTTTGGTTTGTTCTGCATTCCATCCATCAATTCTGTGTCTTTTGCTATCCCACCCTAAGTGCGCCGGGTTTGCCCAGAGTTGGGTCCCAGGCTCACTGTTCCACTGGATTCAAGCTAGCCTGGCTGTTGAAGGGTAAAACCCCGAAACCGGTCCCAGGATGCTTGTTTCTGGTCCAGGGAGCACCTGGCTTGGCAGTTGGGGCTGGACTGTTTCCATGAGGAGCAGGGCTAACACTGGTTTGCATATGGCTGAGTCTAAACTTTGGTGGCATGGTGAGCAACAGAATGATGGTTTTAACCCAAGTCTCTTGACTAGGAGTGAATGTTGGATTTGTTCAGCATTCCGTCCATCAATTGTGTGTCTTTTGCTTTCCGGTGCTATAGTAGGGACAAATCCTTGTATTACTTTAGTTAGAACACAGAAGTGAAAAGCCAAGTAGTTAGACATTTTTAAAAGACAGAAATGCCCCTCACAGCCCGGAGATGCTGTGGGAGCAAATTTCAGTGGTTTGAAGCAAGGTGAGAGTAAGAGCTACCACCCCACTGTTTCTCAGCATATTTGTCAAATATTGTATGCTGATATATTGTTGCGATGTTGCAATTGTGTACTAACTAATACAACTTGTGTTCTAAGATATCATGTGCTTTGTGAATGTACTCTTGTGCTAAACTTGCCTTTTTTTAGGTCTGATGTTAGCCAAATCCTTTTGATTTTACTAAATTATATGTATAATATACAGACTTATATGAGCTTTCAGTCAGCCCTTTTCATCCACTGCTCTGTTATTGTGTCATTCACATTTTAATTTTGCACACAAGAGCATACAGCATGGTGCAATGGGCCAGATTACTTCAACCATTGATTAACTTCACTGTGAGGGCGGGCATATGTTCTTTCAGAAGCAGCGCATCCACACAGAAAGTAATTAATTTCAGTGCCTGGGACTACAATGGCAATGTGTGCATTTCTCAACCAAAAATTGTTTTAGCCAGTTTTAGTCTAGATTGATGAGGTCCGAGCAGCTTCCCAACAAGAATGTTTTGCAAAACCCATAACAAAATAAACCAAGCATTAACCAACCCAAAGGTGGGCAGTGAAAACCAGACATATTGGTTTTGCCAGTGCTTGTTTTCTTTATGCAAATACTTGCCTATTGCACATCATATTTTTGAGGGGCACTCTGTGGGTAGAATGACAGGAGATAGATGTCCCACCTCAGCTTTCTTACCAATATAGGGGTGAGCTCTAGGCTTGGGTGCACCTCGGTTGATGAGAAGCAGGGAGTGCTCTTATGATCCTGTCTTTTGAACAAATAGAACTGATTTTCGTCTGTCTGTGGCAAATGTAGCTCCCATGGTTGTTTTCTTGCTGGTGATCTACTTCCTTGCATACATAGGGGCAGATTTACAAGCCCCATGCACCACTTTTGCGTCACTTTTAGCATGGGAAAATGACGCAAAAGTGGCGCAAGGGGCTTGTAAACTGCCCCATAGTTTATATTATCTACTTTCTCAGGCTTGAGCGATAGTGCAAGATGTGCGTTTTTAAATATTTTGGGAGTCTGATATCTAATTGTTCTATTTTCTTGTTTATTACAGGGAGCAGTGGCGCAACCATGTATGTATCAACACTATTTACAGCTCTTTTAGCATCGAAGTACCAAATATGTAATTGAGATTAAACTAACTTTGAACATTTGAAAATGTAGATTGCATTTCAGCTGAGGTGGAAAGGCGCGCATTTATTCATTGCTTTTAGTGCCACCCATTGAGCATCAGCGGCATATATATTATGCTTGACACACAACATTAAAGTGTCATAAAAAACAAGCTCACAAATGAAAAAATGATATCTCCAAAACAATATTTTAGGCAATATTCTCTTTTACTGGCAGAATCCAAATGACCCTCACTAAAGTGACCCATTTCAGACACCTGAGGTGAAAAGAGAAAATTAATCTTGAGTACAATTTACATTTTCTGGTCACTTAAACTAAATTGATCTCAATTACATCCCAATGACAAGAGGTGGGTATTACATTCATGTTGTATGCCTTCCTGCTATAAGAGTTGTAAGAGGTTTTAAAAAGCCTTGGTGAAGGTCAATGATGCACATTGCCAGTTACTTTGGGCCATATGTAGGTGACATACTATTTACCGATTAATAAATACCGAATTTTACCGATTCGGTATTTATGAATCGGTAAATAGTATGTAGGTAAACATTCGGTATTTATGAATCGGTAATTACCGATTCGGTAATAATGCATCCCTTCCCATTCATTCCTATGGGCCTGGAGGCCCATAGGAATGAATGTGAAGCCATTCACTATTACCGATTCGGTAAATACCGAATCGGTAATAGGGGGAGCATATTCATGGGTGGCAGGGTGTCACATTGACACCCTGTTGCACCCCTGAATCGTGCATGTGTGCACATGTGGCGCACATACATGCCCTAAGGGCATGTTTGTCTGCCACATGGCACTTTTAAATCAGCAAAATATTGCTTTTTGCAAGGTGTTCGTTATTTATCACCAACCTGTATTTGGTGGTAAATACCGAATTCTTAATACTAATATTCACTCTTTTGAGTGCTCCCTACATATGATTTAAGGATTTGGTAATTTACCAAATCGGTATTTTACCGATCCATTACCGATTCGGTAAATTACCGAATCCTTAAATCATGCCTCCTACATCTCAAATGCCTAAATACCGGTCGGTAACGGGATATTTACCGAATTTCGGCCGTTACCGACCGGTATTCAGGTACCTACATATGGCCCTATGTCCCTTGAAGAATAAACTCTTGAGGCCCTTCACTCTCTTGTTCCTGAAGTGGAAGCATCTGCTTCTTCCTGCATCATCCCTTGTCGGTCTACCTTCAATACTACTAATGTACTCTCCCTTTAGTGAATTGCTTGCACTCCTTGCACGCAGATTTAACAGCTAAAGTTGGTTTGAGTGTTAATGGCCAAATGTACCCCGCATTCTCCTTAAAACGGGGAGTGCGACAAGGGTGTATATTGGCGCCCCTGCTTTTTATCCTTTATTCCTAAATCCATACTCGTAACTGCAACTTTAACAGCAACTGATGTAATTTTCGTAACCTGTAACCTGCTGATCCTCATGTAAAGCGCTCTGATACCTCCGAGTCTAGCCAGCGCTATATAAAACTCTCCAAATAAATAAATAAATCAACAGACTATCCACTTGTCTCATTTCTAACCCGTAGACTCCCCGAGGATCGCGCCCCGATCTGCGCTACTTCACGCTGAGGATGCAGTTCTCTAGCCCGCACTCCCAATGCACTGAGGCTGCTGGTGGATCGTTTTGCATCTTTCATGAGTAATCTTGATTTAACAACTATGGAAAATCACACATTATGGCGTGTGGGCCCGGTAAATCTAAGATAACCAGACTTAACAATCCACTGCCAGCCACTTACCAGACGTTAACGATTTCAGTTATTTGGCTGTAACTTTTAGAGCAAAGGGGTCTTGGCTTTCTCAGCTTAATAGTTGCTGCCTTGAACTCGGCAGATTAGAAAGTGTAGTTTGCAATTTTAGGACACCTTAGGGTATAAGTGCGATATACAAGTCATAATAACATAACATAACATCTTGTTAGACCTAGAAGTAAAGGGACCATCTCCCCAATATTAAAAGTGTATAACATCTAGTGTGTCACTGCTGCCGTTCACGGGGCGGGGATATGGGGCTTCCATAACACTTCCTCTCTTCAAGTGGAAGAAAATCGAATCCTCCGTAGGTTGCTGCACCTACCGCCGTCTAGTTCCAGTTTTATTAGCCACTCAGAGCTTAATCAGGATTATATCGCAGACAAGGTGCACTTGGCTCCCCGAATGTTGTGGGTTAGCTTATGGAACAATCCAGCGGCATCATTATGCAGGGACATCCTTTTGGATTGTCTCAGCCTGGAGAAGGGTTCCTCTATTCCGTGCCTGAGCTACATCTGCAAAACACTGGACACTTTGGGTTCTGCTCCTTGTTTGCAGACACTAGAAACATTAACAAAATGGATAAGTTAAAGTTTAACCTTGCTTTTTTAGAGCTCTGTGAAGAAGCAAGATAGAAAATCGATGTATCTGAACTTACAGTGTTGAACCATTATAGCTATTTAGCATAAGCGGAATCAGCAATTAATTTAACACTAGGGGCCATATTATCAAGAACGGCGCAAACATTATCGCCGCTTTAGCGGCAGGAAGCTGCCGCTAAAGTAGCGATAAGGGGCTTGATAATATGCCCTAGAGAATTGCAATAGAAGCCCAGTTTTGATGTCCTTGACACTGGAACCTGGGCTTCTATTGGAATTCTTTAGGGCATATTATCAAGCCACTTTAGCGGCAGTTTCCTGCTGCTAAAGCGGCGATAATGTTTGCACCGTTCTTAATAATATGGCCCTCGATCTTACACTTTTTCATTTTAGAGCGGGCACAATCTGTTGGCTTTTGTTTTAAAAGTGTGTCCAACTCAGAGTGGAATGCAGTATTGTCCTGTCCATGTGATAACAAAATCTGAACAGTAACTATTGCAGACCTGCCAAGTACCATGCATCAGGCGTTAGACTAACGCATTTCAGTGTGGTTGTCTGAATCACCGCACTGAAATGCATTGTCACACATAATGTATATTGCCTGTGCCTTCAAGGAGGAGCGCTAGTATGTTGTTTAAGTTTAACTATAGCTGAAATTGAAGCGTGCCATGCGCACTGCTCCCATGTGAGGGGCTGGCCCAAAGTCCACAGATCTCTTTGCTAGCTACTGAAATGAACAATTGTAACATTATATAAGGACTCACCCGACACTGCCGGCCCCATGGCAGATCTGATTAATCTGTGATGATTAACGTGAGAGTAAGTGCCGCCCAATAAGAGACCTGGGGACATATTATCAAGGGCAGTACCACCGCTTTAGCGGCACTTTTTGCCGCTGAAGCGGTGATATTTTTATCGCCCTATTCACAAGGGGCCGCTAACATGCATTAGCGCATGTTAGCAGGCGATTTTGAAACGCATCTCATGCCAGTGATAAACATCGTTAATGAGATGCAAAGTAGGCGTTCCTTCAAAAATACAACATGAAAGAGGGCGCTAACACAACAGCACTGTATTAACAAGGCGACCCCGGTCTTGCGAAGCGATATTAAAAGTCCCGCTAACCGCGGTTATCGTCGGATCCTAACGCCTGGTCAAAACCTGACTTAAGCATGTTTAGTATGGGAGGTGGATTGACAGGTTAAGTCCACACTCCCATAATAACAAGCTTTTCATTAGCGCTGTGAAATCATCGCTTGATTTCACACGCTAATGATTATCGCCGTCTATCACTGGTTTGTACATGGCCTGTGAGCTAAGCGTTGCTAATACGCCGCTAACACGGCGATGTAATCCAGCGATAGACAGAGAAAAATCAAATTTGCGCTAAGCGCGATTTGCGATATCCAACGCAAGCCGTTGATAATATGCCCCCTAGAGTGAGGTCAATATGAATTTTGGCGCACAGGCAGACTTCCTGCTGCCGCTCGCGGTGGCGCCAGGGCAGGCAACTGCAATTCACAAGGTTTTGGGAGCCTAATATTAGTGCTGCTCGCATCGCGGTATTATTGGCCCAGCCACGACCAGAGCCCACCCACCTCACCACTAGATGTTCAGTAAACACCACGCCCTATGCAGCCAGGCCTGAAGAGCCATGGAATCATGCAGGCTGCTATTTGCCTCTGGAGTTGTTGCGGCCGCGATGACCAGGTGGCCTGTTAAGCCGTTCAACAACCCAAGTAATGAGTAGTGCCTGGATGGAATGAACTCTCACTGTGATTATTGAGCTTTAAAATGCTTTTTGGCGCTAGCCGTAGCGCGCGGTCACAGTGCAGCGGACTGGTAGTGTCGGTCCAACAAATGACTTTGATCACACCAGCAGGTTGTCGCATGCTTAGTGCTACTACATCGGGCTCCCTCTCTGCTGATGTATGTGACACTGCTGCCGGCTGCGCTGGCCAACGCAGAGTCCTGTACATCAGCAGAGAGGGAGCCTAGTGTATCACTTGCTATGTTTCAGCCTGCTGGGGTGATTGCTGGTGCCGCTGGCTGCAGGGCTGAGCAGCTGAACTCCTTTTCAGGCTGGGTGTCACTCATACTTGTTTAAATGTCACTCATAATTACACCGGAATTATGAAAATGTCACACATGGCAATTTTAAACCTTGACAGCTATGCTATTGCACTTTACTTTCTTCTGCTATTTGTACAATTTTTCACGTAAGAACTTACTGAAGCCCATGTTAAAAAAGTTAGGGTATTGTTGGTGCAGAGAAGCTCTGCTTCACCTACAACGTTTGAGCTCTCCCGAGATATGTTTCAGTGTGAGTTTTTTTTAAAAATCTGCTGAAAGAGCTAGAAAAACAATGGATGGGTAATTATAAATTTCTCTCTTATTGCCCAGCGATTGCGATTACTATTTGAGGATAGTCGCGATATAACATATAAATAAATTGTTTTATTGAAAGTGTGGTTTTATCTAATTTTTAAAGAGTTTTTTATGATGGGCTGTAATTCTCCTTTGTAGTATACATCATGTTATGTGCGTACTTTCACCACTGAACCAGATGCACTGTGATCTCTTGCTTAATCAGTAGCTCCAGTTGATCATTGGACATAATCAAAATCATCAAAAATTATGCAGACTTGCCCTAGCTTTGTAAAATACCAAAGTACTGATGACAACACAAGGAAAGATATGCAATCTTGAACTGTGGGTGACTCAATCCAATTGAAAGGGCTTAAGTTATGGGCTGGGTAAATACCTAAAACCAGCCAACCTTCCCATTTGGGGCACCTGCATTCTAACAATTTTATGGATTTGTCATCTGTTTTCCAATTGCCCTGATTTCTGATACAATCTTGGTGTCTTGCAATGTTCTATAAATATCCCCCAAAAAATGAAATCAAATTACAAGGATAAATCTAAGCTGAAAATAGACATTTTTCAAAGCTAACTTTATCATCACCAAATTGTGCGTTCACAAATGTAAATATTAGCCTTCAATGTTTCTTCTTGCTTACAAAGAAAATTTGGTGCATGATAACACCATGGTGCTCAGTTATGCCAGTGGCGTAGCCACTGAGTTTCCCGCCCCGCGGTGGCCGTCTGAAGAGCAAGAGGGGTGGGGATGCTGGAGATTCCTGCGACGGCCGCAGGTAAGAGCCTGGGGGGGGATGGCGAAGATCAACGCCCCCAAAACTCTTGCCGCCCGGGGCAGAACGCACCCCCAGTCAGTCCCCCTTGCTATGCCACTGTGTTTTGCACATACTGTTACGCGTTCTTTCAGATAGTGAAGCGGCTCACATTCTGTAATATCCTTAACCATGTCATCACTAAAGAAAAGCCTGAGTAAAGTTCCCTTTAACAATTAGATCATCTTGCTTTGAATTGGTCTTAAAAATGACAACATTCTCTACTAAAAGATATGTCTTGGCCTACCTTAAAAAGTAAAAGGTTAAATGGGTGTCAGACCCATTCACACAGCATATTGTCATAGACCACCTTCATGTTATGGGGTAGCTTCATCCATGTGACATGAATGGGATAACTGCCCGACCAAATCAAGTACTTACATGCGTACATTATTGTCAACCTATCAAGCCATGTCTTCAGATCATTGCCCAACTGTGTGCTGCTACAAGCAAGACACAATTACTGAGCGAATTGATACAGTAATCTTTAATAAAAGTTTCAGATGAAATCATTTTAACCACCTTATACATGCCCCCAGTAAACCAGTACAAAGTGAGGTTATCCAGATGTTCTTTACTTTGTAGATATGATTATTTCATAAAGGTAACTAAAAATTAGATACAAAGTAAAAAAAAATCCCAGTAGTATATGGATCGTCAAACTCTCTCACCCACTCCTCTAACCCTTTGACTTATGGGGGCTTCTCATGTCGAGGTGTCAGGTCTGCCCCTCGGTGCCCAGTGTCCCTACTGCTTTCAGTATGTGACTGTGGATAATCATTGCCTTCAGAACCTCTCTGGTCTTGGGTGGAGATCCTCCTATAGTTATATGTCAAACGTTTCCATCTGGGCGTGGGAATTTGGGAAGCCACTCGTAGACAATGGCTGCTCCTCATCACAAGGCATAACCCTGCTTTTGTGTGTGCAGTGCAAGTATCATGAGAGGCACTGGAATGCAAAACAAGTTGCAATTGTTTACTTCCCATATCTGCAAGAAATATTGTATTCTTCCTGCCTCTTCAAGTATACAAGTTTGATGTGGTCAACAGTGTATGGTTGCTTTGTGTGAGTCTCCTGCAGCCAATACTTTAAGGGAATCTCATTCATGGCTTGGATCAGCCCTGAGGAGTATTTCTCTTTCACCGACCTCCTATTGGTGGTTTTAGCGTTTCAGTCCTCATTTTCAATCTTGTAGTGTAACAGCCAGCGCTCACTCAAATAAACGACACAATATGACAATTTAAACATGTCATCGGCACATGTTCAGCTTCAGTTAGCAGAATCCGTAAAATATCCATGAGGTGCTTCTGAAAGGAAATGTGCAAGACTTAAAAGTTGTTCAGTTGCCAAACATGGTGGACTTTGTCACGATCTACTACTTTGTCTCCATCTGCTAGCTGGAAAAGGATGAGGCGAAAGCTTCAACAGGAGAGAGGGCTGTTCAGATGGTCAGCAATTAACACACTAAGGTCTACATCTCGCACATCATGGTGTAATGAGAAATGGACTGAGGGAGCGGGGACAATACAGAGAGACTTACATAGCAACTTACTCTCTGAACCAGTGAGTAAACTTGCAGCCATCCTTGCAAAGATAAATAGTTGAAGGTGCAATCCAATGGAATGTCAAAGAGTAACTTATTTCTTTGAGCATAGTTATCATAATGCTATGTTTTGAAAACTAAAAAAGTAGTTTATAACTCAAGAATATTTTTTTAAAATATAAAATTGAAGATGTTGAATATAGACCGTTTCACCTGTTTTTTAAGTCAGTGGGAAGTAGTCATGCATTCCAGAGAAACAGCTAATGTTGGGGAAATCTCCCATGTCGGTGGATTCTGTAGTACCTTGTCTGTCAATAGCAGATATCCTCTCTGTGTGGGCTTTTTGATACCTCCTTTGTGTGGGCTTTATTATAGAACTGGCCTAAAATGCTGCTTTTTAATGAGAGCAGCTGCTATTCGACCTGGCATCCTTTGGTGTGTTATCCCTGTGTTTTTGCTTTCTGACCTCCTGCTTTTGATGGTCTGCTGGACTTCGTTTTTGCTGGTTTAGTGTCTCTACACACTTTGCCACTGCTATTCAGTGCTAAAGTGCAAGTGCTCCTACTGTAAATTGTATTATGATTGGTTTTTCATGATTGGTACATTTTATTTACTAGTAAGCCCCTAATACAGTGCACCCTGTGTGCCCAGGGCCTGTAAATCAAATGCTACTAATGGGCTTGCAGCTCTGGTTGTGCCACCCACACAAGTAGCTTTTCAAAGTTATCTCGGACCTGCCAATGCAATGTCTGCGCGCAGTTTTACTACCATGTCGACCTGTCAAGTGCACCCACTTGCCAGGCCCTAACCTACACTTTTTTTACATGTCAGGCACCCCTCAGCTAGGCCCAAGATACCCCCATGGGCAGGGAGCTGTATGGGAAAGGTAGGACATGTACTGGTGTGTCTTCCATGTTCTGATAGTGAAATACTGACAATTTTGTTTACACTGTTGAAAGGCTATCTGTATCACAGACTAACATGGGAGTTGCTTTGTAGCATCTTATAAGCATAACTTTCCATTGGGACAAGATGGAGAAATTGAATTTAGGCTTCCTGAACTCAGAATTTAAAGATGCATTGTTTAGTAAAAATGGTTTTTATATTGTGAGTTTGAAGATGACAGTTTTAGAAAGTGAGCATTTTCTTGCTTAACCATCCTGTGTGCCTCTGCCATTTGTGTATTCCCTGTCTGGTTTCAGAGTGACAGGAGCATGGGATTTGCTTTTACACTAGAAAAACACGGGGGGAGTTGAGGTGTGTCCTGTCTTTCCTGGGTGACTCACAGCCAGGCTGAATAGACCTGGCTGCATTCAGAGTAGTGGGAGGAGTTGTCACTTGCACCTGAACGGACTTTGGCTGTCTTCCACAAAGCTGTCTCTCACTCCTGGACTGAGCCTAGCCTGATCCAGGCAGAACTTTTTATGTATGCAACTGGAATTTTGCTTGTGCCAACTTTAAAGGGAAATACAGCATAACTATTGGGGCCCTGACCCCAGGATGTTGGAACTCTTTGGGATCAAGTAACCTACTAAGAACAAGAGCAGGAGAAGCTGTGAGGAGGAACTACCACTTTGCTGTGTTAGCTTACAGTGGCTGCTTCTGTCTTGGGCAGTGAAAGGACTGGAAGGACCTTTCTACAAAATTCTTCTTCTTTGTATCTCCAAGGGCTTGAAGTAGAGCTTGCCCCCTGTTCAAGAAGTCTAAGGAACAGCAAAGACCACACCTTCATCTGGGTACCGCCTCTGGGACCATGGGTTTCGGGTTGCCACAGAGGGAAACAGCAATCTGTAGCCATCCGAAGACCGCCGGCGGCTCCATGACCTGAAGACACTGCAGAGGGCACCGCTGCACTTCATATCGCAACCCTGGTCTCACTGACGACACTGTGTGCCACCGCCACGAGCCGCTGCTTGTACCGTGACCTGTGGGCACCGCACTCTGCACTGCCTTGCTTCGCTTCCCCGCCCTGGTCTTACCGCCACCGCCGCTGCAAACTGACATCGCCACTGCTGCCTACACCACCCCACTTCGCACCACAGCCCTGGTCTCACTGACGCCACTGGATGACGGCCACCGAGCCACCACCTGCACCGTGACCTGAGGGCACCGCACGCCACACCGCTCCACTCACACCACAGCCGCGACCTCTGCCGCAGCCTGTCCGCAACGCCGCTGTAGGCCATAATAAAAGGTACTGTTTGCGGGTCTTCTGACACCGCAGCCGGACCACACCTCCTCGTCGGCTGGAACCATGGGATTTGTTGGTTCACACCACTGTAGTAGCCCCGGATGGAGCTATCCACTTCTAGAAACTATTTCTAAAGTCTACTTTTGCTTATTGAGATTCTGGAATGACTGTATGTTGTTTTTTCATTGTTTTTATCTTGTTTTGCACAGATAAATATTGGCTATTTTTCTAAAGCTGGTGTTGTGTCCCTTTGTAGTGTTTTCACTGTATTACTGTGAATTTTTTGCAAATGCTTTCACATTGCCTCTAAGATACGCCTGACTGCTTGTGCCAAGCTATCAAGGGGGTGAGCAAGGTTTTTTTTTAGAAGTGTATTCCCCTTACCCTGACTAGAAGGAAGGGTCCCTAGTTGGTCAAGGTGCACACCATTGCCAACTAGAGACCCCCATTTATAACAGCTGCTCAACCATACCCATGTCGGGCACATGCTCTGTAAGGAAAGGCCTCTTTTTGAAAGTTCACCCCCAAGATTTGGACTGATGCTGCTGGTTTATCTACTCTGAAGGTGGACTGAGACCTGCTAGCCAGACCTCAGTGCCAATGCTCTGACCCTAAAAAGTATATGCTTGATTGTTTCACCTACAATTAGCATAAGATAAATTATTTTCAAGTCTCTAGTATCTGATACGCGGTGTACTCAGGGCCTGTACGTTAAGATGTCTCTTGTGGACTGCAGCACTTATTGTGTTACCATTAGTGTGACAAAGCAAAGTATGACAGCCAGCCCACCATTGTAGGCTGGCAGAGCAGTTACAAACTTCAGTGGGAAGTGGTAATGTATTCAGGGATATTTTCACAGCAACATGGATGCAGCTATTTTTGTGGACATCTCCAAGGTGGGGGGATTCTGTAGTACCTTTTTGTGTCAATGGCAGCTATCCTCTGTATGGGCTTTGCTATACCCCCTCTCTGTGGGCTATTTTTCATAGAACTGGCCTAGAATGCTGCTATTTAATGAGAGCAGCTGATTTTGTTTACCACTGCTCAAGCATACCCTCTTTGGGCACGTGCTCTGAAAGGAAATGCCTCTTTTTGCAAGATCACCACCACGTTTTGGACTGATGCTGCTGGTTTTCAACTATGAAGGTGGACTGAAACCTGCTAGCCAGACCTCTGTGCCAGTGATCTGACTCTAAAAAGTATATGGCTGATTTGTTCGCCCACATTTAGCATAAGGTAACTTACTTTTAAATCCCTAATATATGGTACAAGGTGTACTCAAGACTTGTATGTTATGGTGTCTCTTGTGGACTGCAGCACTTATTGTGCCACCATGACTGTGACAAAGCAGAGTATGACACCGAGCCCACCATTGCAGGCTGACAGACCAGTTGGAAACTGCTAACTTAGCTATGCCATTTAAAGTAAAGACAAATCCCAAACCTACCTTTTTAAAATTTATAAGTCACCCCTAAGGCAGGCCGACTGAGCCCTAAAGGCAAGGTGCATCATATTGAAATAGTTGGATATGTAATTTTCAACTTTACATGTCCTTACAGTAAAAAACTTGCATTGTTTTTTCTACTGTGAAATAGCTAGTAGCCCCATTGGTACAGAGTGACATGCCGACAACTCAGCAGCGCTAACTTCTTAATGGAACTACTAAATATAATACTTCAAGATATCAAAAGAATTGTTGCATTAATCATGACTTGATGCTCAAGGTTTATTTAATGTAACTTTTGCACAAGTGGCAACTTTAGTTAGTAAGCACTTTGTTTCCCAATGTTTTCCAGCAACCGTTTATGGTTGCTGGCCGCAAGACAGCCTTCTACCCTCCTGGGGTGAGGCGTGAACAACTCTCAGGAAGGAATACAAAAGGCTTGCCTTTGGGAGAAATTTGACTTTGCCCTGGCCAGAAGGCCAAACAGGGTGTGAGCCCAAAAGGCATGCTTCAAAGGGAAGCTTACTTTGAAAAGCAAATGGTGGACACACACAAGAGGGGCTGCTTTTTTGTTGTTGCAGGCAGGTTGGAATTGAGGACAGAGAGGCTGAAGCTACTGCCAAATAGCTTTTTCTGTGGGCATATAGCCCAAAAGGTAGCCACACCTCTGGGTGGGGCTATGGAGCTCTACGCACCAGGAGAAGGCTTCTGCCATGGTGGAAGTGGACAGAATATGCATTCTTAGATAGCTAGATGACACCGACGAGGAGGTGCTGAGGACACATCTAGGTGCAGACACAGGAGACGCACCTTGAGGCAAGTTTGACTACAGGGGTCTTCCTCTCTCACCCTCCTATGGGGCGATTTGTTCCCCTACCTAGCGCTCGAAACTCATAACCCTCATAACATTGGAGTGTGACACAGGTCACCCCATACAGTGGAACCCTCTCACCATAGTCTGGTAAGAGTGGAGCCCACACTTTTTTCCTTTCGGTCCTGATGAATGCCATGGACCCAACTGGGCCAACTGGCGGAAACATGTCGGCTACACTGACCACGGTGAGGGGATAATAGAATCCCCAAGGCACCGATCACTGATTTTAATCACAATATAGATGCCAGTCACATTAAAATTAATTTGACATCTATAACGGCGTTTTAATCTCACTTTTTTCTTATAGGGGCCCCCACTTAGTTTAGAAGTGCATCCCTGTCGTCAAGTGTATGTCCGCCCTCTGTCAAACCAAGTTTTTAGAGGGCGAGGACTGGTCAATTATGAAGCATGACACCACGTGGTGTGTGAGACCAGTCTTTCACTTCTAGTGAGATGCCTACACTCACTATCTAACACTTTAGCACCCTAGTCACTTAACTGGGAGCGGCCCCATTTGTGTTAAACATAGCTAGATGACACACTACACAGGAAGTCGTCAATAGGCGGGAGAGGGCCTGACAATCCATTGGCTAGTAATCGCCATATCCCATGATGGCCCTAAATGGGCAAAACATTGCAACCCTGGCACCCAGACCTCAATCAGGTCTGTATTAGAGAGTGGCCCGAAGAAGGACTGCCTGGTGTTCCTTTCACCAAGCAAAGAGAGGCTGCACTAAGACTAAACTGTTCCTTGGCCTAGCAAAGAGAGAACAGTGTCTGTGGTGCCCTGCTCATGGAAAAGTTGTCCACAGGCATCAAAGAAAAGAAACAACTCAAAGAGTCAATTGGCTGACTTCCTGTTGCAGCTACAGGGCCACAAAAGCTGAAGAAGCCTGCCTTGGTGAGTTGACAGCCAAGAACACCTGATAGCCGCTGACTGCTAATGTGAAGCCTGGGAGATTGAGTCCTGACCCTCTAAGTTGCACCCGAGTTTACTGGACACCTGAGAATCGTCGAAGTGCAGTTTGGTCACCCCAGACGGAAGTTACGCCCAGTTAAAGGAACCAAAGTAGAGACTAGTAGACCTGTGGCAACTGTTTCTTGGCTGGACTTCAACTGGACTTTGAAGAACATCGACCTCTGTGGTCAAAGTCGCCCAACTGTGAACATGGACTGAAGAATAGCCCCAAGAAGACTCCGTCACCAAATCACAATCCTCAGCATCCTTCAACATATTCAGCATTCTGTATCCCTTGCATCAGGACCACTCCATTAAAGTCTATGGCATTTGGTCCATCAAGCCTGAAACTGGATTGGAGACTGCTTTGACTGCGCTGTAACTGTCCAACCAAGTCTTTGTGATTAGCTCCCTGCCAGAGTTTGCCACACAAAGCTGGCCGGAGTATAGTTTACAACTCTATAAATGCTTTCCATAGTTTGCAAAGTTTGACTGGGAGAGCGGTCCATTACAACGATTTATTGCATTTAATGAAAAAGCTATGATTTATTGTTCCTTTAAAAATTCATATCAACAGAATCCTCCAGTGGATTTGTGTTGTTGAGGTGTCATTTTAAATATACTAATACAATCAACTTTTTATAAATAGATGTTGGGTTTTTATTGCATCTTGTTTCATATTCAACTGTTTTGGTTCTTCTTAATGTTTGTCACCTGTTTCCTAGATGAAGCCTAACTGGTCAGAGCCACAGCTACCCAGGGTTGAGCTAAGGTTTTTCAAATGAATCTGACTGGGCCCAGAACAGGTAGTGAGTTTCTTACAGGTTGGTGGTCTCAGTCGAACGCCATATAATAAACAACTTTCCTCACATTTTCACCTGTCAGTGGAATTCAGGACCTGTATTTTGTAGTCCCATTCAGGTAATTAGTCTGAAACATTAAACATCTACTAAGTAGACATCTTGAAAGACGTTCTAGTGATTTCCAACCAAGTTGCCAAGTTATGGAGTCTCTTTAGTACTGTCTCTGAGAGTTTGAAACTTTAAAAACATTTTGAAAACTTTGTGAAAGTTTTCCAAAGAATTTGCACATTTTCTGAAAGTTGGAAAAAGAGCTAGTAAACATGAGGATCGACTTGGCCATCCTGTCCACTCTCAAGATCAACAACTTGAGAGTCATCGAGAGTCATGGCCATCCCATTTACCCTCAGTATCATTAATTTGAAAGTCCTGTGCAAGGACAAAAAGATCAGCTTGAGTGGCACAGCAAGGACAGAGGATCTCAAGAGACCCCTCAGGGTCTGGGAGAAGGCCCATGGAGCCCAAACACTTTTGGAGAGGGAGATACCCCGGAGAGGGTAAGACGATTACCTGCCCTTTGATTGAACCTGCCACCGGACTGCTGCTGTTTCTTTTTTCACCCTCTGGAAAAGCCACAGCAACTCGCCGGACCCGCTCCGCGGGTCCCGCAGCGCGTGTGACATCAGCGGGAGCTGCTGTCGGGAGAGGGGCGGTCTCTTGTGCTAGGACTTGAGGCGAGTTGTTGCTGGCAGGGCTGCGAGCACGTTAGCAGGGACTCCATCGCCCAGGAGTCCCTGCGAGCCCAATCTGCTTCACCTGGGCTGCTCTCCCTGCTGGCCCCGCCCCCCCGCCCATCACTCCTTCCTTTTGCTATTTTAGAAGGACGCGCGCCCGCTGCGCGGGAGCATGCGGGAGCGCGCGGGAGCGCCCGGGGCTAAGCCCGGGCAAGGGGCGGTCCGTCTAAGGCCGTCCAAGGACGATTAAGGACGGGCCGGGCTTATCCTCTTTCATCACAGACCCAAAGTATTTGTTTTATATTTTTAAGTGTTATTATTATCTTTTAATGGTCTGATTTATAGGTTGTTTTCTTCAGTTGGGATCTTGTCCTGTATTACTCCTCTCAAAAGAATTTCCCCATGATGGCCTTACGTTCCAGAAAGGGTAGGCAGGTTACATTGAAAACGAGTAGTGTTAAAGCAACTGAAACTTTGGATGATTTTATAATTCGGGCAACAGGGATATTGGAAAAAGAAATCGCTCTTACAGAAAAGCGCATCTCAATAGATCTGGTAACAGGGAAGCGCTCTTCACTAGGACGTATTGGTTCTATAATTACCCCTGAAAAAAGTTTAGTAAATGATCTGGTAGATAGCCCCATCCCTGTAATGAATTCTAATTCTTATTTAATTTCTTCGATTGACCTGGTGGACTGCCCAAACGAAGACTGTATATCATCAAGCACTGCTAGTGGGGATAGTATCCAAAACTGTAATTTGAGCCTTATAGTGCCCACGTTAACACAACCCCAGGTCTTAGAACCCGAGCCAGTAGGAATTGAAATTATAAAAACTAGTAAACGGAAAAGAGGAGGGGGTCACAATAAGGGTAGTAGAGCCAAAACAGTAAAAATAAATACTTTAAGAGTAACATCGAAATCAGCAAAACAAAGGGGGATTTCATCTGGGGATTATGTACATACAAATCATTCCTGCCCAAATAATGATGAATTATTGCTTAATATTGAAAAGCTGGTTAAAGGGCTTCTGACGCCTCTTGTAGAAAGAACGCAAATAGTAAATTTGAAACTGGACCAATTAGAACATCTTATATCGGTCAATACTCGTTGTCTTGAAAAATTGGCTAAGAACAGTAAACCTATTAAAACCATGGGGGATAACCCCAATGCTATAAAGAAAGTGGAACCAAAAAATCAAGTTGCAGTGTCGTAAATGGCCGCAACTGCTACTCTTGCTAAAGTACCCTTACAAACTGCCTCAAATAATTCTACTTTGGTGGTTGCTATGGGTTGTCAGCAAAAGCCCGCAGTGGCCGCTGCATCCACATCAAAGTTATCCGCACCCAAGCAGGCAGTCACTTGTGGGCCTAGGGTAATACCACAACAGGGACTTATAAATCATAGAGAAAAAGCTCCACTAAAGAAGCCGGTTTGTGTAGATCTACCCCCTGACTGCGCTCCTTTTATCGCAATTTTGACAGGAGTCCCAGGAGTCAGGCCAAATCAATTGGAGTCAAACAGGGATCTTAGAAATAAAGTAACCTTTTAGCTCAATAAAAATAGGGCGCTTCCCCCTGCCTCTAGAACAGAAATATGAAGTGTTCGAAGGGTTCCTTGGGTGGGGCCAAGTGAGAAAGATTTGGAGGGGGATTGTATTCTCATAAACTTTAGGGACAATTGGGTTAAAGATTTTATTTGTTGTAAACCAAGGTTTGGTAGATTGGGGGATATACAATGTATAGGCTTAGAATACTTTTACCCCAATCTAAAGCTTGTTGCTTTTCAACAATCCCAAAATTATCCTAGGATGAGACCCCAAGGTGAGAAATATTTCGGGTGGACACCAAGTAATATTCCTTTACAACCACCGCAAAATCATCACGGAATGAGATTTCAGGGTGAGGAATACCTTGGGTGGATGCCAAATAATATTCCCCTAAGTAATCGTTTTGACCCACTCATGGGGATGGAGGGGATAGACTGACTACCAACCAGTCAAAAGCCCATTGAATTATTCAGCGAAAAGGCTAGTTCCTAAGTGGAACATAGTTATGATGGATCGAGGGATAATACTAATGAGGTGGTATTAACTTGTAATGTACAACGGGATAATCTCTTGGAATCAGAGGCTTGTGATATTGTAGACTATGAGCTGACCTCGCCTGCCCCTAGGTTGGATGGGGCCACCCGTATCGAACATCCAGGTAATCCGTCAGGGGAAACAAGGTTCCGCCTTATTTCGTGGAATATTGCAGGCCTTTCTGGGAGACTACAAGATGAAGCATGGCTGGATTATGCGGGTAGCCATGATATCTTGTGTCTCCAGGAGACATGGAGTAGAACTGTTCAGGATATTGACGGTTTTCAGTCCTTTAGTGTACTAGCTGTGCCATCACAGGCAGGCAGGGCAAAGGGTGGGATACTGACTGCACTTTCCCTAAAATTGAATAATTTAACAACATCTAAAATAGTGGACACTCCCTGGTACCAATTACTTTTGCTACAATCTCTGCTTCCTGTGCCCTTATTGTTGATTAATTGGTATCACAATGTCTTTGATAAAAATGAAATATCTGTAATTGTGAGCTTGCAGGAAGCTATATCCAAGGTGCGTAGCGATTTACCCCTACTTTGTATCATTTGGGTTGGTGATTTCAACTGTTCATTGTGTATATTTGGTGGGTCAAATGTATGTGGCTTGGAAGATCTAAATGAACACCCTGTGCAACACTTTAAGCACACACCCCATGGTGATGCGTTAAATAACATTATTGTAATTAACGATTTATGCATAATGGAACCATGGGTTGCCCCAAATTCCCTCCCAATACCAAATTTCCAGGGAACTAGAGGCTTGATGAGTGTTATTGACTTTGCCATTGTGTCCAGTGGTTATTCTCAATACATTGATAAACTTGAGACGCTTGCAAATTCGGCAAGCGATCGCAACCCTCTGATTCTAACATTATGCCCCCCTGTTAGCACAAGGCACCCAATCTGGGACCAACCTATAAAATATAATAGGAACCAAGGTGTTATCTTGAAGTGGGGGAAAGTAGACGTAATTGGGTTAGAGGCGGAGGTTTTAAGTGCCAATAGCTCCGAAATTGAGTCCTGTTTATTACCAACAACTGACCCTGAAATTGTTATTACAAACTTTGAAATCCTATGTGGAAATGTGGCAGAGTATCTTAAAAAACCAATTGGTAATGACAAGATCAAGGTTTTTTTTTTTTTTTTTTTTAAAACCTTTATTTTCAAAAGTCAGGACACAGCTATTCAGCCGACAACCCGGAGGTTCGGCAGCATCGATATATAAAAACAGGGATGCGTTCTCAGTACCATGAAAGGAGAAGTGCAAAGGTTCAATTTTAATTAAATACAAAAACACACAACAAACCCCAGCAAGGCAAGAACACTGAAAGCCCATGATGAGCCCCACAGGGGAGGCCGGACCCCACTCATCTAACAGTTACAGTACAAAGTAAAGAGGAAGAAGAGGGACTGTAGAGGCCGAAAAGTCCATAAACCATACTGAGCTGGAAAGAGGGTTAGGAGGAAAGCTGTTCCTCGGGAGGATCCAGATCCGGGGCAAGACATATTCCCCCCCTGTATTGATTCCACTGCCCCCATATGGCGTGCCACTTCCGGGGGCGACCTCTAGCGCAATAGACCGTCTTTTCCCTCAACATACTCCAGTCCATATTTTCCTTCCACGCGGTTAATGTGGGGGGCCCCGCGGAGCCCCACAATCGCGCGATATCTCTCTTGGTGACCATGTTGCCCAGAGTCACCCATTGGGTCTGCGCCGCATTATGATCAGTGGGCCCCCAGACATTCAGTAGACAACACCGCGCTTCCGGCTGCATAGCAATGCCCGTCACCTCCCCCATCACTGCATGGACTCTCCTCCAAAATTCCGTGATGACACCACATTCCCAAATGATATGCAGGAAAGTACCCACCATACCACAACCCCTCCTGCATAGGCCGTCCTCCGAGAATCCCATGTGAACCAGCCTTGGCCCCGTCACATACACTCGATGCAGTATTTTAAGCTGCACCAGCCTCCGACGCGACGGGATCGCCACCTCCTTAGGAGAGGAAACCGCAGACTGCCCATCCTCGTCATCCAACTCGAGGCCATCCCTAGCCCACTGGTCCCTCAACCCCAGAAGCATATCCGCCCGGACGTTGATCAGTTTCTTATAGATGAGCGAGATCGTGCTCTCGGGCATATGGCCATCAAGAACCCGGTCCTCCAAAGGAGAGGACTCAGGCACCTTCTCACCCTCTATGAGGACCGACCGGAGGGCGTGACGCACCTGAATATAGCGGAAAACCTCAGACGGCCCCAGCTCGTACTCCTTCTGCAACTCTTCAAAGGACTTCACCCTCCCCTTAATCAGGACATCTCCGACCCTGGAGATGCCGATCAAGTCCCATTTGTCAAAGCCTTTTGTGTGCCAAAGCCTACCCAGTGTCTCAGATTCAAATAGCGGGGTAGCGAGGGTAAGCCTATCCTTCCAGCCCAGCGAGTCAGTTGCCATCTTCCACACTCGCACCGCCACAGCAGTAGGCCCCGTGAGGGACGAGTCCAAGGACCGCGAATACAACGCCCTGTAATAGTTACCACCACGCAGCAACCACCTGTCCATGGCATACCCAGGGCTGAGGGCAGGGCCATAAAACCCATGATTAATCGCACTCAGCTGGGTGGCCCAATAGTACCGTCGGATGTCTGGGAGCGCAATGCCCCCGTCGTACCATGGAAGCGTCAACTTTGCAATAGCTATTCGCGGCCGCCCATCCCAAAGCAACGTTCGTTGGAGGCCTTCGACCTCCCGAAAGTATTTGGCCGGAACCCAGTCCAAAGTATTCTGCAGTGCGTAGAGAAAGCGGGGAAGCGACATCATTTTGATCAGGGCCGCACGCCCAATGAGGGAGAGCGGCAGCCTCCGCCAGCCTTCAACATCCCGCCTCAGGTGTGCCAGGGGGGGGAGCAGGTTCTTCTCATATCACACAGCAGGGTCCATGGAGATAAAGATCCCCAAATACACGAAGCCCTGCTGAGCGACCTGTATCGAACATGTTCTAGGGATCGGGGGAACCTCGCCACTAAGTACATACAAATATGATTTACTCCAGTTGATAACAAGACCCGAGTTCCTACCAAATGATGTGAGTACGTCACAGACCACTATAAGTGATTTCTTGGGTGAGGCAAGATACAGCAGGATATCATCGGCATAGAGCGAAATACGGTCCTCGTGTTCAGGCGACCATCTAAGGCCCCGTATATCCGGGTGCCAAAGTATCCACGCAGCCAGCAGCTCAAGGGCGAGGGCGAACAACAAAGGCGACAGGGGACAACCCTGCCGGGTACCCCTCCCAAGCTGAAACGGAGTCGACGCCCGACCATTCACCACCACATTCGCAAGTGGCCCCTCATACAGCAACCTCACCCAACTCACAAAACCGTGGCCAAAGCCGAACTTGGTCAGCACGGCCCACAAATATGCCCATTCCACCGTGTCGAATGCCATCGTGGCGTCAAGAGACGCCACAATAGCTGGTTCACGCAGTGTGTCCGCCCTGGCGATTACACCATGAAGGCGCCGGAGATTTAACGCTGTGTTTCGGTGCGGGATGAAGCCGGATTGATCCGGGTGGACCAAGTCGCCGAGTACCCTAATCAATCGGGTCGCCAGGATTTTAGCCAGAATTTTCGGCTCTGCGTTAAGAAGTGAGATAGGCCTATATGAGGCGCACTTATCTCGGGGTTTGCCCTCTTTGTGTATAACCACAATCGACGCCAGTCGCTGGTCCAGCGGGAGGGTCACACTCCCCCGCGCCTCCATAAACATGGCGCGCAGGTGAGGGGCGACCCTATCCGGAAATAGCTTGTACAAATCGACCGGCAAACCGTTCGGGCCCGAGGCCTTACCCGAGTTTAACGCGCGGATAGCCCCCGCCACCTCGTCAACCGTTATGTCACCATCTAGATCGTCCCTATCTATGTCAGAGAGACAAGGCAACTCGAGATCACGGAGGAGGTCAGACGAGTCCTCGGGCGGCCTATCCGACACTGAAGCATAAACCCTACAAAAATAGTCCGAGAAACACTGTACAATCCTCTCAGGTTCCACAATCGCCTCTCCCCTCTCTCCCGTCAACTCTGGCACAACTCTATTGACCCGTTCTTTTTTGTCCAGCCAAGCCAGGAGTTTCCCTGCCTTGTCACCAACATCATACAATCGGCCCTGCTGCTCCCTACTGAGGGTCTTAGCGGCGTTCGTCACCAGGTCCTTATACTCAGCTTGCTTCAAGCAAAGCTCATGCAGTGAGGACTCTGTAACCTCCTCCTCCAGCGCTCCCTCCAGAGCCGCGATCTCCTCCTCAACCTGCAGAACCTCGCCATCTCTCCGCCGCTTGGCAGCTACTACTAGGGAGAGAGCTTCCCCTCGGAGCACGGTCTTAAATGCTTCCCACATCGACACTGCCGAGTCCACGGATCCCTGATTCTCCTTGAAAAAATTATCTACTTTCTTTACCAGCGCGCTGCGCATCTTGGGGTCTCGGAAATACCACGGGTTGATAGGGGCCACCCTTCCTCCTCCCTCCCGACCTAGATCCAGCCGGATCCACACTGGCGAATGGTCAGATATACCACGCGCCATGTGCCTCGCCTCGGAGACCAATGAGGCATGCGCAGCCAGAGTGAGTAGGTAATCAATCCTGGAGAGACTACCATGTGCCCCGGAGTGGAACGTGTATTGGCTCTGTGTGGGGTGCCGGAGCCTCCAGCAGTCTATCAGGCCAAACGTGTTTAGGAAGTCTGGGAGCCACCTCTGAGCCCCCCCTGTGTCTCTGGGCGGGTATCTATCCAGCAGGCCAGAGCCAACAGCGTTGAAATCACCTCCCACCACAAGCATACCCCCGGGAGATCCAGCAGGGCCCTACCCAGATCTGTGAACGTGGAGGCCTGCAGGGCCGGCGGGACATAAACCGAAACTAAAACCAAAGTTCTTCCTTCCCACTGCCCCGCCACCGCCACAAACCTCCCCCTATCATCAACAATGGTGGAGTCCACCTCAAATGGTAGCGAGGCTCTGACTAGGATGCCCACACCCCTGGACCCAGAGGAGAATCCCGAATGTGCTATGAATTTATAACCCTTCCTATTCAGAGCATAGCACGTATTACCAATAAGGTGCGTCTCCTGCAGCAAGGCGACATCCGGCATTGACCGTTTCAAGAATTGCAAAACAATCCCACGCTTAATGCGATCCCCCAAACCATTAACATTCCAGCTTATAACACTTAAACCCCTACCCCCCATCCTCAAACGTAAAGAGGCCCACCCCACTCCCGAAGAGCCACCATGGAACAGTCCTGGAAAGAATCATCATGCCTTGCAGAAATAAACCCCCCAACAACAAACCCAAAATCCCAAAAACCCTCCCCACCCTGCACCCCTGCGGCAGCTTACAAAGCCCCCCCAACTTGCAGTGTGCCTGTCGCCCTACAAAAACCCCAAAAATCTACAAAAAGTACCCTAAGGGAGGAAAAGAGCACCCCTCGTCCTCCCGCCGCCCTCCGCATAGACTACACTCTATTCAAGTCTTCAAATATAGCCAAATCGAGTCAGCCCGGCTCAGAAAAATCAGCCCTGCCCGTCCCGGCCACTGTCCCCATCCTCGGCAATGTCCTCCCCCGTCCGTCGTCGGGGCAAAGCGTCCAGCCATTCATCGGCCATAACAGGAGAGTCAAAGAAAAATGTCCGATCTTCGTGCACCACGCGTAGTCTGGCGGGGAAGAGCATGGCGTACTTCAGATCCCTCTCCCGAAGCCGCCTCTTCACCCCCAGAAAGCCCTGTCTCTGCCTCTGCACCTGCTGGGTGAAGTCCGGGTAGAAATTCACCGACGCGTTCTGGAAGGGGACCGGGCCCGTCACCCTTGATGCTTGCAGGATAGCGTCCCGATCTCGAAAATGAAAGAGCCTAGCGACGATCGGCCTCGGTGGGGCACCCACCTTGGGCCTTCCACCCGGCACTCTATGGGCCCTTTCAACCGCAAAGAACTTTCCAAGACCTTTAGGCTTCAGATAATTAAGCACCAAGTCCTCGACAAGCAGGTCAACCGAAGCCTCATCCGAGGACTCCGGGACCCCGATGACGCGCACGTTGTTGCGCCTGGCCCGGCTCTCAAAATCCTCCAGCCGGCGGGCGGCGAGATCACTCTCGGTCCTCAGCTTACGAACCTCGATCTGCAGTTCCGTGACATCATCGGTGAGGCCCGTGGTCTTGAGGTCCAGGGTCCTAACCCGTTCATTTGTTTTGCCCAAGTCCGCACGGATCAGATTAACATCCACCAAGATGGCATCCACCTTATGCGCCAGGGCATCAAACTGTCTCCCAATCGAGGTCTGCATCCCTTCGAGCGCGCCCATGACATCCTGTAGTGAGAGCTCCGGGGCCAAAGGCGAGGCCTCCTTCTGGGTATCCGGCGACTGGCTTGACCCACTCGGTGATCCCTTCTGCAGAGCATAGCGGTCCATACTATTGACTTGGGTATAAGCTCCCCGCCTGGTAGACTTAGCCCTCAGCCGATCCACCTCTGCTTTGCCCGACATGGTTGATACCAAGCAGGTCGGTTCAGATAAGACGGGTCCCTCTCAGTGAAAGGACTCAGGGGTGATCAGCTCTGCAGTGGGCCACCAGAGTAGCCTGCCGAGCGTCCATAGGATAATAAAGCCACCAAGAGCTCTCCAGGGGCAGGGCTGACAAAGGGAGAGAAAGCGAAAGTGAAAGGACGGGGACCTCCGTCCGACAGTTCACACCTCGCCTGGCCGTTGTTGTTCAACTAGAAGTCGGGCATCCTGCCAACTCTAGCTCCTGGCATCCCCCGGAGATAGGCCGCAATCTTCCGCCAGGCATAAGTCCGGTTCCCGGTGGGCGATCCGACCGCGGGTAGCATCAATCGCCTCCCTGACAGGTCATACACACGATGCCATGCATACCGACAGGATTAGAGACAGGATAGTTGACGGAGGGCGCGAGGGTCTTGGGAGCTCGGAGCTCACGCGGCCATCTTGGTCAAGCGCTAGGCTCCTCCTAAGATCAAGGGTTTTAAATGGTTTGATGCTGTATGTTCTGCCTCTCTAAAATCATTAAAATGGCTTTGCAACAAAAACCAAGGAATAAGGAGCTGGTAAAAACGGCTAGAGGCGCCTACAAAGAGGCAATTAGAAAAAGGAAGTTGGACTTAAAAAACCTCGCTTGGGATGATTTAGAGAAGGCCTCGGAATTAAAAGACAGCAAGCTTTTTTGGGAAGTGGTAAATCGCCCCCTATTTTCTAGCAATGATAAGGATATTATGGTGATGCAGATAACAGGTGAGACATGGGAGGCCCATTTTGGGGCAATTTTTAATCCCAATTCACTAGCGCTCTTAGGACTGCAGGATGAAATAAAGGATATGGAGTACTCGCTGACAGCTTCTTTGCTTAGTTCTTCGCTTACATTGCAGGAAGTTGAAGAGGCCTTGAGGAAAGGTGTCCCACTAAAAGCCCCTGGCCCAGATGCAGTGCCATTGGACTTTTTTAAACATAACATTGTTGTATGGGCCCCATTGCTGCTAAATGTATTTAAAGCGGTTATTGTTGGTCGTATTCCCCTATCCTGGAAGGAGGCAGTGGTGGTGCCGATTTTCAAGAAGGGTGATAAGAGCGACCCTCGTTGTTATCGCCCAATAGCATTAATTGACGCATCATGTAAATTACTGGGAAGGATAATCCTTATTAGATTGGAGACGTGGGCAGACTCTGTGGGCCTAATTGTAGATTCCCAATATGGATTCAGAAGAGGAAAGGGAACAATCGAACAGTGTCTAAACTTGGCACTGATTATGAGTAAGTACATGAAGGCCAGGAATTCTTCTGTTCATCTGGCCTTCATGGACTTATCCAGTGCCTTTGACACTGTTTGCAGAAACAAATTATGGCGAATGATGGAGGATATGGGTTTTGAGGAACCCTTGGTTACCCTGCTCCGCAGATTACATGCAGCTACAACCGTGGCAATAAGGTTTGGGCCAGGGGGGGAAAAAACAAAATCTATCCCCTTAACTGAGGGTGTGCGACAAGGTTGCATTTTAGAGCCTTTTTTGTTCCTAGTTTATACAAATGGCTTGGAAAAGTACTTGTTGGATCACTGCTCTGATTTCCCAAAGGTAAACGGCAAGAAGATACCTATGTTATCTTATGCCGATGATACGGTATTAATGACCCTCACAGCAAATAGCATGCAGACTTGTCTGGATGCATTTAATAACTTCATGTTGGACCTGGACCTAAAGGTAAACTTTGCAAAATCTTTTGCAATGGTCTGTGGTCCAAAAGGGACAAAAACCCGTAAGTTTATGGTAACCAACAACACCATTGAAAAAGTGGATAATTTTAATTACTTGGGAAATCTTTTTAACAGTAAATTGAGTTGGGTCCCCTTGATGAAGGCGCGAGTACAAAGTACTAGTCGATCCATAGAGGGTCTTTTTCGCTTTTGTAGTAAACTAGGGCAAAAACCGGTCGCACATTTAAAAAGCTTGTATAGAGCAAAATGCTTATCTGTGGCCACTTATGGGGCAGGGGTCTGGGGTACAGAAAGCCCAGCCATGATCCAGGTCATGGAAAACAAATTTATGAGGCGTTTGTTGTCAATCCCATCAGGTTCATCTAACAGTTTCTGTCACACTGAGATGGGAATGGAATATGTGACTGACATCATTCGCATTTCGCCCTTATTATTATGGGGTAAAATATGGCTATCAGAAGACCTTCAGCTCTCTAAAGATATCCTCCAAGACTGCAAAAATCTTGACCATGCAATGCAGATCCCATGGCTTTCATACGTCAGCGATACTTTGCACAGAATAGGTCTGGGCCACTTTTATGACAACCCCGAAAAAATACAGGGAGACATAAAAACTCTAATTAAAACAAGTTATCGTAAAAGTTTAAGCATGTCATGTCTAGACCAGTCAATAAACTGCTTGGGCAAACTACAGCACCAATTTTATCTAACATTTACCACTCATGTGCAATGGCGTTTTTACCTGACAAGGTTTAGACTAAACACACTTCATTTTCTTTTTGCCTTTCCAAAACAAGGGGGTTGGTGTGAGAAGCTGCCCCCTTGTCCTTGCATTAACAAAGTTAGTCAAAGTACTATCCATATTGTTCTTTTTTGTCCTTTATATAAGGAACCAAGGAGTAGGTTTATTAAGCCTATTCTAAAAGAACAGCAACCATGTAATTATAAAGAAGGCTATGACTACTTGTTATCATTATCATCTCCTGGAGTATGTTGTGCTATGTTAAGTTTTATAAGATTTTCTCTCCAGATCAGGAAACGGTATAGCTAGTTTGGTCTAAAAACCTTTTATGGTTCCCATTGCTTTCTGACAAATGATGTAAAATTGTACACATTTTTCTTTTTATTCTTTTAATGTACAAATTGTAGAATGATTTTCTAGTGGTGTTCTGTATACTTTTATGATTCTTTCTTTTTGAATCGAATAAAGTTTATGAATCGATTGGTAGTTATCCAAGATGAAGACGAGGGTGGCGTTGACACCCTGACCCCTAGCATCCGATAGAGGCTCTGACAGTGAAAGGAGCACTATGTCAGAGAAGGGGTCTAGAGGGCTGAAGGCTCAAGTATGCCTCCTAGAATTGGAGGAGAGGAGACTTGTGTTGGAGAAAAGGAGATTGGCCCTTGAGGAGAGAAGGGTCAAGTTGGTCTTGCATTCCCATGAGAATGGTGGCATCAAGAAAGAATCTGAGGTAGCTGCAAGCAGGGGTGACTATGATCCTAGATTGCCCAAAAGGAATTATGCCAAAATATGTCCAAGGGAATGACATAGATAAGTGGCTGGCACCCTATGAGAGAGATCTTAGGATGAGAAAAGTGGTGGCTAGCACTGGGAGTCCTTATTATGTGAATTGGTTCTATTGGTGGGGAAAGATAGGCTTCTCACACAATGTTTACAATGATTTAGAGCACTGAATAAAAAGCAGTGTTTTATTGTTCCTTTAAACATTCATATCTCTGGAAACCTCCGGTGGATGTTTGTTATTGAGATATCATTTTAAAGATAAAAATACAACCTTTCATTAGAAAGTGGTGTCTGATGTTTATCGTGTTTTATTTCTCATTCAACTGTTTTGGTACTTTTCTATGCCTTTAACCTGTTCCTCGGATATTGCCTGTCTGCTGAGAGACACAGCTACCCAGGATTGAGCTACGTCTTTTCAAACTAATCTGTCTGGACCTAGAACAGGCATTGAGTATATTAATGGTGAGGTCTCACAACCACACCATATAATAAACTTATTTCCTCACATGCACTAATTCTGTTAAAGCAGTGCTATGACATTGCCATACTTCTGTTTTCCAAACTTCTGAAGCAACCTCATATTGTATTACTGTATGTTAAGCTGGCAGGATGGCTCAACGAGTTGAATGGTCACTGCTAACACGTGGTTAGTTGGTTGTAAGTTAGAAGCCTGGGTTGAGGGGCATTGAGAATTCGATGATTTGGCAGTTTGCTGTTATGTTGTTGCATTTTTTGAATAGTGATGTTTTGTCACAAATGAGTGCTTGTGTTTGAAAATGAGTATAATCTGTGAGAAAAGAAGGTGTGAACTGCAAGGAAGCAACATCCACACAAGCAAAAGGCTGCAATGTGCCAATGCAGTGATCTCCAATGTCACAGGCCAGGCTTGAGTAAATCAATCAATCCTATTTTTTTAGGTCTCCCATATAGATTGCTTTTATCTGTCTGTTTGCAAAAGACCTCTTTTGAACCGTACCATAGTTTACAGTGTGCTCATGGCCAGCCTATTGCCTGATATTGCTTCACTTTCTTGTCAATTTTATTTGGAAGCTTTTTAATTGATGGCTTTCCTTGCTGTTTTTCTGTTTGTCTTTACCTTGAAGCAAAGCTTCCTTTCTATCCTTTGATTGGATTGCTTCTATCCTTTCACTTTTCACATTCCGGGACCTCCTTTAATCTTTTTATTTCAGCACTCCATGAGAGTGCATGAGTTCGTGCTCTCTCCCGCGTGTGCTGCTACGCCCATATAAGAGTCACATCCACCTAAAGCTCTCCTTGTTGCTTATCTTTCTCTCCGCCTCGCCTTATTCATTGTTTCCTCATACAAGCTGTTATAATGAAGATAGACCACACACGAGGTAAGTGTGACTCTCTTTATTCTGATCATCCGCTCTCCACACTGAACATAGAACCTACGTTTCACAACATTCTAAGGTGAGCTTCCACTGCCAGGGTGTACCAACTGGGTCAGCAGTGAGGGGGGAAGTGGGTTATACCATATAACACTGATGGAGATTATAACACATCTCCTTATGTGGGGAAACAAATGGAAAGGCTTCACGGATGGGGTGAGTTAACAACTCTGTCTTTGCTCCATGTCTGTCCATTCTCCAGGCGAACTACATTGCGACCACACTTAACCACACCCTGGTGTGTATGATACTTGCTGCGTCCTGGGGGAACATGAGTGGGCATTTTAACCTGTACAGTGGTGCCCACCTTGTACTCCTGGGCTTTAACGCCATGCTTCTGGTCATACCATCCTTTGTATTTCCGTTGGTGTTGAGAAATCTTCACTCTGCTCTTACCAAGGTCGGGGACCACCCTTCTTCCTCCTCCCAACCACCCCGGGTTCATTTTGGTGCAGGGTTCCCTCCCTCTTAAACATGCAAAAGGAGACACCCCTGTGACAAGATTGGGAGTGGTATGGTAAGACCAGATGCACTCTCTTAAAGAATCTTCTACATCGAATCCACTGGTGATGGCCAATTGGATGTGCTCTTTGATAAGCCGATTGGCCCTCTCGACCAAACCATTGGCTCTTGGGCAATAGAGAGCAGTTTTCTCATGCTTAATATTGAGATTCTCTAAGAACAACTTCATTGTGTCTGAAGTAAACTGCACCCCATTGTCTGTCACCAATGTTGTAGGGATGCCCTCATATACAAAGACACTCTTTAAAAATGAGATAAGGTTGCTTGTCGTGGTAGATGAAGTAAATTTAAAATTCACCCAATGAGAGGTATAATCAACAAGAACAAACATGAACCTCTTTTGTGTACCCAGGATTTCCATAGGACCAATAATATCAACAGCTAGTTTTGTCCAAGGAACCTCCGGCACTTCAACCGGGGATAAGGGAGTATTGCGTGTGATTTTGCTTTTGTCACTATTTGCACAGCTAATGCACTCCCTTACTTTTTGTTCAACCATAGAGTCCATTTTTGGGAACCAGAAACAGCTCCTAACTTTGTTCTTAGTGAGGCTCCTCCCTAAATGACCCTCGTGTGCCAAGTCGATAATTTTGTTTCTCAAACTCCTGGGAGGTACCGCTCTGTTCCCTCGATGTACCACTTCCGACAATATAGACAATTCATACCTCACCTCCCAAAAGTCCTTGACAGAATCTGGAACTTGTGAGCGAGTCTCAGGCCACCCATTAACAATAAACTGTTTCAGAATGCTCATTTCACTGTCTTCTCTCACATTGGCGTCCCATTCTTCTTTACTTAACGCAGGGAGATGTACGGCTAAAATGGGGACATCCAACTGTTCCTCACTAGAATAATCCACAAGGGGTGCCCTAGATAAATAGTCCGCAATCACATTCTCTGGACCTGGGAGGTACTCCACCTTAAAGCAGTAGTTTTCTAAACCCAGGACCCATTTGGAAATTCTCGGGGAATTGTTATGTACACTTTTTGACGAGAACATGAATGTCAGAGGCTTGTGGTCTGTATGTATAACGAATTGCATCCCCCACAGAAAAAACTTAAAATGGTTGACGGCCCAGTAGCACGCCAACGCCTCCCTCTCGATGACTGAGTAGTTTTTTTCCGCTGAATTGAGGGTTCGTGATGCAAAAGCTATAATAGTATCTTGGTCTTTATCCTTTTGTGACAGCATCACACCCAAACCTTTATTGGATGCATCCGTGGTGAGAATAGTTTTTTTCCGTGGGTCGAATGACCCTAGTGCAGGTGAACCAAGGATACGCTCTTTTATTGACTTCACTATCAAGCTGTGTCTCTCCTCCCACACAAATTCTCTGTCTTTCTTTAAAAGTTCACGTAGGCCTTCACACAGATCCGCAAAGTTTTTCACATACTTTGACATGTACTCAACAAGGCCTAGGAAGGATTTAAGCTCCTCTTTGCTTGAAGGGTTTGCCGCATCCCTGACCGCTTGAATCAGACTGTGCTTTGGTTTAAACCCCTCCTTAGATATGGTGTGACCCAAATAATCCACAGAGGTCACTTTGATCTTGCACTTATCCAGTTTGACAGTTAAACCCGCTTTAGACAATCTCTGGCACACCGTGTTGAGAGTATCATCATGTTCTTCCTCCGTTGCCCCATACATCAGTATGTCATCCTGGAAACACAGCGTGTTTTTTGTACCCTCCAATATCTTTTGCATTACTTTTTGAAAAACGGATGCGGCCGAAGCCAGCCCAAAGGGCATCCTGATGAACATGTAGGCCCCAAACGGTGATGAAAATGCCGTTAGGGGTCTTGACTCAGGATGTAACTCAACCTGATGGTACGCCATCGATAAGTCTATGACAGAGAAGTAACATCCTTTCCCCATAGTGCTCAGCATCTCATTTATGTTGGGCAGTGGGAACCTCTCCACCCAGATATTGTCATTGAGACTGCGCAAGTCCACACAAACGCGAATACCACTGCCATTGGCTTTAGAAGCAATAACTAACGGGGCCAACCATTCTGACGCCTCTATAGGTTGAATGACACCCATGTCACACAATTTATCTAACTCGCTTTTGAGGACTTCTCTCAGCCGGAAGGGAACTGGTCGCGCTCTATGGACCACTGGTTTTGCACTCCTTTTGACTTTTATTCTGTGTTGGAAATCCTTCAACTTTCCCAATTTTTCGGTGAAAAGATCGGGAAACGCCTCTTGTATAAGGTTATTGCTATTGGGAATGTCTACTAGGATGACCTGATTCTCATTGTTGGGGTCCAGGATGATACCCAGATCTTTCTGGTGTTTCCACCCCAACAGGTTTGCACCCCTCTCCACAACATACACCTTGCCTACAATGGTTCTACCCTTGAAGTCTATGTGACTACTAACCATTCCCACTAAAGGGATGGGGTCTCTAGTGTATCCCTCAGGCGATATATCAGGGGGAACCAGCATACCCTTGTCACACCCCAAGGAATTTTCAAAATCAGCTAGGTTAACCAACGTAAACGGTGAACACGAGTCCGCATACACCTCAAGAGGCTTGTTGTCAATGAGAATGACACATTTAGGATAATTTGGCCTTTCCAGATCTTGGCTATCTTTCACCTGAAAAATGAATCTAGCTTGCGATTCCCCACTGGTGCTTACATTTCTAGCAGGGCTACTTGAGCTAGAACCCTCCCTGCACACCCTGGCTAAATGTCCTCTTCTATTACATTTTTTACATAAAACCCCCCGCGCAGTACAAAAGGGGCTGTTGGCCAGGTGGTTATTGCTGCCACACCTAAAACATTTCAACCCTTGGGTCTCCTTTCCAGGATTACTGTATGGTGTGCTTTTACTCTCTTCTCTCTTGTTAACCTTAAAAACGTCTCTCTCAGGCCCTTCACTCTGAATGGCTGCCACAACCTCCTCTTTAATTTTCATTTCTCTAACACACTTGGCGGTGTGCTCCACAGATTGTGCAATAGAAACAGCATCCTTGAGGGATGGGTTTTTCGCCAACAGTTTCTCTTGTACTTTACCACTATTAGTACACCTTACAAGTTGATCTCTTATAAGGGAATCGTTCAAGTCACCAAAATCACACAATTGTGTAAGGCCTCTCAGGGCAGCTATGTAATTATTAATTGACTCCCCCTTTCCTTGGGTGCGACTAAAAAACTTATGGCGTTCAAGCACCACATTGACCTTGTCATCAAAGTGTGACTCCAATTTCATCATAGTAATGTCGTACACATCAAAATTTTCCTCCTCTTCCAACTCTGGTTCAGGTAAAGTTTCATAGACTTTCCGTCCATGAACGCCCAAATTGTGTAACAGGATGTGTTGTTTGCGCAGGGGAGAGAATCTTTCACCCCCCATTGCGATTAAATAGGACTCAAATAGCTTTGTCCAGTCTTTCCAGTGTATTTCTGGATCACCACAGTCATTGAGGAAAGACGGAGGTTGACTCATGCCAGGAGTGCCCATTTCGTGAGGTTCACCCAGATGAAACACTATATTACTTGCACACTTGACCCCCACTAGAGGAAATGCAGTATATACAACACAGCTTATGCAGGAGGAAGGAAAACAATGCAGGATTACACCTCCCGCACATGCAGAGGAGTCACGCACAATCAAACGCACAAAGGTGTGCGAGTCACCCTGGGAGATTCCTTTGCTATACGTGTAAGCATAGACTGACAGGAAAGTGTGCGTGCCACAGATAGACACGCTTATGCACGGTATTTGAGATGCACATCAACTGTGTGCATATCACAGAGGAGGATATTCACGCAATGAATATGGCCATGAAGAATTTACTACACGACTATGTGCGTGCATGAAACGGAAACGAAAACTGGTTGGACCTTACTTGTGGATAGAAGGCTTCAGAAGGTCGTAAGGACTGGAGCGCCGGTAGACTGGAGCGCCGGTGGAAGGGTTTCCCAGCGATGTCACACAAGACAGTAGACCGGCCCTGGGAGTGCTGGTGCGCCGGCAGACGGCACACGGGGCGGAGCAGAACGCCCCCTCAGGAAGACAGCCTCACAGGAAACAGCTGAAGCAGACGGAGCCGACGCCGGAGCTGACACCCTCAGGCAGCCGTTCCCCTCGAGGTCGATTGGCAAACCTCCCTTCAGGGATAGAGCGCAGCAACTCCACCGCAGGTAATCTCCACAAGAACCGCTGGCACCAGAGATCGGCACACGGAGCTAATAACGCCCCTCACTGAAAAGCCGAGGCTCCCCCGCAGATGAGCTTCAAAGGAACCGCTGGCACCCAGGATCGGCACACGGGGCTAATCACGCCCCTCACAGAAAGGCTGAGGCGAACGTCGTCACTCTCCTTCTGACTGGAATCCCTCTCCTTCCGCCTGAAGTAATGGTGCCAGCTGTCACCGCCTCACCTCACGTTGCTCGGACAGTGCCACGAACGAACAGAGTCACCGCCACAATGACACTGAACAGTGACTCCAACCCAAGATTGCCTCTTGCTTGGGCACTTAGCAGGAGAGAACACGTAAAAAGGGGAGATGACCAGCTGCCCCCTCCGCAGTCGTCGCCAGTGTTATAATGAAGATAGACCACACACGAGGTAAGTGTGACTCTCTTTATTCTGATCATCCGCTCTCCACACTGAACATAGAACCTACGTTTCACAACATTCTAAGGTGAGCTTCCACTGCCAGGGCGTACCAACTGGGTCAGCAGTGAGGGGGGAAGTGGGTTATACCATATAACACTGATGGAGATTATAACACAAGCTTTTTTCCTTTTCCAGCCTTTTTATTTCTATTTTTACTTATTTATTTCCTCGAACTTTGAGCATTCCATGCGCTCTGTGTTGACTTCTGCCCCGCCCACTTCTCCCACCTGCTTGTCCATTGTGCCCCTCACCTCTCATTACTGTCTTCTACAAAAAATATATTTTTATTAGATTTTTGAAGGCTGGGCTACGGTCATTCGCTGTAAGGCTGCTCAGTTTTTAAAACATGCTTTCATGTGTGTTTTACTTATTTTTGTTAATTTACTGCTTGAAGTGGTGTCGGTCATCTTGGAATGGTAAATACAAAAAAAACACGGGTGGATGAAACAATATAGGAGTGTGCATGAGTGGTGATGTGTGCACGCTTCATAGCATCATGGTGTGTACATGCACATGTGCATGTCATTGCACTCTTTTTTTTAAATCATTTTGGTTGCTACTGTTTCACAGCATGGGCAAAATATATTTACTTTTGCTGATACTGCACAGCACCTGCAAATCACACTGTCATAGTTTTACTTTTGCCAGTATAGAGGCTGTGCTACAGGGATCAGCATGAAAGAAAACAAGCATTGGCAAAGCCAAAATGTCTCACCTCTGAGACCTATGGCTTTGCCAATGCTTGTTCTCTTTCATGCTGATCCCTGTAGCACAGCCTCTATAATGGCAAAAGTAAAACTACGAGAACCAGAATTAAACACATGCAAACCTTGAGGAACTACTGTCCCCTGTTAATTTGTTATACTGTCCGTGTTACGAAGGCAGTGCTACACTGCAACTTTAAAAGCTGTAAAAATAGTTCAAATGTGCAGTTAGCGTCTTATTAGAAGTGCAAATTTCACATGATCCTTTAACGACTAAATTTCTAGAGGTTATTCAATGTGTATTGCCATGTATCCAATAAACAAACACTTCTGTTAAAAAGCAGCCACAACTCAAATGCATAAAAAGAAGGTTCCATAATGTTAATCCTCGTTAACACCCAGTGCCAGATTAGAGTTTGGCAGAGAGGGTACTCAAAGCCGACGGAGTAACCTCTATGCCAAACTAAAGGTTCGCCTGCCTCATTTGGAGACGGGCGGACATTCATTATGTCAACGGCAGAGGCTACTCTTGCCACTGGCATACACCTAAGATGGCTCAACAGATTTAGGGCTGTTGAAGGTGTGGCCATATATCTACCCACCAGATTTAGAGTGGGCAAATATCTATCCAGTTTCACTGTCCTCACTGCCAGGTGAAACCTGACGGTAAGTGTCAGTGAAACTGAAAAATTACTCCACGCCCTGGGAGAAAATGAGGTGGACCCTGATTTTGTTTTTTCTTTAAAGCAAAATCTCACGTTGTGTTCTTGTTTGGGAAAATAAAATAAAAAATCGTTGTACGGCTCTGTCATGTTGGTGAAGCCATCCGCCAAACTTACAATGCACTGACAAGAATCGTAATGAATGTGGTTCTGACCAATGCTAGAGCTGTCCACTGGTTTGGGAGACATCTCGACATTCGGCAAGCACGGACTCGGTCCAAGTGACATAGTACTGTACTCCATCACTCTGAAGCTTTACACACCTGTCCCCCAAACTCTTAATCAGGGTGCCCGCCTTTGCCCAGCACACAAGGCTCACCAGAGACATAATTAGCAAGTGACAGTGTCTACTGTGATAAATGTATTGTCCCACAGACCCAACACTGGAAAAAGTACTGTGCATTTGGGAAAACACCTCGTGTTATGTGGTTAATGTGAGGCATGAGCTTGGCTATGTAGTTGTTGGTCTTATCCATACTACTGTGAACTGTTCCCTCACTGGAGAAATTAAAATGTCAGTCTCCAATGATAGCATTGTTCACAAAAAGACTAGAGAAACCAATGCTCTGACTGTAAGCTTGCATCAATATAAGATAGTTTATGTTAATGTGTTCAATTATAAACAATATCTAATTCAACATTTTTTATCTTATACAGCCACATCGAGTATGATCTGGTAAGAAAACATGTTTTATTCTATACAGAGCATGTATTTTCTCATCATGTTATAGAGGTGCAGATGAACAGATGATGCTTCTTCAGGATACTTTTAGGATGCATGTTATAAAAGGCAATTCATCTGGGCCCTTTCGTAAAACAATTTCTTATAGCTTCATGAGGATGCACTGCTCCTTAGCCATGCTGACCTCCTTGTGATCAGACATGCCCTGGAATTACTTGGTCTTCCATTTGAAAACTTGAGTGAACCATGAGATGTTGTGTAGTTTTTTGGGCCCTCTATAGTTTCTGGGCTCAGCACTGGGAAAGCAGGACTTCTGTTGGCAGGTGGCCAATTGGCAAGGGCAGATTAACCAGGTTGTGCCAACATTTGCAATTTACTGTGTCCTTCCACATGAACCTTTGAAGCGAGAGGCCTTTTGTACAATGGCAAGTGTGTCCATTTAATTATCTGAGTGGTATTGAAGTTTGGAGTCCCAACTCTAGGAAACGTTGTGAATAAAAGGAAAAATACAGATGCCAAATAGCCATTTCCTGTTGCCTGCGTGTGCCACTGGCCGAGAAGGTGATTTCAGCTCATTACAAGGAGTGTCATGAACAGAAGTGAACTGTTGACTTTTTATTACATTATCCTGCTTGGCTCTAAAGAGCTTTTGCCCATTGAAAGTATGATACCTAAAGAGAGCCCATTAGGGCATACTTTCATTATTGTTAACAGTTATCAGTCAGTTTCTACTTAAGCTACAAAAGCTGCTTTCTTTGATAATAGTCCATAGAAAGAGACATCTAAAAGAAAACTAACACATTGTCTCATGTTTCCAAAGATAACCAATGGAGTTAGCTCCTCCTTAATGACCTTAGAAAGTAGGTAGAGGTCAGTCGTAAGAGTTTGACTACATATGTGTTAAAGATATTTGACTGCAATGCAAAATTGAGAAAGAGCAATTAATATCTGCCTCCGTACGTTTCCCCTTGATTAGATGACATTGCCCCTCCAGAAGCCATCTTTGTAGGCTTGACAGGATGATTGCCTATGTGTCCATCAGGGAAGGTTGAAGGAAATTGCTGTCAAGTAAAGTATTGCCCAACAGATCAACGTCTTTATCTAATTCATTGGGTATTAGAAACATTAAGATTATGTTTGTACCTTCAGCATTTGGTCCAAATTGATGTAGTGTATTTATTTCTTGGATGAGCTAGGCCCCGTCTCTGAGATCTCGATACCAGACAATAAAGGGCAACATGATTACATTTGTAGAAACAATCCAATTGAACTCCTCCATTACTTCCCATTATTTTACACTCTAATGGCCTGCAGTTTGGATTGCTGTTAATTAAAGTCTAAAGTCCCTGTCTCATCTTCAGCTCCAGTTTCCTGATGTGGAGCCCCTGACCCAGAACAAGCCTTGCTTCAAGAAAAAGAAACTATCTTGGGTCCAGGTAAAGGGTAGCAGACAATGTAACAACAATGCAACATTGCTGACATATTCCTTCCAACTTTGGAAGAGGCCCGCATACCCTCACTCTAGCCAGATTCCTACTACGAGGCTCCATACTCCTACTCCTATTCATACTTCTACTTCTACTCAAATAATATTAATAATAAGAATAATAATAATACATACCCTGATTTCTTGTATAGGTAATAGCCCCCTATACGAGGCAGCGAAATACCCATGAAAACTGAGTCTGCAAAAGTGGGGTCTGCTTCTCAACAAGCTTTTCTCCTGCGCAGCGCAGGACCTCGTGTTAGCTAACCCAGTTCCTGGCATTTTTGGGGTATATGCAGGTACCTCTGGGCTTCCAGAACAAAAACAGAGGCAGCTATCTCCCATTGATTCTGAGGGTCACAAAGCACAAAGTACCTGTTTCTTTGGGGGGCTACACCCTGGCATGTGTGTATGTGGAAGGACTGAAATGAGGAAAAAGTATAAGGAACAAATGAAGTCAGTCCATGTATGAGAACACCAACACTGGTTCCAGGGAATACTTCAGAAATCACTGGTCCAAACGCCTCACTAAAGTCTTTTTTCATTTTTGATTACAATACATTATTTTACATTATCACTTTTAAGAATGTGAAGTATGACACTAGATTTTGCACACCGGTTTTTGGATGTGGTCAATGAAAATGGAGCCATTGAAACATTTTTTAATGGAAATGATTTTTGGCCACCGTGAAATGTGATGTTTTTCATGTCAATGTATTAGCAAGGGATAGCCTTGTTTGTTTTCTATACTGTATAAACGAATTGTTGTTGTGTTTCTTGATACCCCGAAAATCAAACTGTTATAGTTCATTTATCTGTCAATTTTTGGAATAGGTTAAAAATCCAATTTTAAGCTCTATGATAAAAAGTGGATCCTTCTGCTGAGCTGGGTTGCCTTAAGACAATTGAGTTCACAGTCTTACTCTCTAAGGGCCTCATGTAGGAAGCCAAATACCGGTCGGTAACGGCCGATTTTCGGTAATTATACCGTTACCGACCGGTATTTTGGCTTTTGGTATGTAGGGGGCTCATTTCTGTATTCGGTAATTTACCGAATCGGTAAAATTACCGATTCGGTAATTTTACCGATTCGGTAAATTCCGAATACAGAAATGAGATGTAGGGGGAGTGTGTGGGTGTTTTTAGGAGTCGGTATTTACCACCAACTAATAGTTGGTGGTAAATAATTAATGGATGTGTGTAAGCATTTTTAAGCGCTTAGCAGTGTGCAATGTGGCAGACATACATGCCCTTAGGGCATGTATGTGTGCCACATGTGCACACATGGCCGAATCAGGGGTGCAACAGGGTGTCAATGTGACACCCTGCCACCCTTGCATGTGTTCCCCCCATTACCGAATCGGTATTTACCGATTCGGTAATGAGGCATACCTTCCCATCAATGGGAGGGTATGCCTCATTACCGAATCGGTAAATACCGATTCGATAATTACCGAATTTTAACGAATCGGTAAAAATTACCGACACTTTACCTACATACGAGTTACCACTTCTTAAATACCGATTCGGTAACGTTCGGTATTTAAGAAGTGGTAACTGGTATGCTACCTACATGAGGCCCTAAATGTTTCTCCACTAAAGTATTCATTCTCTTAAGTAGGACGTGAGCACATTGTGCTATGCCAATAGTTTCATGTGGGCTTGAAATGTTCATTGGAGACAGTGTACTACACAAACTGTATACCGCAAAAGCTCAGCAATTCCACTAAGCATAAACCAAACATTTGATAATCAGATATTACAGCCTTTGATCACATAATAAATAATAGTGAGTTCTTGCCTCTTCTTGCCTCTTGATACTGCTCAACAATTGGAGTATAACAGTGAAAAGAGCTATGCAAAAGAATTATAAAAACCGAAGTCACACTTCTGCTCCTACATGTCATATATTTGTAGACAAATGTGAAATATATTGGTGATCTTATTTGTGCCCTTCTATTTTTCATCAAGCTCTCTCATTCTTATTTTTTAGGCCTTAACCTTTTTCGCACTTTTTTTGCAATCTTCCCTTCCATCCTCCCATTTCCTCTTCTCCGGTCCATGCTTCTCCATCCCTGAATATCCCTACTGTGTTTTTTCCTGAAACCCACAAAGCCCAACTGCCCCTCCCCCATGTAATCCCCCCCATTCCAATTTCCTCACCATGCCTGCAGTTGTTTGCCCCCTCACCCCCTCTAGTCCTCTCGAACAAATCTTTCAGCGTGAAACTTTTTTCACCTATCCGTCCACCCATTCCTCCCTCTCTCAGAAAGTGTCCTCCTGGTGTTTCGCTCCATTCCAGTTTTACAACCTCCCCACCTTTCATCCCTCAAGCTGTTCCACCCCAATTTTCTCCTACCCCTCAATCAAGTCTAATCCCTGTCATCCCAGAAGAGAAAACAACTTCTTCCACTCCATCACCTTCATTTCTTCCCTTTCTGGTACAAATGGAAGAAATTCTTCATTGTAACACCCCATTATAAGTATTATGTTTCTTTCCTATGTATTGTTACAATTCTTGACTTGAAAAGATACGTCCCTCATTTGCCTCTGCTGATATCTAGCAGTCAATGTCTTTGTATTATGAATATGAGAGAAATTGTTTCCTTCCCCAGGATTATAACTCTCAACATTGTGAATTTATAAATCGTACTTGAAGCAAAGCATACATAATTGATCATATCTTTGCTCTATTTGTATCTTGGATCAATAGTGGGGCTGCTTTATTATTTTAATCATTTCACTGCTGCCTCTTGACCTGAAATAGTAGTTTCATAATAAGGCACAATATTTCTTCCAGATCTCATTCACAGGATGGATCCAGTCTGGACTAGAGTGTTCTTTGGATTACAGCTAATTGCCCTCTTCTACTTAGCTTCTGAATGCAACTGTTTTCCACTGAACTGTAACTCAAGCACAGCACTGTTTATTCTTTCTTGGGTTTTAACGTGGATCAGAAAGAAGCTCCAGGTTGACACATGGATGCACATGTGCCACGACTGGGCCCATGTCCCTTTAGGGCAGAGTTATGCAGCCCGGCCCTCTGAAAAGTGCACCAAGAAGGTCCATTGAAATACTTATTCTTTAATTATGGATCCAAACATCAAAAACCAAGTTCTCTGTTTAGGCTCACATGATCAATGAAATATTAAAATATAGATGCACACTGTTTGTTTATGTTTTATCATCTCCACAATCTCACATTACTCCGCGTAATGGTTAGACAGGGGAATCACAACACTATGCAATCACCACATACACAAAGACATTCTGGGCCCTTGCTAACACCATCAAAGTAGGGTCCATTTAGGAGGCTGGGGCGGATGTTCAAGCAAGGTAACTTGGGGGCATATTTACAAGCCCATATCGCCACAGGAACATCACTTTTAGTGATGTTCCTGTGGCAATAGGGGCTTTGCCTTATTCACAAGGCGGCGTTAAGCCACTTAACATGGCGTAACACAGCCTTGTGAATAAGGCACCCTTTCACGCTATTCTTAGTATGAAAGGGACGGGCAATGGGTGTTGTGGTGGGCCTTCCAGCGCAACACCCATTGATCTTGACCCTGCCCCATATTTACAAGGGGTGCGTAAATATGGGGTAGTGCCAAAATTAAGACCAGGGAAAACCTGGTCTTAGTACACACAATGAAAGAAAAGGGGGAGAAGGATAAACCCTACCTCATCCTCCTCAGAAATAATGTAAAAACACAAAAGGAGGTAGAGCATGAGACAGTCGTACTATATCTTCTCACCGAATGTAGTTGATTTAAGAGAGCACGCCAACTTTGTAAAAACTGCCCTCACCCACAAGTTGTGGCATGCTTCATCATAGGGCTGCTACTGACGCCTCTGCGCAGACCAACGCTAGAGGCGGAGCAATAGGGAGGGGTAAACAATACAACAGTGATAACGAAAAAAGGAAAAGACAGGATCCTATAAAGGTGCAGATCAATCATGAGTTAAAACTGGCTGCGGGATATCTATATAATATTTGTATTCCTATATTCCCTAGTTGGAGCTAAAAAAGGTATAATAGATATACCTACGGATAGAGGTGGTGTGAGTAAATTAGGTGCTCACCACCCCTCCGTTCTGCATAGAGGTTGACATGTTTCTGCCGGTTTTAGGTTCTTTATCAGGCATTCATCAGGAGAAGCTGGATCCCTATGCTGCTTTTCCGATAAAACCTCTTTAGTACCCACTATGCTGGGCTATACTCCACCTGTAAGGCTGGAGTAGTTCGTAATTTTACTCTTCAAATAGGAACTGAAAAATAGAAACATAAAAAACGGTGAAAACAAACTGTTCCCAATACATCAACTCAATACAAAGAAAGAATTTTATCGTGTGCTCTCAATAATTCCTCTACATTCGCAAACAACCCAATTGGTGCGACTGGGGTGCTTCATAGATAGCGAATATCACACCCTTTTAAATAAACGGGCATTCAATGGCCCTTCCATTGGTATATATCTCACACAGTCTGTGAATCATATCCATAAATGCTAATTGCATGCTGTTATACAAGAAAAACGTGCTGAAAGATGATTAACACCTCCACTCAATCAAACAAGATAAAAAAGATGCTGAGGCACCCTGCCCCATATCGTACTCATAGGTTTAGAAGTATCTTTAGGTGTAACAAATCTCGGTCTCACTATGTACAGCTCCACCGCACATCTTACCGAGTTTATTAGGTAGAATGCTAACATTGGCACTGGAGTAGGGGGCGACCCTCTGTAGTCACACACTATGGAAAGAATAAATCAATATAATCAGTGTTCACTCTATTGTTAGATTCTTATGAAGGTAGTATGAAGTTTCACAAAAACCTCCAAACAATCATATATTATGGTTCGTGATTGCCGGAGCATCTTAGCTCTTAACAGTACATCTCCCGTGATCCGGGCTAAGAAGAAAAATATTTTTAAACACATCGGCGACAACGATCTGTGTACTTCTCAGTGACTGAGTGTATCCGTAAGGAGCACTAGGTTTTGTGCAAAGATCAAAGTGCTCATCACTCCTTTGTTATATATAACGCACGCATGTTAAGGTATATGGCGCTCCTCACACAGATCTGGTATATTGCAAGTATATTACCAAGTTCGTGTGTCAAAAGTAGTTATGGTACCCCCCTCCTCCTTACTTCATCAAGAGTGTTGCGCCGCCACTGTAGTCTCTCAGTCTCGGTCTCAAGAACTTTATTCGGTTCAAAAAATGAATCATAAAAGTATACATTTTTATATTAAAAAGAACATGCCTTTATAACATTCAACAGATCAATTGTCAGTATAATAGGACATACTTGGCATCCTAAACCAGAGAGTATAAATAAATGCACAAGGCTATTTAGTGGCCGTCATACAACAACAATTTCTAATACGGTTTCCCACAGCAATGTAGAGGCCTAACACCAGACTAACTATACTGTTTCCTAATCTGGTGTGAAAGTCGTATGAAATTTATCATGGCACAACATACTCCAGGAGATGATAGTGATAATAAGTAGTCATAACCTTTTTTATAATTACAAGGTTGCTGCCCTTTAAGGATAGGCTTAATAAACCTAATCCTAGGCTCCTGGTATAAAGAGCAAAAGAGGACAACATGAATGGTACTCTGACTAACTTTGTTATTACAAGGGCAAGGGGGCAGCCTCTCACACCAACCCCCTTGTTTTGGAAAGGCAAAAAGAAAATGAAGAATGTTTAGTCTAAACCTGGTAAGATAAAACCGCCATTGTACATGGGTTGTAAAAGTTAAATAAAACTGATGCTGCGGTTTATCCATACAGCTCGTTGACCTAACCGGACACAAAGTATTTAAGTATTTCCGGTAACTCGTTTTAATTAAAGTTTTAATATCTCCCCGGATATTTTCAGGATTATCATAAAGATGACCCAAACCTATTTTATATAACGTATCACTGACATATGACAACCAAGGGATCTGCATTGCGTAATCAAGACTTTTACAATCTTGAAGAATTTCTTTGGAAAACTTAAGATCTTCAGATAACCATATTTTACCCCAAATTAATAAAGGGGAGATGCGAATGGCATCAGTCACATAATCCATTCCCATCTCAACATGGCAAAAACTGTTTGACGAACCCGAAGGGATAGATAATAAGCGTTTTAAAAATTTATTTTCCATGACCTGTATCACGGCCGGATTTTCAATCCCCCATACCCCCGCCCCAAAAGTGGCCACAGATAAGCATTTTGATCTGTACAAAGTTTTTAGGTGTGCAACCGGTTTTTGACCCAGCTTACTGCAAAAACGGAACAGGCCCTCTATGGATTGACTGGCACTCTGCACTCGGGCCTTCATCAAAGGGGCCCAGCTCAGTTTATTATTAAAGAGATTTCCCAGGTAATTAAAATTATCCACTTTTTCGATGGTGAAGTTTTTTACCATAAGCTTCCTAGATTTTGACCCTTTTGGGCCACAGACCATCGCAAAAGATTTTGCAAAATTTACCTTCAGGTCCAGGTCCAGCATGAAGGTATTAAAGGCATCAAGACAAGTCTGCATGCTATTTCCTGTAAGGGTCATTAATACCGTGTCGTCGGCGTAAGAAAGCATGGGGATACTTCTACCATTTACCTTTGGGAAATCACAGCAGTGATCCAACAAATACTTCTCCAGGCCATTTGTATATACTAAGAACAAAAAAGGCGCTAAAATGCAACCTTGTCGCACACCCTCAGTTGAGGGAATAGATTTTGTTTTTCCCCCCCTGGTCCAAATCTTATAGCCACGGTTGTTGCTGCATGCAATCTCCGCAGCAATGTAACCAAGGGTTCCTCGAAACCCATGTCATCCATCATTTGCCACAACTTGTCTCTACAAACAGTGTCAAAGGCACTTGACAAGTCCATGAAGGCAAGGCGGATAGAGGAATTCCTTGCCCTCATGTACTTGCCTATAATTAATGCCAAGTTCAGACACTGTTCGATTGTTCCCTTTCCTCTTCTAAAACCATATTGGGAATTTATAATAAGACCCACAGAGTCTGCCCATGTTTCCAACCTGGCAAGGATTATTCTACCCAGCAATTTGCATGATGCATCGATTAATGATATAGGGCGATAGCATCGAGGATCACCCCTATCACCCTTCTTAAAAGGCACCACCACTGCCTCCTTCCATGATGCAGGGATACGGCCAATAATAACCGCCTTAAATACATTCAGAAGCAAAGGTGCCCATACATTGATGTTATGCCGAAAAAAGTCTAATGGCACAGCGTCAGGGCCAGGAGCCTTTAGTGGTATACCTTTCCTCAAGGCCTCTTCCACCTCTTGCAACGTGATCGAGGAACTAAGAGACGAGGCTGTAGGTGAAGCCTCCAAATTCATAGTGTCATCCAGCAGACCCGAGAGTATTTTTGCTTTTGGGTTAAACATTTTCCCAAAATGGGCTTCCCATGATTCACCAGTAATCTGCATCACTATGTTATCTCTACCATCATTCGTACAAAGGGGGCGATTCACTACTTCCCAAAAAAGCCTACTATCTTTTAGCTCTGAGGCCTTCTCTAGGTCTTTCCAAGCAAGGTTTTTTAGATCCTGCTTCCTTTTTCTAATGGCCTCCTTATAGGCAATTCTGGCAGTTTTTACCAGCTCCTTGTTCCTTGGTTTTTGTTGCAAAGCCACTTTTAGAGTTTTGTGGGATGCAGAACACACAGAATCAAACCACCTAAAACCCCTGGATTTATTTTTCCCAATTGTTTTTTTAAGATGCTCAGCCACATGCCCACACAAGATTTCAAAGTTCCTAATGACCTTTTCAGGATCGGATGTTGGCAATAAACATGACTCAACTTCAGAGCTATGAACGCTTAAAATCTCTGCCTCTAAACCGGCAGCATCTATTTTGCCCCACTTCAAAATAACACCTTGATTCCTGGTATACTTTATGGGTTGCTCCCAAATTGGGTGTTTTATACTAGCAGGAGGACACAAAGTTAACATTAAGGGGTTGGGATCACTTGCCGCATTTGTGAGTATCTCAAGCTTATCTACATAATGAAAGTAGCTACTAGACACAATGGCAAAATCAATGACACTCATCGAGCCTCTAGTTCCCTGAAAAGTTGGTATTGGTAATAAATTTGGGGCAACCCAAGGCTCCACTATACATAAATCATTTAAAACAATGATATTATTTAATGCGTCCCCCTTGAGTGTGTGCTTAAAGTGTGTCAAAGGTTGTTCATTTACATCCTCCAAACCACACACATTTGAACCACCAAATTTACACAGTGAACAATTAAAATCACCAACCCAAATGATAAATAATAGAGGCCGGTTACTACGTGCCTTACAAATTGCTTCCTGCAAACTCATAATTACAGATGTCTCATTATCAGAAAAAACATTATGGTACCAGTTAATCAATAACAATGGCACAGGAAACAAATATTCCAGCAAAAGCAGTTGGTACCATGAGGTATCCACTATCTTGGAGGTTACTAAATTCTTCAATTTAAGGGAGATTGCAGTCATTATCCCACCCTTTGCCCTTCCTACTAATGATGGCACAGCTGGAACATTAAACGGCTGAAAGCCATCAATCTCCTTATCAGTTCGACTCCATGTCTCCTGAAAGCACAGGATATCTTGACCACCCACAAAATCCAACCATATCTCGTCTTCTAATCTGGTGGAAAGTCCTGCAATGTTCCATGAGATTAGGCAGAGTTTTGATTCCCCTAAATTATCACCTACAGGGTCCAATCGAATTGGCAGGTCTAGCCGAGGGGCAGACAAATTCAATTCACAGCCTGTGGTAACATGAGACTCTAGATTTAAAGGATTAACAATATGTACATCACTAGTTGTAACATCCTCCACAGAGGTAACCTTTAATCTTTTACCCTTATTCACACGCAAGTTTGACTCTACTGTAGAAGATACATTTTCCAATCCGCTAATTGATGGTCAATCTAACCCCTCCATACCCACTAATGGATCAAAGCGGTTTCTTAGGGGAATATTATTGTTATTATTCGGTATCCACCCTAAATATTCCTCTCCTTGAAATCTCATTCTTGGGTAATTATAGGGTGGTCGCATAGGATTGTTACTCAAAGGCCCCCTAAAGAAACCATCACCCTGGTGGTTCCAACCAGGGTTAATTTAGGGCGATCGTACAGCAGCATTAATCATTGTCCACCTGGGATGTGTTTCACTCTGTAATCTTACCCTGGAATAATTATGGCATAGATTAGGGGAAGCATATTTCAAGTTTGGGTAAAAGTATTTCAAACCTATGCATTGAATATCTCCCGATCTGCCAAACCTAGGTTCACGGCAGATCAAGTCTTTAACCCAACTATCCATAAAATTTATAAGGATACAATCCCCCTCTAGATCTTTCACACTTGGCCCCACCCAGGGGACCCTACGCACACTTAATATTTTTGTTTTAGCAGCTGGGGGGAGTGGCCTGTTTTTATTAAGCCAAAAGGTAACTTTATTTTCGAGATCCTGATTTGATTCCAAACGATTTGGCGCCAGTACTGGGACACCTGTCAGGATTGCCATGAATGGGGCAGAATCAGGGGGTAGGTTTACACGAACCTGTTTATTTAGAGGAACTTTTTCTCTAGGAGTAGATGACTTAGATGTTGATGCTATAGCTGCTACAGTCTTTAACTGAGAACCCACAGTAACCACCAATGTAGGCTCAGTTAGAGCTGTTTGTGAGGGGGCTTCCTGGGGGTCCGCAACTACAGGTGTTTGTAGCGCTTTAGTTTGATTTTTCTGACCCACCTTCTTGGTTGTAATACAGTTATCCAAGATCTCAGGGGGTTTACTATTCATTACTAATGTTTCGAGAGAGTTGGTATTAGCTGATATGAGATATTCTAATTGATCCAATTTTAAATTGACGATTTGCATTTTCTCTAGGAGGGGCATCAAAAGGCTTTTTACCCGCTTTTCAATGGTTACCAAAAGTTCGTCATTATTATATGAACAGCAAGAAGTTACATCACCAACAACCCCAGGAGGGATACCCCTATGTTTAACTGGGTTTACTGCAACTTTTACGGCATTTGTCATTGCTGATTTAACTCTACTTCCCTTTTTTTGACCTCCTCCACTTTTCCGTTTGCTAGTAATTACTACTACTGGGTCAGAATCCAGGACCTGGAGTTGCATTGGAGTGGGCCCTGTGTTAGTCGAGTTACAAAGTTGGATACTATCCCCGGTAGTATTTGGCGGTATGCGGCCTTCATTTGGACAGGCCACCATATCATTCATCGAAGTTGAATGGGGATCAGAAATTACTACAAGAATTGGGCTAGCTTCCAAGTTATTGGCCACACTTTTTTCAGGAGTAGTTACAGAACCAATCCGTCCCAGAGAAGAGCGTTTCCCAGTTACTAAATCTAATGACAAGCGCTTTTCGGTAAGGGCAATTTCTTTTTCCAATATCCCTGTTGCCCGTATGATAAAATCGTCTAAAGGTCCAGTTGCTTTAACACTACTCGATTTTACTGTTACCTGCCTACCCTTCCCAGAACGTAGAGCCATCATACGAACAATTACATAAAGTTAACAATAAAATAAAATAAAATAATAGGACCAAGACCTAAACAAAACTACCTGTAAAAGAAAACCTAAACAATAATTAATATAATTTAAAAAGTACTTTGAGTCCTTGAGGCAAGATAATGGGCCCGGCCCGTCCTTATACGTCCTTGGACGGCCTTAGACGGCCCGCCCTTTGCCCGGGCTTCGCCCCGGGCGCTCCCGCGCGCTTCCGCGCAGCGGAGGTAAGTGCCACACGTATATAGTCAGTGTAACGCACAGGGGGGCGGGGCTAGCAGGGAGAGCGTGCCAGGTGATGCAAGTTTGCCAGGCAGGGACTCCTGGGCAATGGAGTCCCTGCGATTACGCTCGCAGCCCTGCAGGTATGCCCCAGGCTCCCCAGTCGATACAGGCACCAACCACCAGACCTCCACAAACTATTGCCACGAAGCGGGACCCGCGAAGCGGGTCCGGCGAGCAGGGAGCAGCAGTCAGGAACAGCCCACACAGGAGATCAAGAAAGAGAGGGCCTTAGGTCCAAGCAACAAGAAGCCACTGTAGTCAGTCTCTCTCTGTGCCGTGCAGGGACCTCGATTGACGGTCTCCCGTTCATTTTAGTTCCACTTCCCATCACGTGGTGCGTGCATGTGACAAGGCGCCCACCACGTTAAACTCTGGAATCTAGACCGCTAACCAAAATACAGAAGCTGTATGTCCTCAAACCAGGAAGAAGGAAACGAGCCCCTAGGGTCGCTAATACCAACGGTTTTAATTATATTGGTGAATTGTATAAAGACTCTGTAGTAATCAGAGGGGGTTGTTATTACCAGCCATCTCAAATACTAGAAATACTCACAGACCTTCCCCACTCGATAACAAATGTCATTAGATCCAGGTTGACCACTCACTCTTCACTTCACATGGTCCAAGATTAAAACCTGGTGGATATCAAATTGTCTTTTACTCATGAAATTAGTAGTGAGGGTGTTCCCAGCTGTCGAAAGCAGAGTTTTCAATTTCCTTAAGGACCCCGTCCCATTAAAGACATATGATGTAATGCCTGTTGTTTGGCTCACCCAAAAAATAATTTATTTATTACCCAGGGTTGTCCAAGGTATTTCATCATTGAGCCCTGTTTCGTGGCTCCAAATACGGTACACCTACTTCTGTTCACGTTTGAAAAGGGCTTGTGATGGCTACCTCGTAGTTGGTGCAAATGAAGGTTTATCCAGCACCGTCCAATATATATCCTGCCCTGAATGCCCTTTTTCCGCATAGTGTAGTGTAAGGCGTGTGTTCGTCCTGGCACAATGGATATTGCTCCAATGTTCCATTATCCTCACTTTGACCTTTCTACAAGTCATCCCAACATAAATCAAGTTGTAGGGACACTTGATTATGTAGATGACATTGGAGGAATTGCAGTTCGTATGCACTCGCTGCTGCCAAGTATGTCTAAGGCCCACATCCACCTCTTTAGTATTTTTTGTCAGTGCGTATATATCACATGAACCACATCGTGTGTGGCCCGTGACTAGTGTCAGGTTTCCAACCGCACGAGGAGTCCCTTGAGCGTTGTTCTGTGAACGGGAATGTACCAATTGGTCCTTGATATTTTGGCCTCTCCTGAATGAGAAAAGAGGTTTTTTGAGCTTGAGACCGCTGGAATTCAAAATATGCCAATGTTTCAGAATAATGCGTTTAATGGCGGTGGAAGATGTATTAAATGTAGTGACACAAATTGTGTTGTTTTTTGTCGGTCTCTCTAATTTTTCCAATAACGCCTCTCTAGGGTAATTCCATGCTCGCTTGCTTGCCTTTCTGATCACTTGGTTTGGGTAGCCTCTATCAAACAATTTGCCTGCAAGAAGGGTAGCCTCTTTCCTGAATTCATCAGGTTCTGAACAGTTCCTGCGAAGCCGCAGAAATTGCCCCACGGGGAGGTTCTCCCTCAGAGATTTTGGATGGAAGCTCCCAAAATGAAGAAATCCATTCTTATCTGTGGGTTTGTGATGGACTCTAGTTGACAATTTACCATCCTTTGGAAAAATAACTAAGTCCAAAAAGGGAAGTTCATCCTTGGTAATAGGGGACGTAAAATGCAAAAAAGGATTTTGTCCATTCAGCCATTGCATAAAGTCCTTTATAGATGCCTCACTGCCTCTCCAAATGAGGAGGACATCATCTATGAACCGTTTCCAGACACGGATGATATGTGTCCATGGATTACCGGCGTCAAAGATATGTTTTTGCTCAAAGGTAGAAACATACAGACCCGCTAGACTCTGTGCGAATGCACTGCCCATTGATGTTCCATGGGCCTGTAACTAAAGAACTCCCTTGTGCTCAAAAAAGTTCCTTGTCAGTGCTAATTCAGCCAGATGTAAGATAAATGGTCTAGGGGTCTGATATTGCCAATCCTGTTCAAAGAGGAGCTCCTCTATCACTCTCAGAGTTTCAAGTTGAGGAATATTGGTGTACAGGGATTCTATTTATAATCTCACCAAATATTCCTAGTCCGTGTTGAAATCCATGTCAATGAGGAAGTTAAGGATTTAAGTTGTGTCCTTTAAATATGCCCTCCTACTCTGGACCTAAGGTTTGAAGAAAAAGTCACAAAATTGTGACAAACGCTCAAGTATAGAGTCTATACCTGCCACGATAGCTCTCCCCGGAGGTGGTCTTTCTGCTTTATGCACTTTAGGTAGAGTGTAAAATGCTGGTGTGACAGGATCTTTCTTTAGTAGAAAACTGGACTCATGTTCTGTTATCCAGTCATTACTTAGGGCTTCCTCTACAATAGTACCAATTTCTCTTTTTAATCCAGGGGTAGGGTCAATCCGGAGGATTTTATAATTCCTCTCGTCACTCAAAAGTATCCGACACTCCTGTTCATATACTGCTTTGGTTTGAATAACTATAGCTCCCCCCTTATCGGCGGGCTTTATAGTCAGATCTTGGTTGTTTTTCAGTTCTTCTAGGGATTCCTTTTCCTCTCTTGTGATGTTCCTAAAGGGATATGTCTGTTTTTTACCTAATTTCTCAATATCATGTAACACTGCTCTTTCGAAAGTAAAAACTTCCTGTGGTAAGGAAGAGTTCATAGGAGTGAAGGTCGATTTGGGACGAAAATCAGTGTCTGCCTTATTTTCAGTTCCATCCTCTCTGTCTTGAAAAAAGACTTTCAATCTCACTGTTCTGAAAAAATCTGAGAGCTCCTGACGTACCCTAGAGCTGTCCATAGTATTTGTAGGGACGAAGCCCAATCCTTTGTTTAACACTGTAATTTGGGCTGTCGTCAATGGGAGATCTGTGAGGTTCATTACAAAGTTCCCTCCCTGCTAGTACCCGGCATTGGGTCCCGTGCCATGCTCCGTGTTACCCTCTGATTGAGATCCTCCCACTGGACCACAGAGTGCCTCTTTGTTTTCCCCTGCCCCGGCCCCTATACCTGCCTAAAAAAGAGGACCCAGGTGTCTGTGGGAAATGCTGAATGTTATTAGGGCCCTGCATGGGAGGGTATTGTTGGTACATTGCAGGCCAACCAAATCCCTGGCTTGGGTAGTTATTGCACATAGGGTTGAAGTTAAATCCCTGACCTTGATACTGTCCTCTGCCTCTACCCCGACCCCTCCTCCTTAGTCTGTTGTCAACTTCACTTCCGTCACTATATGAGCACATGGAGTCTGAGCTTCTACGGCCTCCCTGCTGCCCTTTCTTTGCTTCTTCCAATTTCCTCTGAACATACTCGTCTGTTGTGTATGGGTAGATTTTTTCTTTCGAAAATGTCTTCAGATCTTTCTGTAATTTAGAGATCTTTGATTGCATTAGATAGTCCTTATAATCCCCTATTTCTATGTTAGTTTCCTCTTATATGTGGCCAGCACCACTCTTGCCCTGAGTCCCTGCTCACTATTCTGTATCTGTATGAGCAGTGTGTCTGCCATTCTTTTTGCTGTAGTTATAAAAAAGAACTAACCAATCTCTCGTGCATTTCCATGCAATTAATGCCCAATCCTTCACCACCCCTCCGTTCTGCATAGAGGTCGACATGTTTCTGCCTGTTTTATCCAGCATTCATCAGGACAAGCTGGATCCTTATGCTGCTTTTCCGATAAAACCTCTTTAGTACCCACTTTGCTGGGCTATACTCCACCTGTAAGTCTGGATTAATTCGTAACTTTACTCTTCCAATGAGAACTGAAAAATAAAAACATAAAAAACGGTTAAAACAAACTGTTCCCAATACATCAACTCAATACAAAGAAATAATTTTATCATGTGCTCTCAATAATTTCTCTGCATTCGCAAACAACCCAATTGGTGCGACTGGGGTGCTTCATAGAAAGCGAATATCACACCCTGTTAAATAAATGGGCATTCAATGGCCCTTCCATTGGTATATATCTCACACAGTCTGTGAATCATATCCATAAATGCTAATTGCATGCTGTTATACAAAAAATAACGTGTTGAAAGATGATAAACACTTCCACTCAATCAAACAAGATAAAAAAGATTCTGAGGCACCCTGCCTCATATTGTACTCATAGGTTTAGATGTATCTTTAGGTGTAATAAATCTCGGTCTTACTATTTACAATACACCGCACATCTTACCGAGTTTATTAGGTAGAATGCTAAAATTGGCACTGGAGTAGGGGGCGACCCTCTGTAGTCACACACTGTGGAAAGAATCAATCAATATACTCAGAGTGTTCACTCTATTGTTAGATTCTTATGAAGGTAGTATGAAGTGTCACAAAGACCTCCAAACAATCATATATTATGGTTTGTGATTGTTGTCGGAGCGTCTTAGCTCTTAACAGTACATATCCCGTGATCCGGGCTAAGAAGAAAAATATTTTTAAACATATCGGCGACAACCATCTGTGTACTTGTCGGTGACTAAGTGTGTCCGTAAGGAGCACTAGGTTTCGTGAACAGATCATAGTGCTCATCCTTCTGGGAGATGTAGTGTTCTTCAGTGATATGCATGTTTTATTTTATTTAAAAAAATATAGTAGCTCTTACCTCAAAACCCGCAGGGGAATCGCCGGGCTGCATTGTATTCTTGTAAATACGGTGCAGCCCTGCATTTCAAAAGTGGCAGAGCACGGCGTTAAGACAACAAAGCTAATGCCAATTACCGCCAATTCACTTGTAAATATACCCCTTGGTTTGTTTCGCAATGGTGTCTTTATTTTTAGTTTGTTGTGCATTAAAACATATATATGAGGTTGTGAGGAGTTTTTCTGAAATGATGGTAGGTTTTTAATCTTCTTTGTTTCCTTCTAGGTCTTCGGATGGGGAGACACAAACAGATGTGATGGGAAGTGAAACGCAGCCGTAAGTATTCATTCAGAGTATAATAAATAATCTCCCTTCACCATATCCTTTGGTTCTCAGGCTGAAAAAGGTGAGCGAGAAAGTATAATAAGTAAATATGAATGAAAGGGAAGGAGTTTTACAGGAGTGAGGGAGAGAGGAACAGATGACCTCTCTGTCCTCTCTCTTAAATTACTGCCCGCTCCCCCAATGGGGTATATGTGACGACTCTGTATCTATCAGAGTCTTGGGAATCAGGGGAAACATAAATGGTTGTTTCAGGGAATCCGGAGGTTTCCTTAATTTAGTTACCTTTAAAACAAAAAGGAAACAGTTGTCTGCTTTTCTGTATCTTCCCCAGTGCCTTCCGGGAGATGTAGTGCCCTTCAGTGATATGCGTGTTTTATTTTATTAAAAAAACATTTGAGTAGCTCTTACCTCAACACCCCATGCATGGAACATTCCCTCCCTTCTCCCTTCTCCCTCCTCCCTCCATGTGAAGAACCCCAGCATTTCATCCTCGTGGACTCTCCAGAGTCCTTGACAGCATCTTCTGGGGCAATCCACCACTCTTCCACCCAGGACTCATCTTCTTCACTCCCGAGGATAGGTCCGTCTTGTATCCCCTGCTCAACGTCTTCCCCACCGGAATACTGGGTGGCTGCTTCCTTCCAACTACTTTGCATTGTACAGAGAAGCATCCCTCTCTTCTCGGGCTGCTTCTGACTATCCTATCTCGCTGTCTGCGTTCCTCTTGCTGGGTGTCCCTTCTGGGTTTATCTGCTTCCTTTGTGTCTTTCAACCAAGAATCAATTTGTTCACCCTTTCACCCTTCCATTCACCCTCTGATATCAACCATTTCTCCTCTACACTTTCTCATAAATGTATTATTTCATCCATCATTCAATCTTTCGCTATTCTATCCATCCAGTGGCCATTCCATCCATCCATCTGTACAAACATCCATCATCTATGCTTGCATCCATCCACCTACACATCCACCATTTGACTTATCCATCCATCAATAAAACCTTTCATACACCAATTGATTCTTTTCTCCATCCATCAGTCATCCCATCCACTTTCTATTTACTTCTCCGCCCATCCTCTCAGACTTCCATTTACTATTCCATCCACCCCTTTTTTTCAAATGACTAATGACTCCATCATCCTTACATCCACCTACCTAGCCACCCATCCTCTCAGATTTCTATTTGCTTTTCTATCCATCTTTCCGTCCATCATCTAAGATTCTCATTTACTCCACCATCCTTTAAATCCACTCACCTCTCCATCCATCCTCTGATTTCCATTTACTCTGCCATCCTTTCACCCATCCATCCACCTATCCATCCATCCTCTAAGATTTCAATTTAGTTTGCTATCCATCAATCCATTCATCCATCCATCTTAGGTTTCCATTTACTCTGCCATCTTTTCATCCACTGACCCATCCTCTCAGATTTCCATGTACTCTGCCATGCTTTCAGCCATCCATCTATCTGTCATTTTACCAACTCACCCATCCAACATTTCACCCTCTCATCCTTTCACCGACCTCTACATACTTTCACCCACCCATCCTTTCTCCTACTCATCCATCCTTTTGCCCACTCACCCTTTCATGCACACATCCATCCTTTTACCCACCCTTCCTAACATTATTTTGTCCATCCATCCTTTCACCCACTCATATGTCTAGTCTTTCATCCACCCATCCTTTCACCCACTCATCCATCCATCCTTTCTTTCACACACTCATCCATCTATCCTTTCATCAACCCATCCTTTCACCCAGTCATGCATTTCCTCACCGATCCTCCTTTCCCTATCCTATCAGTCTTTCTTTCTTTCGTTTAGAGATAATTATAAGCCTTTATCTGCCAAGTTACAGATATAGAGGTGAACCCTACCCCAACTGTAGCTGGTAAAGCGGGGGTTCACAACATCTTGGCCCCTGGAGGTGACTGAGAAAATAGCCAAAATCTAGCAAAATTAGGACACATGAAAATAGAGCTCTGTAAAAAGTGTCTGTTATTTTCCTAGAAAAGAGCATCAACAAACGGTTTGCTGACCTAAGGTCACCATCTTCCTAGCTTTTAGGAAAATGCAGAATTGGGTTTGCCACGTTTTTGTCATTTTTCAAAGGGGCAGGCCATTATTCCTATTTTTTGTGCTTTCAACCTATTTACAGTTTGAGGTGGAAACAGGTGTGAATGCATTGGTGATCCAAGAAAGCTACAGATTTTTGAAAAGTATACATAATTCGTAGTTTAGGAAGGAGTCATTTGTGTAGATCCCGCAAGGTTTTCCCAAAGATATTTACTGTTAAAATAAAAACAAATTTGAATATGAGAAGGAAAAACCAGCCATACGTACCAACATTTTAAACCAGTGACCTCTTGTCACGATAGGAAATTTACAAAAGCAACATACCGTTACGTCCACTAGACCCTTCTAGCCCCAGAGACATATAGGGTTTGTAGGTTCTCCAAGAACTCGAGGTACCCAGCGCCAACATCTGAGCACCACCTTCCAATGGTTTTCCATTGAGTACCACCTATGCAGTAATTCATATGGTAAAACATAAAGAATGAAAAATGAGTATGAAGGAAACCTATGTATTTCTGAAATGTACAAATAACCACTGCTCCTGAACTCAGTTTCCTATGTACATCTCTAAATTTGTGAGTAACTCATAATAGCATATGATTACAAGGGTATTTTTCAAAATATCTTCTTTCTTACACACTGGCCTACATTTGGAAGGAACAGGTGCAGGGAAATCCAATTGGTAGCAATACAGTTTCTACTTTTCTGTCTTGCCCCATGTGTCCTGATGAAACTGGCACCTTACATGTGTGAGTTCGTATAGTTTCTAGTGTCAGAGAAAGGCCCCCAAATGCAACATGGACACATTACATTTTTCAGCTGCACACTGGCCATCTTTTTGCTATGTGGCAAGCTGTGGATTTTGGGCCCTAGCCGAACCAGCATCTATGGAAACCTAGTAAACCTGCACATTGATTAAAACTAAACACCTAGGAAAATCTACGGTGGGGTGACTTGTCCTTGCAAACCTCAAAAATAGATTTTTTTTAAAAAAACATTTTCCTCACATTTCTGTGATGGAAAGTTCTGCAAATTGTGAGGAGCCACACATTTGCTACCAATTAGCATTCTACAAGTCTCTCGATAAAGATGGAACCTCACTTTTGTGGGTAGGCCTAGTGCCCATGACAGGAAAGGCTCTAAAATGCAACATGGACGCATCACATTTTTTGACTGAAACCTGACCCTTTTTTGCATTATGGGTAGCTTTGGATTTTGGGCCCTAACTCAACTGGTACCTAGGGAAACATACTAAACCTGCATTTTTTTAAAAACTGGACACCCAGGGAAATCCAGCGTGGGGGGACTTCCGTGTCCATTATCAGAAGCCTTCCAAACCCTAAACTTACACTAAAAATAAACATTTCCCCCACATTTCTGTGATGGAAAGTTCAGGACTCTGTGAGGAGCCACGAATTTCCTACCACCTAGCAGTCCCCCAAGTATCCCAATAAAAATGGTACCTTGTGTGGGTAGGCCTAGTGCTGGCAACAGGAAAGGATCCAAATTCAGCATGAACACGTCACATTTTTCTACTGAAAACAGACCCTTTTTTCCAATGTGGGTAGCTGAGGATTTTGGGCCCTAGCTCAGTCAGCACCTAGAGAAATTTATCATACCTGCACATTTGTTTAAACTAGACACGCAGGGAAATTCAAGGTGGGCAACTTGCATGGTGCTTGCCATTTTTTCTTACAGAGAAGCCATTGTAAACCTCAAACTTTGACTAACAATACACACTTCCTCAAATTTCTGTGAGGGAAAGTTCTGAAATCTGAGTAGCCACATGTTTCCTACCACCTAGTGTTCCCTCAAGTCTTCCGATAAAAATATTACCTCACTTGTGAGGGTAAGCCCAGTGTTCACAAAAAAGGAAAAGCCCTCCAAACCTCAAACTTCGGCTATGCATTTTCTTTCCATTTCTGTGACGTAAACTTCGGGAAACTATAGCGATTCAAAACATTCCCAACACCCAGCCTTCCCCCGCTTGTGCTAATAAAAATGCAGCAGTCAGGAACAGCCCACACAGGAGATCAAGAAAGAGAGGGCCGTAGGTCCAAGCAACAAGAAGCCACTGTAGTCAGAGTCTCTCTGTGCCGTGCAGGGACCTCGATTGACGGTCTCCCGTTCATTTTAGTTCCACTTCCCATCACGTGGTGCGTGCATGTGACAAGCCGCCCACCACGTTAAACTCTGGAATCTAGACTGCTAACCAAATAACAGAAGCTGTATGTCCTCAAACCAGGAAGAAGGAAACGAGCCCCTAGGGTCGCTAATACCAACGCTTTTAATTATATTGGTGAATTGTATAAAGACTCTGTAGTAATCAGAGGGGGTTGTTATTACCAGCCATCTCAAATACTAGAAATACTCACAGACCTTCCCCACTCGATAACAAGTGTCATTATATCCAGGTTGATTTGGGCAAAAGGGGGTGGTGATGGACAGAGTTTCTGAATGATGCAGAATACTCTTACCAAGTCAAGAGATCATGGTTTTAATCCATCACCGTTTTTTAGCTCACTGCACCATCCCAGCTCAGAACCTGGCTACATGCAAATTAGTCTGTACCTGTCCCAGTGCATGATGGGAACAGGGCAAACCAAACTACCAAGCCAATTCTTACACTGGAAAGGAAACAAGCTTCCGGGGACCGGTTTCTGGCATCACAGCCTTCGTCGGCCCGGCTTGCCTGAATCCTGATGGTGCAATTAGCAAGGGACTCACGTCTGAGCATACCCTCCCACACTGAGTGTGGTTAAAAACGATTTGGGCAAAAGGGGGTGGTGATGGACAGAGTTTCTGAATGATGCAGAATACTCTTACCAAGTCAAGAGATCATGGTTTTAATCCATCACCGTTTTTTAGCTCACTGCACCATCCCAGCTCAGAACCTGGCTACATGCAAATTAGTCTGTACCTGTCCCAGTCCCAGTGCATGATGGGAACAGAGCAAACTAAACTACCAAGCCAATTCTTACACTGGGAAGGAAACAAGCTTCCGGGGACCGGTTTCTGGCATCACAGCCTTCGTCGGCCCGGCTTGCCTGAATCCTGATGGTGCAATGAGCAAGGGACTCACGTCTGAGCATATCCTCCCACACTGAGTGTGGTTAAAAACGATTTGGGCAAAAGGGGGTGGTGATGGACAGAGTTTCTGAATGATGCAGAATACTCTTACCAAGTCAAGAGATCATGGTTTTAATCCATCACCGTTTTTTAGCTCACTGCACCATCCCAGCTCAGAACCTGGCTACATGCAAATTAGTCTGTACCTGTCCCAGTGCATGATGGGAACAGGGCAAACCAAACTACCAAGCCAATTCTTACACTGGGAAGGAAACAAGCTTCCGGGGACCGGTTTCTGGCATCACAGCCTTCGTCGGCCCGGCTTGCCTGAATCCTGATGGTGCAATGAGCAAGGGACTCACGTCTGAGCATACCCTCCCACACTGAGTGTGGTTAAAAACGATTTGGGCAAAAGGGGGTGGTGATGGACAGAGTTTCTGAATGATGCAGAATACTCTTACCAAGTCAAGAAAGAGATCATGGTTTTAATCCATCACTATTTTTTAGCTCACTGCACCATCCCAGCTCAGAACCTGGCTACATGCAAATTAGTCTGTACCTGTCCCAGTGCATGATGGGAACAGGGCAAACCAAACTAATTCTTACACTGGGAAGAAAACAAGCTTCCGGGGACCGGTTTCTGGCATCACAGCCTTCGTCGGCCCGGCTTGCCTGAATCCTGATGGTGCAATGAGCAAGGGACTCACGTCTGAGCATACCCTCCCACACTGAGTGTGGTTAAAAACGATTTGGGCAAAAGGGGGTGGTGATGGACAGAGTTTCTGAATGATGCAGAATACTCTTACCAAGTCAAGAGATCATGGTTTTAATCCATCACCGTTTTTTAGCTCACTGCACCATCCCAGCTCAGAACCTGGCTACATGCAAATTAGTCTGTACCTGTCCCAGTGCATGATGGGAACAGGGCAAACCAAACTACCAAGCCAATTCTTACACTGGGAAGGAAACAAGCTTCCGGGGACCGGTTTCTGGCATCACAGCCTTCGTCGGACCGGCTTGCCTGAATCCTGATGGTGCAATGAGCAAGGGACTCACGTCTGAGCATACCCTCCCACACTGAGTGTGGTTAAAAACGATTTGGGCAAAAGGGGGTGGTGATGGACAGAGTTTCTGAATGATGCAGAATACTCTTACCAAGTCAAGAGATCATGGTTTTAATCCATCACCGTTTTTTAGCTCACTGCACCATCCCAGCTCAGAACCTAGCTACTTGCAAATTAGTCTGTAATTGTCCCAGTGCATGATGGGAACAGGGCAAACCAAACTACCAAGCCAATTCTTACACTGGGAAGGAAACAAGCTTCCGGGGACCAGTTTCTGGCATCACAGCCTTCGTCGGCCCGGCTTGCCTGAATCCTGATGGTGCAATGAGCAAGGGACTCACGTCTGAGCATACCCTCCCACACTGAGTGTGGTTAAAAACGATTTGGGCAAAAGGGGGTGGTGATGGACAGAGTTTCTGAATGATGCAGAATACTCTTACCAAGTCAAGAGATCATGGTTTTTAATCCATCACCGTTTTTTAGCTCACTGCACCATCCCAGCTCAGAACCTGGCTACATGCAAATTAGTCTGTACCTGTCCCAGTGCATGATGGGAACAGGGCAAACCAAACTACCAAGCCAATTCTTACACTGGGAAGGAAACAAGCTTCCGGGGACCGGTTTCTGGCATCACAGCCTTCGTCGGCCCGGCTTGCCTGAATCCTGATGGTGCAATGAGCAAGGGACTCACTTCTGAGCATACCCTCCCACACTGAGTGTGGTTAAAAACGATTTGGGCAAAAGGGGGTGGTGATGGACAGAGTTTCTGAATGATGAAGAATACTCTTACCAAGTCAAGATATCATGGTTTTAATCCATCACCGTTTTTTAGCTCACTGCACCATCCCAGCTCAGAACCTGGCTACATGCAAATTAGTCTGTACCTGTGATCTCTTGACTTGGTAAGAGTATTCTGCATCATTCAGAAACTCTGTCCATCACCACCCCCTTTTGCCCAAATCGTTTGCTCAGACGTGAGTCCCTTGCTCATTGCACCATCAGGATTCAGGCAAGCCGGGCCGACGAAGGCTGTGATGCCAGAAACCGGTCCCCGGGAGCTTGTTTCCTTCCCAGTATAAGAATTGGCTTGGTAGTTTGGTTTGCCCTGTTCCCATCATGCACTGGGACAGGTACAGACTAATTTGCATGTAGCCAGGTTCTGAGCTGGGATGGTGCAGTGAGCTAAAAAACGGTGATGGATTAAAACCATGATCTCTTGACTTGGTAAGAGTATTCTGCATCATTCAGAAACTCTGCCCATCACCACCCCCTTTTTCCCAAATCGTTTTTAACCACACTCAGTGTGGGAGGGTATGCTCAGACGTGAGTCCCTTGCTCATTGCACCATCAGGATTCAGGCAAGCCGGGCCGACGAAGGCTGTGATGCCAGAAACTGGTCCCCGCGAGCTTGTTTCCTTCCCAGTATAAGAATTGGCTTGGTAGTTTTGTTTGCCCTGTTCCCATCATGCACTGGGACAGGTACAGACTAATTTGCATGTAGCCAGGTTCTGAGCTGGGATGGTGCAGTGAGATAAAAAACGGTGATGGATTAAAACCATGATCTCTTGACTTGGTAAGAGTATTCTGCGTCATTCAGAAACTCTGTCCATCACCACCCCCTTTTTCCCAAATCGTTTTTAACCACACTCAGTGTGGGAGGGTATGCTCAGACGTGAGTCCCTTGCTCATTGCACCATCAGGATTCAGGCAAGCCGGGCCGACGAAGGCTGTGATGCCAGAAACCGGTCCCCGGGGGCTTGTTTCCTTCCCAGTATAAGAATTGGCTTGGTAGTTTGGTTTGCCCTGTTCCCATCATGCACTGGGACAGGTACAGACTAATTTGCATGTAGCCAGGTTCTGAGCTGGGATGGTGCAGTGAGCTAAAAAACGGTGATGGATTAAAACCATGATCTCTTGACTTGGTAAGAGTATTCTGCATCATTCAGAAACTCTGTCCATCACCACCCCCTTTTTCCCAAATCGTTTTTAACCACACTCAGTGTGGGAGGGTATGCTCAGACGTGAGTCCCTTGCTCATTGCACCATCAGGATTCAGGCAAGCCGGGCCAACGAAGGCTGTGATGCCAGAAACCGGTCCCCGGGAGCTTGTTTCCTTCCCAGTATAAGAATTGGCTTGGTAGTTTGGTTTGCCCTGTTCCCATCATGCACTGGGACAGGTACAGACTAATTTGCATGTAACCAGGTTCTGAGCTGGGATGGTGCAGTGAGCTAAAAAACGGTGATGGATTAAAACCATGATCTCTTGACTTGGTAAGAGTATTCTGCATCATTCAGAAACTCTGTCCATCACCACCCTCTTTTTCCCAAATCGTTTTTAACCACACTCAGTGTGGGAGGGTATGCTCAGACGTGAGTCCCTTGCTCATTGCACCATCAGGATTCAGGCAAGCCGGGCCGACGAAGGCTGTGATGCCAGAAACCGGTCCCCGGGAGCTTGTTTCCTTCCCAGTATAAGAATTGGCTTGGTAGTTTGGTTTGCCCTGTTCCCATCATGCACTGGGACAGGTACAGACTAATTTGCATGTAGCCAGGTTCTGAGCTGGGATGGTGCAGTGAGCTAAAAAACGGTGATGGATTAAAACCATTATCTCTTGACTTGGTAAGAGTATTCTGCATCATTCAGAAACTCTGTCCATCACCACCCCCTTTTTCCCAAATCGTTTTTAACCACACTCAGTGTGGGAGGGTATGCTCAGACGTGAGTCCCTTGCTCATTGCACCATCAGGATTCAGGCAAGCCGGGCCGACGAAGGCTGTGATGCCAGAAACCGGTCCCCGGGAGCTTGTTACCTTCCCAGTATAAGAATTGGCTTGGTAGTTTGGTTTGCCCTGTTCCCATCATGCACTGGGACAGGTACAGACTAATTTGCATGTAGCCAGGTTCTGAGCTGGGATGGTGCAGTGAGCTAAAAAACGGTGATGGATTAAAACCATGATCTCTTGACTTGGTAAGAGTATTCTGCATCATTCAGAAACTCTGTCCATCACCACCCCCTTTTGCCCAAATCGTTTTTAACCACACTCAGTGTGGGAGGGTATGCTCAGACGTGAGTCCCTTGCTCATTGCACCATCAGGATTCAGGCAAGCCGGGCCGACGAAGGCTGTGATGCCAGAAACCGGTCCCCGGGAGCTTGTTTCCTTCCCAGTATAAGAATTGGCTTGGTAGTTTGGTTTGCCCTGTTCCCATCATGCACTGGGACAGGTACAGACTAATTTGCATGTAGCCAGGTTCTGACCTGGGATGGTGCAGTGAGCTAAAAAACGGTGATGGATTAAAACCATGATCTCTTGACTTGGTATGAGTATTCTGCATCATTCAGAAACTCTGTCCATCACCACCCCCTTTTGCCCAAATCGTTTTTAACCACACTCAGTGTGGGAGGGTATGCTCAGATGTGAGTCCCTTGCTCATTGCACCATCAGGATTAAGGCAAGCCGGGCCGATGAAGGCTGTGATGCCAGAAACCGGTCCCCGGAAGCTTGTTTCCTTCCCAGTGTAAGAATTGGCTTGGTAGTTTGGTTTGCCCTGTTCCCATCATGCACTGGGACAGGTACAGACTAATTTGCATGTAGCCAGGTTCTGAGCTGGGATGGTGCAGTGAGCTAAAAAACGGTGATGGATTAAAACCATTATCTCTTGACTTGGTAAGAGTATTCTGCATCATTCAGAAACTCTGTCCATCACCACCCCCTTTTTCCCAAATCGTTTTTAACCACACTCAGTGTGGGAGGGTATGCTCAGACGTGAGTCCCTTGCTCATTGCACCATCAGGATTCAGGCAAGCCGGGCCGACGAAGGCTGTGATGCCAGAAACCGGTCACCGGGAGCTTGTTTCCTTCCCAGTATAAGAATTGGCTTGGTAGTTTGGTTTGCCCTGTTCCCATCATGCACTGGGACAGGTACAGACTAATTTGCATGTAGCCAGGTTCTGAGCTGGGATGGTGCAGTGAGCTAAAAAACGGTGATGGATTAAAACCATGATCTCTTGACTTGGTAAGAGTATTCTGCATCATTCAGAAACTCTGCCCATCACCACCCCCTTTTTCCCAAATCGTTTTTAACCACACTCAGTGTGGGAGGGTATGCTCAGACGTGAGTCCCTTGCTCATTGCACCATCAGGATTCAGGCAAGCCGGGCCGACGAAGGCTGTGATGCCAGAAACCGGTCCCCGCGAGCTTGTTTCCTTCCCAGTATAAGAATTGGCTTGGTAGTTTTGTTTGCCCTGTTCCCATCATGCACTGGGACAGGTACAGACTAATTTGCATGTAGCCAGGTTCTGAGCTGGGATGGTGCAGTGAGCTAAAAAACGGTGATGGATTAAAACCATGATCTCTTGACTTGGTAAGAGTATTCTGCATCATTCAGAAACTCTGTCCATCACCACCCCCTTTTTCCCAAATCGTTTTTAACCACACTCAGTGTGGGAGGGTATGCTCAGACGTGAGTCCCTTGCTCATTGCACCATCAGGATTCAGGCAAGCCGGGCCGACGAAGGCTGTGATGCCAGAAACCGGTCCCCGGGGGCTTGTTTCCTTCCCAGTATAAGAATTGGCTTGGTAGTTTGGTTTGCCCTGTTCCCATCATGCACTGGGACAGGTACAGACTAATTTGCATGTAACCAGGTTCTGAGCTGGGATGGTGCAGTGAGCTAAAAAACGGTGATGGATTAAAACCATGATCTCTTGACTTGGTAAGAGTATTCTGCATCATTCAGAAACTCTGTCCATCACCACCCTCTTTTTCCCAAATCGTTTTTAACCACACTCAGTGTGGGAGGGTATGCTCAGACGTGAGTCCCTTGCTCATTGCACCATCAGGATTCAGGCAAGCCGGGCCGACGAAGGCTGTGATGCCAGAAACCGGTCCCCGGGAGCTTGTTTCCTTCCCAGTATAAGAATTGGCTTGGTAGTTTGGTTTGCCCTGTTCCCATCATGCACTGGGACAGGTACAGACTAATTTGCATGTAGCCAGGTTCTGAGCTGGGATGGTGCAGTGAGCTAAAAAACGGTGATGGATTAAAACCATTATCTCTTGACTTGGTAAGAGTATTCTGCATCATTCAGAAACTCTGTCCATCACCACCCCCTTTTTCCCAAATCGTTTTTAACCACACTCAGTGTGGGAGGGTATGCTCAGACGTGAGTCCCTTGCTCATTGCACCATCAGGATTCAGGCAAGCCGGGCCGACGAAGGCTGTGATGCCAGAAACCGGTCCCCGGGAGCTTGTTTCCTTCCCAGTATAAGAATTGGCTTGGTAGTTTGGTTTGCCCTGTTCCCATCATGCACTGGGACAGGTACAGACTAATTTGCATGTAGCCAGGTTCTGAGCTGGGATGGTGCAGTGAGCTAAAAAACGGTGATGGATTAAAACCATGATCTCTTGACTTGGTAAGAGTATTCTGCATCATTCAGAAACTCTGTCCATCACCACCCCCTTTTGCCCAAATCGTTTTTAACCACACTCAGTGTGGGAGGGTATGCTCAGACGTGAGTCCCTTGCTCATTGCACCATCAGGATTCAGGCAAGCCGGGCCGACGAAGGCTGTGATGCCACAAACCGTTCCCCGGGAGCTTGTTTCCTTCCCAGTATAAGAATTGGCTTGGTAGTTTGGTTTGCCCTGTTCCCATCATGCACTGGGACAGGTACAGACTAATTTGCATGTAGCCAGGTTCTGACCTGGGATGGTGCAGTGAGCTAAAAAACGGTGATGGATTAAAACCATGATCTCTTGACCTGGTATGAGTATTCTGCATCATTCAGAAACTCTGTCCATCACCACCCCCTTTTGCCCAAATCGTTTTTAACCACACTCAGTGTGGGAGGGTATGCTCAGATGTGAGTCCCTTGCTCATTGCACCATCAGGATTAAGGCAAGCCGGGCCGACGAAGGCTGTGATGCCAGAAACCGGTCCCCGGAAGCTTGTTTCCTTCCCAGTGTAAGAATTGGCTTGGTAGTTTGGTTTGCCCTGTTCCCATCATGCACTGGGACAGGTACAGACTAATTTGCATGTAGCCAGGTTCTGAGCTGGGATGGTGCAGTGAGCTAAAAAACGGTGATGGATTAAAACCATTATCTCTTGACTTGGTAAGAGTATTCTGCATCATTCAGAAACTCTGTCCATCACCACCCCCTTTTTCCCAAATCGTTTTTAACCACACTCAGTGTGGGAGGGTATGCTCAGACGTGAGTCCCTTGCTCATTGCACCATCAGGATTCAGGCAAGCCGGGCCGACGAAGGCTGTGATGCCAGAAACCGGTCACCGGGAGCTTGTTTCCTTCCCAGTATAAGAATTGGCTTGGTAGTTTGGTTTGCCCTGTTCCCATCATGCACTGGGACAGGTACAGACTAATTTGCATGTAGCCAGGTTCTGAGCTGGGATGGTGCAGTGAGCTAAAAAACGGTGATGGATTAAAACCATGATCTCTTGACTTGGTAAGAGTATTCTGCATCATTCAGAAACTCTGCCCATCACCACCCCCTTTTTCCCAAATCGTTTTTAACCACACTCAGTGTGGGAGGGTATGCTCAGACGTGAGTCCCTTGCTCATTGCACCATCAGGATTCAGGCAAGCCGGGCCGACGAAGGCTGTGATGCCAGAAACCGGTCCCCGGGGGCTTGTTTCCTTCCCAGTATAAGAATTGGCTTGGTAGTTTGGTTTGCCCTGTTCCCATCATGCACTGGGACAGGTACAGACTAATTTGCATGTAGCCAGGTTCTGAGCTGGGATGGTGCAGTGAGCTAAAAAACGGTGATGGATTAAAACCATGATCTCTTGACTTGGTAAGAGTATTCTGCATCATTCAGAAACTCTGTCCATCACCACCCCCTTTTTCCCAAATCGTTTTTAACCACACTCAGTGTGGGAGGGTATGCTCAGACATGAGTCCCTTGCTCATTGCACCATCAGGATTCAGGCAAGCCGGGCCAACGAAGGCTGTGATGCCAGAAACCGGTCCCCGGGAGCTTGTTTCCTTCCCAGTATAAGAATTGGCTTGGTAGTTTGGTTTGCCCTGTTCCCATCATGCACTGGGACAGGTACAGACTAATTTGCATGTAACCAGGTTCTGAGCTGGGATGGTGCAGTGAGCTAAAAAACGGTGATGGATTAAAACCATGATCTCTTGACTTGGTAAGAGTATTCTGCATCATTCAGAAACTCTGTCCATCACCACCCTCTTTTTCCCAAATCGTTTTTAACCACACTCAGTGTGGGAGGGTATGCTCAGACGTGAGTCCCTTGCTCATTGCACCATCAGGATTCAGGCAAGCCGGGCCGACGAAGGCTGTGATGCCAGAAACCGGTCCCCGGGAGCTTGTTTCCTTCCCAGTATAAGAATTGGCTTGGTAGTTTGGTTTGCCCTGTTCCCATCATGCACTGGGACAGGTACAGACTAATTTGCATGTAGCCAGGTTCTGAGCTGGGATGGTGCAGTAAGCTAAAAAACGGTGATGGATTAAAACCATTATCTCTTGACTTGGTAAGAGTATTCTGCATCATTCAGAAACTCTGTCCATCACCACCCCCTTTTTCCCAAATCGTTTTTAACCACACTCAGTGTGGGAGGGTATGCTCAGACGTGAGTCCCTTGCTCATTGCACCATCAGGATTCAGGCAAGCCGGGCCGACGAAGGCTGTGATGCCAGAAACCGGTCCCCGGGAGCTTGTTTCCTTCCCAGTATAAGAATTGGCTTGGTAGTTTGGTTTGCCCTGTTCCCATCATGCACTGGGACAGGTACAGACTAATTTGCATGTAGCCAGGTTCTGAGCTGGGATGGTGCAGTGAGCTAAAAAACGGTGATGGATTAAAACCATGATCTCTTGACTTGGTAAGAGTATTCTGCATCATTCAGAAACTCTGTCCATCACCACCCCCTTTTGCCCAAATCGTTTTTAACCACACTCAGTGTGGGAGGGTATGCTCAGACGTGAGTCCCTTGCTCATTGCACCATCAGGATTCAGGCAAGCCGGGCCGACGAAGGCTGTGATGCCAGAAACCGGTCCCCGGGAGCTTGTTTCCTTCCCAGTATAAGAATTGGCTTGGTAGTTTGGTTTGCCCTGTTCCCATCATGCACTGGGACAGGTACAGACTAATTTGCATGTAGCCAGGTTCTGACCTGGGATGGTGCAGTGAGCTAAAAAACGGTGATGGATTAAAACCATGATCTCTTGACTTGGTATGAGTATTCTGCATCATTCAGAAACTCTGTCCATCACCACCCCCTTTTGCCCAAATCGTTTTTAACCACACTCAGTGTGGGAGGGTATGCTCAGATGTGAGTCCCTTGCTCATTGCACCATCAGGATTAAGGCAAGCCGGGCCGACGAAGGCTGTGATGCCAGAAACCGGTCCCCGGAAGCTTGTTTCCTTCCCAGTGTAAGAATTGGCTTGGTAGTTTGGTTTGCCCTGTTCCCATCATGCACTGGGACAGGTACAGACTAATTTGCATGTAGCCAGGTTCTGAGCTGGGATGGTGCAGTGAGCTAAAAAACGGTGATGGATTAAAACCATTATCTCTTGACTTGGTAAGAGTATTCTGCATCATTCAGAAACTCTGTCCATCACCACCCCCTTTTTCCCAAATCGTTTTTAACCACACTCAGTGTGGGAGGGTATGCTCAGACGTGAGTCCCTTGCTCATTGCACCATCAGGATTCAGGCAAGCCGGGCCGACGAAGGCTGTGATGCCAGAAACCGGTCACCGGGAGCTTGTTTCCTTCCCAGTATAAGAATTGGCTTGGTAGTTTGGTTTGCCCTGTTCCCATCATGCACTGGGACAGGTACAGACTAATTTGCATGTAGCCAGGTTCTGAGCTGGGATGGTGCAGTGAGCTAAAAAACGGTGATGGATTAAAACCATGATCTCTTGACTTGGTAAGAGTATTCTGCATCATTCAGAAACTCTGCCCATCACCACCCCCTTTTTCCCAAATCGTTTTTAACCACACTCAGTGTGGGAGGGTATGCTCAGACGTGAGTCCCTTGCTCATTGCACCATCAGGATTCAGGCAAGCCGGGCCGACGAAGGCTGTGATGCCAGAAACCGGTCCCCGCGAGCTTGTTTCCTTCCCAGTATAAGAATTGGCTTGGTAGTTTTGTTTGCCCTGTTCCCATCATGCACTGGGACAGGTACAGACTAATTTGCATGTAGCCAGGTTCTGAGCTGGGATGGTGCAGTGAGCTAAAAAACGGTGATGGATTAAAACCATGATCTCTTGACTTGGTAAGAGTATTCTGCATCATTCAGAAACTCTGTCCATCACCACCCCCTTTTTCCCAAATCGTTTTTAACCACACTCAGTGTGGGAGGGTATGCTCAGACGTGAGTCCCTTGCTCATTGCACCATCAGGATTCAGGCAAGCCGGGCCGACGAAGGCTGTGATGCCAGAAACCGGTCCCCGGGGGCTTGTTTCCTTCCCAGTATAAGAATTGGCTTGGTAGTTTGGTTTGCCCTGTTCCCATCATGCACTGGGACAGGTACAGACTAATTTGCATGTAGCCAGGTTCTGAGCTGGGATGGTGCAGTGAGCTAAAAAACGGTGATGGATTAAAACCATGATCTCTTGACTTGGTAAGAGTATTCTGCATCATTCAGAAACTCTGTCCATCACCACCCCCTTTTTCCCAAATCGTTTTTAACCACACTCAGTGTGGGAGGGTATGCTCAGACGTGAGTCCCTTGCTCATTGCACCATCAGGATTCAGGCAAGCCGGGCCAACGAAGGCTGTGATGCCAGAAACCGGTCCCCGGGAGCTTGTTTCCTTCCCAGTATAAGAATTGGCTTGGTAGTTTGGTTTGCCCTGTTCCCATCATGCACTGGGACAGGTACAGACTAATTTGCATGTAACCAGGTTCTGAGCTGGGATGGTGCAGTGAGCTAAAAAACGGTGATGGATTAAAACCATGATCTCTTGACTTGGTAAGAGTATTCTGCATCATTCAGAAACTCTGTCCATCACCACCCTCTTTTTCCCAAATCGTTTTTAACCACACTCAGTGTGGGAGGGTATGCTCAGACGTGAGTCCCTTGCTCATTGCACCATCAGGATTCAGGCAAGCCGGGCCGACGAAGGCTGTGATGCCAGAAACCGGTCCCCGCGAGCTTGTTTCCTTCCCAGTATAAGAATTGGCTTGGTAGTTTGGTTTGCCCTGTTCCCATCATGCACTGGGACAGGTACAGACTAATTTGCATGTAGCCAGGTTCTGAGCTGGGATGGTGCAGTGAGCTAAAAAACGGTGATGGATTAAAACCATTATCTCTTGACTTGGTAAGAGTATTCTGCATCATTCAGAAACTCTGTCCATCACCACCCCCTTTTTCCCAAATCGTTTTTAACCACACTCAGTGTGGGAGGGTATGCTCAGACGTGAGTCCCTTGCTCATTGCACCATCAGGATTCAGGCAAGCCGGGCCGACGAAGGCTGTGATGCCAGAAACCGGTCCCCGGGAGCTTGTTTACTTCCCAGTATAAGAATTGGCTTGGTAGTTTGGTTTGCCCTGTTCCCATCATGCACTGGGACAGGTACAGACTAATTTGCATGTAGCCAGGTTCTGAGCTGGGATGGTACAGTGAGCTAAAAAACGGTGATGGATTAAAACCATGATCTCTTGACTTGGTAAGAGTATTCTGCATCATTCAGAAACTCTGTCCATCACCACCCCCTTTTGCCCAAATCGTTTTTAACCACACTCAGTGTGGGAGGGTATGCTCAGACGTGAGTCCCTTGCTCATTGCACCATCAGGATTCAGGCAAGCTGGGCCGACGAAGGCTGTGATGCCACAAACCGTTCCCCGGGAGCTTGTTTCCTTCCCAGTATAAGAATTGGCTTGGTAGTTTGGTTTGCCCTGTTCCCATCATGCACTGGGACAGGTACAGACTAATTTGCATGTAGCCAGGTTCTGACCTGGGATGGTGCAGTGAGCTAAAAAACGGTGATGGATTAAAACCATGATCTCTTGACTTGGTATGAGTATTCTGCATCATTCAGAAACTCTGTCCATCACCACCCCCTTTTGCCCAAATCGTTTTTAACCACACTCAGTGTGGGAGGGTATGCTCAGATGTGAGTCCCTTGCTCATTGCACCATCAGGATTAAGGCAAGCCGGGCCGACGAAGGCTGTGATGCCAGAAACCGGTCCCCGGAAGCTTGTTTCCTTCCCAGTGTAAGAATTGGCTTGGTAGTTTGGTTTGCCCTGTTCCCATCATGCACAGGGACAGGTACAGACTAATTTGCATGTAGCCAGGTTCTGAGCTGGGATGGTGCAGTGAGCTAAAAAACGGTGATGGATTAAAACCATTATCTCTTGACTTGGTAAGAGTATTCTGCATCATTCAGAAACTCTGTCCATCACCACCCCCTTTTTCCCAAATCGTTTTTAACCACACTCAGTGTGGGAGGGTATGCTCAGACGTGAGTCCCTTGCTCATTGCACCATCAGGATTCAGGCAAGCCGGGCCGACGAAGGCTGTGATGCCAGAAACCGGTCACCGGGAGCTTGTTTCCTTCCCAGTATAAGAATTGGCTTGGTAGTTTGGTTTGCCCTGTTCCCATCATGCACTGGGACAGGTACAGACTAATTTGCATGTAGCCAGGTTCTGAGCTGGGATGGTGCAGTGAGCTAAAAAACGGTGATGGATTAAAACCATGATCTCTTGACTTGGTAAGAGTATTCTGCATCATTCAGAAACTCTGCCCATCACCACCCCCTTGTTCCCAAATCGTTTTTAACCACACTCAGTGTGTGAGGGTATGCTCAGACGTGAGTCCCTTGCTCATTGCACCATCAGGATTCAGGCAAGCCGGGCCGACGAACGCTGTGATGCCAGAAACCGGTCCCCGCGAGCTTGTTTCCTTCCCTGTATAAGAATTGGCTTGGTAGTTTTGTTTGCCCTGTTCCCATCATGCACTGGGACAGGTACAGACTAATTTGCATGTAGCCAGGTTCTGAGCTGGGATGGTGCAGTGAGCTAAAAAACGGTGATGGATTAAAACCATGATCTCTTGACTTGGTAAGAGTATTCTGCATCATTCAGAAACTCTGTCCATCACCACCCCCTTTTTCCCAAATCGTTTTTAACCACACTCAGTGTGGGAGGGTATGCTCAGACGTGAGTCCCTTGCTCATTGCACCATCAGGATTCAGGCAAGCCGGGCCGACGAAGGCTGTGATGCCAGAAACCGGTCCCCGGGGGCTTGTTTCCTTCCCAGTATAAGAATTGGCTTGGTAGTTTGGTTTGCCCTGTTCCCATCATGCACTGGGACAGGTACAGACTAATTTGCATGTAGCCAGGTTCTGAGCTGGTATGGTGCAGTGAGCTAAAAAACGGTGATGGATTAAAACCATGATCTCTTGACTTGGTAAGAGTATTCTGCATCATTCAGAAACTCTGTCCATCACCACCCCCTTTTTCCCAAATCGTTTTTAACCACACTCAGTGTGGGAGGGTATGCTCAGACGTGAGTCCCTTGCTCATTGCACCATCAGGATTCAGGCAAGCCGGGCCAACGAAGGCTGTGATGCCAGAAACCGGTCCCCGGGAGCTTGTTTCCTTCCCAGTATAAGAATTGGCTTGGTAGTTTGGTTTGCCCTGTTCCCATCATGCACTGGGACAGGTACAGACTAATTTGCATGTAACCAGGTTCTGAGCTGGGATGGTGCAGTGAGCTAAAAAACGGTGATGGATTAAAACCATGATCTCTTGACTTGGTAAGAGTATTCTGCATCATTCAGAAACTCTGTCCATCACCACCTTCTTTTTCCCAAATCGTTTTTAACCACACTCAGTGTGGGAGGGTATGCTCAGACGTGAGTCCCTTGCTCATTGCACCATCAGGATTCAGGCAAGCCGGGCCGACGAAGGCTGTGATGCCAGAAACCGGTCCCCGGGAGCTTGTTTCCTTCCCAGTATAAGAATTGGCTTGGTAGTTTGGTTTGCCCTGTTCCCATCATGCACTGGGACAGGTACAGACTAATTTGCATGTAGCCAGGTTCTGAGCTGGGATGGTGCAGTGAGCTAAAAAACGGTGATGGATTAAAACCATTATCTCTTGACTTGGTAAGAGTATTCTGCATCATTCAGAAACTCTGTCCATCACCACCCCCTTTTTCCCAAATCGTTTTTAACCACACTCAGTGTGGGAGGGTATGCTCAGACGTGAGTCCCTTGCTCATTGCACCATCAGGATTCAGGCAAGCCGGGCCGACGAAGGCTGTGATGCCAGAAACCGGTCCCCGGGAGCTTGTTTCCTTCCCAGTATAAGAATTGGCTTGGTAGTTTGGTTTGCCCTGTTCCCATCATGCACTGGGACAGGTACAGACTAATTTGCATGTAGCCAGGTTCTGAGCTGGGATGGTGCAGTGAGCTAAAAAACGGTGATGGATTAAAACCATGATCTCTTGACTTGGTAAGAGTATTCTGCATCATTCAGAAACTCTGTCCATCACCACCCCCTTTTGCCCAAATCGTTTTTAACCACACTCAGTGTGGGAGGGTATGCTCAGACGTGAGTCCCTTGCTCATTGCACCATCAGGATTCAGGCAAGCCGGGCCGACGAAGGCTGTGATGCCAGAAACCGGTCCCCGGGAGCTTGTTTCCTTCCCAGTATAAGAATTGGCTTGGTAGTTTGGTTTGCCCTGTTCCCATCATGCACTGGGACAGGTACAGACTAATTTGCATGTAGCCAGGTTCTGACCTGGGATGGTGCAGTGAGCTAAAAAACGGTGATGGATTAAAACCATGATCTCTTGACTTGGTATGAGTATTCTGCATCATTCAGAAACTCTGTCCATCACCACCCCCTTTTGCCCAAATCGTTTTTAACCACACTCAGTGTGGGAGGGTATGCTCAGATGTGAGTCCCTTGCTCATTGCACCATCAGGATTAAGGCAAGCCGGGCCGACGAAGGCTGTGATGCCAGAAACCGGTCCCCGGAAGCTTGTTTCCTTCCCAGTGTAAGAATTGGCTTGGTAGTTTGGTTTGCCCTGTTCCCATCATGCACTGGGACAGGTACAGACTAATTTGCATGTAGCCAGGTTCTGAGCTGGGATGGTGCAGTGAGCTAAAAAACGGTGATGGATTAAAACCATTATCTCTTGACTTGGTAAGAGTATTCTGCATCATTCAGAAACTCTGTCCATCACCACCCCCTTTTTCCCAAATCGTTTTTAACCACACTCAGTGTGGGAGGGTATGCTCAGACGTGAGTCCCTTGCTCATTGCACCATCAGGATTCAGGCAAGCCGGGCCGACGAAGGCTGTGATGCCAGAAACCGGTCACCGGGAGCTTGTTTCCTTCCCAGTATAAGAATTGGCTTGGTAGTTTGGTTTGCCCTGTTCCCATCATGCACTGGGACAGGTACACACTAATTTGCATGTAGCCAGGTTCTGAGCTGGGATGGTGCAGTGAGCTAAAAAACGGTGATGGATTAAAACCATGATCTCTTGACTTGGTAAGAGTATTCTGCTTCATTCAGAAACTCTGCCCATCACCCCCCCCTTTTTCCCAAATCGTTTTTAACCACACTCAGTGTGGGAGGGTATGCTCAGACGTGAGTCCCTTGCTCATTGCACCATCAGGATTCAGGCAAGCCGGGCCGACGAAGGCTGTGATGCCAGAAACCGGTCCCCGCGAGCTTGTTTCCTTCCCAGTATAAGAATTGGCTTGGTAGTTTTGTTTGCCCTGTTCCCATCATGCACTGGGACAGGTACAGACTAATTTGCATGTAGCCAGGTTCTGAGCTGGGTTGGTGCAGTGAGCTAAAAAACGGTGATGGATTAAAACCATGATCTCTTGACTTGGTAAGAGTATTCTGCATCATTCAGAAACTCTGTCCATCACCACCCCCTTTTTCCCAAATCGTTTTTAACCACACTCAGTGTGGGAGGGTATGCTCAGACGTGAGTCCCTTGCTCATTGCACCATCAGGATTCAGGCAAGCCGGGCCGACGAAGGCTGTGATGCCAGAAACCGGTCCCCGGGGGCTTGTTTCCTTCCCAGTATAAGAATTGGCTTGGTAGTTTGGTTTGCCCTGTTCCCATCATGCACTGGGACAGGTACAGACTAATTTGCATGTAGCCAGGTTCTGAGCTGGGATGGTGCAGTGAGCTAAAAAACGGTGATGGATTAAAACCATGATCTCTTGACTTGGTAAGAGTATTCTGCATCATTCAGAAACTCTGTCCATCACCACCCCCTTTTTCCCAAATCGTTTTTAACCACACTCAGTGTGGGAGGGTATGCTCAGACGTGAGTCCCTTGCTCATTGCACCATCAGGATTCAGGCAAGCCGGGCCAACGAAGGCTGTGATGCCAGAAACCGGTCCCCGGGAGCTTGTTTCCTTCCCAGTATAAGAATTGGCTTGGTAGTTTGGTTTGCCCTGTTCCCATCATGCACTGGGACAGGTACAGACTAATTTGCATGTAACCAGGTTCTGAGCTGGCATGGTGCAGTGAGCTAAAAAACGGTGATGGATTAAAACCATGATCTCTTGACTTGGTAAGAGTATTCTGCATCATTCAGAAACTCTGTCCATCACCACCCTCTTTTTCCCAAATCGTTTTTAACCACACTCAGTGTGGGAGGGTATGCTCAGACGTGAGTCCCTTGCTCATTGCACCATCAGGATTCAGGCAAGCCGGGCCGACGAAGGCTGTGATGCCAGAAACCGGTCCCCGGGAGCTTGTTTCCTTCCCAGTATAAGAATTGGCTTGGTAGTTTGGTTTGCCCTGTTCCCATCATGCACTGGGACAGGTACAGACTAATTTGCATGTAGCCAGGTTCTGAGCTGGGATGGTGCAGTGAGCTAAAAAACGGTGATGGATTAAAACCATTATCTCTTGACTTGGTAAGAGTATTCTGCATCATTCAGAAACTCTGTCCATCACCACCCCCTTTTTCCCAAGTCGTTTTTAACCACACTCAGTGTGGGAGGGTATGCTCAGACGTGAGTCCCTTGCTCATTGCACCATCAGGATTCAGGCAAGCCGGGCCGACGAAGGCTGTGATGCCAGAAACCGGTCCCCGGGAGCTTGTTTCCTTCCCAGTATAAGAATTGGCTTGGTAGTTTGGTTTGCCCTGTTCCCATCATGCACTGGGACAGGTACAGACTAATTTGCATGTAGCCAAGTTCTGAGCTGGGATGGTGCAGTGAGCTAAAAAACGGTGCTGGATTAAAACCATGATCTCTTGACTTGGTAAGAGTATTCTGCATCATTCAGAAACTCTGTCCATCACCACCCCCTTTTGCCCAAATCGTTTTTAACCACACTCAGTGTGGGAGGGTATGCTCAGATGTGAGTCCCTTGCTCATTGCACCATCAGGATTCAGGCAAGCCGGGCCGACGAAGGCTGTGATGCCAGAAACCGGTCCCCGGGAGCTTGTTTCCTTCCCAGTATAAGAATTGGCTTGGTAGTTTGGTTTGCCCTGTTCCCATCATGCACTGGGACAGGTACAGACTAATTTGCATGTAGCCAGGTTCTGACCTGGGATGGTGCAGTGAGCTAAAAAACGGTGATGGATTAAAACCATGATCTCTTGACTTGGTATGAGTATTCTGCATCATTCAGAAACTCTGTCCATCACCACCCCCTTTTGCCCAAATCGTTTTTAACCACACTCAGTGTGGGAGGGTATGCTCAGATGTGAGTCCCTTGCTCATTGCACCATCAGGATTAAGGCAAGCCGGGCCGACGAAGGCTGTGATGCCAGAAACCGGTCCCCGGAAGCTTGTTTCCTTCCCAGTGTAAGAATTGGCTTGGTAGTTTGGTTTGCCCTGTTCCCATCATGCACTGGGACAGGTACAGACTAATTTGCATGTAGCCAGGTTCTGAGCTGGGATGGTGCAGTGAGCTAAAAAACGGTGATGGATTAAAACCATTATCTCTTGACTTGGTAAGAGTATTCTGCATCATTCAGAAACTCTGTCCATCACCACCCCCTTTTTCCCAAATCGTTTTTAACCACACTCAGTGTGGGAGGGTATGCTCAGACGTGAGTCCCTTGCTCATTGCACCATCAGGATTCAGGCAAGCCGGGCCGACGAAGGCTGTGATGCCAGAAACCGGTCACCGGGAGCTTGTTTCCTTCCCAGTATAAGAATTGGCTTGGTAGTTTGGTTTGCCCTGTTCCCATCATGCACTGGGACAGGTACAGACTAATTTGCATGTAGTCAGGTTCTGAGCTGGGATGGTGCAGTGAGCTAAAAAACGGTGATGGATTAAAACCATGATCTCTTGACTTGGTAAGAGTATTCTGCATCATTCAGAAACTCTGTCCATCACCACCCCCTTTTTCCCAAATCATTATATCCAGGTTGACCACTCACTCTTCACTTCACATGGTCCAAGATTAAAACCTGGTGGATATCAAATTGTCTTTTACTCATGAAACTAGTAGTGAGGGTGTTCCCAGCTGTCTAAAGCAGAGTTTTCAATTTCCTTTAGGACCCCGTCCCATTAAAGACATATGATGTAATGCCTGTTGTTTGGCTCACCCCAAAAATAATTTATTTATTACCCAGGGTTGTCCAAGGTATTTCATCATTGAGCCCTGTATCGTGGCTCTAAATACGGTACACCTACTTCTGTTCATGTTTGAAAAGGGCTTGTGATGGCTACCTTGTAGTTGGTGCAAATGAAGGTTTATCCAGCACCGTCCAATATATATCCTGCCCTGAATGCCCTTTTTCCGCATAGTGTAGTGTAAGGCGTGTGTTCGTCCTGGCACAATGGATATTGCTCCAATGTTCCATTATCCTCACTTTGACCTTTCTACAAGTCATCCCAACATAAATCAAGTTGTAGGGACACTTGATTATGTAGATGACATTGGAGGAATTGCAGTTCGTATGCACTCTCTGCTGCCAAGGATGTCTAAGGCCCACATCCACCTCTTGAGGATTTTTTGTCAGTGCGTATATATCACATGAACCACATCGTGTGTGGCCCGTGACTAGTGTCAGGTTTCCAACCGCACGAGGAGTCCCTTGAGCGTTGTTCTGTGAACGGGAATGTACCAATTGGTCCTTGATGTTTTGGCCTCTCCTGAATGAGAAAAGAGGTTTTTTGAGCTTGAGACCGCTGGAATTCAAAATATGCCAATGTTTCAGAATAATGCGTTTAATGGCGGTGGAAGATGTATTAAATGTAGTGACACAAATAGTGTTGTTTTTTGTCGGTCTCTTTAAGTTTTCCAATAACGCCTCTCTAGGGTAATTCCATGCTCGCTTGCTTGCCTTTCTGATCACTTGGTTTGGGTAGCCTCTATCAAACAATTTGCCTGCAAGAAGGGTAGCCTCTTTCCTGAATTCATCAGGTTCTGAACAGTTCCTGCGAAGCCGCAGAAATTGCCCCACGGGGAGGTTCTCCCTCAGAGATTTTGGATGGAAGCTCCCAAAATGAAGAAATCCATTCTTATCTGTCGGTTTGTGATGGACTCTAGTTGACAATTTACCATCCTTTGGAAAAATAACTGGCGAGTATAAGTACAAGAGGGTAGTACTGAGGGAATGAACCGGTAGTGTATGGGATAAAAGTAGGAAAGGATAGTGCAGTAGGTGGGTGGGGGAAGGAGGAGATGGACATCTCAGGGTTAAGGTAGCCATACATAGGTCAAGTTTGACCTATTTGCCAGTAAGGGGGGGTGGGGCTGCAGGGGGGAGACTGGGTGGGGGGGGAGGTGGGGGGAAGGGGGACAGGGCACAACAAACTAAGAACCGCACAATTGAAGATAAGCAATTAATAGGAGGATTAGTATTAGTATTAGTATTGTTATGTATTTTAAATAAACAGGGAGAGCTGGTTGCACGAAAATCTGAAAATATTATCGGTAGCATGGTAGTGATACTTCAGAAGCAAAGTTCCCATGATTTCTGTTTTTCTTACTATTTTTTCTTTCAAGAATATTGTTTTTACTTGAGATACAATGGTGATTAGAATAGCGACGTGGAATGTCAGTGGTTTGAACGATCGCCAAAAAAGACAAAAAAATGCCATGTCATTAAAGCAAATGAATGCCGATTTTACATTTATTCAAGAAACGCATATTATGGTTTCACAGGTTTATCTTTTGGACCAGTTGGGTTTCCAAGTATTAGCATACTCAAAGCAAGGTTCTAAACATAGGGGGGTCGCAATACTATCAAAGAATAGAAACTTGAATATTAGAAGAAAACTGGAAGATCAATGGGGCAGGTGGGCACTAGTGGAATGTTTTATTGAGGGAGAGTGGTATACCCTCGGGGTCATCTATGGGTCAACGGAGGATGACCCAGAGAGCTTTAAATTCCTAGATGCAGAATTATCCTCTTGGTCACCTCAGATTATACTAGGAGGAGACTTTAACATAAATGGTGCAGATGGCTCAGGCGTAGAGACAGGCTCATACGGGAGGTATCAGGGAAGAAAGAAAAGAGTATATCGAGCGTTAGGAGAGCTTGTAAGGAATAATATGTTGTCTGATATTTGGGGGAAGTTAAAAAAAGGAGATAGCGGATTTACGTATTATTCTGCCCCTCACCAGATCTGTGTAAGATTAGACTACTTTTTTGCTTCTAACATAATGCTGCCCTACACAAAGATAGAAAGACTTCCCCGCATATTTAGTGATCATAACCCTTTGATTATGAGTTTAAATATCCCTATTCGATCTAGGAAAGTCAGAACATGGACATTTGAGCGCGGGCTTCTCCAAGACCAGAAATATATCCAGCATATGACTCTTCGGATCAAAGAGTTTTTTGAAAACAATAGAGATAGCGCAGAGACAGGGATAGTCTGGGATGCCTTTAAGGCAGGGATACGCGGGGAAACTTTTAGTTTTAATACATTTAAACGCAAGCAGGAACAATCTAGAATAGGAGAGTTAACTAGGGCAGTCTTGGAGGCGGAGGAAGAATTGCAACACTGCGTTTTAGCAGGGGCTCCCCTAGACCAGGCCCTTTTAAAACTAACAAAGGCAAAGATGGATGCTGAAGAGGTTATTGCAAATAAGGCAGCTAAGATATATCTTACTAATAGAGAAAGGGCCCACGAATTTAGTGAAGCAGTTGGGAGGACATTAGCTATTCGCACAAGACAAAGGATCGCTTCAGGTGAGGTTAGAGAAATTATAGATTCAGAAGGTAATTTGTGCACGAGTCAAGATGGGATAAGAGAGGTATTTAGGAAATTCTATGCCTCCCTCTATGACGAGCAAAATGGGTATGACCTGGATCAGATGGGGAAATATATGGAAGATATCCCAGTGGTGCGAATAGAAGAGGAAGTAGTAGAGGGGTTGGAAGATCCATTGGACCTACAAGAGATAAAAAACGCAATAGCGAATCTCCCTTCGGGTAAAGCATCAGGTCCTGATCAAATTCCAATCGAATTTTATAAGATATTCTGGGATGCTCTTTCACAAGACTTCGTTATAATGATACAGAAAGCACAATCTGGGGTCTCTGTACCAGAGTCATGGGGTGGTGCTGAAATAGTGGTAATTTTGAAGAAAGGAAAACCTCCCACCATGCCAACATCATATAGGCCAATCACGCTCATGAATACTGACGCAAAAATTTTCTCTAAAATATTAGCTACAAGGTTTGCACAAATAATTGATTCTCTTGTGAGCACTAATCAACATGGATTTATCCCAGGGAGGGGTACGACTCACCATACTCATAAGGTTATTACACTTTTTGACGCCACGGAGGTTTCAGGAGACCCGATGGCCGTAATGTTATTAGATGCAGAAAAAGCATTTGATCGGGTCTCCTGGAATTATTTGTGGTATACCTTGAGAAGAGTAGGGCTCAAAGATGGTTATATTAAGGCAATTCAAGTGCTATACAGAGCCCCAAGTGCTGTGATCCGGATTAACTCAGGTTTAACTAAGTCTTTTCAAATTAAGAGAGGTACCAGGCAGGGCTGCCCTTGCTCTCCGCTTTTATTTGCGATGTATATTGACCCCCTGGTCCGAAGACTAGAGAGCTGTGATATGATTCGCCCAGTATGCACGCCCATGGGATATAGTAAGGTCCTTGCATATGCGGATGACGTGGCAGTGATCACATCTAATCCCATAGAAGCTATAGCGCAGGTTGAAATTGAGGCCATCAGATTTGGACAAATATCGGGTTACAAAATGAATGCCAATAAGACTCAGATAATTAAGAACAAGTACGTAGACTGCCCTGATCATCGGGTGGTGCAGGATGCGGTGTATTTGGGGGTAACTATTTCTTCTGATTTAGATATATTGGTAGAGAAAAATACAACTCCAGTTTTTCTTAAGCCAAAAAGGGATCTAGATAGGTTTGAGAATCTTCATCTTTCCCTTGTGGGGCGCACTAATATTATAAAGATGTTGATCTTACCGAAGTTTTTATATCTTTTTAGGGCAATACCATTATTATTTGAAACAAAATGGTTTAAGGAATGTGAACATATGATCAATAGATTTATCTGGGCAAAGGGAAAAACAAGGAGAGCCCTTAGATTTATGGCACTGCCTCGTGATAGGGGAGGTTGGTCTCTTCCGGATTTAAAACTATAGTATTGGGCAGCGGCCCTACAAAATATGCTGGGTCTGATAGGAGGGGCAGAGGTTGAAGGACAAGATAAGGCGGGTACATTGGCAATTTATGGCTTATGTTTGGGGGTTGAAGCTGAGAATATATTTTTAAAGCAAACCGATTTTTGTTACTTTAAAAGGACACGATTTAAGACGATTCTAGCAGCTTATAATATTTGGAAAGCATTCTCAAAAAGTTTTGGCTTAGGCAAATATAATGCATACACTAGAATGAGTATGAACCCTACTTTCCCAGTAGATATTTTTTCAGGTTGGGTTTTTGGAGAATGGGGAAGAAAGGGGATAAGGATGCTGGGAGACATCAGGACCGCACAAGGGGTCCTCCAATTTTCGGAGATACAGTCAAACTATGGAATTGAGACGAGACATTTTTTTAAGTTTCTGCAAATAAGAAGCTATGCTGAAACAAAGCGGAGGGGCCCAGCTGGGTTTTCTAGGATTCCAATTATGGATTTAGCACAAGCAGGGTCAGACTGCACGATTCGGAGGTTTTACTCAGAATTGATAAAGGCCAAACAAGACGATAAAGATAGAATGGCGCAGAAATGGGGGAGGAAGCTGGATATAATAGAAGAGTGTTTTCATGTGTCTTTAGAGTTGGGTCAGAGTATTTTATGTTCGGCACCCCTACAGGCGCAACATTATAAAACTATTTATCATCTTTATCACACTCCAGCGAGAATTGCTCAGTGGGGAGGAATCTCGGGAATTAGATGCCCGAGATGTGGAAGCTTAGAGGCTGATTTGACTCACATGCTTGCAACATGCACCCATTTGCAATCCATCCAAAAGAAAATCGAGGAATTTCTATCTAGAGTTTTAGCTGTAGAAATAATTTTATCTCCGTCGATAATTCTCCTTGGGGTTAATCATAATGATATACACATGAAGGGGGGATACTTCTTATTTGTTGCAATGGCAGTATTAAGACTATGCATAACTTCAGCCTGGCTAGATCCTATATCCCCATCGTATCATCAATGGTTTGCTCGATTATTGGCAATATATAATCTAGAGAATGCTATATATGCTAGAAAAGGGAAAAGAGGGAGAATATTAGGAAGAAAAATTTGGGACCCATTAAAGAAATGGAAAGAGGATCCTACCTGACTCCCTACTGAAGTTTTCAAGTAGTGAGAGTATTTTATAAAGATATTGTGTATTGCAATAATATTCTTTTCCTGTGTATTGTTTTGTATATTATTTCATTTCTAATGTGTTGTGCCCAGTGTATAACTTCATAAACTTATAAATAAAATTTTTTTAAAAAAAAGGAAAAATAACTAAGTACAAAAAGGGAAGTTCATCCTTGGTAATAGGGGACGTAAAATGCAAAAAAGGATTTTGTCCATTCAGCCATTGCATAAAGTCCTTTATAGATGCCTCACTGCCTCTCCAAATGAGGAGGACATCATCTATAAACCGTTTCCAGACACGGATGTTAGTTTCCATGGATTACCGGCGTCAAAGATATGTTTGTGCTCAAAGGTAGAAACATACAGACCCGCTAGACTCGGTGCGAATGCACTGCCCATTGATGTTCCATGGGTCTGTAACTAAAGAACTCCCTTGTGCTCAAAAAAGTTCCTTGTCAGTGCTAATTCAGCCAGATGTAAGATAAATGGTCTAGGGGTCTGATATTGCCAATCCTGTTCAAAGAGGAGCTCCTCAATCACCCTCAGAGTTTCAAGTTGAGGAATATTGGTGTACAGGGATTCTATGTATAATCCCACCAAATATTCCTAGTCCGTGTTGAAATCCATGTCAATGAGGAAGTTAAGGATTCAAGTTGTGTCCTTTAAATATGCCCTCTTACTCTGGACCTAAGGTTTGAAGAAAAAGTCACAAAATTGTGACAATGGCTCAAGTATAGAGTCTATACCTGCCACGATAGGTCTCCCCGGAGGTGGTCTTTCTGCTTTATGCACTTTAGGTAGAGTTTAAAATGCTGGTGTGACAGGATCTTTCTTTAGTAGAAAACTGGACTCATGTTCTGTTATCCAGTCATTACTTAGGGCTTCCTCTACAATAGTACCAATTTCCCTTTTTAATCCAGGGGTAGGGTCAATCCGGAGGATTTTATAATTCCTCTCGTCACTCAATAGTATCCGACACTCCTGTTAATATACTGCTTTGGTTTGAATAACTATAGCTCCCCATTTATCGGCGGGCTTTATAGTCAGATCTTGGTTGTTTTTCAGTTCTTCTAGGGCTTCCTTTTCCTCTCTTGTGATGTTCCTAAAGGGATATGTCTGTTTTTTACCTAATTTCTCAATATCATGTACCACTGCTCTTTCGAAAGTAAAAACTTCCTGTGGTAAGGAAGAGTTCATAGGAGTGAAGGTCGATTTGGGACGAAAATCAGTGTCTGCCTTATTTTCAGTTCCATCCTCTCTGTCTTGAAAAAAGACTTTCAATCTCACTGTTCTGAAAAAATCTGAGAGATCCTGACGTACCCTAGAGCTGTCCATAGTATTTGTAGGGACGAAGCCCAATCCTTTGTTTACAACTGTAATTTGGGCTGTCGTCAATGTGAGATCTGTGAGGTTCATCACAAAGTTCCCTCCCTGCTAGTACCCGGCATTGGGTCCCGTGCCATGCTCCGTGTTACCCTCTGATTGAGATCCTCCCACTGGACCCCCAGAGTGCCTCTTTGTTTTCCCCTGCCCCGGCCCCTATACCTGCCTAAAAAAGAGGACCCAGGTGTCTGTGGGAAGTGTTGAATGTTATTAGGGCCCTGCATGGGAGGGTATGGTTGGTACATTGCAGGCCAACGAAATCCCTGGCTTGGGTAGTTCTTGTACATAGGGTTGAAGTTAAATCCCTGACCTTGATACTGTCCTCTGCCTCTACCCCGACCCCTCCTCCTTAGTCTGTTGTCAACTTCACTTCCGTCACTATATGAGGTCATGGAGTCTGAGCTTCTACGGCCTCCCTGCTGCCCTTTCTTTGCTTCTACCAATTTCCTCTGAACATACTCGTCTGTTGTGTATGGGTAGATTTTTTCTTTCGAAAATGTCTTCAGATCTTTCTGTAATTTAGAGATCTTTGATTGCATTAGATAGTCCTTATAATCCCCTATTTCTATGTTAGTTTCCTCTTATATGTGGCCAGCACCACTCTTGCCCTGAGTCCCTGCTCACTATTCTGTATCTGTATGAGCAGTGTGTCTGCCATTCTTTTTGCTGTAGCTATAAAAAAGAACTAACCAATCTCTCGTGCATTTCCATGCAAATAATGCCCAATCCTTCACCACCCCTCCGTTCTGCATAGAGGTCGACATGTTTCTGCCTGTTTTAGGTTCTTTATCCAGCATTCATCAGGACAAGCTGGATCCTTATGCTGCTTTTCCGATAAAACCTCTTAAGTACCCACTTTGCTGGGCTATACTCCACCTGTAAGTCTGGATTAATTTGTAACTTTACTCTTCCAATGGGAACTGAAAAATAGAAACATAAAAAACGGTTAAAACAAACTGTTCCCAATACATCAACTCAATACAAAGAAATAATTTTATCATGTGCTCTCAATAATTTCTCTGCATTCGCAAACAACCCAATTGGTGCGACTGGGGTGCTTCATAGAAAGCGAATATCACACCCTGTTAAATAAATGGGCATTCAATGGCCCTTCCATTGGTATATATCTCACACAGTCTGTGAATCATATCCATAAATGCTAATTGCATGCTGGTATACAAAAAATAACGTGCTGAAAGATGATAAACACTTCCACTCAATCAAACAAGATAAAAAAGATACTGAGGCACCCTGCCTCATATTGTACTCATAGGTTTAGATGTATCTTTAGGTGTAATAAATCTCGGTCTTACTATTTACAATACACCGCACATCTTACCGAGTTTATTAGGTAGAATGCTAAAATTGGCACTGGAGTAGGGGGCGACCCTCTGTAGTCACACACTGTGGAAAGAATCAATCAATATGCTCAGAGTGTTCACTCTATTGTTAGATTCTTATGAAGGTAGTATGAAGTGTCAAAAAGACCTCCAAACAATCATATATTATGGTTTGTGATTGTTGTCGGAGCGTCTTAGCTCTTAACAGTACATATCCCGTGATCCGGGCTAAGAAGAAAAATATTTTTAAACACATCGGCGACAACCATCTGTGTACTTGTCGGTGACTAAGTGTGTCCGTAAGGAGCACTAGGTTTCGTGAACAGATCATAGTGCTCATCCTTCTGGGAGATGTAGTGTTCTTCAGTGATATGCATGTTTTATTTTATTTAAAAAAATATAGTAGCTCTTACCTCAAAACCTGCAGGGGGAATCGCCGGGCTGCATTGTATTCTTGTAAATACGGTGCAGCCCTGCATTTCAAAAGTGGCGGAGCACGGCGTTAAGACAACAAAGCTAATGCCAATTACCGCCAATTCACTTGTAAAGATACCCCTTGGTTTGTTTCGCAATGGTGTCTTTATTTTTAGTTTGTTGTGCATTAAAACATATATATGAGGTTGTGAGGAGTTTTTCTGAAATGATGGTAGGTTTTTAATCTTCTTTGTTTCCTTCTAGGTCTTCGGATAGGGAGACCCAAACAGATGTGCTAGGAAGCGAAACAAAGCCGTAAGTATTCATTCAGAGTATAATAAATAATCTCCCTTCACCATATCCTTTGGTTCTCAGGCTGAAAAAGATGAGCGAGAAAGTATAATAAGTAGATATGAATGAAAGGGAAGGAGTTTTACAGGAGTGAGGGAGAGAGGAACAGATGACCTCTCTGTCCTCTCTCTTAAATTACTGCCCGCTCCCCCAATGGGGTATATGTGACGACTCTGTATCTATCAGAGTCTTGGGAATCAGGGGAAACATAAATGGTTGTTTCAGGGAATCCGGAGGTTTCCTTAATTTAGTTACCTTTAAAACAAAAAGGAAACAGTTGTCTGCTTTTCTGTATCTTCCCCAGTGCCTTCCGGGAGATGTAGTGCCCTTCAGTGATATGCGTGTTTTATTTTATTAAAAAAACAATTGAGTAGCTCTTACCTCAACACCCCATGCATGGAACATTCCCTCCCTTCTCCCTTCTCCCTTCTCCCTCCTCCCTCCATGTGAAGAACCCCAGCATTTCATCCCCGTGGACTCTCCAGAGTCCTTGACAGCATCTTCTGGGGCAATCCACCACTCTTCCACCCAGGACTCATCTTCTTCACTCCCGAGGATAGGTCCGTCTTGTATCCCCTGCTCAACGTCTTCTCCACCGGAATACTGGGTGGCTGCTTCCTTCCAACTACTTTGCATTGTACAGAGAAGCATCCCTCTCTTCTCGGGCTGCTTCTGACTATCGTAGCTCGCTGTCTGCGTTCCTCTTGCTGGGTGTCCCTTCTGGGTTTATCTGCTTCCTTTGTGTCTTTCAACCAAGAATCAATTTGTTCACCCTTTCACCCTTCCATTCACCCTCTGATATCAACCATTTCTCCTCTACACTTTCTCATAAATGTATTCTTTCATCCATCATTCAATCTTTCGCTATTCCATCCATCCAGTGGCCATTCCATCCATCCATCTGTACAAACATCCATCATCTATGCTTGCATCCATCCACCTACACATCCACCATTTGACTTATCCATCCATCAATAAAACCTTTCATACAACAATTGATTCTTTTCTCCATCCATCAGTCATCCCATCCACTTTCTATTTACTTCTCCGCCCATCCTCTCAGACTTCCATTTACTATTCCATCCACCCCTTTTTCAAATGACTAATGACTCCATCATCCTTACATCCACCTACCTAGCCACCCATCCTCTCAGATTTCTATTTTCTCTGCCATCCTTTCTCCCACCCATCCATCCTCTCAGATTTCCATTTGCTTTTCTATCCATCTTTCCGTCCATCATCTAAGATTCTCATTTACTCCACCATCCTTTAAATCCACTCACCTCTCCATCCATCCTCTGATTTCCATTTACTCTGCCATCCTTTCACCCATCCATCCACCTATCCATCCATCCTCTAAGATTTCAATTTATTTTGCTATCCATCAATCCATTCATCCATCCATCTTAGGTTTCCATTTACTCTGCCATCTTTTCATCCACTGACCCATCCTCTCAGATTTCCATGTACTCTGCCATGCTTTCAGCCATCCATCTATCTGTCATTTCACCAACTCACCCATCCAACATTTCACCCTCTCATCCTTTCACCGACCTCTACATACTTTCACCCACCCATCCTTTCTCCTACTCATCCATACTTTTGCCCACTCACCCTTTCATGCACACATCCATCCTTTTACCCACCCTTCCTAACATTCTTTTGTCCATCCATCCTTTCACCCACTCATATGTCTAGTCTTTCATCCACCCATCCTTTCACCCACTCATCCATCCATCCTTTCTTTCACACACTCATCCATCTATCCTTTCATCAACCCATCCTTTCACCCAGTCATGCATTTCCTCACCGATCCTCCTTTCCCTATCCTATCAGTCTTTCTTTCTTTCATTTAGAGATAATTATAAGCCTTTATCTGCCAAGTTACAGATATAGAGGTGAACCCTACCCCAACTGTAGCTGGTAAAGCGGGGGTTCACAACATCTTGGCCCCTGGAGGTGACTGAGAAAATAGCCAAAATCTAGCAAAATTAGGACACATGAAAATAGAACTCTGTAAAAAGTGTCTGTTATTTTCCTAGAAAAGAGCATCAACAAACGGTTTGCTGACCTAAGGTCACCATCTTCCTAGCTTTTAGGAAAATGCAGAATTGGGTCAAAAAACGTTTTTTTGCCACGTTTTTGTCATTTTTCAAAGGGGCAGGCCATTATTCCTATTTTTTGTGCTTTCAACCTATTTACAGTTTGAGGTGGAAACAGGTGTGAATGCATTGGTGATCCAAGAAAGCTACAGATTTGTGAAAAGTATACATAATTCGTAGTTTAGGAAGGAGTCATTTGTGTAGATCCCGCAAGGTTTTCCCAAAGATATTTACTGTTAAAATAAAAACAAATTTGAATATGAGAAGGAAAAACCAGCCATACGTACCAACATTTTAAACCTGTGACCTCTTGTCACGATAGGAAATTTACAAAAGCAACATACCTTTACGTCCACTAGACCCTTCTAGCCCCAGAGACATATAGGGTTTGTAGGTTCTCCAAGAACTCGAGGTACCCAGCGCCAACATCTGAGCACCACCTTCCAATGGTTTTTCATTGAGTACCACCTATGCAGTAATTCATATGGTAAAACATAAAGAATGAAAAATGAGTATGAAGGAAACCTATGTATTTCTGAAATGTACAAATAACCACAGCTCCTAAACTCAGTTTCCTATGTACATCTCTAAATTTGTGAGTAACTCATAATAGCATATGATTACAAGGGTATTTTTCAAAATATCTTCTTTCTTACACACTGGCCTACATTTGGAAGGAACAGGTGCAGGGAAATCCAATTGGTAGCAATACAGTTTCTACTATTCTGTCTTGCCCCATGTGTCCTGATAAAACTGGCACCTTACATGTGTGAGTACGTCTAGTTTCCAGTGTCAGAGAAAGGCCCCAAAATGCAACATGGACACATTACATTTTTCAGCTGCTCACTGGCCATCTTTTTGCTATGTGGCAAGCTGTGGATTTTGGGCCCTAGCCGAACCAGCATCTATGGAAACCTAGTAAACCTGCACATTGATTAAAACTAAACACCTAGGAAAATCTGCGGTGGGGTGACTTGTCCTTGCAAACCTCAAAAATAGATTTTAAAAAAAAAAAACATTTTCCTCACATTTCTGTGATGGAAAGTTCTGCAAATTGTGAAGAGCCAAACATTTCCTACCAATTAGCATTCTACAAGTCTCTCGATAAAGATGGAACCTCACTTTTGTGGGTAGGCCTAGTGCCCATGACAGGAAAGGCTCTAAAATGCAACATGGACGCATCACATTTTTTGACTGAAACCTGACCCTTTTTTGCATTATGGGTAGCTTTGGATTTTGGGCCCTAACTCAACTGGTACCTAGGGAAACATACTAAACCTGCATTTTTTTAAAAACTGGACACCCAGGGAAATCCAGCGTGGGGTGACTTCCGTGTCCATTATCAGAAGCCTTCCAAACCATAAACTTACACTAAAAATAAACATTGCCCCCACATTTCTGTGATGGAAAGTTCAGGACTCTGTGAGGAGCCACGAATTTCCTACCACCTAGCAGTCCCCCAAGTATCCCAATAAAAATGGTACCTTGTGTGGGTAGGCCTAGTGCTGGCAACAGGAAAGGGTCCAAATTCAGCATGAACACGTCACATTTTTCTACTGAAAACAGACCCTTTTTTCCAATGTGGGTAGCTGAGGATTTTGGGCCCTAGCTCAGTCAGCACCTAGAGAAATTTATCATACCTGCACATTTTTTTAAACTAGACACCCAGGGAAATTCAAGGTGGGCAACTTGCATGGTGCTTGCCATTTTTTCTTACAGAGAAGCCATTGTAAACCTCAAACTTTGACTAACAATACACACTTCCTCAAATTTCTGTGAGGGAAAGTTCTGAAATCTGAGTAGCCACATGTTTACTACCACCTAGTGTTCCCTCAAGTCTTCCGATAAAAATATTACCTCACTTGTGAGGGTAAGCCCAGTGTTCACAAAAAAGGAAAAGCCCTCCAAACCTCAAACTTCGGCTATGCATTTTCTTTCCATTTCTGTGACGTAAACTTCGGGAAACTATAGCGATTCAAAACATTCCCAACACCCAGCCTTCGCCCGCTTGTGCTAATAAAAATGCAGCAGTCAGGAACAGCCCACACAGGAGATCAAGAAAGAGAGGGCCGTAGGTCCAAGCAACAAGAAGCCACTGTAGTCAGTCTCTCTCTGTGCCGTGCAGGGACCTCGATTGACGGTCTCCCGTTCATTTTAGTTCCACTTCCCATCACGTGGTGCGTGCATGTGACAAGGCGCCCACTACGTTAAACTCTGGAATCTAGACCGCTAACCAAAATACAGAAGCTGTATGTCCTCAAATCAGGAAGAAGGAAACGAGCCCCTAGGTTCGCTAATACCAACGGTTTTAATTATATTGGTGAATTGTATAAAGACTCAGAGGGGGTTGTTATTACCAGCCAGCTCAAATACTAGAAATACTCACAGACCTTCCCCACTCGATAACAAGTGTCATTAGATCCAGGTTGACCACTCACTCTTCACTTCACATGGTCCAAGATTAAAACCTGTTGGATATCAAATTGTCTTTTACTCATGAAACTAGTAGTGAGGGTGTTCCCAGCTGTCTAAAGCAGAGTTTTCAATTTCCTTAAGGACCCCGTCCCATTAAAGACATATGGTGTAATGCCTGTTGTTTGGCTCACCCAAAAAATAATTTATTTATTACCCAGGGTTGTCCAAGGTATTTCATCATTGAGCCCTGTTTCGTGGCTCCAAGTACGGTACACCTACTTCTGTTCACGTTTGAAAAGGGCTTGTGATAGCTACCTCGTAGTTGGTGCAAATGAAGGTTTATCCAGCTCCGTCCAATATATATCCTGCCCTGAATGCCCTTTTTCTGCATAGTGTAGTGTAAGGTGTGTGTTTGTCCTGGAACAATGGATATTGCTCCAATGTTCCATTATCCTCACTTTGACCTTTCTACAAGTCATCCCAACATAAATCAAGTTGCATGGACACTTGATTATGTAGATGACATTGGAGGAATTGCAGTTCGTATGCACTCGCTGCTGCCAAGGATGTCTAAGGCCCACATCCACCGCTTTAGTATTTTTTGTCAGTGCGTATATATCAAATGAACCACATCGTGTGTGGCCCGTGACTAGTGTCAGGTTTCCAACCGCACGAGGAGTCCCTTGAGCGTTGTTCTGTGAACGGGAATGTACCAATTGGTCCTTGATGTTTTGGCCTCTCCTGAATGAGAAAAGAGGTTTTTTGAGCTTGAGACCGCTGGAATTCAAAATATGCCAATGTTTCAGAATAATGTGTTTAATGGCGGTAGAAGATGTATTAAATGTAGTGACACAAATAGTGTTGTTTTTTGTCGGTCTCTCTAATTTTTCCAATAACGCCTCTCTAGGGTAATTCCATGCTCGCTTGCTTGCCTTTCTGATCACTTGGTTTGGGTAGCCTCTATCAAACAATTTGCCTGCAAGAAGGGTAGCCTCTTTCCTGAATTCATCAGGTTCTGAACAGTTCCTGCGAAGCCGCAGAAATTGCCCCACGGGGAGGTTCTCCCTCAGAGATTTTGGATGGAAGCTCCCAAAATGAAGAAATCCATTCTTATCTGTGGGTTTGTGATGGACTCTAGTTGACAATTTACCATCCTTTGGAAAAATAACTAAGTCCAAAAAGGGAAGTTCATCCTTGGTAATAGGGGACGTAAAATGCAAAAAAGGATTTTGTCCATTCAGCCATTGCATAAAGTCCTTTATAGATGCCTCACTGCCTCTCCAAATGAGGAGGACATCATCTATAAACCGTTTCCAGACACGGATGTTATGTGTCCATGGATTACCGGCGTCAAAGATATGTTTGTGCTCAAAGGTAGAAACATACAGACCCGCTAGACTCGGTGCGAATGCACTGCCCATTGATGTTCCATGGGTCTGTAACTAAAGAACTCCCTTGTGCTCAAAAAAGTTCCTTGTCAGTGCTAATTCAGCCAGATGTAAGATAAATGGTCTAGGGGTCTGATATTGCCAATCCTGTTCAAAGAGGAGCTCCTCTATCACCCTCAGAGTTTCAAGTTGAGGAATATTGGTGTACAGGGATTCTATGTAAAATCCCACCAAATATTCCTAGTCCGTGTTGAAATCCATGTCAATGAGGAAGTTAAGGATTCAAGTTGTGCCCTTTAAATATGCCCTCCTACTCTGGACCTAAGGTTTGAAGAAAAAGTCACAAAATTGTGACAATGGCTCAAGTACAGAGTCTATACCTGCCACGATAGGTCTCCCCGGAGGTGGTCTTTCTGCTTTATGCACTTTAGGTAGATTGTAAAATGCTGGTGTGACAGGATCTTTCTTTAGTAGAAAACTGGACTCATGTTCTGTTATCCAGTCATTACTTAGGGCTTCCTCTACAATAGTACCAATTTCTCTTTTTAATCCAGGGGTAGGGTCAATCCGGAGGATTTTATAATTCCTCTCGTCACTCAATAGTATCCGACACTCCTGTTAATATACTGCTTTGGTTTGAATAACTACAGCTCCCCCCTTATCGGCGGGCTTTATAGTCAGATCTTGGTTGTTTTTCAGCTCTTCTAGGGCTTCCTTTTCCTCTCTTGTGATGTTCCTAAAGGGATATGTCTGTTTTTTACCTAATTTCTCAATATCAAGTACCACTGCTCTTTCGAAAGTAAAAACTTCCTGTGGTAAGGAAGAGTTCATAGGAGTGAAGGTCGATTTGGGACAAAAATCAGTGTCTGCCTTATTTTCAGTTCCATCCTCTATGTCTTGAAAAAAGACTTTCAATCTCACTGTTCTGAAAAAATCTGAGAGCTCCTGACGTACCCTAGAGCTGTCCATAGTATTTGTAGGGACGAAGCCCAATCCTTTGTTTAACACTGTAATTTGGGCTGTCGTCAATGTGAGATCTGTGAGGTTCATCACAAAGTTCCCTCCCTGCTAGTACCCGGCATTGGGTCCCGTACCATGCTCTGTGTTACCCTCTGATTGAGATCCTCCCACTGGACCCCCAGAGTGCCTCTGTTTTCCCCTGCCCCGGCCCCTATACCTGCCTAAAAAAGAGGACCCAGGTGTCTGTGGGAAATGCTGAATGTTATTAGGGCCCTGCATGGGAGGGTATGGTTGGTACATTGCAGGCCAACCAAATCCCTGGCTTGGGTAGTTCTTGTACATAGGGCTGAAGTTAAATCCCTGACCTTGATACTGTCCTCTGCCTCTACCCCGACCCCTCCTCCTTAGTCTGTTGTCAACTTCACTTCTGTCACTATATGAGCACATGGAGTCTGAGCTTCTACGGCCTCCCTGCTGCCCTTTCTTTGCTTCTTCCAATTTCCTCTGAACATACTCGTCTGTTGTGTATGGGTAGATTTTTTCTTTCGAAAATGTCTTCAGATCTTTCTGTAATTTAGAGATCTTTGATTGCATTAGATAGTCCTTATAATCCCCTATTTCTATGTTAGTTTCCTCTTATATGTGGCCAGCACCACTCTTGCCCTGAGTCGCTGCTCACTATTCTGTATCTGTATGAGCAGTGTGTCTGCCATTCTTTTTGCTGTAGCTATAAAAAAGATTTAACCAATCTCTCGTGCATTTCCATGCAAAAAATGCCCAATCCTTCACCACCCCTCCGTTCTGCATAGAGGTCGACATGTTTCTGCCTGTTTTAGGTTCTTTATCCAGCATTCATCAGGACAAGCTGGATCCTTATGCTGCTTTTCCGATAAAACCTCTTTAGTACCCACTTTGCTGGGCTATACTCCACCTGTAAGTCTGGATTAATTCGTAACTTTACTCTTCCAATGGGAACTGAAAAATAGAAACATAAAAAACGGTTAAAACAAACTGTTCCCAATACATCAACTCAATACAAAGAAATAATTTTATCATGTGCTCTCAATAATTTCTCTGCATTTGCAAACAACCCAATTGGTGCGACTGGGGTGCTTCATAGAAAGCGAATATCACACCCTGTTAAATAAATGGGCATCCAATGGCCCTTCCATTGGTATATATCTCACACAGTCTGTGAATCATATCCATAAATGCTAATTGCATGCTGTTATACAAAAAATAACGTGCTGAAAGATGATAAACACTTCCACTCAATCAAACAAGATAAAAAAGATACTGAGGCACCCTGCCTCATATTGTACTCATAGGTTTAGATGTATCTTTAGGTGTAATAAATCTCGGTCTTACTATTTACAATACACCGCACATTTTACCGAGTTTATTAGGTAGAATGCTAAAATTGGCACTGGAGTAGGGGGCGACCCTCTGTAGTCACACACTGTGGAAAGAATCAATCAATATACTCAAGAGTGTTCACTCTATTGTTAGATTCTTATGAAGGTAGTATGAAGTGTCACAAAGACCTCCAAACAATCATATATTATGGTTTGTGATTGTTGTCGGAGCGTCTTAGCTCTTAACAGTACATATCCCGTGATCCGGGCTAAGAAGAAAAATATTTTTAAACACATCGGCGACAACCATCTGTGTACTTGTCAGTGACTAAGTGTGTCCGTAAGGAGCACTAGGTTTCGTGAACAGATCATAGTGCTCATCCTTCTGGGAGATGTAGTGTTCTTCAGTGATATGCATGTTTTATTTTAAAAAATATAGTAGCTCTTACCTCAAAACCCGCAGGGGGAATCGCCGGGCTGCATTGTATTCTTGTAGATACGGTGCAGCCCTGCATTTCAAAAGTGGCGGAGCACGGCGTTAAGACAACAAAGCTAATGCCAATTACCGCCAATTCACTTGTAAATATACCCCTTCGTTTGTTTCGCAATGGTGTCTTTATTTTTAGTTTGTTGTGCATTAAAACATATATATGAGGTTGTGAGGAGTTTTTATGAAATGATGGTAGGTTTTTAATCTTCTTTGTTTCCTTCTAGGTCTTCGGATGGGGAGACCCAAACATATCTCATGGAAAGCGAAACGCAGCCGTAAGTATTCATTCAGAGTATAATAAATAATCTCCCTTCACCATATCCTTTGGTTCTCAGGCTGAAAAAGGTGAGCGAGAAAGTATAATAAGTAAATATGAATGAAAGGGAAGGAGTTTTACAGGAGTGAGGGAGAGAGGAACAGATGACCTCTCTGTCCTCTCTCTTAAATTACTGCCCGCTCCCCCAATGGGGTATATGTGACGACTCTGTATCTATCAGAGTCTTGGGAATCAGGGGAAACATAAATGGTTGTTTCAGGGAATCCGGAGGTTTCCTTAATTTAGTTACCTTTAAAACAAAAAGGAAACAGTTGTCTGCTTTTCTGTATCTTCCCCAGTGCCTTCCGGGAGATGTAGTGCCCTTCAGTGATATGCGTGTTTTATTTTATTAAAAAAACAATTGAGTAGCTCTTACCTCAACACCCCATGCATGGAACATTCCCTCCCTTCTCCCTTCTCCCTCCTCCCTCCATGTGAAGAACCCCAGCATTTCATCCCCGTGGACTCTCCAGAGTCCTTGACAGCATCTTCTGGGGCAATCCCCACTCTTCCACCCAGGACTCATCTTCTTCACTCCCGAGGATAGGTCCGTCTTGTATCCCCTGCTCAACGTCTTCTCCACCGGAATACTAGGTGGCTGCTTCCTTCCAACTACTTTGCATTGTACAGAGAAGCATCCCTCTCTTCTCGGGCTGCTTCTGACTATCCTATCTCGCTGTCTGCGTTCCTCTTGCTGGGTGTCCCTTCTGGGTTTATCTGCTTCCTTTGTGTCTTTCAACCAAGAATCAATTTGTTCACCCTTTCACCCTTCCATTCACCCTCTGATATCAACCATTTCTCCTCTACACTTTCTCATAAATGTATTATTTCATCCATCATTCAATCTTTCGCTATTCTATCCATCCAGTGGCCATTCCATCCATCCATCTGTACAAACATCCATCATCTATGCTTGCATCCATCCACCTACACATCCACCATTTGACTTATCCATCCATCAATAAAACCTTTCATACACCAATTGATTCTTTTCTCCATCCATCAGTCATCCCATCCACTTTCTATTTACTTCTCCGCCCATCCTCTCAGACTTCCATTTACTATTCCATCCACCCCTTTTTTCAAATGACTAATGACTCCATCATCCTTACATCCACCTACCTAGCCACCCCTCCTCTCAGATTTCTATTTTCTCTGCCATCCTTTCTCCCACCCATCCATCCTCTCAGATTTCCATTTGCTTTTCTATCCATCTTTCCGTCCATCATCTAAGATTCTCATTTACTCCACCATCCTTTAAATCCACTCACCTCTCCATCCATCCTCTGATTTCCATTTACTCTGCCATCCTTTCACCCATCCATCCACCTATCCATCCATCCTCTAAGATTTCAATTTAGTTTGCTATCCATCAATCCATTCATCCATCCATCTTAGGTTTCCATTTACTCTGCCATCTTTTCATCCACTGACCCATCCTCTCAGATTTCCATGTACTCTGCCATGCTTTCAGCCATCCATCTATCTGTCATTTCACCAACTCACCCATCCAACATTTCACCCTCTCATCCTTTCACCGACCTCTACATACTTTCACCCACCCATCCTTTCTCCTACTCATCCATCCTTTTGCCCACTCACCCTTTCATGCACACATCCATCCTTTAACCCACCCTTCCTAACATTCTTTTGTCCATCCATCCTTTCACCCACTCATATGTCTAGTCTTTCATCCACCCATCCTTTCACCCACTCATCCATCCATGCTTTCTTTCACACACTCATCCATCTATCCTTTCATCAACCCATCCTTTCACCCAGTCATGCATTTCCTCACCGATCCTCCTTTCCCTATCCTATCAGTCTTTCTTTCTTTTGTTTAGAGATAATTATAAGCCTTTATCTTCCAAGTTACAGATATGGAGGTGAACCCTACCCCAACTGTAGCTGGTAAAGCGGGGGTTCACAACATCTTGGCCCCTGGAGGTGACTGAGAAAGTAGCCAAAATCTAGCAAAATTAGGACACATGAAAATAGAGCTCTGTAAAAAGTGTCTGTTATTTTCCTAGAAAAGAGCATCAACAAACGATTTGCTGACCTAAGGTCACCATCTTCCTAGCTTTTAGGAAAATGCAGAATTGGGTTTGCCACGTTTTTGTCATTTTTCAAAGGGGCAGGCCATTATTCCTATTTTTTGTGCTTTCAACCTATTTACAGTTTGAGGTGGAAACAGGTGTGAATGCATTGGTGATCCAAGAAAGCTACAGATTTTTGAAAAGTATACATAATTCGTAGTTTAGGAAGGAGTCATTTGTGTAGATCCCGCAAGGTTTTCCCAAAGATATTTACTGTTAAAATAAAAACAAATTTGAATATGAGAAGGAAAAACCAGCCATACGTACCAACATTTTAAACCTGTGACCTCTTGTCATGATAGGAAATTTACAAAAGCAACATACCGTTACCCCCACTAGACCCTTCTAGCCCCAGAGACATATAGGGTTTGTAGGTTCTCCAAGAACTCGAGGTACCCAGCGCCAACATCTGAGCACCACCTTCCAATGGTTTTTCATTGAGTACCACCTATGCAGTAATTCATATGGTAAAACATAAAGAATGAAAAATGAGTATGAAGGAAACCTATGTATTTCTGAAATGCACAAATAACCACTGCTCCTAAACTCAGTTTCCTATGTACATCTCTAAATTTGTGAGTAACTCATAATAGCATATGATTACAAGGGTATTTTTCAAAATATCTTCTTTCTTACACACTGGCCTACATTTGGAAGGAACAGGTGCAGGGAAATCCAATTGGTAGCAATACAGTTTCTACTATTCTGTCTTGCCCCATGTGTCCTGATAAAACTGGCACCTTACATGTGTGAGTACGTCTAGTTTCCAGTGTCAGAGAAAGGCCCCAAAATGCAACATGGACACATTACATTTTTCAGCTGCACACTGGCCATCTTTTTGCTATGTGGCAAGCTGTGGATTTTGGGCCCTAGCCGAACCAGCATCTATGGAAACCTAGTAAACCTGCACATTCATTAAAACTAAACACCTAGGAAAATCTACAGTGGGGTGACTTGTCCTTGCAAACCTCAAAAATAGATTTTTTTTTAAAAAACATTTTCCTCACATTTCTGTGATGGAAAGTTCTGCAAATTGTGAGGAGCCACACATTTCCTACCAATTAGCATTCTACAAGTCTCGATAAAGATGGAACCTCACTTTTGTGGGTAGGCCTAGTGCCCATGACAGGAAAGGCTCTAAAATGCAACATGGACGCATCACATTTTTTGACTGAAACCTGACCCTTTTTTGCATTATGGGTAGCTTTGGATTTTGGGCCCTAACTCAACTGGTACCTAGGGAAACATACTAAACCTGCATTTTTTTTAAAAGTGGACACCCAGGGAAATCCAGCGTGGGGTGACTTCCGTGTCCATTATCAGAAGCCTTCCAAACCATAAACTTAACTGGACACCCAGGGAAATCCAGCGTGGGGTGACTTCCGTGTCCATTATCAGAAGCCTTCCATACCATAAACTTACACTAAAAATGAACATTTCCCCCACATTTCTGTGATGGAAAGTTCAGGACTCTGTGAGGAGCCACGAATTTCCTACCACCTAGCAGTCCCCCAAGTATCCCAATAAAAATGGTACCTTGTGTGGGTAGGCCTAGTGCTGGCAACAGGAAAGGGTCCAAATTCAGCATGAACACGTCACATTTTTCTACTGAAAACAGACCCTTTTTTCCAATGTGGGTAGCTGAGGATTTTGGGCGCTAGCTCAGTCAGCACCTAGAGAAATTTATCATACCTGCACATTTTTTTAAACTAGACACCCAGGGAAATTCAAGGTGGGCAACTTGCATGGTGCTTGCCGTTTTTTCTTACAGAGAAGCCATTGTAAACCTCAAACTTTGACTAACAATACACACTTCCTCAAATTTCTGTGAGGGAAAGTTCTGAAATCTGAGTAGCCACATGTTTCCTACCACCTAGTGTTCCCTCAAGTCTTCCGATAAAAATATTACCTCACTTGTGAGGGTAAGCCCAGTGTTCACAAAAAAGGAAAAGCCCTCCAAACCTCAAACTTCGGCTATGCATTTTCTTTCCATTTCTGTGATGTAAACTTCGGGAAACTATAGCGATTCAAAACATTCCCAACACCCAGCCTTCCCCCGCTTGTGCTAATAAAAATGCTACCCCACTTGTGTGGCTGGGCCAAGTGCCATTGAAAAGCATGAATCAAACCAGGGCCAATAAAGTTCTGTGAGGCGAATCTAATTGACCCAAGTTTCAGTTGTGCCTCCCCTTTCCAATGGCACCTCTCCCATTGAAATCGGTGCTCAGAGGCTGACATATGCCTCTGAGCACCGATGCAGTGAAGGTGAAATTAGCCTATTGCCTCAGTTTGCTTTCAATGTCATTGTAATGACTTCAGCGCGCCATGCACTCCATCATTATGAGAATTAAAAAAGGAAATCCCCCTGGTGCCTGCACCAGAGGGATTCCTTCCTACCCCTAATGCACGGATAACCTGGAGCCATTCACAGCACCCCAGCGCTGCTGCACTGGATGGCACTGGCACATCCGTAGCATGCAAGGGATTAACTGGGAAAAATAGTGTGGTGTTTACTATGGCATGAGGACTTTGGTGCTCTAAGCAACAACATCTGAATGTTTTTCCCCCAAAATTGGAACAAGAGCAATTTATTGCACCTGACAAATAACATACGCGACTGTATTGTTATCATTTGCAATAAAAATCGCACGTACGACTAGGGCACCAGTAATGAGGGCCGAAGTGGTGTTCTTCAGCTCCAATATCACCATACCCTCTTTCCAAAATCATGCGTGATCCCTATCACATGATAGTACTAGGTATCATGCCCCAATTTTACTCTAGGTAATTACTTCTGCCACTCAGGACCTCTTAACAAGTAAATTCTCAACTATGATGGGTCTGGAAAAAGCAGTTACCGGCCCCTTCAGAACTATGGGAGCTGGTGGCATGACAAAACCACACATGCAATTACAACGCATGCATTAACAATGCGGCCATTACAATGACCGCATCTTTACCATGCATGCCTTTACCATGCATGTGCCTTTACAGCGCATGCCTTTAAAATAAAATGTAAGTATTTAGCAGGTACGTATTATGCCTTTACACACACACAAACTCACACACACATATATATATATCTAGATAGATAGATAGATAGATAGATAGATAGATAGATAGATATATGGAGCCTTTATATTAACCTGTGAAATACTTTCATTTTCATTGTATAAGCATGCATTGTAAAGGCAAATGTGTTTTTAAAACTGAATATTTATATGTATTTTTAGACCCATATCTGTCTGTATGTGTATATTATATATAGATAATACATATATATTGTTTATATACATGTATGTGTATATATAAATATATAAATCTAATAATGTATTTTTTCTTTTATCAACCCCAAACTCTTAACCCAAACCCATCCATAACCCTAAAAATTCCCTTCCCACCCAAAACCCACCCTAAACCCTAAAAATTATCTTATCCACCCTAAACCCAAACCCCCCCCACTTACCACCCAAAATCCCAAACCCACACTAAACCCTAAAAATGTCCTTGCAACCCATAAACTCATCAATGGAACCACAAAGACCTAATCTGCCATCGCTGCAATTCTTTATATTACTTTATGAGTGGGAATGGAAGTTTACTTTCTTTCTCAACAATCTCCCTTCACAGACTTAGGAGAATTGTCCCTCCTCACAATAGCTGTACACTTTACTCTAAAAGAACCAACCTAAAGGTCAAAAGTCACTGGATTCAAAGAGGAATACCCCATACCTTGACAGGTGTATTTGACACAAAAATGTGTAACAAAATGAAGAAAGTGCAAAAACAAGGTAGCACCTCACGTGCGCACCACCAAAGGGAGCTTGCTGGTTAAATATCACCAGTTATGCCCACGTTTATCATCATAGGTTGCTACCTTGTAAAAAACAAAACAAAAATGGTGTACAGAAAACCAGTGAATTTTGTGAATTTATGTGGCAGAATCACACACTTCAACCCCGTGTAGTTAAAATTGAGATAAGACCCACAGTCAATTGTAGTGGCAATTTCTTCAGGGCACGAGGACTTTGTCCACCTTATCAGGATCCTTTATATGAACAACCAATGACAGGTAGTAGCCAAGGCCCCTCGTACCAGCTAGCCACCTTTGGTCCTCGAGCCCTGAAGAATAAAATGATCTGCTGGTGACTGTGGGTCTTATCTCAATTTTAACTACACGGGGTTGAAGTGTGTGATTCTGCCACATAAATTCACCAAGTTCACTGGTTTTCTGGACACCATTTTTGTTTTGTTTTTTACAAGGTAACAACCTATGATGATTGCCACCCAAAAACCCAAACACACCCTAAACCATAAATTCCCTTACGAACAAAACACCCACACCCACCCTGAACGTAAACTTATCCTATATATATAATATATATATATATATATTACCTACTGGCAGTCGCCGGTAGGTAGTTATAGTTAGGACCTATTTTCCATAGGAAATCCGCAACATTCTATTTGGAATAACAGTGGCGCTGATTGACGAATCTTCGCGAACTTTTCTAAACTTTTGGCCAGCTCCGGTCCGCTCCTATCCTGAAAATTTCACGGTGATTCGTCAAGCGGGGGCCGAGAAAAAAGGGGGGTCCCAAAACACATTTTCCCCATGCATTTTCCCATAGGACCTGTTGACGCAGCTACAGCCTGAACTGCTGAACGGAATTACACCAAATTTGGTAAAGAGGTAGTATTCAGTTCAGACTCGTGCCTTTTGCTTAAATGGTATAAATCCGTTCAGTAGTTCCTGAGAAAATTAGAGTTAAAAAGATATATCTGGGCCGAGCCTAACCACACATCTCATCGTGAGATCTGATTGGCTGTCAGTAGTTCATCCAAGAAGTGTTGGCAGCCATCTTGGGACCAATATACATGATAGCACCTCATTAAAAAGCATTGCAGTTAATAGAAGGTTTTAAGACTTTAGTATCATTTGTTAATGGTACCATACTCACTTTAGGAATTGTGTGTTCTAAGGTGATTTTACCGTGTGAAAACGCCTTCTGCTGTGATATCATGAATCATGTTTGAGAGAAAACTGTTTTCTCATGCTTTTCCCACAGAGGTTTGGAAGATGATCTATAAGCTAAACTGAGAGCATATTTTCTGTAAATTCACATTATCTTTCTGTCATGTGAGAATGAAGTCTGACATTCTCAGTAAAACATGTACATCCAACAAGGGCAGAGACTGTCAGTTGATTCCTTTGTGTTCTACTGCAGCTTCCCAGAGTGTTCTAAAGAACAACTAGAGCGCTAACAGTCCTACTTATGAAAAACGTATTGCACACCTGAAGCCATCTTGATTGGAATAAAGGGGTAACTCTTAAAACATTTAATTTAAAAAGGAACAAAATGAGGGGGTTTATTTAGCCATAGAAAGTATGATTAGTGCTGCAGAAAGAAAGATTAGGGCACATTTTGAGTGACTTCTCAAATCCTCTTCTATTTCATTAAATAAATTCTGACATGCAGACTGAAAAATGCAGTTTCAGTACCAGCAGCAGACTTCCCTGGTGAGCAGTAGCTTTACTACAGTGATCTAATGAGCAACTAGAGTGCTAACATTCTGAATTTATGGCAAATGTGTGACACATCTGAATGCCTTCTTGATGGAACCAAAGTAAAAAACTGAAAGTATTTCCTACTGAGGAGACTGCAGTAAATGAGGAAATTAGGAAACTTCATAACAAATACATTTCCCAAGATGGCCACCAGAGACAAAAGAGCCCAAACGTAGCCCAAATTTCACCCAGATGTAGCCCAAGTATAGCCCAATGACAGAATGTCCCAGAGTGTTCTAACGAACAACTAGAGCACTAACAGTCTTACTTATAACAAAAGTATGGCACACCTGAAGCCATCTTAATTGGAATAAAGTGGTAACACTTAAAACATTTAATTTACAAAGGAACAAAATGAGGGTGTTCATTTTGCCATAGAAATTATGATTAGGGCACATTTTGACTTCTCAAATCCTCTTCTATTTCATAAAATAATTCTGACATGCAGACTGAAACATGCACTTTGAATACCAGCAGCAGACTTCCCTGGTGAGCAGTAGCTTTACTACAGTGATCTAATGAGAAACTAGAGTGCTAACATTCAGTATTTATGGCAAATGTGTGACACATCTGAATGCCTTCTTGATGGAACCAAAGTAAAAAACTGAAAGTATTTCCTACTGAGGAGACTGCAGTAAATGAGGAAATTAGAAAACTTCATAACAAATAAATCTCCCAAGATGGCCACCAGAGACAATAGAGCCCAAATGTAGCCCAAATATCACCCAGATGTAGCCCAAGTATAGCCCAATGACAGAAGTGTGCAAAACACTTATTTTTTGTGTATTTGCAGTTTTATATAGTGCAGACTTGTCAGGTATTGGAGTGCTTTACATGAGCATTGGTTACATCACACAAGATCAAATTCATTTTGGTTGTAGATATGGGGAGATTAAGCGATTTGACCAGAATCACAGAATGTTGATCTGAAGCAGAAACTCCAACCTGGTTCCCCAGTTGCAAAGTCTGCAGCTCTGGAAGTAACAACACATCCTCTCCCCTAAGTGCAGCATTTAATCAAGTGGTCAACTGGATAAAAAAACATAAAGATTACAAATAATGTAAAAGTTCTTTGTCGCTATTTGAAAACTCAGAAAATATGTCCTCATTTTAGTTTTTTAGAGTACTAACCATAATTTTGATGCAAATAAGACCCTCTCAAATATGTAATTTCTAAAGGAAATGCTCTAGGTATTACAGTTTTGATTACATCAAGATGACGTCAGGCGTTCCACACTTTTGTAATAAATATAGAATGTTAGCAATCTAGTTTTTCATTGAGATACTGTTGAGAGGCAGAAGCCAGGGGCACGGACTCTGTAAATTGAAGGCAGGTAGGAGAGTGAAGAGGCAGCAATTTGACCACACTGGGCAGGCAGGAAGGGCAGTGGCAGCACAACAGACTATGGAGGGCAGTGGAAAGGGGGCCAGGGGCAACAAACCAACAATACAGGACTGGCAAGAGAGGCTGTGGCAATATAATAGACCATTGTGGGCAGAAGGAAGAGGCAGTGGTAGTACAACCATACATGCCAACAGACCCGTTTCAGCCAGGAAACGTCCAATGTTTTTAAGCTCAAATGGGCTTTATTTGATCTGTCTCCTGTCTACAATCTCCTCTTTTTTAATGTAACTCAAAGGGAAAAATCAATACCCCAGTTTTTTTTCAAAATCTCCCTCTTACCAAGTTCAACATTTTCGCAAGTATGGTAAATTGGATCATGGTAGACAGGAGGAATTGGGGTAGGGACATGGACTCGGATAACAGAGGACAGGAGGGACATGGAGAGGTGCACCAAACTGACCCTACAGGGCAGGCATCAGGGTTTGCAGCAGCACAATACACCACACAGGGCATGCGGGACGTTAGTGCAGCACAACAATCCATAGAAAGCAAAAGGGAGGGGACAGGACCATGCACATGGACAACAGAGAACAGAGGGGAAAGAGGAAATGGTAGCTAGCTGACCATAATGGACAGACAGGAGAGAAAGCTGCAGCATAACAGGCCATAAAGGGCAGGAGGGACGGATCAGGGGCATAACAATGAAACAGACAAGCCAAGAGGGAGGGAATAGGGATCTGCACATGGAAACAGAGGGCTGGGGGCAAGGGGGCAGGGCAGGAGCAGCAAGATGACCATGGAGGTCAGGCAGGATGGGCACTAGAAACAATACACACTATGGAGAGCAACAGTGAGACTATGATGGCATACACAAAGACCATGGACGGAAGGTGGGAGGGGATCAGGGGCAGCTATCTGACCACACAGGGAAGGTGGGAGGGGCCATGGCAGCACAGAAGACCATGCATGGCAAGCGGGAGGGTTAGTGGCAGCACAATGGCTATGATGGGCAAGAAGGACGGTGCAGGGGCATGCACAAAGGACCATGGAGGATAGAAGGGAGGGTCAGGACCTGGGTACAGACAAAGTTTAGGGGAAGGGGCCTCACAACAGACCGGACGGGGCAGGCAGGAGGAGCAGTTTCAGCACAACAGACCAGGGAGGGCAGAAGGGTGTGGAGGTAAAATGGACCATGGAGGACAGGAGGAAGGGGCTAGGGGCATGGCATGAGGACAGGCAGGGTAGAGGTGGCAGGGACAGGTTACAGTCATCTGACAATGCTAGGCAGGTGGGAGGGGTGTGGCAGCTCAACAGAACACTCAGAGTAGATAGGAGTGGCAGTTCCATGGAACATGGTGAGCAAAAAGGATGGAGCAGGGGCATGCACAAAGGCATCGGAGGGCAGGGAGAAGGAGAATAGGGGCAGCAAGCTAAGCACAGAGGCTAAGCAGGAGGTCAATGATGGGCCATAGAATTGGGCAATGGAGGGCAGGAGGAGTGGACTGGTACATCATGCTAAATGGAGGGCAGTGGCAGCACATCAGACCATACATGGCAGGAGGGAGGAGGCTAGTCCATGGATTCAGACAACAGAGGATAGGGAGGAGGTGGATGGGGCAGCAAGCTAACTGTTCAGAGAAGGTGGGTATTAGGAACTTTATTGTTTTTAAAATGTGTGTCTGTGCGAACTACTTAAAATATGAACAAGTATGCAGCATAATCTCACTTTTATTCAGGAAGAAGCGGACGTTTGTGACGGAGACTCCGGGCTCACTTGGCAGAAACACCCCCTGACCCTCCACCCCCCATCGCAAAATGTAATGCCCGTGAAAAGGGTAGGTGGACGCAGTGTTATATGGAACATAGTCCTAAGAGCACGATTGAAAATGAAAACTAGATAGTATATGGTATAACCTATGCACCAAAAAGTGTGATATAAGATGAACCGGGGCGTGAAATATTATATGCAATACATTGTGCGCAATGACAGATTCATTGGAGAGCGCGAGATAGCACAGGCACTAGCGCGTGCTATGCAATATGCGCCTTTGAGTGTAATATGCACAGGGCAGTGTTGTGTAACCTAACTAGTCTCTAAAGTTGTAATATAATATATGTGCTGGGGAGTGTAACGTTGCATATGCACTGTGACAAAGATATGGATCCCAGATTGTAATATGTATGGCATAGCGCTGTGCGTTATAACATAGGCATCGTGGAAGGCACGTTAGATGGGGCAATATAACCCGTGCGAAGGCAAGTGTGACATGACATATTCACGGGGTGGTGTTACAGTGCACATGGGCTAGAGAGTGTCATAGCATACGCACTAGCTGGTGGAATACAACACAGAGGTGTGTGGCACTCGGCGGGCACTGGTGGGTGTAACACAGCATTGGGCTCAACCAGGAGTACGCTGTGACTCTCAAGTGAGGTTCGTCTCCTTTCCAGAGAGTAAAATAAAGTATTACACATCCGGTGGTGGATGTGTGTTTTATTAACTGTGAGGGGGGTTTCTTGCATAGTTTGGTCGAATTTGTGTCGAATCCCCTTTGAATGGCTTGGTGTACGTGTGTATTAAATGTGCCCGTCAATAGCTACCCATATTTGGATAAATAAACGACAAGGGTGTCTACTTGGAGAGTGCCCACCGGCGGGGGCGGCGGGATAGGCACGGTAGGGCGTCAGACACGTCAGAGCTTCACTAGCGGTGTAAATACATTCCACGTGGATTCATTGTATGAATAGTCGCCTTTTAATGAATATCACGCAAATCGTCATGGTGATAGGTACATACGGTTTGTCCAGCATGTCCTAGGTGTTTCTATAAATATGTTTAAAAAACCAAAAAAAACAAAACAAAGGCCGGCCCCGGGGGATGGGGTCCCCGGGGCCGTATGTGGCCTGAGGAGGGGGGCAACGCAGCCCCCCTCCAAAAGAATTTAAAAAAATAAAAGGCCATGACCCGGGGGTTGGGTTCCCCGGGACGATTAAGGCCTTGGGAGGGGGCCACACGGCCCCCTTACAAATTTATTGTTTTCAACAAAAACAATTAGGGTGCAGGCCCTGGGGGATGGGGTCCCCAGGGCCAATAAATTAGAAAAAGAAGAGGGGCCACACAGCCCTCCTTCTTAAAAAAAATAAATAAATAGAAGACCAGCATCGCGCCGGAGGCCACGCAAAGCAGCACTCTGCAAACGTCCCCCCTGGCCAGTTGTAAGTTGGGGAATTAATTCCCCTTCAATACTGAGGGTCCCTGAGGGTCAACTAGCCCAAGAGGTATCTCTAGTATGCACCAGGGAGCTGAGTTGCAGACAGGTGTTCTGAGGCCACGCCCCTTTTTACACCTCTATGCAACGCAGCTCTGTGGCTCTTACTGGAGTTACCTAGTGGGCTAGTTTGACCCTAGGGACCCTTAGGATTCAAGGGGACTTAATCTCTCAACTTGGAACGGCCACAGGGTGCGTTCACACAGTGGTGAAGGGAGGGGACGGGGCCTGAGGTGACGTGTGCAAACACGCCCTGTGGCGCGTTTTACGTTGGGGAAATAATTCCCTTTTAATCCTGAGGGACCCTGGGGCCGAACTAGCCCACCAGGTACTTCCAGTAAGCGTCACTGCTCTGCATTGCAGAGAGGCGGTGCAGGCCGTGCCCCTTTTCACACCTCTCTGCAATGGCGCTTACTGGACATACCTAGTGGGCTATTTTGCCCCTAGGGACCCTCAGGATTCAAGGGGACTTAATCTCCCAACTTAAAACGGCCACAGGGCGTGTTTACACAGTGGGGAAGGGAGGGGACGGGGCCTGAGGTGACGTGTGCAAATCATCAGTGATGTCATTTGAGATGTCATCAGTGATGTCATGAGTGATGTCACTGACCATGTCATGAGTGATGTAATATGTGATGTCATCAGCAGTGCATTGCGGGCGTGTGAGTTATAATTAGCTGAACTGACTATAAGGGGGGAATTTCAATGGTTTTGTACTAGTGAAAAGTCCAGCTAACTATAACGCCCCTGAAACCTATGGTTTTTTCAGTGAATTTCTAAGATTTTTTAAATGCTAATTCCTAACTATAACGTGCCTGAAACCTATGGTTTTTTCAGTGAATAGATAGATAGATAGATAGATAGATAGATAGATAGATAGATAGATAGATAGATAGATAGATAGATAGATAGATAGGTCACCAGTAGGTAGTTGCAGTTAGGACCTAGTTTTCATAGGAAAAGCAATTTTTGACTTGCCTATAACTTTGGCTTCGTTTTTGTCCAATCTTCATGAAATTTTCCCCCAAAAAGTGTCAAAACAGGTTCTGGTTGTCATGAAAAGTTTATGGGTGATCTGAGGAGGTGGAACCAAGAAATAGGGGCGCGTAAACAGGGTGTGTTTGTAATGTTAATTCTCATAGGTACACATTATTCAACCTACAGCATGAGCCGCTAGACGTAACTGCCCCAAATTTGGCAGAAAGGTAAATGTTGTAACCCAGATTGTGCCTTTTGTTATTCGGTGTAAATCTGTCCAGTAGTTTTTGAGAAATTTAAGCAGGGAGTTTATAGATATATCTCTGGCCATGAATATTTCGCGATGAATCGCGAATGCACGCGCCAATGGGAATGCTCTTATTGGATTGACGCAACCTGAGTCGAAGGTTGGGGCCATCATTTTATCATCTGGAAATGGTACCTGGGGCTGAAAATTTGTATGAAAGCCCATATAATGGGTCAGGGTGGAGATACACTTTTGAGAAATGGGTGTGTTAGTGATACAAGTCATGTGTCCAAAATTGATTTTTTTAATCATGTCATATAATATTCGCTACGACACCACGATCGCCAGCGCACCCCCGTGTACCGTCACGGGGAAATAGCGACGATCATGACATCATTGCGAATATTGGTGAAAATATATGGAAAATATATATATTGGTACACAATCACAAGTCACTGTCACATACTCCTGTATGAACTCATAAACTCACTCAGATACTCATGCACCCACTCACAGACCCACTCAGATTCTCATGCACCCACTTACACACTCACTCTGAGAGTCACTCACTCATGTACAGACCCACTCAGAGACTCATTCACTCACTCACACACTTATGTATGTCCTCACAGACCCACTGAGACACTCATACACCCACTCTCCGATACACTCAGACACTCATATACCCATTCACATGCCCATACAGTCACTCACACACTCAGTCACAGACCCTTTCAGAGACTTATAGACTCAGTCAGTCACTCATACACTCATAAACTCACACACCCACTCACAAACTCACTCAGATATACGTGCACCCACTGACTCACCAAGTCAAGGCTTATGCATCCATTCACGGAGCCACCTAGACACTCGCCCTCCCAGTCACAGATACACTCATACATGCACCCATTCACTCACCCACTCAGAGTTATTCTCTCACTCACAGACCTATTGTGACACTCATACACCCACTCATGGACCCACTCAGACACACACACCCATACAGTCACTCACACAACCACTCATAGACCTACCCAGAGACTTATGCACCCAGTCAGTCATACACTCAGAGACTCATGTACCCACTCACAGTCACACTCAGTGACTCACACCCACTGAGAGAACCACTCAGACACTCACGCTGCCAGTCATAGATTCACTGAGAGACTCATGCACTCACTCACAGACCCACTCAGATACTCAATTAGACAATCATATATCCATTTACAGATCCAGTCAGACACTGATACACTTATTTACAAATTCACAAGGGGCACTCATGCACCTACTCACAGATTGAGTGATAGACTTACGTAACCAATCACAGACCCATTGTGACACTGATGCACCCACTCATAGATGTACTGAGGTAGTCATGCATTTCGTTACAGACGTATTGAAAGACTGATGTACCGTCTCACAGTGAATGATAGACTTAATGATACACTGATGCATGCAGTCATAGATTTACTGAAAAAGTTGTGAACTGTGTTATAAAGATATTAAGGGAGTTGTGCATGCGTTTATACAGTCGATTAGATAGTAATGTGTTTAGTGTGTTGGTTATAATACAGTTTGCAGATAAAAGTTTTGAATGTGGTGGTAGCTTTTGAATGTCTGCATGTGTTTTGTCATTTTGCGATGTATTCACAGTGACCGCTGCAACCGAAATCATTGCAACACCTGGCGTTACCCCGGTGGTTTTTATGCAAACTCCATACAAAAATATTACTTCAAACAGTGCAGTAATAAACCCCTAGTGTCTAAAATACTGTTAAATGTGTGCATATATGTGTTTTGCGCCCCCTAAAAAATGCCCGATATTCGCAGTTATTAATGTACGTTATGATAAACACATACCAAATCAAAAAAAGAGAGGTATATAATTTAAATAATAATATACAATATCCATTTATAAAAAGAAAATAAGAAAATGTTAAAGGGTCTCTCAAAAAAATGGATGTTACAATTAAGAAATATAATTTTTTTTAAACCATAGAAATTCACTGAAAAACCAAAGGTTACAGGGATGTTATAGTTAGGAATTAGCATTTAAGAAAGCCATAGAAATCCACTGGAAAAAAAAGGTTACAGGTACGTTATAGTTAGGAAATAGAATTTCTATGAGTGGGCCTGTGTGTGGATGTATGAGTATCTGAGCAGGTCTGTGACTGGGTGTGTGAGTGTCTGAGTGGGTCTGTGAGTGGGTGTGTAAGTGTCTGTGTGGGTCAGTGAGTGGGTATGTGAGAGTCTGGGTAGGTATGTGACTGGGTGCGAGAGTGTCTGAGTGGATCTGTGAGAGAGTGTCATATATGTGGGCATTTGGTGAAAGTAATGTATCTCTAGGCTTTTGTTCTTAGCAAGCAATTAGGTAGGAAGAACTAATTAATACAGTGTCATTTTAATCAACACCTGTTTTTTTGTTTCTTGCGAGAAATACCTCCTTGACTTTGTGTGCATAATGAGTGGTTCGGTTGTTGCTCCAGCTCTTGCTGTGGGGATGTTAAAGAGTAATACGCTGTAATCACTGTCGGACTACAAGCACACAAAGCCAGCATAATATTCTAAAGCATGTTTTATTTTTGCACCCAAGCTGTTACATGGCTGTCTTTGAACCACCTCTTCATTTCAGTAACCACATCACAAGCTCAATCAATATTTTTATTGGAAATCATCGATTTTCCTCCTCCTGAAAGTGACAGGACTGATCTAAAGGAAATATCACCTCATGCACTGACATGCCTGCCTGGAATTGAAAGGTACATGCCCAGGACCCAGGTAGCCCTTTTTATGGCTTTGGTCCAAGTCCTACACATTTGCAGCCCATACAATTTGATATATTAAGAATGGAATGTTAATTAACTCAGTAAAGGGTATATGGCCTAAAGTCTTATGATTGGAATTTGGATGAACACATTTTTAACATGGCATGTTGAAATAAGCGTTAAAGTCCCTGGAATGTTTTGTAATATTTTTTTACCAGTAGCCCAGGGGCATGCTGCTGTGTAATGACTTGTAATTAAACCTTTTGCAAGACGATTTTTATGAACATTTTTCCCATTAGCTTCACAGTCCCATAATGAATCCCAAAGAGGGCAGTTCCTCTGAAGAGCAGAAGACTGCATACATGCTATTAGGCATGATTCATGCAAGAGACTCTCTATTTTTGAAGCCAAAAATGTTTTTTTTTCACTGTCTCCTACCTGAAATTGCCTCTGATTCAATAGAAGCCAATGGGGAAAATACATTTTCCATATATATATATATATTTAAATCTCCCACTTTGCTCTTCTAGCAAGGCAGCAAAGTATTCTAATACTACAGCCTTAGAAGGCACCTGCTACATAGTCAACTGTTTAACAGGCTTCCCCTATCCGCTAATCCAAGATAACTTTAATGTATAGCGAGGTCAAAGGCTCTGGTTTCTGCTGGCTCGCAAAGAATGTACAGGCTCCATCAGTAACATCTGGTCTTACTTAGAACTAACATATATAATGCAGCTAATTGCTGAGCCATCTTTGTTTTTTTCACTTAGCGCGGGGGTTAGCATAATTTTAATTTAGTGGCCTGTGGCTTGCTGCCATAAGACACACAGCAGAACTCCTCTTAAAAAGAAAATACAAAACTATAGCACAGCAGTCTTACCTTTTACTAACATGTAATGAAAAAAAGCAAGTATAGTAGTTCTCAACAGCTGGGATCACATATCCTCCCACGCTGGTTAAAAAAAAAGGTGGCAAAATTAACCTATTTATTAGCGCATCACAAGTTCTTTCCTTGCCACTCCCCCTCTCCCACACATGACGTGACCTCACCCTCACCTGCTTATACTTGTTTTTGTTAAGCGCATTTCTACAGGGTTTTTTGTTGCAGTGTTTTTTGTTGGAGCAAACTCATCCGAAGATAATGGAGCACTTTACATGAGCGCTACATATATTACACAAGGTCCCATTCATCTTTTTGTAGGCACAGGAAGATTAAGGGCCCGATTCACAGAACTAACTTAAGACAAAATCCTAAACTTACTACCATTTTGGTATTCACAGAAGGCACTTACTCATTTTGGTATTCACAGAAAGCACTTACTCATTTCGGTATTCACAGAAGTTAGGAGTCCTAACTTTAGGACTCCTAAATGCCTTCTGTGAATACCGAAAGTCTTAAAATTTGGATTTTTCTCAATTTAGTAGTCCTAAGTCTAAATTTAGGACTACAAAATTGAGAAAAATCCTAATTTTAAGAATTTCGGTATTCACAGAAGGCATTTAGGAGTCCTAAAGTTAGGAGTCCTAAACTTAGGACTACTAAATTGAGAAAAATCCTAATTTTAAGAATTTCGGTATTCACAGAGGGCATTTAGGGGTCCTAAAGTTAGGAGTCCTAACTATACTACTACTAAACTGCGAAAAATCCTAATTTTAAGACTTTTGGTATTCACAGAAGGCATTTAGGAGTCCTAAAGTTAGGACTCCTAACTTCTGTGAATACCGAAATGAGTAAGTGCCTTCTGTGAATACCAAAATGAGTAAGTGCCTTCTGTGAATACCAAAATGGTAGTAAGTTTAGGATTTTGTCTTAAGTTAGTTCTGTGAATCGGGCCCTAAGTGATTTGCCCAGAATCACAGGAAGTTGAACCGATGCCAAGACTAGAACCCGGTTTCCTAGTTCTGAAGTCAGCAGCTCTGGCCATTACACCACATCCTCCCCCAAGTTCATGTGCCGGTCATACATCTTGGGTGTTAGACAGCTATTATGCTTTCATTTTCACACTAGGTGCTGTTATTAAACACGAGCTACATATGTGCATGATAAAGCAAAGTATCTCATTTGGGAATCCTCCTATAAATCACCCTGAATGAGCGGCCCGGTAACATTATGAGCACTCCTGCAAGGTTAATGCAATGGGTGCAGTTGTTAATTTTTAAATGTGAATGCACTTTGTGAATGTTTTAATATGCTGCTTCTTTAACCCCAGCTAAAAAAATGGAATCAGAAAGTATGCCCAAGCTGAGCCGCTATTTTTTTTCAATTTTGCTTGGTCTAGTGTGCGATCTTCTGGATGAGGGAGACCATGTTATCCCATGGCATCTTCCACGACCCTCTATGAGTCGGCGCAGACCTGAACTTGCGCGGCATCAAGAGCCGAGGATAGGCTAAAACATTGCAGGCACAATCTTAACCCCCCACCTTATTTTCAAATGAAAAATCGTTTCCCTTTCGGGCTCTTACCAGCAACCAATCTTTACTGAAGATGTTGAACAGTAAATGTTTATTCTTTCACAGCCACAGCAGACTGGGGTTTATTTCAGCATAAACAGATAATAATCAAGTACAGGAACACTGTGGCAATGCCGGGGGTCAAAAAAAGCAAGGGCAGTCACTATAATTATTTTTTTAAACTTTGGCGAGAATTTGTGAACCTACCCGTGATTTTGTGCCAAAATCGTAAAAAAAAGGTAACCCACGGTGGAGTTCCTGGGGGACCCCACCACCAGACCTAGGGGGTCAGGGTATTCATACCCTGCCCTCTTTATTTGTTAAATATTTTGGGACTCGGTTGAGTCTGAGTCCCAAAATGGCTGCCAAACTTCCTTGTTGAAGTGTTGGCATTCAATCAGATTTCAGTAAAACGGATTGTCCCTAGATATAAAGTTTTTTGGTTAATATCTCAAAAACCTCTGAGCAGATTTACACTAATTTAGAAAAAGTACACTTTCTAGACCAAGAGCTAGCTTTTTGCAAAATTTGGTGCAATTCTGTTCACTGGTTCAGGCTGCGGCCGTGTTCAAAATCCCTAAAGGAATTAACATGGGGAAAACATGTTTTGGGACCCCCACCTTTTTCTCTGCCCCCGCATGATGGATCACCCTGAAACTTTCAAAACTGCAGCTGAGTGTCATGTTAGTTTAGAAAATTTTGTGAAGATTTGTCAAATGGGACCAAATATTTAGGGAAAACAAAAAAGGCTCTTTCTATGGAAACTAGGTTCTAAGGATAACTATATGCTGGTGACAGCCAAGTGCTATATATATATATATATTTCCTATGAGTGTGCCCTAGGTGGGCCCCCTCCCCCCTTTTTTTACAATATTAAAACATTTTAGAAAAGAAGGCAGGCCCCGGGGGATGGAGTCCTCTGTGCCAAATTCAGCCTGGGAGTGGGGCCGCGCAGCCCTCCCGGGAAGAGGAGCCATGCGCCCCCTCCCCTAAATTTTTTTTAAAAATTGAAAAAATAACTCCAGCAATTTGCCGGAGGCCACACCCCCTTCACCACCACTCTGCAAATGCGCCGCTTGTCTCTTTGTCCACTGTTTGGCCTGAAGTTCCCTTGGCTACAGAGGGTCCTCGGGGGCCAATAAGTCCTCCTGTTACTTTCAGTAAGTCCCACACAGCAAGATTGCTGAGAGGACTTGGCCATGCCCCCTTTCTCCACCACTCTGTAAATGTGCCTCCTGGTGCATTGCTGGTTGGAGGATAAAGTCCCCTTGGCTGCTGAGGGTCTTTGGGGGCCAACTACCCCTCCTGTTATCTCCAGTAAGTCCCACACAGCGGGATGCTGAGATGTTGTTGGAGGCCACGCCCTCTTTTTCTATCACTCTGCAAACGCACCTCCTGGTGCACTGCTGGTTGGGGGATGGAGTTCCCTTGGCTCCAGAAGGTCCTTGGAAGCCAACCCCCCCCCCCCTCGTGCTACCTCTTGTAAAGTCTCACAGAGTGCGATTTCTTTGAGGACTTTGGAGGCCACAACCCCTTCCTCTACCACTCTGCAAATGCGCTTCCTGGCACACTACTGATCGGGGATGAAGTCCCCTTGGCTGCTGAGGGACCTTGGGGGCCAAAAAATCCCTTGTGTTACCCCCAGTTAATGCCTTACAGCGGGATCCCTGAGAACTGGTCTGATGTCCTACCCCCTTTCTCTACCAGTCTGACTACTGGTTAAAAAAGCCATAGAGATTAGCTTAAAAAACACGAAGGTTACAGGGACATTATAGTTAGGAAGAAGAATTAATAAAACCTTTGAAATTCACTGAATAAACCAAACGTTACAGGGACGTTAGAGTTAGGAAATAGAATATTTAAAAAAACCTTAGTAAATCACTGAAAAAACCAAAGGTTACAGGGACATTATAGTTAGGCTCAGATTTCACTCATACTAAACCAGTAAAATTCAGCAATTATAGTCACTTGAGCTAACTATAACTTATGCCCCCTCAATGCTCTGCTTATAACCTCACGTATTACATCACTCATAACATGGTCAGTGACATCACACTGACCAAGATGTAAATGTACTCTCTATGTCAACGATGGTCTACCTTGCTACTTATATATTACAGTCATTAATGCGAAACATAATGAACGTAGGATTATATTACCAAATGCCAATAAAAAGAATTTTCAAAACATGGTCAGTGACATTATTGATGACATCACTCAAGTCATCATCCACAGAACCAGTCACACAACCACTCACACTCCATATAACCTCTCGTACACTGACACACACATAACCACTCACATACCCATTCACAGAACGATTCCAGTACTCATATACCCACTCAGTCCTTCATAGTGGCACTCACACATGCACTCACTCACTTGTAGAACCACTCAACCATTTACTCGCCAGTACAGCCACTCATACAACCATTCACTCACACGTACAGCCACTCAACACAACCACTCACTCATCCAAACACTCACATTCTCTTCCAGGGGATCCTCATTAATAGTCATAAGCACTAGAATATTCCCGCCTTTGCGCAGGACCCCGGAAACACAATCATATATGTGATTCACTGAAAAAACCATAGGTTTCACACATGTTATAGTTAGCTGGACATTTCACTCGTAAAAAACCAATGAAATTCCCCCGTTATAGTGTGGTAAATATTTTAATTACCTATACTATTTTTGATGCGGTAAATCTAGTAAGAATAACTCAGTAAAATAAGAGGCAGAATCCGTGGTATTAGAGGTTCTGAAAGGGCTTTATTCCTCTACAAAGGAATTACAGTTCGAACTGCGGGCATCATATTCCATCACCACGGGGGTTCAGGAAGGGAAGGCAATACATTATTGACAGGTAATCATATTTATATGGAAAGGAATTACATTAAGACAGATGCAGGAGGCGTAACAGTTGATAAAATAGATAAGAATATACATACGTAATAAAAAGAGGCGTACATTTGGGCGTAACTAAAAACGTCATTATACATGATGTCACAAATGGGTGGATCCATAAGAGAATCCTGCAATGTCAGCAGAAATAATTGGCAGAGATGCGCGCGCAGCCGCATGACGTGTGATTGACGTACAACTAGAGGGTGAAGGGGACTTGACATTTAGCTCTACACGTGGAGACAGAAGTCTGGGGGGTCAAGTCAACCTAATCCCAAATCATATCTAACATCCTATGTTTAAAGAACTATGTTATCCAAAGGGAAAGGTCTCTCGAATGAGATCTATTCTATACTGACTGTTAGTGCGTGTACAAGCGTCTAAATGTCTACATGAGATGCGAGGGGGGCAGGAATCTTCCATGGTAACAGCATGAGGACAGAGAAACCGGGCCCTGTGCTCGGTAGCTGGAAGGATGTTTATCTAAACTGCTAGACAGGAATGCATTGGATGAGGAGCGGAGCAGATAATCTTGAAGGTGAAATACAGTTTTTGGCAGGCAGACAGGCCGAGTCAGGCACCGTTAGCCGCGCAGGGAATAGGACAAAGTTCATGGACACAGATGCGAGCTCAGACTGGAGCTGTCAGAGGTAGAGAGCAGGAAAAGACTTGATGGCAAAATTCAGGGCCTACTCGCCTGAACTGCAAAAATGGAGTAAATGAACCATATAGAGTCGGTGGCCTTTTATACTTAGGAATGGAATATCCAGCCCATTCATGGCGGATCGGAAAGAGGACATGTTGATGGTGGACGCACATGTGTTTGCGTCTTCATAACTGGAACTGGAGGGAAAATACATGTACTTATAGCATATACATGGAGCCGTTGGGGTCTAAGATAGGGGACATAACTGATCACAAAATTCATATTTCCTCATTCCCTCCTTGTCCCCTACGGACCCTCAGGAGATATCAATCTTCATCAATCCATCGATCTGTTCATATAGCATCATTTGTTCTTCTTTCTTCTTCCGGGATCTTGAGTGAAAACTTGGATGTGGGATACACGATGTGGCACACAGACCACAAATCGCTGGCCCACATTGTAGACATAAACAGCAACTGAATAGTATGAGAAAGCTAATACCTAGGAAGGATAGGATCCTCCATCCCCAGGCTGACAACACGCTCCAGAACCAACCGGACCAAGTCCAGGTGCCTGGATTCTGGTGTATCTGGCTTACAATCTTGTGGAGACGAGTTATGGCTTTATATACAGATGGCGAGTTTTCTGGGATGAATACGCAGCAACTTGATCCGATGACCCTACAAGCTCCGCCCCTATCGGCCAGGATGACGTCAAGGACAAGACGATTTTGAAGAACAACAATCCGCATCGCAGACTGCTCCTCTGTTAAGTTGCCTAAGGCGGAAGTAGTTTCATTTACTACTGCTTCAAGGGTTCTAGTTAATCTACGTATCAGCTTACTATTGGTGACTGTACCTATATAGGGAAAGAAACCTTTATTGAAATCTGTATATTTTTCCCATGCCGTTTCAGTGTAATCGACAATTGGGAGATCTCTCCGTTCTCTATTATGTACTAAATGGGTATTTCTGTGATAATCAGGAGGGACTAAGAAAACGGGTGGCAAAAGGAATGCGATGTAACAGGTACCATCCCAATCGAGAGGCAAACGTATATATGCAGTCTGACCACATACGAAGTAGGAATGACGGGAAGCCCTAAATGTAGACTTGCCTTGATCACTGAATTCTATTACAGTGGTGCATTTACTATGGCCCATATGTATCGAACCATTCTTTTTTACGCATAATTCACCTTTAACTGGAAATACTGACATAGCGGGCAAGACTGGTGTAGCTTCGGATTCAACATTCAGGATCATGAGGTTAAGCGTAAAATTACCTAATCCATATACTTCATTTTCTAGATCAGTCCCTGTTCTTTTGGGAAGTCCCTCCTTGTTAGGGTAGCAGACTTTAAGTAAAACTAGGTTCAGGTTTCCCCATACCCAATTGTCTTGATAAATTACTAAATTTGAATCTAAGGAATTAATCAAACTAAACCATGCTCCACAGGAGCCATTGTGTGTAAACGGATACGGAAAGAGAGGCAGAACTCCCTTATAGTTCTGATAGGGAGGGAGTCGGCCACATATCCAACAATTGGTAGCGTTGCTGGTCTGATGGGAATGATGTAACATACTAATGAAAGTGTTATTGCGCAGCGCAAATCTATAGGACAACTCATGCGGAGGTAATTCGCTAAAAGAATGTTCAGCAGTAACATTGTAAGCACGTTTAGAAATAGGGTAATACATGTGAAGCAATATACTAGTCATGATGATCAGAAGACTTAGAAAAAACAAAATTAATAATGTTACCGTGCAATGACTACGCAGTGATTTACAATACGCATGCTTTTTAAGCTGCATCTGTCGATTTCTTTCTCTATTCAGGTCTAGAGGATACATGTCAGAGACAAATTCAACCGCTTCACCTTGGAAAGGACTTAAACAATCAAATTGTCTGACTTGCTAGACCTTAATTTCAGTTTGTAAAGTTCAGTGTCTGTAGGTTCAACCAAGGGGAGCTTTGAATCAGTCTGTGAAGGAATGCAAGGCTGAGAGTTTACATCAGACGGTAGTCCATAAAATTTCTTGATATGACTCGAGTGTAACCACCCTTTACGTCCCTCGATCTTCACGGCTGTCCTTGTTGTTAGTAGAACAAGTTTAGGTGATTTCCACCTAGGCTCCAGTTGGGTCTTCCGGTCGAAATTCCGCACCAGAACCAGGTCACCCGGAACCACGTCATGGGGCTTCACCTCAGTGTTATCGGGAAAAGCTGCAGCTACCTGTGAACGACAAGATTGTAGTGTAGACATCAAGGAAGCCAGGTAATCTGTCAGCATATTGCAGTCAACATCAGTTATTTTACGGGGTATAGGCGTCCCCCACATATTTGGTGGTCTACCGAAGATCACCTCATACGGGGATAGCCCTGTTCGAGAATGCGCTACCATTCTCATGTAAAAGAGTGCAACTGGTAGGGCTACTATCCAATCGACACCTTTCTCTCTACATATTTTAGACAATCTAATTTTCAGAGTTTGATTATGGCGTTCCACGAGGCCTGCTGCCTCGGGATGTCGGACACAGTGGAATTTCCATTGGTAACCTAACAAAAGTGAAACGTGTTTCATTAGTTCGGATGAGAACGGCTGGCCGTTATCTGAGTAGACAACACGTGGTAAACCGTACCGTGGGAAGAATTCTCGAACTAACTGTTTGGCAGTAGTCGGGGCAGTGTAATCTGAAACCGGGTAGGCTTCTGTCCAACGGGAAAGAGCACAGACAACTACGAGAACATATTTGAATCCTCGACATCGTTCCATCTGGATATAATCCATCTGAAGGACTTCAAAAGGGTGATCAGGTGGCTGAAATCCACCCTGTTCTACGGGAATGCTTTTACCTGGGTTAAACTGACAACATATCATACAGGTACGAACTTTTTGTTTAGCTGCTGCTCGCAAATGTTTGTTGAACCAAATGTGCTGAATGCTGTCTAGCATAGCTTTTTCTCCTAGGTGCGCTGGACTATGTATTGTGTTAATGATGACTTGAACCATAGAGTCAGGAAGAAACCATATAGATTTTTCCTTCGTCATCCATCCTTGATCCGTTTGGATCCCTCCTAATTCAGTCCATTTCTTTATTTCATCTGGTGTAGCATGTGTCTGTATGTCAATTACATCAAGAGCGGGATCCTTAACTGTCATGCACTGTGTTGGTGTCGGAACTATTGTCTTTGTCACGTCAGTTGTGTGGGTTTGAGCAGTTTGTTTAGCTGTTCTGTCAGCTAGGTCATTACCCTGAGAAATGATATCGGTAACTTTCGTATGGTCTTTGCATTTCATAATCGATATTGCAGTGGGTAGATGGATTGCATCTAATAGAGCATGAATGAGGGGTCCGTGTTGAATGTGGGCACCGTGAGAAGTCAAATAACCTCTCTCTCGCCACAGCACGCCGAAGTCATGTACAACTCCGAATGCATAACGTGAATCTGTGTATATGTTGACTTTCTTATTTGTGGCTTGAATACAGGCTTGTGTCAGAGCGGTGAGCTCTGCTGCTTGAGCTGACAAAGTGTTAATACAATTTGTTTCAAGGACTTCAGTGTCTGTTGTGACTGCATACGCGGCCACTAACTCTCCTGTACTTGTTCTCATGCATGAACCATCTACATACAACGTCAGGTCTGGTTCTAATAATGGGACGTCTGTCAAGTCTTGTCTGGGTTTCGTCGTTATAGTAATGACTTCAATACAATCATATGCTAGTGGATCTGTTCCGTTTACTGGCAAAAGTGTGGCAGGATTCAATGTATTACAACGTCTGATTTCTATGTGTGGCTGAAACAATGTCAATTCGTAACCAGTAAGTCTTGCTATAGTCAAGTGTTGGGTTTGCGTTCGGTTCAAAAGAACCTCTACTGCATGTGGTACTTGTACTGTCAATGGATGTCCTAACACTATGGCATCGCTTTGTCTGATTGCTAAAGCTGTCGCTGCCACTGATTTCAGGCACGCAGGCAGAGCCTGAGCTACGGGATCTAATGTACTGGAAAAATAAGCACATGGTTTGTGTGATCCTGCTTGTTCCTGAGTGAGTACTGACAAAGCAGTACCTTCGCGTTCTGTAACAAAAAGTGTAAAACATTTGCTATAACATGGTGTTGCTAAAACAGGTGCTTGACATAAAGCTTTCTTTAAGCTTTCAAAGGCTTGTGTATGTTCTTGAGTCCAAGGGAGGACAGTCGGTGTGGCTGCCTCCTGTGTTGTCAACTGAATGAGCGGTTTTGCTAGGAATGCATATTGAGGGATCCACTGCCTACAGTATGAAGTGAGACCTATAAAAGCCCGCACCTCCTTTTGTGTCTTGGGTGGTGGCATGTTAGCTATTAACTGGATGCGATCGGGTGTAAGCTGTCTTCCCTCCTTGGACAGCGAGTGCCCAAGATAAGCAACTCGCTGGACACAAAACTGCAGCTTAGAAGGGGACACCTTGTGCCCCTTTTCGGCTAGAAACTGTAGAACCGTCAGTGATGCTTTTTCACATTCAGGCTCGCTTCGAGCGGTGATCAGCAGATCATCGACATATTGAAGCAGGGCAGTGTTGACTGGCATGTGGATACTGTCAAGTTCTCGTTTGAGTGCTTGGCTATAGATGCTGGGGCTTTCTGTAAATCCTTGAGGTGCGCGTGTGAATTTAAAGCTTCGTCCATTTAGACTGAATCCGAATAAATATTGGCTTTCCGGATCAATTGGGACGCTAAAGAAAGCATTCTTGAGGTCAATTACAGTAAGGAACGTTGCTCCTGAATCAATAGCTGTTAGTAATGAAGAGATATCTGGGACCACAGGGTATTGCGGTATAATGCATTTATTCAATTCGCGCAGATCAATAACTAATCGATATACTGGCGGAGCTTTTGGATCCGTTCTTTTGAGAATCGGAATTATCGGGGAATTACATACATTTGAGTCGGTTTCCACAACCACTCCTTGTGCAATGAGCTCGTCAATGATTTGCAGTAAAGCCACTACAGCATCTGGTGGTAATTTGTATTGTCGCATTCGTGGTAGTACCACTCCTGCCTTTAATGTGACTCGATATGGTGTAATGTTCATGCAACCAACATCAGTGGGGCCTTGTGCCCATAAATGTGTAGGTAAATTCTGTAGTCGGTGATCCATGTCTCTGGACACGTAGTGACCTTTGAAGTCACGTAAAAATAATCTTACTCCTTCCGGAGAACAACATATTATAGCTCCTAGAGCCTTCAAAGTTTTTATACCTAACAGGTTTTCTGGACATGATTTAGTAAGCAATAGATCTGTAGTTCGTGTCAATGGACCAACCGTGAGTGGAAGGGGTTGTGATACTTCATTAATGATAGGCTTTCCTGAGAATCCAAGGGAAATATTCTGTGAGCCTGAGAGGGGTGCCCCTGGAACTTCACTGCGTCGCATTGTTGTTCTGCTTGCCCCTGTATCAAGTAAAAACTTTCTGTCTTGGCCTAATAGTTCACTATGTACATAAGGTCCCTCTTGATCTACAGGAACCTCGATAAGGGGTAAGCCAACTTCCCTCTCTAGGCTGTTTCATGTGTATCGTTGATAATCGGGATAATCTGTTTCTGCATACTGATACATCTGTTGCGTTGTTGCTTGTGTGGCAGCAATAGGCTGCTGCTGTGTTGTAACTACGATCTGTGGTGTAGCTGGCATAGATTGTGGAGCTGGCATAGATTGTGCATGCTGAGGGATTTGTTGTTGGTTTTGATCCTGTCTAGGTGGACGTGGTCTTTCCTGGGTTCTACCTGTAGCGATATTATGTTTCAAGACTCAACAATCGTGTATGTAATGACCTGGTTGTTTACAATAGTTGCATGTCCCTTTTGCAGGACCTGTGGTATCACCCTTTTTATGACCGTCAGCTGGAACTGACTGTGCCACAAGCATTTTCATTTTCGTGTCTTTCATACGTCTTTGTTCATGTTCTTGTTCCTCTCTAATTCTATTGTGGTGATATTGCAACATTTGTAACATTTGTGACGGGGTGTTACCTTGCCAGGTACTCTCGAATTTTAATACTCTATTCTTAACTTGGGGCAGGGAATTTTCAACTAATTTTGTCACAAACAGATGTGGATATGACTCGCTACTCGCTTTTATGCCACTATTTATACCAAAACATTTTTCAAATCGAGAATAGAAATCACTAGTGTCTTCATCTTGCTTTTGTTTACAGGCTGAGATTGCACCCCAGTCTTCCTTTTTCGTACTTAATAAACGTGGCAATACCTGCACTAATAATCCTGGTAGTGCTTTAGTCTTGTCCCCAAGCCCTGAACCTGGAGCTCGGGCCTTCTCTTCTGCTTCCAATGCTGTCCAATCTATCTTTTGGTCTCCCACCTCCCAATCTTTTTCTTTGAGCTTTTCGTAAATGCCAGCAGGCATTAATACTTTCAATATTTTCATAATGTCGGGGTAGGTATATTCTCCCATGAGTAACATGTCTTTGATCTCACGGTGGAAACCCGCTGGGTCTTTGTCATGGCTAGGTACTACTTTCTTCATTTCTAATAATTCCATTTTAGATATAGGCGTGTACACAAACACGCGTTTGAAATTGTCATCATCAAGTTTGATAGGGTGTACTTCGCGTAAGGGATTCTGTCTGTCCATGTAATACGTCGTTCTTTCCTTGATGGGAAGTGAGACATGTTCTGGGCATACGAAAACAATGTATTGGTTTCTGAATTCTAGAATTTCTTTAATTAAATCAGTACCTGAACCTCTCCATCTGTTCGTGAGTAATTCAGTCAATATGTCAGGTAAGGGACCAGGATCGGAGTGTTGGCTTTTATATAATATAAGGAGTTGTTGAATCATGTATATACCAGCTAAACGCTGTTCGTCTGGAGTAAGGTTCAAAAATGTGTGTGCTAGTGCATCATCACTGTATTTTCCGGGACTGTCAGCCCATAGGACTGCTGACCTGGCTAATTCTTGTTCGTCCATAGAATCGAGCATATGATACCCCCTTCGTTCTCGGAGTAAGTTATCAGCAGCTTGAAATAGGTGTTCAGGAGACCTTATATTTATTATAGAGGTTTGGAAATTTCTGTTACATTCTGGGCGTGTCGGACGTATTGAGTCATTATAGCATCTGGTATTATTATGGGGTCTTCCTCTACCTACATAAGCCATCGTTTCTAATTGTCCTGCGGCTATTTCTGATTCTTGCTCCTCCTCTCCTTCCGATTCAATTCTGTCTGGTTCTCGTCTTTCTTTATGTATTCGCTCTACTTCCTTGCGGATCTTTCGGCACATAGCTACTATACACGCCTGTCTATCATGTTTCTCTCCCGATATGTTCTGACCCCATTTGGCCAGTTGTTCCATGGTATCGTGATCTGCCCCGGGCCTGTCTTGATTCCTGATCACACAGTTTATAAAAAATCGTAGTAGTTGTCTTTGTACATCCACTTTCTGGTATTCCATAGCTTTGTTAATACATTCAGGGCCTCGCCCTGTTTGGACAAAGTGATATATATTGTCTAGGTGTTCAACCATTCCTGGTATCGTCATTAAATACAATGTAGCTCGTCGTATACGTAGTGATGACAGTAGCAGTCTATCCTGCTTACCTGGCACTGGATCATATCTACAATCCACAAGATGCTCTTTAAATAGGTCGGGTGTTGCTAGTTGGGGCGTACGTTGGAGTGCTAAATCTCTGAGGGTCTGTTTATTTTGTGGCGGTGTGGCAAACATGTCTGTCGTACCTCCTGTAGCACCATCTGAGGTGCTGGCCAGGAAAGGATTTGTTGGATGTAAAATAGAAATTGTAGATGCGGGAAAAACGGTAGAAACGGACGGACCTGCGGAAATGGGCGTAGGCGTTTGTTGTTGCGGGACTACAGTCGGATGATCTTGGCGTTGAACATCATCGGCAAGCGGTCTGTGTGGTGCGGTATTAACATACTCGGGAGCTACGTCATCTAAATAGGAGGAAAGGAAAACATCTTTTGCGGTTTTGGGATGGCCTTTTGGATGTGCTTTTATAGGGAGCAATGGAGGCGGCAAGTCTTTAGGTATTTCTGGGGTAGCCTTAGGTAACCCTTCGGCCAAAAGAGGATACATACCGTTCATAAGGGTATTTCTTTGTCTATCTACTTGTTCTGATTTTATTCGGGTACCTTCCTCCATTAATATATTTTCTTGGGCTTTATTTGAATTCTCCTTACTTTTTTCTTCCTGTCTGAGTGCTTTTTCTGTACGTCTATATGATTCTTTACGCCATAATTCAATGGCATCTTTTTGTGACTGTCTGGCTTTCTTTTTCCACAATTCTTCTTCTACTCTCATGATGCAATCTGCATCCCAGGTCCCAGCTGCGGGCCACCTCTGATTTTCTGGTAATTCCTTTGTGTAGTCCACACATAAATCAAGAAATAATACAGCGTCTAGGCCATGTTTATGATACATGAAGTACCCTGGAGTGTCCCTAGGAGGAATGGGAACAGCTTCTTCGAGTAACCCTTTTCTAGTTTTGATCTGTCTTAATTTCGAGAAGAGCGGCATTTTGAAATCTGGTTACTTAGTCTTGAACACACTTAATACAGTAAACACAATAATGAACAGTCATTCACACCACAATATGTAGAACGTATCAGAACATTTAACATTTAACATTTAACGGACAGTGATAACTATAGGGAACTAGTTACTGGTGTAATACTAACACTAGATGATACTGAATTATATACAAAACATACTAGATATACTGCTAAACAGTACAGATACACTGCTGAAACAGTGCAGACCGGATTTGTGTACCCAAACCCGTCTTGACCGGCACAGACTATGTGCACGTGTAAATGCCTCCCCGGCAATGGTACTCACCGGGTAGCTCGGAACGGAAGGCCTCGGAACTGAACTGGACTGGACCGGACTGGACTCGACTCGACGCGGAACTTCGGAACCTGGTGGGCCTCTGTATACCTCGGATCTTGCTCTCTCAGCTAGGCTCTGGTCGGGATACTTCGCACTTCTCACCGCCTCGTCTGGGTGTTGATCGCAGCCTCAGTCACCCCCGCTTGGCAGGAGGGAGATACAGGAAATCCTGCGGGTACGCGTTGTTGTCCGTCCAGCTGTGGCAGGAGACCGGGCCTGCAACGCACCTCCGGCGCGTGAGATGAGAAAGTGTCCCTGTTCGGGCGCCAATTAATGTGGTAAATATTTTAATTACCTATACTATTTTTGATGCGGTAAATCTAGTAAGAATAACTCAGTAAAATAAGAGGCAGAATCCGTGGTATTAGAGGTTCTGAAAGGGCTTTATTCCTCTACAAAGGAATTACAGTTCGAACTGCAGGCATCATATTCCATCACCACGGGGGTTCAGGAAGGGAAGGCAATACATTATTGACAGGTAATCATATTTATATGGAAAGGAATTACATTAAGACAGATGCAGGAGGCGTAACAGTTGATAAAATAGATAAGAATATACATACGTAATAAAAAGAGGCGTACATTTGGGCGTAACTAAAAACGTCATTATACATGATGTCACAAATGGGTGGATCCATAAGAGAATCCTGCAATGTCAGCAGAAATAATTGGCAGAGATGCGCGCGCAGCCGCATGACGTGTGATTGACGTACAACTAGAGGGTGAAGGGGACTTTACATTTAGCTCTACACGTGGAGACAGAAGTCTGGGGGGTCAAGTCAACCTAATCCCAAATCATATCTAACATCCTATGTTTAAAGAACTATGTTATCCAAAGGGAAAGGTCTCTCGAACGAGATCTATTCTATACTGACTGTTAGTGCGTGTACACGCGTCTAAATGTCTACATGAGATGCGAGGGGGGCAGGAATCTTCCATGGTAACAGCATGAGGACAGAGAAACCGGGCCCTGTGCTCGGTAGCTGGAAGGATGTTTATCTAAACTGCTAGACAGGAATGCATTGGATGAGGAGCGGAGCAGATAATCTTGAAGGTGAAATACAGTTTTTGGCAGGCAGACAGGCCGAGTCAGGCACCGTTAGCCGCGCAGGGAATAGGACAAAGTTCATGGACACAGATGCGAGCTCAGACTGGAGCTGTCAGAGGTAGAGAGCAGGAAAAGACTTGATGGCAAAATTCAGGGCCTACTCGCCTGAACTGCAAAAATGGAGTAAATGAACCATATAGAGTCGGTGGCCTTTTATACTTAGGAATGGAATATCCAGCCCATTCATGGCGGATCGGAAAGAGGACATGTTGATGGTGGACGCACATGTGTTTGCGTCTTCATAACTGGAACTGGAGGGAACATACATGTACTTATAGCATATACATGGAGCCGTTGGGGTCTAAGATAGGGGACATAACTGATCACAAAATTCATATTTCCTCAATAGTTAGTGCAGGCAACTATAACTCGCGCGACCGCAATCCTCTGCTGATGCTAATACTGTATTTAGACACTTATTTGCCCATGTCTTCTTCCATTAAATTTTAGCTATACATATATTACAAATATTTTTTTTTCATAAAGACACATATGTCATCAGCAGAGGATTGCGGTCGCCTGAGTTATAGTTGCCTGCACTAACTATAACGGGGGAATTTCATTGGTTTTTTACGAGTGAAATGTCCAGCTAACTATAACATGTGTGAAACCTATGGTTTTTTCAGTGAATTTGCAAGGTTTTTTAAATGCTAATTCCTAACTATAACGTGTGTGAAACCTATGGTTTTTTCAGTGAATTAAGTTACTTTACGCCATTCGTGGCGTGCGCGCCCACTTAACGCAGTTCTTTCCGTGCGCACGCGGTGCGCTTCGCGCACCGTGCGCGCACAGTGAGCACGCGGTGCGCTTCGCGCACCGCGCGCCCACTTTACGCAGTTAGTGCCGTGGATGGGCCATGTACGCTCGATGCGCTTCGCGCACCGTGCGCACGTGGTGGACATATTATGCGCTTCGTTGTGAAAGATAAATATTTATATACAGTTTAAATTAGATGTTATATGCCATGCACTAATGGTGCACTACGGGCACCATTTGCACACGGGGTGGGGAGATTGGGGATTTTTTTTTTTTTAATACATTTTTTTGCCGTACGCGTACGGTAAGCGTAATCGGCGAATTTTCGTAAAAAAATTAAAATGAATTTTTGGCCTTGGGGGTTCTTTGGGGACACATTTAGCAAGCCTAGGTGGTTGGGAGCTGTCTAAACAGTCCCTTTACATGTTTATTCTCTTTGTTTTTCATCCCCCCCTCAGAGTCCGAGAGAGAAAATGGCGGCCGCCGCTTCCTGGTTTCGAATGTTTACTAAGATCTACCAGCCAATCAGAATCGCGCACGTCACCGTACGCGTACGGTAAGCGCACCGTAAGCGCACCGTAAGCTGGCTCAGATATATATATTGATTTAAAGGCTATTTTCTCAGAATCTACTGAACATATTTACACCAAACCTACAAAAGGCACTTCCTTGACCTGAGGACCACCTCTCTGCCAAATTTCATTTAACTCTGTTCAGCCGTTCGGGCTGTAGCTGTGTCTAAAGGTCCTATGGAAAAATGCATGGGAAAAACGTGTTTTGGGACCCCCCTTTTATCTCAGCCCCTGCTTGACGAATCCCCCCGAGACTTTCAGGGTAGGAGCGGAGCGCAGCGCCCCACCTATTTTGAAAATTTGGCGAGGATTCGTCGACCGGCGCCAAAGTTATTCAAAATAGAATGTTGCGGTTTTCCTATGGAAACAGGGTCCTAACTATAACTACCTACTGGCGACCGCCAGTAGGTAATAAACATATATGCATCTCCAGATATATATATATATATATATATATATATATATATATATATATATATATATATATATATATATATATATATATATATATATCCACACAACACCTCCGTGAAGGGGAGCCTCCAACCCTGCAGGGCGGCTTCGGAAAATAGGCAGGCACGGAGCAGCCTGTCGAATTCACGCACAAAAGTATCGAAGCCCAGTTCCAGACAACAGTGCGTTTATTTCAAGTACAGAAGGCAGCATTCTCTTATTCCTTACGCGTTTCAGCTCCACAGTGAGCCTTGATCACAGGTGAGGCAGCTTGCCTGTAAGGAAATCACGTGCTTATTTATGAAATCAGGCCACCACGTGACTCACATAATTACATGGCATACATGTCCCAGAATGCACTATTAATATAAGGTGTTCTTTTCCATCTGCAACGTAAATTCAAATATTGCATGATTGCCTCTTAAAACATTGCAGTTGTGTATTTCTTAGTTTTGTCCTTAGTGCAATCATGTGGAACATCCCTCCAAATATGCAAAGACACGTGCACTTTCACTTAACCTGACCCAGCATATCGTGATTCTTTCTAACTGGCCTCTTGCTGTCTTAGCAATGTCTTTAAAATTCTGCAAAGCGTCCAGGAAAAGTCAAGAGGAGAGAGGTTTCCCTCCTATATATATATATCTTGCTTAACTGCTTCTTGTAATCCCCAATCTCCAGGATATAGAGCAGGCACGGACCAAGTTTCTGCGCAATAATTTTATTTGTGCTAGTCGGCCATGACGCGTTTCGGTCCTTCCTGGACCTTCAATCAATCAATCAAGAAATTTGTATAGCGCGCTACTCACCCGGGTGGTCTCAAGGCGCTTGGGGGGGGACGGGGGTCCGATACTGCTCGAACAGGCAGGTCTTGAGTTGCTTCCTGAAGGCGAGGTGCTCCTGGGTGATCCGGAGGTGGATGGGGAGGGAATTCCAGGTCTTGGCTGCCAGGTAGGAGAAGGATCTTCCTCCCATGGTGGCTCTTCGGATGCGTGGGACGGCGGCGAGGGCGTTGCTGGTCGATCGTAGTTGGCGGGTGGGAGTGTAGAAGGTCAGGCGGTTGTTGAGGTACCTGGGGCCCAGGTCGTGGAGGGCTTTGTGTGCGTGGGTGAGGAGGCGGAACGTGATTCTTTTGTTGACGGGGAGCCAGTGCAGGTCTTTCAGGTGTCCGGAGATGTGGCTGTGGTGGGGGATATCCAGGATGAGTCGTGCGGAGGCGTTCTGGATGCGTTGGAGTCTTTTCTGCGGATTGGCTGTGGTTCCGGTGTAGAGGGTGTTTCCGTAGTCCAGTCGGCTGGTGACAAGTGCCTGGGTGACCGTCTTCCTGGTTTCGGTGGGGATCCATCGGAAGATCTTTCGGTGCATGCGAAGGTTGTTGAAACATGAAGACGAGACGGCGTTGACTTGTCTGGTCATTGACAGGGAGGAGTCCAGGATGAAGCCCAGGTTGCGTGCGTGGTCTGTTGGTTTGGGTGCGCTGCCTAGGGCCGGGGGCCACCAGGAGTCGTCCCAGGCAGATGGTGATGATCCGAGGATGAGGACTTCCGTCTTGTCTGAGTTCAGTTTCAGGCGGCTATTCTTCATCCACTCGGCTACTTCTCTCATCCCTTCGTGTAGGTTGGTTCTGGCGGTGGCGGGGTCGTTGGTGAGGGAGAGGATCAGCTGGGTGTCGTTGGTGTATGAGATGATGTTGAGGCTGTGTTGGCGTGCGATGGCTGCGAGGGGGCTCATGTACACATTGAAGAGGGTGGGGCTGAGTGATGATCCTTGTGGTACGCCGCAGATGACTTCGGTGGCCTCAGATCTGAACGGGGGGAGGCGGACTCTCTGGGTTCTTCCAGCGAGGAATGAGATGATCCACTCCAGTGCCTTCTCTTGGATTGCTGAGGCGTTGGACTAGGGTGCGGGGCAGACAGTATCGAACGCTGCGGAGAGGTCCAGGAGGATGAGGGCCGCTGTTTGCCCGTTGTCGAGCAGGGTTTGGATGTCGTCGGTGGCTGCGATGAGGGCGGTCTCGGTGCTGTGATTGGCTCGAAAGCCGGACTGTGAGTGGTCAAGGGATCCGTTCGTCTCGAGGAAGGCGGCCAGCTGTCTGTTGGCAGGAAACGGGAGGAGCGAGATGGGGAGGTAGTTCTTGAGGTCGGTGGGGTCTGCTGATGGTTTCTTCAGGAGGGCGCTGAGTTCGGCGTGTTTACAGCTCTCCGGGAAGGTGGCGGTGTTGAAGGAGCAGTTGATGATTTGCATTGTCAGCATTCAGTCCATCATTTGTTTGTTGTAACGCTTTTCGCCCTAAGTGGGATGGGTATTCCCAGACGTGGGACCCGTGCTCACTACGCCACTGGAGTCAAGCTATCCTGGCTGATGACGGCTGATAGCCAGAAACCGGTCCTAGGATGCTTGATTCCGGTCCAGGGAAGACATGGCTTGGCAGTTTGGGCTGGACTGTTCCCATGAGGCACAGGGTCAAGACTGATTTGCATATGGCCATGTCTGAACTGGGGTGGCGTAGTGGGCAAAAGAACGATGGATTTAACCCAGATCTCTTGACTGGGGGAGAATGTCTGCATTGTCAGCATTCCGTCCATCATTTGTTTGTTGTAACGCTTTTCGCCCTAAGTGGGATGGGTATTCCCAGACGTGGGACCCGTGCTCACTACGCCACTGGAGTCAAGCTATCCTAGCTGATGACGGCTGATAGCCAGAAACCGGTCCTAGGATGCTTGATTCCGGTCCAGGGAAGACATGGCTTGGCAGTTCGGGCTGGACTGTTCCCATGAGGCACAGGGTCAAGACTGATTTGCATATGGCCATGTCTGAACTGGGGTGGCGTAGTGGGCAAAAGAACGATGGATTTAACCCAGATCTCTTGACTGGGGGAGAATGTCTGCATTGTCAGCATTTCGTCCATCATTTGTTTGTTGTAACGCTTTTCGCCCTAAGTGGGATGGGTATTCCCAGACGTGGGACCCGTGCTCACTACGCCACTGGAGTCAAGCTATCCTGGCTGATGACGGCTGATAGCCAGAAACCGGTCCTAGGATGCTTGATTCCGGTCCAGGGAAGACATGGCTTGGCAGTTCGGGCTGGACTGTTCCCATGAGGCACAGGGTCAAGACTGATTTGCATATGGCCATGTCTGAACTGGGGTGGCGTAGTGGGCAAAAGAACGATGGATTTAACCCAGATCTCTTGACTGGGGGAGAATGTCTGCATTGTCAGCATTCCGTCCATCATTTGTTTGTTGTAAAACTGATATCATTGAGCAGGATACATAGAGTGTTTATAGGTTAGTTTGGGAATTATTTTCATAATTGAATTGTTCCCCCTGTAAAACTCTCTAAGTAAGCAATAGCATATTTTATCTATATATAAAATAAATAAAATATATACATGAGAACATAAAGTTCTCGTAGCCAGGAACGCTAAAATCCATAAATACATGTGTGCCAAGATCGTAGAGAAGTGGGGGGGCCGCTCAAATACAGGTATAAAGATCTTCTGTAGCGTTAAGTCCACCCGGCATCTTACTATCAAAATTTATGATGTATCTGGTTGCTAATTTGCGTAGTATGCCTTCTCTGTCACCTCCCCTTCTATTTTTAGGCACCGAGTCAATGAGGTAGTAGGTCAAGTGCTTTGGGTCGCTATTGTGTATTTCTTGAAAGTGTCTAGCGACTGGATAGTTGGGGCCTTTGTTAATTATAGCTCTGAGGTGTTGCAAGATTCTTTTGTTTGCTGGAAGTTTTGTGCTGCCCACATATTTAAGATTGCATGTACATTCAAGAATGTACACCGCATAATCTGTTTTACAATGTAAGGCTCGATTTATTTCCACTTCCCTATCGCAGAAGGGTGTTTTATATGTTTTCTTGTTTGTGTTGTCATTTGAGATGTCATCAGTGATGTCATCAGTGATGTCACTGACCATGTCCTGAATGATGCAATATGGGACATCATCAGCAGTGCATTGCGGGCGCGTGAGTTATAGTTCGCAGAACTAACTATAACAGAGGAATTTCTATGGTTTTGTATGAGTGAAATGGGCAACTAACTATAACACCTCTGAAACCTATGGTTTTTTCTGTGAATTTCTAAGGTTTTTTAAATGCCAATTTCTAACTATAACGTCTCTGAAACCTATGTTTTTTTTCAGTGAATTTCAAAGGTTTTTTAAATGCTAACTTTTAAGTGTGATAGTAGTTATATCTATTTTTTTGTACTGATTTTCTAGTTTTTTTTAACTGTTTATTTATAAATATTTTATTCATTAAATGACATTATATATTTTTCTGAAAATTGCACACAAAAATGTTTTTTAATTAAAACTGAAATATTGATTAATGTTCTTGTTTTCATTTTTTATTTTAATATATTTATATTATTTTCTTTAAAAAAAAAAATCAATTTTTTTTCGGAGTCGCGCACTCAAAGTGTACACATCACGGTGGGTGCGCGCATTCTAGCCGCCATTTTAGAAAAGTCATGAAGGATCCACGTATGGTGTGCGACGGCTGCGTTTTTTTCAGTTACATCATATACATTTAATATCACGTGATATGCGCGATTGGTATGCGACCTGTCTGCGACTCCTGCTCCCGCGCATTCACGACACATGCGCATTACGGTACGAGATGTTTGCGCGGTTGCGGGTCCCGCGTGACATCATATACGTGCTGGGGCGCGCTGGGTGCGCGACTCCCGCAAAAAAAATGTATGTTCCAAAATTATATGTATGTGTCTTTAATATACATATTAAGGCAAGAGATTATGTAAGATATTCATCAAAATCATATATTTGTACTTATAATAAACTTATATTATTTTTAAATATATTTTTGCGAAGTCGGGTGCGTTCATCGTGAGTGCAGAAAATCAGGTCAGCAGAGCTGCTGTAGAGCCAGAGAACCAGGTCAGCAGAGCTGCTCTAGAGCCTAAGAACTAGGCCAGCAGAGCTGCTCTAGAGCCAAAGAACCAGGTCAGCAGAGCTGCTTTATAGCCAGAGATCCAGGTCAGCAGAGCTGCTGTAGAGCCAGAGAAACCAGGTCAGCAGAGCTGCTTTAGAGGGAGAGAACCAGGTCAGCAGAGCTGCTTTAGAGCCAGAGAACCAGGCCAGCAGAGCTGCTTTAGAGCCAGAGAACCAGGTTAGCAGAGCTGCTTTAGAGCCAGAGAACCAGGTCAGCAGAGCTACTCTAGAGCCAGAGAACCAAATCAGCAGAGCTGCTTTAGAGCCATAAAACCAGGTCAGCAGAGCTGCTTTAGAGCCAGAGAAACCAGGTCAGTAGAGCCCCTCTAGAACCTAAGAACCCGGTCAACGGAGCTGCTCTAGAGCAAGAGGACAAGGTCTGCAGATCTGCTGCAGAGCCAGAGAAACCAGGTCAGTAGAGCTGCTTTAGAGGGAGAGAACCAGGTCAGCAGAGCTGCTCTAGAGCCAGAGAATCATGTCAGCAGAACTGCTTCAGAGCCATAGAACGGGGTCAGCGGAGCTGCTTTAGAGCCAGAGAACAGGGTCAGCAGAGCTGTTGTAGAGCCAGAGAACTAGATCAGCAGAGCTGCTCTGTAGCATAAGAACTAGGTCAGCAGAGCTGCTCTAGAGCCAGATAACCAGGTCAGCAGACCTGCTGTAGAGCCAGAGAAACCAGGTCAGCAGAGCTGCTTTAGAGACAGAGAACCAGGTCAGCAGAGCTGCTTTAGAGCCACAGATCCAGGTCATCAGAGCTGCTCTAGCTGACACTGACTGACTGACACTGACTGACACTGATTGACACTGACTGACACTGATTGACTGACACTGACTGACTGACACTGATTGACTGACAATGACTGACACTGATTGACTGACACTGACTAACTGACACTGACTGACTGACACTGACTGACACTGACTGACTACTCTCTACTACTCAACTACTGACTCTCTACTACTCTCTACTACTCTCTCTCTACTACTCACTCTCTGCTACTCTCTGCTACTCACTCTCTACTACTCACTCAACTACTCACTCTCTACTACTCTACTACTCACTCTACTACTCACTTGCTACTACTCTCTACTACTCACTCTCTACTACTCACTCTCTACTACTCACACTCTACTACTCTCTACTACTCACTGTCTACTACTACTCTCTCTACTCCTCACTTTCTATTACTCTCTACTATTCACTCTCTACTACTCACTCTCTACTACTCACTCTACTGCTTTCTACTACTCTCTACCACTCACTCTCTACTACTCTACTACTCACTCTCTACTACTCTCTACTACTCACTCGCTACTACTCTCTACTACTCACTCTCTATTACATTCTCTACTACTCTCTCTACTACTACTCTCTACTATTCACTCTCTACTACTCACTCACTACTACTCTCTACTACTCACTCTACTACTCTATGCTGCTCTCTACCACTTACTCTCTACTACTCTACTACTCACTCTCTACTACTCACTCTCCACTACTCACGCTCCACTACTCACTCTCTACTACTCGCTCCCTACTACTCTCTACTACTCACTCTCCACTACTCACTCTCTACTACTCTCTCTGCTACTCACTCTCTACTACTCAATCTCTACTACTCGCTCTACTACTCACTCTCTACTATTCTCCACTACTGAAGTACTGGGTATTTTAAGCCCAGCGGTGCAGGAGAACACACCCTATGACTTCGGGGTTCTTCCTGTTTCAGACCTACAGAAACACAGAGTCTTCTGGGGGAAGTCAAAGATCAGTTTATTGGCTGCAGACCAATTACAGGCGTCCTAGAAGTACAACAGCGTGTATGTTCTCACGAGACTGCTGAAAATCACAGAAACGGGCTTCTCCTTAAATACAGAATTTCCTGCCTCAGGCATACATTCCTCGGTTTATGGTATGGTCATTTAAAGTATACATTACAAAACGAAAAGGCAGAGTCATGATGACCATCCCACATTCCAGTTAAACAAGCCCGCAATTATTTACACAACAAAGCTCAGATCCCACATCAGATATCGATAGGCCCCAATAAACATGAGCATCTCCTGTTTTGGGAAACAAGCCATAAAGCAGGAACAGCCAGGTGTGAAAGAGATTAGCTGGAGGCTTGTGTAGGATGAAAAGACTTTATGGTGTGTCAAGCCCTGATGCTAATCACAGGTGGCCAGAGGACGGGGAACTCGTGAGACCAGTTTGACCTGGGGCAGCGGAGCCAAGCTGTCCAGGTCACAGAAAAGTCAAGGAAAGGCACATGTGCTCTAAAAGGCCCGTATTCGCTTCATGCTATATAGCCTATGTGAGGGCAACCATAAGATGGCCACCGCTACAAAATGGAACCCACGTGAAGATGTGAAATAGCGTATACACAGTGCATTTATAGCTAAAACGTTACACAAAGCACTTGTACATACCGCATTAACCATTCGCGGTACACTATTACTGAGATAGACAGGGGTAGGGCCCTGTCTCCTACGCGGTCCCAAATTCTAAAGTACGACAGCCCCTCCTTTTGCCCTTACATAGGCAATAACTATACTCATTTCAATCCGAGTCTAGGTCAATATTCACGAAGTCATGGAGATGTTGCTGTAGCATCATCCTATTACTTAGCTCGTCCCTCGATACAGGTTTCCTTACACATAATGTAGCACAGAGGCCACATATCGCGGGAGCACACTGTATGCACAGACAGAACAGGAAAAGGATGGCTAAGAGCATTCCAATGACCATCAGAACTTTCCAACCCCAGGCAGATATCAGTTCCCAGAACCACCCCACCAGTGACCAATCTCCTTTATCCATGTGTATGGACTCAGATATTTTATGCAGTTTGGAGATGGCTTGATAAACTGTTGGAGCGTTGTCTGGTATGAAAATGCAACAACTGGATTGGATAACCTTACATACCCCACCACGGTCTGCAAGTATGACGTCTAGAACCATGCGGTTCTGCAAAGTCATGAGGCGATCCGCTTGGAGCTCAGCTGTCAAATTACCAAGGGCACCAGCCGTTACATTAACAGTGGATTCAACCACACGAGTCAGTTGTCTCAGGTTCCTACTATTAACCATAGGTCCCCAAAACGGCAGGAAACCCAGAAAGAAATCTCCTGCTTCCTGACCGGCGGTATCCTCCTTACTAATCACGCCTCTCACAACTCTGGTCTTTTGATAGTCAGAGGCGGCAGTAAATGTTGGCGGTAGCAGATTTGCAATATAACATGTGCCCGAGAAATCAGGGGGCAACCATGTATATGCTCGGTCATTGCAGATAAAATATGTACCCTTGGCAGCCAAAAACGCAGGGGAAAACTGTGACGGAAAAGTGTACGTTTCAGTACAGTCACTTCTTCCCAGTTGAGCTCTAGGATTCTGACCATTACCTGGCAAACAGAACCGACCTATGTGGGGTACGACCCAGATTGGGGATGAGATTTTCCGCTGTCTTTCACCCAGACTAATACTATACCCCGTCGCGTTCCATCCTACATAAGCTCTCAACTCTTCTTTGGGAATGGATGAGTATGCATCGATATCTCTACTCATATCTGCAACTCCTTTCACTAAAGCTTTGTTATTGGTGCTAGGTCTGATGGAACGCGGTTGTCGCGGGGAGTAGGCATCTAGTGCATAGAGAAACATGGTCTGGAATGCCCATGACGATCCATTGTAACTATACGGCAGCACCAGATATGGAATACCCTTATTAATGGTATGTGGCATTAAACCACACACCCAACAATTTGTTGTATTCATGACTAGTTGGTGCTGGTGCAGGAGCTGAATAAACGAGTTATTCACAAACTCAGACCGTCGAGCTTGTTCATGTTCAGGCAGAGGGTGAAAAGAGTGTGAGGAGATAGTAGGAGGAGGTGTAGGCTGTACAGTGGGTGCAATGGGCTCTTGAGAGGAGAATACAAATCCTACAGTAAACACTACCATACTACATAATACAAACAGGCATAAAAATACAAAACGTTTGGTTTTCATTATTTTACATATTCTTGTTTTAAAGTTCATTTCCTCCGTGAGTCTCTCCATCTTACAAAACTCCATCCTCTAATCGTGCCGCTCGCGGCGGGTGAGTATCTTCTGCTAAGGAGTACGCCTGTCAGTCCAGGGAACGCCCTAGACCAACCAGAACCGTCGACCTAACGTCTTCGGCCTGTACCCCAAAGTCTTGGCACCACGACCCTGCGGCTGAACTCGGATGGTGGTTCGAAAAACAAAAATCAAGAAAGTCCTTCAGATAGGAGAGCTCTGGTTATCAAAAAATAAAAAGGTAAAGGAAAAGAATATTTATTTGTCCGTGGGCCTTGGCCTCAGATTGTAACGAAAACGGCCAGCCACTGTTTGATCTTGAAACAAGAGTTCAGGCTCTGTAGTGTCCAATCGAGCTGACGGTGGCACAGCTTCTTGCAAATTATTGTCACTTTCCTGCGCTGAAGCTGTGCCTTTTATGCGTGCATCACTGAACGGCACAAAACGAGGTACAGTGTCTGCTTCAGAGTCTGCGATACCCTCCTGGACCCACTGGTCATACGGCAGAGGTAAAGGGATCCTCTTCACGTGGGCGCCGTGGATCCAGATTTTCTTCCCCTTCACTCAAACAGCTGATCTTGTCGACAGCAGTACGAGGTGAGGGCCAATCCAGCGGGGCTCCTCATTGGTTTTCCGCTGAAAGTTTTTCACAAGGATCCGTGTGCCTGGTTCGATAGGGTGTCCAGGAGCTTCAGAAGCCGGGGGGAGAGTATCATGCACCTGTTGGTGTAAAACACGCAGTTTAGCTGTCAATTCGTGCAAGTAATCAAACAGTACCGGATGCTCGATTTCACTGAATTTCATCGGTTTTGGCACACCCCATACATTGGCCGGGCGGCCAAAAACGACCTCGTAGGGACTAAGTCCCACTCGTGAGTGTACGGTCATTCTGGTGGATAGGAGTGCTAGAGGCAGAGCATCAGGCCATTTAAGACCTGAGCTCGCTTGGATTTTGGCCAGCTTGAGTTTGAGAGCGCCATTGTAGCGCTCTACTAATCCAGCTGATTGGGGGTGGTTTGCAGCGTGAAACTTTTGCCTTATACCTAATCCCTCACACACATTCTTCATCACTTGACCCGCAAACTCACTTCCATTATCACTCCACACCATTCTTGGCATTCCAAACCTAGGGAAAAATTCCTTCACAAGGGCTTTGGCTGTGGATAGAGCAGTGTTATCTTTTAGAGGATAGGCCTCTATCCATTTTGAGAAAGCGCAAACAACCACCAATACATATTTCAGGTTGTTGCACCTTTCCATGTGGATAAAATCTAGCTGCAAAACTTCAAATGGATATGATGGAGGCGCAAAATGACCAGCTGGAGTTGGGGTTCCCCTACCAGGGTTGTACTTCAAGCATACCATACAATTCTTGACCACATTCTCTGCACACTTAGGAATTCCAGCATTCTGCCATACTGGAGCCAACAACTTACAGATTCCTTTCGTACTGATGTGTGCCATTCCATGTGCCATAGTAACCACTGGAAGCACATATGCATCAGGTAACAACCATCGCCTATGTTCTGACAAATCAGTCCAACAACCATTCTCATCCAACTTACCCATACTTTCTCTCCACTTGCTTAACTCTTTCTCTGTGGCTTCAGCTTGAAGGGACTTTACACTTTCTATTGTGTTTTCACACATTCCAACATCACCAACCCATCTGGCAGGGCCTGCAACATACATTCGAGTCTTCACATCTTTGCTGTTTCTTTCGCGACTTCATCAGCAAACGCATTACCACGGCCAACATCATTAGTGATCTTCTTGTGCACACTGCATTTCATAATCGCAACTTGTAACGGTAGGGTCAGCGACTCAAGGAGATCATTCACCAACTTGCCATTCTGAATCTTAGCTCCATGCGAAGTCAGGAACCCACGTTCCTTCCACAATCGCCCAAAACTATGAGCCATGCCAAAGGCGTACTGGCTGTCTGTATATATATTCACTTTCATTCCTTCAGACAACACGCATGCTCTCGTAAGAGCAATCAACTCTGCTGCTTGAGCCGAATTTTGTGGCACACGCGCAGTTTCAACAATCGTTTGCAAAGTCGTGATAGCATATGCAGCAGTCGTATCACCATTCGGAAGCTTGAAACACGAACCATCCACCCATAAAGTACCATCACACTCAGTCAGGGGAGTATCTTTGAGATCTACTCTCCCTTTCGTTTCTTCCTCTGTCCTGAACAGACAATCATGTTGCTCAATCTCATCTAGGTCTGCTGGAATTGGTAATAGTGTAGCTGGATTCAATGTGTTGCATCTCTTTATGTGTATATGATTTGCTAACAGTGTCAGCTCATAACCAGATAATCGCGCACTAGTTAAGTGTTGTGTCTTGGTCCTGTTTAACAATGTGTCCACAGTATGTGGAACCATGACAATCAATGTATTATCCATCACTAGTCCAGCAGACTGTCGAATAGACATAGCTGCAGCGGCTGTGGCTCTCAGGCAACTTGGCAATGCCATCGCTACTGGGTCCAAGGTTGACGAAAAATACGCGCATGGACGCGGTCTGTCACCAAAAGGCTGTGTTAACACCGATAATGCGCAACCATCTTTCTCATGAACATACAATGTAAAAGGCTTGCTGTAGTCAGGGGTACCCAACACAGGAGCTGAACACAATGCATTACGCAATTCCAAAAAACTTTTCTGACACTCTTCAGACCATGGGATAGTATTCGGTGTGTCTTTACATGTTAATGCTAACAAAGGTTTTGCCAACAAGGAAAAATTAGGAATCCAATGCCTACAGTATGAAGTAATGCCCAAGAAAGCACGCACTTCTCTCTGTGTTCTTGGCACACTCAACTGTGCAATGGCTTGAATTCGTTCTGGGGTCAGTCTCCTTCCCTCCTTCGATAAGAGATGACCTAAGTAGGTCACTTCTTGTCGACAATATTGCAGCTTTGAGAGAGACACTTTGTGATGAAAGGCAGACAAATGACGCAACAATAACAAGGTAGCGTTTTTGCAAATCTTTTCAGTGTCTGCGGCGATTAGTAAATCGTCGACGTACTGAATGAGGATAGCGCCACTAGGTAAAACCAGTGCATCAAGCTGCGCTTTTAAAGCCTGACTGTATATTGATGGACTCTCACAGTAGCCCTGGGGAGCGCGTTTAAAGAGGAAGCTGCGACCTCCTAAACTGAAGCCAAAAATGTCTCTGCTCTCCTCTGCAATTGGGATGCTAAAGAAAGCATTCTTTAGATCGATCACTGAGAACCATGCAGCGGAGGCTGGAATCATGGTTAAGAAGGCATTTATATCAGGGACAACTGGAAACTGTGGCACAACAATCTTATTAACCTCTCTAAGATCAATCACAAATCTGTAAACAGGTGGCTGTGAAGGCTCCGTTCGTTTTAAGACAGGTAAAACAGGACTATTGCAAACGTTGCCTCTTGTCTCTTCAATTACACCCTTCTTAATCAAATCGTTGACAATTTCTAACAACACTTTCTGACCTTCATTGGAGATCTTATACTGGGGAATACGTGGCAATCTGACATTGGCTTTTAAAGTGACCACATATGGCGGTATTTCCAAAAGACCCACATCATTGGGACCAGTAGCCCAAAGGGCATCCGGAAGGGATGACAATTCAGGTGGCATCGCATTTTTAGACAAATACATCGGGGAAATCACTTTCTTCCCTAATGTAAGTTGTACTCCTGAGGGAGAACAATACAGCGTGGCATGCAATCTTTTTAGCAAATCTAAGCCTAGCAAATTTTCACCACAACCAGTCGTTAGAATGAGGGGTGCTTTTAGCTCACAAGGTCCAACAGAAAGTGACATAGGACTAGAAATCGGGTTCCTAACTGGGGCGCCAGAAAAACCTACTGAGACATTTATTTCTCCAGACAAAGGCACGCCAGGGAGTTTTGAATGCATAATTGAACTCTTCGCAGCACCAGTGTCCAGCAGAAAGGGCTCCGTTACATTTGCTGTAGTTACTTTAACATAAGGTCCGCTCTGATCCACTGGCACTGAAACAACTCCCTCTCTCTGTCTATGGCTGTCCTAGTAATCATCATCTACTACATTGTCATCTTCTGCATAATAATCATTACTGTAGTACTGAGCTGTATTACCAGTCGCGCTGGCTTGCTTATCAAAGCTATTTATGGTATTTTGAGGCGGAAGAGGTCGCGCGTTCTGGGGAGCATTTCCACGCCCTCTGCCTCTAGGAGCTTGCTGACCACCTCTACCTCTTGCGCCATACGCATTACTGTTACGCTGCATTAATTTAGGGCAACTATATTTAAAATGACCTTCCTCTTTGCAATATGAACATTGGTTGGGACCTACAGGGATTCGTGGTTGATAATACCCATTCATTTTTTGATTATTCTGAAATTGTTGGGGCTGGTGATAGACACCTTGTGTTTGCCTATAATTATTGTGTCCTCCACGTGGCGGATAAGCCTGCTGCAAGAGGACCTTTGTCTTCAGTTCTTCCGTTTTCTTATCTGTTCTATCCTTCTCATCTTTGTCTCTATTCTCATAATACTGTGCAGTAGCCAGTATTTGCGCTGAAGAGGAAACAGCCCAAGAACTTTCTGAGTCTTTTAATTTCTTACACAACTCGGGAAGTAGATTCTGCACAAATTTATCAACAAATAACCGTTGGCCACCTTCAGTGCTCATGTCTTGACCACTGTGGTCGATAAACGTTTCTTCAAACCTGGTAAAGAAATCAGACACTGTCTCATCTTTCTTCTGCTTGCATGCGGATAGTTTGTCCCAATTTACGCGCATCGCGGGCATTATGGTCTTCATGTATGTAATAATTCTACCAGGGAGCGCTGCTATGAGGGGCTCAGGTTTTGCACCACCAACTTGTCTAGTATCTGCGGCAATGATGTTAGCCCATGTGTCACCTAGTTCTGCAGCGTGATCTACATTACGAATGGATCTCCATAAAGGCTGTGGAACAACATTCCCAAACAGCATATCTATGTCGGCTAGATTCATTACACATGATTCTGCAGTTTGGGATAACTCCTTATAATATCCTGCAGGGTTTTTACGGGGATCAGGCAATGTCTGCTTAAGTGCTAACACCTCAGATCTCTTCCATGGGACATGCACCCAAACACGCTGAAAATATGGCTGAACAGGTGGGTTAGCAGCTAGATCACCAGGTCTCCAAACTGGAGGAACCTCACGCATCGGATATTGGCGCGCTTTTACCTCCTTCCCCACAGGGAAATCCTGGTCAAACAATGATTGCTGACAATCGCCATTTCTGAGGGACAGTAAAGTCGCAACTGCTTTATCTACATTGGGGCCCACAATTACACCTGTTTCGAAATCAAATCGCACTCGACACAATTCCTGTGGGTTTGGGTTTGCACCCTTATCCTCCAATTCCTCACAGAGGAAGTCACACATTTTATCAAAGACATACCTCTGTTTTGGGGCCTCCCATTGGTGAAAAACGTTAACAACCTGTTCCACATCATAAAGTGAAGGGAAACCAATCCACCTACGCGCCAGATGATCTAACACCTCTTTCTCTTTGGGACCAGGCTTAGCTGACTACGCAATTGCTTACGCTGTAAACCAGGAGTCGCACTAGATGACCCAAAGAGAGGTGACATTAGACTAGTAACTACATTAGCTAGTCGTTGTCGTGCTGAGGGAGAAGTTGAGGCGAAAACAGGGGGATAGACAGAGGGAAGAAAAACAGATTCAGATACAGGTACCGGGGTAGTGTGAGAAGGAGCGCCAGGGGAAACCGCTGGTGCGCTAGGCAAAGTTGCAGGAAGCGCGGAGGTAACAGGTAGCAAAACTGGCGGCCCTTGAGAGGGCTGCACTGTAGGGATAGGAGCCAGCTGAAGAGGAGCTGGCGGCTGTGGGAAGGCTTGCGGCATATTTACTAGAGGCTGTACATTTACAAGCTGTGGAGGTGCGGTGGCATTTTGCGCATATGGGGGTGGCGAACTTAACAAATGGGACATTTGGGAATCTTTTTCTTTCTCTTTTGTCTCATCTTGCACAAGGGGTGACAAAACAGGGTAACATTTATCAATCCCTAGTTTGCGCTGTCTATGTAACTGTTCCTTCATTTGTTCCTCCTCATTATCTTTAAATTGCACAGCTGCTTGCATCACTGACATACCTCTCTCTCTCTTATTCCTTTTCGCTAGCTTTATTTCCTTCTGTTTGGCTTCCTTTTGCCATAGGCGGAAAGAATCAAACATCGCCGGCCGGGCTTTCTTTTTAAACAATTTAACTTCCAAATTATCTAAGATATCTGTATCGAAACTACCATTTTGGGGCCATTTTAAAACACTATCCTTTCTGGTGTATCGGATCCATATTTCATTATATGCAATGGGGCCCACGCCATGTTTTACATAAAGCTCATAAGTAGGAGTTCCAATTGGAGGAACCGGACATGAATCCTCTAACTGGAAATCCCTTCTACAACTCAAACAAAACCAATTACCAAATACACTAGCACCAGGCATCTTCGCTCACTAGTCTAGTTTCAAACGTCAAAGGATTATCGAATACGATAGTCTCGTGAATACACGAGTCCTCAGGCTTTGGGACTTGCAAGCACCAAATCGAAATGATCCCGAAGGATACCAAATTCAAACTGGGAGACGCTCCACTTATACTTAACTGAATATTGATGATCGATGGCGTCACCAGAAGACTCTCTCGATTGTTTCGCTCTACCAAAAATCGTCAAGGGTCCAAAACAGGGCGATTAATCAGGGCAGCAGTCCTTCGTAGCCGTCGGGACGCGGAGAACCTCGCAGAAAAGACCTTCGGACCACGTCGACATGCAGGGGTCGATGAAGTGGCGGCCTTCCTCCAGAATTTCCACACAAAGCTCCTCACGAACCTCTGGCTTGGACCGGTACCGCTGAAATCGCGCCGAGTTGGGCGCCAACTGAAGTACTGGGTATTTTAAGCCCAGCGGTGCAGGGGAACACACCCTATGACTTCGGGGTTCTTCCTGTTTCAGACCTACAGAAAAACAGAGTCTTCTGGGTGAAGTCAAATATCAGTTTATTGGCTGCAGACCAATTACAGGCGTCCTAGAAGTACAACAGCGTGTATGTTCTCAGGAGACTGCTGAAAATCACAGAAACGGGCTTCTCCTTAAATACAGAATTTCCTGCCTCAGGCATACATTCCTAGGTTTATGGTATGTTCATTTAAAGTATACATTACAAAACAAAAAGGCAGAGTCATGATGACCATCCCACATTCCAGTTAAACAAGCCCGCAATTATTTACACAACAAAGCTCAGATCCCACATCAGATATCGATAGGCCCCAATAAACATGAGCATCTCCTGTTTTGGGAAACAAGCCATAAAGCAGGAACAGCCAGGTGTGAAAGAGATTAGCTGGAGGCTTGTGTAGGATGAAAAGACTTTATGGTGTGTCAAGCCCTGATGCTAATCACAGGTGGCCAGAGGACGGGGAACTCGTGAGACCAGTTTGACCTGGGGCAGCGGAGCCAAGCTGTCCAGGTCACAGAAAAGTCAAGGAAAGGCACATATTCGCTTCATGCTATATAGCCTATGTGAGGGCAACCATAAGATGGCCACCGCTACAAAGTGGAACCCACGTGAAGATGTGAAATAGCGTATACACAGTGCATTTATAGCTAAAACGTTACACAAAGCACTTGTACATACCGCATTAACCATTCGCGGTACACTATTACCGAGATAGACAGGGGTAGGGCCCTGTCTCCTACGCGGTCCCAAATTCTAAAGTACGACACTACTCACTCTACTACTCTCTCCTGCTCTCTACCACTCACTCTCTACTACTCTCTACTACTCTCTACTACTCACTCTACTACTCTCTACTACTCTCTACTACTCTGTACTACTCACTCTCTACTACTCACTTTACTATTCACTCTACTACTCTCTACTGCTCACTCTCCACTACTCATTCTCTACTACTCGCTCTCAACTACTCTCTACTACTCACTCTTCTACTCACTCTCTACTACTCTACTACTCTCTCTACTTCTCACTCTCTACTACTCTCTCTCTACTACTCACTCTCTACTACTCTCTACTACTCACTCTCTACTACACTCTCTACTACTTGCTCTCTGCTACTCGCTCTCTACTACTCTATAGTACTCACTCTACTACTCACTCTCTACTACTCCCTACTACTCACTCTCTACTACTCCACTACTCTCTACTACTCACTCTCTACTACTCACTCTCTACTACTCTCTACTACTCTCTCTCTACTGCTCACTCTCTACTACTCTCTACTACTCACTCTCTACTACTCTCTTTCTACTACTCTCTACTACTCACTCTCTACTACTCTCTACTACTCACTCTCTACTACTCACTCTCTACTACTCTCTACTACTCACTCTGCTACTCACTCTCTACTACTCTCTAATACTCTCTCTCTGCTACTCACTCTCTACTACTATCTACTACTCACTCTCTACTACTCACTCTCTACTACTCTCTACTACTCACTCTACTACTCACTCGCTACTACTCTCTACTACTCACTCTCTAATACTCACTCTCTACTACTCACTCTCTACTACTCACTCTACTACTCTCTACTACTCACTCTCTGATACTTTCTCTACTACTCTCTACTACTCACTCTCTACTCTCTATTACTCGCTCTCTACTCTCTACCTCTCTACCTCTCTCTCTACTACTCTCTACCTCTCTAACTCTACCTCTCTACCTCTACACCTCTACCTATACACCTCTACCTCTCTACCTCTCTGTACTTGCACATATATGCACATATATATATGCATCTATATGCATGTATTTATATATATGTATGTGTATATATACATATATAAACATATAAATATAATCTGCATATCTATATAAATATAAATGCATGCAAACATACATATATGCATACATATGCATGGTATGTACATGAAAGTTTGAACAACTCTAATACAAGCAAAACTAAAAAGCCACCTAATTACAAACAGAATTGCTTTAACTTAAACGAGGGCGAGACCTATTGCATTTTCAATGCTTGTTTTCTTAAGAATACTCTGGGACATTCTGTCATTGGGCTATACTTGGGCTACATCTGGGTGATATTTGTGCTGCATTTGGGCTCTTTTGTCTCTGGTGGCCATCTTGGGAGACTTCTTTGTTATGAAGTTTCATAATTTCCTCATTTACTACAGTCTCCTCAGTAGGAATGCTTTCAGTTTTTTACTTTGATTCCATCAAGAAGGCATTCAGATGTGTCACACATTTTCCATAAATTCTGAATGGTAGCACTCTAGTTGCTCATTAGATCACTGTAGTAAAGCTACTGCTCACCAGGGAAGTCTGCTGCTGGTATTCAAAGTGCATGTTTCAGTCTGCATGTCAGAATTTTTTAATGAAATGGAAAAATGAACCCCTCATTATGTTCCTTTGTAAATTAAATGTTTTAAGTGTTACCACTTTATTCCAATCAAGATGGCTTCAGGTGTGCCATACTTTTGTCATAAGTAAGACTGTTAGCGCTCTAGTTGTTCTTTAAACAACTCTGGGATTTCTGTCATTGGGCTATACTTGGGCTACATCTCGGTGATATTTGTGCTACATTTGGGCTCTTTTGTCTCTGGTGGCCATCTTGGGAGACTTGTTATGAAGTTTCCTAATTTCCTCATTTACTACAGTCTCCTCAGTAGGCATACTGTCAGTTTTTTACTTTGATTCAATGAAGAAGGCATTCAGATGTGTCACACATTTGCCATAAATTCAGAATGTTAGCACTCTAGTTCCTCATTAGATCACTGTAGTAAAGCTACTGCTCACCAGGGAAGTCTGCTGCTGGTATTGAAAGTGCATGTTTCAGTCTGCATGTCAGAATTTTTTAATGAAATACAAAAGGATTTGAGAAGTCAGTCAAAATGTGCCCTAATTTTTCTTTCTGCAGCACTAATCATACATTCTATGGCAAAATGAACCCCCTCATTTTGTTCCTTTTTAAATTAAATGTTTTAAGAGTTACCACTTTATTCCAATCAAGATGGCTTCAGGTGTGCCATACGTTTATCATAAGTAGGAGTGTTAGTGCTCTAGTTGTTCTTTGGAACACTCTGGGAAGCTGCAGTAGAACACAAAGGAATCAACTGACAGTCTCTGGCCTTGTTGGATGTACATGTTTTACTGAGAATGTCAGACTTCAATCTCACATGACTAAAAAAGATAATGTGAATTTACAGAAAATATGCTCTCAGTTTAGCTTATAGATCTCCTTCCAAACCTCTGTGGGAAAAGCATGTGAAAATAGTTTTCTCTCAAACATGATATCCCAGCAGAAGGCTTTTTCACATGGTAAAATCACCTTAGAACATTCCACAATTCCTAAAATGAGTACGGTACCATCAACAAATGATTTATAATGTAACTAAAGTCTTAAAACCTTCTATTAACTGCAATGCTTTTTGATGAGGTGCTATCATGTATATTGGTCCCAAGATGGCTGCCAACACTTCTTGGATGAAGTGCTGACAGCCAATCAGATCTCAAGATGAGATGTGTGGTTAGGCTCCGCCCAGATATATATGTGATTTTACTTTTGATTTTCTCAGGAACTACTGAACGGATTTACACCATTTAAGCAAAAGGCACGACTCTGAACCAAGGTCTACCTTTCTGCCAAATTTGGTGTAATTCCGTTCAGCAGTTCGGGCTGTAGCTGCGTCAACAGGTCCTATGGGAAATTGCATGGGGAAAACGTGTTTTGTGACCCCCCTTTTTTCTCAGCCCCCGCTTGACGAATCACCACGAAACTTTCAGGATAGGAGCGGACCGGAGCTGGCCAAAAGATTGGAACATTTCGCAAAGATTCGTCAACCGGCACCGGACTTATTGGGAATAGAATGTTGCGGATTTCCTTTGGAAAATAGGTCCTAACTGTAACTACCTACTGGCGACCGCCAGTAGGTAATTATATATATATATATATATATATATATATATATATATATATATATATATATATATATATATATATATATATGCAATACGAGAAACCAGACTTTGGAGAGGCACACACCTTGTTACATCCTTTATTCCTGCAAGGCAGTTCCGCTTACAACCAGCAACTCCACAGAATTCAATTGCCAATGTTCATGTCCTTACGCGTTTCGGGCGTCATACGCCCTTGATCACAGGTGCTGGCAAAATGCGGGAAGGCAGCATGGCGCCGCTTTAAATAGCAGTTCGTGAAAGCCCGCTGGGCGTGTCCGCAAAGTGCATCCTGGTATTTGAAGTACATATTCTCAGCGGCTGCCACTCCCACATGGTAAGTATTCAATACCTTGGTAGGTTTCCGCGATGGTAACTGGTTACTGCAGGACTGTTTTGCTCCTTCAAATGCAGAAACAACAAAGCTCCTTACCGCAATGTTTGATAACATGCTGGACACCACTTCATGCGTGGGGGACCTCTCCGTGACCTTGGTCGGGCCACAATTTAATGCAATACGAGAAACCAGACTTTGGAGAGGCACACACCTTGTTACATCCTTTATTCCTGCAAGGCAGTTCCGCTTACAACCAGCAACTCCACAGAATTCAATTGCCAATGTTCATGTCCTTACGCGTTTCGGGCGTCATACGCCCTTGATCACAGGTGCTGGCAAAATGCGGGAAGGCAGCATGGCGCCGCTTTAAATAGCAGTTCGTGAAAGCCCGCTGGGCGTGTCCGCAAAGTGCATCCTGGTATTTGAAGTAACTATTCTCAGCGGCTGCCACTCCCACATGGTAAGTATTCAATACCTTGGTAGGTTTCCGCGATGGTAACTGGTTACTGCAGGACTGTTTTGCTCCTTCAAATGCAGAAACAACAAAGCTCCTTACCGCAATGTTTGATAACATGCTGGACACCACTTCATGCGTGGGGGACCTCTCCGTGACCTTGGTCGGGCCACAATTTAATGCAATACGAGAAACCAGACTTTGGAGAGGCACACACCTTGTTACATCCTTTATTCCTGCAAGGCAGTTCCGCTTACAACCAGCAACTCCACAGAATTCAATTGCCAATGTTCATGTCCTTACGCGTTTCGGGCGTCATACGCCCTTGATCACAGGTGCTGGCAAAATGCGGGAAGGCAGCATGGCGCCGCTTTAAATAGCAGTTCGTGAAAGCCCGCTGGGCGTGTCCGCAAAGTGCATCCTGGTATTTGAAGTACATATTCTCAGCGGCTGCCACTCCCACATGGTAAGTATTCAATACCTTGGTAGGTTTCCGCGATGGTAACTGGTTACTGCAGGACTGTTTTGCTCCTTCAAATGCAGAAACAACAAAGCTCCTTACCGCAATGTTTGATAACATGCTGGACACCACTTCATGCGTGGGGGACCTCTCCGTGACCTTGGTCGGGCCACAATTTAATGCAATATGAGAAACCAGACTTTGGAGAGGCACACACCTTGTTACATCCTTTATTCCTGCAAGGCAGTTCCGCTTACAACCAGCAACTCCACAGAATTCAATTGCCAATGTTCATGTCCTTACGCGTTTCGGGCGTCATACGCCCTTGATCACAGGTGCTGGCAAAATGCGGGAAGGCAGCATGGCGCCGCTTTAAATAGCAGTTCGTGAAAGCCCGCTGGGCGTGTCCGCAAAGTGCATCCTGGTATTTGAAGTACATATTCTCAGCGGCTGCCACTCCCACATGGTAAGTATTCAATACCTTGGTAGGTTTCCGCGATGGTAACTGGTTACTGCAGGACTGTTTTGCTCCTTCAAATGCAGAAACAACAAAGCTCCTTACCGCAATGTTTGATAACATGCTGGACACCACTTCATGCGTGGGGGACCTCTCCGTGACCTTGGTCGGGCCACAATTTAATGCAATACGAGAAACCAGACTTTGGAGAGGCACACACCTTGTTACATCCTTTATTCCTGCAAGGCAGTTCCGCTTACAACCAGCAACTCCACAGAATTCAATTGCCAATGTTCATGTCCTTACGCGTTTCGGGCGTCATACGCCCTTGATCACAGGTGCTGGCAAAATGCGGGAAGGCAGCATGGCGCCGCTTTAAATAGCAGTTCGTGAAAGCCCGCTGGGCGTGTCCGCAAAGTGCATCCTGGTATTTGAAGTACATATTCTCAGCGGCTGCCACTCCCACATGGTAAGTATTCAATACCTTGGTAGGTTTCCGCGATGGTAACTGGTTACTGCAGGACTGTTTTGCTCCTTCAAATGCAGAAACAACAAAGCTCCTTACCGCAATGTTTGATAACATGCTGGACACCACTTCATGCGTGGGGGACCTCTCCGTGACCTTGGTCGGGCCACAATTTAATGCAATACGAGAAACCAGACTTTGGAGAGGCACACACCTTGTTACATCCTTTATTCCTGCAAGGCAGTTCCGCTTACAACCAGCAACTCCACAGAATTCAATTGCCAATGTTCATGTCCTTACGCGTTTCGGGCGTCATACGCCCTTGATCACAGGTGCTGGCAAAATGCGGGAAGGCAGCATGGCGCCGCTTTAAATAGCAGTTCGTGAAAGCCCGCTGGGCGTGTCCGCAAAGTGCATCCTGGTATTTGAAGTACATATTCTCAGCGGCTGCCACTCCCACATGGTAAGTATTCAATACCTTGGTAGGTTTCCGCGATGGTAACTGGTTACTGCAGGACTGTTTTGCTCCTTCAAATGCAGAAACAACAAAGCTCCTTACCGCAATGTTTGATAACATGCTGGACACCACTTCATGCGTGGGGGACCTCTCCGTGACCTTGGTCGGGCCACAATTTAATGCAATACGAGAAACCAGACTTTGGAGAGGCACACACCTTGTTACATCCTTTATTCCTGCAAGGCAGTTCCGCTTACAACCAGCAACTCCACAGAATTCAATTGCCAATGTTCATGTCCTTACGCGTTTCGGGCGACATACGCCCTTGATCACAGGTGCTGGCAAAATGCGGGAAGGCAGCATGGCGCCGCTTTAAATAGCAGTTCGTGAAAGCCCGCTGGGCGTGTCCGCAAAGTGCATCCTGGTATTTGAAGTACATATTCTCAGCGGCTGCCACTCCCACATGGTAAGTATTCAATACCTTGGTAGGTTTCCGCGATGGTAACTGGTTACTGCAGGACTGTTTTGCTCCTTCAAATGCAGAAACAACAAAGCTCCTTACCGCAATGTTTGATAACATGCTGGACACCACTTCATGCGTGGGGGACCTCTCCGTGACCTTGGTCGGGCCACAATTTAATGCAATACGAGAAACCAGACTTTGGAGAGGCACACACCTTGTTACATCCTTTATTCCTGCAAGGCAGTTCCGCTTACAACCAGCAACTCCACAGAATTCAATTGCCAATGTTCATGTCCTTACGCGTTTCGGGCGTCATACGCCCTTGATCACAGGTGCTGGCAAAATGCGGGAAGGCAGCATGGCGCCGCTTTAAATAGCCGTTCGTGAAAGCCCGCTGGGCGTGTCCGCAAAGTGCATCCTGGTATTTGAAGTACATATTCTCAGCGGCTGCCACTCCCACATGGTAAGTATTCAATACCTTGGTAGGTTTCCGCGATGGTAACTGGTTACTGCAGGACTGTTTTGCTCCTTCAAATGCAGAAACAACAAAGCTCCTTACCGCAATGTTTGATAACATGCTGGACACCACTTCATGCGTGGGGGACCTCTCCGTGACCTTGGTCGGGCCACAATTTAATGCAATACGAGAAACCAGACTTTGGAGAGGCACACACCTTGTTACATCCTTTATTCCTGCAAGGCAGTTCCGCTTACAACCAGCAACTCCACAGAATTCAATTGCCAATGTTCATGTCCTTACGCGTTTCGGGCGTCATACGCCCTTGATCACAGGTGCTGGCAAAATGCGGGAAGGCAGCATGGCGCCGCTTTAAATAGCAGTTCGTGAAAGCCCGCTGGGCGTGTCCGCAAAGTGCATCCTGGTATTTGAAGTACATATTCTCAGCGGCTGCCACTCCCACATGGTAAGTATTCAATACCTTGGTAGGTTTCCGCGATGGTAACTGGTTACTGCAGGACTGTTTTGCTCCTTCAAATGCAGAAACAACAAAGCTCCTTACCGCAATGTTTGATAACATGCTGGACACCACTTCATGCGTGGGGGACCTCTCCGTGACCTTGGTCGGGCCACAATTTAATGCAATACGAGAAACCAGACTTTGGAGAGGCACACACCTTGTTACATCCTTTATTCCTGCAAGGCAGTTCCGCTTACAACCAGCAACTCCACAGAATTCAATTGCCAATGTTCATGTCCTTACGCGTTTCGGGCGTCATACGCCCTTGATCACAGGTGCTGGCAAAATGCGGGAAGGCAGCATGGCGCCGCTTTAAATAGCAGTTCGTGAAAGCCCGCTGGGCGTGTCCGCAAAGTGCATCCTGGTATTTGAAGTACATAGTCTCAGCGGCTGCCACTCCCACATGGTAAGTATTCAATACCTTGGTAGGTTTCCGCGATGGTAACTGGTTACTGCAGGACTGTTTTGCTCCTTCAAATGCAGAAACAACAAAGCTCCTTACCGCAATGTTTGATAACATGCTGGACACCACTTCATGCGTGGGGGACCTCTCCGTGACCTTGGTCGGGCCACAATTTAATGCAATACGAGAAACCAGACTTTGGAGAGGCACACACCTTTTTACATCCTTTATTCCTGCAAGGCAGTTCCGCTTACAACCAGCAACTCCACAGAATTCAATTGCCAATGTTCATGTCCTTACGCGTTTCGGGCGTCATACGCCCTTGATCACAGGTGCTGGCAAAATGCGGGAAGGCAGCATGGCGCCGCTTTAAATAGCAGTTCGTGAAAGCCCGCTGGGCGTGTCCGCAAAGTGCATCCTGGTATTTGAAGTATTTGAATACTTACCATGTGGGAGTGGCAGCCGCTGAGAATATGTACTTCAAATACCAGGATGCACTTTGCGGACACGCCCAGCGGGCTTTCACGAACTGCTATTTAAAGCGGCGCCATGCTGCCTTCCCGCATTTTGCCAGCACCTGTGATCAAGGGCGTATGACGCCCGAAACGCGTAAGGACATGAACATTGGCAATTGAATTCTGTGGAGTTGCTGGTTGTAAGCGGAACTGCCTTGCAGGAATAAAGGATGTAACAAGGTGTGTGCCTCTCCAAAGTCTGGTTTCTCGTATTGCATTAAATTGTGGCCCGACCAAGGTCACGGAGAGGTCCCCCACGCATGAAGTGGTGTCCAGCATGTTATCAAACATTGCGGTAAGGAGCTTTGTTGTTTCTGCATTTGAAGGAGCAAAACAGTCCTGCAGTAACCAGTTACCATCGCGGAAACCTACCAAGGTATTGAATACTTACCATGTGGGAGTGGCAGCCGCTGAGAATATGTACTTCAAATACCAGGATGCACTTTGCGGACACGCCCAGCGGGCTTTCACGAACTGCTATTTAAAGCGGCGCCATGCTGCCTTCCCGCATTTTGCCAGCACCTGTGATCAAGGGCGTATGACGCCCGAAACGCGTAAGGACATGAACATTGGCAATTGAATTCTGTGGAGTTGCTGGTTGTAAGCGGAACTGCCTTGCAGGAATAAAGGATGTAACAAGGTGTGTGCCTCTCCAAAGTCTGGTTTCTCGTATTGCATTAAATTGTGGCCCGACCAAGGTCACGGAGAGGTCCCCCACGCATGAAGTGGTGTCCAGCATGTTATCAAACATTGCGGTAAGGAGCTTTGTTGTTTCTGCATTTGAAGGAGCAAAACAGTCCTGCAGTAACCAGTTACCATCGCGGAAACCTACCAAGGTATTGAATACTTACCATGTGGGAGTGGCAGCCGCTGAGAATATGTACTTCAAATACCAGGATGCACTTTGCGGACACGCCCAGCGGGCTTTCACGAACTGCTATTTAAAGCGGCGCCATGCTGCCTTCCCGCATTTTGCCAGCACCTGTGATCAAGGGCGTATGACGCCCGAAACGCGTAAGGACATGAACATTGGCAATTGAATTCTGTGGAGTTGCTGGTTGTAAGCGGAACTGCCTTGCAGGAATAAAGGATGTAACAAGGTGTGTGCCTCTCCAAAGTCTGGTTTCTCGGATTGCATTAAATTGTGGCCCGACCAAGGTCACGGAGAGGTCCCCCACGCATGAAGTGGTGTCCAGCATGTTATCAAACATTGCGGTAAGGAGCTTTGTTGTTTCTGCATTTGAAGGAGCAAAACAGTCCTGCAGTAACCAGTTACCATCGCGGAAACCTACCAAGGTATTGAATACTTACCATGTGGGAGTGGCAGCCGCTGAGAATATGTACTTCAAATACCAGGATGCACTTTGCGGACACGCCCAGCGGGCTTTCACGAACTGCTATTTAAAGCGGCGCCATGCTGCCTTCCCGCATTTTGCCAGCACCTGTGATCAAGGGCGTATGACGCCCGAAACGCGTAAGGACATGAACATTGGCAATTGAATTCTGTGGAGTTGCTGGTTGTAAGCGGAACTGCCTTGCAGGAATAAAGGATGTAACAAGGTGTGTGCCTCTCCAAAGTCTGGTTTCTCGTATTGCATTAAATTGTGGCCCGACCAAGGTCACGGAGAGGTCCCCCACGCATGAAGTGGTGTCCAGCATGTTATCAAACATTGCGGTAAGGAGCTTTGTTGTTTCTGCATTTGAAGGAGCAAAACAGTCCTGCAGTAACCAGTTACCATCGCGGAAACCTACCAAGGTATTGAATACTTACCATGTGGGAGTGGCAGCCGCTGAGAATATGTACTTCAAATACCAGGATGCACTTTGCGGACACGCCCAGCGGGCTTTCACGAACTGCTATTTAAAGCGGCGCCATGCTGCCTTCCCGCATTTTGCCAGCACCTGTGATCAAGGGCGTATGACGCCCGAAACGCGTAAGGACATGAACATTGGCAATTGAATTCTGTGGAGTTGCTGGTTGTAAGCGGAACTGCCTTGCAGGAATAAAGGATGTAACAAGGTGTGTGCCTCTCCAAAGTCTGGTTTCTCGTATTGCATTAAATTGTGGCCCGACCAAGGTCACGGAGAGGTCCCCCACGCATGAAGTGGTGTCCAGCATGTTATCAAACATTGCGGTAAGGAGCTTTGTTGTTTCTGCATTTGAAGGAGCAAAACAGTCCTGCAGTAACCAGTTACCATCGCGGAAACCTACCAAGGTATTGAATACTTACCATGTGGGAGTGGCAGCCGCTGAGAATATGTACTTCAAATACCAGGATGCACTTTGCGGACACGCCCAGCGGGCTTTCACGAACTGCTATTTAAAGCGGCGCCATGCTGCCTTCCCGCATTTTGCCAGCACCTGTGATCAAGGGCGTATGACGCCCGAAACGCGTAAGGACATGAACATTGGCAATTGAATTCTGTGGAGTTGCTGGTTGTAAGCGGAACTGCCTTGCAGGAATAAAGGATGTAACAAGGTGTGTGCCTCTCCAAAGTCTGGTTTCTCGTATTGCATATATATATATATATATATATATAAATAAATAACATAAAAGTAAAATGCAGCCTTTCACAACCAGAGCTGAATAATGCTGTAAGGACTCTCCTGTATATCACAAATAAATTATGCAATATATACAATATATCACAAAAAACAGGAAAGAAACAGCCGCAAGGCATGTTAGAAAACTGTTTTAATGCTTAGCATTTAGTCCAAAACCTCAGATAGGACTGAAAGCATTGACAGCTCACAGGCTGCATTGTAGACAACTACAGCCTAGAAAGGCTAGAAAGCTGACTCTTAGCAGCATAGAAAAACTGGTACCGTGCCTTTAAGGCAGCCATGAACCCTAGTCTCCCATCATGCCTTAGGGGTGACAGTTGGGTCAGTTGTTCTTTCCGGCTCCTTCAGTCAGGACCCTGGTTACACATCTCCACTCTTTTCTGGTTTTATTCAGAAATGTTCTACATTTTTCAGAAAAATTTTCACTTTCCCAGATTCTCATCTAGATCCTCAGCGTCGGGCTCAGCGCTGAGAAAGCAGCCACCGTAGGGGCATGCATCGAAGAAAAGACCGTCGACGGCGGGCTCGCCGTCGAGAGCGCAGATATGAAGGTACGTCATCGACGTCGAGAATCCGTCAGCCTCCGCCGTCGTCAGCCTGGCGACGATCGGCATCGAAGAGTTCCAGTTCACTGCCTGCTTCAAGACGTCGATTGGCTTTGAAAAGCCAAAGCCCTCCGCCGTCGTCAACCCGGCGACGATCGGCGTCGAGAGCCAGCAGACCTCCGTCGACGTCGGTTAGACGTTCGGCGTCCAGAGCTGACAACCCTCCGTCGCCGTCACATAGACAACGTTCAACGTCGAGGAGAGAGAATTCTCCGCCGTCGCAGACCAGGCGGCATCGGCGTCCAGATCGAGACCTCCGAAGTCATCCCAACGACGTTCGATGTCGAAGTCAAGAAGCCCTCCGCCGACGTCATCCCAACATCGTTCGGCGTTGAGAGCCAGCACCCCTCCGCCGTCGTCCTCCCATCGACAATCGGCATCGAGGAGAGAAAGCCCTTCGTCGCCGTCGAGGCCACATCGCTCGACGTCGAGACGAGGAAGTATTCTCCCACCGTCGAGGCGTCATTCGCCGCCGACACATTCGACGCCGAGGAAGTCACAACCGACGCCGAGACCGCTCCCTGAACCTGGTGGAACCTCCACGACTAGAAGATCTCGATCGACGTCGAGGAGGCCTCTGCTGCAGCGGGATAGACGCTCGGCGTTGAGACCACCTTCGCATAGATCTAATGAAGGTTTGGTAGTCTTGGTGACAGAATCAGCGTCAAGGCATTCTTCTTCTCACTCCTCGAGACGCCCTCACTCTCCATCTGCGTCTCCGGAACATCAGAGGAGGTCACGACAGAGATCCCTGTCACATCACAGGCCATCTCCTTCGATACATCTGTCTCAATGCATCACTGGAGTAAGACTCCGGCAGGAGCAGCGAGAAGGCAGGAGGAGTACACAAGCCCTGTCCACAGGTCCCCTCTGCAAAGATTGGTACAGGAGGTGGATAGATCGCCTTCGCCAGTACACCACCACCTTGCAGGTTGATCTAAGGAGCGTGGGCCTCCGACGTCACATCACCACAGAAGGAGGTCTCCCTCATGGTCATCTTCCTCCACCCAGTCTTCTAAAAGGGACTATTCGCCTACTCTATCGGACAGCCCTTAGTCGCGAGTGTCCCCGATAGATGACATTAACACCTATCAGGATGTGCTGCAGAGAGGGACTCAGAAACTGAACATTGCAATGTCCACTCCCCTGGTCACAACTACAGTGATCTTCGAGATGCTGCACCAAAGATCTGCTTCACGGCCGTTGCTGCCTCTGGTTTCTGGCCTTATGGAGCCAGTAATGGACATTTATCTGACCCCTTCAACGATCAAAGCTGCACCGGTCAGAATCCAGAAGAAATACAAGCCGGCTGATACAGACCCGGTGTTCTTGAAGACGGATCCACCTGCAGATTCCGTGATAGTTGCAGCAGCACGTAAGACGCACGTGGTTTCTGCTCATGCGTTGGTCCCTCCGGACAAGGAGAGTAAGTCCCAGGACTCTTGGGGGCGAAAGGTTTGTGACTCTGCAGCCTCTTCTCTCAAAGTCTCTGGTGCAGCAGCCTTATTAGGTCGATACGACCGATCCTTATGGGACTCTTTGGATCGGTTCAAGGAAAAGTTGCCAAAGGAAGACCAGAAAGACTTTGAAGAGATTGTTACGGAGGGTTCCTTGGTAGCTAATCAGATGATTAGCACTGCAGCGGATGGCGCCACTCTATCGGCGCATTCGTATGCGCATGGAATTTGTGCGAGAAGGTCCGCCTGGCTGAGGCTTACAGCCCTTAAACCGAATGCTCAGCAGAGGATCCTTAACCTGCCTTTTTCGGGTTCTTCATTATTTGGCTCCCACACGGATGAAGAAATGGCTCGGATGAAGGCCGAGCTGGACACTTTGAAGGCGGTGGGGCTAGAAAAGAAAAAGGAGTTCCGAAGAAGGTACAGGCCCAGCCAACGCAAGGGATACCAACAGAGGGTTCAAACCCCTCAGTGGTCCCAAGGCAAGAACCAAGGGCGATCGCAATTTCAGAGTTGAAAGTCTACCAGAGGTAAAGGGGGTAGCCAACAACAATCCTCTTCTACCACTCGACCAACAGGAAAGCAATGAGCCAGAGCTTCCTCTGACGCCATTGCCCACTCCAGTGGGAGGAAGTGTTTCGCAGCATCTGAAAGAGTGGTGCAACGTAACGAAGGATCGTTGGGTGCGCAGTATACTGCGCGATGGATACGCACTACGTTTCCGTGTGTCTCCAAATGACATACCTCCGAAAAAATCTCGTCCTCACCAGCTAAAATTACTACGTCAAGAAGTGGTGGCGCTTCTACAAAAAAAGGCCATAGAGAAAGTTCCCATCTCGCAGCGAGGAAAGGGAGTGTACTCCAGGTACTTCCTTGTGCCAAAAAGAGATCAGGAGCACAAGTTCAGACCAATCCTGGACCTGCGGTCTCTGAACAAGCTCATTTTAAAAGAAAAATTTTGCATGCTGGCGCTTCATCAAATATGTCCGCATCTGCGAGCAGGGGACTGGATGTGCTCGGTGGATCTCCAGGATGCGTACTTCCACATTCCTGTAACTCCTCGTCATCGCAAATTCCTGAGATTCTTGGTCGGCAACAATCACTACCAATTCAGAGGGTTGCCCTTCGGACTAAAATCTGCCCCACGAGTCTTTACCAAGTGCATAGCGGTGGTAGCGGCAGCTCTACACAGACAACGGCTTTTCGTATATACATACTTGGATGATTGGCTCTTGAAAGGGCCATCTCCTCAGCGGATAAAGAGCGACTTCCAAGTGTGCCCCGCTCTGCTCCGCAAGCTAGGCCTGCATGTGAATATGGAGAAGTTAGTTTGCCAGCCGACACAGGTGATCCATTACCTGGGCTCCGTCTTAGACACAAACCTAGGAAAAGCGTTTCCTTCGGAGCAGAGACTTTTATCAATTCGGCAGAAGTGCGAGGTTCTTCTCCAGACCAATCGCCCGACGATCCGGCAAGTAGCGTCCCTTTTGGGATCCATGGCATCTTGCATATTCCTCATTCCCAACACCAGGCTGAGAATGAGACCTCTACAGCAGGATCTGGAGGACAAGTGGGACCAGACTACCGGTTTCTGAGAAGACCGGATTGTGCTTTCACAAGCAGCGAAGACGTCTGTTCTGTGGTGGACTCGTACACGGAACCTCCTACTGGGAGTCCCTTTTTACCAACCTGTTCCCACCCAGTCCTTGGTAACGGATGCATCGCTTCAGGGATGGGGGCGCACATGGATTGCCTGCAAATGCAAGGTCGGTGGTCCGTCAAGGAGCAATCCTACCACATAAACATGTTAGAGCTGCGGGCCGTACATCTAGCCCTTTAAGCTTTTCGGCCTTCGATCGTGTCCAACTCAGTCCTCGTCCAAACAGACAACACGACCACCATGTATTACCTCAACAAACAGGGTGGTACGCGCTTTCGTCCTCTCTCCCTGGAAGCTCAAAAGATATGGCATTGGCTTCTAGCCCGAGGCCTCTCCGTCACAGCAGTGCACCTTCCAGGGGAGCGAAATGTGCAGGCTGACGCACTCAGTCGGCACTTCGAAGATCAGCCAGAATGTGTGCTAAACGACGAGGTAGTGACAGACATTTTCCGTCAGTGGGGCCAGCCTTCCATAGATCTGTTCGCAGACGTTCTAAACAAAAAATGCCTCCAGGTTCCACCATCCAGGGACGATGGGAAATGCTCTTTTGATGGACTGGTCCGGAATATTTGCATACGCCTTTCCTCCCCTGCCTCTGATTCCGAAGGTGGTGTCCAAGCTCATCCGTCCAACATGTCAATGATCCTGATAGCCCCGGACTGGCCTCAACAATGGTGGTACCCGGATCTGTTACAGCTGTCGGTGCACCCCCACAAGAGGCTGCCGTGCAGGTCGGTTCTGCTGACCAAGATGGACGGGAAGATCCTACAACCCAACCTTTCCTCACTGAACTTGGCAGCATGGCACCTGAGGTCCTGCAATATGGACATTTGAACTTGCCACAGGACTGTATGCACATACTAAAGGAAGCAAAGAGACCTGCCACAAGAGCTTTGTATTCCTTTAAGTGGAAGCGATTCTACCTGTGGTGCACTTGTAATAAATTTAATCCAACCACAGGGCAGGAGGAGGTGATTCTGCCTTACCTCCTGTACTTGGCTAAATCAGGGTTGAAGTATTCAACAATCAGAGTACATTTAGCGGCTATCACGGCCTATAGAAGGTCTCCAAGCCAGCCTTCCTTTTTTCAGCTGCAGGTGGTCAAGGATATCCTACAGGGGTTGAAGAAAGTTTATCCCCCTGTTCGACCTCCTTCTCCTCCTTGGGAGTTGAATCTGGTCCTCTCTAAGTTAATGGGTCCTCCTTTCGAGCCCATCCATAAAGCTACGCTACAGTATTTGACATGGAAGACCGCTTTCTTAGTCGCGATTACCTCAGCGCGAAGAGTAAGCGAGATCCAAGTGCTTTCTTCCAAAGAGCCATATACTATCTTTCACCACAACAGAGTAGTATTAAGGACTCACCCTGCTTTTCTGCCGAAAGTTGTATCTGATTTTCATATTAATCAGACAATTTCTTTACCGTCCTTTTTTCCCAATCCCGCAACTCCTGCGGAGAGGTCGCTCCATTTCTTAGACCTTAAGAGAGTGCTTAAATTCTACCTAGAGGGAACTAAGGTTATCAGAAAATCAGACCAATTATTTTTAGATTATGGTTCCATAAGGTCAGGTTTTCCAGCTACCAAGAGATCCATTTCCAGATGGATAGTGTCTTGTATAAAATTGGCCTACCATCTGGCGAATAAGCCCCTATTGTTGTCACCTAAAGCACACTCCACTAGGGGAAAAGCAGCTACAGTAGCTTTCTTGCATGATGTTCCAATGGCAGAAATTTTCAAGGCAGCAACCTGGAGATCTGTGCATACGTTCACAAGGCATTATTGTCTTGAATCCGACTCCAGGGCAGATACTCAAGTAGGCCAGGCCTCCTTGAGAAATCTGTTCCGATAACAGAAATGTCTGAATTATCAAGTTTAGTTGTCTGAGCTTGATTGGTAATGATTATTATTTTTCCTTTGCCCGCAGCGGTTGAGGTGAGGCTCGCTATTCTAGTGCTTATGACTATTGATGAGGATCCCCTGGAAGAGAAGGATTAGTTACTTAACTGTAATCCTACTTCTCTTCCAGGGGTATCCTCATCAAAGTCATAAGCAACCCTCCCGCCTCCCCGGGCAAAGGATATTTATTTTTTAAAAGGAATTGCCAACTCTTTGTGTTATGGCTTTGTGTCACCACAAATAACAACTGACCCAACTGTCACCCCTGCGGCATGATGGGAGGCTAGGGGTCATGGCTGCCTTAAAGGCACGGTGCCAGTTTTTCTATGTTGCTAAGAGTTAGCTTTTTAGCCTTTCTAGGCTGTAGTTGTCTACAATGCAGCCTGTGAGCTGTCAATGCTTTCAGTCCTATCTGAGGTTTTGGGCTAAATGCTAAGCAATAAAACAGTTTTCAAACATGCCTTGCTGCTGTTTCTTTCCTATTTTTTGTGATATATTGTTTATATTGCATAATTTATTTGTGATATACAGGAGAGTCCTTACAGCATTATTCAGCTCTGGTTGTGAAAGGCTGCATTTTACTTTTATGTTATTTACATATATAACGTGCCTGAAACCTATGGTTTTTTCAGTGAATATATAAATATATATGTATATTATCTACTGGCGGTCGCCAGTAGATAGTTATAGTTAGGATCGTGTTTCCATAGGAAATCCGCAACATTCTATTTGGAATAACTTTGGCGCCAATTGACGAATCCTCGCGAAATTTTCAAAATAGGTGGGGCGCTCCGCTCCGCTCCTTCCCTGAAAGTCTCGGGGGGATTCGTCAAGCGGGGGCTGAGAAAAAGGGGGGTCCCAAAATGCGTTTTCCCTATGCATTTTTCCATAGGACCTTTAGTCCAAGCTACAGCCCGAACGGCTGAACAGAATTACTTGAAATTTGGCAGAGAGGTAGTCCTCAGGTCAGGGATGTGCCTTTTGCAGGTTTGGTGTAAATCTATTCAGTATTTCCTGAGAAAATAGCATTTAAAAGCATATATATATCTATAAGCGCGCACCGTGCGCGTACGGTAAAACTTACCGTACGCTGCCGTGCGCGAGCGCGATTCTGATTGGTTGTTAGATCTTAGTAAACATTCGAATCGGTCGAAACCAGGAAGTGTCGGCCGCCATTTTGTCTCTCGCAGTCTAAGGGGGTGAAAAACAAAGGTGGAGAACGTGAAAAGGGGGCAGGGTGGACAGTTCCTGACCCCCTAGCCTTTGTCAGGGGGTCCCAGAAGGACCCCCAAGGGCCAAAATGTACTTACATTTTTTTGTGAAAAATCGGGGAGTACACGTAGCGTGCGCGTACAGTAGTAACGTAAAAATTCCGCGAAATGCGTAACGTGGGCGCACGTGAAGCGCACTGTGTGCGTACGGTATGCGACGCGCACCGTGCGCGTACGGTACGCGCACGGAAAAAAACCTTAAAAAAAAAAAACATAACTTAGGGCCTTATGTAGGTGGCCTGGCATTTACCACTTCATAAATACCGAATCATACCGATTCGGTATTTATGAAGTGGTAAATGCTATGTAGGTATTCAATCGGTAAAAATTACCGATTCGTAGAAATTCGGTAATTACCGAATCGGTATTTACCGATTCGGTAATGAGGCATACCTTCCCATTGATGGGAAGGTATGCCTCATTACCGATTCGGTAAATACCGATTCGGTAATGGGGGAGCACATGCAAGGGTGGCAGGGTGTCACATTGACACCCTGTTGCACCCCTGATTCGGCCATGTGTGCACATGTGGTGCACATACATGCCCTAAGGGCATGTATGTCTGCCACATTGCACACTTAAATGTGCACAAAAATGCTTTTTTACACCTATTCGTTATTTACCACCAACCTTTAGTTGGTGGTAAATAACGAATCCCCACACCCACCACACACTAAATACCGAATCATGAAATGATCCCCCTACATCTCAAAAGCCTAAATACCGGTCGGTAACGGTATATTTACCGAAAATTGGCCGTTACCGACCGGTATTAGGCTTCCTACATGAGGGTCTTAGCATTTAAAAAACCGTACAAATTCACTGAAAAAACCATAGGTTTCACACACGTTATAGTTAGGAATTAGCATTTAAAAAACCTTGCAAATTCACTTAAAAAACCATAGGTTTCACACATGTTATAGTTAGGAATTAGCATTTAAAAAACCTTGCAAATTCACTTAAACAACCATAGGTTTCACACATGTTATAGTTAGCTGGACATTTCACTCGTGAAAAACCATTGAAATTCCCCCGTTATAGTTAGTGCAGGCAACTATAACTCACGCGACCGCAATCCTCTGCTGATGACGTTAGATATTACATCACTGATGACATATGTGTCGTTCTGAAAAAAAAATATTTGTAATATATGTATAGCTAAAAATTAATGGAAGAAGACATGGGTAAATAAGTGTCTAAATACAGTGATGTAATATCTGACGTCATCAGCAGAGGATTGCGGTCGCGTGAGTTATAGTTGCCTGCACTAACTATAACGGGGGAATTTCAATGGTTTTTCACGAGTGAAATGTCCAGCTAACTATAACATGTGTGAAACCTATGGTTTTTTAAGTGAATTTGCAAGGTTTTTTAAATGCTAATTCCTAACTATAACGTGTGTGAAACCTATGGTTTTTTCAGTGAATATGTATATATATATATATATATATATATATATATATATATATATATATATATATATATATATATATATATATATATATATATATATATATATATTCACTGAAAAACCCATAGGTTTCAGGCACGTTATAGTTAGGAATCAGCATTTAAAAAACCTTAGAAATTCACTGAAAAAACCATAGGTTTCGGGGGCGTTATAGTTAGCTGGACTTTTCACTCGTACAAAACCATTGAAATTCCCCCGTTATAGTTAGTTCAGCTAACTATAACTCGCGCGCCCGCAATGCACTGCTGATGACGTCACATATTACATCACTCATGACATGGTCAGTGACATCTCAAATGACATCACTGACGACATCACTGATGACATCATCCAGTGAATGTGTGTTTTTCTGAAAATTACATATGTTTTATATATGTATATCTCAAGGTCGATGGAAAAATAAATGGGTATATAAGTGCCTAAATGGATGATTTGTTTTTGTAAAATTGATTGTATAACTGACTGATAAAAGTGTATCTTAGTGAATACATTGCTTAGTGAGTAATGTTTAAATATGTAAATATCTGTATCAGTCTCTCACTTTGTGTATAAGTGGCTGCATGGGTTGGTGAGTAGCTACATGAGTGTCTATATAGGTTATTAATCGTTTTTTTGAGTATCAGTATGAGTGTCTGAGTGTCTGTATGGTTCGGTGGGGGGTATTACGTAGTGCATAGGTGCATGAATGAGTGACTCACTGTTTTTATGTGTTGAAGAAAGCATGTGCGCAGGACTGTATGGGTGGATGTGTGTGTGCATGGGTGTGTTAGTGAGTGAATGACTGTCTCAATAGTGTCTTATGAGTAACTACATATGTTTTAAACTAGTATATGTGACTATTGGTGTATATAAGTGAGTATATGTGAGAGTGAGAGATTGAAAGAGTTCCTGTATGAATAAGTATGTGTTTCTATAAGTGATTGTTTAAAAGACTAAGTATATGTAAGTTTCTGTAGAAGTAAGAGTGGTGGTGTGTGTATAACTGTATATGCAAGTAAATGGATGTTTGATTCTTTATTAGCATGAGTGACTATGTTTGTGAGTAACTCTATGGATGAGTGGTGTTGTGTAACAGGATGTATAGGTGTATGAGTACATATGATGAGTGAGTACATGTATGAGTGACTGTATAGGACTGTTGGTGAATGAGTGGATGTGTATGTGGATCTTAGAATTACTGAATAGGTTGTTGTAACTGATATTGGTATGTCCATTGTTTTGAAAATTTTAGTTTCTATTTTTGAATGTGTGTATCAAAGGTTAAATTAGGGGGGGAGGAGGTCTGCCACTCTATCACAAGGATGATGTCATCAGTGATGCCATTTGAGATGTCATCAGTGATATCATGAGTGATATCACTGACCATGTCATGAGTGATGTAATATGTGACGTCATCAGCAGTGCATTGAGGGCGTGCGAGTTATAGTTAACTGAACTAACTATAACGGGGGAATTTCAATGGTTTTGTACGAGTGAAAAGTCCAGCTAACTATAACGCCGCTGAAATCTATGGTTTTTTCAGTGAATTTCTAAGGTTTTTTAAATGCTAATTCCTAACTATAACGTGCCTGAAACCTATGTGTTTTTCAGTGAATTTCAAAGGTTTTTTAAATGCTAATTTCTAACTATGCCTACAGAGATAGGGCATGTGAAGAAAGAAGAAAAAACGCACAGAAAGAAAAAAAAGAAATGCAGAAAGAAGCAACAGAAGTCCTCAAAGACGAAGAAAAGTGCAGGAAGAAGGATAACGTGCAGAAAGAACAAACAGAAGAGCAGAAAGAAGCCTTGTATGCAAAATCATCCTGTACCCTCAACTTTTTCAGACGGATACTGGTGGTAACTGAGTCTGACTAACCAGTCCTAGAGCCAGTGCTATGTTAAAAGACACTCAGAATACAGTGAAACCACCTACATACACTAGGGAACACTATGCGTTGGGGTCCCCCTGTGATCAGCATGACCTCCTCTGTAAGCCCCTAGTATTTAATAGGGCAGGGGATTAAAACTACCTCTTAAAACGCACCACAGGGCGTGTTTGCACACGTCACCTCAGGCCCTGTCCCCTCACTTCCCCACTGTGTAAACACGCCCTGTGGCCATTTTAAGTTGGGAGATTAAGTCCCCTTGAATCCTGGGGGGCCCTAGGGTCCAACTAGACCACTAGGTACCTCCAGTAAGCACCACAGAGCTGCGTTGCAGAGAGATGTAAAAAGGGGCACGGCCTAGACCACCTCTCTGCAACTTACTGGAAGCACCTGCTGGGCTAGTTAGCCCCCAGGAGCCCTCAGGATTGAAGGCAAATTATTTCCCCAACTTAAAACGTGCCATAGGGCGTGTTTGCACACGTCACCTCAGGCCCCGTCCCCTCCCTTCCCCACTGTGTAAACACACCCTGTGGCCGTTTTTTAAGTTGGGAGATTAAGTCCCCTTGAATCCTGAGGATCCCTAGGGGCAAAAATAGCCCACTAGGTATGTCCAGTAAGCGCCATTGCAGAGAGGTGTAAAAAGGGGCATGGCCTGCACCACCTCTCTGCAACACAGAGCAGTGGTGCTTACTGGAAGCACCTGGTGGGCTAGTTGGCCCCCAGGGTCCCTCAGGATTGAAAGGGAATTATTTCCCCAACTTAAAACGCGCCACAGGGCGTGTTTGCACACGTCACCTCAGGCCCCGTCCCCTCCCTTCACCACTGTGTAAACGCGCCCTGTGCCGTTCTAAGTTGTGAGATTAAGTGTCCCCTTGAATCCTAAGGGTCCCTAGGGTCAAACTAGCCCACTAGGTACCTCCAGTAAGCGCCACAGAGCTGCGTTGCATAGAGGTGTAAAAAGGGGCGTGGCCTCAGAACACCTGTCTGCAACGCAGCTCCCTGGCGCATACTGGAGATACCTGTTGGGTTAGTTGGCCCTCAGGAACCCTCAGTATTGAAGGGGAATTAATTCCCCAACTTACAACTGGCCAGGGGGCGCGTTTGCAGAGTGCTGCAAGGAGGGGGGGTGGCCGGTCTTTTATTTATTTTATTTTTTTAAGAAGGAGGGCTGTGTGGCCCCCCTTCTTTTTCTAATTTACTGGCCCTGGGGACCCCATCCCCCAGGGCCTGCACCCTAAGTTTTTTTTGTTGAAAAAAATACATTTGGCCCTCCCAAGGCCTTAATCGGCCCCGGGGACCCAAACCCCCGGGTCATGGGCTTTTTAAAAAAAAATCTTTATGAGGGGGCTGCGTTGTCCCCCTCCTCAGGCCACTTATGGCCCCGGGGACTCCATCCCCCGGGGCCGGCCTTTGTTTTTTATTATTTAAAAAAAAAATATATTTATAGAAACACCTAGGACATGCTGAACAAACCGTATGTACCTATCACCAAGATGATTTGCGTGATATTCATTAAAAGGCGACTATGCATAGAATGATTCCACATCAAATGTATTTACACCACTAGTGAAGCTCTGACGTGTCTGACGCCCTACCGTGCCTAATCCCGGCGCCCCCGCCGGTGGGTACTCTCCAAGTAGACACCCTTGTCGTATATTTATACAAACATGGGTAGCTATAGACGGGCACATTTAATACACACGCACACCAAGCCATTCAAAGGGGATTCGACAAAAATTCGACCAAACTATGCAAGAAACCCCCCTCACGGTTAATAAAACACACATCCACCGCTGGATGTGTAATACCTTTTATTTTACTCTCTGGAAAGGAGACGAACCTCACTTGAGAGTCACAGAGTGCTCCTGGCTGAGCCCAATGCTGTGTTACACCCACAAGTGCCCGCCGAGTGCCACACACCTCTGTGATGTATTCCACCAGCTAGTGCATATGCTATCACACTCTAGCCCATGTGCACTGTAACACCACCCCGTGAATATGTCATGCCACACTTGCCTATGCACGGGTTATATTGCCCCATCTAACGTGCCTTCCTCGATGCCTATGTTATAACGCACAGCGCTATGCCATACATATTACAATCTGGGATCTATATCTTTGTCACAGTCCATATGCAACATTACACTCCCCAGCACATATTTTATATTAGAACTTTAGAGACTTGTTAGGTTACATAACACTGCCCTGTGCATATTACACTCCAAGGCATATATCGCATGGCACGCGCTAGTGCCTGTGCTATCTCGCGCTCTCCAATGAATCTGTCATTGCGCACAATGTATTGCATATTATATTTCACGCCCCGGTTCATCTTATATCACACTTTTTGGTGCATAGTTTATACCATATACTATATCTAGTTTTCATTTTCAATCGTGCTCTCAGGACTATGTTCTATATAACACTGCGTCCACCTACCCTTTTCACGGGCATTACTGCGATGGGGTGTGGAGGGTCAGGGGTTGCTTCTGCCAAGTGAGCCCAGAATCACAGTCACAAACGTCCTCTTCTTCCTGAATAAAAGTGAGATTATGCTGCATACTTGTTCATATTTTAAGTAGTTCGCACAGACACACATTTTAAAAACAATAAAGTTCCTAATACCCACCTTCTTTGAACAGTTAGCTTGCTGCCCCATCCACCGCCTCCCTATCCTCTGTTGTCTGAATCCATGGACTAGCCTCCTCCCTCCTGCCATGCATGGTCTGATGTGCTGCCACTGCCCTCCATTTAGCATGATGTACCAGTCCACTCCTCCTGCCCTCCATTGCCCAATTCTATGGCCCATCAATGACCTCCTTCTTAGCCTCTGTGCTTAGCTTGCTGCCCCTATTCTCCTTCCCCCTGCCCTCTGATGTGTTTGTGCATGCCCCTGCTCCATCCTTTTTGCCCACCATGTTCCATGGAACTGCCACTCCTATCTACTCTGAGTGTTCTGTTGAGCTACCACTCCCCTCCCACCTGCCTAGCATTGTCAGATGACTGTAACCTGTCCCTGCCACCTCCACCCTGCCTGTCCACATGCCATGCCCCTATCCCCTTCCTCCAGTCCTCCATGGTCAATTTTACTGCCACACCCTTCTGCCCTCCCTGGTCTGTTGTGCTGAAACTGCTACTCCTGCCTGCCCCACGCGGTCTGTTGTGAGGCCCCTTCCCCTGAACTCTCTTGTCTGTGCCCAGGTCCTGACCCTCCCTTCTATCCTCCATGGTCCTTTGTGCATGCCCCTGCACCCGCCTTCTTGCCCCTCAGAGCCATTGTGCTGCCACCAACCCTCCCGCTTGCCATACATGGTCTTCTGTGCTGCCACGGCCCCTCCCACCTTCCCTGTGTGGTCAGCTAGCTGCCCTTGACCCCCTCCCACCTGTCCTCCATGGTCTGTGTGTATGCCATCATAGTCTCATTGTTGCTCTCCATGGTGTGTCTTGTTTCTAGTGCCCATCCTGCCTGACCTCCATGGTCATCTTGCTGCTCCTGCCCTGCCCCCTTGCCCCCAGCCCTCTGTTTCTATGTGCAGACCCCTATTCCCTCACTCCTGGCTTGTCTGCTCCATTGTAATGACCCTGATCCGTCACTCCTGCCCTTTATAGTCTGTTATGCTGCAGCTTTCTCTCCTGTCTGTCCATTATGGTCAGCTAGTTACCATTGCCTCTTTCCCCTCTGTTCTCTGTTGTCCATGTGCATGGTCCTGTCCCCTCCCTATTGCTTTTTATGGATTGTTGCATGCGCTGTGTGGTGTATTGTGCTGCTGCAAACCCTGATGCCTGCCCTGTAGGGTCAGTTTGGTGCACCTCTCCATGTCCCTCCTGTCCTCTGTTATCCGAGTCCATGTCCCTTCTCCAATTCCTCCTGCCTACCATGATCCAATGTACCATACTTGCGAACATTTTGAACTTGGTAAGAGGGAGATTTTGAAAAAAAACTGGGTATTGATTTCTCCCTTTGAGTTACATTGAAAAAGAGGAGATTGTAGACAGGAGACAGATCAAATAAAGCCCATTTGAGCTTAATAACATTGGACGTTTCCTGGCTGAAACGGGTCTGTTGGCATGTATGGTTGTACTACCACTGCCTCTTCCTTCTGCCCACAATGGTCTATCATATTGCCACAGCCTCTCTTGCAAGTCCTGTATTGTTGGTTTGTTGCCCCTGCCCCCCTTTCCACTGCCCTCCATAGTCTGTTGTGCTGCCACTGCCCTTACTGCCTGCCCAGTGTGGTCAAATTGGTGCATCTGCACTCTCCTACCTGCCTTCAATTTTCAGAGTCGGTGCCCCTGGCCTCTGCCTCTCAACAGTATCCCAATAAACAACTAGATTGTTAACATTCTATAATTATTACAAAAGTGTGGAACGCCTGACGTCATCTTGATGTAATCAAAACTGTAATACCTAGAGCATTTCCTTTAGAAATGACATATATGAGAGGGTCTTATTTGCATCAAAAATATGGTTAGTGCTCTAAAAAACTAAAACGAGGATATATTTTCTGAGTTTTCAAATAGCGACAAAGAACTTTTAAATTATTTGTAATCTTTATGTTTTCTTATCCAGTTGACCACTTGATTAAATGTTGCACCTAGGGGAGAGGATGTGGTGTTACTTCCAGAGCTGCCAACTTTGCAACTGGGGTTCCAGGTTGGAGTTTCTGCTTCAGCAAAACATTCTGTGATTCTGGTCAAATCACTTAATCTCCCCATGTCTACAACGAAAATGAATTTGATCTTGTGTGATGTAACCAATGCTCATGTAAAGCACTCCAATACCTGACAAGTCTGCACTATATAAAACTGCAAATACACAAAAAATAAGTGTTTTGCACACTTCTGTCATTGGGCTACATGTGGGCTACATCTGGGTGATATTTGTGCTGCATTTGGGCTCTTTTGTCTCTGGTGGCCATCTTGGGAGATTTATTTGTTATGAAGTTTCCTAATTTCCTCATTTACTGTAGTCTCCTCAGTGGGAATACTTTCAGTTTTTTATTTTGGTTCCATCAAGAAGGCATTCAGATGTGTCACACATTTGCCATAATTTCTGAATGTTAGCACTCTAGTTGCTCAGTAGATCAGTGTAGTAAAACTACTGCTCACCAGGGAAGTCTGCTGCTGGTATTCAAAGTGCATGTTTCAGTCTGCATGTCAGAATTTTTTTATGAAATAGAAGAGGATTTGAGAAGTCAAAATGTGCCCTAATTTTTCTTTCTGCAGCACTAATCATAATTTCTATGGCAAAATGAACCCCCTCATTTTGTTCCTTTGTAAATTAAATGTTTTAAGTGTTACCACTTTTGTCCTAAGTAAGGTTAGCGCTCTAGTTGTTCGTTAGAACACTCTGGGACATTCTGTCATTGGGCTATACTTGGGCTAAATCTGGGTGATATTTGGGCTACATTTGGGCTCTTTTGTCTCTGGTGGCCATTTTGGGAGACTTATTTAGTATGATGTTTCCTAATTTCCTCATTTACTACAGTATCCTCAGTAGGAAATACTTTCAGTTTTTTACTTTGATTCCATCAAGAAGGCATTCAGATGTGTCACACATTTGCCATAATTTCAGAATGTTAGCACTCTAGTTGCTTATTAGATCACTGTAGTAAAGCTACTGCTCCCCAGTGAAGTCTGCTGCTGGTATTGAAAGTGCATGTTTCAGTCTGCATGTCAGAATTTTTTAATGAAATAGAAGAGGATTTGTGAAGTCACTCAAAATGTGCCCTAATTTTTCTTTCTGCAGCACTAATCATACTTTCTATGGCAAAATGAACCCCCTCATTGTGTTCCTTTTTAAATTAAATGTTTTAAAAGTTACCACTTTATTCCAACCAAGATGACTTCAGGTGTGCCATACGTTTGTCCTAAGTAGGACTGTTAGCGCTCTAGTTGTTCTTTAGAACACTCTGAGAAGCTGCAGTAGAACACAAAGGAATTAACTGACAGTCTCTGCCCTTGTTGGATGTACATGTTTTACTGAGAATGTCAGACTTCATTCTCACATGACTGAGAAAGATAATGTGACCCTTGACCCGGTCACTCCACTCCGCACGACCCCCGTGTGCCCAGATTCTGCTGCTGCTGCCTTCTTGGCCTCTCTTGCTGCCGCCTCTCCTTAAGGCCCCTGCTCTCCAGGCTTGCCCAGGCTTGCCCAGGCTTGCCCTAGCTCTCCTGCTCCGTCTTCCCGCTCTTTCCACCCCCCCCTTCCGCTCCCCGCTGCTGCTCTCCTGCGGTTCCACCCCCTTCTCTTGGCAACCGCTCCCCATTCGCCGCCCCGCTCCCGCCTCCCAGCTGCTCCTCCCTCCCACTTCGCCATATATGGCGGGGACAGCACGTACGCGCAGCAGCCACGCGCAGCGGGTGTGCTGATTGCGCGCCAAAGTCAAGCCTGTCTACGCCCGTCCACGCCTGGACTGCGCCCAGCGCCAAAACCCCTGGACCCCGCCGGAGCCAGCCAACCCGTCAGAGATATGACGCCGCCACCCTCCACGCACTCAATCCCGGCCGACAGCCAGCCTGCTACCAAGCCAACCCGAAACGCACCCACGGAGCATTCGCCTGCCACGCCTGCAACTTCACCTGCACCCGATCCTGCACCACACCCACCAAGCAAGGCTCCAGCAACGACCACCCCATCTTCTCCTCCAGCAAGCACATCTCCTTCAGCCACTCCACCGGACTGCACTGGACAGACCACAGCTGTGTCCACTTCAACTTCAGGAGAACCACGACCCACAACCACCCTCAACGGGTTCCCCGCAGAAGCTGGAGCAAGATCACCGCCGACCAGCACACCACCACCCTCAGCCAGAACCCCCCCACCAACACGACAGACCCCAACGAAGCAGCCCGCAACCTCACACAGTGGCTCACCAACTGTGCCGATGACTTCGCACCACTGAAGAACCCCCCCAGCAGACACGGCAGCAGGAAAGCCTCCTGGTTCACCAACGACCTCAAAAACTCTTAAGAAAACCTGCCGTACCTTCGAGAAAGCCTGGCGCCACGACCAGACTACAGAAAACATGACAGCCCTCAAGAACGCCACCCGCAAACACCACCAACTGATCCGCACCACCAAAAGGACCACATTCAAAGAATGACTGGACAACAACTCTCACAACAGCAAGGAACTCTTCAGCATCGTCAAAGAGCTCTCCATCCCAGTGCCTGCAACAACGACATCACACCCTCGCAGGACCTCTGCGACTTACTCACCTCGTTCTTTCACCGCAAGATTGCCGACATACACAACAGTTTCGGCGCACAGACCGCGCACCCTACCACCGATCCGGCGCCCCCCACCACCACCCTCCGCACCTGGACGACGGTCCGCACCGAAAATACCATCCACACGATGAACACCATCCACTCCGGCTCCCCAACCGACCCCTGCCCACACCACATCTTCAACAAAGCCGACTCCATCATCGCACCCCAACTCCGGAATATCATCAACAGCTCCTTCGTATCCGCCACCTTCCCAGAGAGCTGGAAACACGCCGAGCTCAGTGCCCTCCTGAAGAAACCCACCGCGGACCCCACGGACCTCAAGAACTTCCGCCCCATCTCGCTCCTCCCCTTTCCGACCAAAGTCATTGAGAAGATCGTCAACAAACAACTCTTCGCCTTCCTCGAGACCAACGTATCCCTCGACCCCTCGCAGTCTGGCTTCCGAGCAAACCACAGCACCGAGACCACCGTCATCGCAGCCACCGACGACATCAGGTCCCTGCTCAACAACGGGGAAACAGCTGCCCTCATCCTCCTGGACCTCTCGGCAGCCTTCGACACCGTATGCCACTGCACCCTGATACAGCGCCTCAGCAACATCGGAATCCAAGGAAAGGCCTTGGAATGGATCATCTCGTTCCTCGCCGGCAGAACCCAGAGTGTCCGCCTTCCCCCGTTCCAGTCCGTGGCCACCGAAGTCATCTGCGGCGTCCCGCAAGGATCCTCTCTCAGCCCCACCCTCTTCAACGTCTACATGAGCCCCATCGCAGCCATCACACGCCAACACAACCTCAACATCATCTCCTATGCCGACAACACCCAGCTGATCCTCTCCCTCACCAACGACCCCGCCACAGCCAGAGCCAACCTCCAGGAAGGAATGAAAGACGTCGCGGAATGGCTGAAGCTCAGCCGGCTGAAACTGAACTCAGATAAGACGGAAGTCCTCATCCTGGGAACATCCCCCTCTGCCTGGGACGACTCCTGGTGGCCCCCTGCCCTGGGCTCTGCTCCAAAGCCAACGGACCATGCTCGCAACCTGGGCTGCATCCTGGACTCCTCCCTCACGATGACCAAGCAAGTCAACGCCGTCTCGTCATCCTGCTTCAACACCCTGCGCATGCTCCAAAAGATCTTCCGGTGGATCCCCACCGACACCAGGAAGACGGTCACCCAGGCCCTCGTCACCAGCCGACTGGACTACGGAAACACCCTCTACGCTGGAACCACAGCCAAACTACAGAAAAGACTCCAGCGCATGCAGAACGCCTCTGCACGACTTATCCTGGACACCCCCCCGCTTCAGCCACATCTCTCCCCAGCTGAGAGACCTACACTGGCTCCCCATCAGCAAGAGGATCACGTTCAGACTCCTCACCCACGCACACAAGGCTCTCCACGACATGGGACCCACATACCTCAACAACCACCTCACATTCTACACACCCACCCGCCATCCTCCGCTCCGCCAGCCTCGCCCTCGCCACCGTCCCGCGCATCCGCAAGACCACCCCCGGAGGAAGATCCTTCTCCTACCTGGCGGCCAAGACATGGAACTCCCTCCCCACCCACCTACGACTGACCCAGAACCATCTCTCCTTCAGGAAACAGCTCAAGACCTGGCTCTTCGAGCAGTAGCGGATCCCCCTCCCCCCAGCGCCTTGAGACCCTACGGGTGAGTAGCGCGCTTTACAAATTCATTGATTGATTGAATTTACAGAAAATATGCTCTCAGTTTAGCTTATAGATCACCTTCCAAACCTCTGTGGGAAAAGCATGGGAAAATAGTTTTCTCTCAAATATGATTCATGATATCACAGCAGAAGGCTTTTTCACATGGTAAAACCACCTTAGAGCACACCACAATTCCTAAAATGAGTATGGTACCATCAACAAATGATTTATAATGTAACTGAAGTCTTAAAACCTTCTATTAACTGCAATGCTTTTTAATGAGGTGCTATCATGTATATTGGTCCCAAGAAGGCTGCCAACACTTCTTGGATGAAGTGCTGACAGCCAATCAGATCTCACGATGAGATGTGTGGTTAGGCTCCGCCCATATATATATTTGATTTTACTTTTGATTTTCTCAGGAACTACTGAACGGATTTGCACCATTTAAGCAAAAGGCACAAGTCTGAACTGAGGACTACGTCTTTGCCAAATTTGGTGTAATTCCGTTCAGCACTTCCGGCTGTTATTTACGTCAACAGGTCCTACGGAAAAATGCATGGGGAAAATGTGTTTTGGGACCCCCCTTTTTTCTCGGCCCCCGCTTGACGAATCACCGTGAAATTTTCAGGATAGGAGCGGTCCGGAGCTGGCCAAAAGTTTGGAAAATTTCGCGAAGATTCATCAATCGACGCCAACGTTATTCCAAATAGAATGTTGCGGATTTCCTATGGAAAATAGGTCCTAACTATAACTACCTACTGGCGACTGCCAGTAGGTAATATGTGGAGATGCATATATGTTTATCACATATATGATTGTGTTTCCGGGGTCCCGCGCAAAGGCGGGAATATTCTAGTGCTTATGACTTTGATGAGGATACCCCTGGAAGAGAACTAGGATTACAGGTAAGTAACTAATCCTACTCACACACCCACACAACCACTTACATACCCATTCACACATCCATACAAGCCCTCACGCATCTACTCACTCACCCATACAGCCATTCACACAGACACTCTCCAATACAGCTGCTCACACACCAACTTACTTAACCAAACACCCACTCAAATAGCCACTAACTCACCCACACAGCCATTCACACACCGGTACACTGACTCCTTCAGCCACCCACTCATCGGCTCGTAAAGTCACTACACACCCACTTACCCACCCATAGAGCCACTCACTTGGCCACTAACTCACTCATACAACCACTGAACCACTGACACAAGCATTCATTCACTAATACTGCCACTCACACAGCCTGTCACTCACCTGCATAGCTACTCACACACCCACTCATACACCCATACTGCCACTCACACACCCATACACACAAGGATACATACAGTCACACAGCTACTCACTTAATATGTGTTAGAAGTAGTATCACTAAGTAGTAGTGCACCTAGTATACTAATTTGAATTTGTAGTAGGTTAGTATATATGTCTGACACCTATAAACTCTTTAAAACACTCACTAGATGATATTATCAGTGATGTCATTTGAGATGTCATCAGTGATGTTATTGACCATGTTATGAGTAATGTAATATATGAGGGCAGTGCATTGCAGGGGCGTAAGTTATATTTACCTTAGGTAACTATAACAGCTGAATTTCACTGGTTTTTGTACGAGTGAAATCTGAGCCTAACTATAATGTCCCTGTAACTTTTGGTTTTATCAGTAAATATGTATATATGTATATATCGATATAGATATAGAAATATATATATAGATAGATATAATACACTTGCCTTTATACTTGCCTTTCACATGGTAATGGCATGCATCGTAAAGGTGGGGCCTTGTACAAAAATGTGTGGTAAAGGCATGTGTGGTAAAGATGCATGCAATGTAACACTTGCATTGTGGTGATATGCGTGGTTCAGACCGTGTTGAAATTTCTGATTCTGATGGGGGATGCAGGAACTCTCTTTACTTTCACCCAGAGTTTGTAGATGCTGAAAATATCTGAAATCAATTTATGAATATGAGAAAAATAAGGAATGATCAGAAGAATCAGACCTGACATTTACCCTGGTAATTCCTCATTTATTAGTGGACAATCATGGTCCAACTTATAATAGGCCAGATTTTCTATGCCCCCTTTTTTACCAGTACCCCTTGTAACTTATAATAGCAAATGGGATTCAAGCCTCTTAAAGATTTCATAGTGGGATCCCATAAACAGACTGAATCTTCATAATATTGATGTTGGCCAAACCTGCCCAAAGCTCCCTGCAAGGCCCCTGCTTTCTCTAAGACAAGGTGTTATGAGTGATTAGAATTTTTAAAGAGGGCTCCAGGGAGTCCAAGATACATATAAACCAGTACTTACAACCTATCCCTTACTTGTCAGAACCTTAGCTCCCATGCATTGTATCTTTAAAAGAAGGCACTAGGGTGCATGTTTTTCGACGTTGCAAAATTTGCTGCATTTAACCCCTTCCCCGCTCATGACGGAACCGTTCCGTCATGAGCCACGGTTGAGCTGTGCTCATGACGGAACGGTTCCGTCATGACACGCCCGTTGGCGGCCGCTCCGCCTGCGCGGCGCTGTTTCCCCGCCTGTGCGGGGGGACAACGCAAATGGGCGGAGTCATGACGGAACCGTTCCGTCATGAGCACAGCTCAACTGTGGCTCATGACGGAGCGGCTCCGTCATGAGCACAGGCCCACCGCGCTGCCCCCCTGCCCCCCCCCCAGCGCTGCAGCGGAATGTCCGCAGCAGCGAAGGGGTTAAATATGCCCCTTGGTTTATATTTATTGAAAAAATAACTTTAACATGAGCCAACATACTTGCCTCCATTTTTTTATTTGAGGCCATTTTGAGATATGTAAAGTGTCAACTAACGCTTAGCATTTGAAAAAGACACCTCTGATTTGCAATATGTAGAAATAACTTTTCAGTGTTCTTGTCACATTTCCTTTTGGAAGACTGTATCTAGTCTATTGTATTGACAAGTGATCACACATTTAAGAGGCAGTTTAAGAGTACCAATAAAAACAGAGGGCCATATTTACGAAAAGTTCACATATTGAAGGGTAGCACACAAAGTTGTCTCGCTGCTCTGCATGTATGTTAGAGAGCTGAACAGAACTATATGTACTAAAATATGGCACTCTTCAGCTGTCTACCTGTGATGGTTTACTTGAGGCCGCTTGGCACCAATGCAGGCGCCTTTACACCGTGGCACAAGTGTGAGTGCATTACGGGCAGGACTGTTTTTCTGCAAGAAGGGATACCTTCCAGCACAAAAACAATCCAAAGATGCAATTTCTTCTTTCTGTGTGTGATGTGGAATGCATCATGCATAGAAGAATGGCATAACAAAGAGAAACCGACATATTTCTTCTCCTTACACTGGGTGGTGTACCATTTTGGCACAATCCTAGTACACTGATTGCAGTAAATCTTGGATTGCTTAAATTTCATGGGTGGCTGCATGGGAATGCCCATTTTCCACCTATGAAACACCTACCACTATGAAATACAATCCGGTGCATTGCCTCAAATTTATTTCTCAAACAAGGCAGCGCAAATCGCCACTTGTATGGCTCTGTGAATCTTCAGCATTTGCATTGCCTTGTGTCACATTGCGCAACGGAAGGACAACGCAGAGACTTAAGGCCTGATTTAGATCTCGGCGGACGGGTTACTCCGTCACAATGGTGACTGATATCCCATTCACCATAATATAAATCTCATTATATCTAATGGGGTTTATATTTCGGGGGATGGGATATCTATCACCATTGTGACGCAGTAACCCGTCCACCGAGATCTTAATCAGGCCTACAGTAAATCTGGGACAGAACATGCTATGAGTAACCCTGCATTCATGTTCTGTGGTAGACTAGCTATAATGACTCACAAATAAGTGCTTTTGGTATTTCATCACTGATATTCACTTTATGTTTTATGTTATGTTATATTGATTTTAGGGCACTAATCACTCAAGAGGGTATACAGGCACTTGGCAGGTGTATAGGTTTGTGGTCTCCAAGATACGGAGAGCCAGGTCTTCAGCTTCTTGCAGAACCCAAGAAGTAGGAGGCTCTGAAGTGTTGAGGGAGGTTGTTCCATGTCTTGGGTGTAATTTTGGAGAATGAACGACCTCCAGGTTTGCCTTTCCGGAGGCAAGAAATGTGTGGATTGAGAGTGAGGCAGATCATAGGTTTCTGGTGGGTGGGTGAAATCGTATGCGGCTGTTCAGATATTCTGGTCCTGTTTTGTGAAGGGCATTTGTATGTGTGTGGGAGAAGTTTGAATAGGCAGCGCTTGTGAATGGGGAGCCAGTGAAGCTTTCTGAGGTACGGTGTGATAAGGGTGCGGCATGGGAGGTCGAGTATGAGTCTTGCAACGGTGTTCTGAATGGTCTGGAGTCTGTGTAGGAGGTATTTGGAGATTCCAGCATAGAGTGTGTTTCCATAATCCAGCCTACTGGTGATGAGCGCCTGCATGACGGTCCTGGGTGAGGCGACCATTTGAAGATTTTTTGCAGCACGTGTAGGATGTGGAAGCAGGAGGTGCATACTGCGTTGACTTGAGTTGTCATGTTGAGCTTGTCATCTAGGATGATCCCTACATTTCTTGCGTGGTCTGTGGGTGTGGGTATTGGTCCTAGCTCCAACGGCCACTAGGTGGAGTCCAATGGAGAAGTCTTGTTGCCAAAAACCAGTACTTTCGTCTTGTTGGAGTTGAGCTGCACACAGTTGGTTCACATCCAGTCTACTATCATGGTCATGCAGTTGGCGAATTTGATTCTGGTGGTGGTATTTGTCCACCAGTTTATGAGTTCCAGATATAAAGAATGACAGATGGTGCACAGCATATTTAATCAACATTTGCAATCCTTAGTGTTTTTTTGCAAGAAATGCAGGAATGAATGGTTATAGATGAATTAAATATTTTTTAAATGTAGGCTCATGCATTTCCATGACAATTCACTGCTTTTCATTATTATGTAGATGTACATGGATGTGTGTCTTAAAAACATAAATTGTAAATCATATATTGATGGCTAGAACCTGTTTATTAAACATTTTAGGAACTTGTAAAAATGTGCTGCCTATAATCGGGGGCCTGGAGGTAACCAAGTATTTAGAAAGAAATGGAAAAAAGATGAGGGAATGTACATGAAGAAAAGGAAGAAACGTGGGTCCAACCCCTCGCTTTCCCACCTCATTCACTCATGAGTCCTGAGGACACTACTGTCCGTTACTGTACCCCTCAAGCCACCTCTGAAGGTAATCAAGATCTGACAATGAAGTTGACTTACTGCAGCCTTACTGATCAGTGCCATGGGCCTACATTGCCATGGTAGGGAGGGACACTAAATGTAGCAGTTTAATGTATTTAGAGCAGGTCAGCTCATTAAATTTGGTCTGCAAACATTCTATGAACGGAGACCAAACCTCCCAAAAGTTGTCTGTTTTGAATTTCACGGAGAGCATTAGTTTCTCCATACCCCGTTTGTGCCAGATCCTGTGCAACCATTTAGTATGAACCATGGTACGGTCTATACCCCAGAAACAGAGACTAGCCTGATGAGCAGCACACAATACAAGGATGATCTGCTGTCCTCTCAAACATTTTAGTGAAAAAGAGAACCCATCTGGCAGTTCCAGAATTGTTTGAGCTGTAATGCAGGGGATTCAAGTATCAAACATAGTATCAGCATTATGCAGAATTGTCTCTTAGTACTGTGTTAACTCGAGAGACAAAGAGTCCCTGTCACACCACAGCCCCTCCAGCATTCCCTGTTTCATTCCTGGCACCACCCCGAACCCTGGCTAGGGTATTAAGTAGCAATGCATTGCTATCTTGGTCATGGTTTCCCTGCTGGAGGCATCCTGTGCAATGTACCATGTTTGGTGAAATATATCTTCCAGTTCCTTAGTTGTGATGATGCGCCCTAACTCAGTATTTCATCATTTTTGACTGGGGTCTTTGTCATTAGTCTTCCCTTTTTCAAAAGATGTGAGTGGTGTGGCCCAGTGACTGATCTGCATTAATTGCATTTGGTCAATCTCTGTAATCCTGTGTTCTGTTATTAGCCTATCAAAGGGAATAATCCCTTCTATGTCATAAGGGCTAACCACTTTTTTGTACCCAGATATCTGCCAGTTGGTGAAACGATATCCCTGGAGACCAGGGGTAAAATCTGGGATGCAATTGGTATTTTTGGTCATCAGAACGAGGAACATTCCCTCCCTTCCATCACTCTCCCCCATACTGCCAAGGTAGCCCCTATTGCAGGGGAAGAATATAAACATATTTAGGTTCAATATATAAACATATAAAAGTTCTATGTTTCCAGAGCAGCCACGGGACCTTCCCAATATCTCCTGGTCCATAAAGCATTAGTGCTTTTTGGATGCCTCACTTCCCCACTCCACTATGTAACACAGTTGTTCTGTCTGGTATTCTTGGATCATGTTTGCTACTCATATGCCACCTTCGGACATAGCTCTGTAGGCCAACGTGTGGTGCATGCACAGTTCCTAATCTCACAAGACCAAATGATTGAGTGTTGTTTGTATTGTCTTGAGTGTAATTGGGCAGTTGTATTGGGCTTGTCTGTAAGAGGAATATGACTTTGGGCAGAGTATTCCTCTTCATTGCAACTATCCACCCTTGCCAGGAGAATTTCAGTTGATGCCACAAAGATGGGTCTTGTTTGACTTGACGATGGAGTACACAGTAGTTTATAGCAATCGTTTCCATAGTGGACTTGGTGAGTTGTATACCAAAACTCCTCATTGACATCTCAGCCCAGGTTATTGTAAACTGAGTTTGGAGGACAAGCTACTGTGAGCAGGAGAAACCCAAAGATAGAGTTTCTGCAATTTCTGCGGGTTAATTTTGAACCCAGAGAGTTCTTAACATGCTCTGGCATACCTATCAGGACTAGTAGAGCAAGAATAGCGTCAGTGAGAGCTACCAACACATCATCATCATATAAGCAGACAATATGAGCATCCCCTCCAAACCTTACTCAGGTTATATATGGATTGTCTCTAATAAGCTAGGACAACTGCTCCATATAGGGGTCGAAAAGAAGAAGGTGGGCCAGTGGCTATCACTGACAGGGTCCACTTGGATGGAAAGGGCCCTGAGGAGACTCTGTTCACCCTCGCTGAGGCCCTGAAAGAGCAGTACCCCCAGGATATTCAGTGGTTGAAGCTTTCTCCGAAACTAAAGTGTTTCATAGTCTGGATTAGGTAGGGCCAATGAAATCTTTTTTTTTTTTAATCAATTATTTTTATAGAACATTTTCGACATAACTCACTATCAATAATCATGAGCAATCGACTTCACAATTCCCGTATTTTCAATCATTAACGTCACATATCAGGTCACATTCACAATATAAGATAAATCAAGGGGTGTCAAGAGTTTCAGTATCAGTCCGGGGAGAAGGTGGAGGACAGATGTCACCTCTGTATTGATTCCATGCCCCCCACACCCTTCTCCATTTACCGGGGCACCTTCTTGCCACATAGACTGACTTCTCCCTAAACATACACCAGTCTAGGTCTTCTTCCCACTTTCTCAGTGTGGGCGGCTGTCTTGCTCCCCACTGCTATGCTATATTCCTTTTCGCTATCATGTATGCCAGGGATGCCCATTGTGTAGTGGAAGTGTTGAGATCTGTGGGCTCCCAAACGTAAGGAGACACCTTTGAGCCTCGGGCTGAATGTCAATCTGAAGAACTTCCTGTAGTGTACGATGTATGTCTTGCCAGTATGATTGTATGTGAAGGCAATTCCACAAAATGTGAATGAATGTCCCTGTTTCACCACACCCTCTTCTGCACTCTCCACTCTCTGCTTTACCCATTCGTACCAAGCAAGGCCCCGAAATGTAGATCCTATGCAAGATTTTGAGTTGCACCAACCTCAGCCTGGCCTAGATTGCCATCTCTCGTGGGGAGGAAACTGCCTCCTGCCAGTCCCCTTCATCTAGTTCTAAGCCATCGCTGATCCATTTCTCCTTCAATGCTTGTAGCGGATCTGCCATGTTATTAATCAGTTTTTTATAAATAAGTGAAATGGTCTTCTCTGGAAGATGTCCATTGAGCAATCTGTCCTCTAGGGGGGAGGCATCCGGGAGCGTGGCATCACCGGACACCTGGGTGAGCAAAGCATGCCGTATTTGAAGATACCGAAAATATTCGGTGTCTGCCAAGCTGTGCTGCTGTTTGAGAGAAGTGAAAGGGAGAACTGTCCCCTTACCCCAGATATCTTTAATCTGCGAAATTCCTATGAGGTCCCATTTGTCGAAGCCCTTGGCTTTCCATAGACTCCCCAGTCTCTCGGTGTTCCATAATGGAGTAGCCAGAGTGAACCTATCGTCCCATCTCAGTTGTTTATTGGCCGCATGCCATACATGGATTGAGTGTGCAGTTGGTCTAGTGAGAGGGAATCTGCGGGGTTTGGCATACAATGCTCTGCTATACTCTTCCCCCGGGGAGTAGCTATCTGTCCATGGCGTACCCGGGATCATCCGGACGACCATAAATCCCATGGTTAATTGCTGCGAGATGGGACGCCCAATAATATTTCTTAATGTCGGGGAGACGGATGCCCCTGTCGTACCCACAATGCCCACAACGGCCCCAAAAGCGCTAGGATGCCTGGCTTCACCTTGGGGGTGCCCAGGAGTGGGCACTTCACAGGGAAAGGCCAGGAAGGGTTCCACAGCGGTATGTGCACAGCGCCTGAGAGACCCTTTCGGGGGTGTGCGGAGCGCTATATAAATGCACTACATTTACATTTACATTTACATTTACATTTTTACCAATTGAGAGTCAACTTAGATAAAGCAATTCGGGGCCTACCGTCCCACAGGAGTTCTCTTTGAAGGTTTTCTATTTCTTTAAAATAGGACACTGGGATTGGGTCCATTGCATTCGGGAGAGCATATAAAAAGCAGGGTAGGGCCATCATTTTGAAAAGGACCGCTCTACCTAGTAAGGAGAGGGGGAGGAACTTCCAGTGCTTGACATTGCTTTTCAGCCTCCGTATACCTGGTTCTAGATTACGGGCGAAGCAGAGCTCCAAACTTAGCGTCACATAGATGCCGAGATACCGAAAGCCATCAGTCGCTATCTGAATCAGGCAGTTCCGCGGTAGGGTGGGTGGTTCCCCCTGGAGGACATAGACCACGGACTTTGACCAGTTTACGGTAAAGCCTTAGTACTTCCCGAATGCTGCGAGAATGTTGAAGAGACCAATCAGTGAGGCTCTTGGAGAGGTCATATAAAGAAGAATGTCGTCCGCGTATAACGATATCTTATCTTCCCAGCCTTGGGACCACCGCATACCGTGAATTACTGGATCCTGTCGGATCCAAGCCACCAGGGGCTCCAGTGCTAATGCAAATAGAAGGGCCAATGAAATCTTGTTGAACATTTTCTTTGCGCCGATTGTTAGAAGCATGATTTCTTGTATTGATCTGTAGATTTTATCAATATTGTTGAGTATGTGTTTTGTATTGTCTCTTGGTCTCTATGAAAATCTGGGAAGGACAATGAATGTATTATGATGGTGATATATCTCCAGTCTAATACGATTTACTGAATAGGCTGATTATTTGATATAGGAATAGACTGACCTTATAAGGCCAACAAGGTGAGGGTAAAAATTCTCACAGGGTGAGAATCGGCAGCTGTCACTGGATCTCGCCATGGTAACCATTTTAGGTCAATAACTTGAATTTAACACTCCTTAAAGTTTACTGCATACTCCCAATATTGGGCTTGAGGTCAGACACACATTAGTGTTTTGGCCAGTAGTTGAGGTCTTGCCGACGTGTCTGCGTCATCACACTGTGACGTGGTCACGCTTGTGTGGAATCACATGCTTCTTCAAGATGCCAGGGAGAAGGGCTTAAATCCTACATGCCAGATCATGCAGGCATCTTTGGGGCTTTGGAGGCGGAATAGAATGGAGGCAATGACCACATGCAGTGCACTTGAGATTGTCTACTCGTACATTGAGGACTCATGGCCATTTAGTTCATATTCAGAGAGAACCTACAGGTGGCCTGAGATCCCACATGTCCTAAGGGGCCTGATTCTGGTGAGGACTGGGTAAGAGCCTAACAGTGAACCTGCATTTGATTCACGGTGATCTTAAGATAATTTACTTATGATTCACACATTTATCACATTGATCGGAAGATGTGGTACACGTGGTATCACCAGTTGCGTAACACGGGCCTACGCAGCCCCGCAGTGTGGGGGGCCCCAAGCTCTAGGGGGCCCCTTCAGCACAGTACTCTGGCCAGAGAGCTCCCGATTGAGTCTGGAGGGTGTCCTTCCACGTACCTTGCAGGGGGGACCCCTCAAGTGTTGTTACGCCAGTGGGTATCTCGGCAAAAAAGAGGTCTGTGTGAATGTCATCTTTTTGACAGGTATCACGGTGTGACACCCAAAGTGTGGGATGTGTAAACATTAACATAAACAGGATACACGTTTTTATCCTGTGATGTGAACGTCTCACATTTTAATTTGTTTATATAAGTATATTTTTTAGGTCAGTTTTCATGTTTTTGAATTCACCCTCTAAAGACAAAGAGGTGTAAGTTATATCACAGTTAAAAAGGATTTGGTGATCATTTGAGTGGGTGAATATATATGGGTCCTCTACATGTGGATTAGGTTTTATTAGGTCCTGATGAATTGCCATAGATCTGTAGAGACTGAGACGGGCAAGGAGCATGTCGACCGATTAGGAGAATATATAGAAGAATATTTCCAAATATATTCCCTATTGTTTTTAACCTCTGACAGGGAACCCTAGAAAAACACAAAGTTTAGTTTACTCACTTATGGCAAATTGAGAAAAAAGATCTCTGACAAGGAGCCTCTTTTTAGAGGTCATTGAGCTTTGCAGCACAGGCCCAATGAGGATTTAGCCCAGTGATGAAGCATTCCACCCCTTAGGGTCGGAGAGGGCTTAAGGTCCGAAACACTCTCTCTGATCTTATCACCACCCAGGGGTACAAGTTGGGTTTCCCTTGGTTTGGTTAGGAACAGCACATCATGTCTGACTGTAGTAACACCATCCTGGAGATTTTTGATGTTTCATTTTGGCAATGACAGATATAACTTTTTTATATCATCATAGGTTTCTCTAGGTTCGTAGTATGCTCCAAAGGTAATTATTTGGCATCTGGCATCTCCAGGTAGGGTGACTGTTATAACTTTAAGTTTGTGGGTTTGCAAGTAGTAAAGGGTATGGTAACATTTTCCGAATGTTTATGTGATCTGATAATCACCCCCATTTTTTCCAAAACTGATTGCTCCCCATCCCTATTCACCTTTGATGGCAATTCATGCATCTGTATGATGTAGCAATCAGCCTTCCCTGACCACCAATTTCAATGGTCCCACATGATGTCTTGAAGGACCTCCCCTGTGTTGTTGTCTGACATGTACTGAGCAATAGTTTTATTCACCCGCTTCAAAGTTGTACTTATTGCATAAACTACTATCTCAGAGCCTCCATGAACCGGGTACTCGTCTTTTTGCAGACATACCAGCGGCCAATAGACAATGGTGTGTGGTCCGACTGAGACATACCCTCTTTGTTCACTGTGTGAGCAATAGCCTGACAAGCTGGGCCACCCAGAAAATAATATATCCAGTCATATGTTTTATGGAATGCTGAAAAAATGTGTAATCCCTCTGTGTGAGCCTATGGACATAGACCAACTTCCATAGCCGGATTTTCGTTTTCTTAAAGAGGACTCCTGTTTGTCCGAAGTGCTGGCCTGACCTGTCCAGGTCATTGTTTAACCCCATATTGAAGTCTCCACCCACTAGGATGTCAGTTTCTTGGATGTGCATGGTATTAGTGATTTCTTTCTGCAAGAACTGCTCTTGATGATCGGTAGGAGCATGGACATGGGCTGTAGTAAAATGTAGGTAGGCTAGCATTCTTCCATCAATTACTGTACTTTTCTCCACAACCTCCCCTTTGAAGTCTCGGGAGATGAGTATAGCAATCTCTTTTTGTGGGGATCTGTAGATAAATATTGGTAAGGGAATCAGCATTACTTTAGCCTATCCACGTCTTTGGAAAGAAGGTGCATCTCCTGGAGTAGGCAGATTTCATAGCCTGCACCTCCTTGCTGCAACATCGCCGGGCTATTTAAGACATGATCATTGAGGCTGCCTATCTTAATATCATAAGTAACTGTAATTCGGCAGCCATATTTGTGCCACATTGGCTAGGTAGATTGTCTAGAAACACAAATATAACATATGTAAAGGATCTGCCTGGTCTGTTTTTATAATCAAAGTATAATTGAATTCTAACATATGTGCTTGCACTGAACTATCTTTACATATTTCTAAACATGGGCACGTGCAGTAGCCATAAACGAAACAACAAAGTAGAATAATAACTTGGGCTCTGTTTAGCTGAAGAAATTCACAGAATTCTACTTGGCAGAAATAGAATGTAACTGTTTTTTCTTTTTTTTCTTTATGTACTCCAAGAATTTCTGTGAGCCTCCCTGGTGCTGCTTCATATTTCTGCTCAATTAACCACAAATGTATCGACAGAAAATGCTGGTGCCATTCTCAAGCTTTCTGCAGTTGGGGCATTGTGGTGCTTGATTATTGATTTGCAGCCTGAAACAGTTTACTGACAATTTCATGAATTCCCTACATACCTTTGTATCTGCAACCTGGGACATTAGGCTGGCCATAACAGCCATTGGGGACAGCTGAATGCATGCAGGTGCCTCAGGGCTTCCTGTACAAAAATGCAATCAGATACCTTTCCCTTGAGGCTACACCCCAGTAAGAACTTGGATGGGGAATATTGATACGTTCATAATGCAGATATTAAATCCATGAAACCTTAATACCTTTATCTGTCAATATTGGGACAAGTGACAGAACAGTGTTAGGAGCGATAATGAAAAGAACATCCTTTTTTGCATCCTGAGAGTGTTTTAAGATGATTCAGTTTGCAGGTTTGGTTTATAAACATATCATAAATGGCCTGAATTAGAGTTTGACGGACAGTTTACTCCATCACAAATGTGACGGATATCTGGGCAACCTCTTTGATACTGGATAGATATAATTAGGGCTACCAGTTTCATTGTATTTTTTAAACATTTCCATCGGTATTTATCCAGATCTATTGTTTTGAAATGTTATCTGTATTTATACACTTTTTATTTTGTCACTAGCAAAAGAAGACGCTGTAGCTAGTATTTGTTCACATTTATTTAAACAGGCAATGCGCACTTGATCGTTATAGGTATAGATAGATTTATGTAGATGGATGAATGGGTTACTGCTTTTAACAAAGTGATCCTTTTGTTACTTGCAGTTAGTAAGTTTCAATCCTTCTAATATAGCACAGTGAGCTATGAATGACCCTGTAACCCTCACTGTGTTATGTAATACATCCTACACATTGATTTACACACATATGATTTATTGTCAATGTATACTGTGTGATGTAAAGCGCTCTAACACCCTCCATTGGGATGAGTAGTGATAGAGCGTTAAATGAGAAATAAAACAAAATACCTTAATATAAATTGTTATTTGTGTAAATCCTGGGGCAGACCAACACATATAGCATTCGTACCGTGCATGCATATCTCTTGGATCCAGGGACTGAACAAAGGCAAAAGCATGCCTCTCTTAAGTACCTGTGAAGTGATAAGCTGAGTGCATTTGTTTTCCCTCAATTGCTCTTAGGTGTGCACCCCCGCCACTCCATCATAGTTCTTAGCCAGGATACTTATACAAAAGGAGGCCTGATGGCCCCTTAATGTTCACCTTTGTTATGGGCTCAGCTGAAATTCGATAAGCCCTCTCCCCGCCCGCACTCAGACAGGCTCATCTTCTTTTCGCAGACAGCAGCAACGTTAAACATATTTATTGGCATTTTTCTGTTTCTATTGATAAATACAGACAAAGGAAAAATATTTTTTCATCTGTATTTATATACAAAAATCAGTTTAAGCTGGAAAGCCGGAGCTTTAGATATAATGCAGTTTTAGTAAGGCAGACACGATATCTGTCACATTTGTGAGGGAGTAACTTATCCACCAAACTCTGTCTAAGAAACTAAGGGGCATATCAACAACAACCGGCGATAATTATCTCTAAGCGCACTTAGCGCTAGGATAATTATCGACGGCTATCGTGAATTTTTATCGCTGAGAGAGCGTTCTATTAGCAACGCTTATCTCAATAGCGATAAAAATCCTCACGCTAACAGGCTAACGTGAGATTATCGCTGGAAACCCAGTGATAATCTCACGTTACCTTGTTGATAGGGACAGTCAAACTTAGCCATGATATCCTCCTTCCATAGGATATCATGGCTAAGTCAGAAAAATACCAGACGTAAAAAAGCAGCGTTAACCGCGGTTAGCGCTGCTTTTTTTGTCTCTAACAGGGTTAGCGACATTCTTGATAATAGGAGAAATGTCGCTTAGTGACATTTCTCCTATTATTCTACTCTGGAACGCCCCCTTTGCATCTCATTAGAGATGCAAGGGGAAGCGTAGTTAAGCTGGTTTAATCTCAGCTTTTTTGGCTTTTAAAGCCAAAAAAGGAGAGATAAAGCCCTTGTTGATATGCCCCATTGCTTTTCATTTACCTGGCTGAGCCAGGAGCAATCTGTAATATGCCATCATATACATTATGAAAAGGATAAATCACATACTCTTCTGCAATAACTCTGCACTCCCATCTAGGGCAATGAAATAATTAATAAAGCCCAGTGAGATGTTATTATCTTTGACAACATTGCTTATAATAGAGAGAGCTCACTTCTTGTTATGACATTGATGGAAATATATCAATAGAAGTGACAATGCCCAAAAATATTGTGGAAACATTATTTTCACCTTTTTACCACAGAAATGCAATAGATCGTTCACATCAAAAATAAGGTGATGGATGGAATGCTTGAATTAATCTGAGCCACTCGAAATTGCTTGAGGTTGCCCCGATCCATAGTTTTTCACCCAATATGTCACGTCATTTTGGACCCAGGCATATGCAAATCAGAATTGCCAGGCCAGGTCCTCCATGAACCAAAACACAAGCACCCAAGACCAGTTTCTCTCTTAATAGGGCTCATTAGCCAGGTATAACTTGGTTCCAATGGCACATGAGCATGGGACCCACATATGGGCATGCCCATCACAGTTAGGACATCAAAAACAAGGTGCTGGTTGAATGCTTGATCTAATCTCAGTCAGTGGCAATCACTCAGGCTGTATCTTAGGCCATTGATTTACACCGACCATGTCACCTCAGTTTGGACCCAGCCATATGCAAATCAATCTAGACCATACTCAATGGGGACAGTCCAACCCAGACTGCCTGGCCAGATCCTCCCTAAACCGGAGTACAAGAAACCCCGGACTGGTTTCCCCCTTATTAGGCCTCATAAGCAAGGTTCAGCTTGGTTCCAGTGGCACAGTCAGCATGGGGCCCACATCTGGGCCTACCCATCACACGGCATCAAACACAAGGTGGAATGCTTGAATTAATCTCAGCCACTTGTACCTGAAAACCTTGCACTCCAGCAAATTGACTCTTGATGCTGCTACCTGCTTCAAACTTGACATTCTCAGCATCACAAAGCATAGAGAGCTTTTCCCTGAACTCACTCCCGGGCCCCCTCGCCCAGACAATCTCATCAGGCAAAACAACTGTACACATCCTGACCTCTCTATCACTCACTGTAATGGCTGGACTGAACTTACAGTCACATATGTGAACACTCAATCCCTGGCTAAACACCAACTAGAAATGTTTCAGCTTCTGGACTCAGATAGACCGGACATTTTCTTTCACACTGAAACTTGGCTCACCGAAGAGTCCACCCAAGACACCATAGCATCACTCCCTGGCAATTATTATATCCTTCAAGCTAACAGGATCCCCCTAAAGTAGGGGGAGGGGTCGCAGCCATATTTCGCCAGAAGGTACAGTTTACATCTCTCGCAGCAATGGGCATTCCATCAGTTGAATGCTTAATTTTATAACTTGATTACCCACGTTCCCCCCTCATTTGTGCACTAATTTATCAACCTCCCTGTCACATGCCATTATTCCCCCAACGACTGAGTGAAAATATCTCCCATCTAGGCATCAACTACACCAAATTCCTAATTATTGGGGATTTTAATTATTGGGCTAATGATACTGTGGGCGGCACCATCTCTGCTGAACTGACGGACTTACTTATTGGGCTGAACTGTACCCAACATGTGACTGTCTCCTGACCAAGTTTGGACATCCAACCTGATGGTCTCTAATTTAATGATCTCCCCTTGCACCTGGTCGGACCACTATTTAAAAAAATTCTCCCTCACCAACGTGTACTTAGCCAAGCCTAACTTGAAGGTGAGCCCCATGGCAAGAAATTGGAGACGCTCCAACATTGGAAACTTCTGCACTCTGCTGCCCTGTACAGTCCCATCTGAACAGCAGTTGATTAACAAACACAAAGAAGGCATTACATCTTGGCTTGACTCCGCTAGTGACAACCCTGCACCCATTAAGAAAGTCAATATAGCAAGACCCCACGATGCCCAATGTTGGTTCTCCGATGGCCTGAAACTTAAGAAACTCACCCTACGTCAAGCAGAACGCATCTGGAGATGAAATTACTCTCCAGACAAAAAAGATATATATTTCAAAATCATCTTAAACAATATAAAAATGCCATCTTACAAACCAAGGCCACCTATTTTTCCAACAAGATATTGAGCTCATCTAACAAATCTAAAGAAATCTTTGCTATTGTGGCTGAACTATCCAAGGCAGCGTAACAGCAAAACCCGCCCCCACTCAAGCACTATGGGACTCTCTTAATACCTACTTTATTGAAAAAAATTCTACCATTAAGTCTAGCATACCTGCTAGTTCCCCTTCTTTAGCCCAACTATCTACGGTCAGAAAGCCCCACTTGCTGGAACAGGTTCCCCTCATTACCAGGAAAGCCTTCTCTAGCCTTCCAAGGTAGGTGAGATCTGGCTCCCCTACTGACTGTTACCCTCCTCATATATTAAGGGAAGCCTTCCTCACTAGTCTGGATCCTCCTCTGGTGCTTCTGAATAACTCCCTTAAGCAGGCCATTGGCACAATGTATTTAAAGAAGCAGAAATTGTCCCCATCTTAAAGAAAACAGGGTTAGGCCCTTTATCTTTGACGAACTATTGCCCCATTTCCCTCCTCCCCTTTCTAGCCGAGGTTCTGGAAGCCCATGTGGCAAGCTGTCTCAGCACCTTTATCGAACATTCTCACTACCTCGACCCCCACTAGGTGGGCTTCCGTCTGGCTCATTCCACAGAGGCCGTCATCATCAGGGTCCTAGACCAACTTAGAAAGAGTGCCGACTAGGGCATTACTAAGGCCCTGGTACTCTTTGATCCCTCTGCAGCATTCAACATGGGCAACCATAACCTTCTGGCCGACCGTGTCAGCAACGCCGGGATCCAGGGCCTGCCCTTAAGTGGCTATTATCCTTTCTGAAAGACCGCTCTCAAGCTGTACGTCTCGCCCACCTTTCCTCCCCCAAGGTTAAACTGACCTGCGGGGTGCTGGAGGGCTCTTCCCTCTCACCACTTCTTTTCAACCTGTACATGCAGCCCCTCATTCGCTCCCTTGGAGAAAGGAAGGTCTGCAGCTTTAACTTTGCCAACAACCTACAATTGATATTTGATATCGATCAGTCGGCATCTTCTGTCTCCAGGATCTTAGCTATGTACTCATGCCAACATTTTTTGTCATCACTGGGGTCTGATCAGCCAAGCTGACACAAGTACAACCTCTTCTGACTGGTTATGATGTCAGGAGATGTATCATTGAACTGGTCAGGTCAAATGGGCAATTGTAGCTCCCTATTGGGCTAATCACTCTGGGTAATTGTGGCCATGCATAGCCCTATCACGCTATGGGCAGTTGTGGTCATGCCAGACCTGTTGGTCATGCCAGACCTATGGTAATTTTTGTCAGTCTCTTAAAGGTCAGTCAACTCAGCAGGCATAGGCCCATACAGGCTGACTTTTCTGTTGGCTTGTAGAGACACACTCAGATTAGATTTCAACATATACCAGAGCTCATTAGGCCTCAGTAATTGCAGTTACAGTGAATGCATTTCCAGTGAGGAACCAACATGGAGAGATTACTGACCCCAACACAGAGGTTGAACAGATCACTCTCTACAGTCCTGCTCTTCAGGATGCCTCAAAGACACCTGGGCACGCTGCAATTTGCTCCTCCTGGACCAACACTCGTCCAGCAGGGTTGGCATGCTCCTTCACTTTCTCAGGAGGCAGGTTTCTAGATGCTATAACACAGGTAAACCTCACTTCTAGCAGGAGATCCAGACTAATAGATGTCTCTTACCTGTGGGATACTGGTTATCATGCAGGCACCAGGCAGGTGTCGCAGCAGTCCTTTGAGTACTCTGTGGAGCACTCCCTTTCTTGGCTGTAGAGGACTTGGATCTGGAACAAAAACTGGGGTAGCGAGGTCCCACTTTTATTTACCAATATCAGACAGGAGATGTTTACCCACTGTCTGTGACCGTAGAACTAGTTTGGGGTGGTTATCCCTTCATCTTTTCTAAGATGCTCTCCAGACACAGTCTTTGTGCAAAATGATGCTTGTCAGAGAAGTGGCACAAAGAGCAGTGAGGTTTTTCTACCTGACTTGAATCAGCCAAACTGAAGGAGTAACCAAGTAACCATTGAAGGACCAAAGGACAGGCCTCACCTATAGGTTTCCTCACCTTGAACTTTCATCTGCAGCCCCCCCCTCATCACTACCATTCACCAACTGGCAGTGTTCAGGAAGTCTAATCATCAACTCCTTGCTAAGCAAAAGGCCTAATAAATTTTTTTAAAGGAGTCCTGTTTCCACTCCTCCCAATTTACGGTCTAGTTCTCCTCCCTCCTGCTTCAGAAAGGTAAAAAAAGAAAATCCAATGTCCAGGTAAATAGCCTCTCCTTCAACCTGCGCAAAGGCTAACACAAAGGAATCCCACATATCTCCATTACTCTGAGTCACTCATACACACAATGCATATAACATACTGGTAGAGTGACCAGATGTCCCGGATTTCCCTGGGCAATCCTAGTTTTCAGTGAAATGTCCCGGTGTCCCGACACATTTTTTCATTTGAAATAAATGTTCCGATCAGGTAATTCAGCAAAGCACAATTGAAAAAAGTATTCTCTCCTTTCATAAGCGCCTCTGAAGACTGAAAATGTATCTGTTTCTGTGTTATATATATATATTTATTTTAAGTGAGCCTCTAATATTTCGTATTTTCTTTCTATAATTGTATATTGTATATTATAGTTATATTATATACCACTCATTTTTAGGTCAAGCCTAGCGTACGACTGCGCACATGCGCAGTCTCGCTGGCGAGATTTAATGATTTAGGGTCAGTGTCAGTATCGGGCTTTAAGCTCCGCCCCTCTTTCCCATTGACTGGCATCACCGTTTATGCTAAACGGCGGCCAGCCATTGGGAAAGAGCACTTGCTGACGTACAGTTTTCTCTATTTGAGCCGTCCCACTTGGACTGGCTCACTTGACTTACTGTCGTCGCAAAAGCTTTGTTATCTTTATGGGGCCATGTGTTTCGAAAACATGGCCCCATAAAGACAAGAAAGTTTTCACTACTGACGAACGTGAAAGCCGACCGTGCTTGTATTCACCAGCAGCCAAGGTGCCAAATGTATTTCCGCCCAGGGCGCTACCCTGGCAAAGGCCGACTCTGTTGACATCGAGTCTGTGGCTCACCATAGCTGCATCAGATTCATGTAAAGTCACGTCCTCCCCCACCCCCTACCCCACCTACCTACCCCCAGACACACCCGACCCTCGCAATCAGCCGAAGGTTTAATAATTCTCCTTCTGCAAACCCCAGGGTCACCGCACTGCTCCCTCGTGGAGAGGCAAGTCTGAACTCGACGACCCCCACAGACAGCCGTTATCTCGATGGAGCTTAAACGGTTACTTTTTAAAAGAGTCGAGCGCAATAGCCGTGCGGCCTGTCGGCAATATAATATCACCAACCTCCTCTAAAGAATATTATCGAATACAAGGACAGAGGAAGAAATATCCCCAAAAGTATTTTCAATAACATTATTAGAGTTAGTGGCACTTATAGACGAGAGAGAGCGAGAGGATGATAGAGCGCGTGAGAGAGTGTGAGCAAGAGCGCGCGAGAGTGACAGCGCGTGCGAGAGAGTGTGTGTGAAAGTGAGAGAGGGAGCGCTAGAGAGAAACTTTGTTCTAGCCCCGCACTGATGGAAAGCTGTGCGGTGTGTTTCGTTTATTTTTGCAGCAAATGCACAAATCCCCTGAGCTTTGTGGTCGGCTGCAGGGTGCTGCCCTGCGCACGAGGGATGTCGCGTGTCAGCCCCTTCTGGCCTTTATACAGCCATTCCTGTATTTCTGACGGTGTTTGGGTAGAGAGGTGCCAGAGCCGCTTCTGGGGGCCCGGTACGGCGGCCAATGAGAGGACTGCGCTACTTTCAGAGCCCCCCACCGTACTCATTCCGTCACATTTTCCCCACCTCTGAGACATGCTTTCTCGCATTATAACCAGGTTAGGTTGGAAGCTCAAACAGTGAGCCAGACATGAAGACGGGGCTGGAGAGAAATGGATGGACAGAAATGCAGCACGTGTATTCCGTGGAGTGTCGCTAGAGCTGGGGCAGAGGCCGTCACGCACATGGCTGGTGGAGAAGATGTGGCTTAACGGCTAGAGCGGCCGACTTTGAAGTTAAGGAACCAGGTTCAGTCTGGCACAAACATCCTGTGATTCTGGGCAAATCTCTCCGTGCCTAAAAAATGAATGTGTCCATCTGTAATGCAACTGCTGCTCATGTAAAGCGCTCTGATAACTTTGATCGAGTTCGCGCTATATAAAATTGCACACAAAAAATCATTAGCTTGTTGTGGTATCCCACGGGACGTCTGCGTTGGCTCAGGAGATGACACAGGAGGCCGCACTGGTCTCTAGTCACTTCTCAGAGAACCTGTGCAAACTGGGCTCGGTGCACGAGGAGTCTGAGACATTCAGTGCGGTCAGAAACCTTTGTTTGAGAGGCTGCCAGGGGTGGACGGTTCACTCAGAGGTCAGCCAGTCTGCGGCACACAGCCCTGCGTACGTGAAAGCAGATTCACTTTCTTAGATGTATGCACTGCAAGCCTTAGCCCCAGGGGTCCCTCTGCCACCCCCACCAATTGCATCTTAGAACAAACCTAAGATATGAGAGGAAAGAGTCACAGGTGAAACAGAGGCTTCATCACAGTCTGAAGGAACTCTCAGACTGATGCAAAACTCGTGAAGTCCACAGCCTGACATGGATTTCGCTCTGACTGGTGATTTTCAAGCTGCTGGTTAACCATTGCACAATGCTAAGAAAAGGAAAACAAGCATTGGCAAAGCCAGTTGGTCTCGTCTATGCAAGAGCTATTGACTTTGCCAATGTCTTTTTAGCTATGTTGTAGACCAGCTTAGATGCTGTGGAGCATGGATAAAAGTTGTTTTGAAAAAGTGCTAGGACGGTCAGCACTGGCCACATCATATCACCTTTTTTAAGGCAGATGGGGAGGGTAACACGGACAAAGGGAGGGAGGGTGGGAAGGAATGGAAACCACAGGTGGGAAAGGACAACAAGACCAAAACAAGCTTTGAAAATGCAATAGGTCTCGCCTTTGGTTAAGTTAAAGCCATTTGCTTTGCTAATGGTATTGTATAGCAACTCAATTGGCTTTAACTTAATGAAAGGCGAGACCTTTTGCATTTCTAATGCTTGTTTTGATTTGGTATGTGTTTATCAGAAAGTACGTTGATAACTGGTTTTATTCTTATGAATTGTTTGAGTCGGCACAACATTGTCACATTTACTGTGGAGAATCTGTGATCAGTAAATGTATTTCACATACAGAAAAATACACTTAAAGACATTTTTTTTAAATAAAGTTTGTCTAAATATTTAGTAAGATATTGTTTTAACTTTTCTTTCTGTGATCAATGTAGAAGAAAAGCACCTTTACAAAAAAATAATTATATTTGCAACTACCAACTTCATCGGGGTGCCATCGGTAGACACGAAGAGCGCATGGTTTGTACAAAGTGTAAAACATATATATAGACACATTCTATGACAGCATGCATCACTGTATCGCTAAGTCTCTCATTTACTGGATAAGTATTTGAGGTGCTCTGTGAGACGGTACATCAGTCTTTTAATACTTCTCAGTACATCTATGAGTGGGTGTATCAGTGTCACAATAGGTCTGTGATTGGTTGCCTAAGTCTCTCAATCTGTGAGGAGGTGCATGATTTCCTTTGTGCATTTGTAAGTATATATATGACTGTCTGTCTGGGCCTGTGAGTGGATACATGAGTGTTTAATTGGGTGTCTTAATGGGTGAGTGAGTGGATGCATGAGTGTCTGAGTGGGCCTGTGAGTGAGTGCATGAATCTCTCAGTGGGTTTATGACTGACAGTGTGAGTGTCTGTCAGTGGTTACATGGGTCACTGAGTGCGACAGCGATTGGGTACATGAGTCTCTGGGTGTATAACTGACTGGGTGCATAAGTCTCTGAGTAGATCTATGAGTGGCTGTGTGAGTGACTGTATGGGTGTGTGAGTATCTGAGTGGGTCCATAAGTAGATGTATGAGTGTCTGAGCAGATCTGTGAATGGGTTTATGAGTGTCTCAATAGATCTGTGAGTGAGAGCATAACTCTCTGAGTGGGTGAGTGAATGGGTACATGCATGAGAGTCTGAGTGGGTCTGTGACTGGGAGGGTGAGTGTCTGGGTGGCTGTGTGAGTTCATGCTTAAGCTTTGACTCTGTGAGGAAGTGTATGCATGTATATTTGAGTGAGTTTGTGAGTGGGAGTGTGAGAAATGAGTGAGCGAGTGAGTGACTGAGTCCATAAGTCTCAGAGAGAGTCTATGACTGAGTGTGTGAGTGACTATGGGTCTGTGAATGGGTCTATGAGTGTCTGAGTGTATCTGAGAGTGGGTGTATGAGTCTCTCAGTGGGTCTGTGAGGACATATGCAAGTGTGTGAGAGGGTCTGTAATTAGGTGTGTGAGTCTTTGAGTGGGTTTGTACATGGGTGTGTGGCTCTCGGAGTGAGTCTGTAAGTGGATATATGAAATGGTGAATGAGTGCCCATGTGGGTCTGTGAGTGGGTGTAAGAGTCTCTAAGTACGAATGAGACTGCATGCATGAGTCTATGAGTGGATCTCTAAGTATGTGCATTAGATTCTGATTGGATCTGTACATGGGTGCATCACTCAGAGTGAGTCTGTAAGCGGGTGCATGAGTACCAGAATAGGTATGTGAGGGGAACATGAGTATGTGAGTGGGTATGTGACTAAATGTATAAGTGTGTGGGTGGGTATGTGAATGGGTGTATAAGTGTCTGTGAGAGTTTGTGAGTGCATACTTGAGTGTGTGACAGTGACCAGGGAGTATTTACAAATATATATATTTTTAAATATATTCTCCCCCATATTCGTGGTGACATCGCAATATTCGCAATGTACTCGTGATGGAACACAGAGGGTTGCGCTGGCGGTGACATAATCATCGCGAATATTGTGCGCAAATAAAAAAACAATTTTGGGCACATAACATGTGTCACAAACACACCCTGACCCCTTATGTGGGCTTTCATCAAATTTCCAGCCCCAAGAACCATTCCCCAATGATAAAATGACAGCCACAACTTTATGTTCAGGTTGCGTCCATCCAATCGGAGCATTCCTGATGGCACGTGCATTAGCTTTTAATTGTCAAACTATCATGAAATATCAGTGACCAGAGATATATCTATCATTTTGGGCCTACATTTTTCAAAAACTATTGGATGGATTTGCACCAAATAATAAAAAGCACAATCTGCATAACAACGTCGACCTTTCTGCCAAATTTTGTGTAATTCTGTCCAGCGGTTCGGGCTGTAGGTTCAACAACGCATTCCTATAGGAATTAAGGTTACAAACGCACCCTTTTTTTGCGCCCCTATTTCTCTATACCCATTGCACAGATCACCCCCAAACTGTCCATGACAACCAGAATCTACTTTGACGTTTTTTGGGGAAAATTTCATGGATTGGTTAAACAACGCCAAAGTAATAGGCAAGTCCCCAAAAAATGTTCTTATGGAAACTAGGGGGCATATGTATCAAGTTCCGTTTTTGCAATTCTCAAATAGCGATTTTTAGGGAATCGCTATTTGAGAATTGCAAAACGGGATGTAATAAAAAATTCGCAAAAGTTTTGCGATTCCTTGGCATTCCTTAATTGCGATTAGCAAATTGCTAATCGCAATTAAGGAAAACCTTCCCATTCATTCCTATGGGCTAGGAGGCCCATAGGAATGAATGGGAAGACATTCTCATTTTGCGATTCGCAATTTGAGAATCGCAAAATGAGAATGCAATTTCAAGGGTGCTAGGGTGTCAAAAGGACACCCAGTTGCACCCCTGAAATATGTATGTATGCACATGTGGCGCACATACATGCCCTAAGTACATGTCTGTGCGTCACATGGCACTTTGAAAAATGCCAAAAAGTGCATTTTTCCAATGAAATCGCAAATTAACACCAACTTGAAGTTGGTGGTAATTTGCGATTTCTTACGGCCAAATTGCAATTTTTCTTGGCTTCATACATTGCATTTAAGGAATCACAATTTGCGATTCCTTAAATGCAATCGCAAAATAGAGAATCACAAATTTTGTGATTCTCTAATTTGCGATGCCCTTTTGGGATGATACATCCCAAAAGGCCTTTTCCCGTTCGCAAACGGGCCGATTCTGAGAATCGTCCTGTTTGCGAACAGGAAAAGGGTTTGATGCATATGCCCTAGGTCCTAACTTCAACTACCTACTGGCAACTGCCAGTAGGTAAAAAAAAAAAAAAATATATATATATATATATATATATATATATATATATATGCAAAGCGACCCACTTCGGAAATCACAGGGCGCTTTCAGGCGGTGCGTTCAGAGACGGCAGGGTCAGGCCGTAGTCAAATTATTCATTCGTTTCCCCACAGGGCTGGGTTCTCGCGCACTCACGGAAGAAACAAATCGTCACCAATTCATATCGTCAGGTTTCTTTCTTTATTTACAGCATGCCAGTTAGAAAAACTCTACGCGTTTCAGTCCCACCAGGGACCTTGTTCACGAGACTGATCTTGGCTAAAACTTTTTTTGTTTGTTTTAAATCCACCTCTACAATCAACAGAGACATCACTTCCTTTTCCGGAGCTAGGCATTCTGGTACATGAAGTCCAAACAAATTAAACTTAATAGATTATACTGTTACAATTAAGTTAAACAAAAACTGGGAATTTTTACCCTTAATAAAGAGGCAAAGTGATGATAACGATATACACATAATGCGACAACCTTCCTCAACAATGCATTAATGTTTCTGAATTGCAATTCATTTTGCATTAAATATGGCCCTCTGGTGGGTCATCTTTTTTGACCGAGGTGATACACTCATAATTAAATTTAAACAATATGAGTCCCAACTAGGTGTCGAATTTGCCCTCTGGTGGGCCCTCATTTTTCAGGCAATATATTGTGTCTAGATTTCCTCCCAGTCTTATTTTTTTTTTTTTTTTTCATTTTTTTCTTTGAGATTGATACTATTCTGCCCAGTGCTCCCGAGTCCACCCAAACTGTGATAAAATCAAAAATCAATTTTAAAAATAAAACAGCACAAATCGTTGACAGTTACAGAAAATGTCACTCATAATGAAAAATAGTTCTGCAGTTTATAGATGGTAATGGAGTTCTTCGTCTTGATTTAGACCATCGGGGGTCAAAGTTCTGAAATTTAGAATGTGCTTCGATTCTTTTTGTCTCATCACTCTTTCACGGTCTCCTCCTCTGGGATGTGTTCCCACTGCTTCAATGGCATAGAATTTAAGATCTTTCCAGTTTCCTTTGTGTGCCTTCTCCATGTGTTTAGCCACCGCATTGCTCCTATTTGATTGTGGCCCTTACGTGTTCCAAGATGCGTTTTTTCAATTCGCATTTAGTACTCCTTACATATTTCATTGAGCAGGGACATTCAATAATGTAGATTACAAATTGGGTCTTGCAGTTGATCAACTGTTGGATTTGCCACATGCGTTTGTTTGCCATAAGCACTTCCTTGGTGTTTTGTGCGATTGCACAGACTTTGCAACATGTGCATTTAAAAAATCCTTTGGGTTTGAGCCAAGTGTCTTGTTTCTTAGGATTCCTGAAGTGACTGTGAACTAATTGATCTCTTAGATTTTTTGCCCTTCTGTACGTTATGTTTGGGTGATCCCCCATTATCGCAGCTGTAGTAGCATCCATGTGAAGGATATGCCAGTTTTTGCGAAGTATTTGCATCACTTTTGCATTTTCCGTGGAGTGAGTTGTTATAAACCTTATTTTGTTTTCTTCGTTTGTTTCTTTAGGTTTTTCTTTCAACAGGTCCTGCCTGTTGATGGTCGTCATTTTTTGCAATGAGGTTTGAATCGTCTTAGAGCTATAGTTTCTTTGTTTGAATCTTGTTATAGCTTGATTTCGATGTTTTACCCACTCCTCCTCTTTAGAGCAAATTCTTTTGATCCTCAAGAATTCACCGTAAGGAATATTATCAATTAGACTTTTTTGGTGAAAGCTCCCAGCGTGAAGAACTGCATTAGTCGCTGTGTTTTTACGGTGCAAGGTGGTGTGAACAGTATTTTCCAAGATATAGATTTCAGTGTCTAGGAATACCACTCTCTGGTCACTGATGTGGTATGTGAATTTCAAATTGAAATATGAGTTGTTCAATATTTCGAAGTAATCAGCAAATTCCTGCTCTGTTCCTTCCCAGACAATCAATAAGTCGTCGATATATCTGAACCAGGCTATGGTTTTATTGACAAAGATATCATTTTCCATGCTCCATGCCCAGGTTTTCTCCCATTGACCCATGGTTAGGCAGGCGTACGATGGGCTAAAGGAAAATCCCATAGCTGTACCCTTGCGGTGACGAAAAATTTCCTCCCCAAACATGAACGAATTCTGTTCTAGGCACATCTGGATCATTTCTAACAACATCTTGTTGTGGTTAGTAAATTGGATGTTTCTCTCCGACAGGAAGTGTTTACAAGCGTTGAGTCCAATGTCATTCTGGATGTTGGAGTACAGTGATATGACATCCATAGTTATAAGCTTGTATGTCGAGTGCCATGGGGTGTCTAGTAGGTGTCTCAGTAGATCTCCTGTGTCTTGAAGATATGAAGGGAGACCCTTGACAAATGGTAAAAGGAACACGTCTAAAAAGTTGGCCATTGGTTCCAATAAGGCATCCTTGGCTGAAATTATTGGCCTACCAGGTGGGTGTTTTGAGTTCTTATGTATTTTCGGTAGAAAATAAATTGTGGCCATTTTGGGATATTCCGTTTTGAGATATTTCACTTCATCCTCATCTAGTAATCTCTGCTTGCTCCATGTATCCAATTTGATGTCAAGTTCTTCTTTCCATTTCTTTGTGGGATTAGTTTTCAATTTTTCATAATATTCTTCATTTCTGAGTTGTGAGTATGCTTCTTTCATATATGCCTCTTTGTCTAAAACAATGACGTTCCCTCCCTTGTCTGCCATTTTTATTTCGATGGTGTCATCATTTTTTAAAACAGACAACGCCTTTCGTTCTTCGTATGTTAAATTGTCTCGTTTTTTTGTGTGGTTAAGTTGGTAAAGATCCCGTATCACACATTCATGAAACAAATCAATTTTGTTTCCGTGTGGCAATTGCGGATAGAATTTAGATTGCGATTTCTTCCGGCTGCTTCCTGCTCCCAATTGGTCACAATAGGCTTGTAGGTCCCCTCTCTCTTCTTCCGGATTTTTATCCAATTCCATTAGGGTGATGAAGTGTTCTGCATCTTGTGCAATTAGATCCATATTCGGTGTTGTAGTGGTTCTGCTGAATTTGGCCATTTTAGGGTTTTCAGTGAACAGTTTCGCTAGTTTGATTTTTCTAACAAACTTGTATAGATCTAGACTTAGCGGAAACAAGAATAGATCTATACAAGTTTGTTAGAAAAATCAAACTAGCGAAACTGTTCACTGAAAACCCTAAAATGGCCAAATTCAGCAGAACCACTACAACACCGAATATGGATCTAATTGCACAAGATGCAGAACACTTCATCACCCTAATGGAATTGGATAAAAATCCGGAAGAAGAGAGAGGGGACCTACAAGCCTATTGTGACCAATTGGGAGCAGGAAGCAGCCGGAAGAAATCGCAATCTAAATTCTATCCGCAATTGCCACACGGAAACAAAATTGATTTGTTTCATGAATGTGTGATACAGGATCTTTACCAACTTAACCACACAAAAAAACGAGACAATTTAACATACGAAGAACGAAAGGCGTTGTCTGTTTTAAAAAATGATGACACCATCGAAATAAAAATGGCAGACAAGGGAGGGAACGTCATTGTTTTAGACAAAGAGGCATATATGAAAGAAGCATACTCACAACTCAGAAATGAAGAATATTATGAAAAATTGAAAACTAATCCCACAAAGAAATGGAAAGAAGAACTTGACATCAAATTGGATACATGGAGCAAGCAGAGATTATTAGATGAGGATGAAGTGAAATATCTCAAAACGGAATATCCCAAAATGGCCACAATTTATTTTCTACCGAAAATACATAAGAACTCAAAACACCCACCTGGTAGGCCAATAATTTCAGCCAAGGATGCCTTATTGGAACCAATGGCCAACTTTTTAGACGTGTTCCTTTTACCATTTGTCAAGGGTCTCCCTTCATATCTTCAAGACACAGGAGATCTACTGAGACACCTACTAGACACCCCATGGCACTCGACATACAAGCTTATAACTATGGATGTCATATCACTGTACTCCAACATCCAGAATGACATTGGACTCAACGCTTGTAAACACTTCCTGTCGGAGAGAAACATCCAATTTACTAACCACAACAAGATGTTGTTAGAAATGATCCAGATGTGCCTAGAACAGAATTCGTTCATGTTTGGGGAGGAAATTTTTCGTCACCGCAAGGGTACAGCTATGGGATTTTCCTTTAGCCCATCGTACGCCTGCCTAACCATGGGTCAATGGGAGAAAACCTGGGCATGGAGCATGGAAAATGATATCTTTGTCAATAAAACCATAGCCTGGTTCAGATATATCGACGACTTATTGATTGTCTGGGAAGGAACAGAGCAGGAATTTGCTGATTACTTCGAAATATTGAACAACTCATATTTCAATTTGAAATTCACATACAACATCAGTGACCAGAGAGTGGTATTCCTAGACACTGAAATCTATATCTTGGAAAATACTGTTCACACCACCTTGCACCGTAAAAACACAGCGACTAATGCAGTTCTTCACGCTGGGAGCTTTCACCAAAAAAGTCTAATTGATAATATTCCTTACGGGGAATTCTTGAGGATCAAAAGAATTAGCTCTAAAGAGGAGGAGTGGGTAAACATCGAAATCAAGCTATAACAAGATTCAAACAAAGAAACTATAGCTCTAAGACGATTCAAACCTCATTGCAAAAAATGACGACCATCAACAGGCAGGACCTGTTGAAAGAAAAACCTAAAGAAACAAACGAAGAAAACAAAATAAGGTTTATAACAACTCACTCCACGGAAAATGCAAAAGTGATGCAAATACTTCGCAAAAACTGGCATATCCTTCACATGGATGCTACTACAGCTGCGATAATGGGGGATCACCCAAACATAACGTACAGAAGGGCAAAAAATCTAAGAGATCAATTAGTTCACAGTCACTTCAGGAATCCTAAGAAACAAGACACTTGGCTCAAACCCAAAGGATTTTTTAAATGCACATGTTGCAAAGTCTGTGCAATCGCACAAAACACCAAGGAAGTGCTTATGGCAAACAAACGCATGTGGCAAATCCAACAGTTGATCAACTGCAAGACCCAATTTGTAATCTACATTATTGAATGTCCCTGCTCAATGAAATATGTGGGGAGTACTAAATGCGAATTGAAAAAACGCATCTTGGAACACGTAAGGGCCACAATCAACACCGATAGGAGCAATGCGGTGGCTAAACACATGGAGAAGGCACACAAAGGAAACTGGAAAGATCTTAAATTCTATGCCATTAAAGCAGTGGGAACACATCCCAGAGGAGGAGACCGTGAAAGAGTGATGAGACAAAAAGAATCGAAGCACATTCTAAATTTCAGAACTTTGACCCCCGATGGTCTAAATCAAGACGAAGAACTCCATTACCATCTATAAACTGCAGAACTATTTTTCATTATGAGTGACATTTTCTGTAACTGTCAATGATTTGTGCTGTTTTATTTTTAAAATTGATTTTTGATTTTATCACAGTTTGGGTGGACTCGGGAGAACTGGGCAGAATAGTATCAATCTCAAAGAAAAAAATGAAAAAAAAAAAAAAAGACTGGGAGGAAATCTAGACACAATATATTGCCTGAAAAATGAGGGCCCACCAGAGGGCAAATTCGACACCTAGTTGGGACTCATATTGTTTAAATTTAATTATGAGTGTATCACCTCGGTCAAAAAAGATGACCCACCAGAGGGCCATATTTAATGCAAAATGAATTGCAATTCAGAAACATTAATGCATTGTTGAGGAAGGTTGTCGCATTATGTGTATATCGTTATCATCACTTTGCCTCTTTATTAAGGGTAAAAATTCCCAGTTTTTGTTTAACTTAATTGTAACAGTATAATCTATTAAGTTTAATTTGTTTGGACTTCATGTACCAGAATGCCTAGCTCCGGAAAAGGAAGTGATGTCTCTGTTGATAGTAGAGGTGGATTTAAAACAAACAAAAAAAGTTTTAGCCAAGATCAGTCTCGTGAACAAGGTCCCTGGTGGGACTGAAACGCGTAGAGTTTTTCTAACTGGCATGCTGTAAATAAAGAAAGAAACCTGACGATATGAATTGGTGACGATTTGTTTCTTCCGTGAGTGCGCGAGAACCCAGCCCTGTGGGGAAACGAATGAATAATATATATATATATATATATATATATATATATATATATATATATATACATATATGCACACAGGCCAGTTATAGAAGTAAGACTAAACACTTTAGTTCTACTTTTATTCCTAGCGTGTCCCAGTTTTTGGTTCTCAAAATCTGGTCACCCTACATACAGGATACACAGATAAACAAGCACAACATGCACTTGGGATGTTAACAATAGGACCTGGTAAAAGCTTAGAAGTGGAACATTACATGAGTGGACCATAAGGCCTCCATTTCAGTAAAACAAATAAATTAGTCTGGTCACATCTATGGACCCAAAAATACACCATGTTGCCACCAACACTAAACCCGCAACATAGATATTAGTCCACTGTCTGACAATGAGGGCACGCTTGATAAACATCTCCAGGTCATGGGACAAGTTTTTTCTTCAGTAATGGGATTCGTGAAACATAACAGTGGCATACCACAGGAGATCCTACTTTGCAGCATCTGAGCATTGGAAAACTACAAGACAACTTCAGAATTTTGTATTTCGGACTTTTCCTATCTTTCTACGCTAATATAATCAATCATCTTTTCCCTTGAATTTCATAGAAACAGAGCAAATACCAGCAGCCCTCCGCCACCGACAGGATGGAGGTAAAATGTTTGAATTTTTTAGTTTGCAGTGTGGATGTTGTTGATTTGCAGAAACACAGAAAACAAAGTGCTTAGAATGCACTGATATGTAGAATAAGTTCTCTTCATTCACATGGTTTCTCTCACTTTCAGTCTTTCATTTGAGTCCAAGAAGCATCACACCCTAACCTTGCTTGTGTGGAATGAGGCTTATGCACTTTGGGAATATGGTAGACCAGCAAAGTGGGTTAGCAGAAACAGAGAACGAGCACCAGGGACTACTCTATTGCACATAGAATGGATGTTGTCATACAATACAATGCGTGGAACATATGTGTCCTACTGCTAAAGTGTAGTTCTGATAATACCAACTGAATGCATGGTTGAACAACAGGATAATAGAGGAATGGAGATCACATTGTACTAACAAATACCTAGAGCTCTGAGGAGCAGAGAGAGCAGTCACAGAAAGGGGTTGCATATAGGACAGAATCCAGTTTCATAATATTATGCCAGAGGAAAGATGGGTGGGTATAGGAAGTGATTGTTGATAAGAGCCATGTGGTAGCCAATACAAGGGCATGCCACAAATTACACAAATCTTTCGGGCCATGATGTGAGAGGAGATTAAAGCCTGGATCTAAAAGAGATTATAACATCTTTCTTTCTTTCTTTCTTTCTTCATTCCATAAATAGTCATTATTATCATTATTTCATGTTCTCTAGGTTTCTAACTCTCAATCTAGGTTTCTATCGCTCAATCTAGTTTCTTTCTTTCCATCGATAGTCATTATTATAGTTATTTAATGTTCTCTTGGTTTCTGTCTCTCAATCTAGTTTTCTCTCTCACTGTCTTTCTTTCTCTCTCTCTTTGTTTAGATACATATTTATTTGTTATCCTTCTCTATTCTTCATTTCAGAAAGTGGCTGTGTTATTGCTAATTATATCGAGGAATTCTTTATCTCCAGTGCTGAAAAGAGGGGCTGTTGAAAACCTCGCTGCGCTCAGGCCAAGGGCTGGCCCATCCTGTGCTAGTCCGCTCAAGGAGCTGGAGGGCAGTCTTGGGAGGGGGGGGGGGGGGGGGGGGGAATTTATTTTCTTTTCGGGAGCACAATAAAAAAAATACAAAATACAACAGTTTGCTCAAGAACAAATTAAATGTATTTGTCTGTACACATGCATACTTGCTGGCCTACAAGGAAGAAGTCAAGGCACCAACTGGTGCTCTCAGCCTGCTTCTTCCCTGAGTGACTGACTTTTGGGTCCTATTTACATTTAGTAATGGCACCCTATCAGAACTAACAGGGACATTGTGCCAAATATGGTCAACAGAGAAATGCAAGATCAGCACCATACCAATTATACTATAGACATACAATTTGCTAAATATGGTCAAAAGAGAAATGCAAGATCGGCACCGTGCCAATTATACACGTGCAAATTATACTACAGACTTTCTTTGGATGTAACTTGAAAAACCAGATAAGGAAACTAACATGGTCGTCAGGACAAGCAACCTTTGAGGTGGTTCTGAACAGCTATTGAAGCTTGTCCAGGCAAGGTCAGATGTGTAAGCCTTTGCAGCTCCTGGCAGCTTGTTACAGTGTGATGTAGCTAAGCATGATTTCTTTGTAGTGTATACATAAAAAGATATTTATATATATATATCCAAACTCCAACGTTGGCTTTATCCCGAGCCTCTTGCACGGTGGGCTCATGGCAGGGGTAGCCACCCCCACAACGTCCAAAGAAATCACCAATGCGTGTCTCCTACAAACCAGGAATACAAAAAACACTGAAGCGTGGCCTTTATCCAAAGTGCGATTTATTCATTCGACACTACGTCCGACACGTTTCAGAGTTAAACACACTCCTTCTTCACGGGCAGTTAGACTGTGTGTGCCCGTGAAGAAGGAGTGTGTTTAACTCCGAAACACGACAGACGTAGTGTCGACTGAATAAATCGCACTTTGGATAGAGGCCATGGCTCCAGTGTTTTGTGTATTCCTGGATTGTAGGAGACACGCATTGGTGATTTCTTTGGATATATATATATATATATATGTATATATATATATATTTCTCCCCACAGCATTGCCACCCCCATGGTTTTGGATTTGGCCACTGCCTGATCCTCATGTGGTAAGGCCCATGGGATGTGCTGTAACTTTTTCAAGGGGCTCTCACTTGCCTGTTTTTACTTTGTTGTTTGATATTTTTCTTTTGCTGGTGGGGGCTTATATCATTTCTATTTATTATGGGCAAATGAAAGGCATATGACAATTCTCTGGGAGCATAGAAGGAGCCCAAATCAACCAGATGCCATTCAGCCGAGAACTGTGCATGGCAAATTACAGATGATCTTATCATGGAGGAGGAAGACATCCTTAATAGAAGACGAAATATGCCCGCAACACCAGATCCTAAAGGCTCCAATCCAAGATCATCCAATTCTATAAGAGTGAAACAAAGCAAAACAGTGCCCATTCTATTGCCAAGAATACTGTGTTACTAAATGATATTCTGAGAAAGAGATAAGGTGCCTGGAATCTTCTACTGTGTCCATCACCCAGCTATCTACTGATAACAGTGGCTGCTATGGGAAGTGGCATCAAGTGATCTTGTTTCTTGTCCATCTTCTAAATATTGTCAGAGATGCAGTCCTTTCTGTAAACATGAGGATGAATGATTTTATTTATCAAATAATAGACTAATAGAGAATCTATTGGTATGCGAGTAGTCATTGGAAATGTGTAAATAACCAGCCTAATCCATTACTAGCTTTGCTAATCCTGGGGTCCCATTGGATTGAGGTCCCATCCTTGTGAATAATTCAGTCCCTTTCACACATATGGCACCTGTATCAGCTGCTGTAACTGTAAACTCTTCAAGATATGGGGACGCCTCGGTGGCAAAGAGCACTTGTTTAGACAATCCCATGGGCGGCATTCACAACAGAGTAAGTTCAATTCACTCCTGGGAGTTAGGTCATGGTCTTGTTCCATCTCGTCTCAACAGCACTTATCCTGAGATGCTGCCTGAGGTGGCCCTTGGTTAACCTACACCCAGGGTTGACAATTTAGAACTTCTCCCTGATTTTGCATTCTACATGGTGCTCTTAGCGGTGAGAGACAGAATTCCTTTAAATAAAGTAGCTAACGCTATATTTGTTAGCATGATGTAGCCGCACGTATATGTATGCACAGCTCCGCATCATTTTATTTTAGTCACTTAGGATAGCTTACGTTCCTTATAAATAGGTCACGTTGCACCATAGTTAGAGAAGCCAACAGACTCCATTTGGAATCTGTTGATTCGGGCTTGGGTAGCGATCACGTGTGGGTCTCCCTATACACTGGCCATGTCCCAATTAGTTGAGTTACAGGACAGCTGAATTCACAACTGTTTCCCCGCCCCAAGGCCCAAGGTCGCATCTGGTTTTAAGAGACGATAAGCACATTCTTGTCGGCACCGGGTTGTTACTCCCCTGAAGCGAGACGAAAGGGAGTCACCCTTTCTGACCTTCCTTATAATAGTAGAAACAGACTTCTGAGTCGGCTTTGTGTGCCATATATGGTTCTTCCGGAACATTTCGTACCTATTAGTAGAATGCCAAATACGGTTGTTTTATGTAAAGCGTGTTTTGTATAAAGGATTGATCTCATGTGTAAATCGGCAGTCTCGGCGCACTGACTGGGTGTGGACGAGGGGGCTCCTCTGCGCAGAGTCTTATTGAGAATAAACGATTGCCTCTTCTTCACTGCCAACTGACTGTTTATTTAATAATATATATATCGGCTATCGGTGAGTATGGCCCGATCGATAATTTCCTAATACTTCAGTTGGCGACTCCGCCGGGACTCCACGTTTGGGGTCATCCTCCCGTAACACAGGGTAAAATAAGGTCATTAGGAGGAGTGCTCTGGTCGGAGGGGGCGAACTGACTAAAATTTTTGGCTGAACTCCGCTCTTGCAAACAGGGAGCTCCCAGCTGCTAGTGACCCCTCGCCGGAGTTCTACGGGTGTAACCCAGGAACTGATCCGAGTTGATCATCAAGAGTGGGCAGTGGAGAACTCGCAATCCTACCTGAGTGCACCAGGTGAGTGTGTTGGTCTGTTGTTCATGGATTATGCTGCTGAGCAGTGTGTTGGAAATAATAATTGATTTTGGTAGTTGTGGTGGTCGGTGTACCATGAGGAGTTTTGGAGATCTGACGGGGTAGCAGTGAGGCTGCACGGGCAGATGCTCTGCAGACTTGTTCTGTGAATAATAGAGGTTTTTATTCAGATGCCTTGGTTTGGCATTTTCTAGTGCTAACCCGGCCGGACTGCCCTCGGGAAAGCCCGCGGTCGTACCTAGGTGACTTCTGGACATATCTGAAGCGGTGCTAAAGCAGCGGGCTCAGTCGGAATAGTCCTGAAGGTGAACTGGGAAGACTGCGGGATGGCCTGTAGGCCGGTCTGTGGTTAATTCCTGTCTGATGACCTCTCGGTAGTCTTTGGACTGCCTGGCTTCTTTGTTTCTGTTTGGTCCAGTGGCTGGAGGGCCGCGACTTCTCTATGAACAGGAGTCGACGGGCTCCGTTCTTTGGCAGTCCAATATAAAAGGAAAGAAAAACTAATGCTATCCTTTTTCTTTTATGACAGATTGTGTACTTAAATTTGTGTGTATGGTTGGTGCGAAGAAGAGGGTGATTGAAAGCGAGTGAAACATGGCCATGTTCTGATTGTTGGTGACAGAGCGCGAAGAGTGATCCTTTCAAAATGTCGTGTTTTAGTAAAATATGTTTTGGATGTTGTTGCAGGAAAAGAAATACACGGTTAGATGAAAGTCAACCTGCCCCGCCGGAAGGCAGTCCAAATTTCGATATGCATGTAAAACATGGCCTCACGCCTATTTTATTTAGTAATTTATGGCACAAATATACTAAAGATAACAAAGAATTACAGTGGCCCGTAACAGGTTCTTTCGATGAAAAGAAGATACAGCATTTCACTAAGAGAAGTAGACAGGGAATGTTTGATTCTTTGCGACTATGGCAGAAAGAGGCGAAACGCCGCCGGATTAGAGAGGAAAAATTGTTTAAAGTACAGAATGGACAGACTATAACTCAGAAAGCTATAGCATACGATAAAGAACAAACCGAGAAAAGGATTGAATGTTTAGATAGACAGTTCCGCTTACAGGCAGATAAAAGTTATACAGCCCGACCTGAGGTAGAAGATGAAATAGAGGATTTATTGAACACACGTCCTCCGCCCCACTATGCTCCCCAGTGGGTGTACCCCGCAATACCTTTGGCCGGCGCCCCCGGCGCACCCTTCAGGGTAGCCACGGCCCCTGTGTCTCCTGCTTCTACTCTATCAGCTGGAACTATTAATACTCCCTCCTCTACGGCATCTGTTACGGTGACATTATTGACAGACGATCTATTGACCTCTGTTGCGTCCCCAATGACACTGATCTCACCTTCGTCGTCAGTAGCCTGGCCTTCTCAGTCGGCCACTTCAACTCCTGCCAGAATAGATTTGACCCCTTCCCACACCCCCGGGTTAGGGGGTGTCCGACGATTATATACCCGAGCTGTTGTGGGGTGTCAGGAGAAGCAAATGGTAATAGACCAGGCATCCCAATGTGTGCGAAACAGTATCTATACTATTGAGGATATTTGGGGAACTATGAAGGATTACGAACCAGTAATGCAGCAATATGCATTAGAGACCATGGCTAATCGGTTGATTTCACTATGGGAACAATGTTTTGAGGATGGGAGAGCCCCGCAGGTTTTATATGATATAATGGATCGGGCTCATAAGTTTGAACTAGGACCGGAGTATGTATATGGGAACCTGGTTACCATTATGCGATATCGGCTAAGATTAATTACAAAATGTCCTACATGGGATTCCCAACATCCTATGCGGGAAGTTCATCCCATTTATCATCCTGAAATAGCAGAACTCAAAGACAATGCTAATCAGGTCATTCAAGCCTGTGTTGAAGTCCGTTTTCAAGAACAGTGGGTATATACCCCTTGGAAGAGAAGTGAAGTTCTCTCACTAAAATCTCATCTGCCTGATCCGCGTAAAAATCCCACAGCCTATTACAAAGAACTTACTGAAGCAGCTTCCTCAGCTGTGATGACTCTGGCTGACATAGAATTATTCTTTGGACTATTGGTCCCAGTCGATGTGTGGCATCAGGTACATGACCAGCCTCATGCTAATGAATTAGGGGGAACGTGTGAGCAATTCAAGATTTGGGATGGGGAACGGAAACCCGGAGATAAACCTAGAGCTGAGATTTTGGCTTTGCCAGGTCGAATAATTACAGATATGCACACCCTAATTCCACCCCGAAAAGTGGATTGGGATAAATTGACTGCTTGTAAACAGAAGAAGGATGAAAGTGTGTCAGATTTTTTTACTCGATTTGAGGGTGTGTTCATAGATTTCAGTGGGCAAGATTTATCGGTAGAAGGGGGAAAAAGGTTGTTTGTGAATTGTTTTGTGACTAATTTATTGCCCGAAGAATCAGCGCGGCTTCAGGCTGCAGAAAGTACTTGGACCACCTCCACTCCGTCAGTAATATTGAGTATGGCTCAGTATTACGAGCACAGGGAGAACGAAAGTAAAGACAAATCGGATAAAAAGGTTAAGGATCTTAAAACTCGAGTATTATTACAACAGGTGGCCAGGGGACGGGGCCGAAATCGAGGAGCTAGGGGTTTTGGTCAAAGAGGGGCAGGAACAGGAAGCAGAGAAGAAGGGTCGGCTGTTGCTTTGGGGTCGAATCAGTGTGCTTATTGTAAGCAGGAAGGGCACTGGCGAGCTCAGTGTCCTTTCCTTCTGGCACAGAACGGAGCTGTAAGAGGCAGAGGTAGAGGAAGCGGAAGGGGTAGTATTGATCGTGGAGACCTGAGAACAGAAGAAGTGGTACGAGGTGAGTCTAAAGGGAATTGTTTCGATAAAAACAATGGGAGACAGTATTACAATGAAGATTATGGAACAGGCAAACAGGATAGATATTTTTCTGCATAGGACAGCCGCGGACAGAGAAGGGGCCAAGTGTCAGTATCCGTTGACCAGAAAGGGCCTTATGTTAAAGGACAGTTAATAGGAATTTCTGAAAACTTTTTAGTGGACACAGGTGCAATGAGTAGTTCGATTGCTCGGTCATTGGTCCCAGGGGCTGCTCTGTCCGGGCACAATAATGTCTCAGTTGGATTTTCTGGTGTTCCAGTGGTAAGCCCCATTTCAAAGCCACTCTCATTTACTATAGGTCCAGTTACAGCGGACTCTCCATTTTTGTTGACGTTGCAATGTGGGGGAAACTTACTAGGGTTGGATCTGTTAAAAAAGATGCATGCTAAAATTTATTGTTCTCCGGATGGAGTATTTTTAACGGTTCAGTCACCAGAACAATGTGCTAAGCAAAATATCATGAGAAATAACCAGCTCCCTCCGGAGCTGGCGGCAACTCCCTCTACGCTGTGGGTAACTGGGGATACTGATGTAGGGTTATTGAATATTCCACCAGTTTCCATTACGTTGAAATCAAATGCTCGACTACCTCGTATTCCGCTGTATAAAATATCCCCAGCAGGTGAAAAGGCATTAATGTCGATAATTCAGGATTTGATTGACAAAGGCGTGGTGGAAGAAACAGCCTCTAATATATGTAATAGCCCTATATTACCGATATTGAAGAAGGCTCCTATAGGGAACAGTCCTGATTATGCTGATACGTACCGCTTTGTAATTGACCACCGAGAGGTTAATAAAGTGGTAATACCACAATATCCGGTGGTCTCAGATATTACAACGATACTAACTATGATTCCCCCTATGGCCAAATATTTTTCAGTTATCGATTTAAAGAACGCTTTTTTTTTATCATTCCCATACATCCTGAGAGTAGACATATTTTTGGCTTCTCATTATCAGGCCGTAGTTTTAGATTTTGCCGTGCTCCTCAGGGCTATACAGAGAGCCCTAGTATTTACAGTCAGGCTTTGAAAGTAATTTTGGATGAATTAACTTTACCTCCAGGAAATGTTCTCCTCCAGTATGTCGATGATTTGCTGGTGGCGCCCGATACGGAGGAAGGCTGCAAAGCAGCTATTGTTAAACTGTTGTCCCACCTAGCAGCCCATGGAAATAAAGTATCTCTTTCTAAATTTCAATATTGTCAACAGGAGGTGACCTACCTCGGTCATCTACTGTCGAAAGAAGGGAGGAAGCTGACTCCCGAACGTGTGTCTACAATTTATAACATGTCTGTTCCTCGTACTCAACGAGATGTTTGTGCATTTCTTGGCATAACCTCTTACTGTCGCCAGTGGAAAATTAATTTTTCTCTTCTTACTAAACCATTGTTATATCTGATCACAAAAGAAGTGCATGAACCCTTACCCTGGACGGACGAATGTCAGAAAGCTTTTGATTCTTTGAAAACTGCTCTTTGTTCTGCACCTGTTTTAGGAACTTTTGTACTTTACGTGCACGAGGTAGACGGTTGTTCGCTTTCAGTGTTAACGCAAGGATTTTGTGGTAAGCAAAGACCTTGCGCTTATTTTTCGGCAGTATTGGATCATGTCGCTAGAGCACTTCCTAGCTGTCTGAGAGCTACTGCCGCAGTGGCGGAGGGCATTAGACAGTTGGAAGGACTCGTTCTAAATTCTGATCTTCCAGTAATGGTACCACATGCAGTGGACACGCTCTTGAATAAAACAAAGACACAGCACCTTACTAGTGCACGTCTCACTATCCGTTAAATTGGCAAAGTTCTTTAAAAACTTAGCGTAAAATTCACACATACCTAAAAAGGAAAGTAACTGTTCTTTATTTTTAGGTGCGGGGGCATCTATGATACTCTTTACAAGGCAAGGTTTGGGTTTAACTCCCTGAGCAGAAAAAACATGACCTAAATACTCGATCTCCTTGGCCTTGAAAATACACTTGTCTTTCCTCAAAGTAGCACCTCTGAATTCAAGTATGTTCAAAACTTTAATAACTAAAGCATCATGTTCAGATTCGCTTTTAGTAAAAAGCAGAATATCATCCTGAAAAACAGCCACCTGTGAAATACCAAAAAACATTTCTGACATTAGCCTTTGAAAGACTGCTGCCGCTGAGGCTATACCAAAAGGCATGCGGCAAAACTGAAAGGTGCCTTCTGGTGTAACAAATGCAGTGAGGTGGCGAGATACTTTGTCTAATTCCACCTGGTGGTAAGCTGATCTAAGATCTAATTTCGTAAACCAGTTAAACTGACCAATTTTCATAATGAGATCTTCTATCCTGGGTAAAGGAAAATTGTCTACCCAGATGGCCTCATTGACACTTCTCAAGTCCACACACATCCTTAGTTCACCTGTCTTCTTCTTGGCTAAAACTATGGGAGATAGCCATAGAGTGCCCTCTACTTTTTCAATAATGCCTTGCACGCACAAATCAGATAGCATATCAGATAATTCTTTTCTAACACTAAACGGAATGTTGCGTAGCTTGTGTTTTACAGGTTTTACATCTTGTTTGACTTTCACAGAATAAACAAAACCTGAAATTTTCCCCAAGCCATCTTGAAAAACCTTTGGAAATTCCTTTTCCCAGTCATAATGAACATTAGTTACACATTTAATGTCCTGTTTGTTGTGAACAGAAATATCAATACTTGATACATCAGGTGTTTCAATAGTAATGGGATTAATTGAACCAGGTCTAATTGTTAAATTAAATTCAGCTTGATGAATAAGACCTAATACATTAATACCTTTACGTGCTACGTAAACTTTTCCATTAATAGAAGAATGTAATAACTTGATGGAAGACCAAAAATAACCAATAAGATCTACTTTACTGCCTTCAAAAGCCACTGTCATGACATCCGGAGGTAGTAAAGAATGTGTATTCCAAGACTGTGTGTACTTAATGTGATCAATAATAGTGATACGAGCTCCAGTGTCTACCAGAAGCTTGATAGGAGTACCATTGATCCAAACTTCAATTTCCGGGTCAACTACAGATGAAGTTTTATCTTGCTTGACACATCTCACACCTAATGCTAACTCTTTAAGTAAAACATCACTATTGCTGTCATCAGCACCATTATCTTCACTAACTATGCAGCGAACCTGGTTGTTAAACCTACCCCCTCTGCATGCTTTTGAAAAATGTCCCACTTTACCACATTTCTTGCATTGTTGCCCATGTGCAGGACAATATCTGAAATTGGAAACATGGTTGGTTGATCCAGACTCTGTTTGCTCCCCATATCACTATTAAAAGATGTGCCACTCTGAACCCAGCCACATTACAACCCCTCCCATCGGATGAACCAGATAATGACATACATGACTGTATATTTCGGACAGAAGAGGAAACGAAGGGACGGTTAGACCTCACAGACACGCCCTTATCTGAATCTCAAGGGGAGTTGTATGTGGATGGCTCTTGTTTTAAGTTACCAGATGGCACGACGACAGCTTCATACGCGATTACTACCCTGTGTACTGTGGTTGAAACGTCTCGAGTTCCCTATCATTCTGCACAGGCAGCTGAACTAATAGCACTGTTACGAGCCTGTGAGCTAAGCGAAGGACTGGTGGTAAATATGTATACTGATAGCCAGTATGCCTTCGGCGTGGCTCATAGTTTTGGGAAGCTGTGGGCAGAAAGGGGATTCTTCACTTCCCATGGCCAATGAATACAGCATGGCCCTCTAATATTAAGGTTGTTAACTGCATTGACTTTGCCTCGGAAAGTAGCGATTGTTAAATGTAGTGCCCATAAGGCCATAGTGGACACTGTGGGAGAAGGAAACGCTTTCGCTGACCAGACTGCAAAAAGTACAGCTAGATCTAAAATGTCCCCAATGTATGTAAATTCAGCCAGATGGGTGGAGGAGTCGGATATGATCGATAACACCATGGAGAGTGTCCGAGGGATGCAGAAGGAAGCTACCCCTGATGAACTAGCCCGATGGGAAAATGAAGTAGGGAGGTTGGATGATAATGGTTGCTGGATTGATTTAAGTGAAAAGCAGCGATAGATGCTTCCTAATGCTTTTGTTAATGCTGTAGTGACGATGGCCCATGGGACTGCTCACATAGGAGCAAAAGGAATTTGTAGCCTATTAGATCCAGTTTGGAATAATCCCAATATTTCGAAAATTGCCACTCATCTGGTACAACATTGCATGGTTTGTTTACGACATAATCCTGGAGGGAGGGAACATATTCTTAGTGGGAATTTTGCGCCACCCTCCTTACCTTTCGAGGTGCTTCAAATGGATTATATCCAACTGGAGAGAGTGAATAACTTAAAGTATGTTTTGGTAGTGGTATGAGCCTTCAGTAAATGGGTAGAAGCTTACCCTACCAAGGAAAATACTGCATTGGCAACTGAGAAGGCCTTAATCAAGGAATATTTTCCTAGATATGGGGTCCCTCGGGTCATTTGGACAGACAACGGGACCCACTTCAATGCTGATCTTATCAGGCATATTTGTAATGGATTGCATATAAATCAGAAGTTTCATGCTGCTCGACATCCTCAGTGAGCCGGATTGTTTGAAAAATATAATGGGATTTTGAAGTTAAAAATGGCTAAAATTCAGGAGAGAACTGGGCTGCGGTGGCCAGATACATTGCCTTTGGCCCTAATGTCTATACATATAACCCCCCATTCTCGGTCAGGCCTGTCCCCATATGAGGTCATTTTTGGACGACCGGCTAACGTCTGGGGTGTCCCTCGTCCGAGAAGTTTTAGAGAAATAGACTACCCAATGATGACCGATTATTTGTACACATTGACTAAAGATCTTCGTTCTATCCACCAGCAGGTATCTGATACATTGCAGCCCCTGCTGGAGGGTCCAGGACATCGTGTGGAACCTGGCCAGTGGGTGATGGTGAAGAATTACCAACGGAAATCGAGTCTTGAGCCTAGGTGGACAGAACCAGTGCAGGTTTTGTTGGCCACCCGAACAGTAGTGAAGGTGATCAGACGGAAGCACTGGATCCATGTGGCCCACGTCAAGAGGGTGCCTCTCCCTCTTCCATTTGATCGCCTGAATTCAGAAGGAATATTACCCAGGAAAGTGAAAAAGTTCCTTGTGTGATTCCCTTTTCCGACGCCCAGGAAATTGAAGGGCAAGAAAGGGGAGCCAGGAGCACAAGAGAGTCCGTATCACCAAGTGCGGAATCGGCCTCTGAAGCTGTTGCTCCTGTTGTTGAACGAAGGGTGCATGGAAAATTTGGCACCTTGGAGGACTCCACACCTGTTTTGTTTAAAGACCCAGGATTACCAGGCCAAGCTCGATACAACCTGCGGCCCAGAAACCAACATTGTACCCCTAATTATTGTAGGAGATAGGGAAAGATTTTGGTAACAGGGATTTGTTAGAAGTATTGGGGGTACTGAGTGAGACACTGGACTGAACCCGTTGAAAGCTGGAACTCTGTGTTGCTCTGTTCAGAAAGAAAGATTGAAAAGAAAGGAAAAGGGGGCCGGGTTGTAATTGGAGGAAAAGCGGATGAAAGGATCTGTTCTTTGGATGGACAATAGAAGCCTACCTGTGAGGCTCTAGACGGACACAGGAAAGAAGCACCCTCTGGCAGGACGGACTGCTGGGTTGGACTCTTAGTTAGGATGTATTCTGTTGGTCGATTTATTCCTGAGGAGGAGCGTCCTCTTGCTCCTCGATATATGCCTATCTATATGCCCATATTTTCATTGTGGACAACCAGAGTGAAGGTTGCTTTCGTGATTATCATTGCAATGTTGTTTATAGTGATAATGAGTGTGTTTCTCTATTTAGAACTTTATCACCCCGTGCATACTATGATAGGGACTCCTACTCCGCCACTGGAGCGCCATTTCTTTACATTAGCCCCTCACAAAGAAAGACATCGTCAGACCTATGCCAAGAATGTATTTGTGGAAATGCTGCTTCAGACTCACAGTACTACTAATACGACCAACTGTTGGGTTTGTGGTTTATTACCTACTGTAATGCATCGACACAACCTCTTCATCTCATTACCCTTATCCTACTTAGGAAGTTGTGAGGCCTGGTTTAAATTGTTAAGTATGATGTACTTACACTATACCGTTGATGCTTCACGCTATACTGAGAAGGACTACAAGATGATTCTGACTCATATAGAAGTACACCAATGTTTCGACCCACAAGGAAATAACGGGGAGGGGTGTATACTGAATATGAGAATGTAACCTGGTTAAGAACGAAGATTCTGGACTTTTCTGAGTTTAATTTTACTCAGTATTTTCTACACTTTCAGGATCGAAATGTCACTGATGACAAGCCAATGCCGGTACCCATATTAAATAGTACCTCGGCATTTTGTGTACAGGGAGTCGGACATATTCCCGTAGGAGATAGCCGGTGTAATTATACCTATCGACGCCGTACTTTTAGTAGTCCACCATTGATAACGCCCCCTAATGTATATTTTGTTTGTGGAGAGAATGCATATACTTGGCTCCCCCGGGGATGGATGGGTCGTTGTTATTTATCTTTTCTATACCCACCTGTATACATAGCTCCCTCCAATTACCATAAAGTCCATAGGTTAGATGGATCAGGATCACTAATAAAAAGAGATAAAAGAGAATCCGACATATCTGAGGTAGATCAAACTGATACCCCTGTGCAACACTTTGTTGATATAGTAAAGGGAGTGTTTCCTATATGGGGACCCATGATAACTAGTAACGAAGTGAGACGATTATCGAGGGTTGTTGAAAGAGTTATTAATACCACTGCTGATATATTGACTAATCTGACCGTAGAGCTTCAGGCTACGAAACTTGTCTCGCTTCAAAATCGTATGGTTTTAGATGTCATCCTAGCAGATAGAGGAGGAGCTTGCCGTGTCATCGGCAGCTCCTGTTGTGTATACATCCCTGACTCCGCCCCTTCAGTTCATTTAGCCATAAAAAAGTTACACCGATTAGCATCAAAGATACATGCTGATACAGGTAGTTGGTCCCTCTCTGGTTGGTTTTCGGACCTACTGTCAGCCTGGGGATGGAGGATTTTCATGGTATTAGTAGGTATAGTGGGTGTCATCTTTACCTGCTGTCTATGTATACATTGTGGGCCTGCCTGTTGTTCCTATTGTGCCAGGAGAGTATCTCTTGCCCTGGTACCGTCAACACCCACGAAGGAAAAGTCTCAGATTGTACAACAGGAAATTCGAGATTTAATGCAAATAGATGAGGGTATCTTTTGAGGACTGATTTAGCTACATCACGCTAAAAGGGCAGTTCTGAGAGACAGAATTTCTTTAAATAAAGAAGCTAACGCTATATTTGTTAGCATGATGTAGCCGCACCTATATGTATGCACAGCTCCGCGTCATTTTATTTTAGTCAATTAGGATAGTCTACATTCCTTGTAAATAGGTCACGTTGCACCATAGTTAGAGAAGCCAACAGACTCCATTTGGAATCTGTCGATTCGGGCTTGGGTAGCCATCACGTCCCAATTAGTTGAGTTACAGGACAGCTGAATTCACGACTGTTTCCCCGCCCCAAGGCCCAAGGTCGCATCTGGTTTTAAGAGACGATAAGCACATTCTTGCCGGCGCCGGGCTGTTACTCCCCTGTAGCGAGACGAAAGGGAGTCACCCTTTCTGACCTTCCTTATAATAGTAGAAACAGACTTCTGAGTCGGCTTTGTGTGCCATATATGGTTCTTCCGGAACATTTCGTACCTATTAGTAGAATGCCAAATACGGTTGTTTTATGTAAAGCGTGTTTTGTATAAAGGATTGGTCTCATGTGTAAATCGGCAGTCTTCTCGGCGCACTGACTGGGTGTGGATGAGAGGGCTCCTCTGCGCAGAGTCTTATTGAGAATAAACGATTGCCTCTTCTTCACTGCCAACTAACTGTTTATTTAATAATATATATATCGGCTATCGGTGAGTATGGCCCGATCGATAATTTCCTAATACTTCAGCGGGGAAACAGCGTTTACAACGCTGTTCTTACCCCGCGGGTAGGTAACAACACGGTTGTTACAATGACCGCGTTGTTACCACGCGTGCCTTTACAACACAAGTTGTTTCTACAATTTGAGCTAGGTGGTGAGCAACAACAGGGAATGTGTTGGATTTTAGATCCAACACATTCCCTGCTGTTGCGCTAATTGGAGAAGGAATAGTAATTCATACTATTCCTAAATCCAGCGGGCCATCTAGTGCAAGTCGTAGAAATGACTTGCGTTGTAAAGGCACGCGTGGTAAGAACTTGGTCGTTGTAACGACCGCATGTTACCTACCACAATGTAATATGAGGCCACATATTCGCTCTTAGCGGATGTGCCCCCACTTATGCCAAACACTAGTGAAAGGTTTTCCCAGTTAAAGAACAAAGTAGATCACTAGCTTGCCAGAAGGGCTGGGGTTGGTGCTAATATCCACACCCAAATTAACATGGCACGAAGGGTGGGCTGGGTTGGTCGAGACACTAAACTGTTTCATGATGATTGTATTGCGGTGTATTTTAGCAATAGCTGTGTTGCTGGCAGAATTTTTAGCCTCTTTTTAGGTGGCAGAAGATCCCGCTTTGAGTATGGGGCTTCGGCCGTCCGGGTTCTTCTACATCCTGTGGCCTCCGTTAAAAATGGGAACTTCCAGGCTCACTTACCCCCAGGCGACGTAAGGTCTCCGTGAGATACACCTGAGGTGCCCCAGGGACACTACCCCCCTTCTCTTATGTTTTCCAAGAGATTTAGGGTCTTTGACTGCCTTGACAGAGTGGACTGATTCCCCGTACCAAATCCAATGATAATTCTACCAACATATGTGGGGGAACCATAGCCTTTCCCTAGGGCCTGATTCTAATGACCAATTGACACTGGGACACTAGGCACTTTATAGTAATAGGTGGATGACTTGCCTTAATTAATGCAAATGTTTGCACAAATCTGTAGCTGCTAAACATTGAGCACTTTATTGTATTCTTTTAAAATCGATGTATTTTAGACATCAGTACTATATTTAGGGGCATATATAACACTATTTGAGGGCTTTGTTATTTTTGTAATTTTAAATTGTTTGCAGCAGTGGAAGGTTCAAACCACGCTGAACCGAAAAGGAGCCACACATGAACTTATCCAACAAAGACATAGAATTAACACAAAAATGCCTGTATTTTAACGTCCGGTCCATTCCCAATATTGCATAGAGATCTGGGATATAATCTTAGACATCAGCCCAGACCTAGTATTTATCACAGAAACGCGAACGTACGGTTGCAATGCCATCAGGATACAAGATTCTGAAATGCAACAAAATCTGCTGTACAGGAGCCGACACAGTCATCATATTCAAAGACATTTACACATGTTCCACTTAACTCAACTCCCTAGCAGAATGCAAATTCCTGGCTTTCCAGCTGTCTTTTGAAGAGCAGAAGCTTTTTGAAGGCGTCGTACTTTACAGACCGCCTGGTTATCACCCCCCTAATGACCGCCAACCTCGGTTAACTCCAATTAGTATAAAACACGATCAATACTTAGGGCTACATGTATCAAAATTGTAGATTGCGAATACCTAATTGCAAATTTCTGAGAATCGCAATTAGGTAATTGCAATTTACAATGTATGAAACTCAAAGAGTTTCATCTAGCGAATACTAGGGGGTCGCAAATCGTTCTACCTCATTAATATTGATGAGGTAGATCACAATTTGCGACCCCCTAGGAATCGCTAAAATCACAGAGCTGATAGACTGCTGGGATCAGCAAACCGCCATGTGAGTGACTTCTTTTAAATAAAGCAATCTTTTTTTTTAATGCAGCCTGTTTTCCTTAAAGGAAAATGGGATGCATTTCAAAAACAAAAATGAAAAGATTTCTTTTCATTTTTTTAGCGTAGGCAGTGGTCCGTCAGACCAATGCCTGCTCTTAAAAAATGCTGTAACAAACAATCACTACGGGGTCCCTTGGGGACTCCTTCCCATTTGCGATTGGGCTACCACCTACTTGAAGTAAGTAGTAAAATGCGAATGTTTTGCGACCGCATTTCAGTCACAAAACATACCGAAACACTGATGCAATTCGGTTTTAGGAAGGGACCCCCTACACACGCCCCTTCCTAATAGCGAATCACAAACCCATTTTGCGATTCGGTAACAGGTTACCGAATCACAAAATAGGTTTTGATACATGTAAAAAGCCGTTCGCAAACAGGCAGATTCTGCTAATCGGCCGTTTGCAAACACAAAATAGCTTGATACATGGTGCCATTAGTTATTAGGGACTTCAACTACACTTCAAAAATACAGAGGACCCTTTATGCAGACAATTGGAGAACTACATGAGAATTCTCTAACTCAACAATGGATCACTGGCCCCACTCACAATGTTGGACACACATTGGACCTTCTATTTACAAATATCAATACCAATAAAATTCTTAACATTGATCCTTTAACTGAGACGGATCATTCTCTAGTTAATGTTTCACTTATGTTACCAGTTGCCACAAAAATAACCTCAGACCCGACCCCTGCCCCTAGATGACCTTTGGAGTCTTATCAATATTGTGTCATTTTTAAATGATTTCACCTCACCGGTAAGCAACGAAAAGCAACCTGTTGCTAACTTTATTGAAAACCTTAATTTCTCAAACTCCTTAGACAACTACGCACCCTTGAAAGCAAACAAATCAGCTAAATGTTTGCTCTCTTGACAAATGCTGTTCTCCCAAATCATGATTAGCAAAAAGGAAATGTAAAAATCTGAAGCACGTTTGGAGACATTAAAAAAATGTAAAATTATAAAGGTGAACTGAAAAATGAACCACAAAGAGTTAAAAAAAGATCATTTTATTAAACAAATGGAAAAAAAACGTAGTTCCTCAGTGGAACTATTCCAAATAGTAGAAGAGCTAGTCGGGGAACATGTCTTTCTCCAGTGATTACTCCCTCAGCAGCCCATTGTGAAGAAATCAACATCTTCAATGATGAAATTGATTTAATGTATTTGTCATTCAACATCCAACCCTCATTGGATGAGCTTCCGTGGAAACAAATGGCCCCCATCCTGAAGCAGCCATCCACCAGGATTCATTCGAACTGATCACAGAGGAACAGGTTAAGAAGTTAATAGCAGAGGTCAGGTCTGGCTCCCCTCTTAACCCCTCTCCCCACTTCATCTACTCGCAGCCCCCATATTGAGCCGTTACCTAACCCGCATATTTAACCAATCCTTATCCAAGGCAATTTACCCTGACATCTGGAAACAAGCTTTAACACTACCATTGGCCAAAAAAACAGGAATGGCTGTTTTCATTCTCTCCGATTACCAACCCTTATCTTTTCTCCCATATGTGTCCAAAATATAGAAAAAATTAGTAAATGGCCAGCTAATCAACTTCCTAGAGAACAAAAATTTGCTTGACCCATCACAGATGGGTTTCCGAGCCAGAAACAGCACTGAGTTCACCCTTCTTGCCATTCTGGATGATATCAGGTTAGTAGTGGATCAGTCTAAGGCAGCAACCCTGATACTACCGGATCTTTGTGCAGCTTTTCATACCGTTTCCCATTGCCTATTGATCAAAAATCTCTATGAAATTGGACTTCAATCCAAAACCCTACACTAGTTTGGCTCATTTTTAAAGAATAGTACACAAACAGTCCAGCTAAAGACTTTTAGATCTCAACCCCATGTATTTGAATGTGGAGTCCCTCATGCCTCCTCCCTGAGCCTGACACTCTTTAATACATAAGTCTCTTCCTTAGCGAAAATTGTTAGAAAATGAGGCTTCGAGATCTGTTTGTTCGCAAACCACACTCAGCTGGTCATATCAATAATGGAAAGACATGACGAAACCCTAGCTAATCTAACAAAGTGCCTCTCTGAAGTAGCAAACTGGAGGCATCATTCTTTAAAATTAAATGCCAACAAAACAGATTTTACTCTTCGGCAGGCCACCAGATCTGGGCCTCCACCTAATGGCCTGCCTCGTTAGGATCCACTCCGAAGCCTAAGTAATTAACAGACAATCTCAGGGTTCTTATCAACAACTCACTTTCTATGCAGGAACAAGTCACTGCCACTTGTGGCAAATGCATTAGCATCCTCAAAATACCGAGAAGGCTGTTTTGTTGGATACTGATTGACTGGCAAAGAACCATGGTCCAAGCTCTAATAACTAGTAGATTGGACTATGGTAATGCCCTTTATGTGATGTATGGCGGACTACCTGTTTACATGACTCCAGGTAATTGAAAACACTGCAGCAAAGCTTGTCTGCAATGAGGACAGATACAGCTTGGCATTATCCTGCCTGGCAACCCTGCACTGGCGGCCAATGGGCAAAAGAGCCAATAACTTCAAACTTCTCTGCTATGCACACAAAGCACTATATAATACTAGGCCTGAAATTCTTCAAGCCAAAGTGGAATTCTTTGATCCAAACACTTGATCTGAGATCACAGAATCTGGCACTTGCCAAATTCAAGAGGATAAAAAAGTCAGATCTGGTGGCCACTCATTTTCACACCTGGCAGCCGCCCAATGGCATGCTTTAACCCTAGACCTTCCTCTCACCGACAATCATCTCAAGTTGAGGAAAAAACTAAAAGCATGTTTTTTTTAGAGCATAAAGTAATTATTTCAGCTATCATAAAATCATCTCAGTATCACAGTTGAAAGTATGGGGAGGGTCCTAGTCATTCAATCAATCATTCAGGGAATTATAAGCCCACTAACCACCCATGAGGGTCTCAAGGCGCTGGGGGGGGGGGGGGGGGGGGTTGCACGCCACGCCGTTCAGCCAAAGAGCCAGGTCTTGAGGGTCTTCCTGAAGGTGTTCAGGGAGGGGGCGGGTCTGATGTCTGCCGGTAGCGTATTTCAGGTCTTGGCTGCAATGTGAGAGAACGATCTTCCGCCTGCTCTGGCTCTTTGGATGCGTGGGGTTTACTCCAGCTTGAAGTTGGACGATTGCAGGTTTCTTTTGGGTACGTGGAAGTTTATTCTGTCATTGAGGTATTTGGGTCCGTTGTTGTGTAGACATTTGTAGGTGTGAGTGAGGATTTTGAAGGTGACTCTCTTCTCCAAAGTGCCATAGTCCAGTCTGCTGGTGATGAGTGCATGGGTGACTGTTTTCCCCGACTCGGGGGTGATCCATTCGAAGGTCTTGCAGAGGGTGTTGAAGCAGCTGGAGGTGACGACATTGATCTGTCAGTTAATGGCGAGGAATGAGTTGAGTTTGATCCCAAGGTTTTTGGCGTGGTCTGTGGGGGTAGGGGGGCTTCTGAGGGCGGTGAGCCACCAGGTGTTGTCCCATGCTGAAGGGGTGGTTCCAAGGACAAGGACTTCTGTCTTCTCGGCTTTTAAGTTTTAGGCAGCTGTTGGTCATCCAGACTGCGACTTCTTGCATTCCTCTCTGGAAGTCGAGTTTTGTGGTGGCGGGGTCTTTGGTGAGGGAGAGGATGCGCTGGGGGTCGTCGGCGTAGGATACGATGTTAAGGCTGTGTTGTCGGATGATGTCTGCGAGGGGGGCCATGTAGATATTGAAGAGGGTCGGGCTCAGAGACGACCCCTGTGGGACTCCGCAGGTGATTTCTGTGGGGAGGAGAGGAAAGGCGGTAGTCTGATCCTCTAGCTTCTTCCTGTGAGGAATGAGCAGATCCAGTCTAGGATAGTTCCTTGTATGCCGGCGTTGTGTAGTCTGGTGACCAGTGTGCGGTGACAGCCGGTGTCAAAGGCTGCAGACAGGTCAAGGAGGATGAGGTCTGAGGAGTGGCCTTGGTCCGGGAGGGTGTGGATGTCATCTGTGGCGGTGAGTAGGGCGGTCTCGGTGCTGTGGTTGGCTCGGAATCCAGATTGGGACAGTTTGAGGATGGTGTGCACTTCAAAGAATTGCGCCAGTTCCCTGTTGACTTTTTCTCTGCCACTTTGGCTGCGAACGGGAGACACGAGATGGGCCATTAGGTTTTTAAGTTCGGTGGGATCGGCTGTGGGCTTCTTGAGGAGGGGTCTGACTTCGGCACGTTTCCAGTCATATGGGAAGGTGCCTGTTTCGAAGGTGGCGTTGATGGTGTGTTGCAGTTCTGGGGGCAATAGTGTCTGCGGCACTATGGTAGATGTGCGGGGGCAGGGATCGGTAGGGGCCCCCGAGTGGATACCTTTCATGGCCGTGGCAGTGTCCTCGGTCGTGATTGGTGTCCAATTGGAGATGGTGGGCTGGTTGGTGTCTTGGGTGGGCGGTGGGCTGGCTGAGGCATCTCGTGGGTGGTTGATGAAGTTGTCGTAGGGAGTTCTGATCTTTAGGTGGAAGTAGGTTCCGAGCTTGTCGCAGAGGTCTTGGGACAGGGTGATGTCTGTGGCTTCGCTGCGTGGGTTGGTGAATTCCTGGATGACAGTGAAAAGTTCCTTGGAGTTGGTGGAGTTGGCGAGGATTTTGTTGTGGATGAATTTTCTTTTGGTTGTTCTGATTTGGTTGTGGTGGTGCATCGTGGCATTCTTGTAGGTGCTGTAGTTATTGGTTGTCTTTGAGTTCCTCCAGCTCTTTTCCAGGTGTCTGCAGGTGTGCCTGGCTTCTTGGAGGTCGGTGGTGAACCAGGCGGCTTTTCTGGGACGTTGATTGCCAGGGATGCGTTGTGAGGCGAGCTCCTCTTCGCAGTTGGAGATCCACGTGTGGCGTCCTCTGGCTGCAGTGTTTTGGACGGATGCATGGGTGGGGTTGACTCGGGAGAGGGTGGAGTTCAGTTGGTCGTCGGTGCCCTTGCTCCAGTTTCTTTATGGCGGGCGGGGGACTGGTTTTGGTGCCTCTGGTTTATCGACGGTGAAGTGGATGCATTGGTGGTCGCTCCATGGTGGTTGTGTTGTGTGGCTGAAGTGAACGCTGTTGCCTGCAGCCAAGATGGGGTCGAGGGTGTGTCCTGCTCTGTGTGTTGGTGTGGTGATGAGTTGTTTGAGTCCAATGTTGGCGAGATTGTCACGAAGGATGGTGGAGTTGGGATCGTTGGGGTTGTCGAGGTGGAAGTTGAGGTCTCCAATGAGAATGTAGTTCATTGATGCAATGGCGTGGTGTGCGATGAAGTCAGTGATGGTGGTCGTGAAGGGTGTCCAGGGGCCGGGGGTCTCTAGATGAGTGTTCCATGAAGTGTGGTCTTATGGCTGGTCTGAATCTGGATCTGGAAATGCAGGTGTTCGGTGGAGGGGAAGGTTTCACTGGAGGTGGTGAGGCCGAGGGTGTATTTTTGGTCGACTGCGAGGCCTCCTCCCGGCAGTTGGGGCGGTCCTTTCTCTGGATCTTTTATCCGTCTGGGATGGCGGTGTTGATGTCACGGGCGGAGGCAGCATTGGTCCAGGTTTCTGTTAAGAAGGTGATGTCGGGCAAGAGAGAGTCGAGTAGGTTCCAGATTTCCGTGGCGTGTTTGTGTACGGAGCGCACGTTGAGGAGGATGCATCTGATGGTGTTGTTGGTGCTGGCGTTAGTAGTGTTGAGTGTCGGGGTGGCGGTGAAGGTTCAGCAGCAGCTGAGGCAGGGAACTGGCCATGGGTCATGTTCGGTGCAGCCTGTTGGCAGTCTGTGGGTATTCCGGGGTTGAGTGCGAGGAGGGCGGCGGAGTCATAGCGATGGAAGGTCGTAGATCCAGGGTTCCTGGCGCTGGTGGTGGTCGGGTCATAAACGGGCGCAGACAAGCTTGCCTTAGATGCGCCTTAGGCACGCCAGCGGCGCCATTAAGTAGGGGAGGGGGAGGGACGAGCAGCTAGGAGGTTGGAGTGGTTGAGGGCAGGTGGGCAGGGCTGCAGGGGCAGCAGCGGCGGGAGAGGAAGAGGGGAGAACTGTGAAAAGTTGCACAACAGGTGTCTGGAAGAAAAATAGAAATACAGGCAATACCAGGAAATAAACAAAATATCACAACAATACAGGGATAACAAATCACACGACAACAATACCAGGAATCACGAGCCCCAGGGGGTGGAGTCAGGCAGGGGTAGCAGCCAAAGGCACACGGAGGAGCACTGGCAGGCAGGGGTCTCGAACACCTCCCAGGAGGTGGCTCGAGGCTCAAGGGTGGTGCTGTAGGCGTGGAGCTGCTGGGGAGAGAGTATGCCTTCAACCAGGGGCCATGATATCCCCCAGGGATGAATGTTGCGCTCTACAAATCCCATAAATAAATAACTAATAGTTTCCTCTCATGGAATAGTAGGACTTGAGGAGGAGGGCAGGGACCCAAAGTGGGTACACTTTACCAAACCATATCATATATTAGCTCTTCAGGAAACTTGGTCTGTTAAGAACACAGCTTTTTTTAAATGGCTATGCTTATTATTTTCACGCAGCAAATCCATCTTTCTGAGGGCGAGTAAAGGCGGGGCTGTGTACTTTAGTATCATGGTCCTTGAATTGTGTTATGGCTGAGATAGAGACAAACTGCCCATACCTAGGGTAGGTACTGCTTACCTTCATGGATAAGTAAATTCTTTTGTATTACCATCATGGTCTCACTCCTCACTCTGAAGTTATTTCCTTGTTGGGAACAATTATAGAGAAATATAAGACACCTTCTTCGGTCATAAGCTCCACCTCGTTCATTTCAATTGTGGGTTTGGGCAACTTTAACATTCATCTGTGTATAGAAACTATACAAATTTTCGAGGATGTCTTTGCTGATGACAAATTGTATCCTCATTTTTAACTACCCACCCAAAGGGATCAGGCGGATTTCATAATTCAATCCCTGAACCTGGTTATACCCAGTGTCCAGGTAGCCCCTACTTACATTGGAAGAGGGTCTGAAACAATTGTAGACTATATCTTGATTTCCTCAACCCTTCTTAGCTTCCAAGGGGATTATCAAACCAAATGGTCTGGCTGGAGTTACCATAACCCTTTAGTGTTAGAACTTAAATTCTAGTGTCTGAGACCCCTACCTTCGGCCTCGTCCACTAAACATCTGGCTCCCTTAGACCAGAGTAGATGTTTGAAATGGGCCAAAGTGATACTAGAGAAGTTTTGTGGTAACCTGTTTAGGCAAAGAAGTAACAAGTTAGAATGTTGTCTCAATACCAAGTTACCCCCATTGATTATTTAATGCCTTCTCTGCCTTCTCTGCATTACGTACTGAGGTGAGATCAGCCCTCACTGTATCCAGCCCGAGACCATACTATATCCAGGGGGGCCCGCTGGTTTAATGAGCCTTGTTCTAAATCCCCTCATGCCCTTATGAAGGTCCTTAAATGCTCCCCAAGGGATATGGGCAAGATTAAACGTTTATGTGCCACCTATAAGAAGATCACAAGAGAAAAGAGTCCCACAAAGACTAAGATTGGGATCAGATAATGAGAGCGTTCCCTTGTCGATGAATCTACCCAGTCTCTCTGCTCGCCCGGGTCAAGCTGTGATAGCTTAATATCACACCTTGGGGGAGTCTGACATTTGGCTGATACATTTTTAGGTCTCGCCTAGGCAGCGTGAATGCGCTACTGTAGGAGATGTCCTTTAGAAATTGGTCAGCTCTTTTCAAGCACCCGTGCTTGTGCTTGCATCCACCTTGAGGGCGCGAACAGCGGCGTGCACGGCCATGCTAATTGAAAACAGATGGCCCGTGCACCGCTGCTTGCTCCCGTAAGGTGGATGCCACCATGCGCTTGTTTAACATGACTTCAAGCGCAGAGGCCATCTGTTTATAATTAGCATGGCCGCGCTTGTTTTATTAACTTGCCTCTCAACGTGACTTGAGATACTTAACATACCACGCTCCTTCATGTGGAAATGCACTGAGAGCGTGGCCGGCCGACGGCACTTTCATTTTTAACTGGTAACTTGGTTTTTGAAGTTCTCTCGCTCTCTGTCTATGGACTTTATCCATTTCTATAGAGCCAAGCCCTTCTTCATTTCCGTTTATGTCTGCGCTCAATTATTTATGACCCATGTCCCTCAGTCCTGCCTTTGTAGAACTGCCATCTAGTTTTACCAAATGACTGACACCATGCCATCAAGAACTGTTTTCTCCTGTGTTGTTTTATTTTTCATTTATTATCTTGGTCCTATTGCTCATTACAATGCATTTTACGGATGCAATTCTTTCAGTACTGCCTTCTAGCCGCGTCTCTCTCTGGATCTCAGCTGTCTCATGGTGCACCGTGACTGTCCCTCCCCCTCACCCATTTTTGAAATACATTCTGCCGCCTCTCTCTTTAGGTACCTCTTCGATACACATCTCCCCTTTGACTCTGCCTGACTCGTCTCAGCCAGTGGGGCACCCCTTCTCCCCTCGTCTCTCCACCATGTGACACTTCATAACTGCACATATGACTTTCTGCCCTTAACTTGTACAACTCTTCCGTTCCTTTGTGGAGTTTTCCACTCGCCTACTCTGCTTTTTTTATCTCCATCTTTAATGTCCTTTATCCATGTATCCGGCCTTTTTGTCCTCCCTTTGCTTGCATGCTTGATTACCTGTTCCTCTTTATATTCAGATCAGTCGGTCACTGCCTTGTATTAGTTCCCCTCTTTCCAGCCCCTTCCACTGCAGTCTCCTCAGTCTCTGTTCTGCAACCTCCTTGCACCGTGTTCCCTTCGCTTTCTGACTGCGCTTTATAGCTGCACGCTAGAACAGATTACCTGTCATGTAAATAGTTTACCTCGCATGTAAGCAGCAGGCAGCGCCGTCATCTCGCTTTGCTTCCGTGTATGTGTACATGGCATGCAGCCTGACATTCCACTGACTGAAGGCTCCCTCTGTACAGATGTTTCTGCAGTCTGCTTGTTCCAATGAGTGACTCACAATATGCCTTTTCATTTATTTTTTGTACAAAATGCCTCTCCACAGAACAAAAGAGAATGTATATTTCACAACTTTGAATGACGGTGTAGTAATTGCTTGTGCTCAAACAACTGACCTCCCTGGCTGTGGAGCCTAGCCTCTGCGTCTACTTTTCTCTTCAGAGCACAACCTCTCTACTTTTCTTCTGTCACACTGTTGCACAGCCTCTTCCTTGCCACACTTGCAGCCCAGCTTAACAACTCCACACCAGCTGCACAACCCTGCTCCTGTCACACCACCAGCAGATCTTGCGCCCAGTTGATGTACTTCTGCCATACTGACGGCACCATCCGGCCTCTTGGCCTCCGCCCTGTCACACTCATGGCAGAGACTGACGTCAGCGGCCCTGCTACACCGGCTGTGCTGCCATGCTTCTCCCATGGTGGATGCTGCATAATTCAGACCTGTCACGCTGACCACGGGGCCTGGCTCCGGTCACACTGGCTCTGCTCTGTCACACCGACTCCCTGTGGGCCCTCTTGGTCTGTTATTATTAAACCCTTACCTTGATAACTGGTCTGTGATCCAGGCAGGATGTGACCTACCTCCCTCCTTCTCTTGTCCCCCTGCGCTTCCGTTGTAGCACTTACAGAGCTCAGATTGAATTAAAGCATATCTGACCTCTGTTAATGAATCCCAACTCCTGGAACGTCTGGAGGTGAACTTTCTGTTCCCGAGGTGCCTGCAGTCCTCCCAGTTGATGGGGACGGGCAGGGTGCGCTCTTGTACCTTGTATAAGGTAAAAAGAACGCTGAACACTTTTTTATTATAACTTTTCAATATGAGGCACACCCGCCTGCCACTCTACAGCATATCTTAAAAACATTTGCAAAGCCAATAGCTCTTGCTAATCACTTATCAGATCCCAAGGCGAGATCTATTGGCTATGCCAATGCTTGTTATAATAATGTGTTTAATCATCTACTGGTGGATATAATTGCTGACTCGGCTGAGTTTTGGGAAAATTTCCATTTTCATTTGAATAGAAATACTATGATAACGTGGGCAGGCGATTTTAATACTTCAGTCTGTCAGGTGGAAGATAGTCATTTATGTAGTGTTTCCTTTGAAGCTGTTGAAAGGGTGCTTTTTAAACACACAAGGTTTGGTGATGCCATGAATTTATTATTAGCTAGATATGACTTACTTTTTACTTTTGATCCTTTTTCAGTTGTGATTAGTGAACCTCTATTTTAAACCCTACTTTTATCGGTAATCATCAGGGTAGCACTATTTATTTTACATTGATTTTGACAGAAAGCACGCACCTTATTTTAGAGTTTAAAAATGTCCCCAAAAGCATGAGTGATCACAATCCATTAGTCGTTAAACCGCAAGTTTACCCAATAAGAGCAGGGGCAACGATTAGTCGGAAACCAACATATAACAAGAATCAAGGCCTGTGCATTAAGTAGATAATTAAAAGGATAATTAATGGAAACACAAAGTTCATAATGATGTGCCTAGTGGATAGACCAACTCATCCACTTATTTTAAGGGAATATGAGTTAATATGTGAAGCCATTAGAAAGGAACTAACAATACATAGCACTAATTCAGTAAGTTCTACACATTGCTGGTTTAATAAAGCTTGTCCTGCTGCCAAGAAAAAGCTAAAAATGCCCTTAAGTCAAATCCTCCTTGCCGAACAAATATTAGCGAGGCCAGGTTACGATACAAGAAGTCCTGGACGAACAGTGGCGGCTCCTTCGCAATGGTGGAGGAGCGTCGCCCCACTGCCTGCCTCAGAGCCAGTAAATGAAAAAAAAACGATGTCATTGTTTTATTTTTTCATTTACTGGCTCTGAGCCAGCTTGCGAAGGGTGGGGCGGGGCATTTGGAGGAGGGCGACGTGCACTCTACTCCCTATGTGTGCTTCTGTGTTTTGGACGGCTGTCTCAGGCTGACAAAAACATACATACAGACTTAGGTTTTCTCCAGCCCAACTGCATTGAGCAGCTGGGCTTGAGAACCCCATACAGACTCCCTGGTCTGAGCAGGGCATGGGAGTCTGTGACATGGTCCCAGTGCTTGCTGGGACCAGGAAGGACTGTGCCGAGTGCGATGTGGAAGGCACTCCAGGTAAGTTTTTTTTTTTATTATAACCCCCCCCCCCCATTCGCTCTCTTCCTCCCGCGCTCCCCCACCCCACCACCTCTTTATTGTGGCGGCTGCGACTGTGGAAGAAAGGAAAAAGGAGATTAGAGTTAGCACATGGGAGAATCTAAAACAGGCAGCGGCCTCAAAGACAATCAGATATTTGGGGAAGTGTAAATTACCATTACTTCTCTGACCAAGTAGTCTCAAATTTGAATGCATTGATTCCAGAAGCAGAATGGGTGATTCATTTTAGGAACGTTTTCCAGGGCATTGATAGTGGAGCACCCGTATATGATCGGTATTCCTCCCATCCCTCATGAGTTCTTTCCCCCAATATTATTAAAGTAGTTGAAGCTATAAATCAATCTTCCTCTAATGGGGTCCCCTTTGGACTTATTTAAATCAAACATTCACATCTGGGCCCATTTGATCACAAACGTTCTCACGCCGCAGTTTCAGGTGTTATCCCTGGTTCCTGGAGATTCTGGTCCTTATTTTTTTTAAAGGAGACAAATCATCCCCGGCTTGCTATAGATCAATATTGTTGATTGATTTAACAGCAACAATTCTAGTGAGGGTATTATTGGCCCCATTAGAAACCTGGACGGAGGAAAATAATGTCTTATCAAATGTACAATATGGTTTTAGGCCAGGCATATGCACAGTTTAGCATGCTCTAATTTTGCATTTAATAATTAAGTATGTGATTGCCAAAAGGGGCATGTTACATATGGCTTTTATTGATTTATCCAGTGTCTTTGACCTCGTCAATTGAGAAAAACTATGAGAGTGCATGCAGAGCATTGGCATGGAACTGGGGCTCCTTAATATGATAAGGCGCCCACACTGGGATTTGAAGATCTCCATTTGCTACGGCCCTCACAGAGAAACATCATCATATATTGATTCTCCAAGGGTGGTCAGACAAAGTTGTATCTTGGGCCCCTTCCTTTTTTTGTTATAAAGAAATGACATTTCTAACTACCTAATTAATATAGGTAGGAATGAGCTCAAAATGGATCCCAAAATATTCAAATTTTATTGTATTCAGATGATGCAATCCTTATGGCCTGTATGGCCAATGGCCTCCAGCGCTTTCTGGGTGGTTCATGGAGGGTTTAGATTTAAAAGTAAACTACTCTAAATCATATATAATGACTTGTTGCCCAGTTGGTACAAAAATAATTTTTTTAAACATGGGTGGAAGTTATCTGAAAAAGGTTGGGGATTTCAATTATTTTACTTTTGGTACGTCTTGTTCTTGGAAATCCCTTTTGCAATTGTAAGTCCAACAAATGTGCAGGAATATCAAAGGTATTTTTCATTTCGCAAAAAAATTAAAACAAAAACTGTATCAGAGCTTATAACATTGTATAAATCCAAATTTGTTTCAAGTGCTTTGTATGGCACAGGTGTGTGGGGCCTCTGTAAAGTTGAGGCGTCACAACTTATTGAAAACGATTTCACTTGCAGGCTGCTGGTTGTTCCATTTAAATACTACAAATTGTATTTGTCGTGAGGAACTAGATGTGCAATATCTAGAGTATTTCATCGGAGTGGCACCCCTTATTTCATGGATCAAATGTTGATTGACACTGGAAGAACATGTATTCTTGACTGTCTAAATTTACATAATGTAAGAAGCCTACCATGGTTAGCCTATGTTAAAAAGATGTTCTATAGTCTAGGCATAGAAGAAATGTTTTCAGATCCACAAAAACTTGGTAAAGATGCAAAATTGAGAGTGAAACAACACTTTCGTGAAGCTAAGATGGCTGAGAGAGTACAAAAAATGCAGCCCGTAGAAGCCTATATTCAAGTTGTAAGCATTAGTCTCACTGAACCCTCTTTAATATGGTTTGAGAACCCAACATGCTGTCTTTTTCTCACTTATTTTTGGTTGAGTATGATCCATTTTAAGGTGGTCTTTCCAGAACAATGTTCTTAGTCTCGTGATTTACTACCTTGCCTTTGTAATAACATATGGTCTCAGGGCACTTGCCCCTTTATAATGTTTTGCACTTTATATTCCTATCCAAGGTCAGTTTACCTTGCACCAGTATTACATAGGGAAAAAGTCACACAATATTGAGTAGCTTTAGAGTCTTTACAAAAACTCTCTATGAAAGAGGTCTGTTATGCAATTTTACATTTTATAAAGAAAGCCATGGGTATCTGGAAAAGGTATGAATCATTATTTTAACACAATTTTCTATGTATTCCATGCCCTATAAGAAAATATTGTTTTTATGAATTGTAATCTTAGTTGAAATATATTTTTTATTTAATTTATATTTGTATATAGAATTGTTTTATTCTTTTATGTCGAATTGCCGAATAAAGATGCTTTGACCGACTGACTGACTACCAGAATCTGCACCTTTCAGGCAAAAGCTCCCCAAAGGGTTTTCTTCTGATGGGCATTGAATTGTATGGATGCAATATATGAAGAAACAGATTGTACCTGCAAGTTTTTGGATAACTGGTTGTTTGATACACATTATGTATACACCCTGCACAAGCATTCATCAATCGTCAACTCCAGTGGCGGCTGGTGACATTTGAAAGTGGTAGGCGTAAACATTGGGCATGACTTTTATATAGCGAGCGATGTGAACAGGTTTAATGAACAAACCTGAGATACAGGGTGAGTCCCTCTCCCGAGAAAGAAATGAATAAAAGATTGCCAAATGGTACAAATGACAAATGAATGTATCGATAAAGCAAGACTTATAAAGCAATGAGAATGTATAGTCTTGAAATATTAAACACATAAAAAACTGCCTCAAATCTTACTGCATTAATATGTTGAGCAGTTCATGAATTATGTAAATCATACAGCGTGACAACTTCTGCACTTTAAAATGTATGCTTGCCCACAGTCTTGCACTGCATGCAGCATTAACCTTGGAAAATAATTCTCTAACCACCAGGCTTCGGGAAGCACCCAAAGCTGCTGGCTGCAACCAGTCATATAGAAATATGTGCAGACAGGTCTTTAAGTGGGATGAACATAGTAGGGACATGTCAAATAAATGTCTGTGATTCCCAAAGTGTGCCAACCGTCTAGTATTTTGATTTACTGGTTTTTCTCTGAGATGTAATTGTATCCAGATAAATGGCATAACAACTGATCTACACCTAAAACCTTTCACTATGATTGGCTTGGTCAATGGGTGTTAGCTGTTTAAAATAAATGAGTAACAACAATGATTTGTTATAAATAATTAACATTAGAAACGTTTCAATTCTGAAATAGTGAGTCTGTGAATGAGATGGCATTCAGGCCTGTGGATGGAGTTTTGGCCTTCAGCTATGTGTGCTTTATGTTAGATATTTATCCTCTTTTTCTCTGCATATCTTGTCCATTTGCACATCTTCAATAACCCTGGGTGGAGTTCACGGAGTTGCACTATGCGTAACTCCGCGAAGTGCAGAAAAAACTCCGCCGCACTACGCGGTGCTCCGCAAGCAGTGGAGTACGATAGAAAAATGCAGTTCTCCGTGATTGCACAGTGTCGGATGTTTTCCTTTTCTGCAACTTGAGTAGATTTTTACTCGAACAGCAGCTTTCTCAACGAGAAACGGGCTGTTCCTCAACGAAAGTGGTCGTGAGCATATGCGACCACTCACAATGTGAAACCTGGCCCCCCCTTGAGAAATCTCGCTGGAAGGTTGATTTTCCATGCTCACGCTCGCCAACTTGATGTTGACGATCGCAAAAATGAGGAAACATCTCGCCGGGAGGTTGATTTTCCTTGCTCGCGGTCACCAACTTGACATTGACGAACGCGAGCAAGGGAAAAAACTCTGCTTCTCGGAGCGTAGTTTTTCAGAACTCCGCGTAACGCGGAGTGCGGAAAACTCCACAAACTCCGCAAGCGGAGCAGAGTTCACCGTCCAGGGTTAATCTTCAACCACCTCTCTTTCCTCTTCAACATCCTTCTTCCTTCTTTTCACTCTTCCCTAAATGCACTTCCTTGCATCTCTGTCACTTCACTGCCAAGCATACACTGCACTCCCCCAAATTTAAGCACTTTATTTTCCCTTACTTTTGCCTTGCAAATATTTTGACATCTGTGTGCCCCCTTTACACACATATATCCAGAACATTTTAGTTGCAAATGGAATACATAAGCATTGTTCTGTGTGCTCTGCAGAGAGACCAACCCACTGACACCCACTTTGTTTGGCTTCAGTCTTAGCATCTGCTCGCTCAATCAAAGCCCCTCATAAACACCTGGCATGGCTCAAGCCTCAAAGTAGGCACAGAAATAAATACAGATAAACAACATTATGGAAGAGCTAACTCTTGGAGAATGCAAGATTAAGTAAAGTATGAGAAATAAGAGAGGAACTAAATCACTGAAATGTATTACCTCAATGTTTTTAACATTCATTGTTTGCCAGTCAATCCATGTTTTTGGCGTCAGGATTAACTTAGGGGCATGAAGCTACTGGCAGTTTTAATGTCACACATCAGAGGGGTGCTTGATGATGTGCTATTCATGGATTAATGCCAGCTCATCTCCCAGGTGCTGATCCTGGGATCCAGAAACAAAGGCAACGGTTTGCCAGGAAACCCCGGGATTGCACCTGAGAGCTGTGCTGGTACTAATCTATGAATAGCACAGCAGCAAGACCTGCCCCTCGAGGATGAACAAGCACTGGGATGCGCTTAACCATGCAAGCAACAGCATTCTACAGGAAGTAAAAGATAGTTTGTGACTACAGCTACCAGCATGCATCGGGGAAGAAAGAGACCGTTTTTCCATACCAACGTAAAACCCCTTTTGTTAATAAATTCAACAGTAATGGAATATATTATATTTGCATAAATGTGTCCAGTGTTAGCTTTATTAAATGTTTTTTCTTCTCTGAGGTTTAGAGACCGCAGAACAAATGTATCAAGGTTTAAGGAAATCCACAGGTTACACATCTGACCAGTGAGAGTCTGCAGAATTCAAAATGACCGCATGGTGCATATGTTAATGTACAGAAATGGCACATTGGACACAGCACAGCTAATTAGTACATATTTCCTGGGCAGACTTCCCCTCATTAATTACGTACAGGTTGTGCTTGGTGCACGAGGACCGTGAAGGTACAGGTAGGTTTGAAATGAACGGGAGTCAATAATTCCTTCCAAGGACAGAATAATGATGATGAGTCTTAAAGGGAGAACCTCCATGACATCCAAAACTTCAGTCTATGAAAGCACACTGAATCACTTGAAAACTCTTAGGGATTGGCTGTGTTTGAACTTGTGCAACAGTCACTACAGTACCAATGTAGTTATAGACACTGCAAAGTGCCAAAGTGTATGTTTCACAAGCAGATGTCTCGATTTCTGTTCCTAACTGTCCAGTGTAAGCACATAGTTTTCGCCTTGCTTAACTCGGATATTTGGATCACCTCACAAGGGAACATAAAGAACCCTGCTCGTTATTTGGATCCATTACGCAGTGGAACAAATGCTACAGCACCACTTCTAATGGGGCCAACGACATGCAGTGAGGGCCTGGGGTGTCATAGTGGGGAGGTTAGCATGATGAGGGGTACAAGCTCAATATACATAACACAACTTTAGCTTGCAAACAATTACCATTACTGAGATCAAGGCACCGGATCAGACATACTTGCATCCACTCTCACGTTTGACGAAAGGGTGGGATCTACGCCTTTGAATGACGGATGTCTGAAGTCACGCAGGGATGAAGTCTCCCACACCCAAAACCATGACGCTAATTTTGTCACTGGCCTACAGAATGCATACAACCATAGACCCAATGGCAATGAAGGGCTTTAAAACAGAAAGCCCTGCGTCCTGCATCACAGTTCCGAAAGTTAATTTACTTCCTGACTTCCGTCTCCTTCAGAGCGAGATGGGGCAGGCAGCCTGAAGCACACAGCCCAGCCCAGACTTAAATTCATTGATTTACTTAGAAATACGATTGTATCTCTAAATAAATTGATCTATTTAATATGTTGTTATGTAAATGTGTAGGAATTTTAGAGGGGCGCATCCCCACAGCCCTTACGGAGAAACCACCCCTGGTCAACACAATAAATCTGTATATGTCACCTGCTAAGCACTGCTTCAGCATGAATACACACTTTTGTGGTCATCTGCTGACCATCCTCAACCCTGATCATGACTTACACTGACTGAGTCAGCCCACTAACATCATGTAGCCCAGGGCCATCCTACATGTACTGTGATGTGAGGTACTATGACACACACACACACCATTGAGACCTTCTGAATGCTGACCTCCTTGTGCATGACTGTCAAGACACCCTTAAAGCCAGGCCCAGTGATTGGATTAGAGCTTGATACCCTAGTATAGACTACAGCCTCAGACTCTGGTCACAAAGTAAGGGCTGGCATGTGTGTCAATGAAAGCTGCCTCTTTGGGGATGTTTGGGCCTGTGGACTACTTAATCTGATAACATACTAGGTCAGATTGAGTTTGTGTGGTATGTAATGCCAACACAGGACATACATTTTGCCATATATGGCACTGTAACAAGGATGGCATTCAACATACCATTGCATGTGTTGTTTCGTTGGATTAAATGTAACAAAACTGGTTAATGACATTTCAAAATCTCTTCAGATGTATTCAACTATATACACTGGTAGTGTGTCAGATGTGCAATAGACCTGTACAGTGGGAGCATGACATATGGGAAATTGACAACAGACCTGCGGGATTAAGGGGACTGTCATAAGTAAAAGACACACATTGGCATTGTAGGTCAATGGAAAGAAGTATCAGGGCAGAGGGGTTACCTCAAAGCAATCAGGGCTATCATTAATAAAACTCATTTTGGGAACATCCATTGATCTACAGGTCGAAAGGGAGATTACTCTGTGCATCAGTTGTCTTGCCACAGTAACTGCCTCAGCCTGGGCCATGACCCAGACTGGCTTCAAGCCGTTGCCAGGACTTGCTCTCTGCAGGCTGTGCCTATTGATCTCACATGAACATCACATTTCCACCAGTTCAAAACATATGAGTGAATCTTGTTGCCATCAAATGTGGGACCTCAAGGTTATATGGCAGCCTGAAGGGGTCTGTGAGGGTTGCTTGCTCCCAGGCAAGAGTTTTTCAAAGCTTGATGTGGGCTAGCCGAGCTGTGGGACTGTACACATAGCAAACATCATCCTAAACTGTTTCTTCCAGTATACAGACACAGCTCATGCTGTAAAGTCTATACATTTATTTGCATATTTACAATGATCTGATTTGGTAACTTATCATAGGTACCATAAAATGTAGACATGCATAGATTTGTGCATGCAACACATGTAGCATACATGGCTTATCACATATTACAATGTTGATGTTCAGTCCACAACGTACAGTGACCCATAATCAATTACATGATTTTCCTATGTAGGGGACATTCAATTTCACCAAAAATAGCATGGTTTCACTCTGGGACTCAGAGGGACATTGCAGCCAATGGGAATTGAAAGGATGAAGTTGAACAGAGTAAAACATGTATTTGAAATAGTTACCTGTTCCTCTGGTGAGCCATCGTGTTGGCCATACAAAGGAAAGACCTCTTCACCCAGGGTCTCCAGCTCCTCAGGAGAGAAGGGATGGACCCTCGCACCTGTTTGGCCTGGCATGATTACTCCCAGAGGTGGCAAACAGCAGCAGTTAAAGTGGAAGAGGACTTGTTTGTGTCATGGATCACGGGAATTAGCCACTGGCAGGCATCAGGGAGAACCGGAGCACGGGAGAACTTCATCTCTCAGCAGCATCAGCGGAAGTATGGACATCATATGCACCATTGTGTGTGACATCAGGAAACCATGGAAAAGGGAGGAATCGGCAGGAGACGCTGCTGATTATTTGTGGAGTTCCTATCTTTCACGCTCTTGATTTTGTGGCAGATCTTGGGTATCCTGGTCGGGTAAGGGTGCCATTTGGCACAGCTTATTTTCCTTTAGAAATTCAAGTCCGAGGAGTGCTTTTTCCTAACTCTCTCGGAGTGGCTGGCTGTTCCAGCTATCTTTCACATATTTCCCTACGTTGGCAAGTCTTATGCCTTGCGGACTCATGCGAGGGAAATATCTTGATTGATCTGGTGCATAAGAATTTGCTCATATCATTTACGCATATATTCTATTGGGGGCATTCTCCTTTCCTTCCCTGTTGGCGAGTCTATTGCAGAGAATCATGCAGACTCATGCAGGGAAGATTCTGTTTGCCTCACTTATTAACTAGGCTTTCTATCCACACTGAGAGTAATTACATACTCTCATAACTTTTTGCTTTATATACATGATATGATGATGCTATGAACTATGCCATGAGTGTTTTTGACTTCATTGCTTGCTTCTGATTTTGAACCTCTTGACAAAGAGCATTGCTTCACTATTTGCTAGGTCTTGTTTACTTATCCACAGGGGTGGTCCGTTGCAGGTGATTATTTCTTTAGCGTTTTCGGTCATCTTACCTTGAAATTAAGGGTAGGTGTTTCAACTTAGGGAGAGCTATTTCATAAAGTACAGGGGTATTGCGGTGAGGTAGAAAGTAAAATGTTTATAGATTTGACTGTCCTATTCAATTGCAGTATACAGTGTAAGGCATTGAGATCACCTGCTCACCACCCATTTCCGCAAGGAAGCATTTTCTTTATTTACAGGTTAGTTGAAGGTTGGGTTCATGCAGTCTTTGAGGGAGCGGTAATAGACATCTATTATGAATTAACATGAATTATAATATTTCCTTTTGTGTTCACAGGTCTCCCTCCCCGCAGTCCCCATCCTTCCCTTCCCCCGCTTGACCATCCTAAAGTCTGCGTGTACTAGTATCCAGACTTGGGACTGTTGAGAGGTGGACCCCTAAGAGCATCAGTTCGATCCTCAGGATACGTTCAACCCAGATAGCATAGTGTCAGGAGGCAAGTGCGTTTTTTTCAAACTGTGTCATACATGTACACCACGTATTCGGTCATTAGTGAAGATGCACACAGCCATTGGACCACAACCATCATAATCACAAACCGGTCCCAGGATGATTGTTTCCACACCAGGAAGGACCCGGCTTGGCAGTTCAGGCAGGACTGTTTCCTTGAGGAACAGGATTAAGACTGATTTGCATCTGGCTGGATCTAAACTGGGGTGACAGAGTGAGCAAAAGAATGATGGATTTTATCCAGGTCTCTTGACTGGAGGTGAATGAATGATTCATTCAGCAATCCGTCCATCCTTTGTTTGTGTAACACATTTCGCACTAAGTGGGATGGGTGTGCCCAGACGTTGGTCACTTGCTCACTGTGACACTGGACTCAAGCTAGCCTGGCTAATCAGGGGTAATACCCCAAAACCGGTCGCAGGATGCTTGTTTTGCATCCAAGGTGGACCTGGCATACCAGTTCAGGCTAGACTGTTCGCATGAGTCACAGGGTCAAGACTGATTTGCATATGATTGAGTCTAAACAGGGGTGGCATGGTGAGCAAAAGAACGATTAATTTAACCCAGATCTTTTGAATGGGGGTGAATGTATGATTTATTCATCATTCCTCCATCATTTGTTTGCATAACACTTTTCAAACTAAGTGGAAAAGGGATGCCCAGACGTGAGTCCCTTGCTCACTGTGCTACTTGATTCAAGCTAGTCTGGCTGAAGAGGGGTAATACCCAGAAACCGGTCCCATGATGATTGTTTCCTGTTCAGGGAGGACCTGGCTTGGCAGTTCCTGCTGAAGTGTTCCCATGAGCAACAAGGTCAAAACTGATTTGCAAATAGCTAGGTCTAATCTGGGGTGGCATGATGAGCAAATAAACAATGGATTTTCCCAAGATCTCTTGATTGGGGATGAACATATTATTCATTCAGCATTCCATCCATCATTTGCTTGCATAACACTTTTCGCCCTAAGTGGGATAGGTATGCCCAGATGTGGGCCTGTTCCTCACTGTACCACTCGATTCAAGCTAGCCTGGCTGATGAGAGGTAATACACCGAAACCGGTCCCAGGGTGCTTGTTTACAATCCAGGAAGGATCTGGCTTGGCAGTTCGGGCTGGACTGTTCCCATGAGGAACAGGGTGAAGACTGATTTGCAAATGCTGGGTTTAAACTAGGGTGAAATGGTGAGCAAAAAAACAATGGATTTAACCCAAATCTCGGGACTGGGGGTGAATATGTGATTCATTTATCAATCCGGGCCATCATTTGTTTGTGTAACACATTTCGCCCTAAGTGGGATGGATATGCCCAGACATTGATCCCTTGCTGACTGTGCCACTGGATTCAGGCTAGCCTGGCTGATGAGAGGTAATACCCCAAAACCGGTCCCGGGATGCTTGTTTCCGATCCTGGGCGAACCTGGCTTAAGAAGTTCGAGCTAGACTGTTCCCCCGAAAAACAGGGTCAAGAATAATTTGCATATGGCTGGGTCTAAACTAGGATGGCATTGTGAGAAAAAGAACGATGGATTTAACCCAGATCTCTTGATTGGGGATGAATGTATCATTCATTCAGCATTCCGTCCATCATTTATTTGAGTAACACTTTTCACCCAAAGTGGGATAGGTATGCCAAGACGTGGACCCCTTGCTCACTGTATCACAGGAATCAAGCTAGCCTGGCTGATCAGAGGTAATACCCGGAAACCAGTCCCAGGATGCTTTTTCCACACAAGGAAGGACACAGCTTGACAGTTCAGGCTGGACAATTCCCTTGAGGAACAGGGTGAAGACTGATTTGTATATGGCTGGGTCTAAACTGGGATGACATACTGAGCTAAAGAATGATGGATTTAATCCAGATCTCATGACTGGAGGTGAATGAAAGAGTCATTCAGCAATCTGTCCATAATTTGTTTGTGTAACACATGTCGCCCTAAGTGTGATGGGTATGCCCAGACATTGGTCCCTTGCTCACTGTGCCACTGGATTCAAGCTAGCCTGGCTAATGAGGGATAATACCCCAAAACAGTTCCCAGGATGCTTGTTTCCCAGCCAGGGCAGACCTGGCCAACCAGTTCGGGCTGGACTGTTCCCATGAGTAACAGGGTCAAGACTGAGTTGCATATGATTGAGTCTAAACTGGGGTGGCATGGTGAGCAAAAGAATGATGAATTTAACCCAGATTTTTTGACTGGGGGGTGATTGCATGATTTATTCAGCATTCCGTCCATCATTTGTTTGCATTACACTTTTCGGACTAAGTGGAATAGGTATGCCCAGACGTGGGTCCCTTACTCACTGTGCTACTGGATTCAAGCTAGTCTGGATGATGAGGAGTAATACCCAGAAACCGGTCCCAGGATGCTTGTTTCCTGTCCAGGGAGGACCTTGATTGGCAGTTCCTGCTGAACTGTTCCCATGAGCAACAAGGTCACGACTGATTTGCAAATAGCTGGGTCTTATCTGGGGTGGCATGGTGAGCAGAAAAACAATGAATTTACCCCAGATTTCTAGGTTGGGGATAATTATACCATTCATTCAGCATTCCATCCATCACTTACTTGCATAACACTTTTTGCCCTAAGTGGGATAGGTGTGCCCAGATGTGGGCCCGTTCCTCACTGTGCCACTAGATTCAATCTAGCCTGGCTGATGAGAGGTAATACCCCGAAGCCGGTCCAAGGATGCTTGTTTCCGATCCAGGGAGGACCTGGCTTGGCAGTTCGGGCTGGACTGTTCCCTTGAGGAACAGGGTGAAGACTGATTTGCATGTGGCTGGGTCTAAACTGGGGTGACATAGTGAGCAAAAGCACAATGAATTTAACCCAGATCTTTTGACTGGGGATGAATGTGTGATTTATTCAGAATTCCGTCCATCATTTGTTTGCAAAACACTTTTGAGCCTAAGTGGAATGGGTATGCCCAGACGTGGGTCCCTTGCTCACTGTGCCACTGGATTCAAGTTAGTCAGGCTGATGAGAGGTAATACCCAGAAACCAGTCCCAGATGCTTGTTTCCTGTCGAGGGAGAACCTGGCTTGGCAGTTTATGCTGAACTGTTCCCACCAGCAACAGGGTCAAGGCTGATTTCCAAATAGCTGGGTCTAATCTGGTGTGGCATGGTGAGCAAAAAAACGATGGATTTACCCCAGATCTCTTCATTGGGGATGAATATATCATTCTTTCAGCATTCCATCCATTATTTGCTTGCATAACATTTTTCGCCATAAGTGGGATCGGTATGCCCAGACATTGGTCCCTTGCTCACTGTGCCGCTGGATTCCAGCTAGCCTTGCTGATGAAGAGTAATACCCTGAAACCAGACCCAGGATGCTTGTTTCCGGTCCAGGGAGAACCTGGCTTGACAGTTCCTACTGACCTGTTCCCATGAGCAACAGGGTCAAAACGGATTTGCAAATAGCTGGGTCTAAACTGGGGTGGCATGGTGAGCAAAAGAACAATGGATTTAACCTAGATCTCTTGATTGGGGATGAATGTATCATTCATTCAGAATTCCGTCCATCCTTAATTTGCGTAACACTTTTTGCCCTAAGTGGGATAGGTATGCCCAGACGTGGGCCCCTTACTCACTGTGCCAATAGAATCAATCTAGCCTGGCTGATGAGAGGTAATTCCCGGAAACCGGTACTAGGATGCTTGTTTCCACACCAGGAAGGACCCGGCTTGGCAGTTTGGGCTGGACTGTTTCCTTGAGGAACAGGGGGAAGACTGATTTGTATATGGCTGGGTCTAAACTGGGGTGACATAGTGAGCAAAAGAATGATGGATTTAATCCAGATCTCTTGACTGGAGGTGAATTAATTATTCATTCAGCAATCCGTCCATCATTTGTTTGTGCAACACATTTCGCCCTAAGTGGGATGGGTATGTCCAGACATTGGTCCCTTGCTCACTGTGCCACTGGATTCAAGCTAGCCTGGCTAGTGAGGGGTAATACCCCAAAAGCGGTCCCAGGATGCTTGTTAACCGTCCAGAGCGGACCTGGCTTACCAGTTCGGGCTGGACTGTTCCCATGAGTAACAGGGTCAAGACTGATTTGCATATGATTGAGTTTAAACTGGGGTGGCATGGTGAGCAAAAGAATGATTAATTTAACCCAGATCTTTTGACTGGGGATGAATGTATGATTTATTCAGCTTTCCGTCCATCATTTGTTTGCCTAACACTTTTCAAACTAAGTGGAAAAGGGATGCCCAGACGTGGGTCCCTTGCTCACTGTGCTACTTAATTCAAGCTAGTCTGGCTGAAGAGGGGTAATACCCAGAAACCGGTCCCAGGATGATTGTTTCCTGTTCATGGAGGAACTGGCTTGGCAGTTCCTGATGAAGTGTTCCCATGAGCAACAAGGTCAAGACTGATTTGCAAATAGCTGAGTCTAATCTGGGGTGGCATGGTGAGCAAATAAACAATGGATTTACCCAAGAACTCTTGATTGGGGATGAACATATTATTCATTCAGCATTCCATCCATCATTTGCTTGCATAGCACTTTTCGCTCTAAGTTGGATAGGTATGCCCAGATGTGGGCCTGTTCCTCACTGTATCACTCGATTCAAGTTAGCCTGGCTGATGACAGGTAATACACCGAAATCGGTCCCAGGGTACTTGTTTAAAATCCAGGAAGGATCTGGCTTGGCAGTTCGGGCTGGACTGTTCCCATGAGGAACAGGGTGAAGACTGATTTGCAAATTGCTCGGTCTAAACTAGGGTGAAATGGTGAGCAAAAAAACAATGGATTTAACCCAGATCTCGGGACTGGGGGTGAATATGTGATTCATTTATCAATCCGGGCCATCATTTGTTTGTGTAACACATTTCGCCCTAAGTGGGATGGGTATGCCCAGACGTTGATCCCTTGCTGACTGTGCCACTGGATTCAGGCTAGCCTGGCTGATGAGAGGTTATACCCCAAAACCGGTCCCAGGATGCTTGTTTCCGATCCAGGGCGAACCTGGCTTAAGAAGTTCGGGCTAGACTGTTCCCCCGAGAAACAGGGTCAAGAATGATTTGCATATGGCTGGGTCTAAACTAGGATGCTATTGTGAGAAAAAGAACGATGGATTTAACCCAGATCTCTTGATTGGGGATGAATGTATCATTGATTCAGCATTCCGTCCATCATTTATTTGAGTAACACTTTTCACCCAAAGTGGGATAGGTATGCCAAGACGTGGGCCCCTTGCTCACTGTATCACAGGAATCAAGCTAGCCTGGCTGATCAGAGGTAATACCCGGAAACCGGTCCCAGGATGCTTTTTCCACACAAGGAAGGACACAGCTTGGCAGTTCAGGCTGGACTATTCCCTTGAGGAACAGGGTGAAGACTGATTTGTATATGGCTGGGTCTAAACTGGGATGACATACTGAGCTAAAGAATGATGGATTTAATCCAGATCTCATGACTGGAGGTGAATGAAAGAGTCATTCAGCAATCTGTCCATAATTTGTTTGTGTAACACATGTCGCCCTAAGTGTGATGGGTATGTCCAGACATTGGTCCCTTGCTCACTGTGCCACTGGATTCAAGCTAGCCTGGCTAATGAGGGATACTACCCCAAAACAGTTCCCAGGATGCTTGTTTCCCAGCCAGGGCAGACCTGGCTTACCAGTTCGGGCTGGACTGTTCCCATGAGCAACAGAGTCAAGACTGAGTTGCATATGATTGAGTCTAAACTGGGGTGGCATGGTGAGCAAAAGAATGATGGATTTAACCCCGATTTTTTGACTGGGGTGTGATTGCATGATTTATTCAGCATTCCGTCCATCATTTGTTTGCATTACACTTTTCGGACTAAGTGGAATAGGTATGCCCAGACGTGGGTCCCTTACTCACTGTGCTACTGGATTCAAGCTAGTCTGGATGATGAGGGGTAATACCCAGAAACCGGTCCCAGGATGCTTGTTTCCTGTCCATGGAGGACCTTGCTTGGCAGTTCCTGCTGAACTGTTCCCATGAGCAACAAAGTCAAGACTGATTTGAAAATAGCTGGTGTGAGAAGTTGGCCTGGTCTATGCTGCTCACTAATTCTAGTGATCACCTTGTACCATGCCAAACAACCCTTATGGTGGTGGTTGAAGTCAATCTTGATAGACCAGCTATACTAGTGGTAGCGTGGACAGTGCAGTCTGCAGGCTAAACTCTTGAGGGCATGTGAAGCCAGCTGTTTTACCACATGTAACCTCCTTGAATACCAAATGAAAGGACACCACACAGATATATATTCAGGATATATATGTATTTATTTACTTAAAAGTATCCCCTATACTCTTTATGAGCACAGAAGCACATATATATTTTGAATATATATATGTGTGGTGTCCTTTCATTTGGTATTCAAGCAGGTTACATATGGTAAAACAGCTGGCTTCACATGCCCTCAGGAGTTTAGCCTGCAGACTGCACTGTCCACGCTACCACTAGGATAGCTGGTCTATCAAGGTTGACTTCAACCACCACCATAAGGGTTGTTTGGCATGGTACAAGGTGATCACTAGAATTAGTGAGCAGCATAGACCAGGCAAACTTCTCACATTGGTGAGCAGCGGTTGGGATTTGAGCTTGCTGTGTTTTACCAATTGTAATCTTTGAAAATATCATTTGAAAGATCACACAGGTACCCTTAGGTACATATAAAAACAAGACTAGTATACATAAGTTCTACTGAACTTAGTTGTTGTAGAGCAAAGGGAGTAGCACACCCTGACTACAACTAACTAGAAAAGGTACAGTAGGAAAACACCAGTGTAGGTAGATTGCAACACATCCACCTCACTAAGAGAATGGCTGGAGCAGCAGGAGCCACTGGGCTCCCAGCTGTTGAGAGTGACCCTTAAAAGGCACCATCCAAATATTCTATGTTAAACTATCAGGAGTTAAGACAGCTGTGTAACACCAGAGGTCTTAAGCAGGGCCAAAACCCTACTATAGCCCAACTCCTAGAGCTATTAGATCGCTCTGATACTCTAAGTCCCCCTGACTCAGTCCCTACAGGGTCTGGAAATGGAGGTCACCCATCTGAAGATGATAATACTAATGCCCCTACCACTCCAGAGGGAGATGATGCAGATGAGGAGGAGGCAGATTTAGATGATAGACATAGCCAGGTGCCAGTCAGGAGACTTAGCCAGGCTAACTTAAGCTTACATGGGACTGGAAATGGGATACCTCCCTACAGACCCCCAAGCAGGCTTAACCAGAGACAGAGGGATAGAAGATCCAGTTCGAGTGGGTCTGACCATTCCACTGGCTCTAAAGGCCCCAGTGCCCCTGCTCAGAGGAGGATGACTTCCCCTCAGAGAAGAGAGCATAAAGCCAAGATGAGAGAGGCTGAACTTAGGATTCAAAGGCAAGAACTAGAAGTTGTCTTAGCTAAGGAGAAACTTGCTAGAGCAAGACAGTCTAGGGAGAGTGGATTAGATTCCACTGGTGGCAGCAATATCCCTAAGGATAAAGACAGGTCCTATGATCACAGAAACCTGAGTAAGATTGTGCCCCCTACAAAACTGGGGATGACATCCACAAATGGATAACTGCCCTTGAGAGGGCCTGCAGAGTACAGCAGGGCCCTCAGGAGCAGTGGGCAGCAATCTTGTGGCTCTCCTTTGAAGGTAGAGGCAGAGACAAGCTCCTTACAGTTAGTGATGAGGATGCTAGAAACTACCTGGTCCTGAAGAGTGTTCTGATTGATGTGTTAGGCTTAACCACTGAACAGTACAGGTTAATGTTCAGAGACACCCAGGAGACACAGACTCAGGACTGGTCTGAATTTGTTGAGTGTGCCAATAAGGCTCTGGAGGGCTGGTTGCTGGGAAGTAAGGTTGCAGATTACACAGGATTGTATAATCTAATTATGAGAGAGCAAATCTTAAATAATTGTCAGAACCAGCAGTTGCATCAACACCTGATTGACTCAGATCTGACCTCTCCCCAAGAATTGGGAAAGAAGGCAGACAAATGGGTTAGAACCAGGGTTAAGCAAAAGAACCAGAACCAGAACCAGGGTGGTGACCAGAAGAAGGCAGACCAAAAGGGTGGGGAACAGAAACCCAAAGACCAGAAGTCTTCACCAGGCCCCCAACAGAATAATGAGGGTGGGTCCCAAACTTCCAAGAAGAAGAAGAAAGAATGTCAGAAAAAGCCATGGTGTAATGTCTGTAAAAACACCTCTCACTGGACCAGTGACTGTAAGAAAACTGGAGCCCCCAACACTGCAGCCCCTAAGGCACCTGCACCCCCTAGTTCAGTTAGCAGTGTTGGTCCTCAGGCTAAGGGAGTAGTGGGGTTAACCTTGGGTACTGAAGGAGATTCTGGCCTAGTCAGAACTCCTACACAGGCTGTTCTGATTTTTGAGGTGGACATGGATTTGTCCACTACTATGAGTCCTAGTAATCTAGGCAAGTACAGACAGACACCTCTAATAAACAATAAAGTGGCTCAAGCATACAGGGACACTTGTGCCAGTGTCACCATGGTGGCACCTGGCTTTGTGGACCCTGGACAGATAATACTAGGTGATAATTACCTAGTGACCAACGCCAGCAATGTCTCTACTACACATAGTGTGGCAATTGTTAATTTCTCCTGGGGAGGGGTAACTGGCCTAAAAAAGGTTGTGGTAAGTGCAGACCTCCCAGTTGAATGTCTGTTGGGCAATGACCTAGAATCCTCTCTATGGTCAGAAGTGGAGTACAGGACTCATGCAGAGATGTTAGTGATTTCATCACATGTCCTTGCTGTGACCAGGTCACAGGCCAAAAAGGGCCTCACTGAACCTCAGGTCTTGGAGCCTGGAACAATGGACCAAGCACCTACCAAGAGGAAGAACAGAAGGGTAAAGGCTCTGCCTTCCCTCCTGCCTGAAAGTGAAGATCAGTCTTCTCAGGAAACTGATTTTGAGACCCCTGAAGGAACTGTCCCTGAAGAGCTTGAACCTGACCAGGTTGAGTTTCTGGGGGCAGGGGGACCTTCTAGGGCTGACTTAAGGCAGGCTCAGTTAGACTGTCCTTCCCTTGAACCCCTCAGACAGCAGGCTGCTGCTGAGGCTGCTGGGAATGCTCAAGGTACCCATAAAGTATATTGGTATGATGGGCTCCTTTATTCAGAGGCTAGAGACCCAAAACCTGGTGCAACCAGGAGGTTGGTTATACCTCTGCAATTTAGGGGCTTCCTTCTTACCTTGGCCCATGATATTCCTCTAGCAGGACACTTAGGCCAGAACAAGACTTGGGACAGGCTTGTCCCTCACCTTCACTGGCCTCACATGAATGAAGATACCAAGGAGTTTTGTCGCTCCTGTGTAACCTGCCAAGCCAGTGGCAAATCAGGTGGCACAACAAATGCCCCCCTTATACCACTACCTGTGGTGGGGGGTCCCCTTTGAAAGAGTGGGGATTGGTATTGTGGGTCCCATGGATCCCCCCACTGCATCTGGGCACAGATTTATACTGGTGGTAGTGGATCATGCCACCAGGTATCCAGAGGCAATTCTTCTTAGGACCACAACAGCTGCTGTTGTGGCCAGGGCCTTACTGGGAGTTTTCTCCAGAGTGGGGTTTCCTAAGGAGGTAGTATCTGACAGAGGTGCCAACTTCATGTCAGGATACTTGACAGCTATGTGGAAGGAATGTGGTGTCAACTACAAGTTCACCACTCCTTATCATCCACAATGCAATGGGCTTGTTGAGAGATTCAACAAGACCCTAAGGGGTATGATCAAAGGATTACCTGAAAATCTTAGGCGAAGATGGGACATCCTTCTACCCTGCCTTCTGTTTGCTTACAGAGAGGTCCCACAAAAGGGAGTTGGCTACAGCCCCTTTGAATTGTTATTTGGGCACCCTGTAAGAGGACCCCTATGTCTGGTGAGGGAAGGCTGGGAGTTACCTCTCAAAAAGCCTAAGCAAGACATAGTGGACTATGTACTTGGTCTCCGCTCCCGGATGGCTGAGTACATGGAGAAGGCATCTAAAAACCTGGAGGCAAGCCAAGAATTACAGAAAGCTTGGCATGACCAAAAGGCAGTTTTGACTGAGTACCAGCCAGGACAGAATGGGTGTTGGAGCCAGTGGCCCCAGCAGCACTCCAAGACAAATGGTCTGGACCCCATACAATTGTTGAAAAGAAGGGAGAGGTTACCTACTTGGTGGACCTAGGAACTCCCAGAAGCCCCCACAGGGTGCTCCATGTCAACAGACTCAAGGCATATGTTGACAGGGCAGACATGGGCTTGCTCATGGCTACAGATGAGGGGCAGGAGGAAGAGAGTGACCCTCTCCCAGACCTGTTGTCTCAGAACCCTGAAGATGGCTCAGTTGATGGTGTGGTCTTAGGTGGCAGCCTCACTGAACATCAGCAAAATGGCTGCAGACAAGTTTTACAGTCATATAGACATATGTTCTCCTTGACACCCAGTCAGAGTAACTGGTGTACCCATGTGGTGGACACTGGTGACAGTCTTCCTGTGAAAAGCAAGATTTACAGGCAACCTGACCATGTCAGGGACTGTATAAAGACTGCGGTGCAGAAAATGCTGGAGTTAGGTGTCATTGAGCCTTCAGAGAGCCCCTGTGCTAGCCCAGTGGTTCTGGTCCCCAAACCTCCCACACAAGATGGAAAGAGAGAAATGAGGTTCTGTGTGGATTACAGAGGACTCAATGCTGTCACCAGGACAGATGCCCACCCAATTCCAAGGGCAGATGAGCTCATAGATAGACTAGCTTCTGCCAAGTTTTTGAGCACATTTGATTTGACAGCTGGCTATTGGCAAATCAGATTAGCTGAGGAGTCTAAGGCCAAAACAGCATTCTCAACCCCAGGAGGTCACTACCAATTTGTGGTGATGCCCTTTGGTCTGAACAATGCACCTGCCACTTTTCAAAGGTTGGTGAACCAAGTCCTTACTGGGTTGGATGACTTATGTGCAGCATATCTAGATGATATTGCTGTCTTTAGCTCCACCTGGGAGGATCACCTGATCCACCTGACAAAAGTACTAGAGGCCCTGCAAAAGGCAGGCCTCACTATCAAGGTTACTAAGTGCCAGATAGGGCAGAGTAAAGTTGTATACTTGGGCCACCTTGTAGGTGGAGGCCAGGTTCAACCACTGGAGAGTAAGATCCAGACCATCAAGGACTGGTCCCCTCCAACTACCCAGACTCAGGTCAGAGCTTTCTTGGAGCTGACTGGGTACTACAGGAAGTTTGTTGAGAACTATGGGTCCATAGTGACTCCTCTTAATGATCTGACATCCAAGAAGATTCCCAAAAAGGTTCAGTGGACAGTAAACTGTCAAAAGGCATTTGAAGACCTGAAGAAGGCCATGTGCTCTGCACCTATCCTGAAGAGTCCTGACAACTCCAAAGAGTTTATTGTCCAAACAGATGCTTCTGAGTTGGGGGTGGGAGCTGTGCTTTCACAACTTAATGTAGATGGTCAAGACCAGCCCATTGCTTTTATTAGCAGAAGGCTGACCCCTAGAGAGAAACGTTGGTCCGCTATTGAGAGGGAGGCCTTTGCTGTGGTGTGGGCCCTGATGAAGTTGAGACCATACTTATTTGGAACTCACTTCAAGATTCAGACCGACCATAAGCCCCTCTTATGGCTAAATCAGATGAAGGGTGAAAATCCCAAACTACTCAGGTGGTCCATTTCCCTACAGGGGATGGACTTTACAGTGGAGCACTGCCCAGGGACTGACCATGGTAATGCAGATGGTCTCTCCCGGTACTTCCACTTAGAGCATGAAGACACAACTGGTCAAGGTTAGTCTAATGTCCCTGCGTTTGGGGGGGGGTTATGTAGGAGAGTAGGGTCTGCTATCCTATGGTCACCAATGTGAGAAGTTGGCCTGGTATATGCTGCTCACTAATTCTAGTGATCACCTTGTACCATGCCAAACAACCCTTATGGTGGTGGTTGAAGTCAACCTTGATAGACCAGCTATCCTAGTGGTAGTGTGGACAGTGCAGTGTGCAGGCTAAACTCTTGAGGGCATGTGAAGCCAGCTGTTTTACCATATGTAACCTCCTTGAATACCAAATGAAAGGACACCACACAGATATATATTTAAAATATATATGTATTTATTTACTTAAAAGTATCCCCTATACTCTTTATGAGCACAGAAGCACATTCTTTAAAACAAGGCAGTGTTTAAATATACAAAAGTTGCACAGTTATGGATGGGCCAGGTGGCCAGCTAAACCATATACTAAAATAGTGGTATAAGAACCACGAATAGAAAGGAAGGAAGGCCTAGGGCCTTGGGAATCACTGGGACGACAAGGAGCTAACTGTAATTAGTGTCCAGGAGTGCCACAGGATGCATGTGCAGTGTGAAAAGTTACACGCGTGCACCTATTGATTTCAATGGGTGCGTAAAAGTCACAAAGTTAAAGAAAAAGGAACCTTCCGGATGGACTAGAACCTAACAACTTGAAACCTAGACACTAGAGATGTTTCTCTACCCAAGAGCACCGGAGTGCCAGCGTTACCTCACCCACAGGAAGCGGGTGCATAGGGGTCAAAGTGCGTCGGGTTTCAAGTTGTTAGGTTCTAGTCCATCCGGAAGGTTCCTTTTTCTTTAACTTTGTGACTTTTACGTAATACCCGGAAACCGGTACTAGGATGCTTGTTTCCACACCAGGAAGGACCCGGCTTGGCAGTTTGGGCTGGACTGTTTCCTTGAGGAACAGGGGGAAGACTGATTTGCATATGACTGGGTCTAAACTGGGGTGACATAGTGAGCAAATGAATGATGGATTTAATCCAGATCTCTTGACTGGAGGTGAATGAATTATTCATTCAGCAATCCGTCCATTATTTGTTTGTGCAACACATTTCGCCCTAAGTGGGATGGGTATGCCCAGACATTGGTCCCTTACTCACTGTGCCACTGGATTCAGGCTAGCCTGGCTAGTGAGGGGTAATACCCCAAAAGCGGTCCCAGGATACTTGTTTACCGTCCAGGGCGGACCTGGTTTACCAGTTCGTGCTGGACTGTTCCCATGAGTAACAGGGTCAAGACTGATTTGCATATGATTGAGTTTAAACTGGGGTGGCATGGTGAGCAAAAGAATGATTAATTTAACCCAGATCTTTTGACTGGGGGTGAATGTATGATTTATTCAGCTTTCCGTCCATCATTTGTTTGCATAACACTTTTCAAACTAAGTGGAAAAGGGATGCCCAGATGTGGGCCCCTTGCTCACTGTGCTACTTGATTCAAGCTAGTCTGGCTGAAGAGGGGTAATACCCAGAAACTGGTCCCAGGATGATTGTTTCCTGTTCAGGGAGGACCTGGCTTGGCAGTTCCTGCTGAATTGTTCCCATGAGCAACAAGGTCAAGACTGATTTGCAAATAGCTGGGTCTGATCTGGGGTGGCATGGTGAGCAAATAAACAATGGATTTATCCAAGATCTCTTGATTGGGGATGAACATATCATTCATTCAGCATTCCATCAATCATTTGCTTGCATAACACTTTTCGCCCTAAGTGGGATAGGTATGCCCATATGTGGGCTGTTTCCTCACTGTACCACTCGATTCAAGCTAGCCTGGCTGATGAGAGGTAATACACTGAAACCGGTCCCAGGATGCTTGTTTACGATCCAGGAAGGACCTGGCTTGGTAGTGCGGGCTGGACTGTTCCCATGAGGAACAGGGTGAAGACTGATTTGCATATTGCTGGGTCTAAACTGGGGTGAAATGGTGAGCAAAAAAACAATGGATTTAACCCAGATCTCGGGACTGGGGGTGAATATGTGATCCATTCATCAATCCTGGCCATCATTTGTTTGTGTAACACATTTTGCCCTAAGTGGGATGGGTATGCCGAGACGTTGATCCCTTGCTGAATGTGCCACTGGATTCAGGCTAGCCTGGCTGATGAGAGGTAATACCCCAAAACCAGTCCCAGGATGATTGATTCCGATCCAGGGTGAACCTGGCTTAAAAAGTTCGGGCTGCACTGTTCCCCTGAGAAACAGGGTCAAGAATTGTTTGCATATGGCTGGGTCTAAACTAGGATGGCATTGTGAGAAAAAGAACGATGGATTTAACCCAGATCTCTTGATTGGGGATGAATATATCATTCATTCTGCATTCCGTCCATCATTTTTTTGAGTAACACTTTTCACCCAAAGTGGGATAGGTATGCCCAGACGTGGGCCCCTTGCTCACTGTATCACAGGAATCAAGCTGGCTGATCAGAGGTAATACCCGGAAACAGGTCCCAGGGTGCTTTTTCCACACCAGGAAGGACACAGCTTGGCAGTTCAGGCTGGACTATTCCCTTGAGGAACAGGGTGAAGACTGATTTGCATATGGCTGGGTCTAAACTGGGGTGACATACTCAGCAAAAGAATGATGGATTTAATCCAGATCTCTTGACTGGAGGTGAATAAATGAGTCATTCAGCAATCTGTCCATAATTTGTTTGTGTAACACATGTCACCCTAAGTGTGATGGGTATGCCCAGACATTGGTCCCTTGCTCACTGTGCCACTGGATTCAAGCTAGCCTGGCTAATGAGGGGTAATACCCCAAAACCGTTCCCAGGATGCTTGTGTCCCAGCCAGGGCAGACCTGGCTTACCAGTTCGGACTGGACTGTTCCCATGAGTAACAGTGTCAAGACTGAGTTGCATATGATTGAGTCTAAACTGGGGTGGCATGGTGAGCAAAAGAATGATGAATTTAACCCAGATTTTTTGACTGGGGGTGATTGTATGATTAATTCAGCATTCCGTCCATCATTTGTTTGCATTACACTTTTAGGACTAAGTGGAATAGGTATGCCCAGATGTGGGTCCCTTACTCACTGTGCTACTGGATTCAAGCTAGTCTGGCTGATGAGGGGCAATACCCAGAAACCGGTCCCAGGATGCTTGTTTCCTGTCCAGGGAGGACCTTGCTTGGCAGTCCCTGCTGAACTGTTCCCATGAGCAACAAGGTCAAGACTGATTTGCAGATAGCTGGGTCTAATCTGGGGTGGCATGGTGAGCAGAAAAACAATTAATTTACCCCAGATTTCTAGATTGGGGATGAACATAAGATTCATTCAGCATTCCATCCGTCATATGCTTGCATAACACTTTTTGCCCTAAGTGGGAAAGGTATGCCCAGATGTGGGCCCGTTCCTCACTGTGCCACTGGATTCAATCTAGCCTGGCTGATGAGAGGTAATACCCCGAAGCCGGTCCCAGGATGCTTGTTTCCGATCCAGGAAGGACCTGGCTTGGCAGTTCGGGTTGGACTGTTCCCTTGAGGAACAGGGTGAAGACTGATTTGCATATGGCTGGGTCTAAACTGGGGTGACATAGTGAGCAAAAGCACTATGAATTTAACCCAGATCTTTTGACTGGGGATGAATGTGTGATTTATTCAGCATTCCGTCCATCATTTGTTTGCGAAACACTTTTCAGCCTAAGTGGAATAGGTATGCCCAGACGTGGGTCCCTTGCTCACTGTGCTACTGGATTCAAGCTAGTCTGGCTGATGAGGGGTAATACCCAGAAACCTGTCCCAGATGCTTGTTTCCTGTCCAGGGAGGACCTGGCTTGGCAGTTCCTACTGAACTGTTCCCATCAGCAACAGGGTCAAGACTGATTTGCGAACTTGAGTATGGAGAACATGGCGGCCGACTGAATGCCTAGGTCGCCAGCACCGCAACCGATGGCAATCCGATATATGCGTTTTTTTAGGCTCAATTCATGCCTTACCTTTTCTCCAATCTTCCGAAGCGGTTCTGTCACCGACGGCCCCGTGGTGTTTGCGTGGAGGGCGCGGAGTGTGGAGAGAAAGGAGTCCATGAGCTGGAAGGCCGAGACACAGGGAAGCCGAGACGCCGAAACGCCGAAAGCTGATCCTGGAAGTCGGGCAGACTCCGACGGCAGACCTGGGAGTGAGCGTGAGCGCAAGCTTCGGAGCTTCGGAGCTCTCGGAATCCCACCGGCCCCATCCGGATCTTGCTGCCTTCAGCTGGTCTACCGCTGGGGGTTGAGAGTACATCGGAGGTCGGAGGAACTTTCCCGGCAGCATTTCTTGGCATTTCTTGGATCTCCTCGAGACCGGGTGAGCAGGGGGGCAGAGGAGTAAGGGATCAAGAGAGGGGGGTGAGGACGTTGTTTTTTAGCCCTGTTCCTGATATATGCAGGGTCACAGAGACAAAAGGGGTGCTGCTGACAACCAGGGACTTGGTGGGGGTTCCAGAAGCGTGCTCCCCTTTGTAGTTGGTCGTCATTTGCTACATAAAAGCACTAAATGTCAGCTAGAGAGGGGGTTTTGGTCTAAGGCAGCAAACTCCTACCTTCAGGTACGAGTATTAGTATCTAGACAGACTTTTAGGGCCCCCCCCATAAAATTCCTGAGCATGTAAATGGAATTTTAAACCATACTCGGGATTTATTCATTCAAGATACTCTGAATAATTTGGAGTTAATTAAAAATCCCAACCGGCGAATTCCTATGACCTCCGGTTTGCTCCTAAAAATGAGCTAAGGGGCATTGCCTGCATGAATTCAGCTAGGAAAAAGGTCCGTGGCAAGAAGAGGGGTCTCTCTCTATCTAAGTCATTGGTACCGCCCACACGGGATAAGAACTCTAATTGGGACTCTAATCTAAATCCTAACTCTGATAATCTTGTAAACCTAGACCCGAGTGACCCTTTAGAAGCAAATGGCAATGATAGTATCTTAGATAAAGGCATCCAAGTTTCCGTTCTATGGGTCCTAGTGTCAGGTGATGCTCCTATAGTCTCGGTTGAGACCCTTGATCTGCCCCAAGAACAAGAACAAGAACAAGAACAAGAACAAGAGGACGACTGGGGTACACTACAGCTAAAGTGCCCGGTCAAGCATATTAATAAAATCCAGAGGGGCGAGAAAACGGAAAGAGCCACAACAGCGCTGGTCTCTGCGAGGGCTGCAAAAACGGCAAGAAAAGAGCAATTAAAAAAGAGCCCAAACATTAAATCTACCCCCTCATTGCGTTCCTTCTTTAAAATACAAGAGAAGTCAATATCAGGGATTGTATCGGTTACAGAAACATTCTTACCCAGACCACCAACTTTTTTGACTTCAATGGAGTCTCCTAACAAATACCAAGTGCTTATATCAAAGGAGCAGGGAGAAGAGGAAGAGCAGCCCACTGGAAAGGAGATAGAAGAGCTCTCTCAGACGGTGGGTCATACATTACCCCCAACATCTGAATCTCCCTGCTTAGATCCAGATAGCGGCGACACTACGGATAGTGCTGCGGGGGGCAAAATTAGAGACCTTGTGGCCTCGCTACTAAACGAAATGAAAGCGGGTTTTGCCAAATCTGAAAAAAACCAGCAGAAGACTGATTTGCAAATAGCTGGGTCGAATCTGGTGTGGAATGGTGAGCAAAGAAATGATGGATTTACCCCAGATCTCTTGATTGGGGATGAATATATCATTCATTCAGCATTCCATCCATCATTTGCTTGCATGACATTTTTCGCCATAAGTGAGATAGGTATGCCCAGATGTGGGTCTGTTGCTCACCGTGCCACTGGATTCAAGCTAGCCTGGCTGATGAGAGGTAATACCCCGAAACAGGTCCCAGGATGCTGGTTTCAGATCCAGGAAGAACCTGGCTTGGCAGTTCGGACTTGACTGTTCGCTTGAGGAACAGGGTATAGACTGATGGGCATATGGCTGGGTCTAAACTGGGGTGACATTGTGAGCAATAAAAACAATGGATTTTACCAAGCGCTCATGACTGGGGGTGAATATATGATTCATTCATCAATCTGTCCATCATTTGTTTGTGTAACACATTTCGCCCTAAGTGGGATGGGTATGCCCAGACGTTGGTCCCTTGCTCACTGTGCCAACTGGATTCAGTCTAGCCTGGCTGATGAGAGGTAATACCCTGAAACCGGTCCCAGGATGCTTGTTTCCGATCCAGGGGTAACCTTGGTTACCAGTTCGCGCTGGACTGTTCCCACGAGAAACAGGGCCAAGACTGATTTTCATATGGCTGGGTCTAAACTCGGGTGACATTATTAGAAAAAGAACAATCAATTTAACCCAGATCTCTTGATTGGGGATGAATGTATCATTTATTCAGCATTCCGTCCATCATTTATTTGCGTAACACTTTTCACCTTAAGTGGGATGGGTATGCCCTGATGATGGCCTGTTGCTCACTGTGCCACTGGATTCAAGCTAGCCTGGCTGATGAGAGGTAATACCCCGAAGCCGCTCCCAGGATGCTTGTTTCCGATCCAGGAAGGCCCAGGTTTGGCATTCGGGCTGGACTGTTCCCTTGAGGAACACGGTGAAGACTGATTTGCATATGGGTGGGTCAAACTGGGGTGACATGGTGAGCAATAGAACAATGAATTTAACCCAGAGCTCTTGATTGGGGATGAATGTATCATTCATTCAGCATTCTGTCCATCATTTATTTGAGTAACACTTTTCACCCAAAGTGGGATAGGTATGCCCAGACGTGGGCCCCTTGCTCACTGTATCACAGGAATTAAGCTAGCCTGGCTGATCAGAGGTAATACTCCGAAACCGGTCCCAGGATGCTTTTTCCACACCAGGAAGGACACAGCTTGGCAGCTCAGGCTGGACTATTCCCTTGAGGAACAGAGTGAAGACTGATTTGCATATGGCTGGGTCTAAACTGGGGTGACATACTAAGCAAAATAATGATGGATTTAATCCAAATCTCTTGACTGGAGGTAAATGAATGAGTCATTCAGCAATCTGTCCATAATTTGTTTGTGTAACACATGTCACCCTAAGTGTGATGGGTATGCCCAGACATTGGTCCCTTGCTCACTGTGCCACTGGATTCAAGCTAGCCTGCCTAATGAGGAGTAATACCCCAAAACCGTTCGCAGTATGCTTGTTTCCCAGCCAGGGCAGACCTGGCTTACCAGTTCGGACTGGACTGTTCCCATGAGTAACAGGGTCAAGACTGAGTTGCATATGATTGAGTCTAAACTGGGGTGGCATGGTGAGCAAAAGAATGATGAATTTAACCCAGACTTTTTGACTGGGGGTGATTGTATGATTTATTCAGCATTCCGTCCATCATTTGTTTGCATTACACTTTTCGAACTATGTGGAATAGGTATGCCCAAACGTAGGTTCCTTACTCACTGTGCTACTGGATTCAAGATAGTCTGGCTGATGAGGGGTAATACCCAGAAACCGGTCCCAGGATGCTTGTTTCCTGTCCAGGGAGGACCTGGCTTGGCAGTTCCTGCTGAACTGTTCCCACCAGCAACAGGGTCAAGGCTGATTTCCAAATAGCTGGGTCTAATCTGGTGTGGCATTGTGAGCAAAAAAACAATGGATTTACCCCAGATCTCTTGATTGGCGATGAATATATCATTCATTCAGCATTCCATCCATCATTTGCTTGCATAACATTTTTCTCCATAAGTGGGATCGGTATGCCCAGACATTGGTCCCTTGCTCACTGTGCCGCTGGATTCCAGCTAGCCTTTCTGATGAAGAGTAATACCCTGAAACCAGACCCAGGATGCTTGTTTGCGGTCCAGGGAGAACCTGGCTTGACAGTTCCTACTGTCCTGCTCCCATGAGCAACAGGGTCAAAACGGATTTGCGAATAGCTGGGTCTAAACTGGGGTGGCATGGTGAGCAAAAGAACGATGGAGTTAACCAAGATCTCTTAATTGGGGATGAATGTATCATTCATTCCGCATTCCGTCCATCCTTTATTTGCGTAACACTTTTTGCCCTAAGTGGGATAGGTATGCCAAGACGTGGGCCCCTTACTCACTGTGCCACTGGATTTAATCTAGCCTGGCTGATGAGAGGTAATACCCGGAAACCGGTACTAGGATGCTTGTTTCCACACCAGGAAGGACCCGGCTTGGCAGTTTGGGCTGGACTGTTTCCTTGAGGAACAGGGGGAAGACTGATTTGTATATGGCTGGGTCTAAACTGGGGTGACATAGTGAGCAAAAGATTGATGGATTTTATCCAGATCTCTTGACTGGAGGGGAATGAATTATTCATTCAGCAATCCGTCCATCATTTGTTTGTCAACACATTTCGTCCTAAGTGGGATGGGTATGCCCAGACGTTGGTCCCATGCTCACTGTGCCACTGGATTCAAGCTAGCCTGGCTAGTGAGGGGTAATACCCCAAAAGCGGTCCCAGGATGCTTGTTTACCGTCCAGGGCGGACCTGGATTACCAATTTGGGCTGGACTGTTCCCATGCGTAACAGGGTCAAGACTGATTTGCATGGTGAGCAAAAGAACTATTAATTTAACCCAAATCTTTTGACTGGGGGTGATTGTATGATTTATTCAGCATTCCGTCCATCATTTGTTTGCATAACACTTTTCAAACTAAGAGGAAAAGGGATGCCCAGACGTGGGTCCCTTGCTCACTGTGCTACTTGATTTAAGCTAGTCTGGCTGAAGAGGGGTAATACCCAGAAACCGGTCCCAGGATGATTGTTTCCTGTTCAGGGAGGACCTGGCTTGGCAGTTCCTGCTGAATTGTTCCCATGAGCAACAAGGTCAAGACTGATTTGCAAATAGCTGGGTCTGATCTGGGGTGGCATGGTGAGCAAATAAACAATGAATTTATCCAAAATCTCTTGATTGGGGATGAATATATCATTCATTCAGCATTCCATCCATCCTTTGCTTGCATAACACTTTTCGCCCTAAGTGGGATAGGTATGCCCAGATGTGGGCTGTTTCCTCACTGTACCACTCGATTCAAGCTAGCCTGGCTGATGAGAGGTAATACACTGAAACCGGTCCCAGGATGCTTGTTTACGATCCAGGAAGGACCTGGCTTGGTAGTTTGGACTGGACTGTTCCCATGAGGAACAGGGTGAAGACTGATTTGCATATTGCTGGGTCTAAACTGGGGTGAAATGGTGAGCAAAAAAACTATGGATTTAACCCAGATCTCAGGACTGAGGGTGAATATGTGATTCATTCATCAATCTGTCCATCATTTGTTTGTGTAACACATTTCGCCCTAAGTGGGATGGGTATGCCCAGACGTTGGTCCCTTCCTCACTGTGCCACTGGATTCAGGCTAGCCTGGCTGATGAGAGGTAATACCCTGAAACCGGTCCCAGGATGCTTGTTTCCGATCCAGGGCTAACCTTGTTTACCAGTTCGCGCTGGACTGTTCCCATGAGAAACAGGGCCAAGACTGATTTCCATATGGCTGGGTCTAAACTAGGGTGGCATTATTAGAAAAAGAACAATCGATTTAACCCAGATCTCTTGATTGGGGATGAATGTATCATTTATTGATCATTCCGTCCATCATTTATTTGCGTAACACTTTTCACCTTAAGTGGGATAGGTATGCCCTGATGATGGCCTGTTACTCACTGTGCCGCTGGATTCAAGCTAGCCTGGCTGATGAGAGGTCCCAGGATGCTTGTTTCCGATCCAGGAAGGACAAGGCTTTGCATTCGGGCTGGACGGTTCCCATGAGCAACAAGGTCAAGACTGATTTGCAAATAGCTGGATCTAATCTGGTGTGGCATGGTGAGCAGAGAAACAATGGATTTACCCCAGATCTCTTGATTGGGGATGAATATATTATTCATTGAGCATTGCATCCATCATTTGCTTGCATAACATTTTTCGCCAAAAGTGAGATAGGTATGCCCAGATGTGGGCCCCGTTGCTCACTGTGCCACTGGATTCAAGCTAGCCTGGCTGATGAGAGGTAATACCCCGAAACCGGTCCCAGGATGCTTGTTTCCGATCCCGGAAGGACCTGGCTTGGCAGTTTGGACTTGACTGTTCCCTTGAGGAACAGGGTTTAGACTGATGTGCATATGGCTGGGTCTAAACTGGGGTGACATGGTGAGCAAAAAAAACAATGGATTTTACCAAGATCTCATGACTGGGGGTGAATATCAATCTGTCCATCATTTGTTTGTGTAACACATTTCACCTTAAGTGGGATGGGTATGCCCAGATGTTGGTCCCTTGCTCTCTGTGGTAGTGGATTCAGGCTAGTTGGGCTGATGAGAGGTAATACCCTGAAACCCGTCCCAGGATGCTTGTTTCCGATCCAGGGCTAACCTTGGTTACCAGTTCGCGCTGGACTGTTCCCATGAGAAACAGGGTCAAGACTGATTTTCATATGGTTGGGTCTAAACAAGGGTGGCATTATAAGAAAAAGAACAATGGGTTTAACCCAGATCTCTTGATTGGGGATGAATGTATCATTTATTCAGCATTCTATCCATCATTTATTTGTGTAACACTTTTCACCTTAAGTGGGATAGGTATGCCCTGATGATGGCCTGTTGCTCACTGTGCCACTGGATTCAAGCTAGCCTGGCTGATGAGATTTAATACCCCGAAGCCGGTCCGAGGATGCTTGTTTCCGATCCAGGAAGGACCAGGCTTGGCATTCGGGCTGGACTGTTCCCATGAGGAACACGGTGAAGACTGATTTGCATATGGGTGGGTCTAAACTGGGGTGACATGATGAGCAATAGAACAATTAATTTAACCCAGATGTCATGACTGGGGATGAATGTATCATTCATTCAGCATTGTATCCATCATTTGCTTGCGTAACACTTTTTGCCCTAAGTGGGATGGACATGCCCAGGCGTTGGTCCCTTGTTTACTGTGCCACAAGATTCAAGCTAACCTAGATGAAGAAGAGTAATACCCTGACACCGGTCCCAGGATGCTTGTTTCTGCTCCAGTGAGGGCCTGGCTTGGCAGTTCCTGCTGGACTGGTCCCTTGAGGAACAGGGTGAAGACTGATTTGCATATGGCTGGGTCTAAACGGGGTTACATAGTGAGCAAAAGAATGATGGATTTAATCCAGATCTCTTGACTGGAGGTGAATGAACGATTCATTCAGCAATCTGTCCCTCATTTGTTTGTGTAACACATGCCGACCCAAGTGGGATGGGTATGCCCAGACATTGGTCCCTTGCTAACTGTGCCACTGGATTCAAGCTAGCCTGGCTAATGAGGGTTAATACCCCCAAAACCGTTCCCAGGATGCTTGTTTCCCATCTAGGGCGGACCTGGCTTACCAGTTCGGGCTGGACTGTTCCCATGAGTAACAGGGTCAAGACTGATTTGCATATGATTGAGTCTAACCTGGGGTGGCATGGTGAGCAATAGAATGATGAATTTAACCCAGATTTTTTGACTGGGGATGAACATACCATTCATTCAACATTCCATCCATCCTTTGCTTGCATAACACTTTTCACCCTAAGTGGGATAGGTATGCCCAGATGTGGGCTGTTTCCTCACTGTGCCACTCGATTCAAGCTAGCCTGGCTGATGAGAGGTAATACACTGAAACCGGTCCCAGGATGCTTGTTTACGATCCAGGAAGGACCTGGCTTGGTAGTTTGGACTGGACTGTTCCCATGAGGAACAGGGTGAAGACTGATTTGCATTTTGCTGGGTCTAAACTGGGGTGAAATGGTGAGCAAAAAAACTATGGATTTAACCCAGATCTCGGGACTGGGGGTGAATATGTGATTCATTCATCAATCTGTCCATCATTTGTTTGTGTAACACATTTCACCCTAAGTGGGATGGGTATGCCCAGACGTTGGTCCCTTGCTCACTGTGCCACTGGATTCAGGCTAGCCTGGCTGATGAGAGGTAATACCCTGACACCGGTCCCAGGATGCTTGTTTCCGATCCAGGGCTAACCTTGGTTACCAGTTTGCGCTGGACTGTTCCCATGAGAAACAGGGCCAAGACGGATTTTCATATGGCTGGGTCTAAACTAGGGTGATATTATTAGAAAAAGAACAATCGATTTAACCCATATCTCTTGATTGGGGATGAATGTATCATTTATTCAGCATTCCGTCCATCATTTATTTGCGTAACACTTTTCACCTTAAGTGGGATAGGTATGCCCTGATGATGGCCTGTTGCTCACTGTGCCACTGGATTCAAGCTAGCCTGGCTGATGAGAGGTAATACCCCGAAGCCGGTCCCAGGATGCTTGTTTCTGATCCAGGAAGGACCAGGCTTGGCATTCGGGCTGGACTGTTCCCTTGAGGAACACGGTGAAGACTGATTTGCATATGGGTGGGTCTAAACTGGGGTGACATGGTGAGCAATAGAACAATGACTTTAACCCAGATCTCTTGATTGGGGATGAATGTATCATTCATTCAGCATTCTGTCCATCATTTATTTGAGTAACACTTTTCACCCAAAGTGGGATAGGTATGACCCTTGCTCACTGTATCACAGGAATCAAGCTAGCCTGGCTGATCAGAGGTAATACCCCAAAACCGGTCCCAGGATGCTTTTTCCACACCAGGAAGGACACAGCTTGGCAGTTCAGGCTGGACTATTCCCTTGAGGAACAGGGTGAAGACTGATTTGCATATGGCTGGGTCTAAACTGGGGTGACATACTAAGCAAAAGAATGATGGATTTAATCCAAATCTCTTGACTGGAGGTGAATGAATGAGTCATTCAGTAATCTGTCCATAATTTGTTTGTGTAACACATGTCGCCCTAAGTGTGATGGGTATGCCCAGACATTGGTCCCTTGCTCACTGTGCCACTGGATTCAAGCTAGCCTGCCTAATGAGGAGTAATACCCCAAAACCGTTCCCAGGATGCTTGTTTCCCAGCCAGGGCAGACCTGGCTTACCAGTTTGGACTGGACTGTTCCCATGAGTAACAGGGTCAAGACTGAGTTGCATATGATTGAGTCTAAACTGGGGTGGCATGGTGAGCAAAAGAATGATGAATTTAACCCAGACTTTTTGACTGGGGGTGATTGTATGATTTATTCAGCATTCCGTCCATCATTTGTTTGCATTACACTTTTCGAACTATGTGGAATAGGTATGCCCAAACGTAGGTTCCTTTCTCACTGTGCTACTGGATTCAAGATAGTCTGGCTGATGAGGGGTAATACCCAGAAACCGGTCCCAGGATGCTTGTTTCCTGTCCAGGGAGGGCCTGGCTTGGCAGTTCCTGCTGAACTGTTCCCACCAGCAACAGGGTCAAGGCTGATTTCCAAATAGCTGGGTCTAATCTGGTGTGGCATGTAGAGCAAAAAAACAATGGATTTACCCCAGACCTCTTGATTGGGGATGAATATATCATTCTTCCAGCATTCCATCCATCATTTGCTTGCATAACCTTTTTCTCCATAAGTGGGATCGGTATGCCCAGACATTGGTCCCTTGCTCACTGTGCCGCTGGATTCCAGCTAGCCTTGCTGATGAAGAGTAATACCCTGAAACCAGACCCAGGATGCTTGTTTCCGGTCCAGGGAGAACCTGGCTTGACAGTTCCTACTGACCTGGTCCCATGAGCAACAGGGTCAAAACGGATTTGCGAATAGCTGGGTCTAAACTGGGGTGGCATGGTGAGCAAAAGAACAATGGATTTAACCTAGATCTCTTGATTGGGGATGAATGTATCATTCATTCAGCATTCCATCCATCCTTTATTTGCATAACACTTTTTGCCCTAAGTGGGATAGGTATGCCCAGACGTGGGCCCCTTACTCACTGTGCCACTGGATTCAATCTAGCCTGGCTGATGAGAGGTAATACCCGGAAACCGGTACTTGGATGCTTGTTTCCACACCAGGAAGGACCTGGCTTGGCAGTTTGGGCTGGACTGTTTCCTTGAGGAACAGGGGGAAGACTGATTTGTATATGGCTGGGTCTAAACTGGGGTGACATAGTGAGCAAAAGATTGATGGATTTAATCCAGATCTCTTGACTGGAGGTGAATGAATTATTCATTCAGCAATCCGTCCATCATTTGTTTGCATTACACTTTTCGAACTATGTGGAATAGGTATGCCCAAACGTGGGTCCCTTACTCACTGTGCTACTGGATTCAAGATAGTCTGGCTGATGAGGGGTAATACCCAGAAACCGGTCCCAGGATGCTTGTTTCCTGTCCAGGGAGGACCTGGCTTGGCAGCTCCTGCTGAACTGTTCCCACCAGCAACAGGGTCAAGGCTGATTTCCAAATAGCTGGGTCTAATCTGGTGTGGCATGGTGAGCAAAAAAACAATGGATTTACCCCAGATCTCTTGATTGGGGATGAATATATCATTCATTCAGCATTCCATCCATCATTTGCTTGCATAACATTTTTCTCCATAAGTGGGATCGGTATGCCCAGACATTGGTCCCTTGCTCACTGTGCCGCTGGATTCCAGCTAGCCTTGCTGATGAAGAGTAATACCCTGAAACCAGACCCAGGATGCTTGTTTCCGGTCCAGGGAGAACCTGGCTTGACAGTTCCTACTGACCTGGTCCCATGAGCAACAGGGTCAAAACGGATTTGCGAATAGCTGGGTCTAAACTGGGGTGGCATGGTGAGCAAAAGAACGATGGATTTAACCTAGATCTCTTGATTGGGGATGAATGTATCATTCATTCAGCATTCCGTCCATCCTTTATTTGCATAACACGTTTTGCCCTAAGTGGCATAGGTATGCCCAGACGTGGGCCCCTTACTCACTGTGCCACTGGATTCAATCTAGCCTGGCTGATGAGAGGTAATACCCGGAAACCGGTACTAGGATGCTTGTTTCCACACCAGGAAGGACCCGGGTTGGCAGTTTGGGCTGGACTGTTTCCTTGAGGAACAGGGGGAAGACTGATTTGTATATGGCTGGGTCTAAACTGGGGTGACATAGTGAGCAAAAGATTGATGGATTTAATCCAGATCTCTTGACTGGAGGTGAATGAATTATTCATTCAGCAATCCGTCCATTATTTGTTTGTGCAACACATTTCGTCCTAAGTGGGATGGGTATGCCCAGACGTTGGTCCGTTGCTCACTGTGCCACTGGATTCAAGCTAGCCTGGCTAGTGAGGGGTAATACCCCAAAAGCGGTCCCAGGATGCTTGTTTACCGTCCAGGGCGGACCTGGCTTACCAGTTTGGGCTGGACTGTTCCCATGAGTAACAGGGTCAAGACTGATTTGCATATGATTGAATTTAAACGGGATTGGCATGGTGAGCGAAAGAACGATTAATTTAACCCAAATCTTTTGACTGGGGGTGATTGCATGATTTATTCAGCATTCCGTCCATCATTTGTTTGCGAAACACTTTTCAGCCTAAGTGGAATAGGTATGCCCAGACGTGGGTCCCTTGCTCACTGTGCTACTGGATTCAAGCTAGTCTGGCTGATGAGGGGTAATACCCAGAAACCTGTCCCAGATGCTTGTTTCCTGTCCAGGGAGGACCTGGCTTGGCAGTTCCTACTGAACTGTTCCCATCAGCAACAGGGTCAAGACTGATTTGCGAACTTGAATATGGAGAACATGGCGGCCGACTGAATGCCTAGGTCGCCAGCACCGCAACCGATGGCAATCCGATATATGCGTTTTTTTAGGCTCAATTCATGCCTTACCTTTTCTCCAATCTTCCGAAGCGGTTCTGTCACCGACGGCCCCGTGGTGTTTGCGTGGAGGGCGCGGAGTGTGGAGAGGAAGGAGTCCATGAGCTGGAAGGCCGAGACACAGGGAAGGCGAGACGCCAAAACGCCGAAAGCTGATCCTGGAAGTCGGGCAGACTCCGACGGCAGACCTGGGAGTGAGCGTGAGCGCAAGCTTCGGAGCTTCGGAGCTCTCGGAATCCCACCGGCCCCATCTTGCTGCCTTCAGCTGGTCTACCGCTGGGGGTTGAGAGTACATCGGAGGTCGGAGGAACTTTCCCGGCAGCATTTCTTGGCATTTCTTGGATCTCCTCGAGACCGGGTGAGCAGGGGGGCAGAGGAGTAAGGGATCAAGAGAGGGGGGTGAGGACGTTGTTTTTTAGCCCTGTTCCTGATATATGCAGGGTCACAGAGACAAAAGGGGTGCTGCTGACAACCAGGGACTTGGTTGTGGTTCCAGAAGCGTGCTCCCCTTTGTAGTTGGTCGTCATTTGCTACATAAAAGCACTAAATGTCAGCTAGAGAGTGGGTTTTGGTCTAAGGCAGCAAACTCCTACCTTCAGGTACGAGTATTAGTATCTAGACAGACTTTTAGGGCCCCCCCCATAAAATTCCTGAGCATGTAAATGGAATTTTAAACCATACTCGGGATTTATTCATTCAAGATACTCTGAATAATTTGGAGTTAATTAAAAATCCCAACCTGTGAATTCCTATGACCTCCGGTTTGCTCCTAAAAATGAGCTAAGGGGCATTGCCTGCATGAATTCAGCTAGGAAAAAGGGCAGTGGCAAGAAGAGGGGTCTCTCTCTATCTAAGTCATTGGTACCGCCCACACGGGATAAGAACTCTAATTGGGACTCTAATCTAAATCCTAACTCTGATAATCTTGTAAACCTAGACCCGAGTGACCCTTTAGAAGCAAATGGCAATGATAGTATCTTAGATAAAGGCATCCAAGGTTCCGTTCTATGGGTCCTAGTGTCAGGTGATGCTCCTATAGTCTCGGTTGAGACCCTTGATCTGCCCCAAGAACAAGAACAAGAACAAGAACAAGAGGACAACTGGGGTACACTACAGCTAAAGTGCCCGGTCAAGCATATTAATAAAATCCAGAGGGGTGAGAAAACGGAAAGAGCCACAACAGCGCTGGTCTCTGCGAGGGCTGCAAAAACGGCAAGAAAAGAGCAATTAAAAAAGAGCCCAAACATTAAATCTACCCCCTCATTGCGTTCCTTCTTTAAAATACAAGAGAAGTCAATATCAGGGATTGTATCGGTTACAGAAACATTCTTACCCAGACCACCAACTTTTTTTACTTCAATGGAGTCTCCTAACAAATACCAAGTGCTTATATCAAAGGAGCAGGGAGAAGAGGAAGAGCAGCCCACTGGAAAGGAGATAGAAGAGCTCTCTCAGACGGTGGGTCATACATTACCCCCAACATCTGAATCTCCCTGCTTAGTTCCAGATAGCGGTGACACTACGGATAGTGCTGCGGGGGGCAAAATTAGAGACCTTGTGGCCTCGCTACTAAACGAAATGAAAGCGGGTTTTGCCAAATCTGAAAAAAAACAGCAGAAGACTGATTTGCAAATAGCTGGGTCGAATCTGGTGTGGAATGGTGAGCAAAGAAATGATGGATTTACCCCAGATCTCTTGATTGGGGATGAATATATCATTCATTCAGCATTCCATCCATCATTTGCTTGCATGACATTTTTCGCCATAAGTGAGATAGGTATGCCCAGATGTGGGTCTGTTGCTCACCGTGCCACTGGATTCAAGCTAGCCTGGCTGATGAGAGGTAATACCCCGAAACAGGTCCCAGGATGCTGGTTTCAGATCCAGGAAGAACCTGGCTTGGCAGTTCGGACTTGACTGTTCGCTTGAGGAACAGGGTATAGACTGATGGGCATATGGCTGGGTCTAAACTGGGGTGACATTGTGAGCAAAAAAACCAATGGGTTTTACCAAGATCTCATGACTGGGGGTGAATATATGATTCATTCATCAATCTGTCCATCATTTGTTTGTGAAACACATTTCGCCCTAAGTGGGATGGGTATGCCAGACGTTGGTCCCTTGCTCACTGTGCCACTGGATTCAGGCTAGCCTGGCTGATGAGAGGTAATACCCTGAAACCGGTCCCAGGATGCTTGTTTCCGATCCAGGGGTAACCTTGGTTACCAGTTCGCGCTGGTCTGTTCCCACGAGAAACAGGGCCAAGACTGATTTTCATATGGCTGGGTCTAAACTAGGGTGGCATTTTTAGAAAAAGAACAATCGATTTAACCCAGATCTCTTGATTGGGGATGAATGTATCATTTATTGATCATTCCGTCCATCATTTATTTGCGTAACACTTTTCACCTTAAGTGGGATAGGTATGCCCTGATGATGGCCTGTTACTCACTGTGCCGCTGGATTCAAGCTAGCCTGGCTGATGAGAGGTCCCAGGATGCTTGTTTCCGATCCAGGAAGGACCAGGCTTGGCATTCGGGCTGGACGGTTCCCATGAGCAACAAGGTCAAGGGTCTAAACTAGGGTGGCATTATTAGAAAAAGAACAATCGATTTAACCCAGATCTCTTGATTGGGGATGAATGTATCATTTATTGATCATTCCGTCCATCATTTATTTGCGTAACACTTTTCACCTTAAGTGGGATAGGTATGCCCTGATGATGGCCTGTTACTCACTGTGCCGCTGGATTCAAGCTAGCCAGGCTGATGAGAGGTCCCAGGATGCTTGTTTCCGATCCAGGAAGGACCAGGCTTGGCATTCGGGCTGGACGGTTCCCATGAGCAACAAGATCAAGACTGATTTGCAAATAGCTGGATCTAATCTGGTGTGGCATGGTGAGCAGAGAAACAATGGATTTACCCCAGATCTCTTGATTGGGGATGAATAAATCATTCATTCAGCATTCCATCCATCATTTGCTTGCATAACATTTTTCGCCAAAAGTGAGATAGGTATGCCCAGATGTGGGCCCCGTTGCTCACTGTGCCACTGGATTCAAGCTAGCCTGGCTGATGAGAGGTAATACCCCGAAACCGGTCCCAGGATGCTTGTTTCCGATCCCGGAAGGACCTGGCTTGGCAGTTTGGACTTGACTGTTCCCTTGAGGAACAGGGTTTAGACTGATGTGCATATGGCTGGGTCTAAACTGGGGTGACATGGTGAGCAAAAAAAACAATGGATTTTACCAAGATCTCATGACTGGGGGTGAATATCAATCTGTCCATCATTTGTTTGTGTAACACATTTCCCCTTAAGTGGGATGGGTATGCCCAGATGTTGGTCCCTTGCTCTCTGTGCCAGTGGATTCAGGCTAGTTGGGCTGATGAGAGGTAATACCCTGAAACCGGTCCCAGGATGCTTGTTTCCGATCCAGGGCTAACCTTGGTTACCAGTTCGCGCTGGACTGTTCCCATGAGAAACAGGGTCAAGACTGATTTTCATATGGCTGGGTCTAAACAAGGGTGGCATTATAAGAAAAAGAACAATGGATTTAACCCAGATCTCTTGATTGGGGATGAATATATCATTTATTCAGCATTCTGTCCATCATTTATTTGTGTAACACTTTTCACCTTCAGTGGGATAGGTATGCCCTGATGATGGCCTGTTGCTCACTGTGCCACTGGATTCAAGCTAGCCTGGCTGATGAGATGTAATACCCCGAAGCCGGTCCGAGGATGCTTGTTTCCGATCCAGGAAGGACCAGGCTTGGCATTCGGGCTGGACTGTTCCCATGAGGAACACGGTGAAGACTGATTTGCATATGGGTGGGTCTAAACTGGGGTGACATGATGAGCAATAGAACAATGAATTGAACCCAGATGTCATGACTGGGGATGAATGTATCATTCATTCAGCATTGTATCCATCATTTGCTTGCGTAACACTTTTTGCCCTAAGTGGGATGGATATGCCCAGGCGTTGGTCCCTTGTTTACTGTGCCACAAGATTCAAGCTAACCTGGATGAAGAAGAGTAATACCCTGACACTGGTCCCAGGATGCTTGTTTCTGCTCCAGTGAGGGCCTGGCTTGGCAGTTCCTGCTGGACTGGTCCCTTGAGGAACAGGGTGAAGACTGATTTGCATATGGCTGGGTCTAAACGGGGTTACATAGTGAGCAAAAGAATGATGGATTTAATCCAGATCTCTTGACTGGAGGTGAATGAACGATTCATTCAGCAATCTGTCCATCATTTGTTTGTGTAACACATGCCGACCCAAGTGGGATGGGTATGCCCAGACATTGGTCCCTTGCTAACTGTGCCACTGGATTCAAGCTAGCCTGGCTAATGAGGGTTAATACCCCCAAAATCGTTCCCAGGATGCTTGTTTCCCATCTAGGGTGGACCTGGCTTACCAGTTCGGGCTGGACTGTTCCCATGAGTAACAGGGTCAAGACTGATTTGCATATGATTGAGTCTAACCTGGGGTGGCATGGTGAGCAATAGAATGATGAATTTAACCCAGATTTTTTGACTGGGGATGAACATACCATTCATTCAACATTCCATCCATCCTTTGCTTGCATAACACTTTTCACCCTAAGTGGGATAGGTATGCCCAGATGTGGGCTGTTTCCTCACTGTGCCACTCGATTCAAGCTAGCCTGGCTGATGAGAGGTAATACACTGAAACCGGTCCCAGGATGCTTGTTTACGATCCAGGAAGGACCTGGCTTGGTAGTTTGGACTGGTCTGTTCCCATGAGGAACAGGGTGAAGACTGATTTGCATTTTGCTGGGTCTAAACTGGGGTGAAATGGTGAGCAAAAAATCTATGGATTTAACCCAGATCTCGGGACTGGGGGTGAATATGTGATTCATTCATCAATCTGTCCATCATTTGTTTGTGTAACACATTTCACCCTAAGTGGGATGGGTATGCCCAGACGTTGGTCCCTTGCTCACTGTGCCACTGGATTCAGGCTAGCCTGGCTGATGAGAGGTAATACCCTGACACCGGTCCCAGGATGCTTGTTTCCGATCCAGGGCTAACCTTGGTTACCAGTTCGCGCTGGACTGTTCCCATGAGAAACAGGGCCAAGACGGATTTTCATATGGCTGGGTCTAAACTAGGGTGATATTATTAGAAAAAGAACAATCGATTTAACCCATATCTCTTGATCGGGGATGAATGTATCATTTATTCAGCATTCCGTCCATCATTTATTTGCGTAACACTTTTCACCTTAAGTGGGATAGGTATGCCCTGATGATGGCCTGTTGCTCACTGTGCCACTGGATTCAAGCTAGCCTGGCTGATGAGAGGTAATACCCCGAAGCCGGTCCCAGGATGCTTGTTTCCGATCCAGGAAGGACCAGGCTTGGCATTCGGGCTGGACTGTTCCCTAGAGGAACACGGTGAAGACTGATTTGCATATGGGTGGGTCTAAACTGGGGTGACATGTTGAGCAATAGAACAATGACTTTAACCCAGATCTCTTGATTGGGGATGAATGTATCATTCATTCAGCATTCTGTCCATCATTTATTTGAGTAACACTTTTCACCCAAAGTGGGATAGGTATGACCCTTGCTCACTGTATCACTGGAATCAAGCTAGCCTGGCTGATCAGAGGTAATACCCCAAAACCGGTCCCAGGATGCTTTTTCCACACCAGGAAGGACACAGCTTGGCAGTTCAGGCTGGACTATTCCCTTGAGGAACAGGGTGAAGACTGATTTGCATATGGCTGGGTCTAAACTGGGGTGACATACTAAGCAAAAGAATGATGGATTTAATCCAAATCTCTTGACTGGAGGTGAATGAATGAGTCATTCAGCAATCTGTCCATAATTTGTTTGTGTAACACATGTCGCCCTAAGTGTGATGGGTATGCCCAGACATTGGTCCCTTGCTCACTGTGCCACTGGATTCAAGCTAGCCTGCCTAATGAGGAGTAATACCCCAAAACCGTTCCCAGGATGCTTGTTTCCCAGCCAGGGCAGACCTGGCTTACCAGTTTGGACTGGACTGTTCCCATGAGTAACAGGGTCAAGACTGAGTTGCATATGATTGAATCTAAACTGGGGTGGCATGGTGAGCAAAAGAATGATGAATTTAACCCAGACTTTTTGACTGGGGGTGATTGTATGATTTATTCAGCATTCCGTCCATCATTTGTTTGCATTACACTTTTCGAACTATGTGGAATAGGTATGCCCAAACGTAGGTTCCTTTCTCACTGTGCTACTGGATTCAAGATAGTCTGGCTGATGAGGGGTAATACCCAGAAACCGGTCCCAGGATGCTTGTTTCCTGTCCAGGGAGGACCTGGCTTGGCAGTTCCTGCTGAACTGTTCCCACCAGCAACAGGGTCAAGGCTGATTTCCAAATAGCTGGGTCTAATCTGGTGTGGCATGTAGAGCAAAAAAACAATGGATTTACCCCAGACCTCTTGATTGGGGATGAATATATCATTCTTCCAGCATTCCATCCATCATTTGCTTGCATAACCTTTTTCTCCATAAGTGGGATCGGTATGCCCAGACATTGGTCCCTTGCTCACTGTGCCGCTGGATTCCAGCTAGCCTTGCTGATGAAGAGTAATACCCTGAAACCAGACCCAGGATGCTTGTTTCCGGTCCAGGGAGAACCTGGCTTGACAGTTCCTACTGACCTGGTCCCATGAGCAACAGGGTCAAAACGGATTTGCGAATAGCTGGGTCTAAACTGGGGTGGCATGGTGAGCAAAAGAACAATGGATTTAACCTAGATCTCTTGATTGGGGATGAATGTATCATTCATTCAGCATTCCATCCATCCTTTATTTGCATAACACTTTTTGCCCTAAGTGGGATAGGTATGCCCAGACGTGGGCCCCTTACTCACTGTGCCACTGGATTCAATCTAGCCTGGCTGATGAGAGGTAATACCCGGAAACCGGTACTTGGATGCTTGTTTCCACACCAGGAAGGACCTGGCTTGGCAGTTTGGGCTGGACTGTTTCCTTGAGGAACAGGGGGAAGACTGATTTGTATATGGCTGGGTCTAAACTGGGGTGACATAGTGAGCAAAAGATTGATGGATTTAATCCAGATCTCTTGACTGGAGGTGAATGAATTATTCATTCAGCAATCCGTCCATCATTTGTTTGCATTACACTTTTCGAACTATGTGGAATAGGTATGCCCAAACGTGGGTCCCTTACTCACTGTGCTACTGGATTCAAGATAGTCTGGCTGATGAGGGGTAATACCCAGAAACCGGTCCCAGGATGCTTGTTTCCTGTCCAGGGAGGACCTGGCTTGGCAGCTCCTGCTGAACTGTTCCCACCAGCAACAGGGTCAAGGCTGATTTCCAAATAGCTGGGTCTAATCTGGTGTGGCATGGTGAGCAAAAAAACAATGGATTTACCCCAGATCTCTTGATTGGGGATGAATATATCATTCATTCAGCATTCCATCCATCATTTGCTTGCATAACATTTTTCTCCATAAGTGGGATCGGTATGCCCAGACATTGGTCCCTTGCTCACTGTGCCGCTGGATTCCAGCTAGCCTTGCTGATGAAGAGTAATACCCTGAAACCAGACCCAGGATGCTTGTTTCCGGTCCAGGGAGAACCTGGCTTGACAGTTCCTACTGACCTGGTCCCATGAGCAACAGGGTCAAAACGGATTTGCGAATAGCTGGGTCTAAACTGGGGTGGCATGGTGAGCAAAAGAACGATGGATTTAACCTAGATCTCTTGATTGGGGATGAATGTATCATTCATTCAGCATTCCGTCCATCCTTTATTTGCATAACACTTTTTGCCCTAAGTGGCATAGGTATGCCCAGACGTGGGCCCCTTACTCACTGTGCCACTGGATTCAATTTAGCCTGGCTGATGAGAGGTAATACCCGGAAACCGGTACTAGGATGCTTGTTTCCACACAAGGAAGGACCCGGGTTGGCAGTTTGGGCTGGACTGTTTCCTTGAAGAACAGGGGGAAGACTGATTTGTATATGGCTGGGTCTAAACTGGGGTGACATAGTGAGCAAAAGATTGATGGATTTAATCCAGATCACTTGACTGGAGGTGAATGAATTATTCATTCAGCAATCCGTCCATCATTTGTTTGTGCAACACATTTCGTCCTAAGTAGGATGGGTATGCCCAGACGTTGGTCCGTTGCTCACTGTGCCACTGGATTCAAGCTAGCCTGGCTAGTGAGGGGTAATACCCCAAAAGCGGTCCCAGGATGCTTGTTTACCGTCCAGGGCGGACCTGGCTTACCAGTTTGGGCTGGACTGTTCCCATGAGTAACAGGGTCAAGACTGATTTGCATATGATTGAATTTAAACGGGATTGGCATGGTGAGCGAAAGAACGATTAATTTAACCCAAATCTTTTGACTGGGGGTGATTGCATGATTTATTCAGCATTCCGTCCATCATTTGTTTGCATAACACTTTTCAAACTAAGTGGAAAAGGGATGCCCAGACGTGGGTCCCTTGCTCACTGTGCTACTTGATTTAAGCTAGTCTGGCTGAAGAGGGGTAATACCCAGAAACCGGTCCCAGGATGATTGTTTCCTGTTCAAGGTGGACCTGGCTTGGCAGTTCCTGCTGAATTGTTCCCATGAGCAACAAGGTCAAGACTGATTTGCAAATAGCTGGGTCTGATCTGGGGTGGCATGGTGAGCAAATAAACAATGGATTTATCCAAGATCTCTTGATTGGGGATGAACATATCATTCATTCAGCATTCCATCCATCCTGTGCTTGCATAACACTTTTCGCCCTAAGTGGGATAGGTATGTCCAGATGTGGGCTGTTTCCTCACTGTACCACTCGATTCAAGCTAGCCTGGCTGATGAGAGGTAATACACTGAAACCGGTCCCAGGATGCTTGTTTACGATCCAGGAAGGACCTGGCTTGGTAGTTTGGACCGGACTGTTCCCATGAGGATCAGGGTGAAGACTGATTTGCATATTGCTGGGTCTAAACTGGGGTGAAATGGTGAGCAAAAAAACTATGGAATTAACCCAGATCTCGGGATTGAGGGTGAATATGTGATTCATTCATCAATCTGTCCATCATTTGTTTGTGTAACACATTTCGCCCTAAGTGGGATGGGTATGCCCAGACGTTGGTCCCTTGCTCACTGTGCCACTTGATTCAGGCTAGCCTGGCTGATGAGAGGTAATACCCTGACACCGGTCCCAGGATGCTTGTTTCCGATCCAGGGCTAACCTTGGTTACCAGTTCGCGCTGGACTGTTCCCATGAGAAACAGGGCCAAGACGGATTTTCATATGGCTGGGTCTAAACTAGGGTGATATTATTAGAAAAAGAACAATCGATTTAACCCATATCTCTTGATTGGGGATGAATGTATCATTTATTCAGCATTCCGTCCATCATTTATTTGCGTAACACTTTTCACCTTAAGTGGGATAGGTATGCCCTGATGATGGCCTGTTGCTCACTGTGCCACTGGATTCAAGCTAGCCTGGCTGATGAGAGGTAATACCCCGAAGCCGGTCCCAGGATGCTTGTTTCCGATCCAGGAAGGACCAGGCTTGGCATTCGGGCTGGACTGTTCCCCTGAGGAACACGGTGAAGACTGATTTGCATATTGCTGGGTCTAAACTGGGGTGACATGGTGAGCAATAGAACAATGACTTTAACCCAGATCTCTTGATTGGGGATGAATGTATCATTCATTCAGCATTCTGTCCATCATTTATTTGCGTAACACTTTTCACCTTAAGTGGGATAGGTATGCCCTGATGATGGCCTGTTGCTCACTGTGCCACTGGATTCAAGCTAGCCTGGCTGATGAGAGGTAATACCCCGAAGCCGGTCCCAGGATGCTTGTTTCCGATCCAGGAAGGACCAGGCTTGGCATTCGGGCTGGACTGTTCCCATGAGCAACAAGGTCAAGACTGATTTGCAAATAGCTGGGTCTAATCTGGTGTGGCATGGTGAGCAGAGAAACAATGGATTTACCCCAGATCTCTTGATTGGGGATGAATATATCATTCATTCAGCATTCCATCCATCATTTGCTTGCATAACATTTTTCGCCATAAGTGAGATAGGTATGCCCAGATGTGGGCCCCGTTGCTCACTGTGCCACTGGATTCAAGCTAGCCTGGCTGATGAGAGGTAATACCCCGAAACCGGTCCCAGGATGCTTGTTTCTGATCCCGGAAGGACCTGGCTTGGCAGTTTGGACTTGACTGTTCCCTTGAGGAACAGGGTTTAGACTGATGTGCATATGGCTGGGTCTAAACTGGGGTGACATGGTGAGCAAAAATAACAATGGATTTTACCAAGGTCTCATGACTGGGTGTGAATATCAATCTGTCCATCATTTGTTTGTGTAACACATTTCACCCTAAGTGGGATGGGTATGCCCAGACGTTGGTCCCTTGCTCTCTGTGCCAGTGGATTCAGGCTAGTTGGGCTGATGAGAGGTAATACCCTGAAACCGGTCCCAGGATGCTTGTTTCCGATCCAGGGCTAACCTTGGTTACCAGTTCGCTCTGGACTGTTCCCATGAGAAACAGGGTCAAGACTGATTTTCATATGGCTGGGTCTAAACTAGGGTGGCATTATTAGAAAAAGAACAATGGATTTAACCCAGATCTCTTGATTGGGGATGAATTTATCATTTATTCAGCATTCTGTCCATCATTTATTTGTGTAACACTTTTCACCTTAAGTGGGATAGGTATGCCCTGATGATGGCCTGTTGCTCACTGTGCCACTGGATTCAAGCTAGCCTGGCTGATGAGATGTAATACCCCGAAGCCGGTCCGAGGATGCTTGTTTCCGATCCAGGAAGGACCAGACTTGGCATTCGGGCTGGACTGTTCCCATGAGGAACACGGTGAAGACTGATTTGCATATGGGTGGGTCTAAACTGGGATGAGATGATGAGCAATAGAACAATGAATTTAACCCAGATGTCATGACTGGGGATGAATGTATCATTCATTCAGCATTCTATCCATCATTTGCTTGCGTAACACTTTTTGCCCTAAGTGGGATGGATATGCCCAGGCGTTGGTCCCTTGTTTACTGTGCCACAAGATTCAAGCTAACCTGGATGAAGAAGGGTAATACCCTGACACCGGTCCCAGGATTCTTGTTTCCGCTCCAGGGAGGGCCTGGCTTGGCAGTTTCTGCTGGACTGGTCCCTTGAGGAACAGGGTGAAGACTGATTTGCATATGGCTGGGTCTAAACGGCGTGACATAGTGAGCAAAAGAATGATGGATTTAATCCAGATCTCTTGACTGGAGGTGAATGAACGATTCATTCAGCAATCTGTCCATCATTTGTTTGTGTAACACATGTCGCCCCAAGTGGGATGGGTATGCCCAGACATTGGTCCCTTGCTAACTGTGCCACTGGATTCAAGCTAGCCTGGCTAATGAGGGTTAATACCCCCAAAACCGTTCCCAGGATGCTTGTTTCCCATCCAGGGCGGACCTGGCTTACCAGTTCGGGCTGGACTGTTCCCATGAGTAACAGGGTCAAGACTGATTTGCATATGATTGAGTCTAACCTGGGGTGGCATGGTGAGCTATAGAATGATGAATTTAACTCAGATTTTTTGACTGGGGATGAACATACCATTCATTCAGCATTCCATCCATCATTTGCTTGCATAACACTTCTTGCCCTAAGTGGGATAGGTATGCCCAGATGTGGGCCCGCTCCTCATTGTGCCACTGAATTCAATTTAGCCTGGCTGATGAGAGGTAATACCCCGAAGCCGGTCCCAGGATGCTTGTTTCCGATCCAGGAAGGACCTGGCTTGGCAGTTCGGGCTTGACCGTTCCATTGAGGAACAGGGTGAAGACTGATTTGCATATGGCTGGGTCTAAACTGGGGTGACATAGTGAGCAAAAGCACTATGAATTTAACCCAGATCTTTTGACTGGGAATGAATGTGTGATTTATTCAGCATTCCGTCCATCATTTGTTTGCGAAACACTTTTCAGCCTAAGTGGAATAGGTATGCCCAGACGTGGGTCCCTTGCTCACTGTGCTACTGGATTCAAGCTAGTCTGGCTGATGAGGGGTAATACCCAGAAACCTGTCCCAGATGCTTGTTTCCTGTCCAGGGAGGACCTGGCTTGGCAGTTCCTACTGAACTGTTCCCATCAGCAACAGGGTCAAGACTGATTTGCGAACTTGAATATGGAGAACATGGCGGCCGACTGAATGCCTAGGTCGCCAGCACCGCAACCGATGGCAATCCGATATATGCGTTTTTTTAGGCTCAATTCATGCCTTACCTTTTCTCCAATCTTCCGAAGCGGTTCTGTCACCGACGGCCCCGTGGTGTTTGCGTGGAGGGCGCGGAGTGTGGAGAGGAAGGAGTCCATGAGCTGGAAGGCCGAGACACAGGGAAGCTGAGACGCCAAAACGCCGAAAGCTGATCCTGGAAGTCGGGCAGACTCCGACGGCAGACCTGGGAGTGAGCGTGAGCGCAAGCTTCGGAGCTTCGGAGCTCTCGGAATCCCACCGGCCCCATCCGGATCTTGCTGCCTTCAGCTGGTCTACCGCTGGGGGTTGAGAGTACATCGGAGGTCGGAGGAACTTTCCCGGCAGCATTTCTTGGCATTTCTTGGATCTCCTCGAGACCGGGTGAGCAGGGGGGCAGAGGAGTAAGGGATCAAGAGAGGGGGGTGAGGACGTTGTTTTTTAGCCCTGTTCCTGATATATGCAGGGTCACAGAGACAAAAGGGGTGCTGCTGACAACCAGGGACTTGGTTGGGGTTCCAGAAGCGTGCTCCCCTTTGTAGTTGGTCGTCATTTGCTACATAAAAGCACTAAATGTCAGCTAGAGAGGGGGTTTTGGTCTAAGGCAGCAAACTCCTACCTTCAGGTACGAGTATTAGTATCTAGACAGACTTTTAGGGCCCCCCCCCATAAAATTCCTGAGCATGTAAATGGAATTTTAAACCATACTCGGGATTTATTCATTCAAGATACTCTGAATAATTTGGAGTTAATTAAAAATCCCAACCGGCGAATTCCTATGACCTCCGGTTTGCTCCTAAAAATGAGCTAAGGGGCATTGCCTGCATGAATTCAGCTAGGAAAAAGGGCAGTGGCAAGAAGAGGGGTCTCTCTCTATCTAAGTCATTGGTACCGCCCACACGGGATAAGAACTCTAATTGGGACTCTAATCTAAATCCTAACTCTGATAATCTTGTAAACCTAGACCCGAGTGACCCTTTAGAAGCAAATGGCAATGATAGTATCTTAGATAAAGGCATCCAAGGTTCCGTTCTATGGGTCCTAGTGTCAGGTGATGCTCCTATAGTCTCGGTTGAGACCCTTGATCTGCCCCAAGAACAAGAACAAGAACAAGAACAAGAGGACGACTGGGGTACACTACAGCTAAAGTGCCCGGTCAAGCATATTAATAAAATCCAGAGGGGCGAGAAAATGGAAAGAGCCACAACAGCGCTGGTCTCTGCGAGGGCTGCAAAAACGGCAAGAAAAGAGCAATTAAAAAAGAGCCCAAACATTAAATCTACCCCCTCATTGCGTTCCTTCTTTAAAATACAAGAGAAGTCAATATCAGGGATTGTATCGGTTACAGAAACATTCTTACCCAGACCACCAACTTTTTTGACTTCAATGGAGTCTCCTAACAAATACCAAGTGCTTATATCAAAGGAGCAGGGAGAAGAGGAAGAGCAGCCCACTGGAAAGGAGATAGAAGAGCTCTCTCAGACGGTGGGTCATACATTACCCCCAACATCTGAATCTCCCTGCTTAGTTCCAGATAGCGGTGACACTACGGATAGTGCTGCGGGGGGCAAAATTAGAGACCTTGTGGCCTCGCTACTAAACGAAATGAAAGCGGGTTTTGCCAAATCTGAAAAAAACCAGCAGAAGACTGATTTGCAAATAGCTGGGTCGAATCTGGTGTGGAATGGTGAGCAAAGAAATGATGGATTTACCCCAGATCTCTTGATTGGGGATGAATATATCATTCATTCAGCATTCCATCCATCATTTGCTTGCATGACATTTTTCGCCATAAGTGAGATAGGTATGCCCAGATGTGGGTCTGTTGCTCACCGTGCCACTGGATTCAAGCTAGCCTGGCTGATGAGAGGTAATACCCCGAAACAGGTCCCAGGATGCTGGTTTCAGATCCAGGAAGAACCTGGCTTGGCAGTTCGGACTTGACTGTTCGCTTGAGGAACAGGGTATAGACTGATGGGCATATGGCTGGGTCTAAACTGGGGTGACATTGTGAGCAAAAAAACAATGGATTTTACCAAGATCTCATGACTGGGGGTGAATATATGATTCATTCATCAATCTGTCCATCATTTGTTTGTGAAACACATTTCGCCCTAAGTGGGATGGGTATGCCAGACGTTGGTCCCTTGCTCACTGTGCCACTGGATTCAGGCTAGCCTGGCTGATGAGAGGTAATACCCTGAAACCGGTCCCAGGATGCTTGTTTCCGATCCAGGGGTAACCTTGGTTACCAGTTCGCGCTGGACTGTTCCCACGAGAAACAGGGCCAAGACTGATTTTCATATGGCTGGGTCTAAACTAGGGTGGCATTATTAGAAAAAGAACAATCGATTTAACCCAGATCTCTTGATTGGGGATGAATGTATCATTTATTGATCATTCCGTCCATCATTTATTTGCGTAACACTTTTCACCTTAAGTGGGATAGGTATGCCCTGATGATGGCCGGTTACTCACTGTGCCGCTGGATTCAAGCTAGCCTGGCTGATGAGAGGTCCCAGGATGCTTGTTTCCGATCCAGGAAGGACCAGGCTTGGCATTCGGGCTGGACGGTTCCCATGAGCAACAAGGTCAAGACTGATTTGCAAATAGCTGGATCTAATCTGGTGTGGCATGGTGAGCAGAGAAACAATGGATTTACCCCAGATCTCTTGATTGGGGATGAATATATCATTCATTCAGCATTCCATCCATCATTTGCTTGCATAACATTTTTTAGCCAAAAGTGAGATAGGTATGCCCAGATGTGGGCCCCGTTGCTCACTGTGCCACTGGATTCAAGCTAGCCTGGCTGATGAGAGGTAATACCCCGAAACCGGTCCCAGGATGCTTGTTTCCGATCCCGGAAGGACCTGGCTTGGCAGTTTGGACTTGACTGTTCCCTTGAGGAACAGGGTTTAGACTGATGTGCATATGGCTGGGTCTAAACTGGGGTGACATGGTGAGCAAAAAAAACAATGGATTTTACCAAGATCTCATGACTGGGGGTGAATATCAATCTGTCCATCATTTGTTTGTGTAACACATTTCACCTTAAGTGGGATGGGTATGCCCAGATGTTGGTCCCTTGCTCTCTGTGCCAGTGGATTCAGGCTAGTTGGGCTGATGAGAGGTAATACCCTGAAACCGGTCCCAGGATGCTTGTTCCGATCCAGGGCTAACCTTGGTTACCAGTTCGCGCTGGACTGTTCCCATGAGAAACAGGGTCAAGACTGATTTTCATATGGCTGGGTCTAAACAAGGGTGGCATTATAAGAAAAAGAACAATGGATTTAACCCAGATCTCTTGATTGGGGATGAATATATCATTTATTCAGCATTCTGTCCATCATTTATTTGTGTAACACTTTTCACCTTAAGTGGGATAGGTATGCCCTGATGATGGCCTGTTGCTCACTGTGCCACTGGATTCAAGCTAGCCTGGCTGATGAGATGTAATACCCCGAAGCCGGTCCAAGGATGCTTGTTTCCGATCCAGGAAGGACCAGGCTTGGCATTCGGGCTGGACTGTTCCCATGAGGAACACGGTGAAGACTGATTTGCATATGGGTGGGTCTAAACTGGGGTGACATGATGAGCAATAGAACAATGAATTTAACCCAGAGGTCATGACTGGGGATGAATGTATCATTCATTCAGCATTGTATCCATCATTTGCTTGCGTAACACTTTTTGCCCTAAGTGGGATGGATATGCCCAGGCGTTGGTCCCTTGTTTACTGTGCCACAAGATTCAAGCTAACCTGGATGAAGAAGAGTAATACCCTGACACCGGTCCCAGGATGCTTGTTTCTGCTCCAGTGAGGGCCTGGCTTGGCAGTTCCTGCTGGACTGGTCCCTTGAGGAACAGGGTGAAGACTGATTTTTATATGGCTGGGTCTAAACGGGGTTACATAGTGAGCAAAAGAATGATGGATTTAATCCAGATCTCTTGACTGGAGGTGAATGAACGATTCATTCAGCAATCTGTCCATCATTTGTTTGTGTAACACATGCCGACCCAAGTGGGATGGGTATGCCCAGACATTGGTCCCTTGCTAACTGTGCCACTGGATTCAAGCTAGCCTGGCTAATGAGGGTTAATACCCCCAAAATCGTTCCCAGGATGCTTGTTTCCCATCTAGGGCGGACCTGGCTTACCAGTTCGGGCTGGACTGTTCCCATGAGTAACAGGGTCAAGACTGATTTGCATATGATTGAGTCTAACCTGGGGTGGCATGGTGAGCAATAGAATGATGAATTTAACCCAGATTTTTTGACTGGGGATGAACATACCATTCATTCAACATTCCATCCATCCTTTGCTTGCATAACACTTTTCACCCTAAGTGGGATAGGTATGCCCAGATGTGGGCTGTTTCCTCACTGTGCCACTCGATTCAAGCTAGCCTGGCTGATGAGAGGTAATACACTGAAACCGGTCCCAGGATGCTTGTTTACGATCCAGGAAGGACCTGGCTTGGTAGTTTGGACTGGAATGTTCCCATGAGGAACAGGGTGAAGACTGATTTGCATTTTGCTGGGTCTAAACTGGGGTGAAATGGTGAGCAAAAAAACTATGGATTTAACCCAGATCTCGGGACTGGGGGTGAATATGTGATTCATTCATCAATCTGTCCATCATTTGTTTGTGTAACACATTTCACCCTAAGTGGGATGGGTATGCCCGGACGTTGGTCCCTTGCTCACTGTGCCACTGGATTCAGGCTAGCCTGGCTGATGAGAGGTAATACCCTGACACCGGTCCCAGGATGCTTGTTTCCGATCCAGGGCTAACCTTGGTTACCAGTTCGCGCTGGACTGTTCCCATGAGAAACAGGGCCAAGACGGATTTTCATATGGCTGGGTCTAAACTAGGGTGATATTATTAGAAAAAGAACAATCGATTTAACCCATATCTCTTGATTGGGGATGAATGTATCATTTATTCAGCATTCCGTCCATCATTTATTTGCGTAACACTTTTCACCTTAAGTGGGATAGGTATGCCCTGATGATGGCCTGTTGCTCACTGTGCCACTGGATTCAAGCTAGCCTGGCTGATGAGAGGTAATACCCCGAAGCCGGTCCCAGGATGCTTGTTTCCGATCCAGGAAGGACCAGGCTTGGCATTCGGGCTGGACTGTTCCCTTGAGGAACACGGTGAAGACTGATTTGCATATGGGTGGGTCTAAACTGGGGTGACATGTTGAGCAATAGAACAATGACTTTAACCCAGATCTCTTGATTGGGGATGAATGTATCATTCATTAAGCATTCTGTCCATCATTTATTTGAGTAACACTTTTCACCCAAAGTGGGATAGGTATGACCCTTGCTCACTGTATCACAGGAATCAAGCTAGCCTGGCTGATCAGAGGTAATACCCCAAAACCGGTCCCAGGATGCTTTTTCCACACCAGGAAGGACACAGCTTGGCAGTTCAGGCTGGACTATTCCCTTGAGGAACAGGGTGAAGACTGATTTGCATATGGCTGGGTCTAAACTGGGGTGACATACTAAGCAAAAGAATGATGGATTTAATCCAAATCTCTTGACTGGAGGTGAATGAATGAGTCATTCAGCAATCTGTCCATAATTTGTTTGTGTAACACATGTCGCCCTAAGTGTGATGGGTATGCCCAGACATTGGTCCCTTGCTCACTGTGCCACTGGATTCAAGCTAGCCTGCCTAATGAGGAGTAATACCCCAAAACCGTTCCCAGGATGCTTGTTTCCCAGCCAGGGCAGACCTGGCTTACCAGTTTGGACTGGACTGTTCCCATGAGTAACAGGGTCAAGACTGAGTTGCATATGATTGAGTCTAAACTGGGGTGGCATGGTGAGCAAAAGAATGATGAATTTAACCCAGACTTTTTGACTGGGGGTGATTGTATGATTTATTCAGCATTCCGTCCATCATTTGTTTGCATTACACTTTAAGAACTATGTGGAATAGGTATGCCCAAACGTAGGTTCCTTTCTCACTGTGCTACTGGATTCAAGATAGTCTGGCTGATGAGGGGTAATACCCAGAAACCGGTCCCAGGATGCTTGTTTCCTGTCCAGGGAGGACCTGGCTTGGCAGTTCCTGCTGAACTGTTCCCACCAGCAACAGGGTCAAGGCTGATTTCCAAATAGCTGGGTCTAATCTGGTGTGGCATGTAGAGCAAAAAAACAATGGATTTACCCCAGACCTCTTGATTGGGGATGAATATATCATTCTTCCAGCATTCCATCCATCATTTGCTTGCATAACCTTTTTCTCCATAAGTGGGATCGGCATGCCCAGACATTGGTCCCTTGCTCACTGTGCCGCTGGATTCCAGCTAGCCTTGCTGATGAAGAGTAATACCCTGAAACCAGACCCAGGATGCTTGTTTCCGGTCCAGGGAGAACCTGGCTTGACAGTTCCTACTGACCTGGTCCCATGAGCAACAGGGTCAAAACGGATTTGCGAATAGCTGGGTCTAAACTGGGGTGGCATGGTGAGCAAAAGAACAATGGATTTAACCTAGATCTCTTGATTGGGGATGAATGTATCATTCGTTCAGCATTCCATCCATCCTTTATTTGCATAACACTTTTTGCCCTAAGTGGGATAGGTATGCCCAGACGTGGGCCCCTTACTCACTGTGCCACTGGATTCAATCTAGCCTGGCTGATGAGAGGTAATACCCGGAAACCGGTACTTGGATGCTTGTTTCCACACCAGGAAGGACCTGGCTTGGCAGTTTGGGCTGGACTGTTTCCTTGAGGAACAGGGGGAAGACTGATTTGTATATGGCTGGGTCTAAACTGGGGTGACATAGTGAGCAAAAGATTGATGGATTTAATCCAGATCTCTTGACTGGAGGTGAATGAATTATTCATTCAGCAATCCGTCCATCATTTGTTTGCATTACACTTTTCGAACTATGTGGAATAGGTATGCCCAAACGTGGGTCCCTTACTCACTGTGCTACTGGATTCAAGATAGTCTGGCTGATGAGGGGTAATACCCAGAAACCGGTCCCAGGATGCTTGTTTCCTGTCCAGGGAGGACCTGGCTTGGCAGCTCCTGCTGAACTGTTCCCACCAGCAAGAGGGTCAAGGCTGATTTCCAAATAGCTGGGTCTAATCTGGTGTGGCATGGTGAGCAAAAAAACAATGGATTTACCCCAGATCTCTTGATTGGGGATGAATATATCATTCATTCAGCATTCCATCCATCATTTGCTTGCATAACATTTTTCTCCATATGTGGGATCGGTATGCCCAGACATTGGTCCCTTGCTCACTGTGCCGCTGGATTCCAGCTAGCCTTGCTGATGAAGAGTAATACCCTGAAACCAGACCCAGGATGCTTGTTTCCGGTCCAGGGAGAACCTGGCTTGACAGTTCCTACTGACCTGGTCCCATGAGCAACAGGGTCAAAACGGATTTGCGAATAGCTGGGTCTAAACTGGGGTGGCATGGTGAGCAAAAGAACAATGGATTTAACCTAGATCTCTTGATTGGGGATGAATGTATCATTCATTCAGCATTCCGTCCATCCTTTATTTGCATAACACTTTTTGCCCTAAGTGGCATAGGTATGCCCAGACGTGGGCCCCTTACTCACTGTGCCACTGGATTCAATCTAGCCTGGCTGATGAGAGGTAATACCCGGAAACCGGTACTAGGATGCTTGTTTCCACACAAGGAAGGACCCGGGTTGGCAGTTTGGGCTGGACTGTTTCCTTGAGGAACAGGGGGAAGACTGATTTGTATATGGCTGGGTCTAAACTGGGGTGACATAGTGAGCAAAAGATTGATGGATTTAATCCAGATCACTTGACTGGAGGTGAATGAATTATTCATTCAGCAATCCGTCCATCATTTGTTTGTGCAACACATTTCGTCCTAAGTGGGATGGGTATGCCCAGACGTTGGTCCATTGCTCACTGTGCCACTGGATTCAAGCTAGCCTGGCTAGTGAGGGGTAATACCCCAAAAGCGGTCCCAGGATGCTTGTTTACCGTCCAGGGCGGACCTGGCTTACCAGTTTGGGCTGGACTGTTCCCATGAGTAACAGGGTCAAGACTGATTTGCATATGATTGAATTTAAACGGGATTGGCATGGTGAGCGAAAGAACGATTAATTTAACCCAAATCTTTTGACTGGGGGTGATTGCATGATTTATTCAGCATTCCGTCCATCATTTGTTTGCATAACACTTTTCAAACTAAGTGGAAAAGGGATGCCCAGACGTGGGTCCCTTGCTCACTGTGCTACTTGATTTAAGCTAGTCTGGCTGAAGAGGGGTAATACCCAGAAACCGGTCCCAGGATGATTGTTTCCTGTTCAAGGTGGACCTGGCTTGGCAGTTCCTGCTGAATTGTTCCCATGAGCAACAAGGTCAAGACTGATTTGCAAATAGCTGGGTCTGATCTGGGGTGGCATGGTGAGCAAATAAACAATGGATTTATCCAAGATCTCTTGATTGGGGATGAACATATCATTCATTCAGCATTCCATCCATCCTGTGCTTGCATAACACTTTTCGCCCTAAGTGGGATAGGTATGTCCAGATGTGGGCTGTTTCCTCACTGTACCACTCGATTCAAGCTAGCCTGGCTGATGAGAGGTAATACACTGAAACCGGTCCCAGGATGCTTGTTTACGATCCAGGAAGGACCTGGCTTGGTAGTTTGGACCGGACTGTTCCCATGAGGAACAGGGTGAAGACTGATTTGCATATTGCTGGGTCTAAACTGGGGTGAAATGGTGAGCAAAAAAACTATGGAATCAACCCAGATCTCGGGATTGAGGGTGAATATGTGATTCATTCATCAATCTGTCCATCATTTGTTTGTGTAACACATTTCGCCCTAAGTGGGATGGGTATGCCCAGACGTTGGTCCCTTGCTCACTGTGCCACTGGATTCAGGCTAGCCTGGCTGATGAGAGGTAATACCCTGACACCGGTCCCAGGATGCTTGTTTCCGATCCAGGGCTAACCTTGGTTACCAGTTCGCGCTGGACTGTTCCCATGAGAAACAGGGCCAAGACGGATTTTCATATGGCTGGGTCTAAACTAGGGTGATATTATTAGAAAAAGAACAATCGATTTAACCCATATCTCTTGATAGGGGATGAATGTATCATTTATTCAGCATTCCGTCCATCATTTATTTGCGTAACACTTTTCACCTTAAGTGGGATAGGTATGCCCTGATGATGGCCTGTTGCTCACTGTGCCACTGGATTCAAGCTAGCCTGGCTGATGAGAGGTAATACCCCGAAGCCGGTCCCAGGATGCTTGTTTCCGATCCAGGAAGGACCAGGCTTGGCATTCGGGCTGGACTGTTCCCCTGAGGAACACGGTGAAGACTGATTTGCATATGGGTGGGTCTAAACTGGGGTGACATGGTGAGCAATAGAACAATGACTTTAACCCAGATCTCTTGATTGGGGATGAATGTATCATTCATTCAGCATTCTGTCCATCATTTATTTGCATAACACTTTTCACCTTAAGTGGGATAGGTATGCCCTGATGATGGCCTGTTGCTCACTGTGCCACTGGATTCAAGCTAGCCTGGCTGATGAGAGGTAATACCCCGAAGCCGGTCCCAGGATGCTTGTTTCCGATCCAGGAAGGACCAGGCTTGGCATTCGGGCTGGACTGTTCCCATGAGCAACAAGGTCAAGACTGATTTGCAAATAGCTGGGTCTAATCTGGTGTGGCATGGTGAGCAGAGAAACAATGGATTTACCCCAGATCTCTTGATTGGGGATGAATATATCATTCATTCAGCATTCCATCCATCATTTGCTTGCATAACATTTTTCGCCATAAGTGAGATAGGTATGCCCAGATGTGGGCCCCGTTGCTCACTGTGCCACTGGATTCAAGCTAGCCTGGCTGATGAGAGGTAATACCCCGAAACCGGTCCCAGGATGCTTGATTCTGATCCCGGAAGGACCTGGCTTGGCAGTTTGGACTTGACTGTTCCCTTGAGGAACAGGGTTTAGACTGATGTGCATATGGCTGGGTCTAAACTGGGGTGACATGGTGAGCAAAAATAACAATGGATTTTACCAAGGTCTCATGACTGGGTGTGAATATCAATCTGTCCATCATTTGTTTGTGTAACACATTTCACCCTAAGTGGGATGGGTATGCCCAGACGTTGGTCCCTTGCTCTCTGTGCCAGTGGATTCAGGCTAGTTGGGCTGATGAGAGGTAATACCCTGAAACCGGTCCCAGGATGCTTGTTTCCGATCCAGGGCTAACCTTGGTTACCAGTTCGCGCTGGACTGTTCCCATGAGAAACAGGGTCAAGACTGATTTTCATATGGCTGGGTCTAAACTAGGGTGGCATTATTAGAAAAAGAACAATGGATTTAACCCAGATCTCTTGATTGGGGATGAATTTATCATTTATTCAGCATTCTGTCCATCATTTATTTGTGTAACACTTTTCACCTTAAGTGGGATAGGTATGCCCCGATGATGGCCTGTTGCTCACTGTGCCACTGGATTCAAGCTAGCATGGCTGATGAGATGTAATACCCCGAAGCCGGTCCGAGGATGCTTGTTTCCGATCCAGGAAGGACCAGACTTGGCATTCGGGCTGGACTGTTCCCATGAGGAACACGGTGAAGACTGATTTGCATATGGGTGGGTCTAAACTGGGATGAGATGATGAGCAATAGAACAATGAATTTAACCCAGATGTCATGACTGGGGATGAATGTATCATTCATTCAGCATTCTATCCATCATTTGCTTGCGTAACACTTTTTGCCCTAAGTGGGATGGATATGCCCAGGCGTTGGTCGCTTGTTTACTGTGCCACAAGATTCAAGCTAACCTGGATGAAGAAGGGTAATACCCTGACACCGGTCCCAGGATGCTTGTTTCCGCTCCAGGGAGGGCCTGGCTTGGCAGTTTCTGCTGGACTGGTCCCTTGAGGAACAGGGTGAAGACTGATTTGCATATGGCTGGGTCTAAACGGCGTGACATAGTGAGCAAAAGAATGATGGATTTAATCCAGATCTCTTGACTGGAGGTGAATGAACGATTCATTCAGCAATCTGTCCATCATTTGTTTGTGTAACACATGTCACCCCAAGTGGGATGGGTATGCCCAGACATTGGTCCCTTGCTAACTGTGCCACTGGATTCAAGCTAGCCTGGCTAATGAGGGTTAATACCCCCAAAACCGTTCCCAGGATGCTTGTTTCCCATCCAGGGCGGACCTGGCTTACCAGTTCGGGCTGGACTGTTCCCATGAGTAACAGGGTCAAGACTGATTTGCAAATGATTGAGTCTAACCTGGGGTGGCATGGTGAGCTATAGAATGATGAATTTAACTCAGATTTTTTGACTGGGGATGAACATACAATTCATTCAGCATTCCATCCATAATTTGCTTGCATAACACTTCTTGCCCTAAGTGGGATAGGTATGCCCAGATGTGGGCCCGCTCCTCATTGTGCCACTGAATTCAATCTAGCCTGGCTGATGAGAGGTAATACCCCAAAGCCGGTCCCAGGATGCTTGTTTCCGATCCAGGAAGGACCTGGCTTGGCAGTTCAGGCTTGACCGTTCCATTGAGGAACAGGGTGAAGACTGATTTGGATATTGCTGGGTCTAAACTGGTGTGACATGGTGAGCAATAAAACAATGGATTTAACCCAGATCTCATGACTGGGGGGGAATATATGATTCATTCATCAATCTGGGCCATCATTTGTTTGTGTAACACAAACCCAAAACCGTTCCCAGGATGCTTGTTTCCCATCCAGGGCAGACCTGGCTTACCAGTTCGGGCTGGACTGTTCCCATGAGTAACAGGGTCAAGACTGATTTGCATATGATTGAGTATAAACTGGGGTGGCATGGTGAGCAAAAGAATGATTCATTTAACCCAGATGTTTTGACTGGGGATGAATGTATGATTTATTCAGCATTCCGTCCATCATTTGTTTGCATTACACTTTTCGGACTAAGTGCAATAGGTATGCCCAGACTTGGGTCCCTTACTCACTGTGCTACTGGATTCAAGCTAGTCTGGCTGATGAGGGGTAATACCCAGAAACCGGGCCCAGGATGCTTGTTTCCTGTCCAGGGAGGACCTTGCTTGGCAGTTCCTGCTGAACTGTTCTCATGAGCAACAAGGTCAAGACTGATTTGCAAATAGCTGGGTCTAATCTGGGGTGGCATGGTGAGCAAAAAAACAATGAATTTACCCCAGATCTCTGGATTAGGGATGAACATACCATTCATTCAGCATTCCATCCATCATTTGCTTGCATAAAACTTTTTGCCCTAAGTGAGATAGGTATGCCCAGATGTGGGCCTGATCCTCACTGTGCCACTGGATTCAATCTAGCCTGGCTGATGAGAGGTAATACCCCAAAGTCGGTCCCAGGATGCTTGTTTCCAATCCAGGAAGGACCTGGCTTGGCAGTTCGGGCTGGACTGTTCCCTTGAGGAATAGGGTGAAGACTGAGTTGCATATGGCTGGGTCTAAACTGGGGTGACATAGTGAGCAAAAGAACGATGAATTTAACCCAGATCTTTTAACTGGGAATGAATGTGTGATTTATTCAGTATTCCAGCCATCATTTCTTTGCATAACACTTTTCGGCCTAAGTGCAATAGGTATACCCTGACATGGGTCCCTTACTAACTGTGCTACTGGATTCAAGCTAGTCTGGCTGATGAGGGGTAATACCCAGAAACCGGTCCCAGATGCTTGTTTCCAGTCCAGGGAGGACCTTGCTTGGCAGTTCCTGCAGAACTGTTCCCATGAGCAACAAGGTCAAGACTGATTTGTAAATAGCTTGGTCTAATCTGGGGTGGCATGGTGAGCAAAAAAACAATGAATTTAACCCAGATCTCTTGATTGGGGATGAACATACCATTCATTCAGCATTTCATCCATAATTTGCTTGCATAACACTTTTTGCCCAAAGTGGGATAGGTATGCCCAGATGTGGGCTGGTTGCTCACTGTGCCACTGGATTCAAGCTAGCCTGGCTGATGAGAGGTAATACCCCGAAACCTGTCCCGGGATGCTTGTTTCCGATCCAAGAAGGACCTGACTTGGCAGTTCCTGCTGAACTGTTCAAATTAGCAATAGGGTTAACACTGATTTGGAAATAGCTGGGTCTGAACTGGGGTGGTATGGTGAGCAAAAGAGTGATGAGTTTACCCCAGATTTCTTGATTGGGGATGAATGTATCATTCATTCAGCATTCCGTCCATCATTTGCTTGCGTAACACTTTTTGCCCTAAGTAGGATGGGTATGCCTAGATATGGGTCCCTTGCTCACTGTGCTACTGGATTCAAGCTAGTTTGACTGATGTGGGGTAATACCCAGAAACTGGTCCCAGGATGCTTGTTTCCATTTCAGGGAGGACCGGCTTAGCTGTTCTGGCTGGACTATTCCCATGAAAAACATGGTGAAGACTGATTTGCATGTGGCTGGGTCTAAAGTAGAGTGGAATTGTGAGCAAAAGGAACGATGGATTTAACTCAGATCTCTTGATTTGGGATGAATGTATCATTCATTCAGAATTACGTCCATCATTTGCTTGCGTAACTCTTTTTGCCCTAAGTGTGATGGGTATGCCCAGACGTGGGTCCCTTGCTCACTGTGGCACTGGATTCAAGCTAGCCTGCCTAACGAGTGGTCATACCCCAAAACCAGTCTTAGGATGATTGTTTCCCTTCCAGGGCAGAGGGCTGGACTGTTCCCGTAAGTAACAGGGTCAAGACGATTTGCATATGATTGAGTCAAAACTGGGGTGGCATGGTGAGCAAATGAATGATGGATTTAACCCAGATCTTTTGACTGCGCCCCCGGACCAGATGGTGTGCCAGTAGACTTGTTTAAATCAAATGTCTCTTTATGGGGTCCTATACTAACCCAAGTTATTAATGCCAGTGCTAGGACAAAATTTCCAAAGACCTGGGTGGAATCAATTATTATTCCAATCTTCAAGAAGGGGGATCGCCACGACCTCACTTGTTATAGACCGATTTCTTTGCTTTATTCATTGGTCGAAGTGGCAGGACGTGTTGTCCTTAAACGCTTGCAAGACTGGGCGGAAGATAACCAGGTCCTATCAGATTCACAGTATGGCTTCCGGGAAGGGCTGGGTACAATTGAGCAAAGTTTAAATCTAGCCATCCTAGTTGGTAAATATATAAGAGTAAAAAAGGGCAGTTTGTTCCTGGCTTTTGTGGACCTCACTGTGGCCTTCGATTCCATAAGGCATGATAGACTGTGGGAGGTCCTCGTGGCTATGGGGGTGGACCCAAACATTATTGCCTTTTTACAGCGCCTATACAGTGGAGCTTCTGCTAGAGTCTGTTACGGTTTGGGTGGGGAGCGTACTGAAGCATTTCCCATCAGGAGAGGGGTCAGGCAGGGTTGCGTCCTGGCCTCCTTCCTTTTTAATTTGTACATTAATGGATTGTGTGCAGAATTACTCAAGAAAGGACAAGACTTTCCCTAGGTTTGTGGGTGACGCATACCTGCTCTCCTATATGCGGATAATGCAGTTTTAATGGCGCAAGCACAAAATGGCTTGCAAAGGGTCTTAGTCAGTTTTAGTGATTTTATGAAGGATTTAGGTCAAAGTATTAATATTTCTAAGACCTTTATCATGAGATGTGGCCAAGGGACCCAGAAGACAAAATAAATGTTTTTGGATGATAGGAAGTTACTCTCAACCAGGAGTTTCTCTTCTCTTGGCATCCTATTTAACTGCTAAGAAACAGATGTATCTCAGGTCAACCATTGCCCTTGCCACCTTTGCTAAGAAACTAGGTAGGAAGCCTCCAGGGGAGCTTCTGAAAATGTATAATGCCAAATGTATTACCACTGCGATGTACGGGGCAGGGGTGTGGGGTTTTGCCAATACCCTCCCATTGCAACGCGTGGAAAACTCCTTCCTGCGATTTATTCTATCTGTCCCTTCTAGCACTCCCTCGTACGCTTGTCATGAGAAGTTGGGTCTCTCTTACATTTCTGACCTCGTTGAACTGGAACCAATACTCCTATGGCATTGGGTCTGGTTCAAGGAACAGACTAAGCTAAATAGAGAGATTTTGCAGGATAGTCTTAGACTGGAAGGGGCCTTAAAGATCCCTTGGGTCAGGTTTGTCTGTAATTTTATGAACGATTTAGGTCACCCCGAATATTTTACAAATCCAAGCTCCATGGTGGGGAATAGCAGAAAGATCCTATAAAAAGTGGGTCCCCAATTATTGGGCTCACTAAGAATGGCAGGGGAAATTTTAAAACCTAGTGTAATGCAACACCAGCTAACGCTAACTTCCCTGGGGATGAAGCCATATTTATCATATTTACCCGGAGGCTTCGATAGGATGCTATTAATAAGATTTAGACTAGGTACTGTCCACAGATTAATGATTATACCAATAATGAACGACTGGTCTCGAACTCTGATATTTTGCCAATGTGTTCAACGATCTGAGCAATCTACGATTCATTTAGTCTTTTTTTGTAAATTTTATGTAGCGTTAAGGAAAGCTTGGATACTTCCTATTTTAAAACACCAAGGGTTGAGGCAATGTCACCCAGCTTTAATAATATTGCAGTTATTGGAGAACGAACATATCGCTTGGAGGGTATGTTATTGAAGAAGGCGCTCCAGCTAAGGAAATGTATGATAACTGCTGTACAGTAATTTGCTGGACCTGCCCCCCTCTTGTTGAACGCGATCTCTTTTTGAATATCTTTGTGATTTTTCTTTGATCTTCACCCTGTAAATATTGTGAGGTGAGTATTGTTTTTTAACTTGTATAATCTATAATGACATTTTTAAATGTTTGTTTTTATGTGCTTTTATGATTGTTTAATAACAGTTGAATCAAGATTTCCTTGACTTGACTGCGTGTGAATGTATGATTTATTAAGCATTCCGTTCATCATTTATTTGCATAACACTTTTCGGCCGAAGTGGAATAGGCATGCCCTGACGTGGGTCCATTGCTCACTGTGCTATTAGATTCAAACTAGTCTGGCTGATAAGGGGTAATAGTCACATAATTGATGGACGGAATGCAGAACAAATCAAAACATTCACCCCAGTCAAGAGATCTGGGTTAAATCCATCATTCTTTTGCCCACCATGCCACCCCAGTTTAGACCTGGCCATATGCAAATCAGTTTGACCCTGTGCCTCATGGGAACAGTCCAGCCCGAACTGCCAAGCCAGGTCCTCCCTGGACTGGAAACAAGCATCCAAGGACCGGTTTTGGGGTTTCACCCCTCTTCAGCCAGGATAGCTTGGTTCCAGTGGCACAGTGAGCCCAGGACCCACGTCTGGGCATACCTGGCGCACTTAGGACGAGAAAGCAAAAGACACACAATTGATGGACGGTATGCAGAACAAATCAAAACATTCACCCCCAGTCAAGAGATCTGGGTTAATTCCATCATTCTTTTACTCACCATGCCACCCTAGGTTAGACCTGGCCATATACAAATCAGTCTTGACCCTGTGCCTCATGGGAACAGTCCAGCCCGAACTGCCAAGCCAGGTCCTCCCTGGACCAGAAACAAGCATCCTAGGACCGGTTTCGGGGTTTCACCCCTCTTCAGCCAGGATAGCTTGATTCCAGTGGCACAGTGAGCCCCGGACCCACGCCTGGGCATAGCTGGCGCACTTAGGGCGAGAAAGCAAAAGACACACAATTGATGGACGGAATGCAGAACAAATCAAAACATTCACCCCCAGTCAAGAGATCTGGGTTAAATCCATTATTCTTTTTCTCACCATGCCACCCCAGTTTAGACCTGGCCATATGCAAATCAGTTTGACCCTGTGCCTCATGGGAACAGTCCAGCCCAAACTGCAATGTTCAACACTCCGTTTATCATCCCCTTTGGTTTTGCTTTGTTCGCACTAAGTTGGCGCATTAGGGCACATTTTGACTTCTCAAATTCTTTTCTATTTCATTAAAAAATTCTGACTTGCAGACTGAAAGATGCACTTTGAATACCAGCAGTAGACTTCCCTGGTGAGCAGTAGCTTTACTACAGTGATCTAATGAGCAACTAGAGTGCTAACATTCAGAATGTATGGCAAATGTGATATATCTGAATACCTTCTTGATGGAATCAAAGTAAAAAACTGAAAACATTCCCTACTGAGGAGACTGCAGTAAATAAGGAAATTAGGAAACGTTATAACAAATCAATCTCCCAAGATGGCCACCAGAGACAAAAGAGCCCAAATGCAGCACAAATATCACCCACATGTAGCCCAATGACTGAAGTGTGCAAAACACTTTTTATTTTTTGTGTTTTTGCAGTTTTATATAGTGCAGACTTGTCAGGTATTGGAGTGCTTTACATGAGCATTGGTTACATCACACAAGAACAAATTCATTTTGGTTGTAGACATGGGAGATTAAGTGATTTGAGCAGAATCACAGAATGTCGAGCTGAAGCAGAAACTCCAACCTGGTTCCCCAGTTGCAAAGTCTGCAGCTCTGGAAGTAACACCACATCCTCTCCCCTAAGTGCAATATTTAATCAAGTGGTGAACTGGATAAAAAAACATAAAGATAACAAATAATTTAAAAGAGCTTTGTCGCTATTTGAAAACTCAGAAAATACGTCCTCATTTTAGTTTTTTAGAGCACTAAATATAATTTTGATGCAAATAAGACCCTCTCATATATGTAATTTTTAAAGGAAATGCTCTAGGTATTACAGTTTTGATTACATCAAGATGACGTCAGTTGTTCCACACTTTTGTAATAAATATAGAATGTTAGCAATCTAGTTGTTTATTAGGATACTGTTGAGAGGCAGAGGCCAGGGGCACGGACTCTGAAAATTGAAGGTAGGTAGGAGGGTGCAAAGGCAACAATTTGGCCACACTGGGCAGGCAGGAAGGGCAGTGGCAGCACAACAGACTATGGAGGGCAGTGGAATGGGGGGCAGGGGCAACAAACCAACAATACAGGACTGGCAACAGAGGGTGTGGCAATATAATAGACCATTGTGGGCAGAAGGAAGAGGCAGTGGTAGTGCAACCATACATGCCAACAGACCCGATTGAGCCAGGAAACGTCCAATGTTTTTAAGCTCAAATGGGCTTTATTTGATCTGTCTCCTGTCTACAATCTCCTCTTTTTCAATGTAACTCAAAGGGGAAAATCAATACCCCAGTTTTTTTTCAAAATCTCCCTCTTACAAAGTTCAAAATGTTCACATGTATGGTACATTGGATCATGGAAGGCAGGAGGAATTGGGGTAGGGATATGGACTCGGATAACAGAGGACAAGAGGGACATGGAGAGGTGAACCAAACTGATCCTACAGGGCAGGCATCAGGGTTTGCAGCAGCACAATACACCACAGCACAATACACCACACAGGGCATGCGGGACGGGAGTGCAGCACAACAATCCATAGAAAGCAATAGGGCGGGGCAGGACCATGCACATGGACAACAGATAACAGAGGGGAAAGAGGCAATGGTAGCTTGCTGACCAGAATGGACAGACAGGAGAGAAAGCTGCAGCATAACAGACCATAAAGGGCAGGAGGGACGGATCAGGGGCATTACAATGGAACAGACAAGCCAGGAGGGAGGGAATAGGGGTCTGGACTTGGAAACAGAGGGCTGGGGGCAAGGGGGCAGGGCAGGAGCAGCAAGATGACCTTGGAGGTCAGGCAGGATGGGCAGTAGAAGCAAGACACACCATGGAGAGCAACAGTGAGACTATGATGGCATACACACAGACCATGAAGGGAAGGTGGGAGGGGGTCAAGGGAAGCTAGCTGACCACACAGGGAAGGTGGGCGGGGCTGTGGCAGCACAGAAGCCCATGCATGGCAAGAGGGAGGGTTAGTGGCAGCACAATGGCTATGATAGGCAAGAAGGAGGGTGCAGGGGCATGCACAAAGCACCATGGAGGATAGAAGGGAGGGTCAGGACCTGGGAACAGACAAGAGAGTTCAGGGGACGGGGCCTCACAACAGACCACGCGGGGCAGGCAGGAGGAGCAGTTACAGCAGAACAGACCAGGGAAGGCAGAAGGGTGTGTCGGTAAAATGGACCATGGAGGACAGGAGGAAGGGGTTAGGGGCATGGAGGTGGCAGGGACAGGTTACAGTCATCTGACAATGCTAGGCAGGTGGGAGAGGAGTGGCAGCTCAACAGAACACTCAGAGTAGATAGGAGTGGCAGGTCCATGGAACATGGTGGGCAAAAAGGATGGAGCAGAGGCATGCACAAAGACATCAGAGGGCAGGGGGAAGGAGAATAGGGGCAGCAAGGTAAGCACAGAGGCTAAGCAGAAGGTCAATGATGGGGCATAGAATTGGGCAATGGAGGGCAGGAGGAGTGGACTGGTATACCATGCTAAATGGAGGGCAGTGGCAGCACAGCAGACCATGCATGACAGGAGGGAGGAGGCTAGTCCATGGATTCAGGCAACAGAGGAGAGGGAGGAGGTGGATGGGGCAGCAAGCTAACTGTTCAGAGAAGGCGGGTATTAGGAACTTTATTGTTTTTAAAATGTGTGTCTATGCGAACTACTTAAAATTTGAACAAGTATGCAGCATAATCACACTTTTGCTCAGGAAGAAGAGGACGTTTGTGACTGTGCCTCTGGGATCACTTGGCAGAAACACCCCCTGACCCTCCACCCCCCATCGCAAAATGTCATGCCCTTGAAAAGGGTAGGTGAACGCAGTGTTATATAGAATATAGTCCTGAGAGCACGATTGAAAATGGAAACTAGATATAGTGTATGGTATAAGCTATGCACCAAAAAGTGTGATATAAGATGAACCTGGAGTGAAATATAATATGCAATACATTGTGCGCAATGACAGATTCATTGGAGAGCGCGAGATAGCACAGGCACTAGCGCGTGCTATGCAATATGCACCTTGGAGTGTAATATGCACAGGGCAGTGTTGTGTAACCAAACTAGTCTCTAAAGTTGTAATATAAAATATGTGCTGGGGAGTGTAATGTTGCATATGCACTGTGACAAAGATATGGATCCCAGATTGTAATATGTATGGCATAGCGCTGTGCGTTATAACATAGCAATCGAGGAAGGCATGTTAGATGGGGCAATATAACCCGTGCGAGGGCAAGTGTGGCATGACATATTCACGGGGTGGTGTTACAGTGCACATGGGCTAGAGAGTTTCATAGCATATGCACTAGTGAGGTTCGTCTCCTTTCCAGAGAGTAAAATAAAAAGTATTACACATCCGGCGGTGGATGTGTGTTTTATTACCTGTGAGGGGGGTTTCTTGCATAGTTTTGGTCGAATTAGTCGAATCGCCTTTGAATGGCTTGGTGTGCGTGTGTATTAAATGTGCCAGTCAATAGTCACCCATGTTTGTATAAACAAACGACAAGGGTGTCTACTTGGAGAGTACCCACGGGTGGGGGCGCTGGGATTAGGCACGGTAGGGCGTCAGACACGTCAGAGCTTCACTAGTGGTGTAAATACATTCCACATGGATTAATTGTATGCATAGTCGCCTTTTAATGAATATCACGCAAATCGTCATGGTGATAGGTACGTACGGTTTGTCCAGCATGTCCTAGGTGTTTCTATAAATATATATTTTTTAAAACAAAGGCCGACCCCGGGGGATGGGGTCCCAAGGGCCACAAGTGGCCTGAGAAGGGGGCAACGCAGCCCCCCTCCTAAAGAATTAAAAAAAAAAAAGGCCATGCCCCGGGGTTTGGGGTGCTCGGGCCATTTAAGGCCTCGGGAGGGGGGCCACGCTGCCCCCTTCCAAATTTTCTTTTTTCTAAAAAAAATTAGGGGGCAGGCCCTGGGGGATGGGGTCCACAGGGCCAATAAATTAGAAAAAGAAGGGGGGCCACACAGCCCCCTTCTTAAAATAAATAAATAAATGAAATACCGGCATCACGCCGGAGGCCACGCCCCCTCCTTGCAGCACTCTGCAAACGCGCCCCCTGCGAGTTGTAAGTTGGGGAATTAATTCTCCTTCAATACTGAGGGTCCCTGAGGGTCAACTAGCCCAACAAGTATCTCCATTATGCACCAGGGAGCTGCGTTGCAGACAGCTGTTCTGAGGCCACGCCCCTTTTTACACCTCTCTGCAACGCAGTTCTGTGGTGCTCACTGGAGGTATCTAGTGGTCTAGTTTGACCCTAGGGACCCTTAGGATTCAAGGGGACTTAATCTCTCAACTTAGAACAGCCACAGGGCGTGTTTACACAGTGGTGAAGGGAGGGGACGTGGCCTGAGGGGACGTGTGCAAACACACCCTGTGGTGCGTTTTAAGTTGGGGAAATAATTGCCTTTCAATCGTGAGAATATTTGATCTGACCATAAGAAGATATACTGTGATGTAAATATAAACAAGTTGATGTCGTATTGCCTCCCATGATAAGATATTTATGTTGTTTTTAAATTTTGGTACAGACCATTTTATTGATGTATATACATGATTTCTTTTTTATAGGAGACGGAGCTTTTGCCTGGGTTTGAGAGAAATGCAGCTTTAGCCACTTGTTGAGATGTTAGAAAAAGAACTGGAAATACGATTAAATTTGGTGATGATCAGCCCACTCGGGCGTAGATAAGGAGAAGATGGGAATTGTTTTTGCTCTTATACCCATCGGGGTAGAATTAATATGTTTACATTCAAGCAATTTACTAGGCTTGAATTGTGATTGACTAATCATGAAATCGATGTATGTTATGTATATGAGAAATTAATTTACAATTTTGAATATTACACTTGTATTTTCATTTGTATTAATTTCTATTACACAATTTATTGAATTTACATTTGATTGTTGTAAAATGGAAGCAAAACGCCATAAATTGCTTGCTACATCCAGTTTCATTACACTATTCAAAGATGGCGGCTATGCTTGTCACACGAACCAGGCAGCAATGTAGTCCTTTCTTTATATTGTTTACACTTTTTGTACTATATCATGTGACAAGAGTAAACATCGTATCGACCCGTGACCAAGGAACCTTTTGGTTTCGAAACGCGTCAGGAGTTGTTTGCCATAACTTGATGGAATAAAGCACACTTAAGAAAGCAAATTGGGGCTCTGCGCAATCTTTTGGAAGGAAGGATTGAATGGTGTTTGGATAAGAAGGGTCGCGTCCTTGCCGGCAGCCCGCCACCATACAGAGGCAGAGGTCATTGCGAGGAATGGTTTGAATATATATATATATATATATATTCACTAAAAAAAACAGGGGCGTTATAGTTAGCTGGACATTTCCCTCTTACAAAACCCTAGAAATTCCCCTGTTATAGTTAGTTCAGCTAACTATAACTCGCGCCCCCGCAATGCACTGCTGATGATGTCACATATTACATCACTCATGACATGTTCACTGACATCACTGATGACATCTCAAATTACATCACTGATGACATCACTGATGACGTCATCCATTTGATAAATTAGTGCATCTTCTCACACCCTAATATAACCTTTGATACACCGACTCACAATTTCAGACGGCCATTTTGAAAACCATAGATACTCCAATACCAATAACTACACACCCACTCATTGACTCTTAAGTCTACATACATCTCCACTCACTCACCTGTACAGTCACTCATACTTACAGTCACTCTGTACAGGACTATCATATGCATTCATACACCTATATATGCGTTGGGTACGTGTTTAGTGCGCGATCGCAATGTGACTGGTACGCGACTCCCAGCCTATACGCGACACGTACGTAACGCGATGTTTACGCGCTTCCGCAATGCGTCATCTGCATCCCGCGAAATATTTAACATTTAAAAAAACATATATATATGTATTTCATGTGAATATTAATTGAAGACAAACTCTAAACTAGTCTTAAAACTAATATATTTTGACATCTAATCCTATGAAAAAAAATTATTCCATTTCGCAGATGCGCGCTGGGTGCGTGCTGCCTATGCGCAGGGTGCGCAGATCCCATGTGACCTGCAAAAAAATGAGATTTGATTAGTTCATTACACTTCCTGTTCTAACTATTGAAAGACCCCACCCAATTCAATCATTCTTCTTTGACCTTCTTTGGAGGAGCATCTCTTTGCAGAGAAGAAGATTTTTTAGACTAAGTTTACACTTAGCTCTAACTTTTTTCTCCTAAAAATGGCTTCAGGGCAGCAGGCATCACCTGCATCTCCTCATACATCTGAGGATGAATTTTTGGAGGAGGCACCACGCAAAGCACGTTTTTCTTTAGTGGTGTGGAAATGTTTTACTTTTCCCGAGGGGCAGAATAAGACCAATGCCACCTTGGTCACATGCAAGATTTGCAAAAGAGGGCTGTCATGAGGGGATCCTAACAAGAAATACTCGTGCGGCACGGCTAGTATGATGAAGCACCTAAGGACCCTTCATCCAAACAATCTTGCACGAGAAGAGTGTAAACGGATGAGAAACACTCCTGCTTCTGCACCTTCCACCTCATCGCAGCCGAGTACTTCAAGAGTGCATCCATCAGCCCAAAACTTGGACATCCGTCCTCAATTTCAATTTTTAAAAGTGCTCTGCACTAGGTGCAATGCGACTTTGTGCTACGGTTATTGTTCCCTGAAGTTCATTGTTGGGTTCCTCCTGTTTTGTTTTTTGTTTTAAAATAAAAAACAAAAAAGAAGAAAAAAAAAAGTTCTTGTAAGAACTAACTTTCCTGGTTTAAAAAAAGAGCTACATTTCTTTGTTAGTGTGTGAAAGTTTAGATGAATGTATGTGTAGTATGTAATTGACTGAATGAATGCATTAGTAGCGTACGGTGAATGTATAAGTGCAGAACTATGAGGAAGTGCTGCAGCATCACACAGTAACCTCTTTAACTGCAGTGTGCTGTAGTACTTCCAAAGCACAGGGATGCAACATATGTACATAAATATGTTGCAAATCTATGCTTCTCTCTGCACAGCTGCTTAAACTGCAGCCATGTGGTGACACAGGCACCCTTGCACCATAGTGCAAGGATATCTGTGTCATGTGCGGTTTGTTTTTGTGCAGGAAGACACACCTTCCTGCACAAAAACAATCAGTAAAGGCATTTTTCTCTTTCAATGTATGCTGAGCATTGTAGCATGCATTGAAGATATAAAAATGTGGAGAAATGAAAACAATTCTCCTTGTTGTGCTTTCCTACACCAATTTTAGAATGGTGCAGCATTCACACACATATCGAGATTTATGATTTCTGATAAATCTAGACATGTGTCTTGTTCTATGAGTATTCAGTGCAATCATGCACAACAACACTTATAGAACACCCTTTCAACGCAAAGTGGTGTGCATAATGAGGTTGTATTTACATGGAGTATAAAAAGTGCACAGAGTGCCTTTTCCTCTCTTTGTCTTGCATAATAACTATGTTACAAAAAGTGACATATTTCCGGTTTTAAAATTCCTTGCGAATGATAGAAGGTAAGCACAGAGTTTTGTCTGCAAAGATGTTCAAAGAAGAATGATTGAAATGATTGTGGTCCTTCAATAGGTACAATGGGAAATATTATGAACCCCTCAAATCTCTTTTTTTGCAGGTCACATGATATCTGATTATGGTCAGATTTCAAAACTACATAGGTATAAACAGAGTGTTTTTAGAAACGTGTTTCAACTTTGTAGCTTCTTGCAGACCTCCTCATTCTGCATATTGAGACTTAGTTAAACTTACCTTCACAGTAATAGGAATAAAAAATGGTATACATTTTTTTCAGAATTTCATTGCAATCTAAATTCATATACATTGCTTATTTTAAAATTTGGATCTGTGAAAGAAAAGGAAAAAAAAATATAACATGTAATAATACATTTTTTACAACACAGCATAATTTCCACAAAGTAATTTGTTTGCCTTTTTTGCTGTTCTCAGAATATATTGAATTACTCATCACTTAACAGCGGGCAAAAAAAAAAAAATCAGAAAGACTGTTAAAAAAAAAAAAAACTATTCTCAGCAAAATACAACAAGATACAAATCACAGATATATAAAATGCTTACGGCTAACAAACTTTTATAAGTTTAACTTACAAAAACTGTAAATGTTGCCACTTTAAAATATTCACCGAATCTGAGGATACATTTTTGGAGAAGGCACCACGCCCACAACGTCTTGTTCTATGAGTATTCAGTGCAATCATGCACAACAACACTTATAGAACACCCTTTCAACGCAAAGTGGTGTGCATAATGAGGTTGTATTTACATGGAGTATAAAAAGTGCACAGAGTGCCTTTTCCTCTCTTTGTCTTGCATAATAACTATGTTACAAAAAGTGACATATTTCCGGTTTTAAAATTCCTTGCGAATGATAGAAGGTAAGCACAGAGTTTTGTCTGCAAAGATGTTCAAAGAAGAATGATTGAAATGATTGTGGTCCTTCAATAGGTACAATGGGAAATATTATGAACCCCTCAAATCTCTTTTTTTGCAGGTCACATGATATCTGATTATGGTCAGATTTCAAAACTACATAGGTATAAACAAAGTGTTTTTAGAAACGTATTTCAACTTTGTAGCTTCTTGCAGACCTCCTCATTCTGCATATTGAGACTTAGTTAAACTTACCTTCACAGTAATAGGAATAAAAAATGGTATACATTTTTTTCAGATTTTCATTGCAATCTAAATTCATATAAATTGCTTATTTTAAAATTTGGATCTGTGAAAAAAAAGGAAAAAAAAATATAACATGTAATAATACATTTTTTACAACACAGCATAATTTCCACAAAGTAATTTGTTTGCCTTTTTTGCTGATCTCAGAATATATTGAATTACTCATCACTTAACAGCGGGCAAAAAAAAAACAATCAGAAAGATTGTTAAAAAAAAACAACTATTCTCAGCAAAATACAACAAGATACAAATCACAGATATATAAAATGCTTACGGCTAACAAACTTTTATAAGTTTAACTTACAAAAACTGTAAATGTTGCCACTTTAAAATATTCACCGAATCTGAGGATACATTTTTGGAGATGGCACCACGCCCACAACGTATTTCTTCAGTGGTGTGGAAATTTGTTACTTTTCCAGAGGGGCAAACAAAGACCAATGCCACCTTGGTCACGTGCAAGATTCGCAAAAGAGTTCTGTTGTGAGGGCATCCTAACAAGAAATGCTCATACGGCATGGCAAGTATGATGAAACACCTAAGGACCCTTCCTCCGAACAATCTTGCACGAGAAGAGTGCAAAATGATGAGAAACACTCCTGCTCCTGCGCCTTTCTGAGTTTCTTTTCTTTTTCTTTTTTTTCTGGCATGATTTCTCTATTTTTACGTTGAAAAACAGTATCTGTAAAAAAGAATCACAAATAAATGTATATTAATAACTTTCAAATTTATACTATTCCATTACTGTAAAAACACATTTTATATAAAAACTGACTATGAAACTATAGCCCTGAACCACAAGTGTGACGATGGTTAAAACACTACATGCATAGTGCATACTACTTTGAAGCAGTTCACAAGCCTACCTCACTAAAAGACTACATGCTAACTGACTGAATAATTACAGTACTATAAGGAGACACACTGGGTGAGTGACAGGGTGTTTGCTGGAAGTGTATGAATACTGATTGGGGAATTGAAGGTGTGAAAGACAACTGTGTAGGTGATTAGAGGACTGCATCCATAGTGAATAGGCATTTGAAGCAGTCTATGTGCTAAGGCCTGGCTCACTGCATGAGTACTTGGGTACTGACGGAATGATTAGAGTCCAGCAAGGAGAGTGCCTGGGTGAATTTATAAGTGGTTGGCTTTTGACAAAGTGAATGGATTAGTACTTGGTACTGAATGGGTCACTAGAGGAGTGCAAAGGGAGTGACAGGATGTTTGCTGGACTCTATGGATACTGACTAGGGAATTGAAGGTGTGAAAGACAAGTGTATAGTATGTTAGAAGATTGCATGCATACTGCATAGACATTTGAAGCAGTCTATGTGGTAATGTATGGTTCACAACATGAGTACTTGGAAACTGACTAAATCATCAGACTACTGATAGGACAGTGCCTGGGTAAAACTTTTAAATTTTCAGTTCTGGCACAGTGAAGAGAATAGTACATGGTACTGCACTTTAGTGTCAAACCCTGACTCATTTTATCAATGCATAAGCAAAGAATAGCTTCTAAAGCTACTAAAACTTGACAACATGACCGGTTTTAAAACAGTTATCTGTCAGCAAATACACGATGTTACCAAATGCTTCTATCACAATCCTTACCCAAATGCACACAGACTCACAGTGTGATTTTAGACAAGCAACACTATCCTAGGAGTTTACCAAAACTCATTCACTAGTCTAGAAGAGGTAAGGGTACTGCACACAATCTACATATTTAAGTAAAGCACATTAGTGTCAAAGCATGACTCATTTAATCAACGCATAAGCAAAGACTGGCTTATAATGCTACTAAAACTTGACAACATGACAGGTTTTAAAAGAGTTATCTGTCAGAAAATACACGATGTTACCAAATGCTTCTCTCACAGTGGTCCCCAAATACACACAGACTCACAGTGTGATTCTAGACAAGCACCACTATCCCTAGGAGTTTTCCAAAACTCATTCACTACAGTGGAAGTGATAAGGGAACTGAACACAATCTACATATTTCAGGACTGCACTTTTGTGTCAAAGCCTGACTCATTTAATCAAATCATAAGCAAAAACTGCCTTCTAATGCTACTAAACCTTGACAACAAGACAGGTTTTAAAACAGTTATCTGTCAGCAAATACACGATGTTACCAAATACTTCTCTCACAGTGGTTCCCAAATGCACACAGACTCACAGTGTGATTCTAGACAAGCAACACTATCCCTAGCAGCTTACAAAAACTCATTCACTACTGTGCAAGGGGTAAGGAGACTACACACAATCTACATATTAAAGTACAGCACATTAGTGTCAAAGCATGACTTATTTTATCAATGCATAAGCAAAGACTGGCTTCTAATGCTACTAAAACTTGACAACATGACAGGTTTTAAATCAGTTATCTGTCAGCAAATACACAATGTTGCCAAATGCTTCTCTGACAGTGGTTCCCAAATGCACACATACTCACTGTGTGATTCTAGACAAACAACACTATCCCTTGCACTATACCCAAACACATTTCTTCATCTAGAAGGAGTACTACATTTTATAATAGAAACATAACTCATTTCACAAATTCATAAACAATGACTGGTTTCTAATTCTACCAAAATATAAAAACAGCACAGTTATCTGTCTGCAAACACATGAAAAACACAAATGCTTATCACAGAATGGTTTCTACATGCACACACACTGTCAATAAGATTGTAGAGAAAAAAAGTACTCCCTGCACTTTAGCAGGAGAAATACATTAGTCTGATTAAAATCAAAATAGTCTACATACATCCCCTCACAATTAAATAACTCACCTTTCAAGTTGTTTTGTAGATTAAGAAGTATATCAGTCACTCACCAGATATCAGTCACACACCAGATTTTCTTATACGGAACCTCTGCACTGTGCACCTCTCAGCAAAAACAAAGAATGGCAGTTCCCCTTTCATTTTCCACACATATACATGTAAACATCAAATCACAATCCTTCACACATAAATTCAAAAGCAAACACACATTTCGATTGGTTAAACATTTCAACCCTTACCAAACGAAATACATTTCAACCCTTCCCCAAATCTGCCATCTGCCTGTTACCATAGAAACAGGTCATGGAACACTGTACTGAGCACACAGGTCACAAGTTCAGCACACAATGTTGCTAAACAAGACAGCAAGTGTGCTTGACTTTTCAACATATCAGCTTATCATATATAATGTTCCTTACAATCAGTTTTTGTTAACCAATAAGAATCATGCGTTTAAAAAACAGAAATATACACCCTACCTTTTAGTGTAGAAAGTTTTCATACAACCAATGATTTCTTGTCTTTTTTTAAAAAAAAATTCCTTGGATCCGCACACCCAATGCGAGAGGATCCGTGCACCAAACGCGATAGGATGCACGCACCCTGCGCGCATTTCGCCGTTTTTTTGCTGTTGAAAAAAAGGGGGCCCCAGGGGGTCCTTCTGGGGCCCCCTAAGCACCTCTAGAGGGTCAGAGTATTTCCACTCTGCCCCCTTTATATATTTTACACACTTATTCCCCTTGCTTCTTCAACCTCGCTTCTACCGAGGCAGAAAATGGCCACCAACAGTTCCTGGTTTCGAATGTAGACAGACACTCGACAGCCAATTAGCATTCAGCACGCGATCGGGAGGGTGCACGCTCGATTCGGGGAGGGTGCGCTTACGGTGCGGGTAGGGTGCGCGGATCCTCCCCGGCCATAGATATCACTAACTTTTTTACCCTAATTTTCTAAGGAACTAATGAACAGATTCACACCATTTATGCAAAAGGCACGAGTCTGAACTGAGGACTACCTCTTTGCCAAATTTGGTGCCATTCCGTTCAGCGGTTTGGGCTGTAGCTGCGACAACAGATCCTATGGGAAATTGCATGGGGAAAATGCATTTTGGGACCCCCCTTTTTTCTCGGCCCCCGCTTGACGAATCACCACAAAACTTTCAGGGAAGGAGCGGAGCGGAGCTGGCCAAAAGTTTGGAAAATGGAAAATTTCACGAGGATTCATCAACCGGCGCCAGACTTATTGGGAATAAAATGTTGCGGATTTCCTATGGAAAATAGGTCCTAACTATAACTATCTACTGGCGACCACCAGTAGATTATATATATATATATATATATATATATATATTATCTACTGGCGGTCGCCAGTAGATAGTTATAGTTAGGATCGTGTTTCCATAGGAAATCCGCAACATTCTATTTGGAATAACTTTGGCGCCGATTGACGAATCCTCGCGAAATTTTCAAAATAGGTGGGGCGCTCCGCTCCGCTCCTTCCCTGAAAGTCTCGGGGGGATTCGTCAAGCGGGGGCTGAGAAAAAGGGGGGGCCCCAAAACGCGTTTTCCCCATGCATTTTTCCATAGGACCTTTAGTCCAAGCTACAGCCCGAACGGCTGAACAGAATTACTTGAAATTTAGCAGAGAGGTAGTCCTCAGGTCAGGGATGTCCCTTTTGCAGGTCTGGGGTAAATCTGTTCAGTATTTCCTGAGAAAATAGCATTTAAAAGCATATATATCTATAAGCGCGCACCGTGCGCGTACGGTAAAACTTACCGTACGCGCACGCTGCCGTGCGTGAGCGTGATTCTGATTGGTTGTTAGATCTTAGTAAACATTCGAATCAGTCGAAACCAGGAAGTGTCAGCCGCCATTTTGTCTCTCGCAGTCTGAGGGGGTGAAAAACAAAGGTGGAGAACGTGAAAAGGGGGCAGGGTGGACAGTTCCTGACCCCCTAGCCTTTGTCAGGGGGTCCCAGAAGAACCCCCAAGGGCCAAAATTTCCTTTAATTTTTCTGCGAAAAATCGCAGAGTACACGTAGCGTGCGCGTACGGTAGAAACGGTGAAAAACCTTAAAAAAAAAATATATATATATAACTTAGCATTTAAAAAACTGTACAAATTCAATGAAAAAACCATAGGTTTCACATACGTTATAGTTAGGAATTAGCATTTAAAAAACCTTGCAAATTCACTTAAAAAACCATAGGTTTCACACATGTTATAGTTAGCTGGACATTTCACTCGTGAAAAACCATTGAAATTCCCCCGTTATAGTTAGTGCAGGCAACTATAACTCACGCGACCGCAATCCTCTGCTGATGAAGTCAGATATTACATCACTGATGACATATGTGTCTTTCTGAAAAAAAAATATAGCTAAAAATTAATGGAAGAAGACATGGGTAAATAAGTGTCTAAATACAGTGATGTAATATGAATATCCAATGTCAATATGTAATGCTGTAGGTTCTGCTATGTATTCACAGCGATAGCCTTCAAGCATTGTCTCAGGAGGAATTTTCCAGATTGAACCCTAAGGCCATATTGCTTTTTCAATCTTTAATTTCAATTTTGTTTTTCCGACCACAAGAATAGAAACATAAAAATACTATTGTATCTATGAAATGTTGTTTATGTATTAGCACAGAGATAAGTATTGGAGTCACCATTTCAATGAATGTAATGAGTCAACAACAACCATTAGATACGTGAGGTGTTTTTACTATGTCTATGATTATGTTGACAGACATTAACCAATAGTAATGAAAGCAAAGTTACCTCCCTTTTTTTCTGGTTTGTATAAATACGTCACTCCTTTGCAACGCAATCATGTGAGCAAGGCCACCCAGTTGGCCGAAACGCGTCTTCCCGTTTCATATGCACTGAATTTATGATTTAAATAAATTCGTCACTGCGGCTGCAGTTTCAAACAAAGAAGAAGGTGTCCGTCTCTCTTTCATGGTGCCGAGAAGCGCTTTGGAGTGGTATTTGGATTTACCTGCGGAAGATTGGCTTGATTTTCCCAAGGCGGACCCCTCCCCACAAGTTGGCTGTTCTTGTTTCAAGCCCTTGGATTGGCAGCTCTACGGAAGCTTTTCGAAGGACAGCCCCCTGCTCGTTGGCTTTGAACGGCGTTTTCGTCTTTCTCGCCTGTGACCGTGACGGCATTCACTTCGTGTCGGAGGACGCGTATGAAGCTTCAGATCTGTTACAGTAAGTCGAGAGCCTATAGATTGCCATATATTGCAGGAGGGGAGGTACATGTTAACTGCAGAGCCACGGGAAATACCTTTTTCATTTATTTTCCCGATTGTTGTGAAATAATCATAGCCAAACGATTCAGTGCAATGTCGGATGAGGCGTTGCAAGAGAGAAAGAAAGCAGCGGATGAACTCTTTAGCAATCGACCCAAAATCACTACTAACAGCAATCAGCCATCAGTTGAGATATCACAGGGATCTGACCTAAAAAACCTGTTAAAAGCATTGGAAAAACACAAACGAAGTGAACTCACAAAATGGTGGGAGATCAAATCTTTGGAAAAATACAACGAAGTCGGACGAGTGCCTAGGGGACTCAGAATCATGCTGGCACCCAGCTTCGAAAACCCCAATCCGTTACTTCTTAAGGAATGGGCTGATAGCAATTTAGAAGCGTCAATGCGCCTTGTTTTTCTACTAGTGAAATACGCTAAGATAGATAGGGATGTCAACATCCGCGAGATAACAAGGATTCAACAAGAAATAGAAAAACTCAGGATGTCCAGTAACCAAGATTTTATTGACAAAAGCATTACAGATATGTCTGCCCGATTAAACAAACAAGAAGCAATAATCAAGGCCAGAAAAGCATATAAATTCACAAGAGACAAGAATGATTACGAACAGGGCCAAGTGTTCACGTTTGCTCGAAAATACGACTATGTCAAAAAACAAAAACAAAAGGGGATGGTGCAAGCACCCAGACCAACACTAAATATGGCAAGTACTTCAGATACCCTTTTGTCGTCGACATCTGACATCAGCAATGCACTTAGTGATTCGGATTCGGATCGAAGTGGCTTTACGGATGGCAACAACAGAAATAACTTGGGGCCCTTATCTCTAGTTGAAGAAATGGATTTTATCTTGGAACAGCGGAAAATGTCCTTACGACCGAGAAATCCAAATCAGCCAAATGCAACAACAGAAATCGGCGAAGGCGCGAAAGGCGGAAATGCAACAAACGCAAAAGGCAGAGGGCAGCAGAGGAGAAGGAAAAACTGGCATTAACACCTGAAGCGCTCGATCAAACCATTGTTAATCTTACCGACATCCAACTCAACCTAGCCGAAAAACAACTGCTTTCGTTAGGATTGAGCTACTGCCCTGAGAGCAATTTCAATTATGTAGAAACTAGGGTCGACGTATACAAGTTCATACGCAAACTGAAACTATCTAAATTCTACACCATCAAAAATCATGGAAAAACAGAGCCACAAAAAACGACCGAAGTAACTCAATCTGTATTAACCATTCAAGAACTTCCCACTTTGTCCACACTTCACTCTTTGCTACATGAATCAACTGGCAGTATGCAAGTACCACAGAATACACAAGAAATCGCTAATGCCGAAGGTATAAATTTAGCAGCTCCTGGCAATAGTCCGTTCAGGGCACCTTCTACTTTTGTTCCCATCATGCCTCGTGATGCGCTAGATATTTTTCATGAACGCATTACCGACGAACTTAAAAAACTTTATGTCAAAACCAAAAAAACTAAATCAAAAATCTATTCAAAAAAGAATCAAGGCTATTTCCAACTCATGGAAAAATTAAAATCCAACTCGTCGGTTGTCATTAACAATGCAGACAAAGGAGGCAATATCGTCCTGTGGGGCAAAAAACAATATAGAGAAGAAGCATACAGACACATCAATGATGTAGAGTGCTATGAACGTTCCAATGCTGCAAACTTTAGAAAAATCAACAAAGACTTTAAAGAAGACCTTAATAGTTGGAAAAGAGAGGGTCTGATTACAAAGGATGAAATGAACTTTCTGTATAAAGATGTTCCTGTTCTACCTACATTCTATTTAATACCAAAAATACACAAACAGGTAGATCCAGTGCCAGGTCGGCCTATTATTTCAGCCAAAGATAGTATTTTTGAGAACACTTCACGCTATGTGTATTATTATCTTCAGGAACATGTTGTTGGTTTGCCTACATATCTCAGAGACACCAAGGACTTTTTGTCTAAACTTAATTCCATCCAATGGTCGGGGGATTATTTGTTGATGACCTTAGACATTTCATCTCTATATACCAGCATTAGGCATCATGATGGACTGTCTGCAGTTGATTATTTTTTGAAGAAACGCTGTATTTCCATGTATAGACACAATGAAATCCTTCTAAAGATGATACATTGGTGTTTACACAACAACATGTTCATGTTCGATGGTCTGATTTATAGACAAAAACAAGGTGTGGCGATGGGGGCATGCTTCTCTCCCAGCTACGCATGTTTACATGTGGGCTGGTGGGAGGAGCATGTCCTCATGGGCGTACACAGGGATCTGTGTGATCAACGTGTTATTACAATGTGGAGATATATAGATGACATATTCATCATTTGGGACGGTACATCACAACAAGCTGAAGATTTTGTAGGAGCTATTAACTGCAATGACTTAAACCTTAACTTTACTTCTCATATAGACCCAGTGACAGTTAATTTTTTGGATGTTACTGTCTATATCCATAACAACTCTATTGAGACATGCCTATACAGGAAGCCAAGAGCGGGCAACACCTTGCTCCACGCCACTAGCTTTCACCCGCAGCACACTATATCCAGTCTCCCCTACGGGGAATTCTTGAGAATACGTAGAGCCTGTAGCAATGAAGAAAAACTACTTATAGCTCAGGAAGCAGCCAAAATCAGGTTTCTACAGAGAGGATATCAAGCCAACAAACTAGAGAAAGCTTTAAGCAAGACAAACAGTAAAGAGAGACAAACCCTACTATTTACCACACCTAGCCCTAACACCAACATCTTGGGTCCACCTAGCATGAAATGTAACAACACCAATAATGTCAATCAAGACAAAACAATTTGTCGATTTGTTTCAACATACAGTAGACAGGCCAATACAATCCGTTCCATTATCAAATCTCAATGGCCCATTGTTTTAACTGACATGGTGCTTTCACAAACTTTGCCTACACAGCCGAATTTCACTTACCGCAGGGCACATTCCATGCGGAGTGACTTAGTTAAAACTAGTCCAGAACTAGACACTAAGAGCATCTGGTTATCCCCTAAAAAGGTTTTTTTTAAATGCAGCACATGTAGGGCATGCAAATTTGGCATTAACACCAAATCCTACTATACTCCATTTTCTGATGAGTCTATCAATATCAGAGGGCATTTTACATGCCGGACAGATTATGCTGTGTACATTTTACAATGTGTTTGTGGATTACGCTACGTCGGTAGCACAAAGTTGCAGGTTTATGTGCGCATTTTGCAGCACTTACGAGCCATAGTGAATTCCGATCCTTCCTATCCTGTGGCCCGTCATATAAAGTCAGAACATGGCAATAATCTCAATGTTCTGCAATACTTTGTTATTGATAATGTCCCCTTGAACAAACGTGGGGGAAACCACGAAAAGCAACTAAGGCAATTAGAAACTAAATATATAATGGAACTTGATTCTAAGGCTCCGAGAGGTTTGAATCTGTGTGAAGATTTGTTTCATTTTCTATAATTGTCCCGTCAAACATCTAGACTCATTGTCACAAATTACCATACATTTTGATCCAGTTTTTCTGTAGGGAACGTTTTGTAACCTTAGCCAGTCTAATGTTTTTTTTGGTTTTGTGGTCTTTTGGCTTCCCAAATGTTATCTTTATATATAAACTACTATATCTGTGTGATCCAACTTTTAGGGCTGTGTTGCAGTAGATCAGTCCGCTGACTTTATCTCACTATATACCAATAAAAACACACAATAGCTTTTTACATAACTGGGTTAAGGGAACTTTATTGATACATGCCCAATTAATTGTTTTGGGTTTTTATAAACATATTGCACTTTACACGGTTAGCACTTTTTTGGTTTCTCCATATTTTGCACAGCACAAATATAAAACAAAAAAAAAAAAATAAGATACGTTCTAATAGGCTCTGTGCTTGTTACTAATGAATCATATAGATAAGTTTTACTCAGTGGTTTCGGAAAATAAGTTGTTTCCATCGAGTATTTGTACTTTGAATTTAATATGGTTATCGTACTAAAAATATATGAATATCCAATGTCAATATGTAATGCTGTAGGTTCTGCTATGTATTCACAGCGATAGCCTTCAAGCATTGTCTCAGGAGGAATTTTCCAGATTGAACCCTAAGGCCATATTGCTTTTTCAATCTTTAATTTCAATTTTGTTTTTCCGACCACAAGAATAGAAACATAAAAATACTATTGTATCTATGAAATGTTGTTTATGTATTAGCACAGAGATAAGTATTGGAGTCACCATTTCAATGAATGTAATGAGTCAACAACAACCATTAGATACGTGAGGTGTTTTTACTATGTCTATGATTATGTTGACAGACATTAACCAATAGTAATGAAAGCAAAGTTACCTCCCTTTTTTTCTGGTTTGTATAAATACGTCACTCCTTTGCAACGCAATCATGTGAGCAAGGCCACCCAGTTGGCCGAAACGCGTCTTCCCGTTTCATATGCACTGAATCTATGATTTAAATAAATTCGTCACTGCGGCTGCAGTTTCAAACAAAGAAGAAGGTGTCCGTCTCTCTTTCATGGTGCCGAGAAGCGCTTTGGAGTGGTATTTGTATATATATATATATATATATGTATACCATATTGAAAGTTAACAAGAAATACAGCAGATTTTGAACTCTGCACTAATTTGTGTTAATATGCCTCCAGGCAGGCCAATCAACTTGGCCAAAAAAAGTCTTCTTGAAAACGTATCAATTTACATAGATTGTTTTCCACGGAGTCATGTCAAAGCGCTACATTCATATGTGCAGGATACGACAGACTTTTTAAGAAAGATTTAAAACGTTTCCTGGCAAAATGACTACGTCTCACTATCTCTGGATGTATCTAATCTATATACGTCTATACACCACAGAGGTGGTTTACACGCGGTGGAACATTTTCTGAACAATAGGCAGATTGAATACCACCAACATAACAAGATGATTATGAATTTAATTCAATTTTGCCTTAACAACAACTATTTTTTATTCCACCAACAGCTATACCAACAGATAAGAGGAGTAGCCATGGGGGCAAGCTTTTCGCCAAGTTATGCTTGCCCCCATATGGGTTGGTGGGAAGAACTAATACTCAATACTAAGTTTGTGGATGTTTTATCTGAACACATTGTTATATGGATCCGATATATCGATGATTTGTTTGTCATATGGCAGGGATCTGAACAAAACGCACAGAATTTTGTAGACCAGATTAATATCAATGAGTTAAATCTGCATTTTACTTGCAATATAAGCAAAGAAAGTATTTGTTTTTTGGATGTAGAAGTGTATGTATCACACAATCAGTTACACACTAAACTACATCGGAAGCCGACTGCGGGCAATACCACTCTCCACTCCACTAGCTTTCATCCTAGACATACTATATGTAGTATTCCCCATGGAGAAATGCTCTGGATTAGGCGCATTTGCAGTACAAACAAGGATCTAATTGAGGCACAATTAGCCAGCAAAGAACCCTTTTTAGAGAGAGGCTATTCAGAAAAAACAATAGACAGTGCCATCAATAAAACGAAAAATCGTCTAGAGAGGAACTGATATTCAGACCTTCGCGTAAAACCAAGAAACACATTTTAGAGAAGGAAACAGCAACAGACAAGAGTGGCCCCAGACTAAGTTTTACGTTTAACAAACAAAAAGATAGTCTGAGCAAGATCATTACGAACAATTGGCATCTGTTAAGCAGTGATCCTATATTGGGCCCTGTACTACCCATACGACCAACGATCACATATAGAAAGGCCCCCTCCACAAGTTATTTTCTGGTCAGCATTAGCCCTGAACTAACAAAGAATCGAGGGTGGCTCTCAGAAAGGAAGGGTTTCATAAGATGTTCAACATGCAAGGCATGTAAGTATGGGATCAGTAAAACTATGTTCCAAACGGCCTTTGACACTACACCCACAAAAATCAGTAAGTTTATCACCTGCAAATCGGATTATGCCATCTATATTTTGGAGTGCCCTTGTGGACTGCAGTATGTGGGAAGCACAAAACTGCAAGTCCACAAGCGGATCCTCCAACATTTGCGAGCCATAACAAACATGGATATAAACTATCCGGTGGCTCGGCATTTCAATGAGATGCACGGTAACGATGCATCACAAATGAAATACTTCGCCATAGACACCATTCCCCCTTTATGAAGAGGCGGAGATAGAGAGGCATTACTTTGCAAACTCGAGACCAAATATATCCTGGAACTCAATAGTAAAAGTCCGCAGGGATTAAACACAACGGAAGACCTTTATACGTGGCTGGAGTAAAGATATTAACCTGACATATGAAACAGTCAAACATTGCTGACAGGCTACCAAATAGCATTTTAAGCGGATTATAATTCACAGATAATTCCGCACACTCTTTACCTAGTATCACTTTCCCTTTTATTTTAATAAGTACTTTACCAAAAACATAAAAATAGAAAAATGAACCAAAAAAAGACGAGAATTTTTTTTTTCTGTTAGTATTTTTACACATCAATACTATAGCACAACTATGATCTACTGAATCCCAGACAGGATCAGTAATGAAACATATATTGGGTTTGCACTTGTTTTTTTCTTTTATATAACATGAATAACTAAATATTTTTTTAGCAGTCTGAGGGGTTAGCAGGCCCATTATGGGCTTAATGTATACTTACAAAAAAAGTTGCAGCAATGTATTTGACAATATGTATTTATACAGGAATTCAAAGGATGTGGTATAAGTGACATTGAATATTGAGCATCACGTATGCACTGTATTTAAACAGATAGTAGGGCAGGTGCACACTATATTTAGAGACACCTAATCGACAAATGATATAGTTTTTAAAATAAGCTATGATATATATTTAATGGGGAAAACAAAGACTCTATTTTTTAATATATATTTTTAAAGAAAAATCTTGTAGTATTTTATTAACACATTTTTTTTTATTCATTTGGCAGCCCTACAATGTCAATATTTCTAACGTATTATGCAAACAATATGTACATGTTAAGTGATTCTCATTGTATGCATTTTAAGTAATTCATTAATGCATATTTTCCACATTTGCCTTTTTGCACATTGAGCTTTGTCAATCTTTGCACAAACTATACCTGTTCAGCTGCTAACGTGTTTTTGACATGATAGTCTGTTAAAATTAAATATGTTTTATATATGTCTATCTCAAGGTCGATGGAAGAATAAATGGGTATATAAGTGTCTAAATGGATGATTTGTTTTTGAAAAATTGATTGTATAACTGACTGATTAAGTGTATCTTAGTGAATACATGGCTTAGTGAGTAATGTTTAAATATGTAAATATCTGTATCAGTCTCTCACTTTGTGTATAAGTGGCTGCATGGGTCGGTAAGTAGCTACATGAGTGACTATATAGGTTATTAGTTGGTTTTTTGAGTATCAGTATGAGTGTCTGAGTGTCTGTATGGTTAGGTGTTGGTATTACGTAGTGCATAGGTGCATGAAGGAGTGACTCACTGTTTGTATGTGTTGAAGACAGCATGTGTGCAGGACTGTATGGGTGGATGAGTGTGCATGGGTGTGTTAGTGAGTGAATGACTTTCTCAATAGTGTCTTTATGAGTAACTACATATGTTTTAAACTAGTATATGTGACTATTGGTGTATATAAGTGAGTATATGTGAGAGTGAGAGATTGGAAGAGTTCCTGTATGAATAAGTATGTGTTTCTATAAGTGATTGTTTAAAAGACTAAGTATGTGTAAGTTTCTGTAAAAGTAAGTGTGGTGGTGTGTGTATAACTGTATATGCAAGTAATGGATGTTTGATTCTTTATTAGCATGAGTGACTATGTGTGTGAGTAGCTATGGATGAGTGGTGTTGTGTAACAGGATGTATAGGTGTATGAGTACATATGAGTGAGTACATGTATGAGTGACTGTATAGGACTGTTGGTGAATGAGTGGATGTGTATGTGGATCTTAGAATTACTGAATAGGTTGTTGTAACTGGTATTGGTATGTCCATTATTTTGAAAATTTTAGTTTCTATTTTTGAATGTGTGTATCAAAGGTTATATTAGGGTGAGAGGAGGTCTACAAGGATGATGTAATCAGTGATGTCATCAGTGATGTCATTTGAGATGTCATCAGTGATGTCATGAGTGATGTCACTGACCATGTCATGAGTAATGTAATATGTGATATCATCAGCAGTGCACTACGGGCGCGCGAGTTATAGTTAGCTGAACTAACTATAACGGGGGAATTTCAATGGTTTTGTACGAGTGAAAAGTCCAGCTAACTATAACGCCCTTGAAACCTATGGTTTTTTCAGTGAATTTCTAAGGTTTTTTAAATGCTAATTCCTAACTATAACGTGCCTGAAACCTATGGTTCTTTCAGTGAATTTAAAAGGTTTTTTAAATGCTAATTTCTAACTATGCCTACAGAGATAGGACATGTGAAGAAAGAAGAAAAAATGCACGGAAAGAAATAAAAGAAATGCAGAAAGAAGCAACAAAAGTCCTCAAAGACGAAGAAAAGTGCAGGAAGAAGGATAACGTACAGAAAGAACAAACAGAAGAGCAGAAAGAAGCCTTGTTGCAAAATCCTCCTGTGTCTTTTTCAGACGGATACTGGTGGTAACTGAGTCTGACTAACCAGCCCTAGAGCCAGTGCTATGTTAAAAGACTCTTAGAATACAGTGAAAACACCTACATACACTAGGGAACACTATGCGTTGGGGTCCCCCTGTGATTAGCATGACCTCCTCTGTAAGCCCCTAGTATATAATAGGACGGGGGGATTAAAACTACCTCTTAAAACACGCCGCAGGGCGTGTTTGCACACGTCACCTCAGGCCCCGTCCCCTCCCTTTCCCACGGTGTAAACAGGCCCTGTGGCCATTTTAAGTTGGGAGATTAAGTCCCCTTGAATCCTGAGGGTCCCTAGGGTCCAACTAGACCACTAGGTACCTCCTGTAAGCACCACAGAGCTGCGTTGCAGAGAGATGTAAAAAGGGTCACGGCCTAGACCACCTCTCTGCAACGCAGCGCAGTGACGCTTACTGGAAGCACCTGGTGGGCTAGTTGGCCCCCGGGGTCCCTCAGGATTGAAGGTGAATTATTTCCCCAACTTAAAACGTGCCACAGGGCGTGTTTGCACACGCCACCTCAGGCCCCGTCCCCTCCCTTCACCACTGTGTAAACACACCCTGTGGCCGTTTTTAGTTAGGAGTTTAAGTTCATTTGAATCCTGTGGGTCCCTAGGCTCCAACTAGCCCACTAGGTACTTCCAGTAAGCGCCACAGAGCTGCGTTGCAGAGAGGTGTAAAAGGTGGCATGGCCTGGACCACCTCTCTGCAATGCAGCTCAGTGGCGCTTACTGGAAGCACCTGGTGGGCTAGTTAGGGGAATTATATCCACAACTTAAAACATGCCATAGGACGTGTTTGCACACGTCACCTCAGGCCCCGTCCCCTTCCCTCACCACTGTGTAAACACTCCCTGTGGCCGTTTTAAGTTGGGAGATTAAGTCCCCTTGAATACTGAGGGTCCCTAGGGGCAAAATAGCCCACTAGGCACGTCCAGTAAGCGCCATTGCAGAGAGGTGTAAAAAGGGGCACGGCCTGCACCACCTCTCTGCAAGGCAGCGCAGTGGTGCTTACTGGAAGCACCTGGTGGGCTAGTTGGCCCCCAGGGTCCCTCAGGATTGAAAGGGAATTATTTCCCCAACTTAAAATGCGCCACAGGGCGTGTTTGCACACATCACCTCAGGCCCCGTCCCCTCCCTTCACCACTGTGTAAACGCGCCCTGTGGCCATTCTAAGTTGAGAGATTAAGTCCCCTTGAATCCTAAGGGTCCCTAGGGTCAACCTAGCCCACTAGGTACCTCCAGTAAGCGCCACAGAGCTGCATTGCAGAGAGGTGTTAAAAGGGGCGTGGCCTCAGAACACCTGTCTGCAACGCAGCTCCCTGGCGCATACTGGAGATACCTGTTGGGTTAGTTGGCCCTCAGGGACCCTCAGTATTGAAGGGGAATTAATTCCCCAACTTACAATTTGCCAGGGGGCACGTTTGCAGAGTGCTGCAAGGAGGGGGTGTGGCCTCCAGCGCCATGCCTGTCTTTTATTCATTTTATTTTTTTAAGAAGGGGGGGCTGTGTGTCCCCCCTTCTGTTTCTAATTTATTGGCCCTGGGGACCCCATCCCCCAGGACCTGCCTCCTAATTAATATTTTTTTTTTTTAGTTGGAAGGGGCCACATGGCCCCCCCTCCCAAGCCCTTAATCGACCCCAGGGACCCCAACCCCGGGGAATGGCCTTTTTTTTAATTTGATTCTTTAGGAGGGGGGTTGCGTTGCCCCCCTCCTCAGGCCATTTATGTCCCCGGGAACCCCATCCCCCGGGGCCGGACATTGTTTATTATTTTAAAAATATATATATTTATAGAAACACCTAGGACATGCTGGACAAACCGTACGTACCTATCACCATGACGATTTGCGTGCTATTCATTAAAAGGCGACTATGCATACAATTAATCCACGTGGAATGTATTTACACCGCTAGTGAAGCTCTGACGTGTCTGACGCCCTACCGTGCCTAACCCCGGCGCCCCCGCCCGTGGGTACTCTCCAAGTAGACACCCTTGTCGTTTATTTATACAAACATGGGTAGCTATTGACGGGCACATTTAATACACACGCACACCAAGCCATTCAAAGGGGATTCGACTAATTCGACCAAAACTATGCAAGAAACCCCCCTCAAGGGTAATAAAACACACATCCACCGCCGGATGTGTAATACTTTTTATTTTACTCTCTGGAAAGGAGACGAACCTCACTTGAGAGTCACAGCACGCTCCTGGCTGAGCCCAATGCTGTGTTACACCCACCAGTGCCCGCCCAGTGCAACACACCTCTGTGTTGTATTCCACCAGCTAGTGCGTATGCTATGACACTCTCTAGCCCATGTGCACTGTAACACCACCCTGTGAATATGTTATGCCACACTTGCCTTCTCACGGGTTATATTGCCCCATCTAATGTGCCTTCCTCGATGCTTATGTTATAATGCACAGCGCTATGCCATACATATTACAATCTGGGATCCATATCTTTGTCACAGTGCATATGCAACGTTACACTCCCCAGCACATATTTTATATTACAACTTTAGAGACTAGTTAAGTTACACAACACTGCCCTGTGCGTATTACACTCCAAGGCGCATATTGCATAACACGCGCTAGTGCCTGTGCTATCTCGCACTCTCCAATTAATCTGTCATTGCGCACAATGTATTGCATATTATATTTCACATCCGGTTCATCTTATATCACACTTTTTGGTGCATAGTTACTACCATACACTATGTTCTATATAACACTGCGTTCACCTACCCTTTTCACGGGCATTACATTTTGTGATGGGGGGTGGAGGGTCAGGGAGTGTTTCTGCCTAGTGAGCCTGGAGTCACAGTCACAAATGTCCTCTTCTTCCTGAGTAAAAGTGAGATTATGCTGCATACTTGTTCATATTTTAAGTAGTTCGCACAGACACACATTTTAAAAATAATATAGTTCCTAATACCCACCTTCTCTGAACAGTTAGCTTGTAGCCCCAACCCCCTCCTCCCTATCTTCTGTTGTCTGAATCCATGGACTAGCCTCCTCGCTCCTGCCATGCATGGTCTGATGTGCTGCCACTGCCCTCCATTTAGCATGATGTACCAGTCCACTTCTCCTGCCCTCCCTTGCCCAATACTATGCCCCACCATTGACCTCCTGCTTAGCCTCTGTGCTTAGCTTGCTGCCCCTATTCTCCTTCCCCCTGCCCTCCGATGTCTTTGTGCATGCCCCTGCTCCGTCCTTTTTGCCCACCATGTTCCATGGACCTGCGACTCCTATCTACTCTGAGTGTTTTGTTGAGCTGCCACTCCCCTCCCACCTGCCTAGCATTGTCAGATGACTGTAACCTGTCCCTGCCACCTCCACCTTGCCTGTCCACATGCCATGCCCCTGTCCCCTTCCTCCTGTCCTCCATGGTCCATTTTACTTCCATACCCTTCTGCCCTCCCTGGTCTGTTGTGCTGTAACTGCTCCTCCTGCCTCCCCCATGCGGTCTGTTGTGAGGCCCCTTCCCCTGAACTCTCTTGTCTGTGCCCAGGTCCTGACCCTCCCTCCTATCCTCCATGGTCCTTTGTGCATGCCCCTGCACCCTCCTTCTTGCCCATCATAGCCATTGTGCTGCCACTAACCCTACCGCTTGCCATGCATGGTCTTCTGTGCTGCCATGGCCCCTCCCACCTTCCCTGTGTGGTCAGCTAGCTTCCCCTGACCCCCTCCCACCTTCCCTCCATGGTCTGTGTGTATGCCATCATAGTCTCACTGTTGCTCTCCATGGTGTCTTGCTTCTAGTGCCCATCCTGCCTGACCTCCATGGTCATCTTGCTGCTCCTGCCCTGCCCCCTTGCCCCCAGCCCTCTGTTTTCATGTGCAGACCCCTATTTCCTCCCTCCTGGCTTGTCTGTTCCATTGTAATGCCTCTGATCTGTCCCTCCTGCCCTTTATGATCTGTTATGCTGCAGCATTCTCTCCTGTCTGTCCATTATGGTCAGCTAGCTACCATTGCCTCTTTCCCCTCTGTTCTCTGTTGTCCATGTGCATGATCCTGTCCCCTCCCTATTGCTTTCTATGGATTGTTGTGCTGCACTCCCGTCCCGCATGCCCTGTGTGGTGTATTATGCTGCTGCAAACCCTGATGCCTGCCCTGCAGGGTCAGTTTGGTGCACCTCTCCATGTCCCTCCTGTTATCCAAGTCCATGTCCCTACCCCAATTCCTCCTGCCTTCCATGATCCAATGTACCATACTTGCGAACATTTTGAACTTGGTAAGAGGGAGATGTTGAAAAAGAACTGGGGGATTGATTTTCCCCTTTGAGTTACAAAGAAAAAGAGGAGATTGTAGACAGGAGACAGATCAAATAAAGTCCATTTGAGCTTAAAAACTGCCTCTTCCTTCTGCCCACAATGGTCTATTATATTGCCACAGCCTCTCTTGTCAGTCCTGTATTGTTGGTTTGTTGCCCCAGCCTCCCTTTCCACTGCCCTCCATAGTCTGTTTGGCTGCCACTGCCGTTCCTGCCTGCTAAATGTGGTCAAATTGTTGCCTCTGCACCCTCCTTCCTGCCTTCAATTTTCAGAGTCCGTGCCCCTGGCCTCTGCCTCTCAACAGTATCCTAATGAACAACTAGATTGCTAACATTCTATATTTATTACAAAAGAGTGGAACGCCTGACGTCATCTTGATGTAATCAAAACTGTAATACCTAGAGCATTTCCTTTAGAAATTACATATATGAGAGGGTCTTATTTGCATCAACATTATGGTTAGTGCTCTAAAAAAAACTAAAATGAGGACATATTTTCTGAGTTTTCAAATAGCGACAAAGCACTTTTATATTATTTGTTATCTTTATGTTTGTTTATCCAGTTGACCACTTGCATAAATGTTGCACTTAGGGGAGAGGATGTGGTGTTACTTCCAGAGCTGCAGACTTTGCAACTAGGGAACCAGGTTGGAGTTTTTGCTTCAGCTCGACATTCTGTGATTCTGGTCAAATCACTTAATCTTCCCATGTCTACAACCAAAATGAATTTGTTCTTGTGTGATGTAACCAATGCTCATGTAAAGCACTCCAATACCTGACAAGTCTGCACTATATAAAACTGCAAAAACACCAAAAATAAGTGTTTTCCACACTTCTGTCATTGTGATATACTTGGGCTACATCTGGGTGATATTTGGGCTACATTTGGGCTCTTTTGTCTCTAGTGGCCATCTTGGGAGATTTATTTGTTATGAAGTTTCCTAATTTCCTCATTTACTGCAGTCTCCTCAGTAGGAAATGCTTTCAGTTTTTTACTTTGATTCCATCAAGAAGGTATTCAGATATGTCACACATTTGCTATAAATTCTGAATGTTAGCCTTCTAGTTGCTCATTAGATCACTGTAGCAAAGCTACTGCTCACCAGGGAAGTCTGCTGTTGGTATTAAAAGTGCATGTTTCAGTCTGCATGTCAGAATTTTTTTAGGAAATGGAAGAGGATTTGAGAAGTCACTCAAAATGTGCCCTAATTCTTCTTTCTTCAGCACTAATCATAATTTCTATGGCAAAACGAACCCCCTCATTGTGTTCCTTTTTAAATTAAATATTTTAAGTGTTACCAGGTTATTCCAATCAAGATGGCTTCAGGTGTGCCATACGTTTATCATAAGTAGGACTTTTAGTGCTCTAGTTGTTCTTTGGAACACTCTGGGAAGCTGCAGTAGAACACAAAGGAATCAACTGACAGTCTCTGCCCTTGTTGGATATACATGTTTTACTGAGAATGTCAGACTTCATTCTCACATGACTGAGAAGGATAATGTGAGTTTACAGAAAATATGCTCTCAGTTTAGCTTATAGATCACCTTCCAAACCTCTGTGGGAAAAGCATGAGAAAATATTTTTCTATCAATCATGATTCATGATATCCCAGCAGAAGGCTTTTTCACATGGTAAAATCACCTTAGAACATACCACAATTCCTAAAATGAGTATGGTACCATCAACAAATGATTTATAGTGTGACTAAAGTCTTAAAACCTTCTATTAACTGCAATGCTTTTTAATGAGGTGCTATCATGTATATTGGTCCCATGATGGCTGCCAACACTTCTTGGATGAAGTGCTGACAGCCAATCAGATCTCACGATGAGATGTGTGGTTAGGCTCCGCCAAGATATATATGTGATTTTACTTTTGATTTTCTCAGGAACTACTGAACGGATTTACACCATTTAAGCAAAAGGCACAACTCTGAACCAAGGTCTACCTTTCTGCCAAATTTGGTGTACTTCCGTTAAGCAGTAGTAGAGAGCGAGTAGTAGAGAGCGAGTAGTAGAGAGTGAGTAGTAGAGAGTGAATAGTAGACAGTGAAGAGTAGAGAGTGAGTAGTAGAGAGAGAGTAGTAGAGTGAGTAGTAGAGTGAGTAGTAGAGAGTGAGTAGTAGAGAGAGTAGTAGAGAGTGAGTAGTAGAGAGAGAGTAGTAGAGTAGTAGAGAGTGAGTGGTAGAGAGCAGCAGAGAGTAGTAGAGTGAGTAGTAGACAGTGAGTAGTAGAGAGTAGTAGAGCGTGAGTAGTAGAGAGTGAGTAGTAGAGAGTAGTAGCGAGTGAGTAGTAGAGAGTGAGTAGTAGAGTAGTAGAGAGTGAGTAGTTGAGAGTGCGTAGTAGACAGTGAGTAGTAGAGAGTAGTAGAGTAGTAGAGAGTAGTAGAGAGTGAGTAGTAGAGAGTGAGTAGTAGAGAGAGTACTAGAGAGTCAGTAGTAGAGTAGTAGAGAGTAGTCAGTCAGTGTCAGTCAGTCAGTGTCAGTCAGTCAGTCAGTGTCAGTCAATCAGTGTGAGTCAGTGTCAGTCAATCAGTGTCAGTCAGTCAGTGTCAGTCAATCAGTGTCAGTCAGTGTCAATCAGTGTCAGTCAGTGTCAGTCAGTCAGTCAGTGTCAGTCAGTCAGTGTCAGTCAATCAGTGTCAGTCAGTGTCAGTGTCAGTCAATCTGTGTCAGTCAGTGTCAATCAATCAGTGTCAGTCAGTCAGTGTCAGTCAGTCAGTGTCAGCTAGAGCAGCTCTGCTGACCTGGTTCTCTGGCTCTAAAGCAGCTCTGCTGACCTGGTTCTCTTTCTCTAAAGCAGTTCTGCTGACCTGGTTTCTCTGGCTCTACAGCAGGTCTGCTGACCTGGTTCTCTGGCTCTAGAGCAGCTCTGCTGACCTAGTTCTTATTCTACAGAGCAGCTCTGCTGATCTAGTTCTCTGGCTCTACAACAGCTCTGCTGACCTGGTTCTGTGGCTCTAAAGCAGCTCCGCTGACCCAGTTCTATGGCTCTGAACCAGTTCTGCTGACATGGTTCTCTGGCTCTAAAGCAGCTCTGCTGACCTGGTTCTCTCTCTCTAAAGCAGCTCTGCTGACCTGGTTTCTCTGGCTCTACAGCAGGTCTGCTGACCTGGTTCTCTGGCTCTAGAGCAGCTCTGCTGACCTAGTTCGTATGCTACAGAGCAGCTCTGCTGATCTAGTTCTCTGGCTCTACAACAGCCCTGCTGACCTGGTTCTCTGGCTCTAAAGCAGCTCCGCTGACCCAGTTCTATGGCTCTGAACCAGTTCTGCTGACATGGTTCTCTGGCTCTAGAGCAGCTCTGCTGACCTGGTTCTCTCCCTCTAAAGCAGCTCTACTGACCTGGTTTCTCTGGCTCTGCAGCAGCTCTGCAGACCTGGTTCTCTGGCTCTAGAGCAGCTCTGTTGACCTGGTTCTTAGGCTCTAGAGCAGCTCTACTGACCTGGTTCCCTGGCTCTAAAGCAGCTCTGCTGACCTGGTTCTATGGCTCTAAAGCAGCTCTGCTGATTTGGTTCTCTGGCTCTAGAGTAGCTCTGCTGACCTGATTCTCTGGCTCTAAAGCAGCTCTGCTAACCTGGTTCTCTGGCTCTAAAGCAGCTCTGCTGGCCTGGTTCTCTGGCTCTAAAGCAGCTCTGCTGACCTGGTTCTCTCCCTCTAAAGCAGCTCTGCTGGCCTGGTTTCTCTGGCTCTACAGCAGCTCTGCTGACCTGGTTCTCTTGCTCTAGAGCAGCTCTGCTGACCTAGTTCTTAGGCTCTAGAGCAGCTCTGCTGACCTAGTTCTCTGGCTCTACAGCAGCTCTGCTGACCTGGTTTTCTGCACTCACGATGCACGCACCCGACTTCGCGAAAATATATTTAAAAATAATATAAGTTCATTATAAGTACAAATATATTATTTTGATGAATATCTGACATAATCTCTTGCCTTAATATGTATATTAAAGACACATACATATCATTTTGGAACATAATTTTTTTTACGGGAGTCGCGCACCCAGCGTGCCCCAGCACGTACATGATGTCACGCGGGACCCGCAACCGCGCAAACATCTCGTACCGTAATGCGCATGTGTCGCAAATGCACGGGAGCAGGAGTCGCAGACTGGTCGCATACCAATCGCGCATATCACGTGATATTGAATGTATATGTATATGATGTAACTGAAAAACACGCAGCCGTCACACACCATACGCGGATCCTTCATGACTTTTCTAAAATGGTGGCTAGAATGCGCGCACCCACCGTGATGTGTACACTTTGAGTGCGCGACTCCGAAAAAATTAAAGAAAATAATATATTAAAATAAAAAATGAAAACAAGAAAATTAATCAATATTTCAGTTTTGCAATTTTCAGAAAAATATATCATGTTATTTAATGAATAAAATATTTATAAATAAACAGTTAAAAACTGTAGAAAATCAGTACAAAAAAATAGATATAACTACTATCACACTTAAAAGTTAGCATTTAAAAAACGTTTGAAATTCATTGAAATAAAACACAGGTTTCAGAGACGTTATAGTTAGAAATTAGCATTTAAAAAACCTTAGAAATTCACAGAAAAATGGGCAGCTAACTATAACACCCCTGAAACCTATGGTTTTTCCTGTGAATATATATATTATCTACTGGCGGTCCCCAGTAGATAGTTATAGTTAGGACCGAGTTCCCATAGGAAATCTGAAAATTCCATTTTGAATAACTTTGGCGCCGGTTGATTTATCTTCGTGAAATTTTCAAAACTAATGGGGCGCTACGCTCAGCTCCTACCCTGAAAGTCTCGGGGTGATTCGTCAAGCGGGGGCTGAGAAAAAAGGGGGGTCCCAAAACGAGTTTTCCCCATGCATTTTCCCAGAGGACCTTAAGTCGAAGGTACAGCCCGAAGTGCTGAACGGAATTACACCAAATTTGGCAAAGAGGTAGTCCTCAGTTCAGACTCGTACCTTTTGCTTAAATGGTGTAAATCCGTTCAGTAGTTCCTGAGAAAATCAAAAGTAAGATCACATATATATCTGGGCGGAGCCTAACCACACATCTCATCGTGAGATCTGATTGGCTGTCAGCACTTCATCCAAGAAGTGTTGGCAGCCATCTTGGGACCAACATACATGATAGCACCTCATTAAAAAGCATTGCAGTTAATAGAAGGTTTTAAGACTTTAGTTACATTATAAATCATTTGTTGATGGTACCATACTCATTTTAGGAATTGTGGTGTGTTCTAAGGTGATTTTACCATGTGAAAAAGCCTTCTGCTGTGATATCATGAATCATGTTTGAGAGAAAATTATTTTCTCATGCTTTTCCCACAGAGGTTTGGAAGGTGATCTATAAGCTAAACTGAGAGCATATTTTCTGTAAATTCACATTATCTTTCTCAGTCATGTGAGAATGAAGTCTGACATTCTCAGTAAAACATGTACATCCAACAAGGGCAGAGACTGTCAGTTGATTCTTTTGTGTTCGACTGCAGCTTCCCAGAGTGTTCTAAAGAACAACTAGAGCGCTAACAGTCCTACTTATGACAAACGTATGGCACACCTGAAGCCATCTTGGTTGGAATAAAGTGGTAAATCTTAAAACATTTCATTTAAAAAGTAACAAAAGGAGGGGGTTAATTTTGCCATAGAAAGTATGATCAGTGCTACAGTAAGAAAAATTAGGGCACATTTTGAGTGACTTCTCAAGTCCTCTTCTATTTCATTAAAAAATTCTGACATGCAGACTGAAACTTGCACTTTCAATACCAGCAGCAGACTTCCCTGGTGAGCAGTAGCTTTACTACAGTAATCTAATAAGCAACTAGAGTGCTAACATTCTGAATTTATGGCAAATGTGTGACACATCTGAATGCCTTCTTGATGGAATCAAAGTAAAAAACTGAAAGTATTTCCTACTGAGGAGACTGTAGTAAATGAGGAAATTAGGAAACATCATAACAAATAAGTCTCCCAAAATGGCCACCAGAGACAAAAGAGCCTAAATGTAGCCCAAATGTCACCCAGATGTAGCCCAAGTATAGCCCAATGCCAGAATGTCCCAGGGTGTTCTAACGAACAACTAGAGCGCTAACAGTCTTACTTATGACAAAAGTATGGCACACCTGAAGCCATCTTGATTGGAATAAAGTGGTAACACTTAAAACATTTAATTTACAAAGGAACAAAATGAGGGGTTCATTTTGCCATAGAAATTATGATTAGTGCTGCAGAAAGAAAAATTAGGGCACATTTTGACTTCTTAAATCCTCTTCTATTTTATAAAAAAATTCTGACATGCAGACTGAAACATGCACTTTGAATACCAGCAGCAGACTTCCCTGGTGAGCAGTAGCTTTACTACAGTAATCTAATAAGCAACTAGAGTGCTAACATTCTGAATTTATGGCAAATGTGTGACACATCTGAATGCCTTCTTGATGGAATCAAAGTAAAAAACTGAAAGTATTTCCTACTGAGGAGACTGTAGTAAATGAGGAAATTAGGAAACATCATAACAAATAAGTCTCCCAAAATGGCCACCAGAGACAAAAGAGCCTAAATGTAGCCCAAATATCACCCAGATGTAGCCCAAGTATAGCCCAATGCCAGAATGTCCCAGGGTGTTCTAACGAACAACTAGAGCGCTAACAGTCTTACTTATGACAAAAGTATGGCACACCTGAAGCCATCTTGATTGGAATAAAGTGGTAACACTTAAAACATTTAATTTACAAAGGAACAAAATGAGGGGTTCATTTTGCCATAGAAATTATGATTAGTGCTGCAGAAAGAAAAATTAGGGCACATTTTGACTTCTTAAATCCTCTTCTATTTTATAAAAAAATTCTGACATGCAGACTGAAACATGCACTTTGAATACCAGCAGCAGACTTCCCTGGTGAGCAGTAGCTTTACTTCAGTGATCTAATGAGCAACTAGAGTGCTACCATTCAGAATTTATGGCAAATGTGTGACACATCTGAATGCCTTCTTGATGGAACCAAAGTAAAAAACTGAAAGTATTTCCTACTGAGGAGACTGCAGTAAATGAGGAAATTAGGAAACTTCATAACAAATAAATCTCCCAAGATGGCCACCAGAGACAAAAGAGCCCAAATGTAGCCCAAATATCACCCAGATGAAGCCCAAGTATAGCCCAATGACAGAATGTTCCAGAGTGTTCTAACGAACAACTGGAGCGCTAACAGTCTTACTTATGACAAAAGTATGGCACACCTGAAGCCATCTTGATTGGAATAAAGTGGTAACACTTAAAACATTTAATTTACAAAGGAACAAAATGAGGGGGTTCATTTTGCCATAGAAATTATGATTAGTTCTGCAGAAAGAAAAATTAGGGCACATTTTGACTTCTCAAATCCTCTTCTATTTCATAAAAAAATTCTGACATGCAGACTGAAACATGCACTTTGAATACCAGCAGCAGACTTCCCTGGTGAGCAGTAGTTTTACTACAGTGATCTAATGAGCAACTAGAGTGCTAACATTCAGAATTTATGGCAAATGTGTGACACATCTGAATGCCTTCTTGATGGAACCAAAATAAAAAACTGAAAGTATTCCCACTGAGGAGACTGCAGTAAATGAGGAAATTAGGAAACTTCATAACAAATAAATCTCCCAAGATGGCCACCAGAGACAAAAGAGCCCAAATGTAGCCCAAATATCACCCGGATGTAGCCCAAGTATAGCCCAATGACAGAAGTGTGCAAAACACTTATTTTTTGTGTATTTGCAGTTTTATATAGTGCATACTAGTCAGGTATTGGAGTGCTTTACATGAGCATTGGTTACATCACACAAGATCAAATTCATTTTGGTTGTAGCCATGGGGAGATTAAGTGATTTGACCAGAATCACAGAATGTTGAGCTGAAGCAGAAACTCCAACCTGGTTCCCCAGTTGCAAAGTCTGCAGCTCTGGAAGTAACACCACATCCTCTCCCCTAGGTGCAACATTTAATCAAGTGGATTCAATTATATAGCTCTCTGGTTACAGACACAGACCTCTGCAGTGCATTTACTAATAAGAGGTTTCATAATGTGCAATAGCGCATTTCCCACTGATTAATTTGCGTTTATTTTTCATTTAAGCTGAGCGTTATTTTACATATGCCTGAAAGTAAAAGCCTGAAAAAAGTTGAAGAATATTTTGTTTTCCAAGCCACGCCTTTGACCCCGCCCCAACTCTTACTCCTCACCGTCCTCCCCCGCCCTAGTGTGCGCTGTATTACAGTTCCAATAAAAAAAAAATCATACACTTGGACAACTGTTGGGAAATGACTAAAGCATTCGACATTACCATTTCAAAAATTCACATATAGCAGAAATACGCTACTGTTGTTTCTAAAACGGGAAGCTTCTCAAAAGTTTGCTTTTATCATTTTGTAAAATAACAGCAGTATGCGTGGTTTTCAAACAGTAAAGCAAAATCCATAGTTTCGGGCTCGGCACAAGAGACATGTGAAAGTTGCACTGTATCAGGTAGCGTCACTAAGGATATTGCTTTGAATAAACTAATTAAATACATTGCGCTCGCGATTTTATAGCTGTCGCCTGCTAACGCCAGTAGAGGGCGCCATTGACCTGGGTGTTTCTCTGAATTCTGGTCCAGCAGAATCTGTCCTGCGACTCCCACGCGGATTGGACTTCATGAAATGTTTGCAAACTAGATTCTGCGAGGGCCAGAAATGTGAGTGCTTTTAAACCCCGTGATTGTAGGTGATAAGAAACGACACTCACTGTGCAGGAACAGGACTTATTTTTCATCATCAGACTTTGACCCCGGGGCAAGAGAGCGAAAGGCAAAACAATAAAGGATTAAGAAGAGGAAGAGAAAGATAGGGAAAAGGTGACAAAAATTGAAAGCAGGGATGATTAAACAAAACCTGAAATAGGAAGAATGAGATTCTCAGGGGGGAGATTTACAAGCCCCTGCGCCACTAGTACGTCACTTTTTGTGACGTACTGGAGGTGCATTTCAATTCTCCATATTTACTAGGAGAGGAAAAGCCACCCTGCGTGACTTTTACTGTCCTTGTATATATGGCCCCTTCACATGCAGCACTTTGCATGGCAGGGGCGTTTCATGGGTTGTGCAGTGGGTGTTCCCACGCAACACACAGGGAACGAGAAGCCTTTCCAGATTTACGAGGAACCGTAAATCTGGAAATGCGTGTGAATGCTACGCCTCCCCAGGGAAGGCGTAGCGAGGCGCAACGAGGAAAAATGTCTTAATTTCTCCTCGTTTTTTCCTCTTTCAAAGCTTGCTGCTTTCTACAGCACGCATTGAAAGAGGAAAATGCCTGTAGTGATTGTTTTTGTGCAGGAAGGTGTCACTTCCTGCACAAAAACAATTTCCCCATGGCGCAGGTATCCTTGCACCATGGTGCAAGGGTGCCTGTGCCGGCGCATGGCAGCTGTTTGTGCGCCAGCGCACTGGAGAGCACAGGAATGTGATATATCATTGTAGATATGTTGCATTCCTGTGCTTCGGAAGTGCCACAGTGTGGCGCAGCCAAAGGGCTTGTGTTGCCACGCTGCGGCACTTCCTTGTAGATCTGCCCCTGTAAATGTAGATTGATGGAAAAAAGAGGCACAATGTAGAATCAAGGGTAGGCAACTTCGTAATTCTGTAACCCGGGCATATGCCGGCTGCGGCTCCCAAGAAAAACGTTGGTGCACTGCAGCTTTTTTTCAAATAAGCGCTGTAGCATATCCAAGTCTTTATTCTGCCAACGGTCTTTCGAATACTGCAGAATCTACTCCAGTGAAGGGGGATTAAAAGTGCAACACTACAACACCACTAAAGTACTTTCTAACTCTGTCCCTGCCCTAAAATGATTTAACTCTCTCAAAGTACCTCTTTCTCTATTCTCAGAAAAACACCATTCTTGGCCCCAGGATATCACACATATCTCACACAAAACCGCCCCTTTACCTTATTTTTCAACACAATAATCCTTACCGCTCATCTCTCTAACGAAAGTTTGCCCCCCACTCACAGCACCATTCTCTTTCAAGCGAGCATGTTTTTCATTCCGTTGTGTTTACCTGGCCTTCGTTAACATACGCCCTAAAATGTCTGTCACTGATCAAAATGTCTCTTTGGATTTACCCCCTCCACAGCATTCACTTCCCAAAGTTTCTCTGAGTCACAATAAAAAAAAGCTCCACTGTCTGGAAGTGGAGTGTGTACGCCAGGGGCAGCTCCTCCACTAGGGCGGAGTGCGAGAACCAGAAATATAAAATGGTAATACAGTTATTACCATTTAATGTTTTGTTGCAGGTGAGCGGGGCTGCTATGCCAGCAGGGCAGGGGAGGAGTGGTATGCCTGCCCTCATCAGAGTGTGCAAAGATTGTTTGGTCAGACCCTCTGGGGCCGCCCAAACCAGTCATGCAGCCTGCATGGAGAACATGGCCTCCCCATAAGCCCCTGGATGGGCGGCATCCCGGCCTATCACAACGCTGCTTGCAACGTGGTGATTGGCTTAGGGGAGGGAGCCTGGCTGCCTGCTTCTGCTTACTGTCTCTCACTCCTCTCCCCCGCCTTTTCCCTCAACGGTTGTGTGTTTGTGGTGATGTGCCATTGTGTGCCTCTTAGTTATTCTGACCTGTTATCACCCCGCCACTCAGCCTTGGCGAGAGACAAGAAGAGATTACTGTAGTGATCCATCCATCACAGGTGTCACAGGACATGTGACCCTGTCAATAAAAGGAGCCGGGCGCACGTGCCCTGAGCCAGTTCCAGACACAATCAATCTGAGTCTGTGTTGTTACTATTACTGTATGGGGGCCAAGGTCCCAACCCTTTACAATCACCACAGATACAGGGAATCAGAAAATAACGGTGACCCTGCCCGGAAGGTGCTTAAAGGCTATCAAATCAGATATCGGACACTTAACCTGCACAGGGTAAGAGATAACACAGAGCTCTCTGGCACTGTGGGAGTTAACCCAAAGCCTGGTAATCACCACAGGGGCTGTCTTTGTAGTGCTTCATATTATCATTCAGACGGCTCCTGGGTGAAATCATAAGAATTAAACTCTGGTGCCCATGCAATCTGTCAGGTTCAAAGATTTGGTATGGTCATGAGCATTGGAATTATGCTGCAATGTTTCTTTAAGTCACATGGCAGTGTTAACTAAATATATGGTCAGGTATCACTGCGTGTCTGCCCCTGACATGGTATAGGCCCCAAGGGTCCCCCCAACCCTGGCCCTCCAACACCACAGTTTGTACAGAACAGCACATAACACTTTCTTTTGGAAAGCTTTGAGTTAGGGGTTCGTAAAACCCTGACCGTATTTATTATAAACAAGAAAACATCACATATAAAAAACTTTTCAATATAAATTTTACAATTAAAATGCAGAAACCCCATAAAACGCTACACAGTATTATTTACAATTTGCTGGATGGCTAACCGCAACATAGACTCTAATACATAGCCATTCTTAACCATATCTAGTCTTGGTCCTGCGTATCCTGCATTGAGGGACATATGGGACCATGCTATTACTGACTGCGGGAATTTCTTTGCCAACCATCCCATTTCAGTAATCAGTGCTTCAAATAAACCTCTCCTGACAAGGTGTACCAAATCATTGCCACCCAGATGCACACCCACTTTACTCGAAGGCGAACGCCCCTTTGGGATCCATGACTCTAGAGCGTTCCTCAACTGTACCAGACGGAACCCCCTCCCATTGCCCACAGAAACACACATGGAATCCCACCTGACATGCCCAGTCGTCAAAACTGCCTGCAGAAAAAACATTTTTAATTCTTTGCTCATAAGAATGGCCTATTACTCACACTTCTGTCAACTCTGGCACATCGGCATGCACCAGAGCTGCACAGGAATCCGGCAATCGACGCAACATTGCAGATTTCCTTCCTGCATCACAGGACAGGAAACCTGTGAGAAAAAGAAAAGGAAACTGTTATTAGCAGCCTTAGTAGCACCTACAGCATGTGTAACCTAACATAGCGCTTGTTGCATTCAGAGGACCATCTGCCAATCCTCTGCACCGCCTGACCTGAGAGTCTCTTCGCTATTGGCTCTGTGGCCACCCTAACTCTGAATGAATGAAAACAGAACCCAGTGGGGTAAAATCCTGCCACCCTGAGCGCCAACCCAAGCACCCTGGAGAACTGGAACCACGTCAAAGGGGCCCCATAAAAATCTACTAAATGGGGCCCTCCTCCCCCACCCGCCTTTGCGCCAGGAATAATTCAAGGTTGCTCACGGGACAGCAAATGTTACCTGGTGCCTTGTGCAAGATGATGTGCCGCCCGCCCCCCACCATCCTGATCTGTCTTGCAGTGCGGCAATGCAATACTCAATGAACCCTCTGAAATGTGCACATGAGACAGGTGCAGCTCTCCCTGCTTGCCTTTCTTGGCCACCAATTCACCTACCCTGAAGGCTCCTTAGAAAGCCAACGTAAATCATGTCTTGAAAAGTGAGCCTCCTCGGTGGACCTACAGACTTTACCTAGGACAATCAGGACTAGCTGCCAACTTGCCGATACCAATGGGGCACCTGGTATCTGACTTGGTCCCCTGCAAACGGTCATCCCATAGAGCCCTGTGCACTATGAATTATCTGGCTGCATCCTGGTGGCCAAGCATCTTTGAAAAGAAAGAAATTGCTGTCATGTAGTATTTATTTATTTACTCACTTATATAGCGCAAACGAATCATCCCCACAGGGATCTCTCGGCGCTTAAAGAAATGAGCACTCATAGTCGAAGTCTCCTAGAACAGCCACGTCTTCAGAAGTTTCTTAAAGCAAGACATCTCGGTACAAGTCCGGATATTTTCTAGTAGAGAGTTCCAGTGACTAGGGGCCAGATAAGAAAAGGCACGGCCCCCCCATTTTCACTTTGTTAATTCTATGAAGGCACAGAAAATTACGGTTACTAGATCTTAGTTGCCGCATAGGATTATATAAGGTAATTTTCTTGTTAAGGTAGGCAGGGCCCTTCCCCTGTAAGGCCTTGAAGACCACACATAGCATCTTAAATGTAGCTCGTTTCCTAATGGGAAGCCAATGAAGTTGGCTCAAGAGGGGAGCAGAGGGAGTAAGGGCCGGCTTATTAAGGGCAAGACGTGCTGTCGTATTCTGCACCACCTGTAGTCTGGATAATAAGTCTTCCCTTATTGCGACTAGCAAGGCGTTGCCATGATCCAGTCGGCTAACCAAGAGTGACTGGATAAGGAAGGTTCTGGCCGAGAGTGGGATCCAAAGAAAGATCTTCCTTACCATCCTCATAATTCCAAAACAGGTCCCTGACAATGTCTTCACGTGTTCCTCCATGGATAACTTGTTATCGATCCTGATGCCAAGATTCTTGCCCCATTTTTTGAGGGCAGGTGCCTCTCCCAGCTCGGGCGGCCACCAGTCGGGGGACCAGATCTCTTCGGCCTTCCCAAACAACAGTATCTCTGTTTTAGCTGAGTTAAGCTGTAGGAAGTTCTTCCTCATCCAAGTTGCGATGCTAGACATGCAGCTTTTAAATTTTAATTGAGTGTATACAATGTCATCCCCGATGGGGACAATCAGCTGCGTGTCATCGGCATACGAGATGGTCTCAAACCCACAGCTTCTGATGATTTCCGCCAAAGGCGCCACATACACATTAAACAGGGTAAGACTCAGGATAGATCCTTGCGGGGCTCCCCTGTCCACCAATGAGGTTTGTGACACAAAGGTACCCAACTGAACGCTCTGAGTGCGCTCTGAAAGATAGCTTCGTATCCACTTGAGGGCCAGGTCTCTGACACCAATCCCCCACAGTCTGTCCAACAGGATCCTGTGAGAGATGGTGTCAAAGGCCGCTGACAGATCAAGAAGGACCAAAATCACTGGAGTTCCCCTGTCCAATGTCATCCTTATTGCATCCGTAACCTCCAGCAAAGCAGCTTCAGTGCTATGCGAGGTGCGGAATCTGGACTGGGAGGAATCCAGAAGGTTATTATGTTCCAGGTAACGAGACAGATGCTGATTTACCAATGACTTGATTACCTTCGAGCAGCAGGAGAGAAGCGAAAACAGCCTATAGTTTTGAGGGTCAGTCGGATCCACTAGCGCCTTTTTAAGCAATGGTTTAATACGTGCGTTTTTCCACTTCCTCGGGTACGTGGCAGTGTCTAATGAAATATTATAGACCTCTGACAATGCAACAGCCAGGACAGGGCTAAGCTCTGACATGACGGTCGGTGGTACAGGAGCTAAAGGAGATCCTGATTTCACAAGCCTTAGTAGAGAGACCACTTGTTCACTAGTAACACAGGGGAAATGCTCTAGCCTGGGAAGATCTAGAGATTCCAGTGAAGAAGTTCCAGGAGGATCTAGCTCCACTCGTGTAAAAGAGCCATAGATTATCAATTTTATGCGTAAAATAGGTGGCTAGATCTTCACAACGCTCCTGGGTGGGCGTTGGCAGTGGATTATTGGCCTTGGGATTAGTAAATTCCTTCAAAATCTTAAATACCTCCTTCGACGAGTTCTTTGCCTCAATGATACGGGAGCCCAAGTATGTTCTTTTGGCTATATTGCAGCTATTAAGATAGGCTCTATGCATATTTCGATATAGTTGTTCATGCTGCTCTGTCTTAGTTTTTCTATATTTTCTTTCCATGACCCTACATGTAGCTTTTTCCCTCTTGAGGGAATCTGAGTACCAGGGAGCCGGGGCTGCTCTAACCTGCACTCTTACCCTTCTGAATGGTGCTATAACATCCACCGCTTCTGTAATTGCATCCTCCAACCTTCCCAGAGCTGCATCGCAATCTTCACCCAGGCTAAATGAAGGAGCCTCATATGCCTGGCTGAAGGCGGCAGCAGTTACCCTTTTCCAGGGCCTGCGGCGATCAATGTGACCTTGCCTGCAGGCAGTTAAATTAGGGGACATCAAGGTAAAAGTAAGTGCAGAGTGATCTGTCCAACCTAGGAATTGAGGTGGTTCGACCACTAGCTCAAGAATATTTGAAAATATGGTATCAAGCAAATGACCAGCACAATGAGTAGGGCTATCAACTCTAGATGATAGGTCGAGTGACTCCATAGCTGCCACTAGGCTGGCTGACTCTGTATTGGAAAGATTTTCTAAATGATTATTAAAATCCCCGACTAAGAGGAATTTGTTAGCACTTAAAATATGCGGAGCAACCCTCTCCAATAGTGTGGTGCAAAACTCTTTCTTGCTGCCTCACGGTGGATGATATACTAATGCTCCTGTCGATACTGGGATATGATTGCGCTCTACTCTAAATACAAGTAGCTCTATATTTGATAAGGAGACTGTGTCCAGAGTCTTAATATAATAAGGAGAGCGAATGGCAATTGCTAGCCCGCCGCCACGTTTCGTGGGTCTATCCAATCGAGTGACCACATAGCCTGCCGGAAAGGTCATTGCCAATATCGGGGTGGATTCCTGGTTCAACCAGGTTTCCGTAATAAGACATATGTCTGGTTTAATATCATCCAGCAGGTTCCAGATCTCCATTACATGTTTTGACATCGATCTGGCGTTAAAGTATAGCCCATGCATGCCAGCTATCTGTTCTACCCCTATCTGAGACTCTGTTCCAGCGATCTGTTTCCCCCCTCCATGCGCATTACAGGGGGGACACTGTGGGTTAGGGGAAGCATGTTGATATATACTCAGGGCCCACCCACAGTCCCCACAGTACCAACCTCCCTCATGGCACTTGAGGTAATCTACCTGCAGTTTAGACTCACCCCCCCACATGAGGAATGATGATTAAACTTAAGTAGTGAATCTCGTGGATAGCATATCCTACCGGAAGATGTTGCCTGCCATGGAAAGGGCTGCATCCCCAACCCGCTGGCCGTGTCCCGGCATGGACGGGTGCAGACGGGCTTACCTTGGCGCGCCCGCTGCGCACGTCCACTGCTCGCCCGCTAACGCGGTCGGATTTATACCCCAGGGGAATGTGCACTAGAGCGCTGACCACGGCAATGGCGCCCACTGTAGCTGAGATCTAAGTAAAAAAGAAACTCTCTCCACTCAATCAATCGCCCAGCGCGATTGTGGTGGACCGGGGAGATATACAAATCACTTTACTAAACAAAATCAGGTGACAAATTCCCCAACCCCTCAGCACAGAATAACAAACAAAATTACCGCCTTCAAATACATTCAATATTAAAAAGCTAAAAAGCTTGTTGAATTATTTAAAAGAACACAGGGTTCAGGAATGCAACATCAAAGTGACCATTCCATTGCTGTATTGCGCGCAAGCTACAGAGCGCCCCCAATTCCTCAGGGCTCCCAGAAACAACAGAACATAGGAAGATTCGGGCCAACCCTCTACCACCCGGTCCCCAAAAAAATACAGTATGCGATGAATGCCTCTTCATAAGCACGCCTCGTCCTGGGTGACAGACTGTATTAGATTTTAAATGTTATATCCGTAATACACATGATTAAAATGCCCTATTTGCTATGTTCAAACAACTATTCTTGTACAGTTAGCATGCATGGCGCCATCTTTTTGACGCCATGTTGTTTTGTAATAGAGGTTGTGTGTCTGTTTCATAAATGCTTGTCTCTGCTGAAAGGCTGCCCTGTTCCTCCAGCTTGTACTTCTCAAGGTTGAAGCTTTGCAGTACTACTGAATATACTTCATTGTTTTTTTTTCAGTTTAAAGAGGATTTTATTGAAAAACGAAAGAAGTTGCAGTACAGTGATAATATAGACTTGTGATAAAAAATACAATGTAAAACATTCCAAAATAATAGAAGAAATAGAGAGAAAAAGAGAGAGAAGAAAAGAAGGAAAGAAAAAGGGATATCATCAAAAACATATTTCAACACTATAATAAATAAGTGGCAGTATAAAGAGCAAATATGATTTCATAATGCAGGAATTAACAATTAACAAGAGATAGAACAGATTGACAAAGGTACATACGTTGATACCATCAGAATCATTAATAAAAACAAGAACATCAAGGAGGCTTAGGTACTTCCTCCCTGCAGGGGTTATGTAAGGGAATGGATTGGGCAGATACATTTAAAAAAGAAGTAATGGGTAGCCATAATAAGTCCCTTTTAATCGCAAGGGAAATAGGGTAGACATATGCTCTATCTAACCTATGGTTATAACAAACCCCATACCACCATGCTTGGTAGGAAATAAGAGAAGTATCCTTCCAAGCTTTCGTGATTTGTTGAAACGCCACAGCAAGAAGGAGATCAACAATGGAGGTATCAGTGTTGGAGGAGGACCACATTTGTGAGAGACTCCCAAGAAAAATATGAGAAAAAGAAAAGGGGAAATTGGTAGAATAAATGGAATTAATTTGTTGCCAAACTTTGCCCCAAAAAAGGTGAACATCAGGGCAAGTAAACAACATGTGTTTAAGATCAGCCACTAAAGCCGAACAGGACCAACAGATGGCCGGGATGGAGGGGTCAATGTGGTGTAGTTTGGATGGGGTGATTTAAAGTCGATTGTATATAAAAAATAGCGTTTGGGTTGTATTTGCCGCTCTAGACGATTTCCCTATTTTGATCCAAATGTTATCCCAAGTAGTGAGAGGAAAACAATCCTCTAAATCTGATTCCCAAGCACATTCCACAGCAGATTTCACTCGATCAGCAGATGAATCTCGCAATTTTTTGTAAATTTGAGAAGCGGATGGAGAGGAATGCAAAAATGGCAAGGAAATGAGAGAGGAAGTATATTGAATGGAAGTACCCGTAAGAGCATCAAAAGTAGTTTGAGCCGTCGATTTTAATAGAATATATTTAGGATAAGAAGAGAGGAACGATCCTGAAGAACCGAAAAGGGGATAAAAGAACCATCATGGAAGAGTTGATGAGTCCATTTAAGACCTAGAGATAGCCAATCATTCCAAAAAATAGATCTATTTTTAATCTTGATAAGAGAGTTATACCAGATAGGGGATTGTAAAAAACGAGCACGGTCATCCAGGTTATGCAAAGTAATAGGTTGAAAAGTTTTGTAAACATGTTGAAGAATAGGGAGAGAAAATTTCTTTGGAGCTTGTGACAATGAAACAAATTCTTCAAACGTAAAGGGTTGAAAAAAGGAAGTCTCAACCTCTACCCACAGAGGACAAGAAGAGGGGTCGGGGGTATGATCAGAAATGAGAAAAGCAGAATGAGTAAGAAAAAAGGAGGTATGATACGACGAAAAATCAGGAAAATTGACACCACCCAAGTGTTTAGGAGATTTAAGTCTAGAAAAAGACATTCTGGCAGTTTTGTTTTGCCATAAAAATTTAGATAAAACGGAATAGATATTCTTGTAATAGAACTTAGGAATGTGAACCGGAAGATTCGACAAGAGAAATAAGATTAAAGGAACCAACATCATCTTGATAGAATCTAACCTACCCCACCAGGATAAGAACAAAGGGTGCCATTGTTTCGTAGAGGTGGTAAGAGTTGTTAGTAAATTTTTAAAGTTCAGAGCCACTGTGTCCTTAATAGAAGGTGTAAACCAAAGACCAAGATATTTGATTTTGTTCGGGCTCCAATTAAAGGAAGAAGTTAAGAAATCGGCATGAAAGCAAAATTTATTAAGAGGAAGAATTTCGCACTTGTCTACATTAAGCTTATAGCCAGACACTGATGCATAGTTCGAGACTTCTGATAAAAATGCCGGAAGAGATGTATGGGGATTCGAGAGAAATAACAAAATATCATCTGCGTATGCAGAAATCTTTAACTGTGTAGAACCATAAGGGAAACCAGAAATATCAGCGTTCATACGAAATTTAGTTAAAAAGGGTTCTAATGCTAATATAAATAGGAGGGGGGACAGCGGACAACCCTGTCGAACCCCACGAAGAAGCGGAAAGGAAGAGGAAACAAGGCCATTGGCTAGAATAAAGGACCTAGGAGAAGAGTAAAGCATTGAGACATAAGAAAGAAATTTAGGGCCGAAACCAAACCAAGAAAGGGAGGAAAAAATAAATTGCCAGTTGACTCTATCAAAAGCTTTCTCAGTGTCCAATGCAATAGCTGCCAATGACGACTTATGAGAGTGTGATTTACTTAAAACATTAAAGAAAAGACGGGTATTGTCAGATAAGTGACGTCCTTTGATAAATCCACATTGTTCTTTGGCAATTAATTTTGGAAGAATTTTTTCTAAACGAAGTGCAAGGATCTTGGCAAAAATTTTATAATCTAAATTAATTAAGGAAATGGGCCTATAATTCTTACACAAGGTGTGATCCTTACCATCTTTGGGGAGAAGACAAATAAGGGCCTCCTGAAAGGTACCTTCTGATCTTTGGGATGATATGAAGGATGAGAATAGTTGGTGAATCCTAGGAAGAAGTAGGGAGGAGAAATGGGAATAAAATTCTATAGTAAACCCATCAGGGCCAGGGGCTTTACCCCTCTTCAGAACTTGAATAGCCTCCAGAATATCGTTGCGAGTAATGTCAGTCTCTAAAGGGGAGAAATCAACCCCTGAGGGGGAAGGTGGGGCAATGGACGATAAATAACGAGTAATTTCGGATATGTCTGGGGAGGATTCCGGAGTATATAAACGCTGGTAGAAATCCGTAAATTCAGCCAAAATATCTTCGTCTTTATGGACCACAACATTAGAGGAGGTAACAATGGATTCAATTTTAGTACGTTCTTTCCTGACTTTGAGATATCTAGCTAAAAGATTACCGGCTTTATTTTGGGCAGTATAATACTTAGCACTAGACTTAAGTAAAAATAAATTGGCAGAATCAGTGGAAATTTTATTAAAGGAGAGCTTAGCCTTAATAAGACTATCTAGGTCGGATTGCTTCTTAGAGAGGTAAAAGGAGTGTTCTAATTGTTTAATTTGTGTGTTAAGCAACTGAGTCGATTGAGAAGCTTTACGACGTTTACGGGCAACAAATGCAATAATGAAGTCTCTAGAGGCGGCTTTAAATGTATCCCAAATAAGGGAAGGAGTTAACTGACGTGAGTCATTGTCTACAAAAAATTAAGAGGTAAACTCCATAAAAGCTGGTGTAAATTGCGGGTCCAGTAAAAGAGAGTTATTAAACCTCCATCTCCTAGTGCCTTTCACTGGGGGGAGTAATTCCAGGCTTAAGGAGACTGGAGCATGATCAGAAATTAAGATAGAACCTATGTCTGAATGAGTGATAAGCTGAGTGAGGGCTTTGGAAATGAAAATATAATCTAACCTGGACTGGGAAGAGTGAGGAGGTGAGTAGAAGGTGTACTCTCTAAGAGTAGGGTGGCAAAGCCTCCACGAATCAACAAGGGCTCTTTGGGAAATAGTGGAGGTAAACAAAGAATGCATGTGGGAGGGGGAGAACCTAGAATCAGATCTTCTGTCCAAAAAGGGGTCCACAACCATATTACAGTCTCCACCCAAAATCAGATAATCATCGGTGACTTGCATAAGCAATGAGAGAATATGGGGCCAAAAGACTTTATCTGGAACAGTGGGAGCATAAATATTGATAATAGTCAGAGGAATTTTATTAATCAACAAAGAGACTGCTACCCACCTACCATCTGCGTCATTATCTTGATTGACAAGCTGAACATCTAACTTCTTATGGCACAGAATGGCAACACCGTTGCGGTTCCCAGACCCAGGAGAGGCAAACACATGACCAACCCAATTACGACGCAATTTAGGAATTTCAGTATCTTTAACATGAATTTCTTGTAGTAAAACAATATCCCCTTTTAAATTTGCTACATGAGATAAAACTCTTTGGCGTTTGATAGGTGACCCAAGACCTTTAACATTCCAGGATAAAATATTCAAAGTCATTCACAAATAAGGAGGAAAATGTAAATAAGAGGAAAACAGAAGAGCATAAGTAGAGAAAAACTGGATAGTAATCCTTACATTAGTAAAAGAAGGAAAGACAAAGCATTGCAAGGAGAAGAAATAGTATCAAGTACAAGAAAGAAAAGCAGATACATAATTTAATAAATACGACCAAGGAACCACCATAAAACACATTATATTGAAAAGGGAAGAAAATCAAAGAGTACAGAGATGAAACGAGAATGAAGTAGGAATAAGCAAATAAGGGAAAAGGGTAAAAAATAGATTGAAGGAACTGGATCAAGAGGAAGAGAGAAAGAGAAAGAAAGGAGCAGTAGGTAAGAGTAAAAGAAAAAAGAATGAAACAATGGTAATGAGAAAAGAAAGAAGGAGTAAGAGAAGAGAGTAGAATAAAGAGAAGAAAGCAACAAAGCAAAAACAACCAATTCCATAAACAGAAGAACACAATGGCAAAAGACATACCACAGGAGAACAAGAAAGGATGAGGGTGTTGGAACCACATCAGGGAAATGGAACGCCGAACGGGAAACCACAGGGCAACAACGGCAGGAAGGGCGGCATCCAGGAAAATTGAAGAGGACAACAAACAGGGGCCCAAGTATCCAAAACTAAGGGGAAAAAGACCAAATACAAATGTTAACAATGTGGAACAATAAAACCATATACAATAAAACAGCAAACATTCTACATGAGGGAGACAGAATAATTATAATCTGGAGACATCCATGGACTCATGACGACAGGTATTCAAAAATTGTTGGAGAACAGCCGGATCTTCATAAGAGACAGTCTTGTTATTATATGTCACTTTAAAAAGGCATGGATGAAAAAGGCCATATCTCGCATTAAGACTCCGGAGAGCAGGTCTCATTTCCAGGAACTTTTTCCGACGATCTGCAGTCACTTTGGCGTACTCCTGGGTAAAAAATAGATTGGAGCCATGCCAAGAGATCTTTCCTTTTTGTTTGGCAGCTTGGAGTACTTTGAGGAGGTCCGTATATTCCAGAAAATATAAAATAGTACCTCTAGGTCTCGCTGAGGAGGAGGAAGAAGCAGACAACCGTCCCAAACGATGAGCGCGTTGAATGTTCAAAGGAGGAGATTCAGGGAGACCAAGAAGAGACGGTAGGAATGACTGGAAAAATGAAAGTGGATTGGAACCTTCAAGGCCTTCAGCCAGACCATAAATACGCAGGTTGTTGCGCCTGTTGCGGTTTTCCAATTGTTCGACTTGTTGTTTAAGACGATCAATTTCTGTATGTAAGGTGGGTACTTGACGTAAGGTATCTTCGGACACGTCAACTCTTTGTTCAAGGGTCACAACTCTCTGGATGGTGTGAGACCAGTTGTCTTCAAGGCTTTGTAGGCGCGAATTAGTTTCTTCCATATAAGGCTTCAGAGCACGAATTTCATCAAGGAGAAGCTCCATAGAAACTGAGGAGGATGGATTAGTAGGAGAAGGGGGATTAATTTTTGCCCGTTTGCCAGAGGGCGAGGCTGCTGGTAATTTGGAGAGTTGTTTGGGGCGAGTATCCGCCGAAGAGGAAGTTTTAGGATCAGAAGATTCCGGAGGAGCTTCATCCATATTATCTCGGAGGACATTAAAAGGATTGTTATCAGCCAGTGGCGGGGAGATAGCTTGATGAGCTCCAGCGCGAGCGCCACTGCGAGCACCACGCGGCATTGCCATGAAGAAACGGAAGACAAAGTCTCTTTTGGTGACGGAAGAGACGGTCAGAAGGAGAGATGATTCAAACAACAATATCTGTCAAAGTTGGGAGAAGTCCGCAACAGAGCGTTGATAAAAAGAGAACGAAAAACTGAAGAAAAAAGGTTCTGTAGGAGGTACTCCAATAATTGTCCCAAAGAAGACCAGGAAATTACACCGTAAATGAAGAAAAATCTTTGTTCATGTGATATACTATCAATCCCGTAGTGACTGGTACTGATAAAAAGGGTAGCGAATGCATCAGGAAACTATCGTCACAAAAAACAAAATGGCGGCCGTTGTTCTGACTGACCGCATTTTTCGAAATAAAATCACCTTAACGGCATGGAAACTCTCCGCAATTCCTCACACCGCTAGCTGAAGTATTCCGACGGAGGACATGCCGATTTCTGTGACCCAGTACAGAAGAAAAGAAGCCTGGAAGCTCTTCACTGTCTACGTCGCCGCGGAGCTCCCGAAAGCAGCGGCCATCACCAACGGCTCCGAAGCCACGCCCCCGAATATACTTCATTGTTGCATACCTTTTCCGTTAGATACACTCGTTCCCACAGCTTTACATGGTAGAGAGCTGCCGAACGGCCTTGGGACCGAGATAGCATGTTCCCTGTCCAAGTGGCACTGCCCATCTTATGTGCCTTATTTGTTCACCATGGCCTGAGCTGGAAAATTCCAGATTGGACGGGACCCTGGAGGTGTTAGAATCATATAATTTGTGTTACCGTGTGGAGGGAGATCAGACCCCTCGGCAGTCATCTCAGGAGACTGGTCAGACTGGGCTCCGCTGCAGCGTATTATCAATAAACTAACTGGTTTGTATTCTCTACTGTCTGACTGACTCTTCATTTATTGGGAAGGCATATAGGTGGTCGTAAGTGACCTGGGTAACCTAAATTGGGCCACTTCCTTCATTTGGCACCCGAACAGGGACCCCATCGGGTGTGCCATCCTAACTGGGTGTAAGGAGGACGGGGCTGAGTCTGGTCAAATGGGCGTATCAGGGTACCCTGCACGATAAAGCCTCACACTCGCAGCTGCCAAGCCCATCTGCTCGAGCTGTGCCTCGTCCAGTGGTCATCCCAGCTCGGGTCCTAAAAGGCGAAACCTTGGAGCAGGCTGTTTGTCCCGGAAGGGTTGGCAGTGGGGAATAACTTTGTTCGGCCTTTATGGACCAGGTGAGTTTGTCTTGATTTCTGGTAAATGTGGCGCCGTATTGAATAATTTTGGATGTGGTCTGGAGACCCTTTCTTTGATTAGTTTGCATCATTGACAGGTCTGCGGACCATTTAGGAGGTACATGGTGTCTGTGTGGACTTTCTGCCAGGCGACTTGGTAATTTGGTTACTCTTAAAGAAAAACGCCTGGGTTTGCTGAGAATTTGAGACTCGTAAGGCGGAGTCTAATTTGAGGTATTGGTGCGGTCTGGTGGCCAGTTGTTGTTCGGTTTAGAGTGTGTTTAACAGATGTAAGTAGTGAATTCACTCTTTTGCACTTTTGGGAGATGCCTTGTTGTAGCAGGTTTTGTTGTTTCGGATGCCGTTGTTGCTCTGCTGATGCTCGATTGAAAGAGAGACAACCTGCGCCTCCGGAAGGTACTCCAAATTTCAATATGTATGTCAAACATGGCCTTGGCCCTATTATGTTTAGTACACCCTGGCACAAGTATATGAGGGACAATGCTCGGATGCAGTGGCCTTTGACAGGTACTTTTGATGAACAAAAATTGAATTTCCTGCAGGATAAATTGTTTGCAAGGAGAAGTAGGCAGTCTATGTTCGACAACCTCCAGGTATGGCAAAAGGAGGCTATGCAGAGATGGCTGAGAGTGGAGAAGGAGGCCCGGAGAAGGCCGACGCAGACAGTAACACAAAAGGCTATAGTGTACGAGAGGGAGAAGATAGAGAAGGGTATAGAATGTGCTGATCGAAAGTTTAGGCTGCAATGTGATAAGTCCCATGTTACACGTGAAGAGGGGGATCCTTTTGTGGAGTTTCTGTTAGATGTTCGGCCCCCTCCCCCATATTCCCCGCAAAGGGTACATACGGCAGTTGTACTCGCACCTCCTGCTGCTGCCGCTGGCACCCCTGTCCCAAATCTGGCTGTTTTAGATGGAGCATCCCACACTTCCTCTTCGGCTTCAGTGGCTGAGACAGCAGAAATGGTGGGCCCATCTGCTGTGCCTGTCCTCCCGGACTCAGCCCTAACTCCCTCGCATACACTTTCCCCACCGGCATTGGTGTCTCCAGCTCCTGCTGCATCAGTGAGCATGCCCCTCCCACTTTCTTACCCCCACCTCCGCTGTATGTGGGGATGCCGCTGAGAGGAGAGAGTGATGGGACTTAAGAGGCTGCTAAAGAACGGATGGGGCGAGTGTTGATTAGGTCTGATGTGGGTAATGCAGAGAAGAAGATGGTGGCTGATCAAGCCTCTCAGTGGGCTAGGAATCCAATTTAAAGTGTAGAAGATGTGTGAAGTGTGTTGAAAAACTATGAGCCATTTGTGCAGCAGCATGCCCCTAAGCATATTTTGGCCACTTTGATCGGGTTATGGGAACAGTGTTTTAATGGTGTTGCCCCTCAAATTTTTTACGGCATTCGGGATAGTGTGTACACAACTGGTATGGCTCCAATTGATGTTTTTAGCAATGTTACCACATTAATTGGCTACCGAAGCAGGTTGATGCAAAAGATTCCAATTGCGGTGTCCCAGTTCCCTATAAGAGAGGCACATCCCATCTATCACCCTGAGATCCCGGATTTACGAAACTGACAGAATGAGGTCATTAGACAGCTGGTGGAAGGCCGTTTTCAGGAACAGTGGGTTTATACTCCTTGGAAAAGGAGTGAGGTTTTATCTCTTAAGACCCAGTTGCCCGACCCCTGAAAGAATCCGACTGCTTATTATACTGAACTGACGGAGACTGTGTCCTCAACGGTGATGACGCTGGCTGACATTGAAATGTTTTTTGGTTTACTGGTGGCGGTTGATATCTGGCGGCAGGTACACACACAGGATCACGTAGTAGAGTTGGGTGGCACTTGGAAAGAGATTGGAGCGTGGGATCAGGAGAGGAAGCCTGGTGACAAACCTAGAGCTGAGATACTAGCATTGCCGGGCTGGATTATCACGTATATACACTCCTTGATCCCACCGAGGCAAGTGGATTGGAATAAGTTGATGGCCTGTCGCCAGGAGAAGGATGAAAGTGTGTCTGATTTTTTCACCAGGTTCGAAGGGGTGTTCTTGGATTTTAGTGGACAGGATTTGTCAATGGAGGGAGGTATTCGATTGTTTGTTAACGGGTTTGTTATGAGCCTGCTTCCCGAGATTGCATCTCGGTTGCAGGCTTCGGAAAGCACTTGGACTACCTCCTCCCCATCAGTCATTTTAGGCATGGCCCAGTATTATGAGTATAGGGAAAATAAAGAGAAGGAGAGGGTGGAGAAGAAAAATAAAGACTTGAAGTCGAAGGTGTTGATGCAGCAGGTGTCCTGGGGCGGTGATAGAGGGAGAGGTATTGGTCCGGCTCGGCAGTTGCCCCACACTAGCCGGAACTCTACGCCCGTGGGACCAAATCAGTGTGCGTACTGAAAAGAGGAGTGGCATTGGGGAAGTGAGTCTCTGACACTGTTACAAAGAGTTGAAGCTCCAAGAGGGCGGGGCTCACGAGGGAGAGGTAGAGGAGCAGTTGGATATGGCAGGAGCTGGGGGAGAGAGGAACAGCCAAGGTGGTCAGAGCAGAACTATTTTGATGATCCAAGGGGGCATTAATATTACCATGATGATTAGGATTTGGATGAAGTAACAGGATTTAGCCATGGCAAGGACAGCCAGGGACAGGGTGGGGAATCAGTCCAGATCCCTGTTGACTAGTGAGGACCCTATGTCACCGCTGGTCTGCAGGGCTCAGCGAAAAAATTCTTGGTGGACACAGGTGCAATGAATAGCTCTGTTTCTAGTTTACTGGCTCCCGGGGAAGCCCTGTCTGGCCAAAATAATGTATTGGTAGGCTTTTCAGGCGTACCAGTTGTGAGCCCCATTTCTAAGCCTCTGGCTTTGACTATTGGTCCCTTTACTGTAGACTCGCCTTTCTTATTGACATCAAATTGTAGAGAAAATGTAATGGGTCTGGACCTGTTGAAGAAGTTACATGCGACTATTTCGTGTTCTCCAGATGACGTCTATATGACGATCGGACCCAACGTGGTGAATTCCAAGCAATGCTTGTCCAAAGACGAGCCTCTTCCTGCCGATTTTAGGGAGGTGCCGACAACATTATGGGCTACGGGTGACACATATGTAGGTCTGTTACAGATACCTCCGGTCTCCATCAGGGTTAAGGACAATGCTGTTAAACTTCGCCTTCCCCAGCATAAGATACCACAGGCAGGGGAACAGGCACTGCTGCAGATTATACAGGACTTGATTGCATCTGGTGTGGTTGAGGAGACGAATGTTAATGTGTGCAATAGCCCTATTCTCCCCACTCTAAAAAGGGCACCCTCTGGCTCCCCGGGTGACCACCCTGATGTTTACTGTTTCGTGCTTGATTTGCGTGCTGTGAACAAGATAGTCGTTCCCCAGTTCCCTGTCGTCCCTGACATCACTGCCCTCCTGACATTGATTCCCCCCACTGCTCCCTATTTCTCCATCATTGATTGAAGAATGTTATTTTCAGTATTCCCATACATCCAGAAAGTAGATATTTGTTTGGTTTTTCCCTGGCTAGCAGAAGTTTTAGATTCTGTCGAGCTCCTCAGGGCTATACTGAAAGTCCCAGTATATATAGCCAAGCCTTAAAAGCCCAGTTAGACTCATTCACTCTTCCCTCGAGTAACGTATTGCTCCTGTATGTGGATAACCTCCTTATTGCCTCCGACACGGAAGAGGGATGCAAACAGAGTACAGTTAAATTGTTGCTACACATTTGGCAAACATGGACATAAAGTGTCCCTTTCTAAATTTCAATATCGTCGACAGGAGATCACCTATTTAGGTCACCTACTGTCGAAGGAGTAAAGGAGACTAACACCTGAGCGTGTGGCTGCTATAACTAAGATGCCCATCCCTAAGACACAGCGTGATGTGCGAGCATTTATAGGTATTACATCGTATTGCCGCCACTGGATTCCTAATTTTGCTTTACTAACAAAACCCTTGTTGCAACTAACCACTAAAGATGTGCATGAAGTCCTGTCCTGGATACATGATTGTCAGCATGCTTTTGAGCAGTTAAAGATAGCGCTTTGCTCCGCACCTGTGCTTGGCACACTGGACCACCGAAAGCCGTTCGTGTTGTATGTTCACGAAACAGCTGGCTGCACGCTCTCTGTCTCTACACACAAGCCTTTGAAGGTAAGCAAAGGCCGTGTGCATATTTCTCTGCTTTGGTAGACAATGTCACCAGGGCCCTCCCGAGTTGTCTGAGAGCAGCAGTGACCATTTCTATTCAGCAATCGGCAGGGCTCGTCCTTGATACTGATCTCACAGTCATGGTTCCACATGCTGTGGACATACTTTTGAACAGAAAGAAGACACAGCACCTTACCAGTGCACATCTGACTGGCTACGAGCTGACCCTGTTTGCACCACATGTCACCATAAAAAGATGTGCCACTCTGAACCCAGCCACGTTACTACCCCTCCCTTCTGAGAGTGATGAGGCGGATAAGCACGATTGCATTTGCTGCACGGAGGAAGAGACGAAGGGAAGGGTAGACCTGACTGATGTTCCCCTATCTGAACCCCAAGGAGACCTATATGTTGATGGCTCTTGTTTCAAGTTAAATAGGTAGCGGCACCTCCATAGGTTATGTCCCCCCGAGCACAGCTGAAAGCCTGCTGAAAGCCGGATCTATGAGTCTGTATTGGTGCGGTAATTAATCAGTCAAATAAATTGACTGCGTTTTGAAAGTTTATTTAATCTTCTGATAGTATGGCTTCATATCGAGAATGATTTAATCCAAAGATGTATTACTCCATTTAAACATTCAAATGAATCTCCCGATTCATTTCAGGCAGAAACTGCCCTTCTTCTTGGGAAAATATCTATAATACAAAATATGAAAAGATATTACTGAGGGCACCAAAGAACGGGTGATAGAAAACCTTTACCTTCAACCCAGGTGCTCAAAAATGATGATGTACGATGGGATGCAGTAATCAGAACAAAGATTATGGGTGTTCATGATAGCAATTTTTAATAGGTATGAGGCTGTAAAGAAAAACGCGAAGCTGAGAACTAAAAAGTTAATGAGAGCTACAATGGTGACCATTTATTAATGCTGTGAAAGCGACGCATGATGAACTACAGCATGCAGTGTTATAATGGTAAAACTATGAAGAAATAAACTGCACAAAACATGAAGCCGATAGTGAACATTATGTTCTGGGAAATGATTGCCACGAGTGCATGATTAATAGTTAAAAGAGTGGTTACGGGCTGAAAGATCCCTAGGTGAGTTCGGAAGATGGTGAAACAATGTTTACGTATTGCGCTATGTGGTTAACGTTTACAACGACATCAAAAATATAATGACAAACAACTGAGTGAGGCTAAAAGAACACAGCAAACCAGTGATAATATGAAAAAAGTGAGACAGATAAATGCATATTTTGCTGAGTGGTTAGCGTGTGCAACGGCATCAAAATCTAATAATGAGCAACTGAAAGAAACAGGAAAGACGTGGCAACCCAGTGAAAGTGCAAACTTAATAAGCAGACTTACGTGGACACTGTCATCGGTAGACTCGTATTTCTGTAGCAAGTGTTTACCAGAATGCGTGATAGTGTTAGCTTTCAATGCGTCGGTTTGAAGAAAGTAAAATAGGACTGACGATGTACCATACAAGCGAGACGCAACAGCGCGTGCCATTTTGAATTGGGGACTAAGAAAACATTACAGTTTGGGTAACGGACAGCAAACGAAGGGGAGATGCATGTAGTGTGAAAAAACATATCAATACAACTGATAAAAAGATGTAAAAAACATGAAATTAAATGATAATACAAGGTGTCAGAAAATTGTGGTGGGGTGAAATTGGAAAGAGGTCCTTATGAAGAATATTATGTGGATGGTGTGAGTAGGACAGAAAAAAGAAAAAAGCTGGAAAATACGGAGGGGTGAAGTAAGATCAAAAAGAACTATGAAAAATTATGTGTGAAAACAAATGCTCAGCAAAAGCGAGTAAACAGACAGTCAGATTCATCTGAAATAAAATCTGTCCAGAGATTAGAGGTAACACTGGAATTCCATACTGTCATTTAAACCATGGGGTTTCGTAGAGTTCAGAAATTTGATCCAATGATTTTCTCGTTGTAAGAAGTAGTTGTTATTGTCTATTCCTGCTCTTCTATCCACCACTTCGAGGACGAGAAATTTTAGTTGACTGATGTTGTGGTGATTATCCATGAAATGTCCTGCAATGACTGATTTCAGATTTTTGGTTCGGATATTACTTTTGTGTTCGTGTATTCTTGTCTTGATTTTCCTCTCCGTCTTTCCTACATACACGAGGCTGCAGGGGCACTTAAGCATATAAATGACATTTGAGGTCTCGCAGGTGGCGTTGACCTTCAATTTGATGTTAGTGCTTTTCATGGGGTGTGTTATGGTTGAACCCTTGATTAAATTGTTGCAGTTGCTGCAATTGAAACAAGGTGTGCTGCCTTTGTAACTTGTTTGTGTGATGCCCCTCCATTTGGTTGAAATTAGGTCTTTGATGTTCTTGCCTCTGTTATATGTGAAAATGGGTATGTTTTTAAAGATTCCTTTGAAATTTGGTTCTAAGGCTGGTATGGGCCAGTGTTTTTTGATGGTTTTTTTGTATTGTCAACTCAAGGTTGAAAATTTAGAAACTACCTCCGAGCGTTTGATGTCTGTTCTCTGTGTGGTGGTGAAGAGGTCTGTTCTGGATTTTATAGCAGCCCTTGTCTTGGCCTGTTCCAGTACATTGCAGGGATAACCTCTTTGTTTGAATCTGTTCAGCATTGTTTCAGCTTGTAGATCAAAGTTCACAGGATTCAATACTATTCTCTTTACCCTTAACAGTTGCAAAAAGGGTAAATGGTTCTTGAGAGAATTTTGATGGAAGCTGTGATAGTGTAGCATGTTGTTCCTGTCTGTGGGCTTTCTGTAGATATTGGTCTCTAGGGCATTGCCCACTCTGTTGATAAGTACATCAAGGAAAGCATTTTTGTGTTGATTCACTTCATATGTGAATTGGATTCGCTCATTGATGGTATTTAAAGCGTTCAGTGCATTGGTTACACTGTCATAGGAACCTTTCCATACTATGAAGATATCATCAATATATCTTCAAAACAGAGTAGCATGACTCTTCCAAACCATGGAGTTAAGTATGTTCTTCTCTTCAAATTTGTTCATAAAGATGTTGGTGTACGAGGAGGCGGCACAATTGCCCATGGATGTGCCGGTTAGTTTGAGATAACATTGGTTCTCCCATTTGAAATAGCTCTGATAGAAGGTGAAATGGAGTAATTCCATCAAAAATAGTTCGAAACAAGCTCTAAGTTTGAATTCAGTAGTGCTTCTTCGATGGCTTCAAGTCTCAAGTTGTGTGGGATCAAAGTGTAACGAGATTTTACATCAACTGTACACAACCAAATTTCTTCATCCATTGTGAATCTGATATTATTGATTTTTAGAGAGAAAATTTGTGGTATCTTTGATGCAAGTTTTCATGTTGATAACAAAAGGTTGTAGATACCTGTCTATGAATTTACCCACTGGTTCATGCAGGCTTCCTTTAGTAGACAGTATGGGTTGAAATGGCGGCTGTTGTGGATCCTTGTGAATTTTGGGTAACATGTACAAGGTGGGTGTTCTTGGGTTGGTTTGTGTAAGAAATCTGTAGTTTTTTTCATTTATCACTCCGTCATCAACCGCTTTCTTTACCAAGCTGTTGAGGATACTGGCAAACTGTTTGGTAGGGTTGTGATCCAAAGTACAATAAGTATCTGAATAAGAAACGTGTATCAATACTTGCTCTTTGTAAAAGCGGGCATCCATGATGACAAGGGCGCCTCCCTTGTCTGCATTTTGGGAAGTGATGTCCGGGTTGTTGGCTAAACGCTGGAGAACACCAAATTATTTGTTTGTGAGGTTGCGATGTTTCGATTGTCGTTTGGAACTGAATTTGAGGATGTCATGCTTGACAAGATTTTCAAAAGTATCAAGACTTTTATGACTAAAAGGGGCCATGTAGGTGCTCCTGCATCGTAAACATCGTAGTTGATCAGTGTCTTCAGGAACCTGATCAGTCAGCACATTGTCAAAAAAATGTCTTAGAGGTAGGTTGCACATCTATTTGAAAAAACTAATCTCAAGTTCTAAACTGTTGGTTTGACTGGTGGGTACAAAGGATGTACCTTTTTGAAGGGTACTGATTTCAATGAGGTCAAGTTTGTAAGCGGAGATGTTGATGACTAGGTTGCTGTGGTCTTCTTCCCTTTGAGTCTCTTGCTCAAAGCAGCTGAGCTCCATGTTTCTTTCTCTCCTTCTTTTTCCTTTCCCGCGCCTGTGTCGTCTTTGTCTTTTGAAATTTCCTCTGAAAAAGGAACAGTGGAGACCTGTTGGTTCTCTGTGCTTATTGTAGGTAGAGGATCCAGGGTGGTTGTGTGGGGCTTGCGCCTGGTGTCTCCATCCGATGAGGATGTCTCTGTTTCTGTGTTTGAACTGTAAGGTTTGCTCTGTCGACGTCTGGCATAAACCTGTGCCCAGGAATATACCTCTCCTAATTTGTAGTCGATGGTGTCGCGCTTGTATTTGCAAATTTTGCTTTCATTGATCTCTTGAGTGTATTTCTGAAGTTGCCTGTTAATGTCTGAAGAGTTTTGTACCAGTCTTCGGTTGTCATGTTGTTGATCAATTCAGGATTGGTTTCAGCGATCTCTTTAGATAATTCATCTAAAATCTTGGAAAGTTCTTCTATAATGAGTAGGATCAGATTAAGTGAACACTTATTGAGTATGGAGTACAATTTTTCGACAGATTTCGGGGCTGTTTTTGCAAAATAAAGGTTTTAAAGGAATCCGCAATCACCTGGGAATCCTTTGTGCGCGATGATATTTAATCAATGTGCTTGCATGCAGGCGTTGGTTGATCTCCCTCTTAGTCAGGTATAATAGCTGTCTGATATTGCTTTCTTTGTTACGTGTGGTTGAGGTTTGTGAGGTGTCCTTGGGTATCAATGCATATATTTTGTTTGCATCTTCCTCTGCAAAGGCAAATGTATCTGCTCTTAGATCAGTACGGTTGGAAATATCATCATGAGCCATGTTGGGCAGTTGTTGCAGGTGTGCTGCATTCCAGGATCAGTATAGTCGCATCAATCAATAAATGGGATGGAACACGCACTCCTCGATGTACTCAAATGTGTGTAGTTGTAGCGTGCCTCAGGAATATCACCTTCTGATCAAAGGGTGTAACTGAATCATCAAATAGGTAGCTTCACCTCCATAGGTTACGTCCCCCTGAGCACAGCTGAAAGCCTGCTGAAAGCAGGATCTATGAGTCTGTATTGGTTGGGTTCCCACTTTCACTGGGTTGACACGTCTTTCCTGTTTCTTTCAGTTGCTCGTTATTAGATTTTGATGCCGTTGCACACGCTAACCGCTCAGTACAATATGCATTTATTCGTCTCACTTTTTTTCGTATTATCACTGGTTTGCTAAGTTCTTTTAGCCTCACTCAGTTGTTTGTCATAATACTTTTGATGTTGTTGTAAACGTTAACCACATAGGGCAATACGTATGCATTGTTTCACCGTCTTCCGAACTCACCTGGGGATATTTCAGCCCATAACCACTCTTTTAACTATTGATCATGCACTTGTGGCAATCATTTCCTGGAACATAACGTTCACTATCGGCTTCATGTTTTGTGCAGGTTTTTCCTTCATAGTTTTACCGGTATAACACTGCATGTTCTAGTTCATCATGCGTCGCTTTCACAGCATTAATAAATCTTCACCATTACAGCTCTCATTCACTTTTTAGTCCTCAGCTTAACATTTTTCTTTACAGCCACATACCTATTTGAATCGCTATCATGAATACCCATAATCTTTGTTCATATTACTACATACCTTGGTACATCATCATTCTTGAGCACCTGGGTTGAAGGAGAAGGTTTTCTATCACCTGTTCTTCGGTGCCTTCAATAATATATTTTCATATATTGTATTATAGATATTTTTACCCCTGAAGAAGGGCAGTTTTTGCCCGAAATGCATCTAGAGATTCATTTGAATGTTTAAATAGATTAATACATCTTTGGATTAATCATTCACGATATGAAGCCATAATATCGGAAGATTAAATAAACTTTCAAAACGCAGTCAATTTATTTTACTTATTGATAACCGCACCAATACAGACTCAAAGATCCTGCTTTCAGCAGGCTTTCAGCTGTGCTCGGGGGGACATAACCTATGGAGGTGACGCTACCTATTTGATGATTAAGTTACACCCTTTGATCAGAGGGTGATACTCCTGAGGCATGCTACAACTACACACATTTGAGTACATCGCGGAGTGCGTGTTCCATCCCATTTCTTGTTTCAAGTTATCAGATGGCACAACAACAGCAGCCTATGCTATCAACACCTTATGTACTGTAGTTGAGACGCCACAGGTTCCCTACCAAACAGCGCTAGCTGCAGAGCTTGTGGCCCTTCTTCGTACCTGCGAGTTGATTGAGGGACTGGCTGTCAATATATATACTGACAGCCAGTACGCATTTGGCGTGGCTCATAATTTTGGGCGACTTTGGGCGGAGAGAGTGTTCTTGACATCTCATGGCTTGAAGATTCAAAATGGCCCCCTAATAAACAGACTCTTGTCAGCCTTGACACTCACTAAGAGACTAGCAAAAGTGAAGTGCAGTGCTCATAAGGCAATCACAGATGATGTCGGGAGAGGGAATGCGTTCGCGGATCAGACAGCAAAGGAGACAGCTCGGTCTAAAATAAAGAGGATGTTTGTGGTGGGTCCAGCTAGTTGGGTGCCTGAGAATGGGATGTTTGAGGATACCCTGGAAAAAGTGAAAGAGATCCAAAGTGAGGCAACAACTGAGGAGTTAGCAATATGACAGGAGAGCACGGCTACTCTGGACGAGGATGGGTGTTGGACGGACAAGCAGAGATGGATGCTACCAGATGCATACGTCCTCCCTGTGGTCACTATGGCCCATGGGCCCGCATATATTAGCACAAAGGAAATTTGCAGGTTTTTAGACCCCATATGGCAAAATGACAATAACCCCAAGGTTGCAGCTCACCTAGTAAAGTATTGCATGGTTTGCCTAATGCATAATCCTGGAAAGGGTACTCATACTCCTGTTGGCAGTTTTGCACCCCCCCTTCTTCACTTTTGAGGTTCTCCAGATGGATTACATCGTGATGGAATGGGTCTACAACTTTAAATATGTATTGGTGGTTGTCTGTACGTTCAGTAAATGGGTCGAGGCTTACCCTATTAAAGAGAATACCGCCATGGCGACGGCAAAGGTGCTCTTGAAAGAGATCTTCCCGCGTTTTGGGTTGCCCCATTTGATATGGAGTGATAACGGCAGCCACTTTAATGCCAAGGTTATCCAGTTGGTGTGTGATGGGTTGCACCTTAGGCGGAAGTTACATGCGGTGAACCACCCACATTCAGTGAGGAGTACAACTAAACTCTCAAGTTAAAAATGACCAAGATCAGAGAGAGCACAGGATTGAAGTGGCCCGATTATTTGCCCTTAGCATTAATATTTGTGAGAGACACAGCACACTCTAGAACAGGATTGTCCCCTTACGAGGTTGTGTTCGGCCGCCTGGCAAATGTCTGGGGCGTCCTGCGAACGGGTACATTTTCGGAGATAGAATACCCTCTACTGATCGATCACCTTTATGAATTGACCAAAAATCTGCGTTCTATTCACCAACAGATTGCTGAGACACTGCAGCAGCATCCAGAGGCTCCTGGTCATGACATTCAGCCCGGAGATTGGGTGGTGATCAAGAACTTTCAGAAGAGCCGCGCTGAAAGGGACCTCTTCAGGTTCTCCTAGCCACTAGGACTGCAGTGAAAGTCGACGGTCGGAAAAAAACTGGATACATAGCACCCATTGTAAGCAGGTTCCCCTTCCGCTGCCCTATGATCAGTGGGTCACGGATGGGATTGGGGACTGTGAAGGAGAGCAAGTGCCACGGTTAACTCTTTTTTCAGATGCCCGGCTCACATGGGCACCATCGGAGGAAGAGAGTAATGCAGTGCTGACTGAAGCAGTGCCACCTGAAATTAAGGCCATTCAGGAGCCCCAGCCTGTTAGCACACCTTTGATTGAGACACGTCCAGTAGAGACCCAACTGCTAATCCACCTGAGTCTGCCCCTTTGCCTTTTGGTCGCCTTGAGCCTGACCCCTTGTTTTCCGACCCCTCTGTGCCTGGAGTGTTGAGATACAATTTGCGTACCGGTAAAAACAGAACAGTGCACCAAAGAGTCAGTCAGGTTAGTAGGGATGGACTACAGAGCTGAAGAATAGAGTGCATGTACCCTGCTTGTGGTACCAACGATAGTTTAGGGAGTGATTGGTGCGGTACTTGAACAGTCACCTAATAGTGCAAGTGGACAGTGTTTCCGAGGAGAAGGTGTTCTGCCCTGCAACGTGGGATCCGGATCCGAGCCGGACGAACAGCTCCACCACTGGTGCTCAAAAGTGCCAACGATTAATAAACAACATACTGCCTTGGTTTCCTTTAAAAAAAAAAAAAATCATTCCAGCTTGGCTCCAAGTGTAAGACTCTTCTGTTGTTTTTGGGTGAATATAGAAAAATATGTGTATCTCTTCAAGTGCCATATTGGTCTGTTAAAAGCACGGTTGTGTTTGTGCTGATTATCTTGATCTCCTTGACACTGGTACTTGGGGTGACATACTACCTTGAGGAGAAATATCCTGCATGTGCTTTGATGAGCACTACGCCAATCCCTCCTGAGCATATCTTTGTCACTTTGGCTCCTCACAAGGAGGAACATAGAAAGTCTTATAAAGATAACGTCTTCATTCAAACGTTGCATCAGGCGCATGCTGCTTACAACACGACAAAGTGTTGGGTATGTGGACTACTGCCTTCTGTAACACATAAAAGTGAGAATTTGTTATCCATGCCTTATCATATTTTAATAGCTGTGAGGAATGGTTTGCTCTACTGAGCATGGTCACTTCTTTTCCCCAGGCTGACACCTTGAAAAGTAAGAGTACCAGTTCTTATGCCTCAACACAGGATGTGCGTTTCCAGCATAGGGTTTCCCTGGTGCCCCTGCAGGCTGAGAGCCGTTTGGTTTGGCAGGTTGTTTCTGAGCTCTTACATGCAGGCATACAAGGGAGTGAGAGGAGGGATTTGGTCTCAGGTAGAGAGAGATAATATCCTACAGTTCAATTCATCAGAATATTACCAGTCTTTCCAGGCCCGCAATGTTACTAAGGGCAAACCAATATCCTTGTCAGTGGTGGACATTATGGCCCCTTTCTGTTTCCAGGGGGCAGGAGATGTAGAGGTGGGGGAGAGCAGATGCAATGTTACCTATAATTTGAGAGTAAAGAGAAGTCCACCCTTGATCCCACCACGTAATGTTTATTTTGTTTGTGGGCACCATGGTTATGTTTGGCTCCCTGAAGGGTGGTCGGGCAGGTGCTACCTTTCTTACCTTCTGCCACTCCTGTATATAGTTCCTCCCAATTATCATAAGGATCAGCGTTTGCCACCAAGAGATGCCTGTGTACGCCAGATTAAGAGAATGATTAACACAGACGACATTGATCAGACAGACACACGTTGCAGCAGTTCACAGATGCCATGAAGGGCATCATACCCATTTCAGGCCCCATAGCTAATAGTCTCAATATTAGACGGCTTACGAGAGTGGTGGAGGGAGTCATTAATACGACTGCAGGGATACTGACCAACATCACAGTAGAGGTCCAGGCTATGAGACTTGTTGCTCTTCAAAATTGTATGGTTTTAGACGTTATCCTGACTGACCGGGGTGGGGCCTGCCGCGTCATCGGTAGTAGCTGTTGTGTATATATCCCTGACCACGCCCCCACTGTATACACTGCCATACAGAAGCTGCATAATAGAGTATCAGAGATACACCAAGATAATGGTTCCTGTTCATTCACGGGATGGTTCTGGGGTTTATTTGCCACTTGGGGGTGGAAGATCCTTACTTTCCGCATTGCTATAGCAGGCGTGATTCTGACATGTTGCCTGTGTATACACTGTCTCCCTACTTGTTGAGCATGTTGTGCATCACTGTTCAAGCAGCGTCCCAAGCCCCCGCGGCGAGATTCGAATGCAAGAGTAATGATGATGCAAGGTATCCAGGATTTATTAAACGTAGATGAAGAGATCTTTGAATACTGATTGCAGGTTTGCATATTCTCTATTTCTCTCAGTTCTACAACTGTTAAGACCCTGACCTGATGGCGCCAATAAAGCTTTTTAGCATGCATGCTAAAAGGAGGGTCTGTTAGATTTGAAATGATATATCTGTAATACACATGATTAAAATGCCCTATTTGCTATGTTCAAACCCCTATTCTTGTAAAGTTAGCATGCATGGCACCATCTTTATTGACGCCATGTTGTTTTGTAATAGAGATCGAATGTCTGTCTCATAAATGCTTGTCTCTGCAGAAAGGCTGCCCTGTTCCTCCAGCTTGTACTTCTCAAGGTTGAAGCTTTGTCGTACTAATGAATGTACTATTCATTGATGCATACCTTTACCATTAGATACACTAGTTCCCACAGCTTTACATGGTAGAGATCTGCCGAGCGGCCTTGGGACCGAGATAGCATGTTCCCTGTCCAAGTGGCACTGCCCATCTTATGTGCCTTCTTTGTTCACCGTGGCCTGAGCTGGCAAATTCCAGTTTATGGCGGGACCCTGGAGGTGTTAGAATTGTATAATTTGTGTTACCGTGTAGAGGGAGATCAGACCCCTCGGCAGTCATCTCAGGTGTCTGGTCAGACTGGGCTCCGCTGCAGCGTATTATCAATAAACTAAATAGTTTGTATTCTCTACTGTCTGACCGACTCTTCATTTATTGGGAAGGCATATAGGGGGTCATAAGTGACCCGGGTGACCCGAATTGGGCCACTTCCTTCAACTGGCTGCCACGAGGATAGGGCACCAAGCTGCCACAGACAGTCTGGAAAAGGCATTGGGGCTTCCGCTGCTTCTGGTTAGTGGGACTTGAAAACCTGTATCCTGAAACAAGATAGAGCAGCTGCAGCATTACTCAGCACCCCTGGGACATGCTTGGCCCTAAACAATACATTAAGTTTCAAACCATGGAACACAATCACCTTCAACAACCTAAGTATAATCTTGCATTTGGCAGCCTGCTAGTTAATGCGCTTGACCACTATCAGGTATCAAACCAAAATATGACCGACTGGTTACGGAGCTGGTCCGGCCAGACGGACAATGCCACCAGGATAACCCGACATTGCCTGCTGAAAATGGGCGGCCCATGGGAATGATCATTAAAGCGAAATTTATCTGCCCAACAGTCTTCTGCAACTGATGTAACATGGTTTATTCTTTACTCAAGTAATCCTGTTCAGCCTGGGAGAGGGTGGAAACCTTTCTTTCGGTGAGCTGTGACACACTAGCATCTGAGTCAAATTCAATCCCCAGGAACTTGATAACCGTTGACGGCCCCACAGTCTTGCCTTGTGCTAGGGGAACCCCAAACTCTGTCATTAAGGCGCAGAAAGACCACAACGCATCACTGCACTTCGGTAAGCCAGGTGAAACCAAAAAGAGAAAATCATCCAGAAAATGCAACACCCACCGATGTCTCGCTCTCCGACTAAACACCCACTCAAGGAAAGAACTGAAACCCTCAAAGTAGGAGCATGAGACTGAGAAACCCATAGGCATACACTTATCAAGATGGCATTTCCCCTCAAACTGAAAACCTAACAGATGAAGGTCCTGAGGGTGCACAGGGAAATGCCGGAAGGCTGATTCTGTCTTATTTCGCATGGAGGGTACCCGGCCCCAACTCCTAGAGCATCACAATTGCCTGGTCTAAGGAAGCATGCTTGACACAGCATAAGTTCCCATCAATTGCCTCCTTCACAGACTGACCCCTAGGAGCAGAGAGGTTATGTATTAACCTAAATTTGTGCGGATCCTTCTTGGGCCCCAACACCAAGGTCGACACTTCCTGTTTTTGTAGATTAGCACACATCACTGCAACACATAGGTTGCTCGATAGATAGGAGTCATTAGGACTATCACGAAGAGTTTGAGTGCAGTACATTACACATTTCTGTTCCACCTTTACTGTTTCTGTTTGGGCGGCAGCGACCGATGATGACAACAGGAGGTAGTAGGCGAGTACCAGTCTACACATACCTCGTTGGGGCTGCTTCCGTGAGGCGCTGTCGTCCTATCACACCTTTTTTACCTTTTTCACTTTTCTTGAACACGAACTAATCACCAGTAGGGTTTTTACAGCACCATTGGACACAATGTTCTTAAGACACATGTGGTAAATACATCAGTGACTGAGAGTTAGGCAGGCACTACAGAGATTGAGCACCTGCACACTACACAAGAATTTTTATAAACTTGTTCATAGGGTAGGTCTTGTTGTATTTCAGGATTGTGAGAGGGGGGCTACCTACCCTTTAAACCCCCTAGGCTCCCTTGTTTTGTAAGCCCCAACACCAAGGGGCAGCAGACAAAACCTTCATGGGTACTGACTCAAATGGGACAGCCACCATCCCCAAACCCACTTCTTTTTCAATTTTTGCTGCAGCCACTGCCCGTTGGACCTCAGGGATACTCTGCTTCTTGCAATGGGGAACACCCACATATCCTATGGCTGGTATCCTGAAACCTTCCCTAAACCCTTCCGAAAGAAACTGGGCTGCCATTGGGCTACCATACGGTTTAAGCCTTGGGATCATTGCCATAAAATTCACTGGGGAGGGGGCCTAGATTAGGAGTGGGTCATCAATCCTGCTACTTGCACCCACTATCCTTAGATTTCTTGAAATGAAACACTTTGAATCAGGATGTAAAGGCAAGACACAGAATGAGCAGGCATGCTTGTATTTACATGACCCTGGAGACCTGGTACAAGGATGCTTAATGAAATCCCAGCATGCCCCTCCCCCCTCCTGGGCTGCTGGAAGAACCTGACCGGAAGGGCTCACTGGGGGTCAAGGACAGGTGCTTCATATGGCGTAACCATAAAACGAACTCAATCTGATCCCACTCCAAGGCAGGGTTAGTTGCCTTAACCCTCCTAAACACTTTGATGTATTCTTTCCATCCCACACCACCATGTAAATCCTGTTCTGTGAGCTTGCTAGTTGTGGGCCCAAACCATTGATATGCTCAGTTAAGAGTGGCTGATAAATGGAAAATCCCTTAAAAAGGCTGAGTAATATTTCCTCCACTGTCCTCTTGTAAGGCCAGTGGCCACTGTCCCTGGAATTCACACTTTCTTTATGCTTTTTTGATTACTCCCTATCAGGCTTGTTCAGAAGCAAATCAAAGATATCAACATAAGCCCCCTCTAACTATAAACCATACAAAGCAATAACCTGCCAGCAGACAAAGAAGTTGCCTCCAGTCCCCAGCAACAATTACAGCACATTTATGGCAAAAATTACACACTGTACCCCAGGCACACATCCTAATGCTGGGAAACTCCCTGAAACCCTTCACCTAGGCCTCTGTGCCAGAGCCGCCACCGTGTGCTAAGCAACGCAGGTCAGGCGAGTGAAAACTCAAGCCTGTGTGGCTCCCAGCTGGCCTGAATGCCCAATCAGCAGATAGCCGGCAAAATGCAGAGCGCAGTGGGCGTAATGCAGAGCGCAGTGGGCGTGCCTACAGAAAAGGTGAAAACAAACAAAAGAACATTAAATTTGCCCCATGGGGCAACCGCCAGTGTCCTGCTTCCGGAGCGGGGAGAGGTGAAAGAGACTGATTGGCCGCTCCACCACTCTGCCGCTCCACCATGGCTTATAAAGGGGCGGGGTCCGGCACGAACCAGATCAGAGGTGACCCAGAAGGGTTGAACTGCTTCCAGGTCACCGCATGCCTGCCAACCAATGCCTGCTCTGCTTGTAGGCTGCTGCCAGCTGTGTCACTCGCCACCACCCCCAGCCCTATGGGCAGGCACTAGCATCCCGCCACAGGCGTGATGCCCCCTAGGTTGGGGCACCTTGGTAAATTATGCGCCAAGAAAGGGTAAATAATGTGGTATAATGAGGCATGTTCTGCTGCAGTAGTATTTTGTAATTTTGTGGTTTTTACACACGTAGCGCTATCTGAGAAATGTTTCATCTGAGTACAAAATTAACACTCAATTATAGCAATCAGAAACTTTACCCGATCACCTTTGCAACAAGCCCGACACTCCATGACATCATGTGTGGTGATTATTTTTAGCAACATTTCATCTGTTTTATCTTGAAACACATTTTTTGGAAATCTACAAATTGTGCACCGGAAATTGAAATATGTAGCCAGGGTCTGACTGGGGTACTTAAAGCAGCCTGGCACAAATGCTCAAACTCACCCTGCTCCCTGCATCTTCTAATGCAATCTCTCTTTTTCCATCCATCAATTTTCTCTCTCTCTCTTTCTCTCCTCTCTCTCTCTTCTCCCTAGCTGATCCCATTTTATCTAAACTCCCCCTTTTATTCCTCTCTTTTTCTATCTGCTTGAATTAACCTTGGGGAGCTGGGGAAAGTGACAGGGGAACCAATAGAGACCCTAAAAAAAGTGTTCCAAGAGTGGAATAAAAGGCCTGTCTTGAATTCTGATGCAGACCCCCTCTACCTCTTAGCTTTGAGGTTCCTCTGTGTAACATTTCAAGTTTTTGTAGACTCCAGGAGAGTTCACTCAGACAAAAACCTACTCAGGCGATAATACATCTGGAGGACCATTAGCCTCTACCAGGAACCAATGGAAGTAGCCCAGACCACTGGAATGAGTGCTGCACTCATTATGTTAACAAAGGAATTTGTCATCTATTTCCAATTACGTAGATCGAGAAAAGTATTGATGTTCCAAAGATTTTGATGCCAGAAATATTGCCAGTGAGCATTGAGTTGTCTAAGGAAACACAGGCTGTCCACTATGCAGAAAATTACAAAAAAGGCACCATCTTCTTTGGGAGTTAGAGAAATGTGTCTAAGTGTAGATTGTCTGATCTTAGACCCTGTGACACTCTTTTGTGATAAGTTCATGAAGTTTGGGTGCTAGTTGGCTCTAACAAAGTAGTTGGAGACAGTGTGGTTTTCCCAACAATGGCAAGGTATGGACGTGTCAAAGAGCACACAATGATTAACTGTGTGAAGTGCAGCTTCTAGATCAAATAGGATAATTGTGACTGATATATACATACCTTTTTAACGAACACTATATCACAATACATTAACTATCCACAATCTGGCTTCCTCTCTTATTACTCACTGACTTTATGCTTGTCTTTGATCACGTACAGTGCTCCACTCTCTTTTGGGTAGGTTTCGTCTATAGAAATACCATAAACATACATGATTATAATTAGGGCTCCTACTTTTATGGTATTTTTTTATAATTTCCATCTCTATTTATCCATATCATTTTTTTGTCCACCTTATTCGCTTTTATCCATATTTTTTGGTGGTTTGCGAATAAGTGGAGTCAAAATTGGTACATGTCCACATTTATTTAACTGATAAACATGCACTCATACTTTGATGTCTGTCGCATTTTAGTGAATTCGGCAGCCAAATATAGCAAAACACTACACCCAGAGATAAATATTAGCAATTTACTACAAATATATTTTAACATATGCTTGTATTTAAAGATACCTTAACCAGTTTTCTTAACTTCCTACGCTATTGATCTGCTCATTTGCTGTCTTTAGAAGCACAATTTTCAGTATTTTTCGGCTTCTAAAAATAAATACAGACATAAAACACATTGGGGCAGATTTACAAGCCCCTTGCGCCTGTTTTACGCCGCCGTTGCGTCACTTTTGTGACGCAGCGGTGGCGCAAAACCAGCGCCATGCTGCGGGGTATTTACAACGTGACGCATCTGGGAGATGCGTCACGTTGTAAAGCCCTGCGCCAGAAGCAGGCGTTCTGGCGCAGGGGGGGGGGGGCGTTCCAGCGCAGGGACGCCATCTAAAAGTGGCGGAGTGAAATCTGCGTCAAAACCCTGCGCCTGCTTGAAGCAGGCGTAAGGATTGACGCAGCATGTTAGGGATAGGGCACCCCCGAGCCTTGCTGGAGCTGCGTCACGCTTGCGACGCAACTCCAGCAATGCGCCGCCTTTCCGACAGGGGATGCGTCACGCATCTGCCCATCCGAGTGCCACGGTGCGCCGCATTATAAATGCGGCGCATCAGTGGTGGCGCACGGGTGGGCAGATGCGTCGCAACTCTTCTGGTGCATCTCTGCTGATTAGCAGAGATGCGCCAGAAGTCATAAATCTGCCCCTCTGTTTTCTGTCTGTATTTATCTGTAAAAATCAGTAAAAACAGAAAACTGGGAGCCTCAATTATAATGCGTTGAAGTGATTTTATTGGAGGCGTGAGAGACATGCTTCAGGAGAATGTAGGACAAATCCGCATAGAGGGGAGAATAAAGTAGGGTGACTAAGGTAAAACCTGTTGAACACTAGATGCTCCCACACTTTGGAGATGAAAAGGCAAGGGTGAGCCTGACTGATAGTTAGAAGTTGGGGCAAGGAAAGGCATTTTTTTTTTAAAGTGGTAACTATAGCCGACTGAAAGGCTTTTGGGTAGAAGAGTCCAAACAGATTTGGTGCGTGAGTGAGAGAAGTGAGGATGTATGAATACAGAGGAAGGAGTATGCCTCTTCATAGACAGAAAGGGTTTGAGGGAGCATAGACTGTGGCCCACTCAAGAATACAAAACCCCTACACACTTAAAGAATTGTCAGACCACAGCAAGCTTTTCAGTCGATTCAATTCGATTTGATTTAAAACTTTATTTAAGTGATTGACCATAAAATTCACAAGTAAAAAGTGCAGTGCATAACCCAATGAAGGGTACAGTTGATAACGAGACAAAGCATTTAAAATACAATCTGAGTTCACTTAAGTGACAACATGACTGTAGGAAAGTAGGATCTGCTTTCATGGTTACCCCCACTTTTTGCTTGATGTAATGCTGTTTCTGACTAGTCTGACTGGGCTCCTGCTAATCAGGACCCAAGCCTATGTGCCTTCTCCCCTAAATGGAAATGGTAACTACTTAGGTACATTCCAGATTGGATGCTGGGGTACCCTTATCAGACCCTAGTATATGGTACTAAGGTACCCAGGGCATAGGTAACCCAGAGGTCCCCCATAATCTGAGCATGTATTATGCCACCTATGTGAGACCATTCAAACTATCTTTACAGGCCTGCCACTGCAGCCTGTGTAAGCTGGTGCTAGCAACACTTATGAAATATATAGGTTTCTTTATATCTAAGGTCACTGCACTTAAAACCTATAAGTCACCCCTACAGCAGGCCTTTTCAATCCTGAAGGCAGGGTGCTTGGTTCTAAGTGTGAGGGTGCCCCTGCATGAGCAAGACGCCCCTACGGCCTACGGATTCCATTCTCCTGGGTTGTAAGTGAGGCAGCCATCCGACATATAGAGGGGCACCGTGTCATTATGCGGTAACCATCTCAAAACTGGCTGCAACAAATCCTGTCATGTTTGATACCAAACATGAAGGAGCAATACCCCCACACCATAAACGATGTGGGAGGTATGATTCCATGCACTGTAAAGCTCCTTTGGGAGGCCCTCGGTGCTCCCGGTACTAGTCTTCCAGACCCGGACAACAAGCCAGGGCTGCTGCCGGCAAGAGACGTGCTTTTGCCCTCCTGCTGCTGAGCCAAGCTGGGGCAGGGGAAAGCAGAACAATAGGTATCCTGTCACAGGGAGGTGTGACCCCCTCCCAAACAGGATTAAGTGTATTGGGGCGGGGTGGGAGCGCTTGCCAGCGCTACATAGTCTGCGTGCAGGGCACACTTGGTGCCCTCCATGCATAGTCTAGTTCAAACCAGTTCAGGAAACCGTTGGGTCTCACTCTGGTGAGAAACTGGACAAAGGACAGGGGAGTATCCTCCTCCTTGTCCAGACCCTCGTTTGTGAGGGATTCCTGAATCGTCCCAACCCTTTCCTTAGGGTATTTAAGGGCTTACCTGTGACTGGGGCCCAATATTCATCTTAGGACAAGATTAATTTCTGACACCACTTCTTCTTCGATCATCTGGGCACTCTGTAACTAGCTGGACTGCGCTCTGGGCATCAAGGCTGCAACTAGGAAGACTCCTGCTGCTCCTGATTTCAATGCCATGTTCGTTTGCTGCAACCTCCATGGCTGTGCCCCATACAGGAACTTTCCAAGGCCTGTGGACATCCAAGACACCTGAGTCAAACCAAGTTTGAGGCCAGTATCCCTCGTCAGAGCCGCAGGAACCAAACCCCTGTGCATTGCATTGACTTGGAGTTGCAAAGGCTTGTTGGCTTGCTTATGACAATATCTTCATGCTCCAAGTAGCCCCATCCTCAAGCATCCCCAGTGACCAAGATCTTCATCCTCACGGCATCTCTTGCATCGTGGACTTGCATTTTTGGTGAACTGCTTGAGGTCCTCTTGCGACTCCAGTGCCTCCGGCCTGTGGGTCCTCTTGAGGGTCATCTTCATATTCTTTGGTCTCCTCTAATTTCTTAGGGCCTGCCCTGGCTCCCCTGCTTGTGGTGAGTCTCCTGGACCTTGCTGGTCCCGACATTGCACCTTTTTCCACTTTCATGTTGGTTGCAGTTGCCAAGGCTTGTTGGTGCTCCCGCTGGACACCGACCCCTCAACTCTCGACATTTGACATGGAACAGCTTGTTTATGGGTCCTGGTCTTCCACAGCATTGCCTGGTCCACATAGCTGCAGCTCTAAGGTCACTGTCAGTTCTCCTGCAGCACCCAACATTGGTGGGCATTCGTCTTCCGTGCCTCCTGGTCACTGCTGAGTGGCATACACTAGGTCCCCTCTGCTTGCAGGTTGTTCATATCTTAAATCCACCTTTGGGTTCCACTGGACACCTTCATCTTCTCCAGCAGCAGCATCTTTCTGAAGTCCTCCATTGGAGTCAAGATCGGTTTCTGACGCCACTTCACACCTATGCACCCGGCTTCCCTGGGGCAGGTGTCCACGGGTGGGGTGGCTCTCCAACCTTCTGTCTTCCACAGGGTTTCTTCAGGGTCCCCTGGGAAGGGTCCTTCTTCTTTAAATTTGCAACCCCGACTTACCCATTGACCTGTATTGATCATGCAGTTGTGTTCCCACTTAGCACACAACCTCTGTTGGGCTCCCAGTTACTTACCTCGGGTGGTTCCTTGGGTTCCCAACAATTCTACATCTTCAGGGCACAGTCTTGACTCGAGTCATAGTTCGCATCCCACTAATTTAGTATACGGTTTGGTCCTCCCCTGGTGACCACTGCGTATTACTTCCTACTAACCTGTTTCTATTGAAAATTATTTATGTGTATCTCCGTCTAGGAGATACCTGTATGTGTTAGTTAGTGTTATATAATAAATAAATATTTTTTTAAATACACTGTGTGTTTTTTTTTCACGTATTCTATATCAATAGGATTATGTTCTGGTAAAAACAAGCTGCTATACACTCCTTCTGGACTAAGCCTGAAGGCTGCTCTCCACAGCTAGCACTTAGAGAGCTTTCTAAGGTTGTCTAAGACCACTAACATCACCATAAGGGTTGTCTGGATTAGTGCAGGGTGCCCACTTACATAAGTGAGCATCATATACCAAGCCAGCTTTTCACATTGGTGTGCAGAGGTTGGGATTCAAGCCTGCATTGTTTTACCAGATAATCTTGGTGTGGATTAATTGAAAAACCATCACTAATATTAGGCACATATAAAACAGCTTAGAATAAGTAAGTTTTACTGAACTTAGGGTTGGGTAGTCAATGGTCTAGCAAAACCCTTTCTCCAACCTCAGAGAGTTCAGTTTTCACTAGGTTAGATAGGTGTAACACCTCACTACACCAAGAACCATGTCTTTAGTTGGGGATGCTAGTATACCCCCAATCTGCTAAATACAGTGGTCTAAAGTTCCAGGAACTAAGGACTCTGTGTAATCTTAGAAAGTTAAAGACAGGTGGCAACCCCACCATTAAGCTGCTCTTAGAGCTGCTGATTAAGAATGATATTCATCCTTTGAGGGCAGAAGAATGGGAAAATGTGGGTGGGGATACTCCTAGAGAGGGAGCATCAGGAGCTCTTCCTGATGATCCCAACTCTGAGTATGGGCAGGAGGACTCACATGAGTCCAACCTGCCAAACTCTGATCCCTCAGGACATAGTGCAGATGGAACAGAGTAGGCACCCTGTGTTCCTCCTGGGAGGGTCCAGATTAGGCTGAGGAGGTCTAGATCCTCCTCTAGAGAATCTAACACTTCAGGACATGCTATAGGGACCTCCATTTCTAGTAAGAGGGACAGCTCTTTTGACACGGTGTACCAACTGCTTGAACTTGAGAAAGTAAGGCTTAGGATCAGGAGAGCTCAGTTGGCCCTTGATAAAGAGTCCCTAGAAGTCCAGAAAGCTAGGAAGAATTAGGGACTAGAGACCCATGGTGGCAGCAACAGTGTCCCTAGAATCAAAGAAACTTCTTTTGACAATATGAACCTGAGCAGGATAGTCCCTTCTTACCAGGAGGGGGGTGCTATCCATAAATGGATCACTGCTTTGGAGAGAGATTGTAAAGTTCAGAGAGTCCCTCAAGAGCAGTGGGCGGCTATTCCGTGGCTCTCCTTTGCTAACAGAGGTAGAGATAAGCTCCTGGCTGTTAGAGAAGAGGATGCTGACAGTTACTCAGTACTGAAGAGTGCTCTCATAGATGGGTTTGGCTTAACCACTGAACAGGAGAGGATTAAGTTCAGAAACACCCAGAAAGCACAGGCCCAGGACTGAGTGGATTTTGTAGACAGTGCTATTAAGGCTCTGAAAGGCTGACTTCATGGAAGCAAGGTACGGGACTATGAAGGATTGTACAATTTGATTATGAAGTAGCACATCCTTAATAACTGTCAGAATCAACTTTTGCATCCGCACTTGGTGGACTCAGATCTGACTTCTCCCCAAGAATTGGGTAAGAAAGCAGATAAATGGGTCAGAACCATGGTTAAGCAGAAGAACCATGGTAATGGAGGTGACCAGAAGGAGCAAGATTCGTCTAAATCCCAGGATATGGGTAGTGACAAGGGCAGATATAAGAATGAGTCTTCTCAAGTGCCCCAAAAACCTGCATCAGGAGGTGAGTCCCAGAATTCTACGAAAGGCAAGAAGAAACCTTGGTTCTATGTCTGTAAGGTAAAGAATCATTGGACAAAGGATGCTGATTGTCCAAAGGCCAAGGAAACTCCTGCTACCACTGCCCCTAGGGCAACTGCGCCCCTTAGCACCGGTGCAAGTGGTAGCACAGCAACCAAGAGATTAGTAGGGTTAACCTTGGGTTCTGAGATAGGTTCTGGCTTAGTCAGAACTACAGCTCAAGCTGTTTTAGTCTTTGAAGGTGGCATAGATCTTGCCACCTTACTAGTCAGTCCCACTAACTTGGGCAAGTACAGACAACCAGCAGCATAACTAAACTTGAGGCCCTCCCCTGCAAAGTACACGGAGGGAGTCCCCCATTCTCAGTGCCAGTCAAGAGCTCTCAGGCCTGCAACCCGCCATACTGTAGGGGCTCACCCCATCTATAAAAAAGGATTCTGATTCATCCATTGGTCACATCGACCCTCTCATCGGGTGATTTACATACATCAGTAAATACTGCTGCCGCGCCCTCCTGCAAAGTTACATAACACTGCCTCCAGCCGGCCCACCAAACACATCCTCCTACTTGATGACCCACCTCCAAGCGAAGCCCACTTTGTTGACCACCAACAAACACAGACCACTGCTGTCGTGCCTGCTACTAACGCATCCATTACACTCTACGCTCACCCCTACAAAACTTGCAGTTGTGCTTTTTTCCCCCTTTGAAACCACCCCTCGGATGTCACTGCGAACCCATGACCGCCGCCCTCTGCTCTCCTGTCCACCACCGACAGAAAGACTGATGGCTGGCTGGTCCCCATCTAACCGCTGGCTACCAATAAAGACAGTGCCTTTCAGCTGCTGCCCTCCAAATGCCACTGTGGTAGTTTAAAACATGTTAAACAATCGCTTCAACTGACCACCCCAAAACAGTTCTTCCTGCAAGCCTCTACGGCATCAAACCTGTTCCTGCTACTTTTCATCCTCTGCATGATGCACACAATATTATTAAATGTACAAAGGATCCGATTTTTGTTTCCTCACACCAACATTAATTTACACAATGTACCCCACTAAACCATACCTCCTGTCAAAGGCAAACCTGATCCCATATGTAGCACCAGTCAGCAAGTACCTCAAGGACAAACACCAGAGAGAATGCATGATTCATGTAATTAAACCTACAGTGACAACGTAGCATTTCCCCACCCACTGTCAGCCCAGCGAAGTCTGCAACCGCTCAGTAGCCATCACAACCGGCAACGTCTAAAGCGCATTTACACTTCCTTTCATTGACTGCTCCTGATACATATACCTATGCCTTCTGGGCGGCATCTACCACAGACCACAGCATTCTTTGTCTCCCTAAGACTAACCGAATGCTGTCGGTGAACACTTCTATTACCCCTTCCTTACTAATAACTAATGGAGGATAACAAAAAAATATATAGTATTTTCTTATGCAAATAGCGTATCAAGTACTTGCTGGCCGCAGTCCTCACCAGATCCACACATATCAATATTCTGCTATCGCACCATTCTGTCAACCCTAATAATATCTGCAGATTTTTGTTATACCTTCCGTGAACTGGGAAAAGCAATACCTTACACAAAAACAAGTCCCTTTAAAACCCTTGCTACTTATACAGGCTGACAAAGCACTTACTTGTTTTACTAACTGTCGTTGTAAAGCAAACAGGTAACTCATTTTAGGATTGGAATTACTGCTTAGAAGTGTGGAAGTTAATACTGAGACGTAGTATGATTTTGTGCATGTTTGCCAGACACTCGTTCTTCCCTGCATGCGCACACAATGCAACAATACAATTTAGCTTAACAAATTGTTCAGAAATGTATCATGAGGTAAAGAAACAGCCCATATTATTTTTACAAAGAAAAATAGACAATCGTCAACTTTATACCCCATGACATAAAATCCTTAGCGTGCACAGCTTGTTCAAATCCACGCCACCTAATTCTACCACACAGCACATTTGAACATCTCATAATTCCATGCCACACAATTCAACTATAAATAATTTAACCCTACAACATTCCTTACCACATAATTACAATCCTAAGAATTTAAAAACACATATTTCCACTTCAGTCCATATCACATAATTCCACATCACATATTAAAATTCCACACAACTTAATACTACTCCAAACCACATAATTACACTCCACACAACACAATTCAACTACACATAATTCCACTATAACCTATATAATAATACTTCACACAACATATTTACACTCAACTCCAAAACACATAATTACCCTCCACAAAATACAACTCTGCAACATGCTGCATAATTCCACTCTGCACAGTTATACACCATACCATGCCACTTAATTCCATACGTCACACAATTCCCCAATTTATCCCCACACAATTCATAACACAACATAATTACACCCCACATAATACCACTCAGCACCACATGATTAACCACCACATAATTATGCTCTACTCCATATTGCATAAACACACTCCACGTAAATCCAGTCTATGCCACGTAACAAAATTCCACATAACTACACTTCACACCATGCCTCATAATACCATTCAACATAATTTTCACTCAACAGTGCATACTTCCTTGTCACACAATTCAACTCTACACATTTCCATTTCACACCACATAATTCAACAACAAACTACAGAATTCAAACCAACAACACACCACATACATCCAATCAACCACAAAATTCCACATCATGCTACAATATTTACCAGCACACCACATAAGTAAACTCCACTACATACCACACAACACAAAATACCGTCATCATCATCAGTCTTTATTCGATTTAAAACAATCATAAAAGACACAAACATAGTACATAAAACATAAATTTCAATAAATACATTAAAATACATTTAAAAAAAACATTAAACACATCAATGGACTGACATATAATAGTAAAAGACACTTTTAAATAATCCCTAGTTCAATAGTCAAAAGGAGAACCCAGACGCTAAATTCATTAAAGCCCATCAAGGGTACGCTTAATTGCTTTTCTCCGCAATGCCCATGCCCAGCCCAAATATTTTGCCAGTGCGACAGAAACTATTGTTAAAGAGCTAGTGCGCACAATGCGTAATGCCACAGCGCAGCTCCTTGTGCCAAGAGTCTTACACATGGGGGAAAGCCAAACGCGCCTTGGGATAGTAAATGCCGGACAGGCAAACAGGAAGTGGGGAGTTGTTTCTATTGCAGCCCCGCATGCAGGGCACTGCAATTCCGAGTTCCTGGCCCACCTTCCAGTCAGAAATCTAAGAGGCAAGGAGCCAGCTCTAAACTGAAAGTAGAGTTTCCTATCACCCACATTAGTGATCAGATCCCAGTATAATTCAAGGCTAGGGGAGTCTTTGGACTCAAGAAAATTACCGGACATCCCTGTAGCTCTACTCAATACCTGGGAATCTATTCTTTCCCAGTATGCTATTTTAAGAGAACTTTTTGATGGAAACTGGGCAGTCGCTGGGTCGTTCCATATCCCTTCCATACCCATGTCTTTTAAAGACGCATGTAAGTTCTTCAGCCACTCAATTTTGTGGAAGACATGGGTTTTTATGATGTCCATAAGGCCATTAGCATAGTGGGAAAGTTCAGGAGTAGTCCAGAGCCTCCGCCAGTATAGAACCGGACGGAGCCTTGTGATATCCTTAATGGACCTCCTGCCCAGATCATACCTAAGTGGGATCAGAGGGGTGCTCTGGGGAAGACCAGTTATGCTTCGAAAAAATTTATGCTCCACACTGGTCAAAGTCGCCAGCTGATCAAAACCCCAGAGCTCCGCCCCATAAAACACAGAGTTTAGGGCCTTCGCTTCGTAAACTTGCAATACCGGGCTTATTGGTTTTGTGAATGATCTATTAAATTCCCTACTCAGGGCACCAGTTAGCTGTTTAATTCGCAGGGAGGCCATTTCAAGATGCTTACGCCAGTTATTGCTACTTGAAATTTGCATACCAAGATACGTAAAATTGGTTACCATTTCTAGAGATTGCCCATTCATGGACACTCTTTTCCCTCGGAAGCTACTATGAGGGTTGAAGGCCATAAATTTTGTTTTTGCCACATTGACCTCCAGACCATGATCAAGGCAGAAATCATCAAACAGGCGGTGGGCTTTTTGCAGTCCATTAGATGTTCTGGATACGATAAGCGTATCATCTGCAAACATTAATATGGGGATGGAAACACCAGCCAACCTTGGAGCATCGGTATTGACAGAAAGCATGAGATCAACTATCCCATTAATATAAAGAGAGAAGAGCGTGGGTGCCATAGTACAACCTTGTCGCTCACCACGCTCAACCGGGAACTCAGGGGTGTCCTCACCTGCCCCACCCCACTGAATCCTAGCATAGTTGGACTCATGCAAACGCATAACCATTGTCAGAATTTCTTTGGGGAGACCTAGCCTCTCAAGAACTGCCCACAACCGGTGGCGGGGAACAAGGTCGAAGGCAGCTCTTAAATCAACAAAAGCTGCGTAGAGACTGCCCTTCCCCAATGTCACCACCCTCCAATGGAGCTGGACAAAGCAAAAGACTTGGTCCACCGTGCTGGTTAATTTTCGAAAACCTGCTTGGAAGGGTGTCAGAATGTTGTTACCATCGATCCACTCTTGAATTTGGTTCAAGACCATCCTCCCTACCACCTTCTGGATAGAATCAATAAGGCTAATTGGCCTATAGTTTCCTGGGAGCGTCCTATCACCCTTCTTAAATACAGGGATGATGACAGCCCCCCTCAATGATTTTGGAACTGGTGCACCTACAGCCACAGCATTAGCCAGTAGGGTTATGTACTTGCTCCAATTATCTTTGTCATGGAGAAAAACATCCGAAGGGACCCTATCCTGGCCAGGGGCACGTCCACTGGTGACTGAGTCCAGGGCCCTTTTAGCGTCTTGGATGCAAAAGGGACCCTGGGAAACAAAAGCATAATTTGGCACCCATGCGAAATTGAACGAGAAATTGTAGGCATATTGGGGTTTGAAATAATGGACCCACTCCACCTGTGAGACATAATTGGAAGGACTATCAGGCCGCCCACCTCTGTCCCACTTAAGAATGTTCCAAAATAACCGGGAATCTCTAGTACGACAAGCACTTTTTAAATCAAGCCAACGTTGTTCGTCCCAGTTCTTTTTGGCCATTCTTACAGCTTTTTTGTATGCTAATCTGGCGAAGCGGACACAATCCAATCCTCCATTAGACAGAGCTATCACCAGGTTGGCCCTAGATTCTCTGCAAGCGCCGTCATACCATCTATTTTTCTTAGTTGAAGCCTTATTCTTGTTCCTCAAAGGCTTCGTAAAATAAGAGCCTATTTCGGCAAACAACTTATCATGGGATTCAATGACTTCAACACTGCTTGGCACATGATTTAGCATACCCTCGAGCTCAGCAATGGAATCAGCTAATTTCTTATCTATATCGGCAATAGCCAGGATGTTATGCTCGAGCTCACCCCACTTAAGCCTACGCATGTTGTTCGTTGAAATTACCTCAGGCAGGCTCGGAGCCGTCTCCCCGTCTAATAGGCGATTACTAGACCACCATCGGTGAGTTACACAGATAGGGTTATGGTCACTCTCAGCTCTAGCCTCAACAACCATATCTAGAACAGATTGCCATAATTTCAAGCTACATAAAACATAATCAATCCTGCTGGAGTGCCGACCATTATCAAATGTCTTCGTCCCTTGTTTATCACCTGGCGTCCTCCCATTCAAGGCCCTCAGACCGTACTCATAGCAGAGAGCATTAACCTGTACAATAATCTCAGTCCACCTTTTTATTGGACTGAGATCAAGCACAGGTACCCCCCACAATTGATCTTCCACAGGGTCAACGCCCCACCCAGAATCAGGGTCTAAAAGTGGTTCGAAGGTAATATTCAGATCCCCGGCGACGAGCACTCGCCTCTCACCCGAGTACTGGTCTATAAGGGAAACTAAGTGAGCCAAAACCTGAGAGCCCGTCCTATTGGGGTCTCTCAGATACAAGTTATAGATATCCAGGTCACCCAGAATCCCAAGTGATTCCCTGACTAATTGGATATCCTCAGACCCAGTTAGTATTGCACAAGCCTCTGGAAATACATCCTGTCGAACCCAAGTTACCAGGCCTCCCATTGGACGCCCCCTAGGACCCTGGGTTGCGGGAACACAAAAACTCAAGAAGCCCTGCAAAAACTGGGGCTCACAGGACCAGGTTTCCTGGAAGAGGCAGACATCAAAGTCGCCTATATAAGCTAATCATTTCGGGGAGTCCATTTTTGATTTTAAGCCTGCAATATTCCAAGAAACCATTGATCCCCCATCCCTTCCTGGGCCATGAACATGTGCAAGGTCAGCACAAGACTGCTCACGTCCACGTTGCATTTCCCCGGACAGTTCAGGGGTGATTACATCTACAATCTCAGCCGTCCCATTAACAGGGGAATAATATACATTTTCATTAAACTTGGGCTCTCCGGCTGGAATGCTTGGATTGGGGGATGTAATAAGAAACTGCGTCCCAGATACCGGTCAGGCAAGAGCTACTGGGTAGCACAGGTCTTTTGCTTCCCAATTTTTCAGAACTGAGCTAGATCCTACAGGAATATTGGGATTGAAATTGTAAAAGTACCCTAAATCATGTACCCCAGTTTTTGACTGGTCACTAGCCACTCGATAGTCACAGATATAATGCACTATACGACTATCTCCAAAGTTGACAATAATAGAGTCCCCAGCAACATCTTTGGGTCTTGGGCCTACTCAGCTAACCCTTCTAGCAAAGAGGATCTTTCCGTCCAAATAGTTTGGGAGCGGTCTGTTCCTATTTAGCCAGAAGGTAACTTTGTTTTTCAATTGCTGATAGGATTCCAATACACCTTCTTTTAATTCCGGGACTCCTGTCAGTACGGCTACATAAGGAGTACAAGCGGGGGGCAAATGTATGTGAGCCCTGGACAATATACTGTTTTTAACCCCAGATTCCAAAATCCTTCCCTTGTGCTCGCGCTTTTTCCCAACATTGGTACTACACACACTCGTAGGGTTATCCCCCTCATGGTCAACACGTTGTTTAATAGAATTGTCAATAACCTGAGCCTTGGGGAGAGCAGCCTCAGGTGTTACCCCAGGCATTACTTCATAGGCAGAAGATACCAGTGGGAGAATGGGGAGAGTAGAAGACAGCCCTAAAAGATTATCCCTTTCCTTGGTAGCTAGTTTGATGACGTTTTTAAATGAACAAAAATTGTCTAAGACAGTTTGTTCTAGACGATCAACCTTCTCACTAACCAACTTAACCCTTTCCAGCAGTGGTAGTAACAGAGAACGGACCATTTTCTCTATCTGTGGAATCATATTGCTCGATTGGGGCTGATCTATATGCCTAGTAGCATTCCCACCTGGAGATAAATGATCTTCGTCCTGAATCACCCCCGTTGAAGATTTTTCCGTAACATTAGGGTGTTTGGCCTTTCTCCCTCCCTGAGACATCCCTACTCTTTTCCTCTTAGGGTTGGGAGGATTTGCAGTTTTTCTGCTAGCCCTTGTCTGCGGGTAGGTTAAAGCAGATTTAGTAGTAACGGGGGGGCTGCGTGTTGTTATGGCAATGTCGCCTGAATCACCAGGAACATCACACACTTCTCTACAGATCTGCGATATAGAAGTACTAACCCCAAGATTCTCCCGTGGTACTAAATCACCCCCATCCTGTCCCGCTAGCTTCGAAGGAGATTTTGCCAGTGCCAGAATTCCCAGGGATGAGCGTCTGGCTTGCGCTAGCTCTGTGGACAGGCGTCGCTCAGTTATAGCAAGTTCATGCTCTAGAACTGATACAGCTCTAGTAATGAAATGGTCAAGAGTACCGGTCACAGACCCACACCCACCGGTACGTTTCCCTTTAGTCGCCATCATACGCTATATACACAACACTAAGGCCAATATAGTCGGTAACCTAGATGGAGTCAATTAGAAGTTAGTATTTTATACCACCAGAGCAGAATAATTGCGGTGTGGAATATTGGCCTATAGGGCAAGACAAAGAGATACAATAAACACTTGCGAATCCAATCAATGTAAGTGCACCCTTCTACCTTGAGTACACTGCCACAGCAGCAGCGTTAGAGATGTGGCCCAGCCCAGTCAGAATCGGTCAGAGACGGGCAAGGACGGGCCCGCCCGGGCGCGGCCCGCGCGCGTCCCGTGCTGCGGAACACCAGAGCCGGCTTTAAGCTCCCCCGGCGCTGCCTGCTGATGTCAATGACAGGCGCCTGGGGTGAGCACTGGCCGCTGGGAATGGTAGTTCGTGCTGGCCGTTCCCCTCACGGCGGGATGGAAAATGCCGGTAAATGCTGCAGAAACCCTCGTGGCCGTTCCCCTCACGGCGAAAGCAAACAGGGCAATGAACTGGTAAGGGTCAAGGCTTGTAGCGCGTCCCGCGCTGCGGAACACCAGAGCCGGCTTTAAGCTCCCCCGGCGCTGCCTGCTGATGTCAATGACAGGCGCCTGGGGTGAGCACTGGCCGCTGGGAATGGTAGTTCGTGCTGGCCGTTCCCCTCACGGCGGGATGGAAAATGCCGGTAAATGCTGCAGAAACCCTCGTGGCCGTTCCCCTCACGGCGAAAGCAAACAGGGCAATGAACTGGTAAGGGTCAAGGCTTGTAGCGCACAAAATACCATTCCAGATAATCTCACTCCAAGACACACAACCCCACTCCATGACACACAATCCCACTCCACATAATTCCAGTACACTCAATACCACACAACTAATATCGACATAATTACCCTGCATATCATGCCACATTATTTCACTACACAGATCCGATCCACATATGTCCACTTGACACCACACACATTCACTGCACTCCAAACACAAAACACATAGGTAAAATACATTGTCCTTTACAACGTCAACAGCTCTAACTCTCACAAATGCGAGACCAATTGCATTGCAAATGCTTGTTTACCTTCCAATGCCTCCCAGCAGATCCTGTTCATGGAGCTGCAAACATTCTCCTGCCCCAGTCAGCATTGTGCTGCCTGTCCCTTCTCAGAGGAGCAGTGGCCCGTGGAGAATGCTCTCTCTGAGGGCCCCCACCCCCATCCTTTATCCGGGCCTGGCTCTGACTAAAGTGAAACAATGTAACTTGTTACTTTGTTTCTCTTCAGTCCTGGGTCAACCCTAGGAGCTCAGAGCAGGCTGCACACTGCAGCTGCTTTAGAGCAAGACACACACAGCTCTCTACAGATAAGCTGAGGGGGCCCCCTTCACGTACTGAAGACTATGGGCCCCCCACACCACGGGGGGCTGTGGGGGTGTTTGTTACGCCCCTGCAGACAACAGCCTTTAATTAATGGAAAAAAAGCAATGGCCTTCAGGTACACAGGGGTCAGTGTCACTATGGTGACAGAGAAACTTTTGTCTCCTAGTCAGATCATACTTGGACAAGTGTACCAAGTGACCAACGCTAGCAATGTCAGGACTGACCATTTCATGGCAGTTGTGAACCTCAGCTGGGGAGGGGTAACTGGACCTAAAAAGGTTGTGGTATCTCCAGACCTACCTGTAGATTGTTTGCTGGGCAATAATCTAGAAACGTCAGCCTGGGCTCAAGTAGAGTTCAGGACTCATGCAAAAATGTTGGGCATCTCTGTTAGTGTGTTTGCTGTCACCAGGGCTAAGGCCAAACAGCTTACCACTGAACAGGCCCTGGAGCCTGGCAAAATGGCCCAGGCGCCTTCTAAGAGAAGGAGCAGATAGGATACTGCTTTATTCTCCTCACAGACTCAGAGTGAAATTAGTCTCCTGAGGAAGATGATCTTAGTCCCTGTGAACGTACTGCCCCAGAGGAACATGGGCCTGATCAGGCTGCGTTCTTGGGGGCAGTGAGCCCTTTCAGGGCAGATTTGAGTTTAGAGCAGCAAATGTGGCCCTCTCTTGAACCCCTCAGACAGCAAGCTGCTGCTGAGGCCACAGGGTATTTCAGTGGGTCCCATAGAATCTACCGAGAGGATGGGCTTCTATACTCAGAGGGTAGAGACCCCAAGCCTGGTGTCACCAGGAGGTTGGTAATACCGTAGAGGTTTAGAGGTTTCACAATCTCCCTGGCACATGATATTCCTCTGGCAGGACACTTAGGGCAAAGTAAGACTTGGGAAAGGCTTGTCCCTCACTTTCACTGGCCCCATATGTCTGAGGACACAAAGGAGTTTTGTCGCTTCTGTGGCACTTGCCAAGCCAGTGGTAAGTCAGGTGGCATCACAAAGGCCCCCTTAATTCCACTTCCAGTGGTTGGGGTCCCCTTTGAAATGGTAGGGATTGGCATTCTTAGTTCCTTGAATCTTCCAACTGCATCTGGGTACAGTTATATCCTAATGGGGGAGGACCATGCCACTAGGTACCCAGAGGCCATTCCCCTTAGAACCACGGCAGCTCCTGTAATGGCCAGGGCCCTCCTGGAAATCTTTTCCAGAGTGGAATTTCCAAAGGAGGTCTTAAAAGACAGATGTACTAACTTCATGTCTAGCTACATTACTGCTATGTGAAAAGAGTGTGGAGTGAACTACATGTTCACCACACCCTACCATCCACAGTGCAAAGGGCTTGTTGAAAGATTCAACAAGGCCCTTAAGGGTATGCTCGTGGGTCTCCCAGAAAAGCTTAGGTGAAAATGGGATGTCCTACTATCCTGCCATCTCTTTGCCTACAGAGAGGTTCCTCAGAAAGGGTGTTGGCTTCAGCCCATATGAACTTCTGTTTGGACATCCAGTTAGGGGTCTATTGTGTCTAGTGAAGGAAGGTTGGGAGCAACCTCTCAAACCTATAGTATATGAAGAAGGCCAGCAAAATCCTGGAGGTCAGCCAAGAACTCCAAAAAGCTTGGCATGACCGAAAGGCTGTCTTGACTGTTTACCAGCCAGGCCAGAAAGTGTGGGTGTTGGAGTCTGTGGCCCCAGCAGCTCTCCAAGACTAATGGAGTGGGCCCCACACTATACTTAGGCAAAACGGTGAGGTCTACTACTTGGTGGACCTAGGTACTCCAAGAAGTCCCCATAGGGTACTTCATGTGAACCGCCTGTAACCTTTTGTTGATAGGGCTGACATGGGTTTGCTCATGGCAACTGATGAGGGACAGGAGGAAGAGAGTGACCCTCTCCTTGATCTCCTCTCTCAGAACCCTGAAAATTGATCAGTAGATGAAGTAGCCTTGGCAGCAGCCTCACTGATCAACAGCAAACTGTAGGAAAGTCATTAACCAGTACTGGCGTATGTTCTCCCTGACACCCAGTCAGACCACCTTCTGTACCCATGAAGTGGACACAGGTGATAGTCAGCCTGTGAAGAATAAAATCTACAAGCAGCCTGACCATGTCAGAGATTGCATCAGGACAGAGGTCCAAAAGATGCTGGAGTTGGGAGTCATTAAACATTCAGTTAGCTCTTGGGCTAGCCCAGTAGTCCTAGTAACCAAACCTCACACCAAGGGTGGAAAGAGAAAAATGAGGTTCTGTGTAGACTACATAGGTCTCAATGCAGTCCCTAAGACTGATGCTCATCCAATTCCCAGGGCAGATGAACTTATAAATACTTTGGCCTCAGCCAAGTTTCTGAGTACATTTGACCTGACTGCTGGCAAATCAGACTATGTGAGGATGCCAAGCCAAAAACAGCATTCCCAGCCCCTAGTGGGCATTATCAGTTTATTGTGATGCCCTTTGGTTTAAAGAATGCGCCTGACACATTCCAGAGGTTGGGGACAAAAGTCCTAACCGGCCTGGAAGCCTATAGTGCAGCATATCTAGATGATATAGATATCCTTAGCTCCACCTGGGAAGATCATCTGGTCCACCTCAAGAATGTTCTGGAGGCTCTGCAGAAAGCAGACCTCACTATCAAGGCCACTAAGTGCCAGATAGGGCAGAGCAAGGTTGTGTACTTGGGCCACCTGGTAGGTGGGGGTCAGGTTCAAAATCCAGACCATAATGGAATGGGTTGCTCCCACTACACAGACTCAGGTCAGAGCTTTTTTGAGCCTGACTGGGTATTATAGAAGGTTCGTGAAGGGATATAGGTCCATTGTGACTCCCTTGAATGAACTGACATCTAAGAAAATGCCCAAGAAAGTTCAGTGGACAGTAAGCTGTCAAAAGGCATTTGATGACCTTAAGCAGACCATGAGCACTGCTCCCATTCTGCAAAAGTCCTAACTACTCTAAAACTTTCATTGTCCACACAGATGCATCTGAGTCAGGGATGGGTCTGTGTTATCACAACTTAAATGCAGAGGGCCAGGATCAACCAGTAGCTTTTATCAGCAGAAGGTTGACCCCCAGGGAGAAACGGTGATCAGCCATTGAGAGGAAGGCCTTTGCTGTGGTCTGGGCCCTCAAGAAGTTTAGGCCATACTTGTTTGGAACTCACTTCATTGTTCAGACAGACCATAAGCCCCTTTTGTGGCTTAAACAGATGAAGGGTGAAAACCCCAATCTTTTGAGGTGGTCCATTTCCCTACAGGGCTGGACTATTTAGTGAAACAAAGTGTGAGAAAGTGCCATCTTTCTTGCATGGTATGCCCCCACTTTTTGCTGAATTGCTGATGTGCTTTGACTGAGTGTGCCCTGGGCTCCTGCCAATCAAGTACCCAGGGCCTGTGTTCCTTCCCTAAAACTGCATTGTAGCCTAAACCCAATTGGCATCTCTGGCCACATGTCAGTCCCTGGTAAATGGTACCCTAGGTACCCAGGGCACTGTGACCAGAGAAGGCCCCTAAGGGCTGCAGCACTTAGAGGCCCTGTACCTTGACACACACACCCTGCCTTTGCAAGCTGAGTGTCTTGGTGCAGAAAAAAACAAAGAGTCGACATGGCACACATCCCTGTGTGCCATGCCCAGAAACACACTGACCTGGCATCCCTCAGTCACCCCTCTAGCTGGGTGCCCCATGTCAGTGGTGTGGGTACAGGTGCATGAGCCCTGCACCCCTACAGTACCCAGGTCCATTCCTGGGCACTGTAAGTGCAGTGCTGCCATTAAGAGTATATGGTGCTGGGAGGTTGTCATTACGAACTCCACAGCACCATAATGGCTACACTGAAGACTGACAAGTTTGGTATCAAACTTCTCAGCACATTAAACCCGCACTGAAGCCAGTGTGGGATTTAATGTAACATGCACGACCGAGGGCAACTTAGAGTTGCCCCCTGAAACTAACCCACAACCTGCGTCCTGACTGAGAGGCTGCTTAGGCTGCCACCCAGCAGACATGTTGCTGCCCCCCTGGGTAGAGAGCCTTCCGCTCTCGTGGGCCTGCAACAATACACATCCTGGGGCGAGGTGCTAGGCCTCCTCCCCCAGGATGAGTCGGAAGGACGACATCTGGTCCGCAGTCTAGCAAGAGACCCGATTAGTTTCCACACCGTGCAGGATGGAACGCAACTTTATTGAACCGTTGGGAGCATAAGGATTTGTATCCCGGCGCACCCCTGGTTACATTAGAAGACTTACTGTTGGAGATACGGGAATTTCCGTTTCGGAGTAAAGAAATTCACATAGAAGCGGCCAGTGCAAGACTGACGCAAACCCTTTCCAGTAAACTTGTTGTCCGTAGAGTTCCTATCTCTTCGAGCCTAGGCAGACCAGCGTGACCCCCATGGGCACTCAAGAATGCTGCTGTTGCTTTTTGTCCTGAAGAAGCCGTAAGAAATAGTCCGGCTGAAACGTGACTGCGTCGACAGTTGTTCTATAGAAGCATTATAATTTGAAGGAATTGTTTGTGGATGTTACAATCTCACATTGCCTTTCATGAATAATTTGGAAAAAGATGATCCTATATGCAATGTTTGAACCTTCTAGGTAGTCCACACTATTTAAAGGTGGCTCCACAATAAGAAAAATTCTCCGGTGGACAGTAGCTTTAGTTTGTTGCTTTTTAGCTGCGGAGGTGTTTAGTGTAAATATATGTTTTTTGTATATGCTCAATGACAAAATGTTTAAATGCGAATTTATACGCAGATGACAGGATAATTAAAGGTATCCGTGTCTAAAAATATTTGTGTATCTTTTCCTCCTTACCAATTGTTTATATATTGTCCTCCCCCAGGATGGGCAGGGGAAGCTTCAAAGGCATGCCGCCTTTGTGAGCCTCTCCAGACCACTTGGTGTACTCAACAACAGGTCCCCACCGGTTCTGACCCCTACTCTGGTGGAAAGACTGGCGGGAAAACCCAAGTGAGGAAATGGAGTGTGCCAGCCTCTGCCAACCCCACCCCTCAGGTGGGGGAGGCGAGGTGAAGCACAACTCCGGGCTCTCGCCATCTTGAGGATGGGAAGCCCTACCCAATCAGGACTAGGCTCGTGCCCCCTTCCACTGGAGAGTGGCAGGATAGGGGGTGCACTCACCCCAGGAAAGGGACCCATTGGTCCCTGACCTTTCCCTACCTGTAAAGCCCCTACATTTAGTATTTAGGGGCACCCTGAACCTTCCTTCCTCAGATCCCTATTCTGAAACTACAAAGAAGAACAAGAAGAAAGAAGAACTGCCGTGCAGCTGCTCACAACAGGACAACACCAACTGACTTGGCCTCAGCCCTACCGGCCTGTCGACCCTCGAACCTGCTCCTGCTACAACCCGGCGTCTCCAGTGGTCAGCAACCTCAAAAACCCCAGAGGACCTGACTGCCTTGTTCATCTAAAGACTAGGACTCCCCCGAGCAGTGGTTCTGCTCAAACAGCAACAACCCCTGGTGCCAGCCAGGAACTGCGAATCCAGCACACTCTGCACCCGCCGAGTCCGGCCTGTGCCTGAGTGAACAAAGACCACGAGAACGTCCCCCCGGCGACTGTGACCAAGAATCCAGCACTCGAGGACCCTCCTTGACGCTCCTGACGACTCCTACAGCCTCAATACCAGGGACCCCTCCAATCGCGGCCAGCAGAGGGTAAGATATCCCGACACCAAAAGACACCCCTGCACCTGGCGCCCCACGGCCCCCTGTGCCCAACTCCTGGGTGTCTACCCAACCTACAGCTTCCCAACGTACCCCTCGAATTGGGGGTCGCACCTGATGAATCTCCGTCCCTGAGCCTGCAGCCTTTGTTCGTCTCGCAGTTTTCCCATTGAAATCCATTGGGCGCCAGAAGGCCCAAAAGCACCCTGCACCCAGCCGCCCGAATGCCCCTGGAAGCGCAGCATCTGTTCTATTCTACTTCCCCACTTGCCCTACGTAAGTGACCAGGAGCTCCGCTCCCACAGCCGTGTGGCCTGCCTCCTAGCAGCCACCAACCAAAGGCCCCCTGCCCGCCATAGGCTTACATTGGGCCTATTCACTCTGCACCCGGCTGCCCCTGTGCCGCTGAGGGTGTAACGACTGTACCAACCTGAACCTGGGAGACCCTGAGTCTTGCCTCAGAACCTTAACTCTGCCAGTCAAGTACTTACCTGAAAGCCGATAACTCACATTTTCTCCATAGGGTAACATTGACTGGTTTTCACTTGGAAATTCTTCTACGTGTCGAGTTTTGAAACTTTAAAATATTCACTAAAAATCATCTGATCAACAAAAACGAAATTACTCACCTGTTACCAGGAGAGATCCCAGTGCTGGATTCAGGTACCCAGCCCTGACCCGAAAAAGTAATTACAACTGTGATTTTCCGATAACCTGATTTTCCTCCATAGGATAACATTGCCTGGTTTTTACCAGAAATTCTTCTACGTGTCGATTTTTACAACTTTGAAATATTCCTTAAAAATCACCTGCTTTACAAAAATGATTTCTTTCACCTGTTTACAGGAGATGCACCAGGGCTGAATCCAGGATCCAGCCCTGAGTAAGAGAAACCTACGTAAAGTAATTTTTATTGTGGTTTGCTTAAAATTCCCATTGAGCTCAATGTTATTATTGTGTTAAGATTGTGTTGCATATTGCAACCCCTGTATCTATTGCATTCAAAAGTCTACTGCTCGTTGAAAGTATTAAACTGTAGCATCTCATCCTGAGAAAGTGTTTTTATACCAACCTGTGGTTCTTAAATAAAACAACAATATATTTTTATAAACAAAACAAGTGGCCTAGAGTTCAGATCTTGAGTGTGTGAGACCATTTGCTGTATGAGTCGGTACACCAAATGCTTTACACTGTCCTCTGATACTGCCTTACTGCTTGACCAAGCTACCACTTTAGAGAGTAAGGTTATATCTAACTTTAACCTCTGCCAAACCTCTGGGGACTGTTGGACTCTGTACACACTGTACCTTACTTTGGTGCAGTATATACAGAGCCACTTTCTTACACATAGACCTGGGAGCAACCATGCCAATGCAGATGAACTCTCCAGATATATCCTCTTAGAAAATGAAGACCCAACTGGGCAAGGCTAGTCTTATCTCGTTTAGGGGGGGGGGGGATGGGAAAGTAGGATCTGCTTTCATGGTTACCCCAACTTTTTGCTTGATGTAATGCTGTGTCTGACTAGTCCTGCTTATCATGATACCAGTCTCTGTGCTTTCGCCACTAAATGAAAATAGTAAGTACTTAGGCACATCCCAGATTGGATGCTGGGGTACCCTTATTAGTCCCTAGTATATGGTACTAACGTATAGGTATAGGTAATACCCCACACCATAAATTGTGTGGGAGGTATGATTCCATGCATTGTAAAGCTCCTTTGAGAGGCCCTCGGTGCTCCCGGTCCCTGTCTTCCAGACCAGGACAGCAAGCCAGGACTGCTGCTGGCCAGAGATGCGCCTTTGCCCTCCTGCTGCTGCACCAAGCTCGGGCAGGGGAAGGCAGAACAATAGGTATCCTGTCACAGGAAGGTGTGACCACCTCCCAGACAGGATTTAGTGTATTGGGGCAGGGTGGGAGCGCTTACCAGCACCACATAGTCTGCATGCAGGGCGCACTTCGTGCCCTTCATGCACAGTCCAGTTCAAACCAGGGGTCCGACCCCTTGTCCAGCCGCTCCTTTGGGAGGGACCCCTGAATCGTCCCAATCCTTTCCTTAGAATATTTAAGGGCTTATCTGTGAGTGGGTCCCTAGATTCGTCATGGGACAAGATTCATTTCTGTCAACACTTCTTTGACCGTCTGGGCACTCTGGACCTCGCAGGACTTCGCTCTGGGCATCAAGGCTGCAACTAAGAAGACTCCGATCTCAACACCCTGCTCGTCTGCTGCAACGTTCATGCCGGTGCACCACACAGTAACCTTCCAAGGCCTGTGGGCATCCAATGCACCTGAAGGAATCTCCCTTGGAGTGAAGGAGTCACTTCACTGCATTTGCAGGCACTGCAACTAAGCTGTCTGGTCTGCTGACCCTGAGCTCCCAAGTTCACCAAAAGGCTCAGCAAAACAGGAGGTAGTTCCTCACATCTCTCGAGGCCTGCCCTGTTTTCTCACCAAGTTTGAGGCCAGTATCCCTTGTTGGAGCCACAGGAATCAAACCCCAGTGCAGAGTGTGGACTTGCAGTTGTAAAGGTTTGTTGGCTTCCTTCTACCAAGATCTTTGGGCTCCAAGTAGCCCTAACCTCAAGCATCTCCAGCAACCAATATCTTCATCCTCACCACATCTCTTGCATCGTGGGCTAGCATCTTTGGTGAGCTGCTGGAGGTCCTCTTGTGACTCGAGTTCCTCCTGCCTGTGGGTCATCTTGAGGGTCATCTTTGTATTCTTTGGGCTTCTTTTGATTACTTGGGGCCTGTCCTGACTCCCCTGCTTGTGGTGAGTCTCCTGGACCTTGCTGGTCCCGACATTGAATCTTTTTCCACTTCCACGTTGGTTACAGTTGCCAAAGCTTGTTGTCGCTCCCACCGGACACCGACCCTTCAACTCTCGACATCCAACATGGGACAGCTCGTGCACAGCTCCTGGTCTGCCACCGCATCGCCTGATCCACACAGCTGCAGTTCGAAGTTCACCGTCAGCTCCCATGCAGCACCCGACATTGGTGGGCATTTATCTTTCATGCCTCCTGGTCACTGCTGAGTGGCATAGACTCTGTCCCCTCTGCTTGCAGGTTCTTCACATCTTGAATCCACCTTTGGGTTCTACCGGACACCTTCATCTTCTCCAGCAGCAGCATCTTTCTGATGTCCTCCATTGGAATTGACAGCAGTTTCCGACGCCACCCGTGGATACCTTAGGAACCAGGATACCTAAGCCTGGCTTCCCTGGCTTAGGTATCCTGGTTCCTAAGGTATCCACGGGGAGGTGGCTCTCAAACCTTCTGTCTTCCACAGGGTTTCTTCAGGGTCCACTGGGAAGTGCCTTTCTTCTTTAAAATCGCAACCGCGACATAATCTATTGTTGTTGTTTGTACATCTTCCTCATTGCTGTCCTGTTCCTTGCTGCTCAGCCATGAGTGATGTCACTTGGAATGTTGAGTGTGGGGGACTGGAGGAGTTGGCAGTTGGTGGAGATGGGCTGAGCAGCAGGGAGGCTGCTCCTGGTGGGGCTTTACAGGGGCTTTACTGGGGCCTAGCTGAGGCCTTACATGAGATCTACATGGACTTTATGGCTAACCAATAAACCTATAACTTCTTCTAAGACACCTGTCTACGAGACATCCTTCATTATTACACTGGCGACGAGTTAAAGAACCTGCGTGTACCTTCAAGGAGCTTGGACTTGTGAAACTGATGGGCCTACTTTGGATGAACTTGGAACTGAAGAAGCGCACATAAGAAAAAAAAAAGAAGTAATTTTGCACTCCACAAGCCCCACCAGTGACCAGTAGATCGGTCAGCCCTATCGTGGACGTGCTAGATGATGAATTTGGGTGAGTGTTTCCCCAAAGGACATTTCTGTCTATCTGGAACGGTCAGCTCTAGCCTGGGCCTGCCGATTTTAAAGCCTGCTCCTGTTCTGGAGTATTTGGAGTTTGCCCTGTAGAAGGAAGCTGTGGGGATTTTACACTGGCAGCGTGTGTTTTTGTATCCTGGGAGGATCTTTTGCGCACAAAAGAGGACTGTTGTGGTGTTGGGTGCGACCTGTATCAAGTGTTGCTGTGGAGAGACTGACTAACTTTAATGCGAGTTTACCTACTGACACTCCTTTGTCGGGGGCATAAGTCGAGCCCCAAGGAGTGTTTGCCTGAACTTTATGCTCGCATGGAGCATTTGTGCGAGGCAGCTGTGAGTAGCCGGGAGTTCGTGGCATTGGCAGTTTATGGAGAGGAATTTCTGCCTACCGATGTGTGCCTTTCATACAGCTGGCTCGTAAGGATTAGTATTAGTATTTTTGGGACATTTGCGACAGTTTCTGTTTCTCTTGCTGACATTTGGAATTTTCGTTGGGAACAGTCACTTACCAGTAACTGCCATTCGTCCGTTGTTCACAGCGCGAGTCTTGCTCTCGGCTCGCGCAGCAATATGCGGCTTCCACACTTTGATGCACGCGCGTGCCTTGAGCCACCCGGTGCAGCGTGCGCTGCGTGCCGCCATTTTATGGTTGGCGTTTTAGACCGGTGGTACTGTTGTCTCAGCGCACGTTGCCAACCACGTCTGTACTTGTTTACTGAAATGGAAATGTTTGCCGGCCACATATGTTCCACAGTTCGTTGCACGCCTGTTTTTTTAACAGCGTTGCTACACTCTTCGGAGAGCCTGTGAGGTTTGTAGAATTTGGGCAGACATTTATTTTAATTTGGAGCTGCATATAACATTGGCAAGTTTTTTTGTTTTTTTGGGACGGTAACCTGTGTTCCACGTTTTGGATGTTATCAGCTGAGTGGATCCTTTGATGAGGACCTCGGGTGAGAGATCGCTCACCGGAGTCAGAGACTTTCCTTCTCTTTATTTTCAGCAATGTCACACTGTTTTTGTTTTTATTTGAATGGTGGGTTTTGTTTTCCTAGAACGTGGGGGTTGGTCATTGGTTACTGTTTATTATTGGGGGATTTGTGCATTTGTTGTTGAATTCCTTCTTGTGGCTAGTTTTTCTTGGGTTCAAAGTTACCCATCATGTCTTTAGTTTTTAGTTACCCATGATGTCCCTAGTCTTTAGTTTCCCATGTAATATTTATGGGTGTATTGTCAGTTAATTTTATGGTGGTTTGGCCAGTATATTTTGGGTTCAAGGACATACTGGATTTGCTATGTTGCCCTGAATTGTATGGGGTTGATGGTGACCCTGTGTTGTATAGGGTTAAAGGATACCCTAGATGGTCTAGAGTCACCCACGTGAGGGTTTTTGGGTGTGTCTTGGGTTAAGGGTGTGTGTCTCCATTCTTGTTCAAGGGTGTTCAAGGGTGTTATGTCATGTTAGTGGCTGGTAAGTACCCATTGTTTTGGTAGGGTTGCGGAGCTGTGTGGAGCGATTTTGAGGTGTTTTGGGGGCTAATTGCCCGGTTTTGGATCATAGGGGGTTGTTCCCCTATTTCTCAGTCTAAGGGAGGTGTTTTCCCCTATAGGGAGGTGTTTTCCCCTATTACAGTTTTTGGAGTTTCATAGGGAGGTGCGTTTCCCTATTTCAATGTTCTATGTGCCTATAGGGTGGTGTTTTCCCCTATTACAGTATTTGGAGTTTCATAGGGAGGTGCGTTTCCCTATTTCTATGTTCTATGTGTCTAAGGGAGGTGTTTTCCCCTATAGGGAGGTGTTTTCCCCTATTACAGAATTTGGAGTTTCATAGGGAGGTGCGTTTCCCTATTTCAATGTTCTATGTGTCTAAGGGAGGTGTTTTCCCCTATAGGGAGGTGTTTTCCCCTATTACAGAATTTGGAGTTTCATGGGGAGGTGTGTTTCCCTATTTCAATGTTCTATGTGTCTAAGGGAGGTGTTTTCCCCTATAGGGAGGTGTTTTCCCCTATTACAGTATTGGAGTTTCATAGGGAGGTGCGTTTCCCTATTTCTGTGTTCTATGTTCTAGTGTGTACCCATCTAATTAGTTTCCCTAGGGAGGGGGATGGGGTTCATTATTCTTTGGTTTTAGATATTTTCTTGCGACTGTTTGCTGATTTGATGTATAAATATTTGCATAATGTACTTTCTTTTTATTTCGGCAAAGGTATTTTGTGCTATCTTGATTCAATGCATTTATATCTTTTGCTTAGTTTTTCTAAGGAAGGGAGATGTGCTATAATCTATTGTTGTTGTTTGTACATCTTCCTCATTGCTGTCCTGTTCCTTGCTGCTCAGCCATGAGTGATGTCACTTGGAATGTTGAGTGTGGGGGACTGGAGGAGTTGGCAGTTGGTGGAGATGGGCTGAGCAGCAGGGAGGCTGCTCCTGGTGGGGCTTTACAGGGGCTTTACTGGGGCCTAGCTGAGGCCTTACATGAGATCTACATGGACTTTATGGCTAACCAATAAACCTATAACTTCTTCTAAGCCACCTGTCTACGAGACATCCTTCATTATTACACGCGACTTACCCATTGACTTGTATTAATCATGCGGTCTTGTTCCCACTTAGCACACGACCTCTGTGGGGCTCCTAGTTGCTTACCTCGGGTGGTTCCTTGGGTCCCTGACACTTCTACATCTTCTGGGCACAGTCTTGACTCGAGTCGTGGTTGGCATTCAACTAATTTAGTATATGGTTTTGGCCCCCCCTGGTGACCACTATGTATTATGTGCTACTTGTTTCTATTGAAAATAATTGTATATATTGTTTGTATCTCTGGCTAGGAGATACCTGTATGTGTTAGTGTGTGTTATATAATAAGTATATATTTTTAGAAATACACTGTGTGGTTCTTTTTCACTTAATCTATATCAATAAGATTATGTTCTGGTAAAACAAGCTGCTTTACACTCCTTCTGGACTAAGTGTGAAGGCTGGTCTCCACAGCTACCACTTAGAGAGCTTTCTAAGGTTGTCTAAGACCACTAAAATCATCATAAGGGTTGTCTGGGTTGGTGCAGAATGACCGCTTACATAAGTGTGCATCATATACCAAGCCAGCTTCTCACAATGACAAATGACATAAAATCTTAAAACCACAAGTTAAATTAATAATTAGAATAATGGTACGTTAAAATGAGAAAATATTCTCTACGTTAAAAATGATACATTGGAATACTTAATTACTGAAATGTAGGCACTATGCATGATGCAAGGAACAATACCCAGATTGACAGCAAGGTGTCAACCCTGAACATTCTCAGGGCATTCCTATACTGGCGCACTCCTATCAAGTGTAATAAGGGGTCAATCCAGCGCTTCTGCTGCTTCAAGTAGAAGGGACAAAGAAACAGGAGACGATCGTCAGTTTCTATGCAGCCATTGCATGCTGGACAGGGATTGCTTCCCTCCGAGAAACTTTTCCATTTGGAAGTAAATGAAGCAAAAGGAAGGGTGCCCAATCTAAGCCTTATCTAAAGGGCTTTATTGGAGGGAGGGTCAATCTTGTCCCTTTAGGCCTCAAAAGCCGGAAAGGGCTTGTACTCAATTAAATGATCACTGTAGAACCCCGGGATTAGCTGGTTTATCAGCATCATCTCCTCATGTTCCCAATAAAGAGACTTCACATTTTTGACAGAGGAAGATATAATGGCTGTAGTATTCACCCAGAGCTTGTGCACCCAAGAGAGTGGAGGGACAGTTTAATATACCACAGCTATGGCAACAAGGCCCCACTTTTTTGCCTACCCAATATGTCACTCAAACCCGCCCTGTAGTTTGACAACTCGGTAATGGACAAACATATAACCAATACAGTAAGGGTTTGAGCCGCACCAGGGAGGAGATATGGCAGTTAACTTTTCAGTCATATTTATTATATATTTCAGTATTCAGGGACGAAACAAGAAACTGGTTCAGGACATCAGAGAATACACTATTGATAAGTTTCTGAAAGATTGCTGGAGCATTGGTAAGGCCAAAGCGTATGACCTGGTACTCATAATATCCAAAGGTTGTCTGAAAGGCTGTCTTCCTCTCATCACCCTTTATCTAGAGGAGATGGTAATCTCCAATGAGATCTAATTAATGTAACATGTATCACTCTGAACGGACTCAAGAATGTCTTTGATGAGTAGAAGTGGAAAAAGGTTCTTTATGGTAACAATATTCAATCCACAATAGTCTATTGATGGTCTTAGCGCCTTGGATTTTGTTGCGACGAAGAAGAGAGGAGCTCCAGCAGTGGAAGTAGACCAGACAAAACAACAGTTTTGAAGGTTTTCCTCCCAATAGCCCCTCAGAACCTGCTTTCCTTGCTGGAAAAGAGAATATATCCTTCAGTAAGGAATTATGCCTCCAGGTATGGTTGAGATGGCACAGTCCAAATCTGTATGAGGAGGGAGTGACACATGGGTAGTCTTTTGAAAAACCTTCACAAAATCTTGATAAGTCTCAGGGATGAGCAAGGTCTGAATGACAGTAGAATGAGGCTGGTCCTCCGAAAGTTCTTGTACAACCGGAGCCCAATAGCCCCGATCAGAATAACAATTTCCTCTAAGGAACTTGGAAAGAAAGAGACACAACCCTGGCTTACCACTTGATGTAGGGGTTGTGTCAATCCAGCCAAGGTGTCCCAAGCAAAATGGCAGAAGTGATCAGATCAAAGGTATCTTTCTCCTTATGATTACCTACGGAAAGTAAAAGATAAATTGTGATGGATGTTGCAAGACCTGATGTAAATGGAGAATCTTCAATAATATGTACAGAATCGGCAGTTTTCTTGCTAGCTGGAATTTTTAATGTTCTGGCACAATTCAAGTCCATATACATTGCGGAGGCACTGGGTTTCGAATAGGGTCCTTACATTTTCTCCTAGCCTTTCCGCAGCAAGGTCAATAGTTGGACAATCTTTCCTACCAGTCCCTGTGATAATCGTTCACGTCAAAGAACTTTGCACTTCATTCTTTTTTTGTTTACGCTATACTTCAGTGAGAACACTTTTTTAATTCCTGTTTAAAGACCACTCTGTTTTACTTCACATAAAATTAGTTTTATGTATTTACAGCAATTAGGTTCTCCTGAAGTTTGTTGCGTGTGATCAGTTATATTAGAGGGTTGTTAACCATCAGAAATTTTCCTCACCAGTTTGTATCCAGTTTCATTTACGATTTTTAGCTCTTGTATTGGACAATATCAAGACAAATTGTACATGTAGTTTTATTAAGTATATTAATTAAGTATATTGAGATTCTTATCATTTTTATGTGAATTATTTTATTAATTGGAATTGGTTGTAATTGATTGTGTGGACTTGTCATTCAAATGCTGATCTTTTATGGCTGAAATTGCAGAATGAAGTAAATATGACTGACTGAGTGAGTACAATAGGATAGCACATCAGATTTTCCCTGAAACATTTCACACAAAATTGTCCGCGGCAGAAGTTTCACATTCTTGTCTCTGAAACATCTTTCTGAAGCTTGCTCAAACTATTTCATAATTGTTCAGGCTAGGGTCTTCAGCGACAACCAGAGGATTTGCCCGGCAAGAACTGCACTGGTCAGGGAGCCAATAAGATACACAACCGTGGATCAGGCAGAGGAAAATTGACAAGTTCGAAAGACAAAACTAACCATCAATCTATCCAAAAACTCCTTTAAACTTGAAGGATGTCTAGAATAGTTAGGAGTTGAAAAACTGATGGCAGCAAGGTCACAAGACCTGGAGTGTGTTGCTTGATGAAGGACAGCATAACCGTTCCTTAGCTGATCCTGTTTCATTGATTGTTGCTGAAGAACAGTCACTATGTCAACACCAGGATCCATAGCAGAAACACATGGATAATTGGGCTTCACCACCAGTTCTGGTCAGGACGCTTACCCGCAATCCGGATCTGGGTCTTAGAATGCCGGAAGTAAGTGCAACCATTTCCTGAAGCCACTATGTTACCAGCCACTGGAATATTTGGTAGACAAGTGTCCTCAAGAAGCTGCCAACTTCTCAGGAGGAAAAAGCCAAAGGCGTAAAAAAAACTCCTTGTTGGATAAAGACGTCAAAGGATTTAAGAAAATTACCAACCAGGAACCTAACAATAGAGTTCTTCTGGAATGAAGAGTCAGGATCCGCAAATGGAGAGGCCGAGGAAACAACTGAAGGAACACAGTGTTGTTAGGACACACCCTCCAACCAGACCGAAGCCATTAAAAAGCAAAAGAACAGGACAAATAAATTGCATCAAACATCACATGGCAGAAACCATATTAGATTGGGAAAATAAGGAAGAAACAAAGTAAGAGAGGGCCATGATTGGAAAAGAAAGGAACATGAAAACATGATCTGAACTAGCTTCAGAGTAACTTTAAAAGACAGCTGCAAACTCTCAGACAGGTGATTGCCATTTTATAGCCAACGGCATGAGGAGAAGCAACCAAGAGACCAGAACGTGAGAAAGCAACCCAAGGTGCGTGAGACTTACAGCCTGCAGCTGTTGGCTTCTTGTAATGTTTTATGATGCCTGGAAATGGTGGAACCATGAAAGGTACAGTGGACCTCAGATGCCCAAGTGGCTGAGATACCACAGTCACACCAACAAAAACCCTTTCAGGGATGGTCTAAGCAACCAACAATCCTATATGACCTAGCCCAGACCTGATCCTCCCATATTTGGACTAGTGCATCAAAACTAAAGAATGAATAATTGTTCAGAACCAAAGAAGGCATAATAATCAGCTATTATACTCTACACAAACCTATCCCTCTTCAATGACAATAAGGAGGGCGCAAAGCAAACACACTAAAACTTGAACATTTTAAGAGGCACTAACAGTTCATCCACTATCTAAGCAAAAGGGCTGAGAGGGTGGGACAAACTAGTGCCTAGTGAGAAGAACTACAGTGCTGCAGGATCCCAGAGCAGAGACAGCTGTCGAGCAAAAGAGGGTAAACATCTCTTGCTCACTGGTTTTGCACCTAATCACCCGTCTTGAGGTAGCAGATCGCCACATCATCTAAGTCTCTTTTGCTGGCTGCAAATTCTGACCCAAGAGTCATTGTCCAGCTGAGCAGCGGCACGCTGAATTAGCCATCCCACCTCAGTAGAGGATGTTCGATTTCTGTAGGCATGAAGAGCGCTGCCACATGGTCAACCCTAAGTGCACTATTCCCTATTGAGGAAGCATATATTACATATGAGGGGATGACACCTATAAGTGGAGGGATAACACTAGTTAGGGCTAGGAAAGGTGTAAAAGGTGCAGAGTGAACTATTTGATGAGCGGTGAAAGAGGAATAGGTCTATGATCAAAATGGAGAGAGTGGACATAGTGTTTGTGTTATCAAAAAGAAGCATTCAACAAAGTCATTAGCAGCTAGTATGGAGAAAGAGGTCCTTTTGCACAAAAGAGAGAACAACTTATAGTTGAAGATTTGTGTTTGGGTTGGGATGTGGGCAATGTGATGAAATTCTGGAAAAGGCACATTTTGGGAGCACTAAGCTGGATTTTAAGTATGTTGGTTCCTAGATAACATTTTTCGAGATCAGTGGTGGGCCACATTTTTTCTCGATTTCTATAACAAGAAAAATATTTTGGTTTTAAGTCCTGGAGAGGAGGGGATACCCGTGGTTGGCTGAGGCAATTCTCTGTGGCATACAGAACTCATGACCAGATAGGCAAACTTGTTACAAGTACTGCAGGTGTCACTGCAAATGCAGAAACAAGTTACTCCTGCGAGTTCTGTTAAATGCTAAAGGCTTTTTTTATAGGCCTTGTCGGAAAACAACTCCCAGCGATAATTAATGACATGCATTAATTATTTTACCCAGGGCACACGTCCTAAAAAAAGAAGGTGGGGGACGCTGACATCACGACAGGAAGTGGCCTCACGAAAGGTGGCTGGCACCATCAGACTCATTACCTCCCCTCGCTCACCCCTTAGATGCGATTGCATCAGAGAAGCCAGCGCGTGAGCAGCGTTCTGAATGAGCTCTGATCTCGCCCCAGAGAGGCCAAAGAGTGAATGTGTGGCTCCATTTGCTCCAATTATCGAGCTCCCGGTAAAATAAGTGGGGGGACGCCGTCCACCCGCGTGGTACCGCAACTCGAGCCCTGATTTTACCCTTGTGACAAATTAAAATAACCAGGAGTGGCTCCGCTCCTTGAGCAGAGGAGCGTCGTCCCACAAGCTGAAAAAAAAAACGGTAATAAAGTTTATTTATTGCCTTTCTATTTTTCAGCAACCGATCCTGAGTTAAGTGTCAGGACGGGGCGGGGTCAGCACTGCCAAGTGGCTGCAGCAGAGCGCTATGCGCTTTAAAATGTGCATGTCTCTTTGGCTGGCTGTTTTGGGCCAGCCAGACATGCATATTTTAAAGTTCTCTAACCCAGCTGTCTACTGGGTTATAGAAAGCACAGGCCTCTAGTGCTCTTAGGAGCACTTATACTGCATTATCCAATTCTGGTGCTGCTTTCATGCTGTGGAAGCAGCACCAGGATTGGATAGTGGTCTCTCTTAGTGCTCCTAAGAACACTGCAGGCCTGCAAGCTTCCTGCTCCCAGGGCTTACAGAAGACGCCTGAGGGAGGAGGATGATGCTTGGCTACGAAAGGAAGGTAAGATTATTATTATTATTTTATTTGTTGTGCCCCCGCGCCCCCACCCTAGGTACATGGCAGCCGCCACTGAAAATAACACACACCGAAATACATTGTTCAAATTATTTAAAACACATCATGAAAGAAACTGTACATTTTTAAATGAAAGTAGAAAATCCAGTTACCCATGGCCAACAGCATCTGAGCATGGCTTACCACTACCTGAGTCCAAACTTCCAAGAGAACTATAAGCTCTCACTTTCTGTCCCTGACTGGAAATTGACCACATTTTCACTTCATGATAGATTGGGGTGTGTTTGAGTGTCCTTGTCATTTTTCCTCGCACCACCTGATCTGCTCTGAGACAGCATTATCAGATGATGGTCCACGGCCTATGAAAATGTGGACACCCTTGCCCAGAAGCACCCTCACCCCTTAGACAGTGGTTTTTGCCTGGAGATTACTCTCCTGCCCCCAACTGGAATTTACCTGTACCGGTGCAGCCTAAGGAGGAAGCACCATTTCAGTAACCAGCCCAGAAGCCTGTCAACTTACAGTGACTACAAAGATTGTGTTTTACTGACTCTTACATCTCATTCACAGATTGGGCTGCTCCTGCGTGGCTCCTGATTTAAACCTGTTGTGTAGCCTTGATCTTAGGGTTCTTGCACCTGGGCCATCCTTTGTGTCTGCTGTAGTATTATTGTGTTCTAGAGTAAGGATTTAGGGGCCAGATGCAAATAGACTTCCGTTTACGATTTCCAAATAGTGAATGTTTGCGATTCGCTACTAGGAAATTGCAAACAGCCATGTACAACAGTGCGTTTTACACTGTTTGCAGTTACCAACGGGTCGCAAGGGACCTGCCTCATTAATATTCAGTAGGCAGGTCGCAATTTGCGACCCATTGGGAATGGCTACAGTCACAGGGATGGTGGCCTGCTTGGGTCATCAGACTACCTTTTCTGTGATTGCTCTTTAAATAAAGCAATATTATTTTTTGTAATGCAGCCCATTTTCCTTCAAGGAAAATGAGCTGCATTTCAAAAATGGAAATGAAAAGCTACCTCTTCCTTTTTTAAGAGTAGGCAGTGGTCTTAAAAATGTTGGCGCCCACATTCACGTTTGCAAATGGGCTACCGGTAACTGCAAATTTTTTGTGACTGGTCGCAAAACATTCATACATACCAGTGTCAGTCGGTATTAGGAAGGGATGCGCTAAACATGCTCCTGACTAATACCGCATCGCAAAAGCAAAATACAATTCGGTAACAAGGTACCAAGTCGCATTTTGCCTTCTGTACATGGCAAAATGCATTTTACCAGTCGGAAATGGCTAATTCTGCCCCTTAGGTGTTCTGCCTTTTCCAACAGCAGTCCTCTGTGGCCATATCTGGATTGCACATTTGGGATGAGAAACACAATCTGAGATCTATTTGCAACAGGCATTGGCATTATGAAAGGTATCAGCTCTCTGTCATGTTTGGGACAAACAGCAATAGCCACAATCTTGCAGGGGCTGCTCCTACGCTAAGGTGGAGGAGTGTCGCCCCACTACTCTCAGAGCAGTGGAAAAATAAAACATTTACTGAAATAACAACATTAATCATCATTTTATTTTTCGTAGCTACGCGGTTAGGTTAGGGCGTGGCTGGTGTCACAAGGGGAGGAGTGGTTTGTGCACAATAAGTGCACATGACGGTTTGGCTGGGCGTCTCGGGCCAGCCAAACAGTCATGCGCACTTTACATGTTTTCCACCAGGCTGTATTACATCCTGGGTGGAAAACATGCACAGGCTGAAAGTCCCTGTCTGAGCGCCGAACCACGGTGCTCAGACCAATCATGACGCTGCTGTCATGGTGACAGCAGCGTCGCGATTGGCTTAGGGGAGCCTGTGTGCTTCCTCCTGCTTCTGGACTTGGAGTCAGGAATAGAATTGGAGAGACGACGGAGGAGGGACGGCAAAAGAGGTAAGTGTTTTACCCCCGCCTCGCCACCACCTTTTCGTACCAGCCGCCACTGCAATCTTACTGTGTCTTCAGCCCTTGATGCAGTAGCATGCCTGTGAGACAACAAGTCATTGACAATGCCTTGTGAATTACAAAGATGACCCGTGACTCCTGAATCTCCATGACCTCTTGGAAGCTTCCAATACTGTCGACCACATTTTACTCCACACTCTCTCCATGCGCATGGTGATCTGTTTCTGGTCCTTACATGATCGGCCATCCTTCTCGCAAATAGACCACACTATGTTCAACTGGACTCCTCTAAACTCCCCCTCAAGCCCACTCCCAGTCGAATATGTGTTGTTTAATGTTTCTTTATAGCGAACATGGTATTCAGTCTCTTCATGGATCGCCGAGCAGCGGTGCTGCATTATGCAGACGACACATGTCCTGCACAACTGACATACAGCATCTAAACCAATGCCTCCAATCCATTCATTTTTTTTGTTTCCCTTTTTTTCCTCATATTGTGTATGTACAGGAGCTAGTTATCAGAGATGCAAGCATTTGCATGAACGCATGCAGCAACTCCTGCTTCCAGCTCCATCATAGCCTTCCCAGTGCCACTGATCATCAGTGGTGATGCTGGCATCTGAGTTGTGCTAATGAGTTTGCAGCTGTGTCAATGATTCTATCACGATGTTACTAAGAATTTGTGATCAGAAAATTATGGATAAATCATGAAAGTTAATAAAAACAACTCTCATCAATGAATAATTGTTAATACGTTAATTATTCACAACTGAAGAAACATGAGAAGAAGAATAAAGAAGAAGAGTAAACACAGAAAATTGGCCACCTGACTTTTAGAATTCTGTCAAATGAAACCATTATTAGATAGAAATGTCCCTCCAGTATGGTTGTAAAACAATTCTTTAATAAACTTCCAAATGGAGATGTTATATCATTTGATACGAGGCCTAGGATTTTACATTTTTAAGACAGAAGCTCATCAAGCCTCAACTCACCATCAAGGGAATTTTAGAGGGCTTTTATCTTTCCAGCACCAAGCAATTGTGAGTCTAAATATTCCTACGGAAAGCAAATATGCATCATAGACGGGGGTGGGGTGGCCTATATGGCAGCCACATTGGATGCTCTTTAGGTGACCCATCCATAATCACCCTTCATCAGGACATAATGGTGACCTGTACACGTTGTTCACCTACAAGCAGCCCTACAGAGGTGTTGGGGTGCCGGTGGAAGTGCGGAGACACCCCACTCTGTGCAACCAGGAGTAGAGGCAGCATCACCGGCGGTGGCCTGTGTTTAACCGCCGCACTGCAGTGAAGCTACAGTCCGCACAATGGCACTGAGAGTACATGGGCCCTGGGCTGGACTTGCCTCAAGGGCCATGGTAGAGTCATTCTGATCTGGCCCACAAAACTGACCTTTACTTCATCGGCGAACATCTCGTCGGACTACCCCAGGGAAGTAGGTGACACTGGTCCCTTTGGCGGCTAGTGTGCAACCTTCCGCCCGACTCCTGCAGAGTTGCACTGCTGCAGTGTGCCAGATCCGCTTGCCGTCTTGCCAGTGCCAAACCAGGGTGACCGAGGATGAAGGAGAAGTCCAAGTCATCTGCTGGGTCCCTTCCCTTATGAGCTTCACAATGGCCCATTTGTGAGAGTGGCAGTGCCCCCTCACTCGGTGGGACTACTGGCTGGCACTCCCTGTCGATGTCTCTGTGGTGGTGAGGCGCACCGCATTATACCAACTGGGGGGTGTCAATTTGGAACCTACCGAGACACCTGCAGGCTAGGCACCTGGGTGTTTTGGTGATCTTAGACACTCGCATGGACAGGCTACCTATTCCGCCAGACTGGGGGGATCCTCTTCAGTGTCATCCTCCTGGTGCTCTGGGGGAAACTACCAGGGTCCCCAGTGAGCTCGTTGACCAGCGCTACTGAGCGGGGGTGACATGTGAGGCAAACACGTCTAGCTCAGATTGGGCCCATCATGCCTTACCATCCCCCATGGAGATCGGGCCAATACATGCCCATTGCTGAGGTGGGGCTCACGTCATGCTGATGTGGCTTGGATCTTGACAGGGCATCCCTGACTGGCAGGAGCTGCCTGGCTGATACATTGACGTGGGCGTGGACTTACCTTTGAACGGTGTAGTGGTTGCTTCATTACCTTATTTATCTGACCTGGTTAACACTCCAACTAAGGATCAAGGGCATGCAACGGGCCTTCCAGCCGCAGATCTAATATCTTGGAACATAGCCGGTCTTCGGTCCAAACGAGGTAATCAAAATTGGTTGGCTTTTCTTTCCTCCCATCATATTATTGCTTTACAAGAAACATGGGAGGCTAAAGATCCTTTTTTTATGGATGGCTACCAATCTTTTATTAAATACGCTACACCCTCGGATATGGGCAGACCACGAGGGGGCCTCCTGCTATTATTCAGCCTAAAGCTTCGCTATAATATCGAGTTATTACCAACTAACTCTCCTCATATCTTAGCAGTGAAAATGGACTGTGTTAACCTTCCATCATTTTTGGTGGTGAATTTTTACAATTCATTTACTAGGACGGAAGAACTGGAACATCTCAAAGCACTACTCAGTTTCTTGGATGAGTTTGATGCATTGAATGAAAAACCTTATCTTCTTTTACTTTTTGGCGATTTTAACATACACTTATGTTATCTTAATTGTTGTTTAAATAATTATTTAGATTTTTGCCCTAATGAAGTGACCCACTTTGAGCATTCTAAAGGCGGGATCTTTTTAGAGAATTTAGTTTCGGCTCATTATCTCTATATGCCGGTTCAAGACTTGTCGGACCCGGTTCATACTTTTACTGGTCATGGCCACGGTAGTACAATTGATTATATTTTTGTACCACGTAACATGTTCAATTTATTGGGCACGTTCCGTGTTACACAAAATGGCCTAAGTGACCATAACCCACTAATACTGGAAATCAAAGTTAAGGCTTTGAGGAAAGATGTTACGCAGCCTTTGATTTCTAATTTAAACCTTAAGCCTACAAATCAGGGGAGACGACTTAGATGGGATGTTATCACCCCGGCTGATTTCCTCGTCAATTTATATGAAAGTAAAACAGAGGATTTCAGCTTGTGTCTTTCTTTAGGGGCGGAACCGACAGTGATTCTGGATGCTTTCGACAGAATCACCAAGCACGTAGAGGGGAGTCTCACTTCCCATGGCAAACCAAAACCTAGGAAGTTTAAAAACTGGTTTGACCATGCCTGTTCTAGTGCTCACTCTGCTCTCTTACTGGTACTTAAAGAACCTGGGAGTACCCCCAGTAAGATAACTGAGGCAAGAAAATGTTATAAAAAAGCAATAAAGGATAGGAAATGTGAGCTAAAGTTCAAGGCATGGGATGATTTGACGGATGCTAGCTTACAGAAAAATAGTAGCCAGTTTTGGAAAGTGATAAATAGTCCCCTCTTTAATGAGTCGGAAAATACTATCAAAGAATGTCTTATTCCGCCAGATAAATGGGTGGCTCACTTTAGCGGTCTCTATTCGGAGATACAAGAAGCTAATCCCACAAATTATGTGGATTACACGTTAGCTTCAAGAATCCTTTTCAAGGAGGAGGAAGTCCGGGAGGCCATTGAGGCCACGGCGTCTGGTAAAGCACCTGGTCCGGACGGTGTCCCAGCGGACCTTTATAGGGCAGACCCACAGTTTTGGGCGAAACTTTTAACCTGTGTTTTTAACGCAGCTTCTGAGGTCGGTGCCCCTAGATCTTGGGCAAAAGCCGTTATTGTCCCACTTTTTAAAAAAGGTTCAAGAGATGACCCGGCTTGCTACCGGCCTATCTCTCTCCTCGATTCTGCCATGAAAGTCATGGGTAAAGTAGTTCTTGCTCGCCTAACTATGTGGTTGGAGGAGCATTCCATTATTTCCGATCTACAATATGGGTTTAGACAGGGAAGGGGCACAGTGGGCCAATGCCTCAATTTACACCTTATTATAGGAAAATATACAGTCGTTAAGCAAGGGGACCTCCATTTAGCTTTTATGGATTTGTCCACCGCTTTCGACCTTGTAAATCGGCAAAAACTATGGGCATTATTAGCCGGTTTGGGGCTTGACCCGGTTTTGGTATCTTTCCTGGCTGTAATCCACGACGACACAACCGCAGTCGTCCGTTATAGGGATGATGGAAGCCAGACTGATGCCTGGCAGGTAAAGCGGGGAGTAAGACAGGGGTGTATTCTTGCTCCCCTGCTCTTCTCGCTTTACATCAATAATTTGGGCCCGGTCCTGAATACGATCTGTAAGGACACCCCGAAAGCAGGTTCAAAAATGATTCCTGCTTTACTATACGCGGACGACACAGTTTTGTTGGCCAGAACCGCGAGAGGATTGCAAGCTCTCTTAAACGGATTTTATGATTTTATGGTTTCTTTAGACTTATTAGTTAATTTTAAAAAATCACATTCTATGTCGATTGGCTCAGGGAAAGCAAAAAGGGTGAAATTTTACTGCAATGGGCAGGAATTAACGAAAGTCCAGACGTTCCCATATCTAGGGGTAACATTTGACGACAGATCATTTTGGGTTACACAACGTGCTCAAAAAAGGAACATCTTAGCTAGTGCCACAGGTGCTTTGTTGGGCTTCGCAAAGCGCTTAGGCTGTAAACCACTCCCTGCTTTATTAAAAATATATAGTGCGAAGTGTTTGCCCATGGCACTCTATGGTAGCGAGGTCTGGGGTTACAAGGCTTCTCCTAATATTCAAACAGTTGAAAACAACTTTTTTCGGAAACTGCTGTCTCTACCCCCCTCTGCTCCTACTTTTAATATTCACGAGGACTTAGGGATGGGTTATATTAGTGACCAGATAGCAGTGGCCCCGCTACTAGGTTGGTTGAGGGTTTGGGCACCACAGCCACCAAACCTAAACCAACAAATTATTCAGGACTGTCTGACCTTGGAAAAAGCCTTGTCTATCCCTTGGTTAAGCTACATTAAAAATAATTTGACTTCATTAGGGTGTTCGGAACTGTTCTCTAGTCCTTGTGTGATTAGTAAAGAGCAAATTAAAGCCATTAAGACCCAATTTTTGTTAAAAGTAATGTTGTCAAGAGAAAGTGATGAGCTGGGGAAACCGACAGTGAGGAGGTTTGTGATGTTGAGTTTAGGGAACAAGATTCAGCCCTACCTAACCTACATTAACAAACCTTTCCATATGTTTTTGCTAATAAGATTTAAGCATGGTTTGCTTCCCTGGCTCCTGGCATACCCGAAAGGATTTTTTAAAGAGGGAACTCTGGGGCCCTGTCCCTGTGACAATATTTCTGAACAAAATTTGTTGCACATGATTTTTTTCTGTAAATTTTACTCTGTGCAGCGGAAAAAATACATCTTGCCGATTTTAAAAAACTGCCAATTTAAGCAAGTCAGGCCCGCATTGGCTTATTTACAAATGTTGGAATCTCCATTGATTTGTTTTGGGGTTGCCTGCTTTATAGTGGGTGCCCTGAGAGTCAGAAATAGGGCCCAGTTGACATAGATACCTGATAATGATTACCGTTCCCATTACGTTGTGGTATATGAAATGTTTTTTAAGGTCATTTTGGAATTTTACTATGTTTTTAACTTCATGAATGAATTAACTCTAAGTGTTATTTTATTGCACATTGCGCCAATCTGTTTTGTATTTATTATTTGTGTTAATAATTTTTCTGTAAATGCATTGACCTCTATCTTGTTTTCTGTTATGTGCTTTGATGGTTTTAAATTTTAACCGAATAAAGCAAACTTTGACTTTGACTTTGACTTTGAGTTTGCAGCTGTGTCAATGATTCTATCACGATGTTACTAAGAATTTGTGATCAGAAAATTATGGATAAATCATGAAAGTTAATAAAAACAACTCTCATCAATGAATAATTGTTAATACGTTAATTATTCACAACTGAAGAAACATGAGAAGAAGAATAAAGAAGAAGAGTAAACACAGAAAATTGGCCACCTGACTTTTAGAATTCTGTCAAATGAAACCATTATTAGATAGAAATGTCCCTCCAGTATGGTTGTAAAACAATTCTTTAATAAACTTCCAAATGGAGATGTTATATCATTTGATACGAGGCCTAGGATTTTACATTTTTAAGACAGAAGCTCATCAAGCCTCAACTCACCATCAAGGGAATTTTAGAGGGCTTTTATCTTTCCAGCACCAAGCAATTGTGAGTCTAAATATTCCTACGGAAAGCAAATATGCATCATAGACGGGGGTGGGGTGGCCTATATGGCAGCCACATTGGATGCTCTTTAGGTGACCCATCCATAATCACCCTTCATCAGGACATAATGGTGACCTGTACACGTTGTTCACCTACAAGCAGCCCTACAGAGGTGTTGGGGTGCCGGTGGAAGTGCGGAGACACCCCACTCTGTGCAACCAGGAGTAGAGGCAGCATCACCGGCGGTGGCCTGTGTTTAACCGCCGCACTGCAGTGAAGCTACAGTCCGCACAATGGCACTGAGAGTACATGGGCCCTGGGCTGGACTTGCCTCAAGGGCCATGGTAGAGTCATTCTGATCTGGCCCACAAAACTGACCTTTACTTCATCGGCGAACATCTCGTCGGACTACCCCAGGGAAGTAGGTGACACTGGTCCCTTTGGCGGCTAGTGTGCAACCTTCCGCCCGACTCCTGCAGAGTTGCACTGCTGCAGTGTGCCAGATCCGCTTGCCGTCTTGCCAGTGCCAAACCAGGGTGACCGAGGATGAAGGAGAAGTCCAAGTCATCTGCTGGGTCCCTTCCCTTATGAGCTTCACAATGGCCCATTTGTGAGAGTGGCAGTGCCCCCTCACTCGGTGGGACTACTGGCTGGCACTCCCTGTCGATGTCTCTGTGGTGGTGAGGCGCACCGCATTATACCAACTGGGGGGTGTCAATTTGGAACCTACCGAGACACCTGCGGGCTAGGCACCTGGGTGTTTTGGTGATCTTAGACACTCGCATGGACAGGCTACCTATTCCGCCAGACTGGGGGGATCCTCTTCAGTGTCATCCTCCTGGTGCTCTGGGGGAAACTACCAGGGTCCCCAGTGAGCTCGTTGACCAGCGCTACTGAGCGGGGGTGACATGTGAGGCAAACACGTCTAGCTCAGATTGGGCCCATCAGGCCTTACCATCCCCCATGGAGATCGGGCCAATACATGCCCATTGCTGAGGTGGGGCTCACGTCATGCTGATGTGGCTTGGATCTTGACAGGGCATCCCTGACTGGCAGGAGCTGCCTGGCTGATACATTGATGTTGGAGACTTAGTTCTTGTCTGGAACGGTGGTGCCGGCTATCCCAGGCACCTTGACCCCTGATTGCTTTCCCCTCCTAGTGGCCTTTATGTCCCCTTCTCACCCACAAATATCATGAGGGGAAAACTCAAGGGATCTAAATCCTCAACTGCGAATGCCACAGAACCAGCCTGACTACTTTACAGCACCTTATCAACACACTCTCTGCACAGTCTTTCCAATTCAAGAAAATCCTTCATGCTATTCTGGACACCAAACATTTGCTGTAGGCGAAAATAGATGCTGCTTCTTCTGATGGGATTCTACTTCGACCATAGAAACTAGTAGATCGTATGAACGATGCAGAATTTACCTTGACGTTCCTGCATCCCACAGTTCTGGACCTGCAGCATCAGATACGTGGCCTGAAAGACGAGGTGGCCCAGTTGTATCGCAGAGCGGAAGATGTGAAAGGGCGCTCGAAGCACAACAATATCTGTTTTTTGGGGTTCCCGGATTGTGCCGAGGAGCGCAGTGCTGAAATCTTCCTTGACACATGGCTGATAAAGTCCCGAAATAGTTCTCCTTGGAGCGACAACATCAAATCCTGTGTCGACCAACCCAGTCTGGAGCACCTCCCCCGCCACTCATTGCCAGATTCCTTAATTATATGGGCCGTGACCTGCTTCTCCAATGCTTCTGGACAAAAGGCCTCTGGAGATATGAAAATGCTGTGATAACTGCCTATCCCGACTTCACAGCCAAAATGCAACGATTGCAAGGTTCCTACGTGAAGGTCAAGCAATGCCTCCGGGAGCTTCACCTCAAGTAGGCTGTACTTTCCCCCGCAAAGCTCCGGGTGATTGAGGGGGAGACATCCACATCTTTTCATCACCGGAGAATGTGTGGATGTGCCTCCATGCGAAAGGCCCGATCCACACCAACATGACTCCCAGTGGGAGGAGGCCTGGGTGATCCCACACCCTAGACGCAGGAGATACAAAGTTACCTAGACGCACCCTACCCAAACCCAGGTGGCCGAGGAGCAAGCCTGGGCAGTGGAGGCAGCTTCATAGTACAGTATAGACTCTTTTTGCCACCTATGTTCTGAACAGGCATCGGAAACTGGCTTGGACACTCCTAATTCGGTGACCCAGACAATCAGAACCAACCATGGCCAGAATCTCACACCACGTGCAACAGATGACCAGAGGTAACTATGCCCCAGCTCTGCGCATTTACCCTGGCAGTCAATAGGAGCTTGCCTCTGTTAAACATCTGCTCAACATGAGCTTTGGCGGCAGCTTGTTGGTAAATGTGCCTGCTTGACGGGCTCAACCCACAATGACTGTGGAAAAACACGGGTCCCATGGCCCACATTCCAATGAGGACTAGTTTGACCTGTTCTTTTGCCTATCTAGGTTTTGTTTACTAATTGGGGAGTTTTGGACGGAGGTGCAAAAGCCTTCTGACCTGGGAGGGAAAGGTCCATTTCAGGTCTTTGTTAGTTGTATTGTTGTTTTAGCTTACATGGAGTCAACTCTACAGACCGTGGTGCACCACTACACTACAGTGCAACACAGCAGGCAATAGAGGATAGGTTTTCTGGGTGATTCTGTGGACCGTCCTAATAATATGCAGCACACAACCCTAACACCTGGTGTGAACTATCACTACACAAAATGGGTACTCCCATATCTGACCACACCCGACAATACAACATTTTAACATGGAATGCGCACGGCATAGCCTTCGCAGTAAGCGATACCATATCCAAGCCTACCTTTAGCACCATCACACCCATTTTGCACTGCTACAGTAAACACACCGTACGCTTACTGAGCTGCAGGAGCTTCATGCGAGATGGACGGGGCAAGGGTACAGCACAACAACATCATCGTACGCCTGTGGTGTGCTCATCTGGTTTGCCCTAGGAGTCCCATATGTGGTGGATCATTATAGGGTGGACAAGTGGGTGCTTTATTATCACAGAGGGTTACCTTGATGGAGCTCCACTCACATTGGCCGTGGTGAGCGCCCCTAATGTTAACCAATCTGCTTTTTTAGACACATTTACTCCTGCACTCTTCTGAGATCTTCACTCCCCGACTATATGGGGAAGGACTTTGACAGCATGCCAGATATTACCAGTGATCGCTCTACTCCACCGGTCCGCAAGTACACATGTGTCCATACAACTCAACATTTTTGCAATTGGATCACGCAACATCATCTGCATGACATTTGGAGATGCAGACACCCGTTAGACATCTGAATTCTCTGTTCTATTCCCCAGTTCACAATGCCCATACACACCTTGATCTCTTATTGGGCACTGCACACATGGGATGATTGGTGCTGCAGTCGGAATACCTGGTGCACACTCTCCCGGACTACTGTCCACTGCTGGTGGCTATACAGTGATTGAGGCCGTGTCCCAGGATAACTACCTGGTTGCTGCAAACCGAGACCTTTTCAGACCCCCTGTTCCGAGATGAGTTGATGTCGTGCATTACCTAATACGTCAAGCTGAATGCGGAGTTCACTTATTCCCGGGCTCTAGAATGGAACGCAAATAAAGTTGGAGGGCGGGGCCACTGTTGTTATATGGCAGTTAAGGTCATTGTCGACATTGCTAAGTTAGCATGAGCTCTGCTGCCATGATGCCGCTTTTGCGCATGTTACTACATGACTTTATTTACCAAGACTCTGTTTGTGCCTTTCACATGAGAATTGTCTGCTTTCTGCGTACTATGCTTGCTCCTGGAGTTTAGTCTGAACATGATGTGCAAGGCCGATAAACATGCCCTTTGTTACTCTGTTCTGGTCAGTCCCTAGCACCCAGACAAAACATGCTAAACACAGCTGCACTGCTGGAAACTTGTGCTTTGATATTACGGGTATGCATGTTGTTCACACACACTTGGAGAGAGACCTTTCCTTAGAGAAGAGCTGTGCTGTTCCTATGGTGTAAACCTACCATCTGGGCTCTAATGTGAGGGGTCTGCTGGCAAAGCCCAGAGATCTTCCTTTATATAATAAAGTTCAGCTTACCAAGGGGATGGTGGTTAGGCCTTATAGTCCTTTTTCCACTGTCTGTATATGATGACATCCCCCTTTATATTCTATGGTATTGTAACAATGCTAACTCTTTTAGGTTTATGAATTTTGCTGCTGGTAGGGGCTCGTATACATAGAGCACGATAGGTAAAATAAACTTTTTGAACTATACAGTGACTCTGACTATCCTTTTTGTGGACAAGTATGAGTGAGTGAGTGAAAGGGTATGTCTCGCTACCACTATTCCTGAGAGAGTCGGGAGTGTTGTGTTCTGGGTTGTCTAATCATTTGTAGCTTATGATTATGCAGGAGAACGACACTACAGCTAGTCAGTTTGGGGATGTTGGGTACTAAGGTGGTAGGAAGGTACAACCCCTATACACCGAGGTCTTGTTTTCCTGCTCATAGTTCTGTGTATGTGCAGAATCCCCCCAACATCGTATGGCAGCCACATAGGGAAATTTACCAGCTTTTGCAGGGTGACTTGTCCTTGCTTAAATGGGAGCTGCGCCCTTTGGAAATAGAGGTGTGAAAGTACGCAGCACCGGCTGAGCATCTCCAGTAGATGCGTAAACAACGTAACGAGGCAGATGCGCAACTCAGTAAGCATGACCATAAACGACGCATAGCTATGCTACATGCCGAGGGTAACCACTCTGGCAAATTGTTAGCATGATGGTGCAGGAAGACAAGCAAAGATACCCTATTGGTGCTATTACGACTGATGAGGGTGAAATGCTTACAACACAAGTCCCCATCAATGATACGTTCCAAGCCTATTATCGGCCACTGTACAAGGCTGTACCCAATCACTGTTTTGAAGGACCTCCCACAAGCCTATGGCACCTTCCACTTTAATTATCATCTGCAGAGGGGATATCTGGATGAGCCTCTCCAATTGGATGAAATGAGGGTGGCCATCTCCCAAATCGCATGGAATAAGATGCCTGGCACCGTTGGGCATTACATTACCTTCTCTGCTCATATTACGCAACACCTCTTGGATGCGTACACTGAGGCTAGGGAGCTGGGCCAGCTACCAGACTCATTTCTGGAAGCTCTGATTGTGGTCCTGTCTAAACCAGGACGGAACCCTCAGGATGTTCGGTCCTATAGGCCGCTGTCTTTGCTCAATTTGGATTATAAAATCATGGGCAAGGTGCTGGCCAATAGATTGCTCCCTATAATTGGTAGCATTGTTCACAATGATCATTTGGGTTTACAATGATCAATTGGGTTTTATACCAGGGCATAGCACCCTTCTCAGCATTCGTCTGTTGCTCCTCTTAATCCAGGACATGCCCCAATGCTTATAGCTGAGTGGCGGTCTTCCTGGACATAGAAAAAGCGTTCGACACCCTGAGCTGAGATTATCTACAACTGACACTTGAATACATGGGGTTTGGCCCAGACTATCTGAGTTGGATTTGTGCCTTGTATAGACACACAACAGCGCGAGTCTGAACATGACAGGTGATATCGGATAGTTTCTCGATTCACAGGGGCAACCAGCAAGGGTGTCCGTTATCATGGTTGATCGTTGCGCTGACAGTGGAACCCCTGGTCTGATAGTTGCGCCACCGGTCACCCCATTGGGGGATCCCAGAATTGGGTATGCATCACATTATATCACTAAATTCAGATGACGCATCGGTGCACCGGTGTGACATGGAGTGTTCCCTCCCAGAGCTGATGCTCCTCCTGGAGGACTTCGGTGACGCTTCTGGGCTCCAAGTGAACTGGTTAAAATCCTGCCTGCTTCCTGTGGCCCGACTCCTGAACAACACAGGGCTGCACAGGTGGGGTTCTGTATTCTCTAGTATTTTAACACCTTTTAGCTATTTAGGTATCCAGAGCTATCACTCAGAGAAGGATCTCAAGGAAGGTAATGTGGACAAGGCTGTACTCTCTATTAGACAATCACTGCCATTTTGACAGTCACTGTCCATGTCCCACTTGGCAAAGTGGCGGTATCTAAGATGCTGGTACTGCCTACATTGCTCTACTTCTTTGCTGCGTTTCTGATTATGCTTCCCGAAGCTTTTTCCATCAGCTTCATGGTATACTCTTGGATTTGATATGGAATAAGTGCACAAGACCGGTGGCTCTCCCCACACTACAATGCCCCTTTATTTGATGGTGATCCTGGGGCACTCATTTGTGGCCTGCTAGTGGATAGGGATGTCTACATCTGTGGTTGTCGGCCCCAGGGAGGTGATTTCGAAGGGAGACCCGCCAGATGACGATGGCTCAGATGTGTTAGCGGCGCTTTGTGCACAGCAAGGGGCCTTGTATACCTTACTCCTCTGCCAATAAGTTGTAGAGACTACTAGCACTCCATTGGGAGGTGCAGAGACTTAACACAGATACTTGGAGGGCAGCAGGGATGATCTGTTCCAAGACAGGAAGTGTATGGCATTCCTGGACATCATGGAATCCTATGGCATAAGGGCCGGCTACTTTTTAGCACACCACACTATACAGCACCTCATACAAGCCACCTTGGACAATGGGGATGCGTAGCCTACTCATTCCCTCACATTTTACAGGTGATGAAGGTGTCTCATAATCTGAGATTCTGATTCACATAATTCAACTACATACACCAGGCTTATTTATCCCCAGAATGCATTCCACAGATGTTCCCAACCCTGACCACTGAATGCCCTAGGTGTAGGTTGGCAACAGCTGGTTTTTACCACATGGTGTGGGAATGCCCGATAAATTCACATGGTCTGACAGGAGATTACTGCTGTGGTGCCTACTTTACAGACCACATTATCGCACCCACGCCTGAATCCTGTTATTTGGCGATATGCCCCAAAGACAAAGGGGACAAACACCTTCACAGGTTTATTGACCTGGTCTTTGTGCTGTTCAAACAACAGATAGCAATGTCATGGAAAGCAACTGCAACTCCTGACCCACAGCGCTGGCTAGCCACATTACTGACCTGGGTGTGAGCAGAAGCGAACACCCTTCAGGCACCTTAGGATGAGAGGGGCCCTCACACTGTGTCTCCCTCTTTCTTTGACTTACACACTATTGGGCCCCCCCAAATGCGACAAAGCATTGACAACCACGTGTATGTATGTATGTATGTAGGGAATTTATAGAGCGCAGGAATCACCCCCGAAGGGGTATGTCCGCGCTAACATAGAAAACAAGTCAGACAGGCACAGATTCCCATAGCTCAAGCCTTGAATAATTCCGTCTTCAAGAGTTTTCTGAAGCGAGCAAGACTAGGACATTTACGTCAATCCTCTGGCAGAGAATTCCAGTATTTTGGAGCCAAATAAGCAACAGTTTTGCCTCCAGATCATTTTTTATTAAAACGAGGGACCACCAGCAACCTTTTGCCTTCCGATCTGAGACACCGGTTCGGGCAGTACACTTTGAACTTATCCGCCATATAACTCGGTCTAGTACCATAAAGAGCTCTGTGAGCAAAGCAACAGAGCTTAAACTTTATTCTCTGGCGGATTGGAAGCCAATGGAGTGAATGGAGAGGTGCGGGGTGGTTTGTTAAGAGCTAGGCTAGCGGCCACATTCTGGACGATCTGCAGTCTGGTAAGAAAAGACTCGTTTGCGGATGCCACTAAAGCATTACAATAGTCCAGGCGACCAATAATCAAAGCCTGAATTAGGGTTCTACGTACAGTGAGGGTTAGCCACATGAACACTCTGCGCAAAAGGCTCAAGGTATGATAGCAGGTCCCGGCAGTGGTCATGACTAGATCCTTCATCGATAACCATACATCCAGCCAGACCCCTAGATTTTTTGCCACCGAAGTTAGAGAAGGGGCGAGGCCTAACGCTGTCGGCCACCACTCAGAGGGCCAGGAAATTGGTGCAGCACCAAACAGCAGGATTTCTGTTTTGGCTGCATTTAACTGCAAAAAAGTGTTCAGTCATCCATTCTGCTATGGCTGAAAATGCCATTAGCAAAGCGCTGATCGACTAAGTCTGTGTCCTTATCAAAGGACAGGAGTAATTGTGTGTCATCAGCGTAGGAGAACGGCGTAAAGCCGTACTCTCGGATGACTTTAGCAAGGGGGGGCCACATAGATGTTAAACAAGGTAGGGCTCAGACAGGAGCCCTGGGGCACCCCCTTGCTCAGCTTCACAGTTTGAGATCAAAAAGGACCCAGATTGATGGCTTGCATGCGATGATCTAAAAAGCTGACCAACCAATCGAGAGCCATCCCCTGCAGACCGGCCTCTCTCAGTCGAAATATCAGTTTCTGATGAGAGACCGTGTCGAAGGCTGCTGCTAGATCCAACAAAACTAACATCACTCCTTTGTTATTGTCCAAGGCCATTTCAATATAATCCGTGACCCGGATGAGAGTTATCTCAGTGGAGTAGTTGGACCTAAACCCAGACTGTGAAGGATCAAGGATGCCGTTGGCCATAAAATAGTCCATTAGTTGAGTATTAACATAGCTCTCCGCCCTTTTGCCCATAAGTGGAAGGAGCGAGATGGGACGGTAATTGGAGAACACTTCGGCAGGCACCTGTTCTTTCTTCTTGATAGGTAGTACTTGGGCGACCTTCCAATCTAAAGGCACACTGCCCTCACTTAACAATGTGTTCAAGATCTCAGCAATAGGGGCGGCCAACAGAGGGACGAGGATAGCAAATTTGTGGGCGGGCATCATATCCAAAAGAGATCCGGATTTCGCCTTTTTTAGCATGGCTTCCACTTGCCAGACCTCAATATCCTTAAAGTGTGTCAGACCTTCACCTGAGCCTACTAGCGGTGCTAAATTGGATTTAGTAAGTAGCACCTGTGAGAAAGTGGCTCTGTATATACTGTTCCCAAATAGGTACAGGGTGTACAGAGTCCACAGTCCACAGAGGTTTGGCAGAGGCTAAAGTTAGATATAACCTTACTCTCTAAAGTGGTAGCTTAGTCGAGCAGTAAGGCAGTATCAGAGGACAGTGTAAAGCATTTGTTGCACACACTCAGCCAGCAAATGGTCTCACACACTCAATAACTGAACTCTAGGTCAATGGTTTATATTAAAAAAATATATGCGTGTTTTATTTTAGAAGCAACAATAGGTATTAAAATATACTTTCTCAGAACGAGATGCTTTATATAAATACTTTTGCAATATGCAATTGACTTTTGTGGAAAGTTACAAGTGGTTGCAATAGGCAACACAATTCTAAACACAATAATACATTGAGTTCAATGGACGTTTCAAGTTATTTGCCACAGATTACTTTTAGGATTACTTTTGATATTCCAGGACTGGATCCTAGATTCAGTCCTGGGTCAGTACTTGGAATCAAGTGATAAAAGTCGACTTAATTACTGTGATGATTTTTAGACAATATTTTGCTATTTTAAAAGTTGACACTTCGAAAATATTTCATAGAAAACAGTCAATGATTCCCTGTGGCAGAAAATTCAAGTTGCAGGTATAGTATCTTCTCGTTATTTTTGTAATCCAGTACTGGGTGCCTAGACTCAGTACTGGGACCTTTATCCAAAACAGGTAAGTAATTATGTTTTCAGATATTATACGATTTTTAAAGACTATTTAAAGATTGCAGAAATTGACACAAGAAATTTCACAGAAAAACAGTCAATGATTTCCTATGGGAGAAAATTGGGTTACTGGTAAGTACAGTTGTAAGTATTTTTCAGAGTCAGTGCTGGGCACCAAGATCCAGCACTGGGAGCTCACCTAAGAGCAGGTGAGTATTTTAGTTTTTGTTACTCGGCTGATTTTTGGTGAATATTTTAAGATTTGAAAAGTCCACACTTAAAAGAAATTTCAGGAAAAAGCCAGTCAGTGTTACCCTATGAAGAAAATGGAGTTATCGGTTTAAAGGTAAGTACTCGACTGGCAGAGTTAAGGTTCTGGGCATAGACTCAGGGGTCTCCCAGGGTCAGGTAGGTACAGTTGGTTCACCCTCAGCGACACAAGGGCGGCCGGGTGCAGAGAGAGTTAGGCCCAATGTTATACTATGAGAGGTAGGGGGGCCTTGGTTGGTGGCTGCTGACTAGCAGGCCACGCGGCTGTGGAAGCTGGGCTCCTGGTCACTTACTCAGGGCAAGTGGGGAAGTAGATAGGTGTAGAGATTGCACTGCCAGGGCCACTCGGGCGGCTGGGTGCAGGGTGCTTTTGAGCCTTCGGGCGCTCAATTGATTTCAATGGGAAATCTCCGGTTTAGAAAAAGACTGCAAGCTCGGGGACGAGGATTCTTCAGGTGCCACCACCACTTCGAGAGGTAAGTTGGGTAGTTGGAGGATAGGTAGGTACCCCGGGATTGGGTACAGGGGGCCGCGGAGCGCCGGGTGCAGGGGTGCCTTTTGGTGTCGGGAAATCTTACCCTCTGTTGATCGCGGTTGGGGGGGCACCTTGTTCTGAGGCTGCAGGCTTCTTCAGGAGTGTCGAGGGAGGTCCTTGGGTGCCAGACTCGGGGTCACAGTCACCGTGGGGTCATCCTCGTGGTCTTTGTTTACTCCGGCACAGGCCAGGCTTGGCTGGTGCAGTGTGCACTGGGTTCGCGGTTCTGGGCTGCTGCCAGGGATTAGAAGTAGATTTTGAATAAAGCCTCTACTCATGGGAGTCCCAGGGGTTTAGAGTCAAAAGGTAGTCAAGTCCTCCGGGGTAGGTGAGGTTGCTGGCCACAAGAGATGCTGGGTTGGAGCAGGAGCAGGTTCAAGGGTCGACAGGCCGGTAGGGCTGGGGCCAAAGCAGTTGGTGTCTTCCTCTTCTTAGCTGTTGCAGGGCAGGTCTTCTTTCTTCTAGCTCTTCTTCAGATTTTGGAATCTGGAGTCTGGGGAAGAAAGGGTCAGGGTGTCCCTAAATACTAGATTTAGGGGCGTTACAGGTAGGTGAAGGGCAGGGATCAATGGGTGCCTGTCCTGGGGTGGGTACACCCCCTATCCTGCCTCTCTCCTGTGGGAGGGGGGCAGTAGCCTAGTCCTGATAGGGTAGGGCTTCCAATCTTCAAGATGGCGAGAGCCCGGAGATGTGCTTCACCTCGCCTCCCCCACCTGAGGGGTGGGGTTGGCAGGCTGGCACATCCCCTGTCCTTATTTGGGGTTTCCGTCCAAGCTTCCCGCCAGAGTGGGGGGTTGCAGTGGCCTGGGGAAGCTCACAGAGGCGGCATGCCTTTGAAGCTTCCCCCTGCCCATCCTGGGGGAGGTGATTTAGCACCTCGCCCAGGATGTGCATTGTTGCAGGCCCAGGAGAGCTGGGGCTCTCCTACCCAGGGGTCCAGCAACATGTCTGCTGTGTGGCAGCCTAGGCAGCCTCAGAACAGACGTGGATTGTAGGTTAGGTTTTAGGGGGCATCTCCAAGATGCCCTCTGGGGTGCTTGGCACATTAAATCCCACACTGGCATCAGTGTGGGTTTAATGTGCTGAGAAGTTTGATACCAAACTTCTCAATCTTCAGTGTTGCCATTATGGTGCTGTCGAGTTCGTGTTTGACGAGCTCTCAGCACCATGGACTCTTAAATGGCAGCACTGCACTTACAGTGCCCAGGAATGGACCTGGGTACTGTAGGAGCACAGGGCTCCTGCTCCTGTGCCCACACCATTGGCATAGGGCACCTAGCTAGAGGTCTGGCTAATGTATGCCATGGCAGTGTAGGTGATAGGCATGGCACACAGGGATGTGTGCCATATCGACTCTTTGTTTTGTCTAGCACCCAGACACCCAGCCTGCAAGGGCAGTGTGTGTGTAAGGGTACAGGGCCTCTAAGGGTGGCACAATGAGTGCTGCAGCCCTTAGACACCTTCCCTGGTCACAAGGCCCTGGGTACCTAGGGTACCATTTATCAGGGGCTGACATGTGGCCAGGGTTTGCCAATTTGTGTTTTGTGTTTTTAGGGAAGGAACATAGACCCTGGGCACCTGATTGGCAGGAATCCAGGGTACACTCAGTCAAAGTAAATTCAGCAATTCAGCAAAAAGTGGGGGCATACCATGCAAGAAAGATGGCACTTTCTCACAGCACCTGGCAGACTTTTTGAGGGAATTGTTGATAAATCAGGTTGATTTTATCTTCGAAGTATACGGCTATATTATCACACAGTCCCTGAGAGGGGGTGACCAGCTGTGCACATGCCGTGGGATTGGTAAAGGAGTTAATAATTTTGTAGAGATCCTTTGCCGAAATTCCTGCCTGATTAAGTTTAGTTATAACATGATTGTTACGTGTCCTTTTTAGATTCTTATGGTAAGTAGTGAGAGCCAGTGTGAATTTACATTTTTCTGTTTCCAGCTGGGATTCACGCCAGAAATTTTCTAGGTGTTTGCATCTAGATTTTTCACTACGTAGGTCATCCGTGTACCATTCTTCACTTTTTTTTTTTGAGTTACTGAGTTGATGTGTCATGGGAGCCAACCTGTCTATCACATCATGCATGGTATCATTGAAAACCCTAAGTTTTGTGGTACTGTCCATATGCTCATTAAAAACAGGGAGTACATATATTTTACTAAAAGATTCGGATGTGACTCTGTGCCAATGTCTTTGGAGACCATACGAGGGGCGTCCAGCCATTAGGGGTCTAATGCTGCTGTTGATCCTAAAAGGAATCATAAAATGATGACCACATCAATGGGCAAGCAGGATCAGCAACAATATGTGAGGATGTGGAAAGTATAATATCCAGAGTATGAGCAGCTGAATGTGTGGGCCCAGAATTGATCTTATTTAAGCCTAAAGTGGCCATGTCAGCTAAAAAGGTCGCAGACTCTACATTCTCCTTTTCTTCGCTATGGACATTAATATCTCCAAGTAACAGAAAGTGCTTGGATGTAATTATGTAAGAGACAATTTTCTCCATAATTTTTAGGTTAAAGTTTTTTAGTGGCCCTGGCGGGCGATAAATAAGAGCGCCCTTTAACATTTCTTAGGGTGTCAGCTCGATTTTAAATATGCACATTTCCATCGTATTACCCAAGATTGAATCAATCACTGTAACTTTCAACGCCTCTCTATATATTATGGCTACCCCGCGACCTATTTTCCCTACTCTGTCCAGTCTAAGGATCCGGTAGTACTCTGGGAGGGCGAGGGCAATATCAGGAAGGGAGGTGGGTTTAAGCCATGTTTCTGTTAAAAACCGAGATCTGGGGATTCCAAGCTCACCAGATCCCAGAGTTCAGTGGCATGTTTAGGTATCGAACGTACATTCGCCAGAAATCCGTGCTACTTCCCTCCCAAAACATGGGCATGTCCGACTCCTTCTCACAATGGCGTCTTCGCACGGTCGACAGTATTTTCTATTTCTTTTCTTTTGAACACCGACTTCAATGTTTATTAAGCTGCTATGATTGGTGTTCCCTGTTTACAGATCATCTTTATTCCCTCCTCCCATTTTCAGTTGAACTCGGTTGCGTCACTGTATGCGGTGCATGAAATGGAAAAATAGAAGTGCAGTCTCCCTGAACCAGAGTATCTGCTTGTTTCTGAGAAGTGCCGGTATGTTCCAATTAAAAACATTACGTCATTATTAAAAAGTGCTGGTCCTCAGTACCGGACAGTACCGGCCCATTTAAAGCACTGACTGTATGCACATAATGATCGCACTGATGAGTCGTATCTGCTTTAATTGTGTTTGTCATGAATGAACGATGTATTTTTCTGTACCAAAGACACAAATAAATATATATTTAAAACAATATATGTGTCTAAGGTTTTTTCTGTTCTTTTTATTGCTGTATGTAGCGTTTTATCTATTGAGGATTGTAGCATCGCCTCACGATGTAAAGTTATCACCATCATGTTTCTAAACCAGAGCACATGAAAAACATACGTGCATGGTTAGCATTGATAGATATCCTTGCATGGGGATAGCTACATTTATTTTGAAATTCCATTTTTTAGATATTTTTTGGGCGGTGAGATGTATGTGTGAACTGTTATGTGGTGTGGTTGGCCATATTTGGGTTTGGTGAAGGTGGGTTTCGTCATCACGATCTGGCACTCCAGTGGTTGCCATCAACTTGCACTTCTTCATTCATCCATTGAGACGTCAGATCTTTCTATCAGTCGTCACCACTTACCAATAGCTTTTCGTAAAGTTGAAAGATGACCACTTTTGCATTCTCCACATTATGAAAACCAGTTAGGCAAGTCATATGTTTTTGTCATGCATGCATATTCTTCATTGGCAAATAATTTTTATAATGTGATAATTGTTTCAACTCGCCAAATATTTTATCTGTGTACAACTATTAACATCATACCCAATTAAGGGAAATGTCTCCTTTAAGGTAGCATTCAAAGGGATCTCATGAAGTGGAAAATCTAGATTTCCTCCATAGCACCACACAACTTGTCAATTTAGGAATTTGGGGGCATATTATCAAGAAAGGCGATAAAATTATCGCCGTTTTATCGACTGTCTTGATAATATGCCCCTTGAAGTTTTGTATATTCATCTAAGCATGGGTTGCATCCCAGATAGTTTTTTACTTAATTTTATAAAAGAATATGGAGCAAATATATTTTGTAGGATATCGTATTGGTCTAGGTGGACGTGTAAGCCAGATAAATGCTTAAACCAAATACAATCACAACGACGTGGAGCCAATAGAAATAGAATGGTGTGCAGTGTGGCTGACCATTAGCATTTTTGGAAATATGGGTGAGCCAGGACAGCTTCTTCCGATTTGCGTGTTAATTCACTCTGGGCAATTGCAGGCACTTTACTACACAAAATGAATCTATTTTCTTTAAAATTATTTTTATTGCTGGTTTTGCACTTTAATACAACGTAGCAGAGGCATTACAACGTATAAATTGCAATTGTTTCATTCTAGCACGTTTACACTAGCCCTTGGGTGGACCTGCTGGGAACTTGGGGTGGTGTAGGGTTGGGGGGACCAACAGTGGGACGTTCCGTCGCAGATGCGCGGGAGGACGAGCTAGCAGTGCAGTCTATTCTGAATGCATTGAGAAGTAACTCCAGCGTTTAGGTGTGAGACGTGTGCACCTCTGAAACAGTAACTGTGGGGCAAGGGTGAAGATGTGTAGTAGCAGGAGCGAAAGTGACAGGGGTTCCTGTGGTGGGTGTGGCAGTGGACGGGAGGCATAAGAGAATATCTACGGTGGTGTCCAGAGCCCATGCCCAACTCTGTTTTTAGATCTCGCCTGACCCAGCGCATGCGCTGGTCTGCCGAGACTTATTGAGAGGGCTCCAAAAAGTGCTACCAGGCCAGCCTAGAGCTACAGTGCATGTGCGCAGGCGCGCGCGCCGCGATTACTTTCACTTTCGCGGCCGCTTTGATGTTTGATCGCGATCACTTACGCGGCTTGGCATAGCCAATAGGTCTCGCTTTTGGGACCTTATAAGTATTTAGTTATGCAACTGTTGCATGGCTAAACACTTATAAGGTCCCAAAGGCGAGACCTATTGCTTATGCCAATGCTTGTTTGTCTAGTGTCAGGGACAGCGGTTGTATAGGTGTGAGCTCTGCGGTGGGGAAGGACCTGACCTGGTGTAGCGTGTTAAATGTTTTGACGTCCAGGCATTCCTGGGAGGGAGGAGGGGTGTCGGCCTCTTTTCTCGTTCATAAATCCCAAGGCTGGTGCCACCAATGTATTCAGGTGCAAGAGTTCTGCGATGGAGGCTAGGGTTTCCTGGACTAACCATCAGTAGGAGGCTAGGGTGGGGCACTCCCACAGCATGTGTTGGACGTCTGCCGGTGTCGGAGTAGCATCTGTCACACGTGAGGTTGGCTGTTGGGAATATATGATTTTGTTTGGCTACAGCCAGGTAGATGCACGCTGTACATTGGATAATCTTAAACCTTGCGTTTTGGGAGACAGTCTGGGGTGACTTAAGTGCTAATGTCCATTCTGAGTCATGTAGTGGCCGTCCAATTTCGTCTTCCCACCTTTGTATCAGGGGCAACGGTGGCTCGTGCAGTAAGAGCAGTGGGGCCGTGGGGTGGTGGGACCAGGTAGTGGGGGAGATGATGATGAGGGAAAATTAAATAATTACTTAATTTTCTCTCCACGTCGTCTATCGAACTCCCAAACTCGGCTCCAATGCCCACCGCTCTTACCTGCAAGAGCTGCGGCTGATCAGGGGTGTTAGAAAGACCCTTGTATGCTCTCTAATTGGCTTGTATAACTACATGAACAGATGTCTCCCAGATCTATTGTGATATGTATATATCTATTATGTATTATGTATGAATTCATGGGTGGGGGGTTCTTCGTCTGCCGTATGCCATATATGATGGCATATGGTCAGTAATTGGCCGTAGAGGAGAAATTGACCGGGGGAATATAATGTACTTGGTGTAACTGGTCAAGCATCATCAGGTGCTGGTCCTGGAAAAGGTTTCCTGTTGTTTCAACAGACCTGTCGTGCCAAAGGGTTAAGTCTTCCAAAGTGAAGGTCCCCGGAAAGAAAGGTAGCTGATGGAGGGGGATCTTGGGGGATATCTCGGGGGCTTATGCCAAGACATGTTGCATCAGTTGGAAGACTCGGGCCAGGCATTTGATAGATAACATATAATGGTCATGAACGTTATACTTTGACGGATAGCAGCTGGAGCTGGCGAAGGACTTTTGTCAGCAAAGGCACATTGTCCGTAACAGTTTCATATAAATTGCTTAATGCCAAACGGTGTAACGCCCACTGAAGTTGGGTCGCTAAGTAGTATGATTCAAAGGCCGGGTCTCCCAGTACGCACTGCCTCATTTGCAACTGGAGTTTGCCAAGAGCTGCCCGATGACGCTTACCCTCCCAGAGCAACTCCCCTAACATGATGTCATGCTCGCAGAAGAATGATCTAGGCGGTCACACTGAGACATTGACAAAGTAGTATTGAAGGCAGGAGAGGACTGACGTTTTAGAGAGGGCTACTTTACAAGTGATGGGTGGGGGCAGTTGCTTCCAGAACTAGGCATGGGATTTGTGGGACATGAATGGCCGTTTCAGGTTCCCATCGAAAAGGTTGGTCTGTGAGTGGTAGAGCTGGACTACCCCTGCAGTGTGGTGCCGCTGAGCTGTATTTCTTGTGGTGGCTCATCTCAATGGAGGGGAAGACTTTAGGATTTTGTCCAGTTGGCCCGTAGGCCTGCTGCCTCTTCAAACTCCAGTAGTGTTGCATGTATCCTTTTGGTTCCTACATGAATGTGTCTATATATAGGTATAACAGGATGTTGTTGACATACATTGACACTGCATGGATTGTCCCACTCAGTGGCATCCCCCATTTGTGTTCCCTCTGCTCTGAGGCAAATAGCGAGGGGTTCCATGCTGATGGCAAAGAGGATGAGGGAGAAAGGACAACCCTCTAGGGCGCCATGGCCAGTCTGGAAGGGAGCAAAGATTAAGCAGCCAACCCGTTCCTGGGACGTTGGAGAGGTGTGTTGCAACTTCAAGTATGCGAGCAGTCACTGACCTATGCCGATTTTAGCTACGACTTGAAAAAGGTAGCCCAAAGCCAGCATTTCAAACTCCTACTCCAAGTCAAGGATCAAGCTCTTGGCGTGTGGGAACTTCAATGGTGCCCGATCCATCATCACATCTGAGATTGTTGGATGTGTAATGACCAGTGCTGAATCCATTTTGGTCTATTTGCACAATGTTGGGTAGAATCTAGACATAAGAGTCTGCTAATATTTTTCCTAAGATCTTATAATTGGCTCCAAGGATGGCTATGGGTTGGTAAAAAGATATGTAGGCAGATCTCCCTTCAGAAGGGAGGATATGAGGGATTCTCGGAGCAACAGAGGCAACGTACCCGTATCCAGGGCCTCATTATATATGTCCGTAAACTTTGGGGCCAAGTGGCTCGAGAAGTGGTCGTAGTATTCTAATGGGAGGCAATCCATGCCTGTTGTCTTATTGCGTGCCAGGTCATGGATGGCCTTTTCACTTCTGCTACTGAGCTGCCGGCATCAAGTTCTTCATGCTTGAGTGCTGAAATGCTGGGAAGGGTGAGGCTTACTATGAATGTGTCTGTCGCTGTGAGGTGTGTTGCTGGTGGTGTCCAAAAGAGGTCCGAGTAATCGTTATAGAAGACTTGGAGTATGGTTTGTTGTGTGCGCAAGGAGGGCCATGGCCCAAGTCAATCACTGACATTGGTGCTGAGTGATCTTCTGACATGATAGCCGTGCCAGGAGGCAACTTGGTTTACTTCCTGTAGAATGGGTACGAGCTGTGTAGGTCATGAAGTTGTAGCAACGAAGGCGGTTTAGGAGAGTAGCGTGATGGGATTTGGTCCCTCTAATTGCCGATCGAGCATCTGCGTTGTGCGAGCCCCATTTGTCTGAGTCTGCCAGCATTGTCTCCATCTGGCTGCAATTTCTCTCTAGTTTCCAGTAAACTCCACTATATTTTGGATGCAAACCCCCTTGTGTGACTACTTCAAACTAGTCCCATTCTATGGCATGTGTGGTGGCTGTGGCTTGGTTCTCAGTGAAATAGCAATTTATGTCTGTAAGTTGGGAGTACCTGAAGGTTGGGTCATCTAGAATGTTCTGAGGGATCCGCCTGGTGGGACCTGGGGCCAATGGTGCACTCCAATCCATGTCCATGATATGTGCCGCATGATCTGAGACGATGCGCCGCAGGTAGTCTGAATGCTTAAGCTGTGGCCTATGGGAATATAAGTCAGTAGGAGCTGCTTGATACTACATTCCTTACCGGGCTGTCCTTTTGCCCCCAGGCCCTGCAGTGGTTTCAAAAGGTGCACATATGCAGCTGGCAAAACCAGACCTGGTATTTCATAGCCTCAAAATATTACGTCAGGAGTTTGCGGACTCAGAATTGGCAGATCTGGCGACACCAGAGCACTTAGAAACACGAGTCTCAGAAAGCCACCCTTTCACTCCCATGGAATTCTGCCACTCGTAATGAAGGCTTTGTAGCTAATCTGATTATCAAATCAGTAAATCAGAGGATGTGCCTTTGCTTAACTGGCCAGGGAGGAGCAGTGCACTCCTTACCTTTGTGATAGCCTCGCCATCCCAAGTTCCCTTTCCCCCTCCACAGAACAAGCAGTGAAAGTATGGAGTTTCTTGAAACCTCAGTTGGTGATTAAAACATAAACTGCATGGAGCAGCGCAGGGTTGGATTGGGATCCCTAAAAAAAGTGGCCCACATTTCGGGATTGCGCCTTATCGCAAAACACTGCTTCAGTGTTATCATAAAAAGAAGGGGGTGGCTCTATAGTAAAAGAGGCATGTTTTCTTAATTTCACTGAGATAAAAAAAATTCAAATGTTGCCAGGACTCTTGTCACGGATTAGTTCACAATGCTGAAGTACACCTGAATATAAAAAGGCCACTTTTGCTCAGGCCCCCTGCCCAATATGCATACACAATGGCCGGGCCAAGCGAGAGACTGGGAATGACACCTCCGCCTTGTTGGTCAAAGAAAGGTAATAGCAAGGGGACTGGCCATAGCGGGCACCGGACAATCCCCCGTTGCGCTGCATGGGTGGGGGCCGGTTTTGGGCCCCTGGGGGCCGTTTTTGTTACAGGGCCGTATAAATTGCCCTGTAACAAAATCGGCCGAAAACCGGCCCTGGCAAAGAGCTCGGCGGCACCCCAACCCCGGGGGGGGGGGGTTGGGGGAGTAGGCCGAGCACTTTGCCAGGGCTGGTTTTCGTTCCCAGTCTGGCCCTGGGTAATAGAGGACCATCTGCCTCTGGTTAGGCCACTCAAGTTCCCTCTGGGTCACTGGCGACACCTGACCAGCACAGAAACAGATCAAATCGGCCCACAGCTGCAACTCTAATACCGGCCCCTCGCCCATTGCCCGAGTGCCGCTTTACCAATCCGACCCTGATGGCAGGGTTGGACTAGGCGATTATCCTCTCCCACCAATTTAGACCACACCCTTTTTCTGCATTTGCTATATTGCAAAGGACGTTGGCACCCGGGATAGGTAAATCGAAGTGTCCCTGTAATGATCGTGCCATATTTATCACTAAAGCTGAACTTTGATGACGACATATGATAGAGTTGTGGACTCTGAGAGCTCCGCTTCACGGAACGTTTGTCTGGTAAAGTTAGTTCTCCTTGCCAAGGATGCACTCAGTGCCTGTCACAATGGACCACCCACTCAGAGTCTGCAGACTCAGAGACATTGGCAGTTTCTCCAGTAAAGATGTTCATTGGACAGAGAAAGTCACTTTCAGACTACTTCCACAATTGAGTGGTTTTTTGTGTTGGGTGCAACTGGACCAGTTGTACGTCTCGATATCACGGTCGAACTATCGAATAATAAAAATATTACATCTACAATATCAACCTGGACTATATCATCAAGGTAAGTATAACAGGAAAGTATAGATTTGCTATTCTTAATTCAACCTGCACTTACATCTACGTACCTTGACGATATAGTGGTAGGCGATACTGTGGATTCAATATTTTTGTCGGTGGATATTTCATTCACGAGATAGAGACCTCGTAACCCAATGAAACATGTTAATCCAGGACTGAATCACAGTTATAGAAATTAGTTTTAGTTGTTGTTTACTCATGCTGCTCTATACTATATCTCACAATACTTTCTTTCATAATACTTTTCCATTATCTTTGATTTTGCATTTTTTCTTCTATTCATAAAGCAAATGCTCACCAATTTATGTACTAAATAACGATGTGAAAATAAAAAAAAAATGCTTCAAAAATGCTTCATTTATACCTCTTTCTATAGCACGTTAACAGTTGCTAAAACCAGAATTAATTACTAGCCAATGCAATAGCTTTCTTGTTTTCATTTTAATTTCTTTAGTCTACATAATATACCACTATGCTGCTCATACCACTGTAGCTGTTTCCTTTCAAATAACAGCACTTCTTTTCATTCATGTGCAATACACAGTATCACCTAGCATCTTCATGTAATCTTGCTGAATTTTCTAAGAAAAAATCTGTTTATGACACACTCTTCAAAACACACTTACATATATATGGCAAACTCACCAAATCTCCTTTCATGCTGTTCCTATAAACTGTCTCTATTTTGTTTGGCTCATCCTACTGTTAGGCCTGTCAGCCTAATGGGAAGAGATTACAGTCCAAGTTTGGTGTCTCAGGGGGTCACAAATTAAAATCCTAACTCATGGTGAAGTTGGATTTTAAATTGCCATTCTGAAAATGCCACTTTCAGAAAGTTGGAATTTTCCTGCCTTATCCATTCAGTTAGTGCCTGTAGCCTTCTCTGGTCACTTGACTGGGTGTAGCTGACAGTTGGGCTTTGTGTATTCCTCCTAGACAGCCACACACAATAGGGAGCTTAGGTGTGCCTGGATGGGCCATCACTGAAAGGATGAGAGAGAGCAGCTGTGCACTGCTCCACTTCCACCTAAATAGGCTGTGTCCTGCCTCCACACAAAGGCCTGCATACCCCGTGTAGTTAGTTTGGAGCTAGGACAAGGAAGGCAATATTCAAGGAAACTTCAAAGGAAAACCTGTAAAAGCTTCTTCCCCACTTCAAAGTCACAACTGGATATAAATACTGGACCACAGACACCACCACTTTAGTACACTTCTGTACCTGTGGATACTCTGCCAGGAGGAAGGACTGCTGTGCTGTTGAGGGACTGCCACTCTGCTGGGCTGCATCCTGCTGGACTCCTGCTTTGCTGTTCTGGCCTGCTGCCCGTGTGCCTGGATGAGAAGGACTGGACCTGTATCTCTTGAACTCAGATCCCAGAGTTAGTCCAAGGGCTAGTTGGCTGGCCTCCTGATCTGAAGCCTCAGGGACACAACAGGGTTCCAATAACCTTGAATCTGCACCTGTACTCTGCCATCTGTGAGTCTAACCTGCCAAGTGGGGCCACACCAGTCCGGGACCCTTAGAAGTGGGCTTAAGGTGCTTTGCCAACTTCAGTGGATGCAGCAGAACCAACATATATCCTCTGCTGCGTGGCACAACCCGAGCAGACCAGACACATCTCTACTGCGCGTGTATGGGTCCAGTCATTAAGACTCGCAGCGCCACTGCAGCCTGCAATGCCTTCGGGACCGCAACTGCGCGGAGCATCTCAGCGACAACTGCCTCACGACGATGCCGGATTCTGCATTGCAGCCTCCCAGCTCCTCGAAACCGGCTCATTGCCCCGACTGCATGACGTCTTGCCAACTCTGGACTATGCATCGCAAGCCCTCGTTGACGGGATCCTTGCCGCAACAGGACCTCGTATCGCAGCATCACCGCATCTCAGAACCGACACAACCATTCAGCTGCACGACGCATCTTTGACGCAATTCCACGCTACGCTCCACAAACCAGGATTTAAGGTACTTTGAGTATAGCGGGCCTAACTGGGTCCCTGTAGACAGCCCACACTCCACGGTCCATCAGGGTCGGCCAGAACTTGTGACTTTGTCCCAGTCCAGCTTGGCCAGATATCTACAGTTAATGCTTTAGCCTTTTGGCACTATTTTCCTAATTTGTAGGAAATATACCTCATTTTCATACAGCTCTCACATATGCCACCAACATTTACACCTAAATCGTAGATGAGCTTGGAGATCTCTGCCACAGTGGCAGAGATCTCTACATAATAAAGAAAGAGGAGGAAGCAGAGGTCTCCACGTGTAGGGTTGTGAAAAAGCATTTTAAGATATGTGTGTATTACTACTTTACATACTCCAAAATGCAGTTTGTGAATTGGGACCATTGTTCCTTACATTGCTCTGTACTTGTTGCAGCTGGCATGTAAAGAGGTTGGTAAGGTGGGGGGATAAAAGTAAAAAACTGAAATAAAGAAAAAATAATCTTTCTTCTTGGCATGACGTCCTCCTCTTCGTTCGCTCGGGTCTTCTCCAGGCAGGCTCCAGGGAACTGCAGTAACCAATTCTGGTGCTGCTCTCATGCTGCATCAGAGCGGCGTCAGGATTGGAGGGAGCGGCCTCTCTTGCTGCTGCCGAGGGCACTGGAGACCTGTGCTGTCTCTAACCCAGGTGCTTAGGACAGTTGGGTTAGAGAGGTTTAAACTGCACATGTCAGACTGGCCGTCGCAAGACGGCCGGACAAAAAGACATGCACACTTTAAACTTAAAGTGTCCCATCCATCACTGCTTTCTGCTGCTGCCTGACTGGCAGCAGCAGAAAGCCCCCCTCCGCCCTATCCTGACTCTCGGCTCAGGACAGAGATTTGAAAAATAAAATGGTAATAAGTTAACTTTATTACCATTTTATTTTTCTATCTCTGAGGGCATTTTTAGTGGGGTGATGCTCCTCCGCCTTAACGGAGGAGCAATCCCCTCCTCTGTCCTATGCATTAGAGTTATATGAGCCTTCTTTATAGATTTTGTGATGGAGCCTGTCTTCCTGAAAGGTTTATATACCTATACTGACTGTGGAGTGATAATTGAGCAATAACTTTTATAAGGTGAGCTGCTAGGCCAACTGGGCTTAGGGCCGTATTGACGGATACAACTTTAATAAACTTCACAACTTCCACCACTGTGACAACCTGCTCAAGATTTTCTCCTTCATGCATGCCAATACAAGCAGATTCAGCTCTTGAAGTAAGGAAAGTGCATCATGGTGGCTATTTGCTTCCACTAATCTAGTTTTTGGAAGAGTGTAGTAAACACTCAGGGGCATATTCACAAGAGCTTATCACCACAGGCATGTCCCTTTTTATGACGTTCCTGTGGCCATAAGCCCTTCGCCTTATTTACAAGGCAGCTTTAATCTACTTAACTTGGCTTAGGTCCACCTTGTAAATAAGGCCTCCTTTCACTGAGCACTTACCGTGAAAGGGGCGGGAAATTGTGTTGCAGTGGGCGTTCTGCCGCAACACCCAATGCATTTTGACGCTGCCCTCTATTTACAAGAGTGGCGTAAATACGGGGCAGCACCAAAAATAAGACCAGGGAAAAACTGAAATTATAAATTTGTCCTCGTTTTTAGGTCTTGCCTACGCAGCGCGAATGCGCTGCATAGGAGGGAACCTCTAGGAATCAATCAGCTTTTTTGCGCAAAAACGTGCACGCTTTGCATTGCTTTCAATTGCGACGCGTGCACGTTTGGCATTTCCTTTGCGGGAGCAAGCTTTGGCGACATCTGTTTGTAATTATCGTGCTCGCTCCCGCAAGGTAAACGCTGCGTGTACCTGCTCTCGGCCGCACTCCCCCCATCCCTCCCACTTGTTTATTATTGTAGGCGGCCACTCCCCTTCCTGTTTACGACACTCGCCGGGGCCGTTGTCTTTAAGCGCTTGTTATTCTACTTTCTGCAGCAGCCCGTCACTTGTTTATTTAAGCTGCAGACTGCTTGGGGGCTGGGTTCTGAGCTGCCTGCTTGCTACAATGTAAAGACTGGTTTGAATCACCGCACAGTAGTGTAGCTTACTTTCACTTTCGCTAGTCATGTGCTGCCTCCTGTGACACGAGCGGGCAGCAGCTGAATTTAGAAATGGGGCCCTGTTCGTAAGCTCTGCTCTCCACTGCTGGCGTGGTAATGAATCCCGCGTCTCTCTGCATTGCAAGTGACCAACTCTCAGCCAGTCTCACCACAACCCCGGGCAGCGGCGTCACTTTCAACATCCGGACTGACTGCAGTTTCCGGAGTGTTTTGCTCGAGGCCCCAGAGCACCGGGACCTCTGACTGTGAAGTTGAGCCCGCCACCGACCAGAGCAAGCCTGATGCGGGCGGCCGGCCACCCCAGAGAGAGGGAAGCCAGGCGGCAGGCATCACGTAAAATGCAGCTGCTCTCCAGCTGGCCGCCACTGAATAAATTTCAAGTAAGTGTTCTCCGTGGTCACTTGTTTACCCCCGATCTCCCCCTCCCTCCCACTGTCCATTGTCACTTGTTTACCCCTACCCTCCCTCCCATGGTTACTTGTTTACCCCCGCCCCCTCTCGTTATCCGTGGTCTCATGTTTACTCCCGCCCTCCCTCCCGTTATCTGTGGTCTCTTGTTTACCCCCGCCCTCCCTCCCGTTATCCGTGGTCTCTTGTTAACCCCCACCCTCCCTGCCGTTGTCCGTGGTCTCTTGTTAACCCCCTCCCTCCCTCCCGTTATCCGTGGTCACTTGTTAACCCCCGCTCTCCCTCCCGCTATTTGTGGTCACTTGCAAATTCAAGCAATGCAAGGTTATTCTTTGGCCATACTCACTGAACAGGACACTAATTATTTTTTAAGAACATTTAAAAATAAGTTGGTCTAAAGATTTACAAAACTATAAATGTGCCCTTGTTCCTTTGATCAGTGGGTTTATTTATTTGGGTGTTTTGTAGAGCGCTGATATGTAACTTTACAGTGACTTCAGAGCGCTGAGGTCAATGGTCTGGAAGCTGGTTCTGAGCTGTGCTAATCCTGTTTGGTTTCAGTTCTTTAGCTGGGATGTAGAAAACTCATTACATTTGGCGAGGTAGACCACTTGCATGTGAAAACAAGCATTGGCAAAGCCAAAAGGTCTCACCTTTGGGACTTTATAAGTCTTTAATTATGCAGCACAATATCCTTGGTGCAACATCATATGTTGCATGGCTAAACACTTATGTCCCAAAGGCGAGACCTATTGGCTATGCCAATGCTTGCTTCTGTTTCTATGTGTGCTCCATCGGGCAAATCTCAATTAGTGATTGTTCATGTGCAGGAAGGTGTCAGTCCCTATGGTCAACCAATGAGGGAAGGCAGCAGCCCAACCTCATCACAGAGTGGGATGGGGTCAGTGAGACGCGACATGATCAATCATTTGCTGCGTAATTTGAAGATTTTAACAAACAAAGTTTTGTTTTGGGCTCAAATTGACCAAAAGTTATTAAAACACTGCAGCGTGTCATCACGCAGTTGCATGCCATTTGTAAAAGTTGACAGGTCCCTTTCTGTTACTTATTGCACATTTGCATGTTAAAGTGGCAATAATGAGGTGAAACCTTTGCCCAGACAGTGTTATCTTGTGTAAAAATGACAAAATAAGGAAGCAATACTATCACAAAATCTACCACATCACACCACATAATTTGCCTTTTTATTGCCGCATAATTTAGTCAACCTTGCTGCAGAGTTTGGACCTCACCTGCTGCTTATTTCCGGTGGTCTTCGTACAGATGATGTGAGGGAAAAGTTTGTGACTGAGGGGAGACCTACTGTTGAAGTTGAAGTTGAAGTTGAAAAAGCTTATAAAGCGCACTGTGACCAAGCGGTTTCCTGGCGCTGGTAGATTGCATGCATGGGATGAAGTGACAGGGAGGGTTAATGAGAGAGGAACGCTAGGGTGAACAGGTGAGTCTTGAGTGCCTTCCTGAAGTGTGGGTAAGAGGTTATGGACCTGATAGAAAAAGGAAGGTCGTTCCAAAAACGAGGAGCAAGAACAGAGAACCTGGTGCCGTCTGCTCTCAACTTGCGGAAACGGGGGATGATGAGGCGGACCTGGTTGGAAGAACGAAGAGTACGGCTGGGGATGTAAGGTGTGATCAGTGAGTTGATGAAGAGAGGGGCAGTATGAGCTAGGGCCATGAAAACAATGCATCCCATTTTAAAAAGGGTGCGGTACATAAATAGGAGCCAATGAAGGGATTTGAGAAGGGGAGAGACATGATGATATTTAGGAAGTTGGTGGATGAGACGAGCGGCCTGATTCTGGATGGTTTGGAGACGTCGCAGCTCATAGGCAGGGACTCCCGCATAAAGGCAATTGCCGTAGTCTAAACGGGAGAGGACCATGGCCAGGACGATTATTTTAAGAGCATCCGAGGAAAAGAAGCGAGAAATCTTACGGATAATACGTAAAGCAAGAAAACATGAAGAGACAACGGAGATGATCTGTGGACGCATGGAAAGATCCTTACTGATTCTGATACCAAGGGTTCGTACAGAGGCAGAGGGGGCGGGGGGGGAACCAAGACTGGGAGGCCAAAAAGCTGAGGACCAAGGGTGGGAGGTTCCACCAGTAAGGATTAGCTCCGTTTTATCCGGGTTAAGTTTGAGGTGATTTGAACTCATCCAGTCAGAGATAAAGATAAGTGTAGTTTGGAATTTAGGAAGGGGGTTGGACAAGGGGGAAAGATCAAATATTAACTGGAGGTCATCCGCATAGTTGTACACGGTGACCTCCTGGTTAAGCAGAGATGCAATGAGAGGAAAAATGTAAAGGTTAAAGAGAAGGGGGGAAAGAGAGGAACCCTGGGGAACCCCACAAGACACCGTACGTGGTGGGGCAGAGAAGCCAGAAAGCTGGACAGCCTGTGACCGGCCCTGGAGAAATGAGGCGAGCCACAAGAGGGCGGTGCCCTGGATGCCCGCCGCCCTGATACGATCGAGAAGGATGGTATGGTCAACCGTGTCAAAGGCGGCGGAGAGGTCGAGAAGTACCAGGGCCTGAGGGATGTTAGAATCCGCCTTGTTCTTGAGCTCGTCCAAGACAGAAAGGACCACAGTCTCGTGGAATGGACCGGGCAAAAACCAGCTTGGTTGGAAGCCAGAAGATGATTGTTCTCGATGTACGTGGACAGACAAGAGGTAATATAGCTCTCCAGGACCTTGCCTAAATAGGGAAGCAGTGAGATTGGCCTAAAATGAGAGGGAAGGGTAGGGTCAGAGCCAGGTTTTTTTAGGATGGGGATGACCGTGGCAGATTTGAATTGAGATGGTACAATTCCCTGAGAGATAGAAGAATTTAAAAGGGCCAGAGGGGGATCAGGGCAGCCAGCAAGCAATTCTCTAAGAATGCGTGCTGGTCCGCAGTCAGCTGGGGAACCTGATTTGATCTTTGAAAGCAAAGTCAAGTAGGTTTCTTTGGGAATGGGGGGGAAATGAGTAAGAGAAGAGGTCAGAGGAGGAGGGGAAAAGTGGTGGAGTTGGGAAGAGGGTGGTAGAATTTTAGATTTGATAGTGGTGATCTTATCAAAGAAATAATCATTACGAGATAGACAGAGGGTATGTGAAGGAATAGGGTTGGAATTGACTCGGTCTGATGCGGCCAGAATGTGAACAATGGAAAAAATCTCCTTAGGTTTATTGGCTGCTAGTAAAATTTTACCGGAAAAAAAGTCAGTTTTAGCTGATAAAATCGCTCTCTTATAGTTGGCCAGGCGGGATCGATATTGGTCCTTCAGGGCAGGACTGTAATGCCGCCTCCACAGGCGCTCTGACTGGCGAAGTGCTAGTTTAAGAGCTTTAAGGTCGCTAGTGAACCATTTGTTGGCATTTTGGGGGCGGCAGGCTTTGACTTTCCTGAGCGGGGCGATCCGATCACATGAAGTGGAAAGCCAGGTGTAATGGCGTCCACTTGGAGGTCAAGGGAGAGGGCTGACAAATCCGGGACAGATGTGGTCAAAGAAGAGAGAAGGGAATTAAAATCCAGCCGATTCCAATTGCGAGCAAGAACATTCTTAGGCAGGGGGGGCTTATGAGTGGCTGCTAAATCGATAGCAAAAGAAATACGAGAATGATCAGACCAGGTGCAGGGGAGGATGGTGGTTGAAGAAATAGCCCGATTGGCTGACCAGATCTGGTCGAGAATATGGCCATGGACGTGAGTGGGGGCGTTGATATGGGAAGTGAAGTTAAGGCAACGAAGAGTGTCAGAGAAGTCCTTGGAAGCAGGGTCCTCCCTAGGGTCACTGGGCCAAAAATTGAAGTCGCCCAACAGAAGAACGGACAAATTATTGACCACAAGAGTGGCAAGAAGTTCCTGTAGGTCAGGTACAAAATGGGGCGTAGTATGAGGAGGACGATATACAAGAACTAAGGTAAGAGGAAATAGCAGATTGACTGAGCGAGCCACAACAAAATCGATTTTGGGTATGGGGGAAAGGACAGTGGCTGAAATTGGAAAACGGACCTAATAATCAAGGCTACGCCCCCACCGACTTTCCCATCCGGGCGATCAGCTCGAAGTATGTAATATGAGTCGGGGAGAGCAGACAAGACATCAGGCTGGGAGTCAGCGGAGAACCAGGTTTCCGTCAGACAGAGAAAATCAGGATGTTCAGTGTCCAAAAGGTTGTAGAGCTCCAACTGATGTCTGCCTGCCGAGCGGGTGTTAAGAAGATAGGCAGAGGCCGCAAACGCGGGACAAGGGGTAGGAGGGGGAGGAGGTGTGGGGGAAGCAGATACCTGTGAACAAGGGGAAGTGACAGCAGGGAAAGAAACAGAAGGGACAGCAACGTTCAGCGCCTGAATGCGCTTGAGAGTGATAGGGCTGAGAGGCCAAAGGCCCTGGCATGAAAGGAGCTGATCGGAGTCAAAAACCAGCCTGGAGACAGGGTCTATGGCCCCGAGTCCCGACCAGGCGCGGACGGGCGCAGACGGGCTTGCCTTTGGAGCGCCTTCGGCGCGCCGCCGGCGCGCCCGCTGCGCCGTCGGGGAACTGTGAGCATTTTATAGAGAGAGAGGAGGGCGGGAGGCAGCCGCGACTAGAACGCTGCCCCTGGCTTCTCCCAAGATGGCGATCGTCGTCTCTGCTCGGCGCCGGATCTACCGGGCGTGGGCAGAGGCAGGGCCGAGGTAGGAGCAGACAATGGGCGAAGCCAAAAGGAGCGCTTTTAAAAGGTAAGCAAGCGCGAAAATAAAAGCCAAAAGGTGGTACACAGCATCAATTTTAGTGCAGGCAGCAAATTAAAATAATAAAAAGCACACGCACTGTGGCAAGAAGAAGACGGCAAAAATATATACCAGTGAAATGTAAGAAGATGCTGTTAATATGCTTGTCAGTTAAAGAAGAAGTAGACAGTAGGCAGTGCACCCTAAAAGCGGACAGTTTCTGGCTAAAATATGAAGAATTGAAGACAAGACAAAGCTTTGAGCGCTACAAGATAACGCAGGAGAGGAACATTGGATCGATCTCACATAAAATAGTAAGATGCCATTTGGTAAACTCACATTAGGTTTATATTTTCCAGAATATGTATAAGTTCTAAAATGTTAAGTAAAGCGACCTTTATACACAACAAAATACTGCAGTCCCAGGTCGTGTGTGACACCCTCAGCTAGAATTGGCTTTGAACCAATAGCGCATAGCATTCTGGTACATGCAGTTTCGATTTTAGTATAATGAGCAGAGGATTGAATGGCCAATCATGCAACTTTGTTGGCTGTATAAAAAATTGTAGCTCTTTTATTAGGTTCCTGATACAACACACAGATATTCAAAAATCAAACATGTATTTTCATTTCTAAATAGTCTGGGGCTATTTTAAAATAAATTATCTTTTTTTTTAAATTTCAAAATACTTTGTTGTTGGAGTCACGTGAAAGTTTTTCCATGGCTGGGCTCAGGCTTATTTTTGGGGTCATTTTATTAGCATGTGAAAATGTGATATACAATTTCAAGTGACATCATAGCGTATAATAGATATATTAGGTAGTGTAGTTATAGCAAGTCAAAGTTTTTACCATATGTTATTACAGCATTCCAAATAAAACAATTACAATAGACATAGCATCAAGAATGGCTCTCAATGTAAATTATCCAACAGGGATGAGAGTATAAAGTTTGACATATGCTCTCTGTTCTACTATTCCAGCATTGGCCGAGTATGCATCATTTTGCATGTCGAAGGTGGAAATAGGGGCACTGGTGGAATGCTCTTCTGCACTTCCAGGTCTTCCCATAATGCATCATCCTTTCTAGCATGTTTACATTGTATTTCTTTAGCTAATGGCCATTCGGTTAGATCATTAAGCCCTTCAAACATTTTTGATGGATTCAGCACTCATCCGTTAAAAAGCAATGCAGCATCCAGGAATGTCATTGCCAGCAGCATTGCCTTCTTTTTAGGTGAGGCCTTGATCATGAGTGCCACAGAGGATGGTGAGATATTTATCGCACCCTTTAAAGGCCTGTACCTAAAGGATCAGAATTTATCTGGTGTGATAAAAGGCAACAATTACGAGATTTCGGGCACATGCATCATGCTAGGATTTTGCGAGTCCTTAATTGCGAATATTAAGGATTCGCAATTAAGGACTTGCAAAATCCTATGCATGTAGGAATTGCTATAATAATAGCGATTCCTACACATTCCTTAATTGCGACTCGCAAATTGAGGGTCGCAATTAAGGAATGCCGTCCCATTCATTCCTATGGGCCTCCAGGCCCATAGGAATGAACTGGAGATTGCATGAGCAATTTGCGAGTACCAGTAAGTACTCGCAAATTGCTCATGCAATTTCAAGGGTGCAAGGGTATCAAAATGACACCCTATTGCACCCTTGAAATTGATCTGTGCACATATGTTGCACACACACACATGCCCTAAGGGCATGTGTGTGCGCTACATGAAACTTTGAAAAATGCACAAAAGTGCATTTTTCAAAGTTTATGCAAATTACCATGAAGTTCAACTTCATGGTAATTTGCTCCCCCTATTAGTGAAATCGCAAATTTTTTAACTTTAATGCATTGCATTTAAGGAATCTCAATTTGGGATTCCTTAAAGGCAATCGCAATTTAAGTAATCGCTATTTAGAGATTCCTTAAATTGCAATTTTTGCATTTGGGATGATGCATTCCAAATGCAAAAATACCGGTCGCAAAGGGGCAGATTCTGAGAATCTGCCCGTTTGCGACCGGTTTTTCCTTTGATGCATGTGCCTAAATGTCCTAACAATGGCGAATCAAATGCAGAATTTTGGGGCACTTTTTGCACCAAAATCCACGTCTCACTATTTATTATGCATGTGTCCACTGGTAAATTTCGGCTGCTTTGACCTTCCAAAAATTTCATGGGGAAAATTGCGAGGGCTTGGTGTTTTCCACAAAACTTTGGAACAGTAACAGAAGTTACTGGACTTTTTGAAATTGACCGGGACACTGGTAATCAGTGTATACATTTTGGTTTTGGATGGTGATATATCCCCTATGTATATCCGTAGATGCCAAAGGATTGTTAGCGACTTGTAACCCAGGTGTTTTATATATTCTGCCTCACACCGATCCCCCCTACTCTACACGTCAATGGCATTCCCATACCATGTGGTGGAAAGTGGCTCCCTGTTATCTACACTTGGGCTATTTTCTGATTTGTTTTTATCCATTTTATGTAAGTTTATGAGGGTTGTGTATGTGGCATAGCATATTGAAAAATGTCAATATTGATCTAGCATTGCTGGATGTTTTTAAATAAGTTTACAAGCCATGTCCTACTCTTTATCTGAAATTTCTTCACCAACATCTATTTTTTATTTTGTTCTTATGCTCAACCTTTTACATAATTTGGATATCATTTTATGCCTGGTTAGAACTTGGCCATCTAAGTCAGTTTCCACATTGTTGGTCTCCCTGGGATGTATTTCCAAGTATCCTCCGTTGCTTTATGCATTCTCCCATACTGTAGAAATTGTAAATAGGGCGAAGGAGTTAACGCCACCAGAACGTCGGAAAAAGTGACCTTCTATTGGAGTTAACCCCTTGTAAATATGCCCCCCAATCTCTTTCGCCTTTGAGGTTCCATGAACTTGAAAGGTACTCGGCCTACGGCCTCGTTCCTCTATATTGTCATTGAACTCATCGGTGACTTGCAATATCCTTACAATGTTCAGCGGTGGCTCCCATATATTCCAGTTTATTTTGAGACCGTAAAAAGCCACAAATAGGTCAACCTTGTTAAGCAACATTCCAAAAGAAAATTCCTTGCCTTGCATATACACAAGCGCTTGTATGAGGAAAGGAGCTTTCTGTCCATAACCCTGACAGCCTGTCCTAAATTCCTGACCAAAATTTATTCCGGAATAAATAATTCAAACTAATCTGCCCATGTTTTTTCCTCTCCAAGGGATTTCTCGTCAGCATACATCTTCTGCTCCCTCATGTGTGGCAGCCCGAATAAATCTTATCTTTTTTCTGTGTTGTATGAAACATTAGTACTGATGTTTCATTCATGAAACAAAGGGGCATATCAGCAAGGGCTGGCGATAAAATTATCGCCGCTTTAGCGTCCGTTTTCGGACGAAAAGCTGCGATAATTTTATCGCCCTATCAGCATGGATATGCTAATGCGTGGATCCATGCCTTAGCGCCCATTTCCTTAGCGCCTCGCATCGCATCGCTAATGAGATGCGAGGTAGGCGTTCCCGGCAGGAATCCAGAGAAAATAAAAGCTTACCCAGCTTCTCCCTATCAACAAGGGAATCGCTATCCCGCCTAGCGACTTAAAAAGCAGCGCTAACCGGGTGTATTGCCGGTTTCTTACGCCTACTATTTTTATTACCTAGCCATACTTGTCATGGGAGGTGGATTGTCATGATAAGTCCACATCTCCCTATTTACTATATTTGCCCTAACGCTGTGTTTTATCTCTGGAAATACTGAGATAATGCCGAATTACACCGCTATTGCCGGGATTTCTATCGCCTCGGCGATGGGCGTTGCTAATAGTGCGCTAGCCGGGCGATAGAATCCGGCGATAGGCGGCGTTAAAATTGTTCACGCTAAACACGGCCAGCGATAATTATCGCTGGCCGTTGACGATATGCCCCAAAGTTTCTTAGTCTATTCACAAATACTGTAGCAAATATTTTATTGTCCACATAAAGTGAAGCCTGCATGTTATTCGTGCTCTGACTTTCTTTGGCCCCTCTGTCTCTTGAAGCATAGCCGGGTTCTCTCGGGCCTCTTGGGAGAGAAGGGGTAGCAGACATGTGACATGTCAGACAGCATGTCTCACATTAAGGCCTCACTGGCATGTGCCATTTCACATTATCATTGCAAGCACATTGCTGCTTTGTGAGCTGCAGACCAAGCAGGTCCGATGGCATCACTGGTTCAGAAGCGCCCCATTTCCAGGTTTACAACACCAGACATGTCTTCCTTCAGCTAGTCTTCGCTCCATCTATTAACTAAAACACGCAAATAGTTGACAGAATGCACATTTAATATTTCGGGTGCGATTGCCACTAAAGTGCCTTCCAAATAGCTGTAACTTGCGAACAGGATATCTCGCTATAAGGTTTAAAGGTGAAGTGTATATAACAATGTCATGTGAGCTTTATGTTATAAGACTCGTATATTATTATTATTAATTTATCTTTATTCGGATATAAAAATATCCATAAAAGAGCATGACAAAGAATAAAAAACATTGCATGTTTAGATCAATATACACATAATTAAAAACAAGAAATACTTTGCGGCTTCTACAATTATGCAAAACAGCGTCACTTAATCGTCATGGGCGTATGAGTTCGGTAGGGCCACTAAGGAAGTGGGACTCTGGATATAGCAGCATATTATGGTAAAGTGCAGGGATTTGGCGAGTTGAGGCGGGATATTTTATCATAGCCCGGCCCAATGTAAACAACGTAAGACTCCCTATTATTATTAGTCTGACTATTAAACAGTGTTAAACGGATCCATGGATGGTGCAGTATTAAAAAGGAAGCAGAAAATGTACATTAAGACCGCTACCGGGACATATTAAGAAGTAAGAAACGTTCATCATAAAATTAGCTAATAAAAACTAGAAACCTAGGCTATATTGAAGCAACATACACATCTTCTAGTGTTCCTTAGTTTTACAGCTAGTCTTAAAAAATTCACGGTGCTGAACAGCGTAAATGGGTCTGAGGAAAGTTTCAGGAACAAAAGTGCCACCTTAGCCTGGCTAAATTTAGTTTGTCTTAAAATAGTTTTTAAAAACATTGACCTTGGGTACGCATAAAAGGGACAAAGTAAAACAAAATGGAGAGTATCTTGCGGAGACCTCTGATCGCAGCCGCAAGGGCCCTTTGTGTCAATGTCTGCTGTGAACCCTGCAGGAACTGATAAAATGACTCGTATATTAGTAGGTGCAGTCGTTGTGGGAGACGGTCATAGCAGCAACCATAATATAGCCCTTCTTTTATGTCTGTGGCCTCTCTCGCTGTTTGGTTTTAGACATCTGGTCACACCTAGTCATAGTGTTGTGCCGGGTTATGAAAACAGTTATGTTTTTGCCATAGTGAGCCGTCAGTTTGTACCTCTCACTTCCTTACAAGAGTTTACTAAAAGCTCAGATCTTACCAATGAGCCTAAAGGATCTACCGGATCCACTGACTCTTCTAGGAAGCCACCCAAAACAGAGAATAGCCTAGGGCAAGTGAAGAGGAAAGGGTGGGCATGGATGGAGGGCACACTAGCCATTGATGGCCGCAAGCTTAGACCTTGGGTTCCAAAAAGGCATCCATAAAAACCGGTAGAGCAGGATTGGGAGGTAGGAGCCACTGTGAGATGGGCAAGAACATGGTCATAATAAGTTGTACAGGAAGGAGACGACTTCATCAATGGTACTGGGCCACAAGCCTACCTCAAGAACTCTGTCTTCCGGGGGTTAAAATGGAAGGTCAGTGACGGGGAGGAGTTTAAAGCACAATGTCCGCTAGCCCACCTCGCTATCAGAGGTATGGTCCCATATTCGCTGTTTTCAGAAAGACCAGGAGGTATGAGTTACTCGGCGATATCTGAGCAGCAATGGCCTACTAGAGCTCTAGGCTATCCTTAGGGCTTGGCCCACTAGTGGTCAAAGCAGGCATACCAAGAGCTATCAGAAAGTGGGTGAAGGTCAAAACTGTTTGGCACTGCAGCCAGATGCCACCAGGCTCATCACCTTCTCAATCTGATTAACCTGGTGGCTTTCCTGAGCTGGAGAATCAAGTCACTGGTTCTCAGTTTTGGCGCTCACCATCAGAATGCTAGAATATGAGCTGTTAAAAGGATGTACTCACAGTGGTACCCTTTTAAAATGGGTAAATACTGCCTCCAAACCATGCCACGAATGGTGGGTGTTGAGTAATAGGCGTGGAGTACAGTTAATTTTACAGCCACCCTAGTGGTGAGATTACATACTGGCTATCCCTGAATAAAACTGTATAGTCTTCCATCAAAGGCGTCCTGATTAGTGTACGTGTGTGAGTAATGCCTGCATATGGGAGGGGATTACAGTTGTGGATCCCCTTGTATGCTTGTAATTTGTAGAGCTGAAGGAAACGCCACATTGTTTAGTAGTAACGAAAACTTCTGTTTCCCATTCTCTATCCATCTCAATTCTCTGCTCTTGTATTTTCCATCTCACTGCAGAAGCCATTTTGAAAATAAGTGTGTGTCTGGTTTGAAATCCATTAACTAACGATGGAGTAGGAAGAGCTATTTGTATTCATCCTCACTGGACCAAGCTTTTTGCAGTATGTGAGTTTAGGGTATCAGCTGTGCAGTACCTGAACAAAGGACTGTGGGAAAGGGAAAAATGAAAGCCACAACCTAACCTCAAAAGGGACGGTCTCCTTGCTTGGCCACCGGTCTGTTTTGCTTCAATCTCCAAGGTGAAACGGACGTCATATGCCACCCTCAAAACAACTAGACCGGTGGTGCACATTGGGTACTTGGTGGCCATGGAACTGCACAACACACAAAGAAAAACGGCCCTTTGATTGATTGGTTCCCTTCAAAAGTTGCAGGCTTTCATTTTTAGTGGGACTAGCTGCCACCTTTTCCAAATATAAGCAGACTACTTTGGCTCATTCATAGTTGACCCTTTGACTTAGTAGCATCGTCACACCTCTGCAGAGAAAGGCGGACACTAGATCCAGAATACTTTTACTGTTACCCTTGAAGGCAGTGGGACTAGAACTTGGGGTGCGGGTGGTGCTGCAGTACCCCCATAAAACTTGAGATACTTTAAATAGAGAACAAACCATTAAGAGTCCCTTCAAATGTTTTTCTTTTCACATCATAGTTTTGTTTTCAAGAAATCACTATCAAATATCCCCTATGCCTTTCGTGAGGTGACCAGCACCCCCTCTCTAAGGGCCTCATTACAATATCGTTCGGAAAAGCTCCGAATGGCATTCGGATTTTCTGAACCGTGTTGTTACCCATGTTTCCGACCAACTCAGAAACATTTTCGACCGCCTGATTATGATAGAAGGTCACCCTTCGGTCTTTCCGACACAGTTCTGACTGGCATTTGGAGACTCCGAGTCGGTCGGAGCCAACTCGTACAGCTCTACGGACCACATTTCCAACCGAGTGATTACGATGTCGGATTCGGACAGCATTTCCAAATAAGTTTGTCTGACACGGAAAGGTTGTTGGAAACTGACTTTGGGGGCACCCTAGCAGGCCCCCTTCATCTTGAGGCCTCCTTTTGGGAGCCTTAGGGGTACCCATGGGACCCCGTGTAAAACCATGCATAGTGTGGCAGGCACCGTTGGGTGCTCGCCACAGGGTGCAAGGTTTTCCACAACCACCTGTTTTTTCAATGGAAGCCTGTGTTGTTGGTCAAAACATAGGCTCCCATTGAAGTCAATGGGAGTCCGACCGAACGTTGTTCGGAAACATTGTAATAGGTCAGTCTGACTCCCAGAACCCGAGTTGGTCGTAAACGATTCCGACAAGAAGTCGGTCGGAATACTTTTCAGCCGACATCTTAATGAGGCCCTTCAGATTGTTACTGCATAGTGACCAAAGGAGCAAGGAATAGACCCCTGTGCTGAAGAATTAATTTGCATCTGCTTGAATAACAGGAGAGAATAAAGTAGACTGGTAGAGTGCTTAACTTGTACAAAAATACGTGCCAGGGCCCTCATTAGGAGGCTACTGCTGCTTGCACCACGCACTGGCCTTGCTACCGCTGCCAATGACAGTAACAACACAACTACTAAAAATTATACGCTTATAAGTGTGACTATTCAGACTGTATCAGCCCCCCAAAGTTCAGCTTGGCTTGGGTGGCAGGTAATAGTCATTTAAAATGTATATTGAATTAATAAACAACAGTTGACCTCATCTTTAAAATAGGCAAACAGTGCCACCATGTAGCTGACTGTCATAAGTGCCTGTGTTGACCGCTAAGTGCCAGTGCCAAGCACTGGAAACCACAGGCTCAAAGTAAGCACTGGACTGGTGTATGAAGAACCCACCTTAATTTAGTTCAGAGCCTAAGTTTGGGTATCTAGTGCAGTGCTCTGTGGAGCTTTGTTTATTAGCGACCTCCAATACTGGAGCCAGAACCTGCTGCCCAGCCTTTATGACGTCTGCAGCACCAGAATGACTTGTGGAGTGTGGGAAAGTGAAGCTGCCACCAGCCAGACCACTGGAGAATCACAGGTTTCCTAAAGCACCTGTGCCCTCTGTGCCTTGCACCACTGTTATGCAATTGCAAGGTACCACTGCTGATCACCTTGTCACAGGCCTGTGACTCCCCCCAGCACCTGACACACAGTGCCCGCTTTTCGTGTTGCCGACCCCGTGACTGAGGGTCTATGGGCTTCCATTCTATGGGCAACAGCCACACCATTCTCGCTGTTGGTGGTATCGACCCAATGCACGAGAGGTCATAAGCCACCTTACCTCTTCCTCTAGTATCTTTCCAGCATAGGAAGATTATTGTTCAGGCCTTGATCGGATCTCGACTGGACTACGCAAACGCCCTTCTCTTGGGTCTACCAAAATATCTTTTGACCCGTTTGCAAGTGGTACAGAACTCGGCTGCCCGTGCTATTTACGGGCTCCCGAGAAGAGCAGGTGCCACGGCTTTACTGAATTCTTTACACTGGCTACCGATCGCTAAAAGAATTCTTTTTAAGTGCCTGACTTTTGCCTTCAAAGCTTTACAAAGATCTGGCCCTAAGTACTTAAGGAAACGTCTCTCCCGATATGTACCTAGCAGGTCTTTGAGATCATCTTTTCTATCCAAAATGACAGTCCCGGTTATCAGGCGTGCAAGGATGGGAGGTCGATCGTTCCGCTACCTTGCCCCGAAGGAGTGGAATGAACAACCACTTTCTCTTAGACAGGCTCCCAGTCTCCTTGCTTTTAGAAAAGAGCTTAAAACGTGGCTTTTTACTAAATAATTTTTTTTTTTTATTAACTAAACTTGATCCTTCTCTTCTGTCTGCTTTTTTAGTTGTTATGTCTCGTTTTGTCTGCCGATATTCTTCATCAAAGCGCCGGGATGCTCCTTGGAGTAGCCGAGCGCTATAGAAGAAATAAATTAACATAACATAACATAACATAACCTGCAGTCTTGACCTCATTCCTCCTGTTGGGTATGCACACCTAAAACGTCACATCCTGTGAGCTTCTATAGCAATATCTCATGCACTTCCCTATCCAAGCTGTGTGGGATGGGGTAGTCTCTCAAACCTGTACCCGGCAAAATGTGTGTCTTTGTTCTCGGCGTGAGACTGAACGATTATGAGCATGCAGTCCTTATTTTGAGCCGGGGCCCACCTGCCCTCATTTTTATTGGCCTGTGTTTCATCATCGGCCTTTGGCCCAGAAGAAAAGAGAGCAGGGCAGAAAATGGTTAACAAAGGAAGACGAGAAAGACGTAGAAACAGAGATGATGGTATAAAGTAGCGAAGAAAAAGCAATCTGCCAGAGTGTGATAAAGCGAGAGGGACTGCCTGGTGATGGATGAAAGAGGCATAGGGTGGAATTAAGACCAGACAGCCTTGGTGTTCCTCAAGCCTGGCCTTTCGCAGCACTGGCTGCATGAAACTGAGGAGCACTTTAGGCACTGGCACTTTACAAATTACACAGTGTGCTCAGACAAATACCACATGGTGCTCATAACCTGGTCAGTAAAAGTAGGATTACCCTGGCTCTGTGTAGAGATCAGAGTTCCACTTTGCTATTTGTGGTCAAAAGTAGGAAAAAGAGTGCGATTCACAGTGAGCTGCCCAATTTAAGAACATGCTGCTGGACTGGGGGAATAGCTAAAAAGTGGGCCCCAGCAGAAAGGAGTCAGCCCTATAACCCTGTCATGGCTAGCATGATGGTTCAATGCAGAGATCTCAAACTCTGTTATCACTGGAAGCTTCACGTGTGTGCTTATGGTTTAGGTTTATGTAGGACACAGTCAGAAGCTCAACATTAATCAATTCTGAAGGTTATCAGGTGGAGGTAGATCGGGTGAGTATCAGGATACCAGGATTGAAAACTGATCAATCGGGTAAAAGGAAGGGCTTAAGTGGACCGGGTCTGGCCGGTGCTCAGCACCGGCAGTTCTAAAAAGCAGATGCCGAGTCGGGTCCGTATCGGGCTCTCCATTTTTACCCTCAGGGTGAAAAAAACAAAAAAACGTGTCTGCACCCGTCACTGCTTTTGTTGTAACTTGAAAGAAACTCGCTTTTCAGTTTTATACACCACAACCTTGGAGCACTTTACATGAGTACCAGTTACATCACATAGGGAAATATAATTATGTTTTGAATCACAGGATGTTGAGCCGACCTAAGGCTTGAACCTGCTTTCTCTACTTGAAGTCGGCAGCTACAGCCTTAAAACACAACCTCGCCCACAAGAATGGAAACATTTTCAACATGATATACAACGAAGTCATAGTTGTTGCTTATTCATCCTATGCAATTTACAACCATTGACAAAGCCAATAATTCTAGATTGTTGTAGGTGTAATGTTAATTGTTGAATAATATATCTGGATGTATGGACCGAAGCAGCAAAATACCAGTTGGACAGCACACTATACTAAGTGCAGATTTTTTGCTCAAGTGTTTTAAGCCACGCCTTTAATTACATCTGCCACACCCCTATGAGAGACCCCCACGTTTTTTCATTCCACTTAAAGCCCCGGTAAAGGGATTGAGTAATCTTTGGCTCAAAATTCAAGGGGGTACTTTCTAGAAATATGAAAGTCCATCTTAGGGGTGGTGTGGAATGGTAATAGGGTGCTGGTTCCCAAGCATGAATTTTCTCTTGTTTCTAGGTAAACAGTGCTATGAGTGTGGCAGTGCGCAGGGATGTATGATGTTACAACGCATGCTTTTACAACGCATGCTGTTACAACAAAATTTTTACAACGCAAATGCAGTGACAACGCAAGTCTTTACAACGCAAGTCTTTACATCGACTTGCACTAGATGGCGTGCTAACATTAAAAAAGTGTAATTTACTATTCTAACTCCAGTCCACGTAACAGTAGGGAAGGTGTTTGGATAGTAAACTACACTATTTTTAATGTTAGCACGCCATCTAGTGCAAGTCGATGTAAAGACTTGCGTTGTAATGGCATGCGTTGTCAATGCATTTGCGTTGTAACAGTTTCGTTGTAATGGTAGTGCGTTGTAAAAGTTGCGTTGTAAAGGTTGTTCCCCAGTGCGCAGATGTGGTTCGGCCATAAGCATACTCGCTTAGGACGGGAACTTCTTTTATATCAGACTCTATGGAAACATTAAAAGAAGGAACCCTGAAGGTCTGAAGGATGAAATCTGGGCAATTTAAGCAGTAAGTGTTCCTGGTCAGAGCAACTTGGAACAAAGAAAGGAAGTCTGCTAGAGCAAGTGATGGGGCTGTCTGGAGTTAGTGCTACTGTCACTCTGGACAGTGATGCCTCTGGCTGGTACATCTTTGGTTGGCATATCTTTGGCCTACCTTTATTGGGCACACAATCACAACTGTTGACATACCGATCCTTGACTTGAATAGAACGTGGCTGGCAATGGAGATGGCATGAGGAATGCTACGAATATGTGAGTTTTAGGAAAGTGTGTGTTTAGGGTCAGGTATGACAGCTCCAGCATTTTTAGATTTCATGTGTTGGTCTCTTCCGCTGTGGTACCAGAATATCGTTCTCAGACTATTGTCTGGCATAAATATCATGTCTTAAATATTAATTCCAAGAATATCGCCCAATGCATTTCATAATACAAAATCTACACCTATTGGGACAATATTTTTGAAAACATCATTTACAGCACAATTATTACATCCAACGATATTTTTTACAATGTTATCAATAGTCTGAAATACAATCCCCTAGCAACATCACAAGCTGTTCTTGTAGTTTGCAGCATTTACCATGGCAAGCTTTTACATTTTTTTCTAATTTACAGTCAGTAATAGATTGCTTGTATATGTTTGCCATCCATTGATGGAACTCAGCTTCCCAGTAGGTGTTCTACCTTGTTTGCTCTAAACAGTGATGGTGAAATGTCTTCTTTCTGATGCAAGGGTGTACTCCCTTGCCTGCTAACCATCAACCCCCGGAAATAAAAAAAAATGTTGGAAGACTATTTGTGGTTACCGTCAGATATGTCAGCTTCATAAAATATAGTATTCAAGTGTTGGTCTCCACTGTATTCTGGTATATGTACTATTTTACATCACAGCTATGTCTATATTGAGATGTTGGTCCACAGTGTGTACTGTTACTTACAGTCTTTCAGGTTACCTCTATTCACAAACATTTTTTATGGAGGCTTCCTGGGCTGTTATGACTTTATGCATGCTTGGCACCCTTGCTCCTGAATGGAATATTTAGACTTCTTTATCAGTATCCTGGTAGAGCTACACATGATTACAGTGTTAAGTTATCTCACATCATTGTCTCTTTAAACTTGGGAGTGACAGCACACCTATGGAGGAGTGAATTTTACTCTTACAATAGGGTTCCATGTTATCCAGCAGTTCATCATTTGTGCTGGTTGTTGCATGTGGTGGGTACCAGCACTCATGTTGAGCCAATTACTTGTTTCTTTTAATCAGACTTTGACACAAAGCAAGAGAGTGAAATGCAATCAATGGAGAAAGAAAATGGAGACGTCACTTCACCTGTCGCCAGGCATCGCCGAAAGACACTTAGGATGCTATCTCCTTCCGGAACTGCAGCTCCAACTTCGCCTGCCACCACACAGCAACCCAAACCACTGCAATTTGTACCTGAACGCCTCAATTGTATCCTGCTCAACACATGCTTCCTCCACAAACACACAGTAGAGATCTGGGACCTGTTCGACTCCATAGACACCTACATCGCCTTCCTCACGGAAACCTGGATGAGCCCCACCTCTGCCCAGGACATCGCCACCACCATCCCGGTCGGCTACAATATCATTCACAAGGACCACATCAACAAACCCAGGTGAGGCATCGCCATCATATATAAAAGCAGCACTCCGCCTCACCACCCACGCAGATGACCACTCGTCCAACTTGGAGCACCTCCACTTCCAGAGCCAGGCCAACCCGAACACCACCATCCACGGCACCCTCATCTACAGAGCCCCCGTACCCTACCCACCCTTCCGCAACTCCATCATCGACTTCATCGCACCACGCGCTCTTGCCTCCACAGACTACATCCTCCTCGGCGACCTCGACTTTCACCTGGAAAAGTCCAATGACAAAAACACCTCATCCCTGCTGGAGAACCTCGCAACCGTCTTACTCAAACAATGGGTCACCTCCATAACCCACTCAGCAGGACACACGCTCGACCTCATCTTCTCTTCCAGCAACAACATCACCTTCAGCCAGACCACTGAGCTCCAATGGACCGACCACTGCTGGGTCCACTTTTCTTCATCAAACCAGCCATACACCACCACTCCTACCGCTAACCTCAAAGAGGTTCAAACAACATCACCGAAGAGCAGCTCACCACCTCCCTCAGCAGAACCCCCCCCACCAACCAACACCGCAGCCCACAACCTCCATCGTTGGATCTCCAACTCTGCAGACACTCTGACTCCCCTGAAGAAAGCACCAAGAGAGCAACACTCCAAGAAAGCCAGCTGGTTCTCTCCTGCCCTTCATGAGTCCAGATGCACTTGTAGACGGCTCAAGAAGAAATGGAGGACCAGCAAGACACCGGAAAACCACTCAGCCTTCAAGACCGCTGTCACCGCACACCACCACCTCATTAGAACAACAAAGAAAGCGGCCCTACAAGAAAGGATCAATGCCAACGTACTCAGCAGTAAAGAACTTTTCGCCATGGGCAAAGAATTTGTTGGACCCAGCACAGACACAGCAGACATCCCACCCTCCCAAGACCTCTGCAAAAACCTCAGCACCTTTTTCCACTGCAAGATTAAGGAGCTATACAAAAGCTTTGACAACCACAATATCCAAGACCCTCCTATCCCACCAGCACCCAAACCACCACACCCAACTAGACCGGACCCCAACAGACCCTACTCAGCTGGTCTCCCCTCACTGCTGACAACACTCTCAAGATCATGAAGAGCATCCACTCCGGAGAACCCTTGGACCCCTGACCACACCATATCTTCAACATAGCCGGCATCCCCATTGCCCCCAAACTATGTCGCACCATCAACTGCTCCATCAACTCCACCACCTTCCCGGAAGACTGGAAACACGCAGAGATCAACCCCTTGCTGAAGAAACACTCTGCCGACCTGACGGACTTCAAGAGCTTCAGACCCATCTCTCTTCTTCCCTTCTCATTAAAGATCATCGAGAAGGCCATCAACACTCTACTCTCCGAATTAATTGAAGCAAACGACATCCTGGACCTTTCCCAATCTGGCTTCTGAAGCAACCACAGCACCGAAACCTCCCTCCTCGCTGCCACAGATGATGTCCACACCCTCTGGGACCGAGGCGAAACTGCCCTCCTTCTCCTGGACCTCTCGGCTGCTTTCAACACCAGTTCTCACTGCACCCTATGCAGAAGACTTCATGATGCTGGCATCCGCCACAAAGCCTTGGAATGAATCTGCTCCTTCCTCACTGGTCAGACAACAATCTACCTTTCCTCTCTGAACCTGCAGAGATCAGCTGCGGAGTGCCTATGGCCTCCTCCCTGAGCCCCACTCTCTTCAACATCTACATGGCCCCGCTGGCAGCCATTGTCAGGAACCACAGACTCAACATTGTCTCCTATGCCGATGTCACCCAACTGATTCTTTCCCTCACCAACAAACCTACAATCGCCAAGAACAACTTTCACAACAGGATGAAGGCTGGCGCCACCTGAATGAAGAATAGCTGCCTCAAGCTCAACTCTGAGAAGACCGAATTCCTCATCATGGGCTACACCCCCGCTGCTTGGAACAACTCCTGGTGGTCCACAGCATTTGGAACCCCCTACACCCACAGACCACGTATGGAACCTCAGCATTATCCTGGAGTCCTTGCTCACCATGAACCACCAGATCAAAGCCATCTCATCATCCTGCTTCCACAAGCTATGACTGCTCCGAAAGAACTTCAAGGGGGTCCCAATCGAGGCCAGAAAGACAGTCACCCACACACTCATCAGCAGCAGAATCGACTACAGCAACGCACTCTATGCCGGCATCACCCAGAAACTCCTCAAGAAACTGCAGAACATTCAGTATGCCTCCGCCAGACTCCTCCTCAACATCCCCTGCCTCAGCCACATCACTGGCTACCTGCGAGACCTCCACTGGCTCCCATTCAATAAAAGGATCACCTTCAAGCTCCTCACACACACCTACAAAGCCCTACACGATGCGGGACCTGCATACCTCAGCTACCACCTCAAATTCCACGCACCCACCAGAGAACTCTTCTCCACCTAACTGGCTCTGGCTACCGTCCACTCGTATCCGCAAGACAACGGCTGGAGGAAGATCCTTCTCCTACCTCGCAACAAAGTCTAAGGAACGCCCTGCCTTTCCACCTCAGGCAATCACCGTCACTGCCTCAATTCAGGAAGGACCTCAAGAACTGGCTCTTCGACTGAACCACAGCGCCTTTGACAGACCAGCCATTCCCCCCTTCCATCCCCCCCAGCACCTTGAGACCCTTACGGGTGAGTAACTGCACTTTAATCACCTGATTGATTGATTGATTTAAAGATAGGAAAAGTGATAAAGAAGGGATGAAAGTGAACCTGCAAAAGTTAGATAAAGGGACAGGCAGTGCAGGGTGGTGGAAGAAAGAAGGTTTGCCCCTGAATATCAAGGCAGGATTCTTGATGGCACCAAATATCATGAACCCAAATTCAAAGGGGATCATTTTGAAAGGTAAGTAACCATAGATTTTCAATACTTAACTCCACATATATGCACCATGATGATGTATATATGTCTTCAAAGTCCATAGATGTGGAGTTAAGGATAGTACATCTATACTTCGTCTATAAGCACTTACCTTTCAATATTTTGTCCATCAATATTCTGTACAAGATAGTAGAGTATTTTAATATTTCTATTCGCAATATTTCATAGTACAATCAGAAAAGGGTAAGAAGTGAAATCAAACCTTGGCAGGCTTATTATTTAGCATCAGTACTCTGGAATGTCGGGGACTGGCTCTAAAAACTTCGGGCCCCTGCACTTATGTTTGTTACAGATTACACACCAGGTGATCGAACAAAAAAGGTAACACACTGCAGCAGCACAATTTCTAATGATAAATACATGAAGTTTTGAAGTAATCAATTATTCAGAAAAGAAGAAGTACTTAAAAAATGTGCTTTGTGTCTGCCCCTTCAGGTATTAGCTTTGATGTATTTTTCGTAGTTTGACCTTTCTTGGATGAGCTGTCCATCAGTGCTATGGTATTTTGAGGATGGTAACATCGTCCCACTTGTGATTCCATCAGTTGACAGTAAAGGGACATTAAGGTAGTCATTTTGTTAGAATGCAATGAAACATGACATATAGATTGTAAGTGAGAGCCAGTGTGTTCTTTTATGTGTTTGCTCACAAGAAGATACTTTGATTCATTTTTGGCTTTTTGTTTAGGAAGTGCATGCTTTTTGGATGCCTTAGCCTGTCATAAAAACCTATTGCTATTCAGAAATCTTACTGGCGTGTTTGTTTTACTATGTTCTCATTACTACATGTTGTTGGAATTGAGGCAAAAGATGTGTCTACAGAAAGGTTTTCTTAAAGGTGCAATGAAAGTACTGGCCTTTAGTCAAAAGTGTCTACTATGCAGTATTTGGCTCTGTGTGCCTTTTAGGCTGACCACTGGTAGTGCAAACTTCTTCTTCTGAGTCCTTTTTATATCATTCTTCTTTAGGGTACAACTTAGCCCTGCTAATGTAGTCTGTCCAGCAAAGGCGCTCTACTCCCAGCTCTACTTTTGGAGCCCAAAGCGTTGCTTCATTATTCAGACTTACTTCATACAACATCTGGGGGATACACACAGAGAGGCGCCCAACTATTACCGCACTTTTCCTGTAACAAAAAAATATACAGGCCTATGGGCTTTGCCACTTCTTGTTGTGTTCAACTTTGCCTTCATAGTTCATCACAATACAATTGATAGTGCAAAACATCCAGCTTTCTGGTGTGCTTGGAAGGCACCCCCGCCCCACCAGTACCCAGGGTAGGCAGAGTAGGGAGCGCCACCACCTACTGGCAGGAATATCTACCATATGGGCAGGGGCAGAAGCAGAGCTCAGGCAGATCGTCAGCCAAAAAGTATGGAAATGCAGAGCGCAGGAGTCGGGGCGCTATTTTACCGACCTGCCATTTCCGTGTTAGTTCTAAAGAGGTTTGTGAAGACCCTTTGCTAAAGAGGTTTGCTATGATCAGGCGCGCAGCACCCATTGGACTCGTCGTGGCAGCACGGGATGAGACAGCTTCCCGGGCACACACACAGCTGCACCCGAGCACTTCACAGGTCTTTAAAAGACCATTTGCATGTTAATGAGGCCTCGCTGTTGTTTCACCCCTACTAAGAGCTCCTGCAGCTCCACTCTGCCTATTGCTTAAAGATTCAGCCTCCCCCCCCCGAAATTTTTTCTTAGCCCCCCCCCCCCGAAATTTGGCTCTAGTTGCGCTTCTGGCTATGATGCAATAGAAAATATCCCAGACTAAAACGAAGGTTCTTAGGGAAAAACATAGTGAGTCACGCAGTGAAGTCAATTAAACACAAACTCACAGAGATCAAAACATCAAAAGAAAACGTTTCATCTTCCGAAATAAAAAATAAACACTTTTAATATTGCTCTTGCTTGTTACTTTCTGGCATGTTCTGCTCCTTTTATCAAACGTGCTTGTCAGCTGGCTCACTGCATCTTGCGTTGCTGATTTTCCGTGCTCTGAAAATACTTTGGGGCATCATGACATCAGAGAACAGAGTCCCCGTTGCCCATTCGGTCCATTAACACGGGTCCCCTGCTCCCTGTAGGTTCAGGTTGTTTAAACCCCAAGCAAAGAAGGATGGGATTGCCCCATTCACTCCCATAAACTCTGATGCGTCTACTTATTGCCTCTCCACAAAATCTCTTTCAACTATAATATACATTAATGCAGAGTATCTGATCACTGATAAATACTATGTACATTTTAAATACTTTTAGTGCTGGTGTAAAGGATGGGTTGGGGTCAATGGAATTGGATAATGAAGTCCTTCATTCATCCTGAGTTCGGCGTTCAACGTCAGAGCGCTCCTTCCCAATGGCATACAGACAGGACATCCTCTCCTTGTGCTAATTTCACCAATGTCGAGAAATGAAAGGGGTTTCACGTATATCACACATTCATTTTGTGACTCTTTCAGATATGTTCACATCCACAGCTTCGTTGATCATCCTGGCCATTCATATATATTCTGCTGTCTGGAGAGAATTCGACTCTGGGTGGGCAGTGAGGCGGTATCTCAGATCCCATCCATAATCGTGAATTCAATACACATTGTTTGCTCTCAGCCTCCAAGACGTGGGATTGCTTCTTGTGCCAAAAGGCGGTCTATTTTTTTCTTTATTTCACTTGAGAAATTTCCAAAATGGCTGCTCCAGAGAGCCTTGAGTCATGTTGATATGCGACCTCTGAGAACACAGCTCAGGCAGCCATCTTGTCCAATACCTTATTGCCTGATAGTGTAGTGGGATTCATCTGGTGTGGGAAACAGAAGTCAATTTGTTGTGCATTTTTGTGCCCACAGCCCTCATTGGCGTACACCTAAACAGCTGTTGCTTGGAATGTGGGCTCTGATTATGGCAGTCATTCATGAACTATGGTCAAGATGGGAATGGTTCGTGAAGGTAACCTCTGAAATTCCATCTGCATGCCTACATCCAGCTTCATATTCAATCTTCCTACAATTTTGTTGACAGGAAATGGTGCCTGATTGGCTTCACTGCTGTGGCTTGGACTAGTCCAACTCCATTGTATGCCTGCTTGACCACCGCTTTGGGTGGCTGTCGTTGGACCACCTTTCTTCGGTTCTTCAGGCTCTGCTTCTTCAGCAGATACCTTGAGTACTGAACTTCAGGCATCACTAGTTTCAGGCAGTGCTCTTGTGAGCTAGAGCTGAGGTTGCCCGGCAGATCGTATCCAATGATGCTCACCTTTGAACTGGGCTGCCAGGGGCGGAGCTCCTTATTCTTGATCTGTGTGGCAGAGCGGAGCCTCAGTTGATCCCCGAAGCAGGTTCTCATGAGTCGCTCCTGTGCCTGCCGGAGGAGCTGCACCTCCTTCTCTACGCATGCAGCCCCCACCTCATGGACCTTTTTCCAGAAGGTAGCATTGAAGTGATTGTAGAGCCTAGAATCAAGGCTGTTCCAAGCCCGGATCTTACCAGGCAGAGTAGAGGTGATGTTGAGCTTGGACTCCTTGGTCCTCATATTCAACTTGACATATACCATGTCTTCTAGGTCCCAGGAAAGGAGATGCTTCATGAGGACCAGAGACTCATCAAAGTACTCTGCAATCATGACCAATGAGAAGATCGTCTCCATCTCGCGGATAAAACCATCTATGTAGACTTCTCTTGCAGCCCCGGTGCCATGGTCATTGTCACCACCTAGGTCATAAACTAGCGTATTGTGTGCGAACATGGAGAACTTCTCGTTGGGACGGTAATACCTGAGAGGATGGTTGAGGAACGTCTCCATGGAGCCATTGGGCACTCTCTTGAAAGACAGACAGTACTGGTTGTAGTAGCTAAACAGGGACTCAAACATTGCCACAGGCTCTCTGAGGATGGTGAAGTACAAAGTATCATTGGGCATGAGTCGACGGAGCTCCGAGGCATTGAAACGCATGTGGCTGGTAATGATACGAGGTGGCAATGTGTAAGGGTGAACAAAGCGCGTGGAGAAGTTGCGGGGGTAGCAGAACTGATGGTCACAGCTATGGTGGGGGAGTGCCACAGTCACGTTGTTCCTCTCAGCGAAACGGAAGAGAATGTTCTGTACTGTGCTGCTAGCAGTCTTGTGTGTTTTCAGGAAGGCGATGGCTGTGTGCTTGGGGGCCCTGTCAGAGGCCGAGCAGGGGTAGTAAAATGTTTTGTGGTACCTGGTTAAATTGAAACAAAAAAGACAAGATAATAATCACTTATGTGTTTATAAATGTGATGAATGAAAAGCAGAATGACACAGAGAACCATAGACATGGCATTTCCAAGACTCACTTGTCCACTTTGGATATTTAAGGGGAAACTCTAGTAGCTGTCCTCGTATTAAAGAGAGGAACTAGTGTGAGGAATATTGCTGCTGCCGCCCCGGATCTTGGAGTTGGGATGTTTACGTTATTCAGCCTACAATGTATAGCACTGTATTGGATTTCCAGGGATGGTGTGACTGTGCATTACCGATTCTTACTCTCCCTCACAGCCTCTGCTCCCTGCTAAACCTCACCATTACCCCACTCAGAATGGGTAAACTAACTCTTCTGACCTGGAACACCCATGGCATGAACACCCCGAGAAAGTGCTGTGTGTGCTTCAGTACCTTAAGAAGTGAGGGGCACATACTGCATTTTTGCAAGAAACACACCATGCTATGGGGGAGGACACCAATCTCCAGAAATGCTGGAGGTGCCAATGTTATGGCACTGGCTACTCTAGTTATGCTAGAGGAGTGCTTGTCTGGATTAGACCGGTGGCTCCCTTTAACCCCATCACAGTAGACACCAACCCAGAGGAACAATATGTCCTGTTTGAAGGGGTATTAGATGGTACTGTAGTATTACTGGGTTGTGTTTACTCACCAAATACTGGTCAATTGCAATAATTAGCTCCCTCTCGGCCCACCTGATATGCTGGGCTCACATAACTTGGATAATTGGGGTGATTTTAATTATGTCCTTGGGGCTATGATGGACAGCCCACACCCCCTCCCACACTCCCCATAGTCTGCTCTGTGGCCTACTTGTCATAATGGATCACACATTGTTCCTTAGTTGACAGTTGGAGAGAATTACATCCCAATGCTAGGGAATATTCCTTGTACCCCTCCCCTCCCCCACATGACTTACATGTTAGATTGAATTAGTTTCTTTGTCTCCCTGCTACGCAACAGCACATAACAGATGCTGAATACTTGGGTAGAACCCTGTCTGATCACAAAAACCTGCTGCTACGACTTGCCTGGGGCACTATCTGGCAGCTCAACTTCAATGGCCAGCCTGATGACTTGCTGGACTTAACCCGGCAGATGTGTCATGGCAATCAGTGGCAATACAGCGAACAGAACTTGGGAGCTATTTCTCCCAAAGTTACCACTGTGTTTGGCCCCCAACACCCTACTCTGAATACCTTACAACAGTTATCATTGAACCCTGCAACCCTCTCCAGGCAGGCTGCCATGTGCACTACATATCCCACTGAGTTCTTTTGGCATGTTTTGGGAGGGATTGGAGACTTGGGAGTCCTTAGGGGTGGACACTCTGGACAACCTATTTCATGAACGTAATCTGATCCCTTTGACATATTGTCAGAACAGAACACCCTATTTTCAGGGCAGTTTTTGATGCACAGATGCCTGGTTGTCGATATGATAGAGCCTCAGGGGCATCACAGCCTGTGAACCTACTATGCGCCCACTAACCCAGGTATTCTTCATCCTGGGAACTGGACAACGGCTTACCTCCTGGATCATGAAAGTAGTACCAGACAAAACCATTGACCCTCCCTGCTAACCTACGACAGAGGCAGAAACATGACGTAGGGCACCCTCTGACGCCCTAAGAGTGGAAATGAGACCTCATATTACCATGCAATGTCTTACGCAGGGCCCGCTTTTAATACATATATATATTCACTGAAAAAGCCATAGGTTTCATGCACATTATAATTAGGAATTGGCATTTAAAAAACCTTAGCAATTCACTGAAAAAAACATAGGTTTCAGTGGTGTTATAGTTAGCTGGACATTTCCCTCGTACAAAACCCTAGAAATTCCCCTGTTATAGTTAGTGCAGCTAACTATAACTCGCGCGCCCCCGCAATGCACCGCTGATGACGTCACATATTACATCACTCATGACATGGTCAGTGACATCACTGATGACATCTCAAATGACATCACTGATGACATCACTGATGACATCATCCAGTGAGTCTGTGTTGCTGTAGAGTTTTAATATGTTTAATATATATATAAGGCAAGACCTATGGAAGAATGAGTGGGTGTATAAGTGTGTGAATGGATGATTTTCTAGGTGTGTGACTGACTCTATAAGTGAGTCATTAAATGTATCTTACTGCAGACTAGTGACTAAACTGTGTGAATGTCTGTATCTGTCTGTCTGTTGGTGTATAAGTGGCTGCATGGTTTTGTGAATAGCTATATGAGTGTCTATATGGGTTACTGATTGGTTGTCTGAGTATCTGTATGGGTTCCTGAGTGTTTGTGTGGGTAGGGTGTGTGTGACTGTGCATAGATGTGTGAGTGGGTGATTCTATGGGTGCATGGTTTTAAGAGTGCATCTGTGATGGACTGTATGGTTGGGTGAGTGTATGTATGGGTGTGTTAGTGATTGAATGCATATCTCAGTGGTACATGTGTGAGTAACTACATATGTGAAAGGCAGGGTATATGTGTGTAAGAGTATATAACTGGGTATATGTGAGAGTGTGTGATTGTGAGAGTGGCTGTATGGATGAGTGTATACTTGTATCAGTAATTGTATAAGAGCGTAAGAATGTGGTAGTATTTTTATGAGTACGTGAACTTGTGTATGTATAACTGTATAAGTGAGTAAATTGGAGTGTGATTAATTATTTGCATGATTGACTAGGTGTGTGTGTATGTCCACGGATTATTGGCGGTATCTGAGTGTCTATATAGGTGTATAAATGCATATGCTAGTCCTGTACTGAGTGACTGTAAGTATGAGTGACTCTACAGGTGAGTGAGTGGAGGTGTGTGTAGACCTAAGAGTCTATGAGTGGGTATGTAGTTATTGGTATTGGAGTATCTATGGTTTTGAGAATGGCCGTCTGAAATTTTGAGTCGGTGTATCAAAGGTTATATTAGGGTGTGAGAAGACGCACTAATTTATGACATGGATGATGTCATCAGTGATGTCATCAGTGATGTAATATGTGACGTCATCAGCAGTGCATTGCGGGGGCGCGAGAGTTATAGTTAGCTGAACTAACTATAACGGGGGAATTTCTAGGGTTTTGTACGAGGTAAATGTCCAGCTAACTATAACACCCCTGAAACCTATGTTTTTTTCAGTGAATTTCTAAGGTTTTTTAAATGCCAATTCCTAACTATAACGTGCATGAAACCTATGTTTTTTTTCAGTGAATTTCAAAGGTTTTTTAAATGCAAATTCCTATCTATAATTTATCTCTAAAGCTATGATGTTTAATGATTTTCATTGAATTTCTACATTTTTCAATTTCAGTGTGTCAAATCCTTTAATTATGTTTTTTTTAAATACTTTTTTATCACCTTTTTTTAACTTATTTTTTCAATTAATTCTTTTAAAAATTAAAAAATATTATTTGTTTTATTGGGTTTTTTAAACAAAAATTGCTAATGTTTTAAAATATAGTTTTATATTTTTTTAAATATTTTTTAAACTATATTTTCAAAACTTTATTTTTTATTTTTTTCCCATTTTTTTGGGATCCACGCACCCAATGCGTTAGGAACCGCACACCCTGCGCGCATTTTGCCGTTTAAAAAAAAGAAAAAAAAGGGGGCCCGAGGGGGTCCTTCTGGGACCCCCTAAGCAACACTAGAGGGTCAGAGTATTTCTACCCTGCCCGCTTTACATCTTTCACACACTTATTTACCTTACTTAATCAGGCTCGCTTCTACCGAGGTACAAAATGGCTGCCCACAGTTCCTGGTTTCGAATGTAGACAGACACTTGACAGCCAATTAGCATTCAGTGCGTGATCGGGAGGGTGCGTGCTCAGTTCGGTGAGGGTGCGCTTAGGGTGCGCGGATCCGCCGAGGCCATAGATATATCTATCTTTTTTACTCTAATTTTCTCAGGAACTACTGAACGGATTTACACCATTTATGCAAAAGGCACGAGTCTGAACTGAGGACTACCTCTTTGCCAAATTTGGTGTAATTCCATTCAGCAGTTCGGGCTGTAGCTGCGTCAACAGGTCCTATGGGAAATTGCATGGGGAAAACGCGTTTTGGGACCCCCCTTTTTTCTCGGCTCCCGCTTGACAAATCACCACGAAACTTTCAGGATAGGAGCGGACCGGAGCTGGCCAAAAGTTAGGAAAATTTCACGAAGATTCATCAACTGGCGCCATACTTATTGGGAATAGAATGTTGCAGATTTCCTATGGAAAATAGGTCCTAACTATAACTACCTACTGGCGACCGCTAGTAGGTAATATATATATATATATATATATTTATACCCTACTATATCACCTACCTGCCCTTGTTGTCACAACCCTCAAGCAGCCATAAAGCACATGTTTTGGAACTGCCTAATCAAGCATACCTTTGGGATGCTGTTTCCATGATACTCAGGGGGGTCACGGGTCGTCAAGACCTGAACCGCTTAGACAGCTGTACTGGCGCACTTCAGATGCCCGTAAGAGCGGGGGAAACTACTCGATTAATTGACATGGTACTTCTGCTAGCCAGGTGTACAGTCACGATGAGATGGAAGGCTGAGTCACACTCAGGGGTCTGCAGTGATACGCTGGCTGGGATGGAATCCGTGGCTCTGAGCGGAACTGTGCAGCCTACGGAAACCTCCTAACCCTGCAACCGGGACGATCTCCTTCACACATTCCAAAGCGAACCCGACTATGACACTTATCTATCAGAATTACACGAGATCTCCAAGATATCAGATGACAGGTCGTGCTGCCAGACCAGTGGTTGAAGTGGGTGGGATCGGCAGGTCACGGCGTGGCCCTACTTTTTAAATTTAAACGAATCCATTCCCCTACTTTTTTATTTTTAAAATGAGTCCCAGTCAAGGTCTATAGATAAGACTCGGCCATTCGGGGAGGTGCGAGGTGGGCATGGAAGAAAAAGGACTTGTCTCCTCTTTCCTGCCAAGGAAAGACAAGGACATTGTCTACTTCTCCTGCTCTGCCCCTGGCACCTGCCCCCCTCTCTTCCTCATCCTTTCATTCCTTCTGTTTCTGTCTCTGTCTTGCTCCATCTCACTTGCTGAAAACTGACTTCAAGAAATGGCTTTTATCCTCTCATTCCTCTTTATTCCTTCATTCGTTCTGCTATGAAATGGATCCAAAAAAGAAAGAAACACTGTTCCTGGAAGTGTTGTCTTTTTCTGAAATCTTTCTATTCTGGAGTGCAGCCCTGGGAAGAAGAGAAAAACTAAGTTAAAAATAAGAAAAATAAATAAATAAGTAAATAAAGCCAGATAGAGTGGTCGCAAACAGGCCACATTGGCGTTATTCACACCCACACACATTAACGCCACTTTAAAGAGTATGCCAGTGAAGCGCTACTTTTATTTTCTCATCTTTCTTTGAACATTGTTCTCCCCGGTTGGGGAAGTGCACCATTCCAAGAGGTACTCCAATACCTGGTTGATGCATGGAGTGGAAAACGTTTAATGATTTGTTAGAAGGTGGTTCTGACCCTATGGGCCGCCCGGATTTTTTGCTTCTTGAGCACCTAATTGTTGAGCTTTTACTGTGGGGGAGCCTCGTAAGTTGGGACTCACTCACAGTGAACTCAGGATGTAAGAGACTGCATGGGGATTTTACTGGTGTCCCCCTGGCTTGACCAGGCCACTGCGCAGCAGCTGGAGTAAGGGACACCGGGCTGGTTATATGCAGACACATGTGTACATGCATGTGCACACGTCCACGGGCTGCGCAGGGGAGATTCCTAGTGGGCGCAGACCAGGAGCAGCTACAAAGTGAATGGTGTTGCAGGACTTATGCAGTATTGGGTGGTGACATGGAATAGGCTTTATACACTGGAAAGAAACATGCCAGGGAAAGTCAGTGTGTTTTACTGTTTTTTTACTTCATTATTCCCCTATGGGAATGTGGAGCCCATAGGCTAGATTAACTTCCATTAGGCCTACAGATTCCAGACACGCGCTAAAATCCACTGTAGCGGATGTGAAAATAAGTATTCTACAGTGTCCAAAGTCATATTTGTACTGCTTTTGGGTCATCTAGAACTGTCATATTTCTCTGAGCCAGCCAGGATCAGAACCAGGCTGAGGGCTGGCCTCAGCTGGATGGACTGATAACCTTTCTTGCACAAGCTAGGGCCTCCTCTCCACGAAGAGAAGATGGGAGGGGCTACAGGTTCATCCATTAGCAGCTGTCACTGGGTGCCAGGCACCAGGCTGCACCAAGGAGGGACGGCAGCGTGGGGGGAAGGGGCTTCAGAGACATGTGGCCAGAGACACTGGACGGCGCCATTTTGAACAAACCCAGAGGCTGGACAAGAAGGAGGGAGCAGGGGCAAGGACATGATGTGTCGCTGTTTGAAAGGACCAACAGAGACTTCCTGCCAGCCCCCTACTCAACTTTTAAAAAGTGCTTGCACAGGAAGGGAACCTCTCTCTGGGGTGTGATCTGCTGAGGCTGAAGGTGCTGGAGCCTGGCGCAATGGGCAGTTGGAAGGAGAGACCCCCTGACTGCCCCCAGGACCCTTACAGCACCAGAAGAAGAGCCCAGGACCGGTGCGCAGGAGCAGTGGCCTCTGCGCAGGGAGAAGAGAGGCCAAGGAGGAGAGCCAGGTGAAAGGCTGGCGCAGGAGCCAGTGAAGACAGCTCTCTGCTGAATCCACCCTCTCAGAGACCCCGATGGCGGAGGAGAGTGTTCCCAGTGGCTGAGGCGGAAGGTGCTGGAGCCTGGCGCAATGGGCAGTTGGAAGGAGAGACCCCCTGACTGCCCCCAGGACCCTAACAGCACCAGAAGAAGAGCCCAGTACCTGTGCGCAGGAGCAGTGGCCTCTGCGCAGGGAGAAGAGAGGCCAAGGAGGAGAGCCAGGCGAAAGGCTGGCGCAGGGAGCCAGTGAAGACAGCTCCCTGGTGAATCTACCCTCTCAGAGACCCCGAGGGCGGAGGAGAGTGTTCCCAGTGGCTGGGGCTGGTAAAGAGGAGCATGAAGCGCCCAATGATGCCTTGCCAGGAATTTGGAAATATGCCGTTTTGGTGCTTTGTGGCCACCAGAGGAGGGGGTTACCCTCACTTTGGAAAAGGTGCTGGGGATAGCTGCTGGGGAAGCGCAGTCTCCCCCCCCCCCCCCCCCCCCCAGCACGAAGAAAAGTCCCACCCTCAGTGTCATGGGGACCTAAAGGAAACTACCCCTCAAGGGCTCAGCTAACATTTAAACACCTCTTTTGTTCTACAGCTGAGGGTGTGTGGAGAAGTGCTTCATGAAGTGAAGGGCTGAGTTGGGGATGTGTGGAGAAGTGCATCCCCTGGAGGTGAAGTGGTGTAATTGCACCAAAATACATTTACTAGTGGTTATTTCTTTTTAGGTGGACTGAAAGTCACATGTGTAAAGTGAAGTACCTGTGTAACGTGATGTTAAGCTAAATAGACTTATGTTGCTGGACCTTCCTGCTAGGGGGTCTTGCTGTATTTATGTAATCCCATGCTTTTACCTGTGATTCCTTTTAAAGTGAAGAGGTTCACTGCAGGAGAAGTGTAGTTGCCAGGAGTACTCCTTTTGAAGGGCCTGTAAGTCACATGTGTAAGGAGATGTCATAATCCAAGTGGGGTTATGTTGCCAGACAGTCCTGCTAGGGTGTCTGGCTGTATATGCGTAATCCTGTGATTTCATCTGTGATGCCTTTAGGGGCTGTAATTGCAATGCATTCAAATGATCAACCAAGGTGATGAGTACTGTCATTCTAAAGTGTGCGTAAACATGGATTCTTGCTGCTGCACTTAGGTGAAGACTTTATGGTCAGTAGGAGATGCTCAGTCAGAGTCATGTGTCACCAAGGCAGGTGTACACCTTTTTAATGCTTGTCGAAGTAATGGGGTGGGTCGCCACTGGGATGGTGCCAGTGCGCAGGGCCCTCGCTCCAGGTTATGTTCAACCATCTGCATTGGGGGCAAGTTGATGTGCATACATGGGAGTGGTGGTACTAGACCCCATTCCCCCGCGGAAGGGGTGGAGATGTTATGCAATGTCACAAAGTAATTCCAACAGCTTATGTATATTTGTAAATTGGTGCATAGTATTGAGTAGTGTGTGTGTTTAATAAATTTACTCTTACTTTTATAAAGCAAAGTACAGACTGGACAATCAATTATTGAGTGTTATTTTTGCACACCGGCAAATGGCGATTACTAGCCCACACCACCTCCCTTGAGTAAGCCCCAGACTGCTCTGCAACGCTACCCTCTGAGAGTCAGGCGCTACAATTGGGTGTTTGGTTTCCAGTGAAGGACAAATGTAGTCATGTTATTTGTGCAGGCCTCACAGATGCTGCCTCGTTTTCCAACATGATTCTTATCAGCTGTTTTCCTTATTTTAGTTTTAAAATGTGTTCCACTTTTGTTTTGTAAGGATATAAGTAATAGACATTGAAACGGTTCCCTTTCGGGTCCTATAGTCATGTCCTTAACTTTTCAGGCAAATACACTCATTGATTTCTGAATAATGAGTGTAAATTCCATAAGGTAGCCATGTTGTTCCTGTTTACATTTCACATGCTTTCCTTAACCTTGCATTCTCTATGAGTATTTGCTTTTTCCAGGATGTTTTTACTTTTTTTTTATGCAGCATATAACTCTTCTCTAGTGCATAATTTGAATGTAGTCGCATCCAGGTGTTCATAGGGGGCGCAATAGGGTTGTAGATGAAGGCAGTGCGAGTTTCTCTCAGTGGGGCAGTATGGTGTTCAGTGGGGAGAGGTTGCAGCACTAAGGCCAGAGCTGCCGAATTTGGAACTGGGGAACCAGGTTCAGCCTTCAAGACCAGTCCACCTGCCCACTCTCCTGATGAAGCACATTCCCATTCTACACCTTAGAAGGCCCCGATAGAACTTAGAAGCCCTGGTGTCTTAGCACCAGCAGGTGGACCCTAGTGGTGGCAAGTGTGGGTTAACCTTGAAGCCTTGTCCACCACAACCCATACTGAAGTTCATCTCCAGTCTTGTGGGCAGGCCTATGAAGCAGCACACACCAGCGCAACAGTGACTCTGTCACTGAGGTCACAGGACCCTTGAGGTCAATCCGGCTCACCCATAGGTATTACAATTGGCCTTGTTTCAGCAGTATTAGTGCAACTCATCAGGGATCGACACCTGGACATCATTCGGGAGTAGTCAGGGGTCATAGCTGTGACCTCTAGCTTGCTCCCTGCTACTCTTGGCACTTCCAGTGATACTGGGCTAGCAAGCTAGAGGTGACAGCTGCGACCCCTGACTGCACCCAAATAACGTGCATGGATTGGCAATGCTGGATTTGCAGGCACACCAAACTAAGTTCGCAAACTTCACGATCTCTGCTTCATGAACAAGCAATTTTAATATGTGCTGCCTGCTTTGGGGGCACTGGTATTATGGCGCAGTGGAGGACAAAATTATGTCACAGTGTTGACTAAATTATGCAGCAAAAAAGGCTGCCCTGTAATGCGGTACATTGTCTGATGTTTTATTATTTTGACATTTTTACACATACTAACAGTCTCTGCAAAGATTTTGCCTCAGTACCAATGTAACATACAAATGCAGCAGTGAGAAAGGTGACCAGTCAACCTTTGCAACGGGCCGTCTACTCCGCAGCAACACAAGTCAAATCGTTTTAGTAACTTTTGATTTGTTTGAGCTACAAACAATTTTTTACTTTAAATCGTCAGATTATGCAGTGGGTGATGTATTATGTGGCAAATATGGCAGAACCAAAAATTTGCGGAAAACAGTTGCAAATTAGGATATTTTGCCAATCATGCTTGAATTGGTCTTGTGGGAAAAGGGAGGAGAAGTGCTGATGACAGAAACTGCATGACTCAGAGACAAATGGCTTGTGATTCCACTTTTAAGCGTATTTGGGACTTTCCGTGATTGGAAACGTATCCCACTTTCTGAATGTATTTTAATGTCAATAACTCATATTAAACCTTAAATAACGTTGGTATCCATTTGTTGAATTTAATAAAGTAATAGGCTGAAACTGGTCAGTGAAAGGCCAAACAAATACAAAAAATTGGAAAGTTTTTCTCTTTCTGGCCACACCTCTGACTACACCCACTGACCCAACCCTCGGGTTATTCCCGCCCTCAGATTCTTCGCACACAGTTCCCCTATTTTTCCCCCCATTTCGACCACTTTGTCAGACCCAATCTCACTCCCACTTCAGCTTTGCACTTGAAAGTAGGACATGAGTCGCCTAGTCGGGTCACCGAGGGACACTCTACATGCAGCACTATATCAAAACCACACCATGTGACCAGGCTCACAGTGATTGATGTACAGTTTTCTTTTTCTCTTGTTATCTCTTTACCTGTGGAATTATCATGAGCCTATAGTCCTGCAGGTGCTATGCGGATATTGACAAATGCTTGTCTTTCATACGACAGTCAGAATTGCGTCATCATAATGTTTTCAATGGTATACAAATGCTTTTTAAACAGTGCAGAATATGGCTGCTGTTAATTGTTTTCTGGCTTTAGAGAATCTGGAGGGTAGGGATAGGCGGGGGGACATGCAGATATTAGCTGAACAGTGACACCAAGGGGCCTGCAAGAGTAATGCCAAATTCCTAGAGAAAGTAGATAACGTACAGAGACGCCAGGTGGTCACTATGGGGCAGATTTATGTTGGACTTGCGCCACTTTTACGCAACCGCTGCGTCACTTTTGTGACGCAGCGGCGGCGTAAACCCTGCGCCACGTTGCGCCCTATTTACATCGTGACGCATCTATGGAGATGCGTCACGGTGTAAAGCCCTGCGCCACATGAAACCTGGTCCAGGTTTCATGTGGGCGTTTCTACGCAGGGGGGGGGGGCATTCCGTCACAGGAACACCCCTGAAAAGTGACTCAGTGAAATCTACAAGATTTCACTGAGTCACTTTTCCAATGCTGATGCGTCAAAACCCTGCGCCTGCTTGAAGCAGGCGTAAGGCTTGACGCACCACGTTACAGATAGGGCAAGTTGGAAGAGTGCTGGAGTTGCGTGTCACACGCAACACTACTTCAGCACTGCACCAACTTTACGCCCCAGATGTAACACGCATCTGTTTATTCCTGCGCCATGATGCGCCGCATTGTAAATGCGGTGCATTATGGGTGGCGCAATGGTAAACTTGAGTGCTGCATCTTTCCTGGCGCATCCCTGCTGATTTGCAGATGCGCTAGGCAACATAAATCTGCCCCTAAGATTATATCCCCGACTTACATCAGTGTAGCACGACACCAAGTGGTGATTAAGAGTATGACTGAGATCCAGATATCCACAGGCAGGCCTGGGGTCAGAAGTGTCCTCTTGCGGTCAGTCAGCGTGGGTTTCTGAAATGAGTCGCATCTGAGGTTGTAGTCTAGTTAAAAACGTGGAATTGGAAGAAGCCCCAATGAAAGCATAAAACCTTAGCTGCAATGTTGAAAACCAGTGACTAAGCACAGGGAGAGATTGTTTTTATCTTCTGGTGCGAGCAGAGTCCCTGGCAGAACTGAATGCCAACGGCAGGGGTAAAGAACAGGGGCGGCTGGTGACATTTGAAAATGGCAGGGCGTAAAAGGGCTGGAGGAGTGCCCCGTGACATAAAGTTGCGTCAAAACGCACTCTGAAACTAGGCCCAAAACACCCCTTCCCCTTCATGGATTTTCTTCAAAACACTTGCAATCAAAATTAGGCCTTCCCAACTCTCATCCCAGCTAAGCAAATCCACTCAGAACCATCTGCAACACCCTACAATCGAACCCCAAAAACATGCAAAACTCACGTTTAACATGGGCTCCTATGGCAGCTCCTTCCCTTCCTCGACTTTGCCAAAAAACACCCTTCCCATCGATCGATTCCTCCCAAACTTCCTGCACACCCATCAATTCCCCCTCCCTACGACTCACAGCAGCCCCGTTCCTATCGATCCACTGGAACACCCTAAAAACCACTTCTCCACGCACCCCACACCGCCCATTGGAGAACATTGCAATCCGGGCCTTCACAAAAAATGCTTTTTTTTGGCACTTCCACAACTTCGATCATCTTCAAACACACTGGGACACTAATTCCAGCGATTCCCAACAATCTCAGCAAGAATTACACAAATCCATCCACTGGAATGGGTACGACTTTTCACCCAAACACGCGCCCCCCGCAAGCCCACAAAAACACCCCAAAATCAGCCAAATCTGGATGGAATTTTGACAAACCACCCTAAAACCTTCCCAACACCATTATGCACGAACCTGAATCGGGCCCTGAGCCCTAGACTCCGGGAACCCTAGCAAATTTCAACCCTAAACACCACCCCAACCCTACCACCTAACCCTAAACACCACCCTAACCCTACCACCAGCAGCGGGAGAAATTCAAATGAATAAAATTAAAACAAACTTACTTGACCGCCTCTTCTCCTGGTCCGCGTTGGCGCCTCTGCCCCTTCAAACCGGAACACCACGTCAGCACTGGAGTGACTGGCAACCCCTCAGCCAATCCTGGCGCTGCTGCAGCGCCAGGATTGGCTGAGGGCACAGCTTACGCTACGTCCACCGCCTGCCCATTAGGAGACCGAGGGGCTCCTAATGGGCATGCGCAAGGCAGTAAAAACACAAGTACGCATGACTGGGCACGGGGTAAAAATGACTCTCCATGTCCACTCATGCCCACTTGTGCTGCCTTTCCCTGGCTTGTCTGACAATGCATGTCAGTCAACATGACGCCGGACCGCCCACGGTCCGACGTCATGCTGACTGACATGCATTGTCAGTTCTCCCCACCCTCGGCGTCTCTGAACTTAAGTAAACTAAGTTCAGAGACACCGAGGAGGGAGCTGAGGGCACGGGCGGGTGCGGGGGCGGGGGGGCAACGCCCCCAATGGACTCACCGTTCCTGGTAAAGAACGATTGTCGAGCCCCTGAAACGGAAAAACACCTGTGGAAAAGTGCTGATTGAAGCTGCAGTGGAGTTAAGTTTGGCTAAGCTCTCTCAAAGAGCAATCGAACACTGGTGCAACAGTGACAGCTAGTGGCTATTGAGGTTATTGCACTGGCTGAAGTTATGAAGGACCTTTTACAGCCATGGCCGGCCTGGCCTATGGGGCAAACTGGCAATGCCAGGGGTGCCGAAATCAGGTCAGTGGGTCGGACAGTTTTTGGGCTGTTTGTGGACCTGTTTTAGAGACTGGCAGGCCGGTGTGAACTGGGGATTTCCTTGATATTACCAGAAACATTAACTGCTGCAAGCACAAATTCATGTGGTCTACCTGGCAAAACACCAATACATTCTGTCCTTACGTGATCAAAACTGCCCAATGTGCAAATATGAACCACTTTTTAGCTACGTAATTCACTAACTGGGACCACTTTTGTTTTGGTGTGCGGTCCTATGTACTGTTGCATTGCAACCCGCGGAGGGAGGGGGCAGTGGGGGGGGGGGGCAGTAGAGTGGGGATCCTGGCTACCAAGTTTGCAACCGGCCCACAGGGTTAACTAAGTTGTTGTGACAGGTAGCATTTGACATGACAGGGAGCAAGGAGGGGACCGAAAAGTAACTTACAAGAAAAGGAAAAAAACCACAATTGTACCGTTAGAAGACTGGTTCTTCCAACCTGACCAATACCTAGCTAGTTCTGCAGATGAACTGCTAGTCCCAATGTCACTGGTCCTGACACGAAAGAAACAGTGAGTTCTTTACTGTGAAAAGACATATTTGTGTGTCCTTAAGGCCTGGGACAGTAATACTGATTTTAAGGTAACTCCAAAATCATATAGGGTGCTGTTGTGTCGCGTGCCGGCACGGGAACGGGGCTGGCGCCGACACACGAGGGGGCAACCAACGGTAGGCCTTAGACGAGTAATTAACACTCGGGAGCCAGTTTGGGTGCTTACTGGTATCGCCGCCGTAGCCTTACTGGCGTACGTGAGTGGGCGACCACTTTATTAAACTAAGGTCACATGGCCTTTACGTAGGGCGCCTGTTGTGTCACAGGCGCAACACAACATTCCTCCCCAACAAACATCAAAGCAACATTAGCAGGTAACCCTCCTGTTTGACTCCTAACTTGTCAAATTAACTAACAAAATGTTCGGCAGGTACAATTAAGAACAGTCTTACGTAAAGTAGTCCTTCAGTCTGCAAGAAGGCGCTGGATTTCCCCGCAGATGGTGTTGAGACAGGGCCTGGCTCTGGGTATCTCGGGCTCCGGCTTCAGGTGTAGTTTCGCTTGGCCGGGTCTCTGGATGACTGCAACTATTCTCCAATGCTTCACCCGCTGCCCATTCACATTAAGTCGACACGGGGTCAGGTGACTCCCGACCACCTTCTGTGGCAGACATGTCTGCCACCCCGCTTGAGTTGACATCCTCCAATGACATGATTTTAGGACCAATCTCAAGCCGGCTTGGTGAGGACACTGACCCCTCTGACTGGTACTTCTTCAAGTGTGACGCATTTCGGGTTACAGTTTCTCTTCCTTGAGTGGCGATGATCAGCGTTCCTCCTGACTGACTTGGGCATGCGCCTTGCAGCGTCTGGTGTCAATTTGGTTATCATCGGGTGTCTCCGGCTGCCACTGGGGGTGGTGAGGGATCGAGTCCATGACTACTCGTCCCATGAGAAGATGTGCTGGGGCTACGCCCGTCGTGGTGTGGGGTGTCTGGTGGTAGCTTCTTAGAAAAGTGAAAATAGCTCTATGGACTGTCCCTTGTCTTGAGCAATCCGGATCACCTTATTTAAAGTCCGCATGAATCTCTCCGCTTCGCCGTTCGCTTGTGGCCACCTGAGTGTGATTCTTTGATGATGGATGCCAAGAGAGCTCAGATAGGTGGCAAGTTCTTGCCCTTGGAAAGGAGGTGCGTTGTCTGTCCTCAACTCCTGTATGAGACCGTGAGTGGCCATGATCTTTTCAAGTTTTGGGATTACCTCCGTGGCACTAGGCGCTGATATGATTTCGACCTCCGGGTATTTGGAGTGATCATCGATAGCCACAAACGTGTGGTGGCCATCAGGAAGGCTACCAAAGTCTAAACTAACGCAGGACCACGGAGATTTCGGCCTTGGTTCCACAATGATCTGAGCGGGTCGGCAGTCACTTGGCAGGCAGCACATGACTGGGCAGTGGCCTACACAAGTTCGTCCATCAGTGGGAACCACACTTTGGTTTGGAGTCGTGACTTGGTCTTTACCATGCCTTGATGCCCAATGTGTGTGAGCTGAACAACCTGCGCAGTTAACGATGTCGGAATCACCAGCCGGTGTCCTCTTAGCAGGAATCCCGTGGCGTCTTCAATGAGCTTGTCTCTAACGTGGTATAAGCTGTCCATGATGCGCTGCGTGTTGGTCATTAGGATCCTCCATTCTTCCTTAGCCTTGTGCCAGTTACCACTTTGTAGAGCCGCCTTGGCCCGTTGTAGACAATCGTCTTTGCTCGTGGCTTCTCTGAGACTCTCCATGGAGAGGGGAAGGGGGCAGGAATGAGCGGTGATGCACCGGACATACTCTTCAGTATCGGCTGCGTCTTCCATCTCCTGGACCGTGGCTGCTCGGGGATGTCGAGACAGGTAGTCGGCAGGATTCCGAGACCCGGGCTGATATTCCACTTTGCAATTATAATTTTGGAGCTGCAACATCCACTTCTTGATCCGAGGTGGTGGCTTGGTGGATGTCCCCGAGAATAGAGCTACGAGAGGCTTGTGATTGGTCGCTACCACGAAGGGCTTACCATAGACATACAGGTGAAAATGCCGACACCCGCAGTGGATGGCAATGGCTTCCTTCTCGATTTGGGAGTACCGCTGCTCCGTTTCAGTGAGAGACCAGCTGGCAAATGCCACAGGGGCCCAATTCTCATCCTGGTGTTGTCTTTGCAACAGCACGGCTCCCAGTCCCATGGGACCAGCATCCACCGCGACCAGTGTCTACTTTCTTGGATGGAAGAAGGCAAGCATGGTTGCCTCTGAAAGGGCTTCTTTGATTTCCTTGAAGGCTTTGGCTTGATCCGGGCCCCACTTCCAGGGGGTGGAGTCTTTGGTGAGCTCCCTCAATGGTAGGGTCAGGTTGGCAAGATCTCGAATGAACCTCCCACAATAGTTCACCATACCGAGGAAACTGCGGACTTCGGTAACATTAGTGGGGGCGACGGCATCTTTTATATCTCTGACCTTTTCAGGGTCTGGATTGACTCCTTCTGTGGAGAACGTGTAGTTGAAGAACTGTAACTTTCTTTTTAAGAATTCACATTTTTCCCGGTGAGTCCTGCATCTCGCAGTCGACGAAGCACTTGAGTGAGGCGAGTGTTGTGTTCCGGGATGGTCTTTGCATGTATCATAATGTCGTCACTAACGTTGATAACGCCAGGGATGTCCGTGATTAGTTCGTGTATGATATTCTGAAAGACTTCGGCTGCACTGGGTACCCCGAAGCTCAATTGGGTATATCCCCGGAGCCCCACGTGAGTTGAGAATGTTGTGATATTGCGGGGCGCCTCATCTAGCACCAGCTGATGGTAGCCGGACCTCAGATCTAGCTTGGAAAACCAGCAGGCTCCGGCCATCTCCCCAATGAGGTCATCTATTGTGGGGGTGATGTGGCGCTCCCTCTTAATGGTGGCATTGGGTAGCCTCATGTCCACAGAGATCCTCACCACGCCAGGCGGTTTAGGCATTCGGGTGACAACAATCAGAGAGACCCACGGAGTAGGACCGGTCACTTTCTCTATTATGCCAGCGGCCTCCAACTTCTTGAGCTCTTCCTCTACTAGTGGGCGCAGGTGAAAGGCTATTCGCCGATGCTGCAAAGCCACTGGTTGGACTGTGGGGTCAATATGGAGATGGACCTCTTTACCCTTAATCCCTTCAAATTCCTTTGAAGACTTCTGAGAACTCGGTTAGAAGATGCTGGATAGACTCCTGGTGTACCCCGAAGGCAAACGTCACCATGCCTAGATCTTCGGCGGCTGGGCATCCCAGTAGCATGCCTTGTCCATCTTCGGTGACATAGACGTTGGTGGTGATGGACTGGGCACCATGTGATATGGACGTTCTGAACCGGCCTCGTATCTTCAGGGGAGTGTCTTGACCATAGGTGAATACTGTGATTGCCGAGGGGTTGAGAACTGGCAATGGATTCATGGTTCGATGTAGGGCAGCGGCCATGATATTGATGGTGGCGCCGGTGTCAACTACTGCCATAACGTCTTGGGAGCCCATGCGAATGCTGCACTGGGGTAGACGTCGGGCTTTCCGGGTTGTGGTGCCGATCATGGGTACTTTGTGCACTACCCGCTCTTCCTCCTCATCGTCGTCCATGTCACTTGGCCCTCTCTCTCGTTCTGGCAGGGCATTAACCACTTGTCAGGGCTTGCAATATCTCTGGGACCTGCAGACTTTCTCAAAGTTGTTGAATCGTCCGCAACCAGAGCATCTCTTGCCTTTGGCGGGGCACACAGCCGCCTGATGGGGTGGTCCTCCGCAGTATCCACAGGTCTTAGTTTGTCCTGAGGTTGACGTTCCGGGTCCCTTCTTGACCCACCTCATCGGAGGTTTGGTCGTCACGGCATTCACCGGTTCGGCCTTTACAGGCCCCTGGAGGGCCGCTTCCATGTGTGCAGCCCGACAACTCCTTGGTGCGCCCCAGGGTCAATATGTCAGCGAGGGGCTTTCCGGACTCTTCCAGTATCCTTTCACGGAGCTTGGCAGACGCGCAGCCCTGATTTGCTTGTCCCCTAATCTCCTCCGTTTCGTCAGGGAACCCGCACGTGGACAGCAGGTTTTTGAGTCTGACGTGGTAGGTGTCCAACGATTCCTCGGGGAGTTGACGTGCTTGCCTAAATACGAACCTTTCGTAGTCTTGATTGGCCATCGGTTCAAAATGTCCATTGAGGGCATTTATCAGTGTGTGGTGATTCTTGGGCGTGGCCTCTACCAGTGTCTTGGCGATGTTATGGACGTCCTTGCCCCCCAGGTGCAGTAACATGGCTCTCTTCTGGTCCTTGTGGACCTTAGTGGCCTCGAAGAATATGAGTAGGCGGTCCACCCAGTCTTTCCACTTGGGTGCAAGTGATGAGGGCGACCCCTCCACTATGAAGGGCTCTATGGGGGGTATTGTGGACATAGTCGGCGCCTTGACCGGTGTGTGTGCTGTCTCCGAAGGTTCCCTCGCGGGCTCGCTGTCTCTCCTGATCGCAGCTGCACTTGGGTGTCATCCCCCCAGGACTTGGTGATGCTTGCTCCCTGCTATATCTGTGGGATGACTTTCCACTCTGCCTCCTGTGTTGTACTGACTTGGGGGGTGTTCTTGTACTAGTGCTTGTCAGCATCCCAGACTGCCAGGACCCACAGCTCTCTGGTTGGCCAGTGGCAAAGGCCCTTCACTTCTCTGAGGATCAGGGGGGTTGCTTCCTCTATGGTGAGCTCCTCCACTCACCCGAATGGCTCCTCTCAACCAGGCCTGTGATGTAGGCCTCCCTCTTCTCCCCCACGTGCTGCAAGGGGGGCCTCTGTCCCGGCACGGTACACCTCAGCCCTTAGTTCAGCCTGGGCGAGGGGGGGCAGGCGGCAAGGCCCTTTGAGAGCCCCGCAGCAAGCTGAGGCCCCTGTAGGGACTCGCGTGCCCACACGGGGCGTGGTTCCACGTGGCCGGCTGGCCGAGACCACATGTGCAGCAGGCAGTGTAGCGGGGAGTAGCGTCGCGCCGTCTCGCCTCCGCGGGCCATCGATAGTGTTCTGGGGCCGACTCTGCAGTCGCGCCGGGCTCCAGGCGCTCCGTCCGAGCTGCCGATCAAGAGGGGCGCAGCGCGCCGCACACCGGGATACGAGCGCCGGGAGCCGATGGCAGTGCTCGCGGCCGCCACTCCGATGCTCCAAGCACAGTGAGGGCACGCCCACCCTCGTCGCCAGTTGTTGTATCGTGTGCTGGCCCGGGAACGGGGCTGGTGCCGAAAACACGAGGGGGCAACCAATGGTAGGCCTGAGACGGGCAATTGACACTCGGGAGCCAGTTTGGGTGCTTACTGGAATCGCCGCCGTAGCCTTACTGGCGTACGTGCGTGCGCGACCGCTTTATTAAACTAAGGTCACATGGCCTTTACGTGATGTGTTGCATCACAAGCGCAACACAACAGGTATCAGGAAAATGAGCAGGGAATTGTTGGCTAAGTTACGTTATACTATGCTATGTTCTTCCTTGTCATGTGATACGTTATTTATGTCAGATCACATTACGTTGAGTTATCTAATTAGAGAATTGTTTAGCGCTGTTTTGAAAGAGGGGACTGTCTGCGGAGTAAACAGGACATTGTTAATAAATAGCATCTAGCGACTTTTTTCCTGTTTGGGACTTCATTGTGACCTCTGAACTTGTCCGCCAGGGTCATTTAGCTTCCGGGGAACTTCTGTCATTCCTGCTCATTTACTCCTGAATTTCCAAGGTTTAAACTTGAGCAATATTTCCTTTCATTAGAATTTGCAGGCCTGGAAATAGTGTTCTTGATTCAATGTTGTGCTCACTGTGCCTCCGTGCAAGACTGTCAGTCGCACATTTTTGCTGTAGTGCCTTGTCTATGCCCAGTTCTCAAAATGTGGACTAAATATTCTCGTGAGAGAGACGTGTTCTATTTTTGTGCATGGTTATTTCAGACGGATTTGGCGGGAGAGCCAATAAAACTCTTCCCAGGCCCAAGCAGATCTCACTGTTTACCGAAGGCTGACAGAGCTTCACAGTATTTCACTCAAAATTCCCACATAAAAACAAACGTGGAGCCGAACAAGGCACTTCTACGTGACTGACCGCCAAGGCCCACACGTGACAAGCAGGAGTGACACAGGCGGGAGAGGCCAGCCTAGCATCAGGGTGGACCAGCTCACTACGGAGACATTCGTGAAACCGTGGTTGCGCCAGTGCTTAATATGAGCCGGTGGGCACTAGATCTCATTTTTGCGGACCCAGCTTAATTTTCAGCATCGGACTATGACCTAGGGAAAGAGAAAGAAAAACGGGAGAGGGAGAAAAGAGGAGGAGAAGCAAGATAGGGACGCAGTGGTAAAGATAGAGCGCAGGGGTTGAAAGAACCTGCGAGGTAAAGAGACAGGAGAGTAGGTGGTGGCCTGAGGTCGTGCTAGAAAATAAGTGCAGGTATACCAGAGTACCTATTTCCCACTAAATGTATTGCACCAATGCTGAGAAGTACTGATACTCCCCCTTTCAATTTAAGAAGTCCAAGTTATTCAGTACCTGACAGTACCTGTTCACTTTAGGAACTGTCTTGTGGTGGAGTCAAGATTAGGCAGCCTCTGTGTTCGACAGTCCCGGCTTTTAGCTGCGGGGCCCTGGTAGTGACGGTGGCCACTCCCAAGGCTGTGGAGGAGTTACAGGGCGATCCAGGGTCTGCACATACCAAGGGGTACATCATGCAGCAGCACCGTGGGGTGCTAAGCCAGGATACCCAGGGATGTTTTAGCGTTGTCCCCTGGAAGAACGACGGCGCCCCGTTAGCCGACAGGCGGTTGTGGGTCTGAGCAACCGGGGGCTGCCATGTATGCTCCGACCACCCCTCACGGGGGGGGGCGTGTGAAGCAAGTGGACTGGGGGTCCACGGATGGGAGGGGTGGCCCCTCCCAATATCTGGTATACAACATTTGGCGTTACCATGGTGACTTTAGGCTTATCAGACGGGCAGGCGGCATAGGGGCTGGCCTGCCCTGGGATCGCCCGTAAGATAACCCACCATGTTTGCATATTGGTTATGCTAATAAACCTGCAGCAATATTTCTCCACTTACAATACAGTGTTGTGTGGTTTATTTATGTACTTATGTGTTTTGTGACAACTGTTGCCGATATTGGCACTATTAGCTGCACAAACCGTGGGCCCTGTAGTGTCCTGCGGCCCCTGTACTCTTTATATCTCTACATGAAGCTACGTACCAGTTGCAGCGGCTGGTCCGATGGAGCAGGAGGGTGAGCATGCTGAAGACCACCAGCGCCAGCAGGATTTTCTTGTGCGACATCTTGAGGCCTCGTTGCACGCAGGGCAGGGCGTGGGCCACGGCCACAACCAGGCTGGCCATCCCTAGCCCGGTACTCGCCAGTCGGTCAGCTCACTCGCCATAGAGGCCGCGCGGGGGCGTCGGCCAGGGCAGCAGGCGCGTGGAGGCGTCCTTCATCGCAGGGGCATCGAGGCGTCCTTCATCTCAGGGGCATCGAGGCGTCGAGAGAGGAGACCTGCGAGGAGACAAGAGGAGCTCAGCTGAGTGGGCCTTGGTAAGAAGCATGAGGAGCAGGGGAAGGGGAGAGAGGGGGAGCGGCGGATGTGGAAAAGCACGACAGAGAAGAGCAGATGAGGCATGAGCGCTCCCATGGCTCCCCTCGATCGGGACTTTTTTGCTGCAGGGTGAAGCGTTCTGAACTTTAATGCCTTCTGCCTGACTGCCGTCCCTGGAGAGGGCGGGGGTGCCCAAGAGCATCTTGTGAGTCGCGGTAAGGAGCCGGGAGGCCGCTGCTGCTGGAAGAGCCAAAGCGGAGAATAGGAGAAGGGTTAATTATCACTGGCGGGAGAAACAAAAGAGGTAAGCTCTCAGGAGGGCGCGTGTGGGCGGGGAGAGAATGGAAGAGGGTTGTCGAGGATGTGAGTGAGATGAAAGGAGGGTTTCGTCGGGAAGCGGGTGTGTGAGAGGGAGAAGAACCACAGAAGAGAGAAGGAAGAGAGCTATGGAGAGAACGGGAGAGAAGAAAGAAAGATACGACGTCACTGACGGCTGGTGAGGGGGAGAAGGCCAGCTCGAGAAGCAAGAGTGCAACACAGACAGCGAAAAGACAAAGCTATAGAAAGGGAGAACAAGAAGGAGTGAGCATGATGCAAGGAGATGAAAGAGAGAGATGCAGCGATAGAGAGAGATGGAGGGAGGGACACACCCAGGGGGTAGAGAGCGGATAACACAGAGAACCAGAGACCTAGAGAGGAGTGACAGCTATAATGTAGAAAACATAGAGAAAGGGAGGGGCAAGGAAAAAGGAGAGATACAAAAGAGGGGGAATTTGAGGTAGAAAGAGAAAGAAGAGAGATAGAGGCGAGGCTAAGATAGTTACAAGAGAGACACGGATAATGTGTGACCAAGCAGTGAAAGATGCAAGGTAAACGCTAGACACTTAAAAAAGAAAAGCTAGAGAAAGGAAGTGAAAGATAAAGGGAGAGTAAAAGAGGCAAGGTATCGAAAGGACAGGATATGAGCGGAGAGGCGCAATGTACAGAGAGAAAGAGGGTCAGGAGACAAAGGGAAGTGGGAGGTGAGAAAGATGGGCAGGCCACTGTCATCTAGTGATTTGTTTTTTGGGGGGAGGGGGCAAGACATATGTTGGAGGGCCCAATTCGGAGACAAATGTAATTTTATTATGCATTTACCGCTGGTTCAAGCCCACATCTCCCAAACTATATGAAATATATGTTTTTTGTTTTTTTATTTATACATTTTTTATTTAAGTTCTTGTATCATAGTTACAAAATAGCAATAACATAAATTGGCAACCACATAATAATGGTACAAAAATAAAGAAAATCATTTGCGGAATACAAAAATAAACCATTACTCAAAATAAAAACTCCAAATTTTGTTGAACTTCCTTATCCCACCAATTCGCTGTGGATATCGCAATTGACTCTTTCTAACATTCCTGATTTTTTGAAGCCAAGTATTAAACAAAGGAACTTGGATTGACTTCCAGTTCTGGAGCACCAGGGACCTTGCCACTGCCATTGCGATAAATAATAGTTTAACCATCTGTTCCGTCAAACCGAGATCAGAATCATATCCATGCAGTACTAATTTAACATTATAAGTAATCTGGATCCCACAATATTTTTGCAAATATTCGAAGATCTCATTCCAAAAAGGCACAATTTTAACACAGTGAGCTACAATATGAGACCAATTAGCAGGAGTATATTGCTGACATCTAAAACAGGGGGCACTGGTATTAACGTACATTTTGGCAATGGCAGCGGGAGTACGATACAGGAGCCATTTACTGAAGAATAGCATTCTTCTCCAATTAGATCCCCGAAGAACACTAAAATTCAGCTTATTTATAGTTTTCCAAGTGTTAATAGTAAGTACGTGATTCTCCTGTTCTTGCCATTTTTTAATGATTTTCTGGCTCAGATCTACCTCAATATGTTGAGCTAGGCAGCGTTTCCATGCCCCTGGCTTCCTCATCCGAGAAGTCAAAAACAAATCGTCCCATAACTGACTAAAGGATCCAGTAATTCTTGGCTCTACTTGTTCCAACATTTTAAAGATCGAAACGTAAGAGCCTAATAACAAAAAAATCCCTGAAATTAAATGCTGCATCTCTCCCGGTGACAGCCATGCCCCTTCCCTTAAAAAATCTGAAAGAGTATAAAACCCAAGACGTGCCCATTGTAGTGCAATATCCACTCCAATTTTCATTCCCAGAAAAATGAGAGCATTCCTTAAGGGAATTCTGATATCAAACTGCGAGAGAGAGTATCTTTTAAGAAAAACGTCACAACGCTTAAAGATCCAAAGCATCGTCTTGTATCCAGTAAGTTTCGGTGATTTGGGAATATGCAACGGACATGGAGTCTGGGCCTCATGACAAATTCGATCAAAAAAAAAATTTATGAAGACATTAGGACTCTGTATTCCAGATTTAAACCGCTCTAAATATTGGGCAAAATATGCGCTATAATAGTCTCTAATATTAGGTACGGATAAACCTCCCAATTCAGTTTCGACATAAAGGGTCCCCATTGCTATCCTGGGACTTTTTTTTGCCCATATAAACCCTGAAAATAATGATTCTACTTTTGAAAAAAAAACACTGGGCAAAAAGCAAGGAATAGCAGAAAATAAAAAATTAAAAAGCGGGAGAATAGACATTTTTATAAGTGCCACCCGCCCCAGGATGGAAAATGGGAACGAATCCCATCTGATAAACAGAGATTGAACCTTAAGTAAAAGAGGATCAAAATTCAGCATAGCTAAATCGGAAACCAAAGTGAAAAACATAACCCCCAAATACCTCTTCGGTCTTAAATTAATGCAGCCAAGTAAATCACTATGGAGATCCACCTCCTCCCCACCACAGACTAATATTTCCGTTTTTTTAAAATTAATTCGATAACCACCCAAAGCTTCAAATTCTTCAAAAAGCAGGTGAGCAGCAGTTTGAGATTGGATATCCGTCTTAATCAATAACATGATATCATCAGCGTATAGTTTGATTCTTGCCATGGAAGGGATCGGCGGAGAAATATTCACCGATTCACGAATCGCTATAGCTAACGGTTCAATAAAAAAAGCAAAAAGAATAGGGGACAAGGGGCAGCCCTGCCTGGTGCCCCGTTGAACCAATACTGTACCCACCATAACTGAATTAATAATTATATTGGCTTTGGCACCCGTGTACAAATTCTGAATTAAACTAATAATTTGTGGAGGAATTCCAAAGTGCTTTAAAATAACAAATAAAGTTGTCCATACCACCAAATCAAAGGCTTTTTCCGCATCTAATAATAAAATTAAAGCAGAGATTTTTTTTGTCTGAAAATAATCTAAAGCCTCAGTGAGAAAATGTGTATTAGTAGCTAATTGATAGAGAGAGATGGAGGGAGGGACATACCCAGGGGGTAAAGAGCGGATAACACAGAGAAGCAGAGACCTAGAGAGGAGTGACAGCTATAATGTAGAAAACATAGAGAAAGAGAGGGACAAGGAAAAAGGAGAGATACAAAAGAGGGGGAATTTGAGGTAGAAAGAGAAAGAAGAGAGATAGAGGCGAGGCTAAGATAGTTACAAGAGAGATGCGGACAATGTGTGACCAAGCAGTGAAAGATGCAAGGTAAACGCTAGACACTTAAAAAAGAAAAGCTAGAGAAAGGAAGTGAAAGATAAAGGGAGAGTAAAAGAGGCAAGGTATCGAAAGGACAGGATATGAGCGGAGAGGCGCAATGTACAGAGAGAAAGAGGGTCAGGAGACAAAGGGAAGTGGGAGGTGAGAAAGATGGGCAGGCCACTGTCATCTAGTGATTTGGTTTTTGGGGGGAGGGGGCAAGACATATGTTGGAGGGCCCAATTCGGAGACAAATGTAATTTTATTATGCATTTACCGCTGGTTCAAGCCCAGATCTCCCAAACTATATGAAATATATGTTAAACTTTCAAAAAATCTGTCACACAAAAATATTTTAAATATGTCTTTCCCGGGACCACAAAAATCCTTAAGTTGATGCAGGCAAAGAGAGAGAGAGTGGCTTCGAAAGTGAAATAGACATAGTAGTCAGAGGTCAAATAGCACGCTCCTTTTTGGGGGCCCTTGAAAGAGGAGGGCCCATGGCAGTTGCCTACTTTGCCCATGCCTTAAAATGTCTCTGGGACAGGCAGACTTAAGAATAGTGCCAAGAGGGATCCAGGGGAAGAGACAGAAAGGCTAAAAAAAGAAGTGGGAAGGAGACGTGGATGCCTCACGCACCATCTGGAGGGACCGTGTGCAGTGGCGCATGGATGCAATGGAAATGGCTCTGTGAGCCTCTTTGGCCCTGTATAATTTCAGATAGACTGTGGCAGAATGTGAGAAAATGTGGGTAATTGTGAGGAAATGCCTATTTTTTTAATGATCTCCCCCAATGTTTGCCTAATTCTGATGGTTTTTGACTCTGAAAGTGCTGTGGGCTCTGCTAGCCAGGCTGAGGTCCAGTGCTTCTATCCCCAAAAGGTACATATTGAATTGATGTAACAAACAATTGGCATAACATAACTTACAACTTACTTGTAAGCTCCTAGTGTGTGGTACTGGATATAAGTTAACCATCAATCCTGGACTGTGGAACTCACTGTGGCATCACACCAAGATGATGACAAAAAAAAACCTGACTCCCAGACTGCCAATGCTGCCTGGCAGGGCAGTTAAACTGCCAACTCATTTAAACCTATGGCAAAGCACAAACCTTCCCCAGTATTATCTATGTCAGCCCTGAGCGAGACCTGTGATCCCCAACAGGTAGGATAAACGGTATTGCAAGAGGGGATCTGTTTTTTAACATATCCCAGCAGTAGAAACACCCCATGTCATTTTTACTGTAGCAAGGAAGGTCGTAGCCCCAATGTATAACGTGGGAGTTTCCCCACAGGGCTAACTTTGCAATGGAACTACTAAAGCTGGTGCTATTTGGTATCAATGAAATTGTTATATTAAACCTGACTTTATTCTGAAGTCAGATTTGAAGTAAATATATTACCAATGTCACTTTTAGAAAGTAGCTTTTGATTGCCCCAGTCTGCCGGCAGCCTGGCCGGTATTCACCTGCTGTCCCCAAGCTGCAATGCCCACTTGACAAGGTGCTTATGACCCTGCCAGCGGGAAGACAAAGAGCTGCCAAGGACGGAGGTGTCACCTTCTCCCTGGCAGGCTGCCATGGGACGAGTCAAGCCAGGGAGCGCAGGCTTAAAGAAGCCATCACCTGTGTTGAGCACATTCTTCTCACACCTGTCCTTGTTTTTCCCCATACATTTTGGTGCAGAGCAAGAGATCTTCCTTCCCTTAGAATACTACATTGTGGGATGCCCAGTTTCCATAGTTCACAGGGAGTTGTCACCAGGTAGGTGGGGCACCCCTGAGGAATGCCCCCTTGTCTTGTATCATAGTTTAGGTTAAGTAGGGCCTCTCTGACCCCTAGAACTCAGATCTGCTAGACCAACACTGCAAGGAGCTGAGCCTGTGACCACCGGACGGCTCAAGAGACAGGTGGCACCAAGGACTGCGCCTGCTGCACCTGCCTGATCACAAAGAGATACTACGACCTGCTGAGGATGAGGAGCGGGATCCAAAGAGCAGGATCTCCTCCAAAGCATAAGGACTCAGAGGTTCTCCCGAAGGCTAGTGGCACTAGCTCCCTGTTTGATTCCCAGAACTACAAAGGGTTCAAAGAAACAACTTGCTACTGACTATCGGGCCTGCCGAGGGATTTGCCCCTTTGGCGTCTGCTGGTGCATTCTGGGATATATAGTCCTGACCCCCGAAGAGTATCAGTGACCCTGTACCGGTGGCACAGCCCCAGGAGTAGCCACAGTGGTTTTCAACCTCTGTTCAAGAACACTAGTATTATCAGCCCCATTAGACCAGTGGGCACTGGTCTGTCGCTGGACCCTGTCAAATTCATCGTGGGAGGCCAAGTCCCAACACCAAGGGTCACCCCTGACCCTCGTAGACGCAAGAGGTGGGCACTGGAGGACTCCCTTCTGCATCTTTCCAGGACCAATCACCAGCTTCACTGTGATGGGATCTACCGCAGTATCAGGACCACTCTGGTTCCGAAAATCCAAAAAGGATACATGACTTGGTCCTGAAACAACACCACTTTGCAGGTAACTGTTTTTGGCTACCAGGTTGGTATCCCCTGACTGGTGCTCAGCCCAACTTTCTGCCAAATAGTGCCTGTTAAGGTGCCTAAAAGATAATATACACTATTGTGATTATAAATTGGGGGCCATCTCTTTATTGTGTTGAGTTTCTGTTCTTGTCATATTTGGTGTTGTTAAATGCTGTTACACTTGTTCCTCTAAGTAGGTCTGGCTGCTCGAGTGCCACGGCTACCTAGGACTGGGCAGGGTCACATACCAAACCTAACTGGACCTGTCAAGGGTGGAGTGTGATTGTTAGATGGTCAGGCCTCACAACCACACTGTATAAGAGCCCACTTTGCTACAGTAATGTTTACATTATATTTTATATAGTGTTGTTTACCACAGGGACAATAGATGGCTTTCACTCTATCTACTATGTACTAGAAGGTGGGCAAGCCAGAAAAGTTGTCGTATGAGTTGAGCCTGGTGTCCAGCTTAGCTCTTAGAGCAGATGTGAGTCAAGAAAAATAAGAATTAAATAGTACCCAGAAAAAAATGGTGAAATCACAGAAATGATAAGCTTTGTGCAAAACAGTTCTACAAATATGCCAAGACCACTTAAAAAGGAAAACACATGTAAAAAAGAAAAAACAGGCTGGGGTTTTCTACCCCCTACTCATAATACTGAAGGTGAAACTACAACTCCCAGAATGCAAAGTGCTGTTAATAGAAAGGACTAGTTGAAGGCGTCACGTGAAGACTTCACACGTGACACAGTTTACTTGGCTGCTGTGACTCATTGAGCATTAACCTTTCCTTTCAGGCCTGGGTCTGCCCTTTTAAAAGGCCACAATTCACTGATTTTATTCTTTTTTTTTGTTTGAGTTTATTAAGACCAACATGAAAAACAAAGGGAACAGCAATACAATGAATTATAATAAATCCTATTTAACATAAAGATTGTAGGAAAAACAAGAATATATGAAAATTATAACTATTACGCTGTGTGTAAGAGAAATATAAACAATATAACCAATAAAAGGGGAGGGGCCACCGATTTTATTCTTGATACATTCTCAGTTCGTTCAGGTTTGAGTGCAGCAAGCAAACAGTTAATGGTTTGCAGGTCACTCTGCAATCTGCCTTATGCTCCAGGTGTCTTATCCCATTGCCAGCTGTGGTGATTGCCTAGGAGGATTCCAGCTGTGCAGACCTACCTCCAAGCTACCTACAGAATCAGAGTAAAACAGGGCTCCCAGCGCCCCGCTGAGCCCAGCACGCGGTAAACCCCTGATTCTTTCAGTGTCCACCAGACCCATTTAAGGTGCTAAGACAGTAATATGATCATATGTGTTTATGTGAGGCACAGTTGCCTGGTAATGTTAATTATGAAGGTACAAAGCAAGCTATAGAATGGAGCATGGTAATGATCTGCTTTATTACAGGCAGCATAGAAGTTTGAGGCAGCTTGTTATCAGTTACTTAAATGTGAAAGACATTAACGTTTTATATGCCAATTTCTGGGGCCTATTTACAAGAGGCTATCGCCACCAGAACGTCACTTTTAGCGCCGTTCTGGTGGCGATATGCACTGCTCCATATTTACAAAGCAGCATTAAGTCACTTAACGTGGCTTACTGCCGCCTTGTTAATAAGGCCCCTTTTCACGCTTTCTTAGAGTGAAAGGGGCGTGCAATGGGTGTTGCAGTGGCCATTTTGCCGCAACGCCGATTGCTTTTTGATGCTGCCCCATATTTACAAGGATGTGTAAATATGAGGCAGAGCCAAAGACTAAGGCAAGGTAAAACCTGGTCTTAGGATGGCGATATGAGGAGGAATCATTAAGTTCCCCTCATATTTTGCTGTTTCTATGTGTGCTGCATTCTGCAGCACACATATAAACTGCAAATTGCCTTTCAAGGTTATTTATGTGCAGGAAGGTGTCCCTTCCTGCACATAACCTATCGCCCCTGCAGCGAGTCACTCTTGCAACATGGAGCAAGGGTGCCTTCACCGGCGTTAGGCAGTTCTGTATGCGCCAGCGCTAGAGTAAATGCAGGGGTGCACCATTTTTTTGTAAACACTGAACATCCCTGCGTTAAAAAAACTTCAGAGCGTGGCATTATCAATTTTGGCGTAACACAGCGCTCTGACATTTTATTGTAAATATCCCCTTATAAATTACCCTTTGATCCTTTGCACGGGTCTTTTTTGGAAGTTATTTATTTGGTTAAACTGATGCAATGTGTTATTTGGAGCAGAATCAAACCAAAGCCTCTTTGAATTGTAGGAGGTGTCCCTCAGACAGCACCTTAAGTGATCAAGGTCCTTGTTGCGTAGATTACAGTAACTGGCTTAGATATTCTTCCCACACCCAAGGCCTGATTCCTTGAAGTGCCACACATCCTATTCAATGTGAGTAACTTTCATCCTGCGTGCACATTTCTAGCCTTGTAGCCTCCTGCTGAGGGTTTTAATGGTTGTTAAAGGCCCTGTGGGGTTTGAGTCTTTAACAAGGGAGAGGGATTTTAACAACATCCTAATCTTTGACAAGGTTTAACCTTTTGCCATTTAGTATGTGTACTGGACAATTATGCCTCCTTCCAGAAGGTGTACGTTTTTTCAACCCAAATTACTTTTGTACCAATGATAGTAGCTAAGGATTAGCATAAAAAAAGAACATGTGTGGTTGCATGGGAACGTCCATGTACCACCCAAAGTACATCCTGTTGAAACAAAGTAGAGCAAAGTGCTACTTCCTATTACTTTAGGGCTACTTTCTTTTTTGGCTTATTAGTTTCACAGTTTTCGAACAACACAATTCATTAACATAAAAAAAATTGAGAGTCATTCCAAAAATATACAAAATACCCACATAGTCTTACTGAAGACCATGCTAAATTTCCTGACTGAAGGTCCAAAATAAGTGCTCAATTACGATTGAGAGAAAAAAAGAAGCTGCACCTGGCATTACTATATAAAGTGCTGGGAAAAGTGCATTGATCTTAATTCATCTTTCTTACATACATTCCATACATTTTCCAAGCATATTCCATTTCACTGCATTCAGGTAACCCTTATAGGGGTCCTACTACATTCCCTTCAATGGGGGAGACCAGAATAGATACTCAGTGTCGAACAAGGTAGAAATAGAAGAAATATTGCTTTATACAGTGCTAAAGAGAGATAGTGCAGCTGTGCATTGTTCTTAGTTCTCTCTTCTTTTCAACATTAATAAAATCTACTAGTTCATTTCACTCAATTGCTTTCCATATAACCGAAGAAGCCTTTCCAAACTTGTCAAAACATCTTTCCCTCCCCATCTTTTTAGCATATAAGTACTCTTTGTTACGAACAGTGAGCAAACTATTGAGCCATATTTTAAATATTGGTGGGTCCCTTCAGTTCTAATGGTTAGTTATCACTGAAAGAGCTAGCAAAATTGCTATAAACCACCAACTTTGCGTATTTCTAGTCTTTATACCCAGGTCTCTGGAGCTTCCTAAGAGTATTGTCTTAGAGTCCCGTACACATGAAGCTCCTAAAACCTCCTGTACACATGTTAAAACCTTCCCCAAAATCCCCTTAGCTTCTGGCAACTTCAGATTATATGCTTCCACGTGCCTGTCTGTTTACATCTAGGATCACTAGCTGGGATATTTGCATTCCAGTCATGTAGTTTCTTAGGGGTATAACATACTAACCACAATGACTACATCTGTACCCATTTAAAATGTGTACCCCTCAACATCAAGGTGTTAAAAATGATATTTCTGACCAGCCCCCTCAGCCACATTCACTCGAAATACCCTTCATCCGCTTTTTTTGAGCAATGCTAAGCATTTTATCAGCATTTTTGTGGCAAATACAGAGCCATCTCACTCATTGCCCAACTACTTTGTAATATGTGTAGGATTATATATTACCATTACTCTTTGCCTTGATTTCTCGGTCTGAAACATGAAGAGTTTCTTGAGTACGCTTTGCATTTGTTCACAAAATATGAATTTATTTTTACTTAACCAGTCTCCTATACTTTCCAGGTCAACTTTCCCCCCGTCTTGCTGTTTGTTTTAGTTCTGTGAGCCATATAAGTTTGAGGGGGATCACTGCATGAATCCGCAAGATACTAAGGTATTTCCAAGGCTGTTTTTGCTTCTGCTTAAATAGGGCAACTGTCATGCATGTAACCAGCGTAGGATTTCTCTCATAGGAGTTTGAGAAAATATCCCAACATTTTTTTCCTCTAGACATTATCCACAAATAATGCCTTAGATATGTTATGGATCCTGGTTTGCATAACTGAGAATGCAGCTAAGTAGTTCACTTTCCAATCTGGGAGTTCCATTCCTCACCCGAAGATTTAACTTTTGTAGATGTAATCAAAGATTGGTCATATTCCAACTATACACTGCGTACTCAAAAGCAACTGTAGAAAATCTGAGAGACACTGGAGAAAAAACAATACTGAAGCCGAGAAAATGTTATATGCACAATCTCTGAGCACTTATTAAAAAAATGATCCTGGACAAGAAAAGGAGTTACTTCTCAGAGAAAATCAGGCAGGCAGGCAACTCTAGTAAAATACTCTTTGCGACCCTAAAGGAATTAGTAAAACTACCGGTAGCACTAATAGATGACTGAAATGTGGTATTCTGTAACCAACTTGCATGGTCTTTTAAGGACAAAGTGGAGTCCATTTTTGACTTCCTCACAGACAAGGGTACCGACCTCCCAGTGGACACCCCCACTACATCTCCTTTGCTCTCTGTCCATGGTTTGGATTCCTTTGTCTCACCAAATGCAGAACAGATCTCGCATATAGTTAGATTTACAAAATCCGGAGCACCATCAGATCCATGCCCCCCTAAAATATTTCAACTGGCATTCGATAGTATTAGCGAGCAACTCAGCTTACTCTTCAAAGAGATTATCAGTTCTGGCATTTTCCCAGATGCCTGGCAAACGGTCTCAATCCTTCCTCTACTAAAAAAACCCAATCTGGATCCCAGCGACCACAACAACTATAGACCTATCGCGAGGATTCCTTTTCCGGCTAAGGTCCTGGAGAAAATTCTAGGCTCCCAACTCACCGCCTTTGTGTCCTTGGAAGATCTGCAGGATTCTTCAGAATATGGTTTCCGACAAGGGCATAAAACGGAGACCACCTTGGTTATGGCAACAGAGGAGCTTTGGACTACATTGGACACAGGTGCAAGGGCTGCCCTGATCCTATTGGATCTATCGGCGGCTTTTGACACCGTGAACCATGATATTCTTATCAGAAGGCTCCAAAAGGTGGGAGTTAAGAACTCTGTTCTAAATCTGATTGAATCTTATTTAAACAATAGGTTGCAATATGTTCAGATTGGTGACTCCTGTTCAGAACAGTTCACACTTCCATGTGGGGTGCCGTAGGGCTCCTCACTGAGTCCTACCTTTTTCAATTTATATGTGACCCCTTTAGCTGACATCATCAGGCAGCTTGGCTTTTCACTGGTTTCCTACGCGGACCACACCAAGATAGTGGTGTCCATCTCAAGTAACCTGGAGGGAACCGCAGTTCGTTTTAACCAATGTATGTCCTGCGTAGACCAGTGGATGAGTGCAAACTGCCTAAAGCTAAATGGAAGCAAAACAGAGGTTCTCCTGTTGGGATCCGACACCTCCTTTTGGCACAGAACTGGTGGCCTCTGGATATGGGAACTCTTCCAACTCCAGTGCACAAGGTTAAGAGTCTGGGCATCATCTTTGATGACAGACTAACTTTCCAACATCAGATCAACAAGGTTGCCTCTCAGGTTTATTTAACACTGAAGTCAATACGGAAAGTGAGAGCCTTTATCCCTCGAGACGCAGAAAAAACCCTGGTGACGAGTTTAGCCATGGCCAGACTGGACTACGGAAATGCCCTTTATTTGGGCCTTCAAAAACAGCACATGCTCAAATTTCAGCGGGTGCAAAACGCTGCAGCCAGAATGTTGCTGAATATTCCCAAGTTCCAGTCCGTTTCCCAAGGCTTAAAAAGACTCCACTGGCTCCCGGTAAAAAAGGAGGACAGAATTTAAATCCCTAGCATACAAAGCTATGCATGGAAAGGGACCTGCGTTCCTGAAACAGCACCTCTCATGGTATCATACATGCAGAATGCTACGCTCAGCTCAGAGCAAACTCCTCCAGACTCCCAAATTTAAGGAAGTTCTCTGGGGAGGAAGCAGCTTTATTCTGAACACAGTAAAACTGTGGAACACGCTTCCTTTAGCTATCAAAAATTGCCCAACACTACTTTCCTTTGGAAAATCACTGAAAACTTGGCTATTCTCAAGCTAATTCCTACCTCTTCCTTTATAATTCTGGCAGGCTCCTCCGTTGCAGCGCCTAGAGGCCCTTGGGCATTCGAGAGCTATATAAATCTCACAATCAAGTCAAATCAATCAAATATAAAGTCAGAGATTCTCATGTTGAGTTTGGAAAAAATGTGTTGGTTAGGGAAACTGGAACTGTCCTAATTAAGAAATTTAGTAAGGGCAAAATATGCATTTTAACCATTGGAACCCTGTCAACAATCGCGATTGGGAGCTTCTGTCACCTGTCCAATTTATCCCTGATCTACCTAAAAAGGCAAAATAATTTAGCTTATATAAATCATCAGGAACACTAGTGACTCTAAATTCCAGATACCTAATAGAATTTCTGCTATACTCCTTCTGAAGAACTTTTGGCAAGTCCGTCACGTCATTATTAAAACGCAGCATCTCTGTCTTGGTGGTGTTAATTGTATATTCTTCCAGAGTCGACAAATTTCCAAAAAGTTTGAAAAGTTTCTTAATAGCTACAGAGAATGGATGAATTTAAAGAATTAGATTGTCGGCATTCAGTTTAAGTCAAGAGGAGTCTGGTTCCTGGGATTGAAAATCCTCCTCAAGGCATATGCAAGGGGTTCAATAAAGGTTGCAAACAATAAAGCGACTATGGGCACCCTTGTCTAGTGCCTGAGAAATATTTACCACATTTTTCCCATTTAATTCCAATTGAGCTCTGGAGCTCTGATATATTTGAGCACTCATCATACTAACTGGCACAGGAATTTAATTGTTTCAAAACTTTTAAATGCAAACTTCCAATTGACAAAATCAAATGATTTTGCAGCCTCCGTAAACAACACTACTGCAGAAATCTGGTTAGCCATGTAATAATTACCGGCTTCAATAAAAAAGTGTGTGTTAGAGTATAGTTGGCCTGAAGGTACAAACCCATTCAGATCTGCTGCTACTAGATCAGTTATTACCTCCAATATTCTCTTAACTAGTATCTTCATAAAGATTTTGTAATCTGGAATAAGCAAGGTGATGTGGCGGTAAGAGTGCACCTGGTCCAGGTTCTCCTTTTTGGGAAAGAATTTTAGTATCCCTCTTTTAAATGAAAGACGTCGGACCCCTCCTTTAGGAATATAACTAAACAACCCTGTTAGAGGATTCCTCCGGTTTTTTATCATTAATGAGTACCATTTGGAGGGATAGCCGTCCTCCTTGGTAGCCTTACATCTTAGAAGTTGTCTTACTTCCTTCATCACCTCTTCTACTTCTACAGGGCAAATAAACTAACCTGCTGCTTCCGTTGCCAATGAGGGAATTTGAACCTGGTTAAAAAAATTGCAAATATCTTCATCCGAGAGGTCAAGACCTTCCTTGTAAATTCTACAAAAGTATGCACTAAAAGTAGACTCTACTTCCTCTGTGTCCCTCTCTAATTTCCCTGTCAAGGGATCTTCTATGTTGGGGATATATTGCTCACCGTTCAATACTGAATGCACCACGCCAGTAATCCACACTGGCTTCCCCTTCTTCATATAACTGTTGGCCATAAAACTGCGCACTTATAATTTCCTTCTCAAGTAAAAAAGTCTAGGTTTCCTTCTTGGCCACTTCTCTAGTTGAACGTCCCTGCTAAACTTGTAGCTGCTGTAATCTAATTTCGGCCCTCTGAAGCACCCTTGATAGAATTTGACATTTCTCAGCATCTATCTTTCTACAAGCGCTTTCATAGGCTATAATCTCACCCATCATTGTTAGCTTATATTCCTCCCAGATGTTTTCTGGTGATGCAGAACCTCTATTCTCTAAAAAGAAAAAGAGTTGAGTCCTGTTCCCCATCTCTTCCTAAGAATCCTCATTCGAGAACTGGACCTTATTAAAAGACCATCTGTGCTTAGGGGTGGGTATAAATGGCAGAGGAAATTCCAAGCTGGCTACTGCATGGTCTTAGAAACAATTAGGTATATAAGAAGCAGCTGCCCTTGACAGAGAATCGGATGGCAGAGAGAAGTCTATCCTTGAAGCTGTCTGAAACCGTATAGTGCCTTAAGCCAGGATTCGACCTACGCCAGGGGTCCAAGAGGCTAATTTCACCCCGTTGATATTTATGGCTTACACCACTCTTGGATTCCTTTGTTTACCTTCAGGATTGCTCAATTCCAACTCTGGAATATGAGCGCAATTAGAATCTACCCCAACTACAATATTTTTTTAAAACAGAGCTGGGAGAAGAATCAGATCATATATTGGCTCCGGCTCATCAACAACCAAGCCACATATTGAGACTAGTGTGGCTGGTGCTTGTTTGCTTAGAGTCTCAATCATGCATAATATGATAATCTCAACACTAAACCTCCTACTTGCTAAGACTTCAGCCCTTCTGTGCACTGCCAAAGTGGCAGAATGCAACAGTAGCTGATATGGACCACATGCAGTCACGGCCAGCATTAATCGTGGGTGGGGGGCATAGGGTTGCGAGGGGAGGGGTAAATTGAATAATTAAAAAAAAAGTACCTGTCCGCCGCACGAGCCCTGCATTTTATCGGCTCCTGCTCTCAGGAACAGAAAGCAGGCAGCCTCCCTCCCTCCTCTAAGCCAATCACAATGCTGCAATGGTAGTGTTGTGATTGGTGGGGACGCTGCCCAGCCAGGGGCTTACAGGGAGGCCATTATCTCCATGTAGGCTGATCAAAAAGTCATTGCGCCCTCAGGAGTAGGCACATCACTCCTCCCCTGCTCACAGATCAGCCTCGCCCACCCATCCGCCTGCAACCAAACCCTACTGCTTTCTCGCTGTGCGAGAAGCAGAAACATAAAACAGTGGTAATTACCATTTTATGTTTCTGCTTCTTGCACTGCGAAAAAGAAGTGAGGCAATGCTGCTCCGCCCTAGTGGAGGATCCGCCCCTATCCTCAAGTAGCTCGTGCCTCCTTGTCCTTATTAATATGTGTCACCTGGAAGAATACAAAAGTTGCTCTCTGTTTTTCAAGCCAATGAAAATGGCCTTACAATTTATGCCATTGTTCAGCCTTTAACATTCATAGACAGGATGTTAAACTTGTACCTGCTCATAGGGCTCTTCTATTAGACATATATTACACAAAAGGTCTCCATGTCCAAAGTCCTCGGTCTCCCCTACGCTCAGTTTCTATTTCTGAAAAGCATTTGTAAAGTTCTGGAAACTGTATCTGCCCAGACAGCAGATCCATTAATGAGCTGTTACCTCCCTCCTCTCCCCATCCTACTCTGCCCCTTTCTTCCCCTCCTATACCCCCATCCCATGCAACCCACCCTCTGTCCCACGATTAGGTACCTGTGTGATTTCTTCACCCTTCACATAGGTGTCCTACAGACCCTTCACCTTTCAGGTGGGGAGACTGCACTCAGTGCCCTACTTCCAGCTTCTCCTCTCCCCCATATCAGCAACCAATATGCCGAAACAATAGCACCCCCATCACAGAACACAAAATCTTCCGAAAAAAAGAAGAGTGAAAATTAAGAAAAAAAGAAATGTTGTAGGCTATATTGCAGTGTTCCCACTCACCTCAAAGTTCTTAGAGATATGTTTTTCCTGCTTCAACCTCCAGAAAGATCTTAGATGCCCCATTCACCAACACCTTCAACCTTGCTGGCTGCATTAATATAGCTTGAGCACACTCGGCTTTCAACAGAGCTATTAGCGTCATTGTATCTTTCTATGCCTTGATGTCTCAAAAGCCATATCCAGAAAGACCTGAAAACAAAAGTCCTCTGAAGACATAACACTCCAATGCATTATCGCTTGTGAGAGAACTTTTCCTAGCACTCTGAAGACTACAAAGTTCACTAATAATATAAGTGGCCACGCAGCATTTGCGTACTCCATAAATGGGACCCGATGTGCCTTCGTAACCCATGAGATCCTCTTTAAACTCCGGGAGGAAATGAGTGCCAATTAAACTCTCTATAACTTCTACTGGTGAGGATGCCAACACTATTCTTTTGGGTATACCCACAAAATGCAAATTCGATCTCCTTCAACGGTTCTTCTGGTCCTCCAGCTGAGATTTAATTGACTTAATCTCATTAGCTTGGAGACGTTTGCTGACTTAAGTTTACCCTTGTCCTTCAAACTAGAAACACATGATTTTACTGCCTCTAACTGAGCCGAATAGGTATCTATTTTCTTCTCAAATTCCTCTTTTTTTCACTCAGGGATGAAGCAAGAGAGCTCTGATTTTGTTTCATCGCCTTTATCTCCCCCAGTATATTGGTTAACAGTGTCTCAATTTTAATATTGGAGAGTTGAGATCCTGTATTGTCTAAAGTCTCAGCAGGGTTAACCATGCCCCCTACAGCATTGGTCAGTCTTGATGTTATAATAGGTGCTTGATGCAATCAATGTGGTAAAGGTACATGTGGTGGATGAAATAGTGGTTGAGGAACTGCAGTATCTGAGTAGCTGGCATTTCCAGATCCTTTAGGTGTTGTTTGATTAGACTGAGTATTATCTCGACCAGCGTCATCTCTCGGCTCCGGTGATTGTGAGTTGGGAGAGGCTTCTCTTTTCTCATCCCAACTCACACCCCCCACTCAAACTGGGATCTTCCATCCCCTTACCCATAGAAGCTCTGCTAATGCCCAGTGTAGTGTTGCCTTTGTTACGGCCTGCCAGCACACTTCTTGATGCCTTACAGCTGAAGACTGAGTACCCCTTAGCGCTGCCACTTTCTGTTCCCCTATCCAGAGTTGGAAGTATAGTTAATAGCTGAGTCTGTGCCCGATCAACCACGATGCCCTCTGCCAAATTTAAGCTGCTCTTCTATGCCAGCAGGGTCTCCCACGGCTGGTGACAAGGCGGACCCAGTTCAGTAAGAGACTTCCCAAGCCGACTTGTGTTGCTCTTATCTATCATTGGCTCCTTCTTGTTTTCAGGCATGCCCTCATTCGTCCTCTCCTCCCCTTGCACCCCAATCCTTCAGGGAGGGAGGTGCTTTACTCTCTCCATCAAGGGCTTCCTGGCTGGTAGTGTTCTCCCAGTTTTATTTACTTGCAGATATGCTGGACCTTTTCTTGGTGGTGGGGAAGTCTTTTTACTCTTCGGCATTTGCTGCCCTTGGATATTGTCTAATATCACAGTGTCTGTCCACTCAGTAGCTTAACCCCACTCGAGAGGCATGCAAGCTGATTGGCTTTGCTGACTTTGGATTGCTTCTACTATTTACTGTATCCCAATATCCACACTTGCTGTATAACAAGCCCAAACCGACTCGTGTCCTTTCACCCTTTTAATTGCCCCAACCAACTTGAAGGTTTCTCTGGCTGTGCTCAACCCTTCACTGTCTGAACATATGAGGGACATAAGATGAGTACCTTCTTGCTGCTCACCCGCTCTCTCCCACATCATCTCAGTCTCTCCGGGGCTGGAACAGGAAGCAGCCAGGCTCCCTCCCCTAAGCCAATCACAGCACTGCAATGAAGCGTTTTGATTGGTCTGAGCGCCATGGATCAGCGCTCAGCAAGGAAATGGGGGCCTGGGCATGTTCTCCAAGCAGGCTGTAAAGCAAGCCTCCATGAAGAACATGCGAAGTGCGCAGGGTTGTTTGACCGGCCCGAGAAGGCCGGCAAAACAGTCATTGCGCACTTGGAGTGGGCAAACCACTCCTCTCCTGCTCTGAGAGCAGAGCAACCCCGCCCGCCCCGCAAAGCTGCGCAGCAGGAACAAATACAATTATGATAACCTAGACTTATTATCATTTTATTTGTTTTTTCTTTCACTTTTTTGCATCAGTGGGGCGACACTCCCCCACCTTAGCAGAGGAGCCGCCACTGGAGTGGACTGAGACAAATCCTTCCAGCCTGGTAATAGTAAGAAGGAAGCCCAGCCTTCTTCCTATTGCTGTAGTACCCTCCAGAAGTATTTGCCAAGTCTTTACCAAGCTGCTCCTTACCGTCTCCCTCCTAGCTCTGCTATGGCTCTCTCCTTCCACCTGCATAAATGTACAGCTACACCTTCAGCTGGCTTTTCAGATGCAGGGAGGTTGGGTAAAAGGGTGGAGAAAGCCGCTTTTCAATCGGCGGGAGCCTGGTTGGCCTGCAGCACCAAGTCTAGTACCTTCAATTCCTGCAATCTCTCTGGGGAGGCAATTGTGAGGACGCCATCTTACTTCAGCGGGGGGTGGGTGCGCTGTGCTAAGCCGCTCACCCTCTCTCCTTCTTGGTATTTAGAAGTCCCTATGACTCCTGCTGCCGCTGCCCCGGCCATGCTGGTTGGGGGAGTGGCTTCGCAGGGGCAGACGTGCTAGGCAAAGTTGAGTGTCATCCAATCAACCACTTTAAGGCTACTTTCCAACACAATTCAGGATTCACTCTGGAACTAAATCCGAAAACAACACTTTGCACCAGATTTGCGTCACTTTTGTGATGCAAGTCCATAGCAGAGTGTTAGTAAATCTGCCCCACAAACTCAGGATAAAAACCGAAAGACAGTGGTTGGCATTTTCTATACCAATAAAAATGTATTACTATCCAAAGGAACCCTTTTTAGCAACCTTACAATGATAAAAAATGAAGAAAGAAGCAAATGTTTCTAAAGCTATGCCTTGCAGCTTGCATGCAGCACTTTGATATCAGTTAATAGCTTGCTATGTTATATTGGAAGGATGGTAACTTATGAAAGGCAAGTCACAGAATAATCTATGTGACAAAAATACATATCTGTGACATGCATGGTACACGTGCTTAGCAGCAGGAACATTAATCCTTTAAGCTACTTTAGTATGAGTCAAAACTCTGACTAGACAAATCACAGATATTTCCGTTAAGTGCATTAATCACGAGTTATCATGCTGTTTCTATTATCTCCTTAAAAATGCAGTGTGCACCAAGATCTCTGTAGCTGCTCTTATCTCTTCTCAACCTGTCATTGAATTGGCACCCCCTCGGCTTTTGTACCCTGTGCAATGGCACTGTTCATACCGCCCTAAAGCCAATCCTGGACGCACTCGTATGCCCACAGACTCCTTTCGGGTCTTTTTTTCTCACTTATGTATGCAAATCTTGGCAACCTATCAGAAGGAGGGGAGATGTAAACTTTCTTCCTCTTCCCAGGTGGTCCTTTCGACTTAATAAACAGAAAAGAGCCCTCAAATGTAAGAGAAGCTCCAAGCACTGGAGAAGAGGGGGGCTTGGAAAATAACTATCAGAAGAGTTTCTCTTCCCTCCACCCAGTGTCTGAAGTGATAAGGGAATTATGAGACACTTCATTATTTGATTAGCAGACCTGGTGCGTGTGAAGAGGGCGCATGTGCGTCCCATAAATCTTGGCTCGCTTTGAACTCGAGAGTTCAGGAGGACGACGAGCTCAGCCAGAGCCGGGTACCAGGCTCGAGCAAAGTGGCTCCTCCACCTCTGCTATTTGCATGAATAAAATGCCAACAGTATGAAACAGGGACAAGTAATATGAGTCAATAACAAGTCAATCAAGCACTTGCAAAACCAATAGGGCTCACCTTTTGGCTTTGCCAGTGCTTTTTTGGCTAATGCTGTTCAGCATCAGCAAAAAAAAAAATGGTTATCAGCAATGCTGACCAGCATCTTAAAAAAAAAAGGTCCCCGGGTGATGATGTATATGCATGCATGTGCCCCCATGAATGTGGGACATGACGCAACAACAGCCAAGAGTAATGATGAATGCTTATTTGTATGTTATGATGCAGCAGCCATTTTTTTAAAATGTATGGTTCCAAGATGACAGACACCAATCTTTGAGCTATACATAAAAAAAAGTGTGCAAAGGTGTGTTTGCAGAAAAGAGCTTCCCAGCAGCAAATTGTTGCAGGATTTTAGAGGGTAGGCAGCACAAGGGGGAGAAGGAGAGAGAGCGTGAGAGAGAGAGAGAGAGAGAGAGAGAAAGACCGAAAGAGAGAGAGAGCGGGAGAGAAAGAGAGCACATGCTAGAAATCAGCTAATTATATACAATGCTGTATTGTAGACTGTAAGTCTTCAACTACAGAAATCTAAAGCTCTCTGTAGGCGATACCCAATAAGCCTAAGGTATATAACATCAAAATGTGAAGTACTTTGGTTAGTGAAGTGTAAGACATATTGAACAGTTATGACTAGTTTAATTCAGGCTGGCAGATCAGAAAATGCACGACAGCGAGTCCACTAAAAATAGGTAATCTGAAAATAGCATTTATTTAACTTCTCAGGCAAAATATGTAAAGCTTTTATAACAGCATATATTGAAATCAGGTAACAATATATAAAAACCCATCCTTAATCTCCTCTCTCGACTCTCCTGATCACACATCCTTTAGCTCATATTTTTAGGAGTCCAGATAGACCCACCCTGATCAGTGACACAGCATTAGTGGTATATACCCAAATAATCCTGGGTTTTGTTTTGCATTCCGTGACTTGTGGTTCAGCTTATCAATTTACAGTATAAGGACTTCGATCCCCAGAATGCAAAGCAAAAAAACTGCACTAGATGAGCTGCTCGTGCATGGACCTAGGAAGGTTGAGAGCTCCGAGTCAAACAAGCAAAATAAAAGCCATGGAGCTCCACAGCCGGTGACTAGAGAGGCAGCAGCTCGAGGAACAGCCTCGAACAAAGGGAAGGCCGGAGAGTGTACAGACTCGGTTATTTGTTGGGCTTCTGAGAAGCAGAGCCCGAGGGAGCTGCTCGTCCTTGACGTAGGCCGCGTTGAAATCAAATCCACTTTATTTCCTCATGCGATGTCCTAGATATCAACAAAGGAGCCCGCTGCTGCCGCAAGTAATTCACCCGGGCAGTCACTTGTCTTGCCTGCACTAGAGGACGAACAAAGGTGAAAAATCCTCATGGGGCAAAGGAAAAATGCTGCTATGGCAGAAATGGGCAGTAAGCTGCGACTCAGTGGCACGGCGGGAAATCTAGTGGAAGTTCCAGAGCTTAATTTGTAAAGTATTAAGTGCCAGGGCTCTGACCAGCAGGCTGCTGCAGCCTGCACCACCCATCGCCCTCGTCATCGCTGCCAAAACAACTACTAACCATCTCTCTCGCATGCAAATGCGACAGTTCAGATCATTCCAGGTCCCCAAAGCTAAAGGAATGGCTGGGGAGGCAAGTATTAGTAGTTTTGATGTATATTGTATTCCTAAACAACCGTTGTTTTGCTCATCTCTAAAATTAGATGAGCAGCGACACTATGTGGTAGACTGTTCTATGTATGGGGTTGACCAATTAAGTGCGGGTGCTTAGCACTGGAAAGCCCCGGCACAAATTAAGCATTGCACAATATGGGGCTGGCTTTAGTGTTGATTGCGCCCGGTGCAACAATCTTTGTTGTCTCACGTCCTCCCTCCGTGACCTCTTTTTTGACGGATTCCATCACTGCCACCCTCCAAGGGGGCCCCCTCCTTCTCCGTAGCCACCCTCTCGCATTTAATTTATTTTATAACGCTACTCATGTAGGGTGTCAGAGTGCTTTACACCCACACATATTATACAAGCAAAATGAACCACACAGGTGCGTGAATCAATGTATAGGAAAGGCTACATAAGACAGTAAGGGCTACAAGGTGCAGAAGTCGTATCTAGTCCACACAGGCAGGCAGTCAATCTGCGGAATCTGTGTTACTCTTGTAACGCAGAGTTCCGGCCAAATTCTGCCAATCGCCGCATGGCAAAAAGGTTTCCTGCGAGAAATGCAAGAGTGAGCGAAATTTGGTGTCCCTAGTGCCTTTGTATAACGTTGGCACAAGCAGGTGACCGCAAGCGGTCGCAGTCAGAGAGCTGCTTCTCGAGTAGATTTGCTGCTGCGCAAGTATCTGGAATGACTGCGCACTCTTGGACCCCACATGGTATCACTTGCACTGATTTTCAGCGCTGCTTGCACTACTGGTGCTAAATTGCCACGTGAGCAGCACAACATGCATATTTCTGTCCGCTGGCGGAACTCCGCGGAATCTCACTAAGTTTTTATGTAACCCCACGAGTTACACCCACCCCCTAATTACATGTAAGAGTGCATGGTTGGAAGAAACACAAAGTCAAGAGTTAAAACACAGTGGTTGGGGCTGTCTATACTACTAAGACATTATTACTATCCAAAGGAATCCTTTAGGCATCTTCAGAATAATTTTTTCTTTTAGAACCATTAATGTTCTATACCCATGTTCTTCAGTTTGAATGCAGCTCTTTGATGCCAGCTAAGAGCTCACAGTGCTATTTTAGGAGGATTGTAACATAGATACTGCAAGTAGCAAAATTACTTTTGTGACATAAGCGATAACCCACTGAACTATAAGCATACAACGCAGATCTAAGATCTGCATGTTACGTGTTGTGCTTTGCTCCTGTTGACACACATCATGACAAGTGGGTGGCCCCTGGGTAGCTTTCCTAAAGTAAAGGTGTAGTGTGCTTTGTTCCAATCTCTGGATTGAGAGTTGTGTGGAAAATTGGACTGCTATTTTACTGCCATTTTAATTTTAAAGATAACCGTTTCCTACTGGTACCCATTTAAGTACGTGCATCAAAATTCCCACATTATTAGTAATTCTCGTATTAGAGTGGAGAGAATCTGGGCAACCAGGCCCCTCTTAATGGGCCTCGGGGTCGGACAGGCCGTAGCGGGCACCGGGCATTTTTCCGGTAGGCAGGAAGAGTAGGGGATGGTTTTGGACCGGCGGGGGCCGGTTTTGCAGCAATGCTGCAAAATCGTCCTCCTGTAACAAAAGCGCAGCAGCATTTTTTACCACCACCACCCAATACCCTCCAGCCTCCGCCCAGGGGCTGGTCCGATGTAATTGCCAGAGCTGGTTTGCGGACCCAGTCTGGCCCTGATGGGGCTCTAGTGTCCAAATGTATCTTCAAATTTCTAGACAAACCCTTGTATTAAAAGAAAATAATTCCAGGTTTTACCTCCTAAATTCACTGACCTTAGGAGTGGAACAAGGTGAAAGAGGCAGCGAAAACGAAAGCCAATGTCCAAAAGAGAGAGAATGATGAAGGGTAGGGCAGGGATAAACAGAATAAGACCTAGCAGGAAGGAGAAAGTGGTGCTAGATTCATAGCCCAGCACCACAGGGGAGACAAGCAACTGAAAAGAGAGAGATGATGCACAGGGCAGACGGGGGTAAAGAGGAGGCAGAACACGAGAAATGCCTGATAAACAAAAGTGAAGGAGATTCAGGCCATCCTTTTTGGGCTGTCCCTTAGGGCTCACTGTAGGTAGCAGCTGCAACCCTTTGTTTGCCCTTTTGTACCTGTGATAATAACCCTGTGATCACTGCCATGTGTTAATTCACTCCTCAGTGTATTTAATAGAAGATGGCATGTTGTGAGGCATTCACTTTGTACAGCAAATGTAAAACTAGAAACAATATCCTTCATTGTAATAAAAAAAGCAACGATGATTTGGTATTTTTTACAGAGTGCTGATCTATTTTAGATTCCTAAGTAAATGTGGAAATACTCTATTTTATTTAAAAATCACCTATCTGACACAAATTGAGCTTAAATATTCTTCCATTTTTATGTCCAGCTTGATAGTGCTGCTGTCTGGAGGACCTATCGTTACCAGTGCTTCAAAATATACATAGGGAGGGTTTTGGCTCCACCAAGAGGTGTGTTACTTTCTCATCTCATGCTATTGGCTGTTTATTGTATCACTCTTTATCAATTCTTCAAGATGGCCGACAGAACAGGGGTGTTAGCTGTGTGCTCCTGAGGGCCGGGATCACTTTCTGTGTAAATCCATGATTTTATCTGGCCATTCATCCTCCAAAGTCACCCTCCAATATCACCATAGCTGTTGATAGAAAATGAAATGCCTTGGCAACCAATTTCTCAACTGAGGACCTACCTTTTCCCACCATTTGCCATTGTGGTGCGACCGCAGCTGAGGAAATCGAAGGCTACCCAGCTGCAGTTTATGTGAGGGTCATGGTGAGCAGTGAAAATACCATTCCATCGCTGGCCCTAGCCGTCTCTGGTGGCCCATCTTCGGGACAAGAGACGTTTCCCTTGAAGACATGGAACGGGAGGCTGTCCACTCTGTCCCATCCCCACATGGCAGTCATCCTGTGGCAGGGCAATTGCAGAGAATGATTCTCCTTGACTGGATGCCTGTGATGGTTCTAGCAGCCCGCCATACCCCTGCAAAGACGTTGCAGGCATCGGGGTGAACTGCAGAGAATTCTTACTCAGAATCTGGCTGCCCGAGATTGTTGGCGGCCCGCCCTCTCCAACCCTGGCAAAAAAAGTACAGGCATCTGTGCTCGTTTGACAGCCTGCCTCCACCCGCTTTCGAAGCTTGTAGACATTGGAGCTCTTTCTTGGTGAGCCGCCTACCCCCGCATTAAAGCTGCAGGATAGTGACTGCGCCTGTTGCTGTATAACCTGTTTGATGGCAGCTAAAATGACTGCGCCAGAATCTGAGGGAGAGCGCCTCACATTTGAAAGATGTGGTCCGATTGACCAAACGCAGGTTGAGTTGGAGCTAACTTGCCCTTCCTGTAGTCTCCTCTTGGTGCGCCCGTCTCTCCCTCGGCTAATTTATTCTCTGCTCCTCAGCCCCCTGCAATCTCACTGTTAGGATATGGATTCCTGACCATAAATATCTTTCTGGAAGTCTCCACCACTCACTATTAGGAGGGGGCACCATTTTGAGGATTCCCCCTAGCACTTGGCCACCATCTTGGTGCGTGCCCTGTCGGTGAAACCAGTTGCGATAGAAGAGGTCCGTTTTTAACCCCTTTTCTCCCTTAATGCCTGGGAACGACACATCGAAATACTAGAAAGAAGACCTAACACCAGTAGCAGCGGCCATCTTAGTTTGGGGATTGCTCACTGTTTCTTAACTCAACCTATTAAGAAGAACAGAAAGAAGACTTAACACCTATAGTGGGCTTCTGCCCATGTCCCAATCACCTGGAATTGGCAAACGTTTTGTATTGGTCAGTTGCCTCTCACATCTAACCCTCTGCTGATCATCACCCCTAGCCTCCCTATTCACAGAATCAAACAGGAATGTCTCCTCTGCCTTCATTTCAGGACTACTGGCACCAAGAGCACATAACCTCAAAGACACCCACCCACCCCAACACAAACTCCAGCTCAGGCAATAACGCAAGATGGAAAGCTAATGAGACCCCACAATCACTCTAACCTTAGCCCCACTGTTATAACTCTCTATGCCCACTCATCTGCCCCAACTGAACCTGCTTACTCCACTTCTCCTGAATTCATCACCCCCTCACTCCCAGGCTACAAACCTCCCAACCAATCAGAGTAAGGATATTGGGCCAGCCACTAGCAACAACAACAACAACCCTAATCCTCAACCCATCAGCACTCGCAGCAACCCGACCATACCCTACCCCCCTTCTTCCATGCCCGGTGGAACGCAGACCTAGAGGCGCCTACTCACGGCTTTCTCCTACAGCTCCCCATTCCATGAGACTCTATGAAGCTCAATGCCTACTTCAACCCTATCCAAACCTGAGTGGAAACATGTGGCAACTCAACCCCTTCTTCCTCTAACCTAAACTCTTCATATCCAGAATCTCACACACATAACGACTCACACCTCAACTATTCCTCACCTAACCCTATGCCCATGACAGATCTAAGGGATCGATTTATTCACTTGGAGAATGAACTCTACAAAGTAACGCAGGGCATCAACATTATCCTAAGGATCCTCAAATCTTATCCTGAGCTGGCCAAATCCCCACCCCTCTCCGCTTCCTACTCCTCAACACAACTCCCCCAAATGTCTAAGATCCAGCCTTTATGTTGGAATACAACTCCTCTAAAAAAACAAGATCACAGGCCTAAAAGACCGACCCCCGCAATGTCTCAGAAAGAAGCAACTGCCTTAGCCACAACCTACAATCTGATTCCTTCCCAAATTTACCTCCCTCCAAGATACAGGTGATCACTGGAATCGGGAGAGACATCAACCCTCTAAAAGTTGCCAGACCTCCAATCCACCACATCAAGACTCCCCTGACCCCACCCCCACAGAATCCTCACAGCAACAGTAACATCAACTGCATGCTCATAAACTGCAGATCAGCTACTAAACTTGCCACAGATCTGGCCGAAGCCATCCTGAACCATGACGTAGACATTGCTTTCATCACAGACACCTGGCTAAATGACCTACGAGTCCTTCCTGGCTTGTTCGTCATCAAGAAACACAGGTGGGATCGCCCCGGGGCTGGCATAACTATTATCCAAAGAAAAATATTCTCATGACAGAAACAAACACCCCACATTTGAACTTATCAGCACAAACATAAAAACAATAAACAATAAACCTATGAAATGCCACTTCCATTATCACCCTCCAGGCAACTCACTTGCCTTCGGAGAACACCTATCAGATCTGATAATGCACTGCTCACTCTCTAATGACAACAACTTATTCCTAGACGATCTCAGCTTACCCTGGAAGGATGAGAATGACACACGTTTCCAATCATTAAAGGATCTCCTGCTCAGCAACAGCACTGCAAAGGTCAAACACACACCAGAGGCGCAACCCTAGATGCCATCATAGCATTCAAAGAAGCAGTAAGCATCAATAACATCTTTCTGGTTGACTGGTCGGACCAACACATCATCCTGTTCCATATCAATCAATTGGAACTACCTCCCCACTTGCACTCAAAATAACATACAATGGTCCCAAAACTTAAGTGAGATTCCCCTCGATGATCTGGAAGACAAAATGATGTCTCTACTTCCCCCCCTACTGACAACCTTTCTACAGATGATCTTACTCACCACTATAACTCTACAATGCCATCAATCCTAGGCTAACTAGCACCCCAGAAACTTTTAAAAATCTGAGACACTGCCTCGAGAGCCTGGTTCAACAAAGAACTCAATGCAGAAAGAACAATATTGAGAGCAACTGAATGACTCTGGAGAATAAAGTTATCCTCCACCAGCCTGCAACAGCTCAGAACAGAACGAACACAATATGAAAATCACATCCGAAAATAAAAAACTGCCTTCTTCCGCAAAGTGCTTGATAACGCAAAAAATGACCTAAATTTCTTTTCAATATCATTAAACAGCAAACTTCAAAAACAGCTAAACCTAATCCTCAAGTCTCTAAAGAACAATGTGACAATTTTTCAAAATTCTTCAATGACAAAATCTCTAAGATCAAACTCCCCTTCGACCCCCACACTCCGCCTCCTACTGGAAACTGTCCCCTCAAAGTGGAGTAAAACGACTCTCCTTCTCTCTCGCCAAACTCCCAAGGGATGGCCACCCACCCCAACTCTCTGGATGCAATATATACCTTGGATCCCCCTCAACTCTCAAGAGCTGGAAGATGTTCAACTTGCGCACAGAGGAAGACATATCAAAGATTTTTGCAAATTCCAAGCCCACCTCCCACCTAGAAGATCCTCTTCCGACTTCCCTAGCGAAGAGTCTCAACTATGAACTAGCACCCCTTTTGACGAAGATAATAAAAAGCTGCCTGAACAATGGATCAATGCCCAACTGCCTCAAACTAGAATAAGTCACTCCTTTGATAAAGAAACAAGGTGCTGACCCAGAGGACCTCAACAACTTCAGGCCCCTCGTATCCTTCCTTTCCTGACTAAAATACTTGTGAAATGCATCCTTGCCCCACTCAACCAATACATTCGACGCAAACACTCTTCTTGACTCTTTCCAATCAGGTTTTAGAAAAGGATGTAGCATGGAAACAGCCCTATTTAACATGGCAGATGACATTTACAAGTTGCTGGATTTTGATAAATGCTACCTACTCATCCTCTTTGACCTATTAGCGGCCTTCGACATGGTTGATCACAAGATGCTTCTTGAATCCCTTCAAAAGCGGATTGGAGCAAACGGCCTGGTCTTGAAATGGTTCGCCTCATATCTTCATAATCGCTCCCGGCAAAAAATAATAAACAACACAACCTCCGACACATCCACCATAACCAGGCATGTGTCATGGTTCCGATCCTTGAGACATACCTGACGAGTCCGACCTTGTTTGGCTGAGTATACATGGTCCGCTTCATTGAGGGCAGTCTACAGAACGGGAAACAGAGTAGACCAGTTAGCGGTCCTGCTTCCCCTGTACAGGAAGTGACCTCTAGGTCAACAGGTTTTGCACTACCGGGTGGGACTGCATTTAACCCACGGTGCTCAACCAGACAGTGCTTTGGATTCAGGAACTTGCCTCGGCTGACCTTCGTTGGACTCCCATGTGTCGTCAGCAGTCCCTTTGTCCATTCCGACCAGGTATTCCACCGGTGGCACTAGTGCAGGAGCGCTTCGGCTGCTTTCACGTTGAAACAGCGCAGGAGCGCTTGAGTTGTTTTCTCGCTGTGGCACGTGCAGGAGCGTGGAGTCACAAGACTCCCTTTTCGTTGTGTAGGCGCAGGAGTGCTTGAGTTATTTCAAGTTGTGCATGCGCAGGAGAGCATAGCCACAAGACCTCCTTTGTTGTGTAGCAGCGCAGGAGCGCATGAGTTATTTTCTCGTTGCAGCACGCATAGGAGTGCATAGCCACAAGATTCCCTTTGTTGTACAACAGAGCACGAGAGCATGGGTTATTTTCTTGTTGTGGCAAGCGCAGGAGCACTTAGCCACAAGACTCCCTTTTGTTGTGTGTGTGGAGGAGCACTTGACATCTCATTGCAGGACATATCAGCCATGCTGACCTGCATGCAGGCAGAAAACCTGAGTTTACGTCAGGACATAACAGCCTTACAAGGACCTCTGGCCGTTAGCCAGACAGGGGCCTGGGGTCAGACTTCTACGTTTATGGTCATACAGGAAGGGTTGCTAAGACCTCCTTAATTTAATCCCGGTAGGTCTTCTCCACCCACTCCAAGCGCTACCCCTCCCATACAAGTGATAGCCATCACTCTGTCCAGCGAGCTGCCCCAGAAACGCTTTTTTGGTGATAGCTCTAAGTACTGTATTTTCCTCAATCAATGCCATCTGCACTTCATGGCGCATGCATCTGCCTTCCTGGGTGATGCTTCCAAGGTCGGTTTCATCCTTTCCTATCTTGGAGGGGATGCTGCCCAGTGGTCCATATCCTTGGTTGAGAATGACAATCCCATGCAGTACAGTCTTCCGGTTTTCAAAGAGACATTGCGAAGAATGTTCGCCCGTCACACGTTCGTACAAGCGGCTGACAACAAACTCCTCAACCTTAAACAGGGTAATGCTGATCTGTTGCACTACAAAAACAACAATTGATGGACAGAATGCAGAACAATGTCATACATTCACCCCAGTACAGAGATCTGGGCCTAAATCCATCGTTTTTTTGCTCACCATGCCATTCCAGTTTGAACCCAGCCATATGCAAATCAGTCTTGACCCTGTCACACGTTCGCCCGTCACACGTTCGTACAAGCGGCTGACAACAAACTCCTCAACCTTAAACAGGGTAATGCTGATCTGTTGCACTACATCACCACCTTCAACAGATTAGTGATCGAAGCACGATGGCCCGAGATAAAAAATGTTTCCGTGTTCTACCGGGGTTTAAGTGATGATATGAAGGATCTTATTGCTCAGGTGTCAGAACCCCTGGAGGAGAATGGAACATTTATCAACCTGGTGGTCAAATTGAACTACAGGATGCAAGTACGGAAAACCGAAAAAAACGAGGGCAACGATTCCAAGTTCCTTGTGTTCAGAGAAAAACCCAGAAATGAGTCAGCAAGGACCCATGATGCCCCCGAAATAGGCGGAATCCGTGATCCTCTATCCAGAGAAGAGAAAGAAAAAATTCAAAGACAGAACCAATGTTTGTACGGTGGCAAGAGTGGACACTTTATCAGGGAATGTCCTGTGAAACCAGTAAAACTAAGATTGAACAAACCATTTGCCCTTCCGATAACCCGAGGAGACGGGCGGGAAACGATATAACTCAGTAGAAAACGGGGTCCGTCTACTGGTTTCTTCGTCCAGCAAGACTCCAACCTTTGCCTTCTGTGGCAGCAACGAACAAGTGGGTATAGCTGTGACATTACAGTCACAGACAGGCCAGTCATGGCAGGTCACCGCTCTTATCAATTCAGGCGCCACCAGGAACTTTATAGACACCCAGTACATGGTTGGCTTGGGTATAACCACTGTGACCAAAGAAAATCCAGAAACCGTGAAAGCAGTGGACCGCACGGATTAAACCTCTGGACTGATCCGTTTCCAGACAGAAGCCATGAAGATGACATGTAGGAACGATGACACAGAGTCCATTGCCTTTGATATTATTGATGCACCTCAGTTCAGACTTATTTTGGGCCTCCTGTGGCTAGTAACCCATAACCCACACATTGATTGAGTGTCCAAGATTATGACATTGGATTCCACTCACTGCAACATCTCCTGTTATCCACAGAAAGAATTCTCTGGTGGACGGGCAATAAAAGCCCATGCGTTACCCCTGACTGGCATTGGTATGGTTACACAAGAGGTTGTACCTGAGGCATATGCTAATTTGGCCCGGTGTTCGATAAATATGGTGCCAGCACCTTACCTCCCCATCGCTATTTTGATTGCAGGATAGACTTGATCACGGAATCCAAGCTCTCATGTAGCCGTGTCTACTCCCTTACCGAGAAAGAAAACAACCCCCTACGCATCTATCCGGACAAATATCTTAAGAACAGATTCATATGCCATTCCAAGTCACCTGTTTCATCTTCTCTCTTTTTTCGCAGCAAAGAAAGAGGGGAACCTAAGAATGTGTATTGATTACAGGGCCATGAATACCATAACTATCAAAAACCGATGTCCCTTGCCCCTGATATCCAACCTTCTGGATCAGGTAAAAGACGCGGCCATCTACACCAAACTGGATCTAAGAGGAGCCTACCATCTCGTGAGGGTGCGGAAGGGAGATGAGTGGAAGACTGCGTCCGAACAAAATATGGTCTGTTCGAGTACCAGATCATGCCTTTCGGACTTTGCAACACCCCTGCTGCCTTCCAGTATTATATCGATGAAGCACTGAGGGAATATACTGATCAGTTCTGCATCATCTACTTCGACAATATCCTGATTTATTCTAAGGACGTCCCAGAACACATAAGACAAATACGTACCATTCTCCAGCAACTACAACAACACGGCCTGTACATCAAGCTAGAGAAAAGTTTGTTCCATACTACTATGGTTGAATTCCTGGGTCACATCTTGACTCCTGCAGGTATTGAAATGGACACAAAAAAGTTCGAAACCATATTGCCATGGCCGCCACCTTGCTCTGTTAAACAAGTCCAGAGATTCCTGGGGTTTGCTAACTACTATTGACGCTTTATCGCAGGATTTTCAACTATCATTACTCCCATTACTAGTTTACTAGGCAAAGGCATGAAGTTCCTATGGGATCCCAGAGCAGAGAAAACCTTTCAGGAACTGAAAATCAGGTTCACGAGCGCTCCCATCCTGATACACCCCAAACGCAGGAGTGCGTAGCCACAATACTCCCTTTGTTGTGTAGCAGCGCAGGAGCGCTTGGGTTATTTTCTCGTTGTGGCACGCACAAGAGTGCATAGCCACAAGACTCCCCTTGTTGTACAGCAGCGCAGGAGCGCTTGGGTTATTTTCTTGTTGTGGCAAGCGCAGGAGCGTGTAGCCACAAGACTCCCTGATGTTGTGTATGAGCAGGTGCGCTTGAGTTATTTACACGCTGCGGCACGCGCAGGGGCGCATAGCCACAAGGCTCCATTTGTTGTGTATTCAGCGCAGGAGCGCTTAGAATTTCGTTCCATTCCTATCCTTGTGAGTGAGGACTTCTCATTGTTGTACCACACTTCAGGTGATTATGCTGATTCCTTTGGGGAACATTTATTGGCTGTGTGTAAGTCTGTATGAGTGTGATCCAGGGGTGCAGAAGGACTTACCCATATGATTTATCCCTATAGACGATGATTCCTAGAGGGGTTCCCTCATCATCGGTGGGCGTGCCCAACCAGGTCTTCACAGTTAAGGACACCACTCCACCGGCCATATTATCAAGGAACGGCGATAATGGGCTAGATAATATGCCCTTGTGAATTCCCATAGAAGCCCAGGTTCACACCAGAACCTGGGTTTCTATGGGAATTCACAAGGGCATATTGTCAAGCCCATTATCGCCGCTTTAGCGGCAGTTACCTGCCACTAAAGCGGCAATAATGTTATTGCCGTTCCTTGATAATATGGCCCCACACTTCTAGAATTCCTTCCCCCAGTCCCCATCTTCACCCTGGTGAGTATATATTCCATTGCTAGGGAAAGGTGGTGGTTGTTCACGTCCTCCGTGCGAGATTACTCCGCAAGCAGAAGGCAAGACTTGTGGGGTCCTGACAGCATTTCCCCAAGGATTAGTTTTCTCACCTACTCTCTTCAATATGTGCATGTGACCCCTCACTACTATACTGAAACAAGCAAAGATCCTCTACAACCTCTATGCACACAACACCCAACTCTACCTAGAAGTTTCCTCACTAGAAGAAGTACAACGACTAAACTCAACTCTCAAAAAAGTCCAAAACTGGCTCTCTCACAGCCACGTGAAACTCAGCCAATATAAAATGAAAATCCTGCTCCTATCCAAAAATGGAAATACAGCACAGGTCCAGGAGTGGCTAAAAAAAATTGATGCTCTGACCTGCAAATTGGCGCTATCTGAATCTGTCAAATCTCTGGGGATCATCCTGGACCCAAATCTTAGCATGAACCAATACATAAAAAACACAGCCAAAAGCATATTCTACAATCTACAGTGATGGTACTGTCTAAACTGGACTACGGGAACGCCACCCTTACTGGCACCGCAAAGTCACACCTATCCCCCTTAAGAGCCACACTAACAGCAACAGCAAGGATGGTCACTGGAATAAAAATACACATTCACATCTCCCCCTCCCTAAAAAATCTTGTGGCTCCTGGTCGATGCCCTCTGCAGCTTCAAAATGGCCTGCCTCAAACACAAAGTCATCCACACCGGGAAATCAGCCTTCCTTGTGTCTATACTATCAAGGGAAGGCCAGCCAAGAAATCCAAGAAGCACCAACACTCTTCTGCTCATCTCACCAAAAAACACAAACAAAAAGCTGTGTGCTCCTTTTCAGGCAATGCTCCCAAAATGTGGAACTCCCTCCCAGTCCAGATCATAATGAATCCCTCCTCTGTGAGCTTCAAAAGACAGCTAACAGTTCCTCTCCTCAGTCAACCCCTCAACCCACCGTAATCTATCCTTGCTTGCAATTTACTCTAGGCTTGCTCCTCTCCAGAACTTATGTGACCCAATGCTGACCATGTCTGTGATTTCTGCAACTCATGTTTCCTTATCACTATTTTGATCATGTCTGAAAAGTGCTCTGATACCCCGGGTCCTGCCAGCACTATATAAAACTCTTAAAAAAAAAAAAATTCCACCTACCACGGTGTTTGTTTAAATCACTGGTGGGTGGGATCTATTGGGAATGACGTTTCCAATTGTTTTCAATTTTACACTGACACTAGTTCCCATACTCCATGTAACCTCACCCCCAAATGTACTAAGCTCACCCCCAAATGTACTGACCCCACCCCCATTGCACTAAACAAAATTGCTCAAAAAAAGTATGCACTTCAACTACTGGTTTAAATTGAATGCAGGACTATGTTACTTCTCAAAAGTACACAGAATTATCACACACTGAATGATGTGTCTCATAGATGCATTGTTTAAAGAAAACAATTGTTTTCCTTTTTTTTTTTTTTTTTTAGCAAAAGGCTTTTTAAATGTTTTTTCTCTATTCAAAAAGGAAATCCAGACCTATTGGCTTTTGCAGGGCTTAGTTATTCTGTTATTTTGTTCTGGTGATAGTACACATCTGCAGGGGAAACAACCTTTACAACGCAGTCATTACATCGCAACATCCTTTACATCGCATGCCATTACAGCGCAGCCATTACATCGCATGTCACTACAACTCAAGTCATTACAACGCATGTCACTACAACACATACCATTACAACGCATACCATTACAACACATAGTTTTTACCCTTACACTATCCAACACTTACCCTACGGTTGCACTCACTGGAGTTGGAATAGTACATTTTACCCCTACACTATACCTTAAATACAATGTAATGGTAAGCATTGTAATGGTATGCATTGTAATGGTATAATGCGATGTAATGGAATACGTTGTAAATGTAGTTTCTAAAACTGCATTGTGGTGGCATGCGATGTAAAAACATGCTTTGTAATGGATGTTGCGATGTAAAAACTGCGTTGTAAAGGCATGCATTGTAAATGTTTGCGCTGTATCGTCATACATCCATCTGCAGCATTGATCTTTTACAGCTCAGGTGTACAAAAAACTAGAATTATGATTATCTCTAATGTATCACTTTAATTTGATACAAAGTTTGTACATAGGATTCACCTAATGTAGTAGATTGCCAGTTGTATGATATATCATGGCTATAGGTCTAAAGCGTTTAGAAACCAACAACAAGGTGTAAAAACACTACATAAATTAAATTGGAATAGAAGATAAATCCATTTAGCTTCCGACCAGAATTTTATCTGTGTCTTTAATTTTACAAATTCCCTAAAGTAAGTTCTGTCCTAACACATGTTCATCACACTCTGCTACAATCATGGACAGCTGCCCTTTTCTGAACAAAATACTGTTTCACCACAGCTGTCTACCAGATTCCATACAGCCATGAATAACCCTATATTGTAGGCTGAAACTGGTCTGGGGTTGCTTGTGTTCCCAGCTGGAGGAGACAGTTCGGATTGCCAGTTCGGGTTTGACTGTTCCTGTCTGAGCAGGCCCAAGACTGATTTGCATACAGTGTGTCTCTATCTAGAGCGCAATAATGGGCAAAAAATTATTGTCTGGAATATTGCCCTGAGCAATATTCAGTGGCTTAGATTAATTCAAGCATTCCGTTCATAAAATTGTTGTTCGTTGCAGGTCTATCTTACATACAGTCTTAAAGAAGGTATCTTTCATGTTGTATTTTCCTTCTGCTTATTGAGTATTATGTGACCAGTGGCACAACAAGGGCCGACCTTTGGCTGTGGCTCCCTGCAGCAGTCTTTCTAGAGCTTAGTTTCAAAGAAAAGTATGATGAAAAACTTTTTCAGGAGGATGCTGACACCCTTGAAACACAGACAATTAAAGATGAGGAGTGGGGAGGGTACCAAATTATGTTTTGCGCACGGCGCTCTCTGAGTAAAGGCCAGCTCTAGGCACAAGCATATATTGGCATGTCTCACATGCAGAGGAAGTGTTTGGTGATATTTTAGATCATGACAACGTTGGCCCCTTCCATGTATGTCTTTTTTTGGTAATTATACACACAGGTTTTCCCTTTCCCTGCCTCATATTTGTAAGGCGATGAATGGAGGAGGGCGCATGTAGGCCTCTGATGCAGAATCAGTGCTTAATTTGAGCCTGTAGAATCTGATGCTCAGCACCGGCACTTAATTATCAACACTGGTGCTTGTGACAGTCTGCCACAAGGTGGAGCTATCTGGCTAATTTAGAGATGACCACAACAATAGTTAACTATTAACTCATGCCAAAACTCATTTTACTAGTATGATCTCCCAAAACCATTTCTAGAGATTCTTCCCTCCTCCATCTCTCCTTATACTCATCCCAAACCTCATCTCACTACTAGGATCTCCCAATAAACACTTTCTAGACTCTTCCCTCTTCTATCCCCCATTATCCTATTTAATCCATCTAACACTCATATGTTCACTGCTCAAATTAACTCAAATTTTCACTATACTAACCCACAACTAATCTTTTTTGGGTTCCACAGTAGCGTGCTACTCGGCTAAAAGCACTTTGATGCATTGTCAGGGGTAGTGAGTGCTATATGAATACAATTACAATACAATACAATTCAATATATGTCAAAATGATTAGTACCTGCTGACCAAGCCATTCTTATAGTTTTGGGGCCTTAAATGGTCCAAATTGTCACACCTGTAGGAGAGTGATGGTTAGTAGTGGTCAGGGTCGGATTGGTAAGGCAGACATTCGGGCAATGGGTGAGGGGCCAGTATCGGAGTTGCTGCTGGCAGCCCGTTTTTAGGTCTCGGCTCGAAGGCTGCGCTTGTGCAGTCTCGCTCCGAGATTTAATGTTTTAGGAGTGAGGCTTTAACCCGCCCCTTTTTTTCCCTCTTCTCCATTGGCTGGCATCTTAAATGCTGGTCAGCCATTGGAGAAGAGCTTTGTCGCTCCAAACAAGCCCCGTCTTTTTGCGATTCGGGGGCGTGTTTTTTCGATTCTTTCTCTCCTCTGGAATGTAAACATTCCAGCCAATGGCAAGAGGAGAGAAAGAAAAACACGCCCCCGAATACCAAAACGCCGCTGCGTTTCTCCGAGGCATTTCTGCTTTACCTCGGAGAAACATGGTGGTGTTCATGGCGGACTCCTGCAGGATCCAGTGTCTGCTGTTACTGCTGCTACTTCCAGCTCCCCCAGCTTCGGCCTGAAAACAGGACGGAACCAAACAGAACATGACGCCCTTTCTACAAGGTCATGTAAGTATCAAAGCTAGATGCATTTAACCTGATATGTGACCGCTAGTATGACGCATGTAGAAGAGAACAGCTTTACGTTCCTTGCTATGCTCTGTTTATTTGCATAGAGCACGACGCGCTCGGGAGAGTATCCGTCTTAAAGCAGCAACTTCATGTCTCGGATTGAATTGCACGGCAGCATGAGGACTAGCATGGGTGTCCAATGCTGATTGGTTGACACTGTGTAATATCGGTAACCACGTTACCTCCTCATGGAGATCCTGGGGATTTTCCATGGACCGTATGCCTGCGGAGTCATGGCCTGTCATGGGCCTCACTGGTTATCTGACATCGGTGGGCCTGCCCGGATCACCCGGGGGTCGTCACCCGTCATGCATCATTTGCTGAGCCACACGACGAGAACGATAATTAATTTTCATAAGAAGACCACAGACCGTTAGTCACACACATGCAGTGCAGCCAGTGTCAGTGGGGACAATGGACTTATTAAGGGGCCGTTAGAGCCGTTGACATTTAAATCCGTGACAACACGAGCTCGAGCCATAGCCGCTTCCTGGGCAGCACTGTAGCGGGAGGAGCCTGCTTCCGATCGGCTGACTCGAGGCAGCCTCCGTGGAACATAGAAATGTGCACTAAGGTGATAGATTGTGTTTTTGCGCCACACGAAAACCTAATTTTTAGCATCAAAAGTGCGTCTTACCTGCCTCCCCCTCTGAGGGTAGACCCCGGCACCCCTCTTCTCTCCCCACCCTCCCTTTCGAGCCCTCAGGGCCCCTCCAAAGGGGCCCCAGACCCTTCATCTCCCATCATCCACAGGCGAAATAGAGGACAACTTCACTTTCACCTATAAATTCTCATCTCATTTATATAGTGATCGCAATATAACTCTGCAGGTTGTATCTGCCGTTTGTTTGTGGCGGGATCCAGTCGAAATACCCGGGGGGTCAACTTCAGTTTTTGTGTAAAACGCGGTAAAGTGGGAACAAGTAACACAGCCACCTGGCCACTGTCCTCAGACGGGGATTAAACGGGGGCGCGTTTATTTCAAATGATTAAACATTTTACGACTCCTGTGCCCCAAGGGTGGGATTTCTGGCGATCACGTCTTCTTTTTTTCCTTTGCTCAGATGCATCAGCTGAGGGCAGAGATAGAAAAATTGTAATGCAACATATCCCTGCGTTCTGCCCCAGCAATAAGTGTTACCCCGTTCAGAAAAAATATATTAGACACATCTGCTCCACAGCAATGCTGCCCAAATGTTACAGCACAAGCAAGATGTGTGCATAAGTCTCATTTTTTCTGAATTAATTACAATCATTACAAGTTTAAAATCACATAGGAAGTAATAAAACACAAATCCCATAAGTCACTGTTTTTGATAATATCCTTGTGTATTTCGCTGCTTCAAAATTCATAAATCTCAAAACGTCTTTTCCACCTTTCAGATAATCTGTCAATTTTTATTAGTCATTTACTTTTTTAATGCTTAATTTTTAGTGATAAATGCAAAGATCTAGAAACAACGGTGCCACTTCTGCTTTGGCTCCCAAGATCAATGTGTATGTGTCTAGATCTATGTGTGTGTGTGTGGTTCTGTATGTGTGTGTGTGGCTGTGTGTGTATGTGGCTCTGTGTATGTATGTGTGGCTCTGTGTGTATGTATGTATGTGTGGCTCTGTGTAAGTGTGGGTGGCTCTGTGTGTGTGTGGGAGGCTCTATGTGTGTGTGCGTATGTGTGTGCCTCTGTGTGTGTGGCTCTGTGTGGGTGGCTTTTTTTGTAGGTGGCTCTATGCGTGGGTGGCTCTGTCTGTGTGTGGGTAACTCTGTGTGTGTGTAGGTGGCTCTGTGTGGGTGGCTCTATTTGTGTGTGGGTTGCTCTATGTGAATAGCTCTCTGTAGGAGGCTCTGTGTGGGTGGCTATGTGTGTGTGGGTGGCATTTTTAGAGAGATTAAGCTATTGACATTGTAAATAACAATGCTGTTTCTTTAACCCCTTCCATGCTCATGACGGAACGGTTCCGTCATGAGCCACGGTTGAGCTGTGCTCATGACGGAACCGTTCCGTCATGAGCCCGCCCGCGCTCGAACCCTTCAGCACCGCGGCGGAATTCGCCCAGCGCTGAAGGGGTTAAATGTTTTAAAAACAAAAACAAAACAAATGTCATGAGCAATGCCAATAGCTCTAACTTTAACAATGCCGAGACCATTGCATTGTAAATGCTTGTTTACCCATCGTGGTGGTCGATTTAGGCTGTGTCTGTGCTGTTAAGATGCTGCCAGCGGCCCAGTGGGGGCCTGAGTGGCCTTTCCGAGGCAGATGGGCCTCTATTACCTCCCTTTTACCAAGGGGGCAGAGGTGTCATTCCCAGTCTCTGTCTCTAGGCCTGCCAATTAATATATGCAGATTGAGGAGGGGCAGCGAGCCTTAGCAGAAGTGGCCTCACTTATATTCAGGTGTGGTTCACTAGTGTGAACTAATCGGTGCACAAAGAGTCCTGGCAACATTTGCATCTTTTTACATCAGTGAAGTTAAGAAACCAGACCTCTTTTAGTGAGCCGCCTCCCCACCACCCCCCACCCCTCTCTTTTCATAATACCCGTGTTTTGCAATAAGGCACAATCCGCAAATATGGGCTTCTTTTTTTTCTATAAAATGCCCGGCTTATTTTTTATCCCAATTCAACCCCGGTAGGTGTGTTGCTACTATCATTGGCAGCATAGCAGGGGCAATGTGCGGTACAAGAGCCCTGGCCCCTATTTTTTATAAAAATTGAGCACTGCTCGGAATAAAGATTCTAATGTCATGGCAGATGGTTTATGGCGGTCAGGCCCTCTCTCAGAAAAGCCTCGGCTTCTCACGGCCTAGACATAATCTGCACCGAGCTTTATATATTTCATTTCAGCGTACAATGGCTCTTTATATTCCAGCAATATTGGATGACCAGCAGTGAATCTCACAAGGCCCGAGGGGAAGAGGATTAGCGCAGAACACCACTGCCTCGGAGCCATGCGCCATCACCGGTGAGTGATGACTGCACGCGAGCATCTGTAGCTTCACGCAAGAGCGTGACCGCGCGCGAGCATCTGTAGCTTCACGCAAGAGCGTGCTTGCGCCATGTCCGTGCAAAGCAATCTGCAGACTGTAACCCAGTGCGCGCGAGGACATAAGTGAAATATCATGTCACACGCGACATGTTGCGTGCTGAAGGTGGCGGACCTGTGTCTAAAAGCTTTTGCGGTGGTGTAGCACATTGTTTTTGCCGATGCCTCCCCTCTAATGTTCGATATATTTGTTTGCCTATATTTTTGTATGTCGGCAGTTGTGTATGCGCGGCTGTTCGCCCTGCTTGTGCGTGAATGAGCTGCTGGTCCGGTGTTCGGTGTTACTTTAGTAAACCAATAAGGGTAGCAAAACAAGGCTGTGGAGACATTTAACGGAAGGATTTGACAACGGAAGGTCATACAAAGCTGGAAAGGCTTGAAGTCACGTGCAATTGTGGGTCTTTGAGAAGAACAGTAGCTTCTATTCCGCACCAAGAATGCCAGCTAAATCATCAAGTTTTTAAAATGATCAGGAGTGGAAAGTGATTTGCAAATTCAATGACATCACAGAAAGCGACATCTCACAACGATTGACATCACTCACAATGCGAGAAGGGACAGCAGTGAAATAAAAACAAATCGAAGTACATGTAAAATAAATGAAGTAGCTCCTAGCCTCGTGGCATACAAAATTTGTGGAGCAGCATACACATATATCCAAAGAGGCTTTTTCAAACAAATCAAGGGACCTATAGGAGGACCCCCTGGGGTAGAATGGCTTCCTACTTTGCATAGAGCATATTACTGAGAGGGATAACAGAGATTTCAGATTCCTGCCCTCACCAAGTGTGACACTTAACTTATTGTGACTGAGAGCACAAATTGACCCCCAAATGTGTGAGACTGTCTCGTATGTGGTCTGTGTGCCTGAATTTAAGGACCTTCAATAGAACTCTACAGAAACACTCCTCTGTCCTTGTAATAGCAGCATTCTGTCCACGATATTCTGGTAGGAAAACCCACGAGGACATCAAAACTAGTCCTGGTCAACTGAATCCTGATAAAGTGTTCGCAAAATTCACATAATTTGCTTTTGCATAATTCTGCAAATAATTACACAACATTTAAAATCAGCATTTAGCATTACATTGTAGCCCAATATGCGCCCTTGCATCCATTTTGCACTCAAGAATGCATTTAATTCTAAAGCAAATATCACCATTAACACAAGTGCCACTAACAACAGCCACTCACATACTAGTGGTAATGTTGTTCCCATGGTGTGGTTCAGCACTAAAATCTTGCCATGTGACATTGAGGCCTAATTTTGGAAATTGTACGTAACAAGCAAAATATAAAAATCATGAAAATAAGCAAGATTATATCAGCATAATGGACATTTCTCTGGGCATAATCCTGATTCTCCCATTAGAGGAGACAGCAGCCAAATCCTCCAGGAACCAAGAAGCCTTCCTTCCTTGCCATCCTAGATCACTGCTGAGGCTGTTAGGTCCTTTAAAAAAAATATTGGTGTGTGCGTTTGTGTATTTATGAATATGTGTATTTGTGCATGAGTTCTGTAAATGGGTGTGTATGTTCTTGTGAATGGTGGGTGTACGTGTGCACACTTGTGAATGCATGGATGTGAGTGAGTGTGCATGTAGATGGGTGAGTGTATGTGTGTGCGTGTGTAGCCCACTTGCACCCACCATTCTCATATTACCAGGTGCCACTGATAATAGGTGCCTCTATGAGCAACATGCTGCTTAAAGGTCAGCAATCCGGCTGAGCCAATAAGCCTTACATCCTTCTGAGGTTGATATGACTGTCTTGAACCTATTAAATAAAACACTGCCTATTAACAACATTTTGCAGCATCATTTGCCATTATTGTTTGATAATTGTTCAGAGTGTCACCTATTTAAGGCCAGGTCTAAAAGTTGATGGGCCCTGTTATGCAGGGTGCTTCCTTTCTATGTCAATGCAGGGATAACATTTTATGGGTAATAATTTATAAATCTGCCACTTTATAAGTATATTGAATAAGAATAGCATTTCAAAGATTATTTATTGTTTTACTATCGCGCCTTATTGACCACAAATTAATTTGGCTTTTTCTAATTGTGATGTTCACAGTGAAGGAAGAAATAAAGATCACATCACCTATTAATCATACACTGTCCTTAAGGTTGTGAGAAGAAGACAGAGCTCTATCATACAGCTTCAAGCCTTAACTGACCCATTAGGCTTGGAAATGTTTATGGAAGTTTCACACCACTGTGCTTAATGTATGCTGGTTGCTGCAGGTGTTAGACACCGGCACAAATATTTCAGGACCTGGACTTACTTTTCATCATCAGATTTTGGCCGAAAGAAACAGAAATTGAGAAAGGAAGAGAAAAGTTTGAAAACAGACAAAAAAGTAAGAAAGCAAGCATGAAAAGGAAGCTACAAGGGAGAGATGAGAGGGTGGTGAGGGACAGTGATAGGATGGAATTACGAGTAGGCATCCCTGAGGACGCCTTAGGGTAGCCATCGCGCTTTATAAAAACTCCTTTCATTCATTCATTCATTCATTCATTCATTCATTCATTCATAATCTGCAACCCTTACATTTAACAGCAGAGTTTTAAGAAAACCTTTGGGTCCCTGCACTTATGTTTTTTAAGTACCAGGTCCAGCAGGCTTTGGCTCTCAGAGTGCCTTACGTTTGGGTTCAGCCTCTAGCACCCCTGGTCCTTACATCCATGCACAGGTTTAAACCTCATCTTAGTAAAAAAACACTTCTCATCTATCATGATATCAGAGCCTCTCTTATTCCCAAAACTACCCCAGAATTCATTTTGGAATCAGAAAGATTAATAATTAGCACACTTACATAGCACACACACTACAACAGAAGTTACTTCTAGGCACTGAGAATAGGATATATTATTAAGCGCGTGCAAATACCTTTTTCACCCAGGAAGGCTTGTGTTAGGGGTGGGCGAAACTTATGGTGTTTCACTCCACAGAATTCAGCAGAGTTACATGAAAACCCCATAAGATTCTGCAGAGTTCTGCGAATGGGGAAATCGGTACTTCACGCTGCTCGCACTGTTTTTTAGTGCCTGGGGCTTGTTTCGCACTGCAAAATTAACACGAGCAGCACCATGTGGCGTCTGAGAGGGCTCCTTTTTTTGCTGCCACTCAAGTAGATTTTCTACTCAAGTAGCATCTTTCTCACCACGAACGGTGCCCCCTCCTGTGACCGGCTGCATCGGGAAAATCCCGCCGGGTGCCCTCCTAGCACCCCAAAATCGCACTAGAGGACATTACTTCTCGCTCAAGCTCGCCAACGTACAATTGGCGAGCTGCATGCAAATACATTTCTCCACGCAGCGGTGGGTGGACTTTTATCAGAACTCTGCGTTACAAGCGTAACAGAGAGTGGGCAAAACTCCACAAACTCCGCCAGCGGAGCAGAATTTATTGCCCACCCCCAGTTTGTGTACCTTGGGATTAACACCTTTGCCATAGTTTGTACTTTCCCAGTATTCCGTGTCCTGCGCGTTTCCAGTTCTCAATGTGACTGCAGAGTAGAAGGGTACCAAAGCCCTCATTTAGAGATATCCATGAAGTAAGACAAATCGTGCTAAATGTGAGGAAAATGTTTTTTTTCACATGTAATATGATTTGTGGTACTTAGATCAAATTCGTATTGTGGATCAAGAAATGCATTATCAACAGTTCTCTTCCTGAGAAATCCGTGCCCATCCTGAGTAAAAAGCTGGTGCTAATAATCGACAATTACACTTGGAAAAAACCTAAGGAAACAAGCATTATTTGCCACTTCTTTCTAGATTTGCCGTAAAATGACTGGCACCGACCGCCCTTTGGAAGCAGCATGGCACAGGGCATGTTTTCTGGCATCCTATGTCACATGCTTTGTTTGCTCTGGGAATCATCATCACCGTAACCTAGTCTTACCCGAGAGGCAGGGCACAGGAAGCCCACACCTTCTGGGTTGGTGCCACTGCCCCTGCGCTGGTGTCTCACAGATAAATAGTTACAAGCAATTGTCTCAGTTTCCAGCTAACAGCCCTCATCAGAATGCTAATTACAGTGTGGGTTTCTCAGGAAATCGAATCTGTATTTAGATTGCATTTCTGTACACACTAATATGAAAAAGAGAGGCGACTTGTGAAAGACAACGTTTCTAACCCTCTTAAACACTCCTTCTCTGTACACACAATTATCCTTGAGGCACTCAACTTCGGATGGAGAAATGCGAGTTTCATTAACTTAAGAGGTGATTATCTTACTGCATGGCTTCAAGTCGCATGTTGCAGGGGTGTTGGGTGTCACAGCACAAAGACAACGGGTAACACTGAAAAGTGCTATCATAGATTTTCTCAAAGGTACACTTTGGTTGCGTTATTTCGCACCTGAAGCCATTTCTTTTCTTAAAAGCATTGATACAATTCGCATACAAAATATATGTATCTAATCTTGAGACAACATTCATATATTATACACTGAGAAAGGGGCACTGGATAGCTGGTTTACAAAGAATTATAGCCATAGTTCTTACCAACAGGTGCCCAATTGTAGTAACAAGCACTGGCAAAGCCAACAGAACTGGTGTTGGCTGCCGACCTTTGGCCTTTTCCAGTGCATCATTTGGTTATGAATGTTTTTTGTATGAAGACACGTGTCAAATGAGTGGCCCAGTATTTGGAGGAGTTGCTGATCACTCACCTAAGTAAAATAAGCAATGTCTAACAGCCTAAATATAAATAGATATTTTTATTAACGTAAACACGCACACACATTGCACCAGTTGTACTAAGCACTGAAGGGGCCTACTTATTGTGTGGATGTACTCATTGAGTGCAGTCAATTACAGTTATGTAAACCAATGGCTGGAATGGGCTGACCCTGTGTACCATGATGTATGCTGTAGTGGCGGAAGCAAGTTGTAAATGAAACTACAGCAGACCAGTGGGTTTGCCAAAAAAACCTTATATAGTATACCTTCATCGAACAAATATAGGTTAAAGTGAAGTTATAATTAGGAATTGTAATATGTTACTTAAAACATGTTTTAAACATAGAAATTCACTGAAAAAAACAAAGGTTGAAGGTACAATATAGTAAGGTGAAATGCCAGTTAAAACCACTGAATTTCACCAGTAACAGTTTTCTCAAGGAACTATAACTTGTGCTCTAAAGTAACTATAATTCTTGCCTCCGCCATGCACAGTGTTGTCATCAATGATGTAATTTCAGATGTTGCGGTAATGTAATCAATGATGTCATGGAACAGGTCATGGGTGATGTAAGATGGGAGGTTCTTAGCACTGCATAGCAGAAGGACGAGTTATAGTTACTTTAGGGCACACTTTCTGCAGCAAGGTCTAGCTTTCTGCCAAATTTGGTGCAATTCTGTTCAGCTATTTTGACTACAGCTATGTCTAATTTTCTTATGGAAAATGTGTTTTGGGACCACCCCTGTTTTCTCAAGTCCGCTTGATGGATCACCCCAAAACTTTCCAGGAATGTGCTGCAGTGGATGAACTTCTTTTGTGCAAAGTTTCAAGAAGATTCGTCAAACTATGTCAAATATATGAGCGAACCAAAAAATGCCTTTCCTATAGAAACAAGGTCCTAACTGTAACTACCCAGTGGTGACCGCCAATGGACAGTATTTTTAACAAAAATAAAAGGTCCGCAAACCTAAAACAAATTGGTCCATTGCAACATGGGCAGCTGCTTCTTGTACAGTCTTGTGCAAAGTGTTTGCATCTCACTGTGTTGATGCCTGCTGGCATTTGGAAGGTATTTCACTTCTGACTTACTAGGCCTCCATTGATGCCTTGAGTCATGTACTGGCATCTGACAGGGCTGCAGAGGCGATACCCCTACACATAAATGGCATTTCCTATTTTAATGTGATGAAAGGAGAGCCCTGAATGCAGGGACTGGGAAATCCACAAATTACTTAAACCTAGACTTACATAGGTGATATTCCTTAACTAGAACAATTATAAAAAATGCATGTGCACCTGCCCAGGCGGTGTCCCCTAAAGACATCATTTATACACAGAGTAGGCCTGAGGGTGTCAGCCCTGTTGTCTAAAGAGCTGGTTTTAAATCAAAGACTCACTCCAGGGAGCTGTCCTGGTTTCGGCCTTAATGGAAAGTATTCTTTTGATGTTGGTGCCAGAAACCCTCGCTCTCATCAGCTCCTCTTCTTTGTACGGGTACAAGACAGAGCAGTTCCCTCGTGCACACAGAGCAGGTGCAGCAGGGTTTCAAGAACATAACCATGCCTTTCTCAGAAAAATGGGTTGAGGTAAGGAGCAGTAGAGTAAGGCTCCCTTATTTACAGAGGAGAGATATATCCAGGTCAACTGGAATTATGCCAACCGAATGACCAGATCTTGGCCAACGCAATTATGCGGCAAAAAAAGGTGAATTATATAACAAGGAAAGGCAATAACATAATGGGGCACGTTTACTAAGGCTGGGAGAAACACAGCAGCCAACAGTGCTGCACTGTATTGCACGAAAGATAAAAAGCAGCATATCTACTAATTTATAGCTCTGTTTTTGATTCAACCACTAGCCTGTCATGCTTCACTTTTGTGATGCTAACCCCTTGGAAAGTGTTAGTAAATGTGGGACCTTGTGTCGTAAAGACAAATTATGTGGCACATTCTCTGGTAATATTACCTAGCTATTTGCACCTATTTAAAAACCTTCATCTACAAAACTGATCATGATGCAATAACATCCATTGGTTTCTTACTGATGAAAACTGTCCATATTCTGATATCTTATTTGAAGTAATGTTCATTAACGAAGAATGATTTCATCTTGCATGGAAGCCCAAGAAAGCTATTGTTCTAGCACCGATCTCCTTCCCAGAGTAGAATAGTGTGTAGCAAACAGACAATATGGCACTCAGCAGGGAACAAGCCTGCAACTAAAACCTGTCTTCACTTTCTGGTTTACCCTAAGTTCACACAGAAGGCCTTTGGATGCCCATCTTCCTATCAAGGAACAGTCCTGCTGAACTATGTTTAAATTACGTTATTAATATATAGGGATGTGAAGCCCAGGTGACTTGTTAAATGTATTTTACTATGATTCACCAAAGTATTTACAAATAAGAACTTAAAAAGAGATACACCATAACTGGGATGCTCCCAAACACCAGGAGTAAGTGTGTTTGATAGATGTGACTGTGAGAAGACAATAACAAAAAATGCTCATGACAAAGAGGGACTCATGCTTTCCACAAATTAGGAATTATTTGTAAGTGTTTAATGTTGTGTTTCTTGTGGCAACAAAAAGAGCTTTCCCCACTCTTCCAATCGGGGATATTTACACTACTTGTGCAAAATTTCAGATATAAAAAAAAAACAGCTTCTTGGAGGTGAGCAGATAACTTTTTCATAGTTTCTAAAGCAATTTTGTACACCAGGTGCACCAAGCTTATTAACGTTTTTAATAATATGACGGTTGCTGAACACAGGGGCACCCCGGTTGAGGGGAAAGGAAAAGAGAACATTAAATGTACAGGTGGCAGAAATGAGCAGGAACACATAGAAAACACAGAAGTTCCAAGAAACTCTTAGTTCTGTCCATTAACCCTCTGCACTGTGTGGGTGTCAGGAGTGCCCATGTGAGTGCACGGTGAGCGATGCAACAGTGTGGGAATAAGGTAAGAGGAGTGACTGCAGGGTAAATGAGGTGACCATATAAATTTGGGTGCGGATGTAAGTGCAGAGAGGGACGAAGAATGCATGGTTAGAGATGGGCTTGTTTGAGTGAGATTACAGATTGAGCAGTGAGGGGGGACAGGTGAGTGAAGTGCCACATCAGTACAGGGGGAGAAGTGTTTTATTATTTTGATGTCCCAGATGGTACAAAAATAAGCAGGCACCTAAAGCCGTATTATCAGCAATTATCTGTGCATACTTCGAACAGCAAATATAAATTGAAAACACTTTTAATTGTGTTGTCGGGCTGCCTGAATTATCCATGACTGATGACTGACAAATGAATACATACTTTTTTATTTATAACCCTATTTAGTGTCAAGACGAGGGCTTTGCAGACTCTTTAAACAACACATGGCTGGAATTTTTCTTTTAGCAACCCTACTTTAAATTTCTTTTCATGAAATGCATTCTCACACTATGGCAGTAAATGTAAACTACAAATGTACGGAATAGGCGGAGTGGGGGCCCAGGAAGCACTGGAATCAGAAAAAAAAACTAAGCCTCTGTAACCAGTTTACAAAGGCATGTAAATATGCATATGGTCTTTAAAGACCTGTGAAAAACTCGGGCATGCAGGAGATAAGATTCCAGACACTGCCCAGCCAAGCCCACCGCAGCTCAAGCTGCAGCAGCCCGAGCAGAGACACAGGACGGGGGACTGAAGCCCTTTTAGCCAAATGGGTTGTGCGACTGGCCTACAACATGGGGCATTGGATACATTCATTGAGAGGTACGGCATTCTACTCTTTCAAAAGGAGCACATCCGCACGCAAAGTTGCTCTCTTCACTGCAACGTAGTACAGTGACAATGTGTGACCAAAAAATGTTTTGCTTTATGCTCCTTTTTTTATACTGCTAATATACTGGGAGGTTCCCCATCAATATTGTTTTACGAAAACCATGATAAAATAAGCCTTGACTAAACTAAAAGGATGGCAACCAAAGCAAAGCCTTTTGGCTTTGCCAGTGCTTCTTTAATGCACTGAATGCAGCTTTTACTCTCTCCGTCCTCCCCCCGTGGCCTCAATTCGACAGCCTATTTGGTAACTGGCAGCCATCTTATATCGACAGTCACTGAGAAGGGAAATTAATCCAATCACGCTGGTTCACTTTCTCTTCACCAAGGCATCAGCTCTGCGTTCCCAGCAGCAGATCCGTTACCAGTCAAGAGGAGCAAGGCCTTTACCCGGGGTCCCTCCGGGGATGGGATTACAGGACATTCTAGAAGAGAAGACAATGGCGCTGCCCTCTTGAAATATTAATTCCAATTGACTACAGACAGCTTTGGTGCATGGGTTGTACTGTAATTTGGCCCCAGCATGGGAACATAACGTGCAGACTTTAGGAAAGGCCCAAGACAAAACTTCTAGGCCAGCACAAGGCCTACGCGCCTACCACTGTGCATAAGATGCCCTTTGATAGGATGTGTCCAGGAAGGTGGCAAAGACATCGGGCCCTAATCCCAGCACACAAAACGCCCTCACCCCGTGTTAGTGCTAAAACAGTGCCGTAACTGGGGTGTATGGGCCTTCTGCAATATTTATAGCTATGCCCCCCCGGGAGAGCGGGTGGCCCACCTGGGCTCCAGCTGAAGCTTCCGCCAATGGCAGGGGCCATTTCATCTTCCTGTCTGCTCAAGCATCCCTGCACATACTGAACATCAAACTATTCTGGGGACCTTTTGTTATTTACATTAGTGAGCTGGCCTTATTACTCGGATTTACTCTGCGCCTAATAGTGCCGTAGGTTGGTTTCCTACGTGTTATTTATACTTTCTAAGAAGATTTACCTCCATGAAGTCAAATCTTTTTCGGATCCCTCTATTCACCTAAAAGGAAAAACATTAGTCGCATTCAAATAAAATTCCACGTTAACAATTTAGTTAGAAAAGTAAAATTGCTGCTGTGACTTTTGCAATTATAATTTCTTTAAAAAAATCTAAAACTTTAGAGAATCCAGTTTTATATGCTAATGGACAGTATACCATGTGTCAGCATTATCATCCTATATGTGACTACACTGTACTGGATTAATTATAGAAAGAGGATTGGTAAAACATTATACATATCTGTAAATGTAAAGAGACCAGTAGCTTTGGTTCAGTGGTGTCTAAACTGCTGACTGTGCACAAGTAAAACTGGCAAAACTGAGTGATTCTGAGCAGAAGTGATTCAGTGGACTGTATTTGCACAAGAAAAAAGTCTTACACATACGTAGTTTAATGGACAGTTATATTGCACACGTATACAACAAATAATGAAGTATTTGTTGTTGTAAACACTACAAACTGAATTGACTCTGGTTTTCGTTGCTGAAAAATTCAGGTTAGATGTTTTTAAAGCGTTCCTGATTTGCCATGGCAAAATTTGTGACTCCCAAATAATTCAATATCAGTGTCCTGTAAGTGTGACAAGTGTTTTGAGGTTGTGGGAAACGTAGGACCAACAGTGTAGACCTCAAGTCCTAAGGGACTGAATACCCTAACATCTCCCCCAGAAACGCCAGACCCTCTTTCAAATGAGGTAGAATTGCCAGATAGCCCCATCGGATTGGGCACCGTTCTCCTTCCCTCTACAACCTCTCTAGCAAAGGAGACTAAAGCAAGCATGGCACCTATGTAATTTGGTCCGGTAGTAATACTAGTTGCACTGTATTTTCTTTTTTTTTTTTTTTTTTAAAAAACCTTTATTTTCAAAAGTCAGGACACAGCTATTCAGCCGACAACCCGGAGGTTCGGCAGCATCGATATATAGAAACAGAGATGCGTCCCCAGTACCGTGAAAGGAGAAGTGCAAAGGTTCAATTTTAAGTAAACACAAAAACACACAACAAACCCCAGCAAGGCAAGAACACTGAAAGCCCATGGTGAAGCCCCCCAAGGGGAGGCCGGACCCCACTCATCTACCAGTTACAGTACAGTGTAAAGAGGAAGAAGGGGGACAGCAGAGACCAAAAAAGTCCATAAACCATACTGAGCTGGAAAGAAGGTTAGGAGGAAAGCTGTTCCTCGGGAGGATCCAGATCCGGGGCAAGACATATTCCCCCCCTGTATTGATTCCACCGCCCCCAGATGGCGTGCCACTTCCGGGGGCGGCCTCTAGCGCAATAGACCGTCTTCTCCCTTAACATACTCCAGTCCATATTTTCTTTCCACGCGGTCAATGTGGGGGGCCCCGCGGAGCCCCACAATCGCGCGATATCTCTCTTAGCGACCATGTTACCCAGAGTCACCCATTGGGTCTGTGCCTCATCGTGGTCAGTGGGCCCCCAGACATTCAGGAGGCAACACCGCGCTTCCGGCTGCATAGGAATGCCCGTCACCTCCCCCATCACTGCATGGACTCTCCTCCAGAATTCCGTAATGACACCACATTCCCAAATGATATGCAGGAAAGTACCCACCATACCACATCCCCTCCTGCATAGGCCGTCCTCCGAGAATCCCATGTGAACCAGCCTTGGCCCCGTCACATACACTCGATGCAGTATTTTAAGCTGCACCAGCCTCAGACGCGACGGGATCGCGACCTCCTTAGGAGAGGAAACAGCCGACTGCCAATCCTCATCATCCAACTCGAGGCCATCCCTAGTCCACTGGTCCCTCAGCCCCAGAAGCATGTCCGCCCGGACGTTGATCAGTTTCTTATAGATGAGCGAGATCGTGCTCTCGGGCATATGGCCATCAAGGACCCGGTCCTCCAAAGGAGAGGACTCAGGCACCTTCTCACCCTCTACGAGGACTGATCGGAGGGCGTGACGCACCTGAATATATCGGAAATACTCGGAGGGCCCCAGCTCATACTCCGTCTGCAACTCTTCAAAGGACTTCACCTTCCCCTTATTCAGCACATCTCCCACCCTGGAGATGCCGATCAGGTCCCATTTATCAAACCCTTTTGTGTGCCAAAGCCTTCCCAGTCTCTCCGATTCAATCAGCGGGGTAGCGAGGGTGAGCCTATCCTTCCAGCCCAGCGAGTCAGTTGCCATCTTCCACACACGCACTGCCACACCAGTGGGCCCCGTGAGGGACGAGTCTAGGGACCGCGAGTACAACGCCCTGTAGTAGTTACCACCACGCAGCAACCACCTGTCCATGGCATACCCAGGGCTGAGGGCAGGGCCATAAAACCCATGATTAATCGCGCTCAGCTGGGTGGCCCAATAGTACCGTCGGATGTCTGGGAGCGCAATGCCCCCGTCGTACCATGGAAGCGTCAACTTTGCAATAGCTATTCGCGGCCGCCCATCCCAAAGCAATGTTCGTTGGAGGCCTTCGACCTCCCGAAAGTATTTGGCCGGAACCCAGTCCAAAGTATTCTGCAGTGCGTAGAGGAAGCGGGGAAGCGACATCATTTTGAACAGGGCCGCACGCCCAACGAGGGAGAGCGGCAGCCTCCGCCAGCCTTCAACATCCCGCCTCAGGCGTGCCAGGGGGGGGAGCAGGTTCTTCTCATATCGCACAGCAGAGTCCATGGAGATAAAAATCCCCAAATACACGAAGCCCTGCTGAGCGACCTGTATCGAACATGTTCTAGGGATCGGTGGAACCTCGCCACTAAGAACATACAAATACGATTTACTCCAGTTGATAACAAGACCCGAGTTCCTACCAAAAGATGTGAGTACGTCACAGACCACTATAAGTGATTTCTTGGGTGAGGCAAGATACAGCAGGATATCATCGGCATAGAGCGAAATACGGTCCTCGTGTTCAGGCGACCATCTAAGGCCCCGTATATCCGGGTGCCAACGTATCCACGCAGCCAGCGGCTCAAGGGCGAGGGCGAACAACAAAGGCGACAGGGGACAACCCTGCCGAGTACCCCTCCCAAGCTGAAACGGAGTCGACGCCCGACCATTCACCACCACACTCGCAAGTGGCCCCTCATACAGCAGCCTCACCCAGCTCACAAAACCGTGGCCAAAGCCGAACTTGGTCAGCACGGCCCACAAATATGCCCATTCCACCGTGTCAAAGGCCATCGTGGCGTCAAGAGACGCCACAATAGCTGGTTCACGCAGCGTGCCCGCCCTGGCGATTACACCATGAAGGCGCCGAAGATTTAACGCTGTGTTTCGGTGCGGGATGAAGCCGGATTGATCCGGGTGGACCAAGTCACCGAGTACCCTAATCAATCGGGTCGCCAGGATTTTAGCCAGAATTTTCGGCTCTGCGTTAAGAAGTGAGATAGGCCTATATGAGGCGCACTTATCTCGGGGTTTGCCCTCTTTGTGTATAACCACGATCGTCGCCAGTCGCTGGTCCAACGGGAGGGTCCCACTCCCCCGCGCCTCCACAAACATGGCGCGCAGGTGAGGGGCGACCCTATCCGGAAATAGCTTGTACAGGTCGACCGGCAAGCCGTTCGGTCCCGAGGCCTTGCCCGAGTTTAACGCGCGGATAGCCCCCGCCACCTCGTCAACCGTTATGTCACCATCTAGATCGTCCCTATCTATATCGGAGAGACAGGGCAACTCGATATCACGGAGGAGGTCACACGAGTCCTCGGGCGGCCTATCCGACACTGAGGCATAAACCCTACAGAAATAGTCCGAGAAACACTTTACAATCCTCTCAGGTTCCACAATCGCCTCTCCCCTCTCTCCCGTCAACTCTGGCACAACTCTATTGACCCGTTCTTTTTTGTCCAGCCAAGCCAGGAGTTTCCCCGCCTTGTCACCAACATCATACAAACGGCCCTGCTGTTCCCTACTGAGGGTCTTAGCGGCGTTCGTCACCAGGTCCTTATACTCAGCTTGCTTCAAGCAAAGCTCATGCAGTGAGGACTCTGTAACCTCCTCCTCCAGCGCTCCCTCCAGAGCCGCGATCTCCTCCTCAACCTGCAGAACCTCGCCATCTCTCCGCCGCTTGGCAGCTACTACTAGGGAGAGGGCTTCCCCTCGGAGCACGGTCTTAAATGCTTCCCAAAGCGACACTGCCAAGTCCACGGATCCCTGATTGTCCTTGAAAAAATTATCTACTTTCTTTACCAGCGCGCTGCGCATCTTGGGGTCTCGGAAATACCACGGGTTGATAGGGGCCACCCTTCCTCCTCCCTCCCGACCTAGATCCAGCCGGATCCACACTGGCGAATGGTCAGATATACCACGCGCCATGTGCCTCGCCTCGGAGACCAATGAGGCATGCGCAGCCAGAGTGAGTAGGTAATCAATCCTGGAAAGACTACCATGTGCCCCGGAGTGGAACGTGTATTGGCTCTGTGTGGGGTGCCGGAGCCTCCAGCAGTCTATCAGGCCAAGCGTGTCTAGGAAGTCTGGAAGCCACTTCTGAGCCCCCCCTGTATCTCTGGGCGGGTATCCATCCAGCAGGCCGGAGCCAACAGCGTTGAAATCACCTCCCACCACAAGCATACCCCCCGGGAGATCCAGCAGGGCCCTACCCAGATCTGTGAACGTGGAGGCCTGCAGGGCCGGCGGGACATAAACCGAAACTAAAACCAAAGTTCTTCCTTCCCACCGCCCCGCCACCGCCACAAACCTCCCCCTATCATCAACAATGGTGGAGTCCACCTCAAATGGTAGCGAGGCTCTGACTAGGATGCCCACACCCCTGGACCCAGAGGAGAATCCCGAATGTGCTATGAATTTATAACCCTTCCTATTCAGAGCATAGCACGTATTACCTATAAGATGCGTCTCCTGCAGCAGGGCAACATCCGGCATTGACCGTTTCAAGAATTGCAAAACAATCCCACGCTTAATGCGATCCCCCAAACCATTAACATTCCAGCTTATAACACTTAAACCCCTACCCCCCATCCTCAAACGTAAAGAGGCCCACCCCACACCCGAAGAGCCACCATGGAACAGTCCTGGAAAGAATCACCATGCCTTGCAGAAATAAACCCCCCAACAACAAACCCAAAGTCCCAGAAACCCCCCCACCCTGCACCCCTGCTGCAGCTTACAAAGCCCCCCCAACTTGCAGTGTGCCTGTCGCCCTACAAAACCCAAACTCTACAAAAAGTACCCTAAGGGAGGAAAAGAGCACCCCTCGTCCTCCCGCAGCCCTCCGCATTGACTGCACTCTATTCAAGTCTTCAAATATAGTCAAATCGAGTCAGACCAGCTCCGAAAAATCAGCCCTGCCCATCCCGGCCACTGTCCCCATCCTCGGCAATGTCCTACCCCGTCCGTCGCCGGGGCAAAGCGTCCAGCCATTCATCGGCCATAACAGGAGAGTCAAAGAAGAATGTCCGATCTTCGTGCACCACACGTAATCTGGCAGGGAAGAGCATGGCATACTTCAGATCCCTCTCCCGAAGCCGCCTCTTCACCCCCAGAAAGCCCTGTCTCTGCCTCTGCACCTGCTGGGTGAAGTCCGGATAGAAATTCACCGACGCGTTCTGGAAGGGGACCGGGCCCGTCACCCTCGATGCTTGCAGGATAGCGTCCCGATCTCGAAAATGAAAGAGCCGAGCGACGATCGGCCTCGGTGGGGCACCCACCTTGGGCCTCCCACCCGGCACTCTATGGGCCCTTTCAACCGCAAAGAACTTTCCAAGACCCTTAGGCTGCAGATGATTAAGCACCAAGTCCTCGACAAGCAGGTCAACCGAAGCCTCATCCGAGGACTCCGGGACCCCGATGACGCGCACGTTGTTGCGCCTGGCCCGGCTCTCAAAGTCCTCCAGCCGGCGGGCGGCGAGATCACTCTCGGTCCTCAGCTTACGAACCTCGATCTGCAGTTCCGTGACATCATCGGTGAGCCCCGTGGTCTTGAGGTCCAGGGTCCTAACCCGTTCATTCGTTTTGCCCAAGTCCGCACGGATCAGGTTAACATCCACCAAGATGGCATCCACCTTATGCGCCAGGGCATCAAACTGTCTCCCAATCGAAGTCTGCATCCCTTCGAGCGCGCCCATGACATCCTGTAGTGAGAGCTCCGGGGCCAAAGGCGAGGCCGCCTTCTGGGTATCCGGCGACTGGCTCGACCCACTCGGTGATCCCTTCTGCAGAGCATAGCGGTCCATACTATTGACTTGGGTATAGGCTCCCCGCCTGGTAGACTTAGCCTTCAGCCGATCCACCTCTGCTTTGCCCGACATGGTTGATACCAAGCAGGTCGGTTCAGATAAGACGGGTCCCTCTCAATGAAAGGAATCAGGAGTGATCAGTTCTGCAGTGGGCCACCAGAGTAGCCTGCAGAGTGTCCATAGGGTAATAAAGCCACCAAGAGCTCTCCAGGGGCAGGGCCGACAAAGGGAGAGAAAGCGAAAGTGAAAGGACGGGGACCTCCGTCCGACAGTTCACACCTCGCCTGGCCGTTGTTGTTCAACTAGAAGTCGGGCATCCTGCCAACTCTAGCCCCTGGCATCCCTCGGAGATAGGCCGCAATCTTCCGCCAGGCATAAGTCCGGTTCCCGGTGGGCGATCCGACCGCGGGTAGCATCAATCGCCTCCCTGGCAGGTCATCCACACGATGCCATGCATACCGACAGGATTAGAGACAGGATAGTCGACGGAGGGCGCGAGGGTCTCGGGAGCTCAGAGCTCACGCGGCCATCTTGGTCAAGCGCTAGGCTCCTCCCCCTGCACTGTATTTTCTTATGAATTTCTTTAACCAAGGTGCTTTTGGAAGCCCTTGGCAAGTCCCTTTCTCGGGTTCTCGTTCTTCTCTTTCCTTGCCCGTCATCCTATCCCACTTAATGATAGGAGACAGTTTCCTCTTTGTATTATTTCCATCATTAACAAATACAAATTCGAGATCACTCCTGAAGAGCCGGGCCAATGCTGCTACAGACTTCTCAAGCTTTATGCGCTCCTGGGTGTAAATAATACATGTAAAATAAAACCCGACTTCCACACATACTGTCTGTCAAAATGTATTACTTTCAGAGAAACTGTGAAGGCAAGACATTAAAAAATAACTTCTGTACGGATTGCCAGACAAAATGTGTTGCTTACAGTGGAACAATGAAAGCAATACATTTCAAAGTAGATGGACTATTTCCTGTTAAATGTAAACATCCGCGACGGATGTGCTGCCAAAACGAGAGGAACGCTCGACCAAGGCAATGCCTGAAAGGGTCTCACCCAAACAAGCTAATTGCTGAGAGGGCTGACCCAAAGACCTTTCCTGTGTAATGTTCTTGATGTATTATTGCCATGAGCCCGGAGACTGCAGCTGCCAGCCAGACCTAAAAAGGTGCAAGAGCAGCAGACAAGCTGCAGAGTTAAGTATGTGAGGGCACATGAATACTGAGAAACAGCACAGGTTATGGACAAGGGGTCAAGGTCACCCGGTGAGACAGTGTCTGTAGCTTATTTCAAAAAATTATCCAAAGTATGCACAGCTGATTCATCACAATATTTTCCCCCATGACTTCATGCTTACATTTGTGAATCTGTCATCAGCAGCACCTGTGGATGGGAATGGGAAAAGAAGCAGCAAAGCCTTGCCGGTGACACCAAAATACGTAACAAGAGTAAAATATCTTTGATTTGATTAGGAATGATACTATTTCTCCCTATGTGGAGAGTAAGAATATCTGTAATACATCCCCTGACATCCTAGGGTTAGCTCCCTATTTAGAAGCACATTTTAATAACTTGTATTTTCAGCCGCGGCCCGTGGAGGGAGTTCCGTGGGGCGGTAATGCGGGGCGGGGGAGGGGCAGGGTGGGGGGTTCTAAAAACCGGAATATGGATAATTGCAGGTAAGTAAACAATTAAATAAATAAAACGAATTTCGTAGCGCACGCTGCATCGCATTTTGCTTTGAAACTTGCTAGACCTCCTCTAACAGCTGCATTCCTTACTGGTGTGTTGGGTCTGCTGATAACGTCAGTCGATGTTTGGTTTCTGATGACTGCAGATCACGTTTAGGATGCACAAAGCACCAACAGCGAGTCAAGGTAACCTCTGCTTAAATGTGCACTTTAAGAACCCAACAAGAGAACTTTATAAATTATATAATATAAAATATTCATGTCAGCTTTGTATTTCCAAACAATTGAAAAGTGTTAATAAAATGTCATTACTAGTAAGAGTCATAGTGGAATTACCAATTACAAGTATTTATAATGGTCAAATTTTCATTCACAGATCATGGAGCACTTGACAGAGAGTAGATGCGATGCAGCGCGCGCTACGAAATTCGTTTTATTTATTTAATTGTTTACTTACCTGCAATTATCCATATTCCGGTTTTTAGAACTCCCCACCCTGCCCCTCCCCCGCCCCACCTTACCGCCCGACGGAACTCCCTCCACGGGCCGCGGCTGTGTATTTTATAGAACACCCTAGGGGCAGCTTCAACGTTTGAGCAGTGGAGCGTCACCCAACAGGCCAGAGCTGAAAAAATAAAATGGTAATAAATGTTATTTATTACAATTTTATTTTTCAGCAACCGACCCATCCTGAACTGAGTGACTCAACGAGGCGGGGCCAGTGCTGCCGAGTGGCAACAGGAAGCTGTGCGCTTTAAAATGGGCATGTCTCTTTGGCCGGTCGTCTTGGAACGGCCAGCCGACATGCGCATTTCAAAATTCTCTAACCTAGCTGTCTTAGAAATATGGGTTAGAGAAAGTGCAGGCCTCCAGTGCTCTTAGGAGCACTGAGAGAGGCCACTCTATCCAATCCTGGCGCTGCTCTCATGCTGGGAGAGCAGCACCAGGATTGGTTAGTGCAGATTCCTGGTCCAGCATTGGAGACTGCCTGGAAGGGAGATGACCAGTGGAGGAGAATGTTGCGTCATGCCTCAAGGTAGGTGTTTTATTATAATTTTTTTTTGTGTGTCCTCCCTGCCTCACCACCCTCGGTGCATGGCAGCCGCCACTGGAACACCCACTCCTAGAGATATAGGGTATTTTGTAGTGTGCCACCCTGAGCTATCTAACTGGAAAATGTAATAGTATTCATTCTGCCACCCACACCTAGGAGAGATTGGAGCACTGAGTGACTGCTTCTGACTTCTGAGTGTAACCCGCATCTGAGAGTTTTGAACACTGGCATCGCCAGCTTAGCTTTTGTCATTCCTATGTTCATGACATGAAGACAATTACGGTTCTTAATCACAGTACTTATTATTCAAGAGAACATTCAGTTTGTGGTCTGAGCTGTATAAACGGTTATCTTTAAGTACTAGATCTGACCCGGAACCATATATCCCCACAGTTGCCACAGTAGCGAGAAGGGGTTCCTACAAGATGCGCACACCCTGCCTTGGTTTCTGTATGGGAGTGGCATAATAGTGGTTCCGGGCAATTTTCTATTCCAAGATGGACCACAGATTAATGGCGTGCTCTGGACCCACAGAATAATCTATTGGAAAAATAGTAAGGGTATTTGAGAGATTAAGGACAGTTGTTTCATTAGGTTGCATTTAACTAGTGTTTTGTACTTCTTCTTTTTGCAGTTGATAAGCATTGTAAATAACAGGTGCATCACGAGACAGACCAGTATTCCTGTTTACTATTTCTAGAGTGAAAACATCAGTCTACATTTGCCACCAATAAGTGCTATTATCACCCAATTTCAAGTTCTTCACGTTGTCAGCTGAGGAAGAAGGACCAATTCAATCATGCTAAGATTTGACATTTTCTCCTTCACATCGCACAGAAAGTTATACAAGTCTTTAAAAGTATCATATTTTCACCTAAAATGTTCACCATCAAAAAAGCAAAACATTGTGACAAGTTAACAAAGGGATCCACACATTTATAAAAAGTGTTGCATCTCCTCTTTCAACTCAAAACTGCTCCTTAAAAATGAAACGTCACTACTGTATTTTCTTTCGCTGCTATTTCCTCTGTTCATTTTGTGAAAATTTCAATAAAAATGTACTTGAACTTAAAAATAAATAAATAAATGAAACGTTACCCTTTCAGTTAAAATGCTCACAGGCATCTTGCTGTCTTCAAAACTAACACCACCGAGGCAATCTGTAGTCCCTTACCTGGCTTGACTCTCACAGCCTCTAAACTGCTGGCCTTTCAGAAAACAGATACATCTAAAAAATTACATGTTCCTACTGGTCAGACCACTTTAAAGCCTGCAGTTATCTAAGTGAAGTCCAGGATGGCAAGGCATGGCCTCGTCCTTTAAATCCAATATAGAGACCGAAGTAGACGTCTGTCCCAAGCGCCAAAGCAGAGAAGGCTTAGCACTTGTTGTTGAGCTTATATGGTGTTGGTCAGTGTTACAAGAGCCAGTCAGTGTGCAATTTTGAATCAGACCCAGTAGTTAATTTGAGCCGGTGCTTTCCTGTGCTCGGCACCGGCACTTAATTGTCAGCATTTGGGCTTGTGACAGTCTGTCACAAGGTGGTGCTGTCTGGCTAATTTAAAGATGACCACAACAACAGTTAAATATTAACTCAATATACATTAAAAATGATTACCTGCCATCCTAGCCATTCTCAAGGCTTTCGGGGCCTGAAATAGTCTGAACTGTCACACTCGTAGCAGTGTGAATGTTAGAACTTGTGTTGTTGCTATCATTGGCAGCGCTGGCAGGGGCAATGTGTGGTACAAAGTGCTGTGGCCTCCAGAAGAGAGCCCTGGCACTTATGTTTTTGCAAATTAAGCACTGATCAGACCCATCCTCTGCCATGTGTCCTACCAGCATGTAGGACACCACTGTATGGGCCAACACTGCATGCACCCGACTTAACAGTGATGTGATGAATGGCCCTATGCCATTGTGAACTGTGACCTAGTTGGAAAAAATATTGTGGCGGGGTATTGCACCATAGAACCTCAGTGAAGCTATGTCCCAGTTTCAGTCATTCTGTTCAAGTTTGGATTTGCACAGCACCATCCAAGTCAACCTGGAATAAGTACAAGCATGGGCCAAGCCAATAGGTCTCGCCTTTGGAACTTATTATATGGGTCAATGGTTTTTAGCCACGCAGTACGGCCTCCCGATGCTAAATGTGGAAAAAAAGCTTATGATGTGGCCAGCCACATTGGTTTGTACTTGTGTGTACCATCCATGCATGTGCGGACACAGCTACTTTATTTTCTTTTTATTTGCTGATCCGAGTTGGATCAGCAAATCAAAAGAAAACAATGTGTGAGTGTAGATTGATGCCTCTTTTGATGAAGAAACTTTAGATGAAGGAGCTAGAAAAATTGGTTGCGCAAGGGGTAATTGAACCTATAGAAAGGTCTGAATGGGTGCCCCGTATTGCGATCACATCTAAAGCTCGAGAGAAAAACATTTGTTTATGTATAGACCTTCGCAATCTGAATGACAACATTTGAATTGACTGTCACCCATTGCCTAAAACCAATTAAATGTTGAGCATGATAGGAGAAGCCAGTTATTTTCTGTTATAGATGTATCTGCTGTCTACCATCAGGGGGAGTTGCACCCATGCAGTAAGTCTCTTACCTCCTTTGTCACATCAATTGGGGAATATATATTCTGCAGCATGCCCTTTGGGCTTACATCTGATTGAGCAGATGAGGTAGCACCTCTTGAAAGGAGTAAATAATGTCTTGCGTTTTCAAGATGATGTCTTATTTATTAACATTGTTGAAGAACACAGGATGCTCTCAGAACAATTTTGAGCAGACTCTCCTTACAAAGCGAGAATTGCCAAATAGGAATGGGATCATTCAAGTACTTATGTCATGCTCTGTCTAAATATGGAGTTAAACCCAAAAATGACCTTTAGGTTGCCACAGTGAATGCCCCTCCAAGTAATACATACAAAATTTCCTTAGACTTTTACAATAATATTCCAAACTTGTGGAACATTTTGCATTTCTAACAGAACCTTTAAAAAGGAAAATAAAAAAATGCAATATTCATATGGGAATAAACAAGCCAAGAATCATTTTTGAAAAAAATAATAATAATTTCTACTGCTCTGTTGCAAGGCAGCTTCAATGTAAAGAAACTATAATTGCCACTGATTTTTTATTTATTTATTTACAGAGTTTATATAGTTCTGGCAAGACCCTGGGGTATCAAAGCACTTTACAGATGGACACAAAAAGACCATGGACAAAGGCCATGATCGGTAAGATTGTGCAGATTACAAAATACAATATACATAGAGCATTGGTTACAGTATACATATTCATTGAGGGTCGGGCTACAGTAGTTCGTGGGGGGCAGATATGAAGGTAAACGTTCAAGGAGGTATTAGGGGTTAGGGTCTGAAGGGTTGAAGTGTCGGTTGAGGAGAAGACCGGTTACCTGTCTTTTGAAGCCCATATAGGAAGGGTTCGTCCAGATATACACTGGGAGGGAGTTCAGATTTTGGGCGCATTGCCTGGGAAGGGACATGTGAGGCCTTTGGTTTGTGTTTTTTGGTGGGATGAGGAGCAGAGTTTCGGTGCTTCTTAGGTTTCTGGAATGGCCTGTCTTAGAGAGTTTGGACACAATGTAGGCTGGTTTTCCGGTGTGGAGGACTTTGTGGGTGAGGCAGTCCATTTCGAAGCAGCAGCAGGCTTTTTTAGGGCAGGGGAGCATCGTTCCCTGTAACCTGCGCACATGCGCGCGCGCACGGTGCATTTCAGCAGCGCGCACAGCTCTTTCAAAGCACGCATGTAGTTGATTAACATGCACCAGCCACGGCCTTTAAATTTGAGCGCCGTGAAAGGTGTGGTCTTTTCTTAACCTTGAAGCGCAGTGGTATTACGGCACAGGCAGGACTTTCAGGTTACTCTTGACATGGGCGTGTGGAATGCCTTAACACAGCCTGGAGTAGGCAGTTATACATGCCTTTTTCGCTTTACGTGGCAGTGGTGCCATGGTTCTCATGAAATATTTACCTAACAGATCAGTGAGTCTGCAATGATTGTAACATGCAGGCGTTCGGGCATGTTACAGGAAACGAGATTTGTAAGCCCATGTTCACAATCAGAGGCGCAACTAGAGCCACATTTTTTTGGGGGGGCAGATAAAAATTACGGGGGGTGGGGGGCTAATTCTTCCAGCAATAGGCAGAGTGGAGCTGCAGGGACTCTAAGAAGGGGTGAAAAAACAACAAAGCCTCATTAACACGTGAATGGCCTTTTAAAGACCTGTGAAGAACTTGGGTGTAGCTGGCAGCTCAAAAACTGTCTGTGTGTGTGCCCGGGAAGCTGTCTCAGCCCCGCCTGACACAAACTTTGGGTGGGGGTTGCGGGAGGGGTACTGAAACCCTTTGCGCCCCTGTTCACAATGTAGGATCAGGGTTGCTTTTCACTTAAAGTTTTGAAAGTGTGCTGTACAAATGACTGTCTCTGGTCAGTGCTGCTAAAAATAAAATAATTACATTTTTATGTTTTTCCACCGGACGGGGAGCCGGTTCCATGTACTGACCAGCACGAAGACCTTGGTGAATAGTGCTGTTACTCAAAAGCTCACGACTGATTTTTTTATGTTTTCTTTGTTTCACATAAAACAGGATTAATGCCATCGCTGTGCGTGTGTTCAATCAAGGCCAGCTTTAGGACATTAGAGCAGTCACAACTGGCACTGACCTTGTGAGGTGTGTGGGGTGGGGTCACTGTGTTTTTACAATAACGTTTGAGTTTGAAAGCAGGTGCTGCTAGTTTCGTTGGGTGGCCATCAGTCTTGAGGCAACATTAAAAATGTTAAGATAATGACAGTGATTATTGCTCCTGCTGGAACCCTCAATGGGTTAATGTGCCTGCTGCAAAGAACGTGTAACTGACATGTACCATGATCGCAGAACTGAGTGTGGGTCAACAATGAGTATACTTATAAAAAATAAATGTATGCCAGAGAGAAGCTTTGGAGATGTGAAGGGTACCGGCCAATATCATTGCTGGATTCAACAGTGAAAATTATAGGCCGAGTATTATTAAATAGATTACAGGACTGGGCAGAGGACCAGTCGATAATAAGCGACCTACAATATGGCTTCCGTAAGAGTCTGGGTATGATTGAGCAGGGCCTTAATCTCAATATTTTGTTAAATAAATATACCAAAACAAAAAGGGGAACATTATTCTTGGCATTCGTCGACTTAACAGTGGTGTTTGATTGTGTTATACACAATAAAGTGTGGGTGATTTTAGAGGAGATGGGTGTAGACGTGGTTTTAATTTCTTTTCTAAGACAGCTTTATTCAGGGGCTAAAGCGAGGGTCCGATTCGGGGTCGAGGGGGGATTGCACAAGGCACTTTAGAGTGAGGAGAGGAGTGAGACAAGGCTGCGTCCTTGCACCTTTCCTCTTCACATTGTATATAAATAATCTTGGTAATGTTTTAGTTCGGAAGTGCAAGGACCTACCGGTAGATGGTAAACAACCTATCCCCGCACTCCTATATGTGGATGATGCAATGTGGATAATGCAGTCCTTATGGCGCACACGCCGCTGGGACTTCACAAGGTCGTTACCAGTTTTTCAAATTTTATGTTAGATCTGGGCTTACTATTAACTCTTCAAAAACGTTTATAATGAACTGCGGTATAGGGTGCAATAAGTCCAGAACTATATTTATTGATAATAAGCGGATCGAAAACACAAAGACTTTTTCCTACCTTGGAATTTTATTCGACTGTACAGGGTCATGGGTACAGGTAATTAAAACTAGGAGATTATTGTTTATAAGGACTTTATCTACCTTATCAAATTTTAGCAGGAAATTAGGCAGACACTCCACGGTAGAACATTTAAATATTTAGAAAGCTAAATGTGTAACAGTTGCTTCTTATGGAGCTGGCATTTGGAGGTACGCTGATGTGGGCTCTATTCAGACAGCCGAAAATATGTTTTTACGATTCTTGCTGATGCTCCCAAATAGTACCTCCTCTTTCATATGTCACACAGAACTAGGTTTGCCATACCTAGAAGATATCATAGACATTCAACCAGTTCTTTTGTGGCATAGGATTTGGACCGCAGAGGAGACGCAGTTTAATCGCTGGATACTAACAGATAGCATGGGGCTGGATGGGGTGAAGCAAGTTAGTTGGCTGTTATATGGTAAATCCTTTTTATATAATTTAGGCCACCAGGAATTTTATGACGACCCTAGTACAACGAGTACGATCTCCAGGAAGGACCTTAAAAATTATTGTCTAAATTTACTGAGTGAAAATACATTATGTCTAGAAATTAATAAAGTAATGGTGCAAGCACATAATCTCACACTGACAACATTTAGAATGCAGCCCTATCTATGTTTGATAACAGACGATTATGATAGATTTTTATTAATGCGTTTTTGCCTGGGTATTCTGCACAGATCGTTAAGCTTCCCAGAGACAAATGACTGGTCAAGAGAGTTAGGTAAATGTCTGTGTGATGACATATCGGCACCGTCGACTATACATGTGGAACTTTTTTGTAAATTTTACTCTGAACAGAGAAGCTTTTGGATTGTTCTCGTCTTAAAAGCATATGGTATGAAATAATGTTGTCCAGCGTTTGTGGTTCTACAACATTTAGAAACCGAATTTGTAATAGCGTCTTTAATCGTCTTTAAAAAAAATGTTTTTAAATGTAGGAAATCGATCACGATGTGAACAATTGATAAGTGATATTTATGATTATGTATTCGGTCCCTTCTTTGTAAATATTACGATTGTTTTTAATAATCTTATAATATCATTTTATGAAAATGTTTTTATGTGTTTTTCATGGTTATTGCAGTAACCGAATAAAGTGTTGTTGACTTGACTTGGGCACTGTTGGAGGATGGTAGTAAGGGAATTCTTGGAGAAGGTCGTCAGTTGGGGGCTCACAAAAGAATTGTCACACTGGGTGCCAGCAGCGCTAAAGCCTACCTGTTTTTCAGCCTCATCCAGTAGTCCCTGTGTTACATAACCCACCACCATTTGCAGCAGAAGGAATAGCTCTTACCATAGTTTTCAGAGTAGCATTACATATTATCCCATATTCTCTCATTCTTTTAATGGGAAACCATGTTGTGATACATTACGTCAGCACAGACTAGAAGGTCTGCTTGTTCCTAAGCACATGGCACATTGCAGCATCACAAGTATAAGGTATTTCCAGGGCCACTGGAATTATGCTTTATATTTGCATAATTATGGATTTGCCACATAATCCATCATCTGAAACAGAAAGCTGTAGATTTAAACCAAATAAAAATAGTTTCTAGCTTAAACAAAGTTGAGACATATGTTTGCGTGCATAGAAGGCCTTTTGCAAAGGTTGGCTGGGCATCTTTCAGTTGCGTACATCTGTATTTGGTTTCTATACCGGTCATAGGGAGGTGAAATATTTGCACAGACAGGATTACCGGGTATAAAAAATTTGTAAAAGAATGAAGTAACACTTTGAAAGCATGTGCTGTATTATCCCACACAATGTGTCTATTCTTGTTCCATCATTTAGCCAACACTGCTCCATAATTTGGTGTTTTCCTCTGCTGCAGAATTCCTGGGGCCCTGGGTATTTTTATTGAGCTTTTGCACAGTACACAATGTGCCACTACTATATTTCCATTGAATGTATAGACGCTGATAAAACGTTCTCTCACACATTTTCACTCACCTTCTCCTACAGTCTTGCACCACATACACACACCTTCAGGTCATATACTGTCTGTGTCTGGAAATGCACCCTGCATTCAGACAACTCACTCCTCATTCTCGCCCTTCACTTTCCCACTCACCCTGCACTCACAGTGATCACAATGCACTCACACTGATCACCATGAACCGAATGAACCTAGATCGGCTCCTCCACTACTACATAACATGAGATGTTACTACCTCAACACAAGGTCCCTAATAAAGAACCAGGTCAACATCTTCCTTTTCCTGACGGAAGAAAAACCAGATCTTCTGTTGTTGACCGAAACATGGACCAACCCTCATTCCTTGCCGGACATTCTGGCATCACTTCCCTCAGACTACTACATTCTGACTGCCAACCGTGCACAAGGGAAGGCTGGAGGTGGGGTAGCAGCAATTATTTCGAAATCCTTTCATTTCCGGGAATTACCTTCTCTCACTCTCCCCAACACAGAGAATTTGGTAATCACACTAGACTCAGAGAGCGGGGCTCTTACTGTAATTCTGTTATACCGTCCTCCCCAATACATGGCCAATTATCCAGTACTTTTGGCAGAACAACTGGCCTCCCATGTAATAAAGCACTCTAAAACTGTCCTAGTGGGGGATTTAAATTATTGGTTCGATAGAACAGACACAGACACCCAAGCTGGAGAACTGAGGGATCTGCTTACAGATCTAAACCTGGTCCAACACATTCACTCTCCCACTCACCAGAAGGGTCACAGCTTGGACCAAATCTGGACATACAACGTACCATCATTCTCTCCTATTATAAGCCCTTGCATCTGGTCAGACCATTATCTTATCCAGTTCCCGCTAGAAATTCAAGGGCAGCACAAGGCCAAACCTCCCATGGGTAAAGAGTTCCGCAAATGGAAATCCATGGACCGCTCTGGGTTCATGGACACGTTGAACAACACCCTTCCCCCATTAGACAAAGATCTGGAGGTTGACGAGAGGGCACTGTCCTCCTGGCTTCTCCATGCAGCAGATCTGTTCGCCCCCTCTGTATACCTACCTAACATTAGAGGTAATGATGCCCACAAATGGTTCACTCAAGAACTTAGAGCACTTAAATTAGGGGTACGACAGAAAGAAAGACAGTGGAGAGCCACCTACTCTTCACAGGATAGGGAAACCTTCTGCGTCACTAGGAAAAATTATCAAAAAATTTTAAAACAACACAAACTTAATTTCTTCTCTTCAAAAATTTTATCGTCATCCAACAAGTCCAAAGATATTTTTAATATAGTTAATGAACTCTGTGACAACGACAGGACAGCCCCTTCAATAGCTCCTACGCAGAAGCTTTGTGATTCCCTGAATAATTTTTTCAGAGAAAAAATTGTCACTATCAAATCGAGCATTGCTAGTTCCCCAACGTCACTTCCTTTGGATGACGTCTTTTACAATCCCTCTGTATTAGATACCTTCCCGGTCATTGATGGTAAAACTTTTTCTTCACTTTTGACGAGGGTAAAGTCCGGATCCCCTAACGACATCTGCCCCCCCCACATCTTCTCGGAAATCGGTCAGACTATCCCTCAGGGGATTCTACCCCTACTAAATAAATCACTGACCCAGGGCAGGGTACCTACTGGCTTTAAACACGCTCTGCTAATCCCTCTAATTAAAAAACCAGGCCTGGACCCTCAGGACTCATCAAATTATCGTCCTATATCCCTGCTGCCGTTCCTATCCAAGATATTGGAGGCTCACGTCTCCAATTGCCTTTCCAACTTTGTGGAAACCACTGGATTTCTGGAGCCAAATCAAGCTGGGTTCCGTCCAGGCCATTCGACCGAGACGGTAACCCTGGCAGTCCAGAATACACTTCGGTGTAACGCAGACAGGGATGTCCACCAGGCACTTGTGCTTCTTGACCTGTCTGCTGCATTCGACACGGTCGACCATACTATTTTGGTCGGCCGTGTCGAGCAGGCAGGCCTCAGAGGTGCTGCCCTGAGCTGGGTGGAATCATTCTTGTCCGACCGGACTCAAGCAGTGAGACTGGGCACTTTCACAGCCCCTAGAATTAAGAACGATTGCGGGGTCCCTCAAGGCTCATCCCTGTCCCCCCTTTTATTTAATTTATACTTGCGTCCCCTTTTGTACTCCTTGAGGAAATTCAAAGTGTGGATCTTTAATTACGCAGATGATCTGCAATTGGTTTTCCCCCTGGGGTCGCCGGATGCTGTCACTGAGTTTAGGGAGGTCATGGCTCATATCCAGAGATGGATGGGCCTTAACCACCTAAAACTTAACCCAGGCAAGACTGAATTGATCTTGCCTGGGAAGAGCGAACTCAGCTGGGGACCTCAATTTTGGCCTCTGGAGATGGGAAACCCCCCCTCCAATTCCCGCACAGTTAAGAGCCTTGGAGTCACCTTTAGTGAAGACCTCTCCCTGAAAAGTCAGGTAGGGTCAGTTGTTTCCGCTTGCTTCTTTCAGCTGCGCAAGATTAGAAAGATTGCCCATTTCCTAACCCATTCTGCCCTGATACAGGTGACCATCGCCCTTGTGCTGTCTAGGCTGGACTACTCAAATAGTTTATATTTGGGCCTTCCAGCCGGGCAGCTCAAGAGGCTGCAGCTGGTTCAAAATCAGGCGGCCAGGCTGATCTGTGGGCTTCCTAAATGGCAGTCCATCAGGCCAGGCCTGGCAGACCTGCACTGGCTGCCGGTAGCCCAGAGGGCGGCTTTTAAAACCGGCTGCATTATCTTTAGGGCATTACAAAGTAAAGGCCCCAAATTTATCATCAATTTGCTTGCCAGATACACCCCCTCCCGCAACCTCCGCTCTGGTCACAAAAACTTGCTCATGGTGCCGGTTGTTAGGAAACAACGTCAGGGCGGCAGCTCTTTTCATTTTCTTGCTGCCTCCCTCTGGAACTCCTTGCCAGCTTCTTTAAGGTCACACGAGGATATTCTAGCCTTTAGACTAGCCTTTAAGACCTGGCTTTTTAGAGAAGCTTATCCTTAGACGTTCTAAGTTGTCCTCCTGTTGTTGTGTTATGCTCTGAAAACCTCCTACAGCGCCATGAAGCCTACGGGCGTACGTGCGCTTTATAAGCTAAATTTAACATAACATAACATAACCATGCACTCACACCATTCACCCGCTCACCCTGCACTCACAGTGATCACTCTGCACTCACAATACACTTGTGCTGTTCACCCTGTACCTCACCCTGCAGTCACATGAGCACACTACTTACCCTGCACTTACGTGATACTTTACTCACCTGTCCCCCTCACTGCTCAGTCTGCAATCTCACTCAAACAAGCCCATCACTAACCATGCATTAATTCGTCCCACTCTGCACTTACATCTGCACCCAAATTCACATGGTCACCTCACTCACCCTGCAGTCACTCCTCTTACCCTACCTACTCTTACACTGTCGCATCCCTCATCGTGCATTCACATGAGCAGGCCTGCCACCCACACAGCGCAGAGGGTTAATGTGCCTGCTACAAAGAACGTGTACCATGCAGATCACTTAACTGAGTGTGAGTAAACTAGGAGCAGCGTTATTAAAAAATTAAATGTTTGTGAGAAAGGTGCTATTCATGGAGGAGGAGGAAATGGGGGAGGGTGCCAAAAAAGATTGTTGCACAGTGTGCGAACAGTGCAGTGCCAGCCTTTGCTGCGAGTGTTAGCCCCCCGAAGTTCAGGACTAGTTGCGCCCCTGCTCACAGCGTCCGTCATGGGCTGCATTTAAAATTAATTCTTTCAAACGGCAAACCATCAGCCCCACATTTAGAAAAGAAATGTAGCAAGTTTTATATAGTGCGAACACAACCCAAAAGTATTGGAGTGATTTAAATCATTTATTTATTTATTTTTGTATGCATGGGGAGATTAATTGATTTGCTGAGAATTACAGGATGCTAATCTGACCTGAGACTCAAAGCCCATCTCCTAAATCGGCAGCTCGAGCATTAAGCCACAACCTCTACGACAAGAGCGGAAGCATTTTCAATATTATATACAACTTTATGCAACAAACAACCATTGACAATATAGTCCTGGCTTCTTATAGGTGTATTGTTACTTGTATTATATATCTGGATGCAATGACAGAAGAAGCAAAATATCAGTCAGGTGGCACACTATGCTAAGCACAGATTTTTAGCTTAATTACTTTTAATTGCCCTTAATTGCATCGGTCACGCCCCTTTGAGAGACCCCTCTAGTTTTTTCATCCCACTTAAAGCCCTGGTCTACATGTGCAGTCGGGTTCTTGGCTACAGCGCACAGAGATCTTACTCTGCCGCACACAGAGGAAAAAAAATAGAGGGATCATTGCAGGGGAGATGTGAGCATGGCTTCTTGCTCCTGTGACCTGCTTACTGCTGCATTAAGTGTGGCTCTAAGGGAAGCCAGGTGAGATTTCACAGAGCCAGTGAGGGTGGCATTTCCGTAGTCCATTCTAGACAGTACTATCAATTGAGTGGTGGTTTTTAGATCATTTAGGGGGAGTAGGGGTTTGATTTTGTGTAGGAGTTTTAGGTTGTTAAAAGCACTCTTAGCTTGTTCATGTTTCGGGTTTGGTCGAGGGAGATCCTCAAGGAGTTGACAGATTCGGCAAGTGTCAGTATACAGTTCAATGCGTCAGTGGAGTTTATCCACTTTTGGACCTGGGAGGTCAGTCCGTTGTTGGATAGGAGTAGGATTTCTGTCTTGTCATGGTTGAGTATCAGGTGATTAAGTGAGAGCTAGTTTTGGACTATTCTGAGAGTGGAATTAAGTCGTTGTATGCCTTCTTGTGAGGATAGTTCTAGGTAGCTCTGAGTGTCGTCCGCAAAAAGGTGATAGAAGATACAAGTACTAAAGGATTTGGGGTAAAATAGTTGGAGGGAAAGAAATGTGATTGCATTTGCCTTTCATTTGCCTTTCATTCACCGGCAGATTCTGAAACCATATATTCGGTGGTGGAGCAAGAGGCCTTTGCATGTTATTGGGCAACAAGACATTTCAATTATTTTCCTTTGAGGGTGTACCGTTTGTCCAAAGAACAGACCAAAAACCTAGAATTTTCATATGGTTTCTTAGATTAGAAGGTTATAACTTTCACATGAGTTATGTTACAGGAACTACAATCTTGGCTAGTGATTGCCTTTCTATTATGCCAATATCACATGAGAGTGTAGAAGAACCCATTAATGAATGTGTAGTTGTGGCTATTCTTGAAGGATCATGACCTGAAGAGTCGAAAGAGAGCATGAGTGCTCATATAGTGTTAACCAAAGTTAAAGAGTTGATACTTCAAGATTGGCCAGGGAGATATTCAGAATTAGAGGAGTCTATGAGATATTCTTGCGAAGCTTGTGATAAATTATGTTTGTCGAAAGAAAACATATTTTTTCGAGATAAGCTGGTATCTGCACATGGTCTTCAGGATAGGTTAATTTTCTGGGCACATGAAGACCATTTAGGTTACAGCCTTACTAAAAACAAGGTGAGACAGCATAATGAGTGGCCCCTCATAAATCCCATGGTTGAGGGGAAAACAAGGCATTGTGTACAGTGTGCTTATGGTGACATAACTGGGCAAGTAAAGAATTCTCTTATTGTTTCTGTGCAGGTACCATCTTAGCCATAGGACAAAGTTGACCTTGATATCATTGGGACTCTGAAATTGATTGGATTAGTTGGAAAATTCAAATTGAGCTTGATTAACTACACACATAATGGGTAGAGATAAACGTAGTTTGATACCCCAAGACTACAGTTGTCATTGACTTTGTATGAGAATTTGTTTTTTAATAAAGGCGTTCCACATATTATAATATTTGACAATGGGGTATAATTCACTTCTATGCAAATAAAAGAATTTCTGAGTGGACGACAATAACGCAATTGCAATCTGCTTTATGTTGCCCGCAGTGCTGTTACAACTGTAATTTTTCTTTTTCTTTTCCCTTGTCACAACTTGTTTCTAAATATATGATGCCATGTGCACATTTCTCAAAAAACTTACCAAGAGTCTCCCTTTCTTTCTTGTAATATCCTGCTCATGCCTGCCTAACTCTCCTTTCTAATGATACCCGTTGAGAAATTGTTGCTTGTTTCACGTGTTAAGGGGATAATCATAATTTTTAAAAGGTCAGCAAAAGTGATCATTGAGTCTTACAAGACCGATATAAGGGGGAGATGGGCCGAGGCAAATATACACATGAATGAAAGATTGCTGGCTATAGTAGGGTATTATGGACCCAATGTAGACGATCCCTCTGCTCTACAGGCCCTCTATGCATATCTTTTGGATGTCCCTGGTCGCATTATCATGAGAGGTGATTTTAACTTTCTAATTGACCCCAAACAAGATAGGAGCCCTCCCCCAAAAAATTCTACTCTACCAAAAATGAGGAGTTGGCTAAAGTTATACCAGGATGACTTAGGTCTAATTGATATATGGAGAGGAAACGGTCAAAAACTCCACTTGTTCACGTTTATGAATACAAAATTGGGCCATTCTTCCAGAATTCATTATTTCTTAATCGATAAATCACTAGCGGGCGAAGTAAAAAAGGTTAGGCATCTTCCAGAACATCTCTCCGATCATTCGGCGGTATTGTTGGAATTTGAATTCCAAAGTGCGCAGTTTCAGCCTAGATGGACTCTAGCTAAAACTCTGCTTTTAGATGCTAAGATAATAGAGGATCTGAAAGAGGAAACTATATCCTATTTCCAGTTAAATGTGGTGGGGACTTCCTGTCAGGTCAGGTGGGATGCTTATAAGGCGGTACTCAGGGGGAAGCTGATTAGCTTAGCGGCCCACCGAAATAAGCTGAATAAAGAGGAAATAGAAAGTTTAGAGGGGGGAAATACAGAAACTGTAGAAGAGTATTAAGGAGGATATCCTAGCGGTTAAAGTGGAAGCACTTACAGGGAAAGTAGCAACAAGAAAAGGGAACTTGTTAATATCTTAGATGCCCGAGTTAAAAGAAAATGGGAGGCAAGCAAACTTGTTCACTATCAATATGGTGAGGGCTGTGGCAAGCTCTTAGCTTGGAAAGCTAAGACCGACTTAAATCTCAACAAGACTCTGAGCATCCAAGAGGAAGGTAAATATCAACCTACTATAGAAGAGTCAGAAATTAAGAAAGCCTTTTATAGTTTTTTAAAGAACTATACAAAGAGGAATCGTATGATAGGGAAGATCAAATTAAGGATTATCTTAACTCCTGGGTAAAGCAAACCCTGTCAGAAGAACATAGAGAAGAACTAAACGCAGAGATCACTGAATTAGAGGTAAGTGAGGTGGTTAGAGGTTTGAAAAATGCAAAGGCGGCTGGCCCTGATGCACTGCCTAACGAGCTATACAAAGTTTTGAAGGAGGAACTTGTGCCAGAACTTACAAGTTTTTTTAATTATATATTTTTAAGGGTACAGAAACCTCCTAAATCCTAGATTGAAGCAACTATCTGTATTATATGAAAGCCCGGGAAGGACCCTAGGAAATGTGAGTCCTTTAGACCCATTTCAATGTTAAACAGTGACTACAAGATCCTCACTCAAATATTAGCAAAAAGATTGGGGAAGCGGGCAGGTTGCTTAATCCATAAGGACCAGAAAGGATTCATAAGCGGCAGGCAGATTCACGAACTTACACATGAACTAATAGGGGCAATAGACCTTGCGGTTGAGGAGAAGCTTCCCTTATCGATTATCACCTTTGATGCCGCCAAGGCATTTGATAGGGTCAGCTGGAGCTTTCTACTGAACACCCTGGAGGCTTATAAGCTGGGTAGCAACTTTATAAGAGCAGTAAGAGTTTTATATAGATCTCCAACTTCATGTGTACTAGTTAATGTGTCCCTTACAGACAAAATATATATAGAAAGAGGAACTAGACAGGGGTGTCCCCTTTCTCCCCTGTTGTTTAACTTTAATATGGAGCCTTTAGCTAATGCCTTGAGATCAAATCTACATATATCCCCCTTTAGTTATGGCAACTGGGTGAAAAAGGTCGCTCTTCCTGTGGATGACCTAATGGTATTTACAGATGACCTTAATGGGTCTCTTCCAAGGATAACAGAAACACTGAAGCAGTTTGGCACCTTATCAGGCTATCAGATAAACCAGCAAAAGACCGACATCATGTGCTGGAATATTCAGAATAATGACCCCTTGGTAAAACACCAAATAAGAAATCTAGGGATCCTGATTCTGGGAGAGGTTAAGAGGATTGCACAAATTAACTTTAATAAAATTGAAACAGAGTCCAAAAAACTTCTCAATGCATGGAAAAGCCTCCCTATGTGTTATTTTTGGGTCGCTCAAACCTGGTAAAGATGATGATACTACCTAGATTCACGTATGTCTTCGACTCGATACCACTCGAGTTTAAAAAAGACTGGGTTAATAAAATGCAGGGAGAAATTAGCAGCTTTATGAGGGCCTCAAGAGGGGCTAGAATCTCATGGAAGAAGATAAGAAGGAAACAAGAGCATGGAGGAATAGCTAGCCCGGACCTGTTTCAATATTATAGGGCATTCCATTTCAAAAACTTTAGAGTATTATTCAAGGAATACAGCTCTTATCCATTTTACATGCAAGCAATGATAGGTCTAGAAGGAAGCCATTTCTTGTACAAATACGGCCATACGAAATTTTTCAAGAAAATCAAATTAAAGATATTGGTAGCGGCTATCAGACTCTGGGTTCTGATTAGGCGTCTGTGGAAGATCCCCTATTATTGTCAACATGCCCCAATCTGGGACTAGCCGGGAACACCGGGTTGTCTAAAGGATGCGTTATCAGCACCGTTAAGAGAAGGCGGGGTAGTGGAATGGGGTCAGTTTCTGTCGGGATCTACAATCATTGACTGGGATCAACTGTCAGTACTGTCAGGCACGGGTTTGTCTAAGTTTAAATATTACCAACTCACAAGCTGGGCTAAATCCTTGGGAAAAGATGGGGCAGGAAATCCAGAATTGGAGTCGAAATTCCAAATGGAAGTCGGGAAGAAAGAGATAGCATTTTGGTATTGGGCGCTTATCAATGAAGGACGAGAGGAATTCACCTTACCCATCGAGACCTGGGGGAAAGCACTGCCGTCGCTGGATGTATCCTTATTATGGCAAGTATCTGCGGCTGCATGTGGGAATGTCATTAAATCTGCACCTCTCAAAAAGAATTATCTATTTACTCTGCATAGAGCGTATTGGTCACCCAAGAGGCTGTCAAAATTGGGAAAAGGAGGGGGAAGTGCTGTCCTAAATCTGATGAAGAACAAGCTGACAGCCACATGTTCTGGCAGTGCCCCTGACTACAGAGTTTTGGAGAAAAAGTGGGTAAGACGCTCTCAGAGGTATTCCATCAAGAGATACAGGTAAGCACCCATTTTGTATTGTTTGGGGTGGAGCTAGATGCTAGTGGAAGACCTAGTTTTAGTAGAAAACAAAGAAATCTACTCTTTCTACTGATATTAGTTGCTAGGCGTGAGATATGTATTAAATGGGTTAATCCTTTGGCACCTACAGAGGATGAATGGCTAAATTATGTGCTTAGAATAAATCTGCTAGATAGAGCTGGTGCACCTAGTAAAAGACTAAAATTCTGTAACATTTGGGAACAACATTGGTCAAATAAAATGCTATAACCCTGTGTGTTATTGACCTGAGAAAGTCCAATGATTAAGTGCAGCAAAATTCAAGAAATGGGAGATGGCGTTACAGGTTTCGACTCCCTTTAAAAAGGAGTGGGCAAGTACCGTTTGAGATGCCTAATGGCCATTGGGATACCCCCACGCAGAAAATAGAGACATATCTGGTGTGTCGGGGAAGGGCTACGCAAAGGTTGGATAGGAAGTAAAGGCTCTCTAATCGAGGTAAATCTTGCCAAACTCACTCTTTTTTTCTTTAAACTGTGCGTGATGAGGAAAAAAAAAAAATCCTGACCAAACAAGCCAAGATCTTGTCATGATGCGCTAGCCGTGAAAAAACTCTCCCATGGCAGTTGGGCGTCAAAACTTTACACCCCTAAAACCCTGCCATCTTACTTGTCATCAACTATGAAGCCACGAGTGAAATATCACCTGATGAGATTACGTTTTGGCCTAATTCCGCTGATGGCGTACAAGTATGCCCAGAGGTACAAGGCAGATGTGTACTGACAGTGCCGTTTTTGTAAGAACAGGGAAGAATACTTAATCCACGTCTTGTGTACATGCAGAATCTTACTCCCTCTGCAAACTTTTTGGCTGCGTCCAATTTGGCGGATCCTGAACGTTCGGACATGTCAAGAAGCTCTGGAGGAGTGTATGAAGGGCGACTCAGCTCAGATGGCCGCCCGTTTTGTAAAATACATGTCTGAGATCAATTCCATGTTACCAGTAGATAACTGCCATTAATCTCTGCTTTGCCAGCTATGAACCCCTTTGTTACCACAAATTTCTCTTCTTAATAGAACTCAGAAAGTGCTTTTAACTCGTTTTTGTATGAATTGCAATGATTTTAATTAATTGTGCAAAATAAAAATATTGTATCTAAGTGTCACAGTCTCTAGTCCTAACATCTTAAACTTGAGTTGGTTATGACTTTTATTCAGTGTGGTGGGTCATGAAAAAGTGATGGATGCAACGGTCAATTAAAGGGATAATCCACTGTAGCCAAAATACAGTTTACTTTACCCTATCCTACTTTGCTAATTATTATTAACAACAATGCAATGCAGATTGTCACTTTGTTGGCGATGAGACCTATTGTAGCATCATTCACCAGATGATTACAACAACTCTATCTAACAGATTTCCACTTCAAAATTGTGTTGTACTTTTCAGACGGCACAGAATGTAGCTGTTGGTCTGATGGATATTAAGAGACAATAGGAAAATGATCAATTAATGATAGATTAACATTTTAGACTACTTGCCTGATGCTTAAATTGACACCAGGTCTACTGCCAAACTCTCTGTGTCCAAGATTGTGTCTCTACATACCTAAAACGAATCACAAATCACCAGGAACAACAAATGTAAAGCAAAGCTTGCATTTTAAGACATGTTGTCAGTGTCATGTCCGTAGAATTTTACATGGTCGCTCACAGGAATTTATCTGGCTTTAAATGATTCTTCACTGGAATATCTGTGGCTTTACATGTCTTTTCACTGCAATATCTTTCCATATTGTATGTTACATATCAGCCATCCGGAAACCCACTATGCGCAAAACTCTACTTACTCATCACACAGCCAATCAGATTCAAGCAATTTGGTGGAAGGCCTATCCACGTTCAGCCCTCCTCACTGTGGAGCTCCCTCCTCTTCCAGTTATGACTTGAAAACAACTTCCTCGATTTCAAGAGCTTGAAAACATACCTCCTCTCCCAGGCCAATGAATAGATCTTACTCCTTTATTTTGAGTTCCAAATTCAATACCAAACTATAGAACTCTGGCTATTCTTAACCAGGCTTTCACATTGCTTAATTATGCACAAGGAAGCGGGCCTCCAACTTTAAGCCAGACTACCTATTTCCAAAATTGCGATCACCAGAACAGTATATTACGATTTGGCATTCTCTCGTATGAAATTTAATTCCAAAATGGGGAGAGGAGTTGGCCTAACGGCTAGGGCGGTCGACCTCTAATCTGGGGAACTGGGTTCGAGTCTCAGCAATGATGCTGAACATACTGTGATTCTGGGCAAATCACTTAATCTCCCTGTACCTAACAAAAATGAATGTGTCCTCATGTAATGCAACTGGTGCTATGTAAAGCGCTCTAATACCCGATTCAGGTCAAGTTTGCGCTATATAAAACTATGTAAAAAAAACACTCTGAGGGTGTAGTGTAGCTCAGGATCATGTTGTGAATCAAAGAAATAAGAGTTCTTGTTGTATTTTCAACATGATTGCATGATCTGAATCCTTGACAAGCTAGTCCCATAGTCTTTGGCTTTTAAAGATCCCACCAGGCGTGGCAGGCACAGGTAAGAGTGGTAGGGCAGGGGTAGGGGGGCAAAGTCGACAGAAGACAGGATAGGTAAAACATTTTTTTTTTAAATAATACCTCCTACCTTGCGCTCCCTGCATTGCTGACTCAGCAATGCAGTGAGTGCAAGGTAGTGTTTTTATTTCTTTTTTATTTAATTTTACATACCTCATCATCTGTCGACTTCCCCCTAACCCTGTCCGCCCCCACCCTACCGCTCTTACCTGTGTCCCTGCATCACACCACACACAGGGCCATGATCAAGACCTTCCAATTCTTACCTTGGCTCCCTCGACTTTTGACCCTGATATCCTCTTTGTAGTGCTTTGTTTATAGTGTGCACTGCACCTGAAAACCTCAGATTCTTCCACTAAGGAAATACAAAATCCACGTTGAGCACTGGTCATCAAGTATGAAGGTGGTGAAAGACGGAGAACCATTTCAGTGTATTTCCAAACCTGTCTAACAAGGGATGCTATTCTTGGTTCAGGAAAGGCAAGGAGCCCGACTGTAACAAAATCCTTCTAGACTGCCAGAGTACGGTCTAAATAGTTAAAAGCACAGAACGGAACAACCCAAGGCTCAGACATTAGAGCTATGTATCAGGTGATACAAGCTTCCTGAGCTCAGGCCGCAGGTAGCAGCCCTATCGCGGAGGTTACTTAAATGGTACGGGCTCAGGAATGGCTCAGAACTTCTACTGCTGGAACTTTGGACCTGAGCCCAACAGCGGCCTAAAACAAAAAAGTGAACTTCTTGAAAGCATTGCCTGATTTTCTATGCATTTTGAATTCTTTCCCCCCTATTGTTTCCTATGGTTAGTAATTGCACGCAGAAGGGATATATTTTCCGAACTTTCAAAAATCACAACTCCGAAAGTACTTACCTTGGAACTGTGTACTTGGTCTTAAAAATTACATTGAAAATCACCTTTATATTTAATAAAGTGGTCTTGGATTTATTTTTGAGTGTGCATCTCATTTATTGCCTCTGTGAGAACACATGATTAACACTATTCTCCGATAAGCCTAACTGCTCACCCATGCTACCCCAAAAAGAGCATTAGTATTATCTACTTGTACCTCTGTATACAATTGGGTTTCTCTGGACTCTCTACATGGTGTACTTTATTTTAGAACACTGTAGAGAGCCAACTTCCTACAAATACTAACCCTCACGTTATACAAATCTTGTAAACTGTGCCCGGGATGCAGTGTTAGGCATCAGGTTACATTTACATCTAAGCTCAGACTTTATGCAGAATTACTATCCCTGGGGTTACACAAGCTCTAACAATAAAAGTGTGCCTAATGTCCCTACCACATAATAAACGTAAGACGCATTATTACTACAAACCTATTCCCCATAGCAAAGCTTTTTTTTGTAAAAACTAAAACAAATGGGCAGTACATTTTACTATATGTAACACACATTTAATGCACAGGCAACAGAGATGTTTTGCTTCGAACTATTTTAGGCCTGGATATAAACACCTTTAGCTAGCTGTCAGATATTTTGTGATGCCATTTAAATAAGTTATAAATAAAGATGATTTGGGTCAACTCCCTTGGAGTATTTCTTTCTTCCTGTTATGCTATTGGCTGTTGGGTATATAAACCCACCTTCTATGGAGTGCTTCCATTGTAATGCATAAGCTGCATTGTTTTCAGGAGCAGCAGAATCAGGAAATATTTGGCAAATAGCAGAAGAAAGTCCCTGAAAAAGAAGGCTTCTTCTAGGAAAAACAATACATTATCTTGCAAGCTCTTTAGGAAACAGGGAAAAGTGGCAATAATATTTCAGAGTTACAGAGAAATTCACATTATACAAATCATAATTAACCACTAGTTTTATTGTGTTGCTCACTGCAATGGAAGTCCTTTTAATCTTCATTATGCTTTGCCACAAACTGGGCTCAAAAGAATGATAGCTTTTCCTCCCGCCTGGTCGGCATGCTTGTGATGGGCACTCATCTGCAGGGCAGGCAGGGTAGATGGACATTTTGGAAGGCTTTGCTAAATTCAAAGAATTATAGTTGCTTGAAGACAATAAAAGAGCATTAAATGCAGTTTATATCACCCGTCCCAGATAGAGATTGAATGTTTTAAGTGCAGCAATATCATATGTGGAGGCAACAATGGAGTCAGGCTAAATGACTCGTCTTTGCATGTTCTACAGACTATAAACATAAAAGGCGCTGGTGTGTTCAGCAGTATTTCTTCATTTTCTATTGTTTTTGGGTAATCTATTTCACTGGCTATTTTTGGAAGTTTATTGGCTGCCCTAAAGATCATATAAATAAAGCTTAGTATCGCTTGGATTGGTCAGTTTTTCTAAATTCTTGGAGATGCCAGAATGAAAGCTAAAATGCACCTAAGTTGCATCACAGGGCATACCAACTGGGAAGCTACAGACACATGAACACATTTTGTTTAGGTGACCTCTCTTTCAGATATGGTTACTAGTGAGGGACTTTGGAGACTTTGGAGAACGTAAGTGTTCATCTTAGATTACTATAAAATGGCAAAAAGTACAAGATCTTTGAAAAAAACGGTTGTAATTACTTTCCCCTTGGTTCACTCCTTTCCCCCTTTTGCATTTGCTCCATTGGAACTTTCCGTGCCCAACTGTCAAATGAAGATTCTACAGCTGACTGGAAACCAGTGATGGCGTATGACATGCAAGAAAGCTCTTCTCTTCATGTAAGTGGCTTTCTTCATTTTACAACAAAAAACAAACTCTTCCAAGTAGGTGCTCTTGAAGACTGAGCAGCGTCTTTTTTTGATGTTCCCAAGGCACCGTGCCAAAATGGTGCACAGCTACAGCTCTGGTTCGGGCTTCTGTTTCCACTGGCTGTTTTTGTCCTCAACTCCACATTGAATCTTCATTCATAGAAAGGCAAAGCTAGCCTGTGTGGGATGACAGCAGCCTATTTTGAAAGCACAGACTTGTCAGTAGTTGCAGCCAGGTGTGGATTGGCTTAAGCCGGGCTGGTTGGGAGAAGCATGGCGAGCCACCAATAATGGTATATTTATCACAGCAGACAGAAGTTGATTTGACAACTTGAATTATCATCCTGAGCTGGTATAATCAGGGAGGCCTGAGGTTGATGTAACATCTTGTGAGTTGCATTTGCAGCATCTTACAATCAGACCAGCGGTTGTGGCGCTTTTCTGTCAGTGAAGGTGCGGTTGCAGCTCTTCAAGGATAATCCGTCCAGACATTCACAGGGAACCTACTCGTTATGGTTCAGAAGGGGAAGGTTTTCTCTGACAGAGTGATGAAAAGAGGATTACTGTACTTCAAAATGGGGGCTAGGGCCAGTCTCCTCACTTTAAAAATTGTATTGAGACACAGGCCTGTCACCATCTACAGTGTAGAAGGGACCTATGCACCTGAATGCACTACTTTTCCCCCTTATTAATCCCACCTTCCCCTGTTGCAAAGCCAGTGCTTAATTTGAGCCGGGGGTGCTTTTCGTGAGCACCATTTAAGGACACATTCATGGTAGGTATGGGGAGATTACGTGATTTGTCCAGAATCACAGCCATCACCCAGACTCAAACCTGATTCCTCTGCTCTAAAGTCGGTAGCTCTGGCCGTTATACCACATCCTCTCCCAGCTTTCATGGTTAGTAGTTGGTTCTGTTTTAGGTGGCACTAACAGGAGAAATGGGCTGGTGCAAGCTGCTTCCTGACAAGAGCCCAGCACTTATTTGTTTTACAAATTAACTACTGCTATGGCCAAGCATCACATACACATGGACAAGCCATGGATAATTACAATTTAGCAGTGCAGAGTTGGCAGGCGTCCCACTGCCTTCGAGGAGTGAATAATAGACTCTCCTCCTGTGGTAAGCGGATCCCCAGTGTGCTGGGTGTGTGATACCAAGTCTGCTCTTTGATTACCGGATAGGACTGACATCGATACTACAGTACTGTGTGCGGAGCGCCAGGAAAGGATACTGTAAGACAGCCTCTTGGCTTGGCAGGAAGAGACTGATGGGTCCACAGGAACACAAGGGGACTGCTGCTAAGCACGTGCCTCCAGAAGTCTCAGTTGGGCCGCGACAGAATCACTTCAAAAGACTGGGGCAGTCATTTTTCAGAAGTTGGGATGGGGAACACTTAGGGTGACCAGTGTTATCTAAAAGAAATTGCTGATAGGAAAGAAATAGTTTGGCGCTCCCTGTTCAGAATAACTTTGAATTGTATTACCCATTGAATGATGTGTTAGATTTTCTGTACCGGTTCAAAGAAAAACAGCCAATATCAATTTTGGATGGGGTAACAAAATCCTTAGAATGACACTCGGTAGAGAGAGAGAGACAGAATCTGAGGTAGAGGTTGGCCTACAAAGGAGGATGAAGTTGCTCATCCACTACACACCAGTATCTCAACCGGACAAAGCATTCATGTGTGGAGGGTTGGCAGTCTTGGGGGTCTGCTCTGACAGGAAGGGAGGGAGCCGTATGCAAGGAAAACCGGTAATTTGGGCTGGATCAGCTATAAGATAAGAAAAAGAGTTTGAGTGGGAGGTAAGGCAGAATAGAGGTTTAAAAGCCATGGTGAACTATTTGAGATATTTATACAGGAACGTCATGCCATGTGGGAGATTGTGCCCACCTCCACAATGTCTCAAGTCTATTCCATATCTGTCCACAACTGAAGAAGAAGTTGGAAGTGCGGCAGGGAGGTGGTTATGTGTACACTTCAATAGGTGCTCGGGCTTGAACAGAGGTATCAGGGTTAAGACTAGGGCCACACAGCACGCGATGAATGGTTTGACACTATCACTTCTCTGTTCAAGGGTGCAGGCATGGCCTCCACTGAGTAATTTGCACTCAGGACCTGGCCCTAAGTTTCAAAGCTGGTTGCTTCAAGGCCACCTTCTATGTGTTTTTGGCTGGTTATGGTTGGAACTTGCATTTTGGCACGTGTAGGACTCAGGCCCACAAACCCTGCATATTTTGCTCTAAAATTTGTAGGGCAAGAGCAAGAGTGCAAATGTGCATCATACTGGGAGGTTCCCATCAGGATGTATGCCTCCTAGGGGAGATTCTAGCTTAACATTGCAAAAAAGCTGACTGCAAAACCCCTAATTGACCTTAAAGATCCAGCCAGTGTTTGCACTTGGTATGCCCATTTTTGAAACACTGTTGATGGTTTTCTGTGTTGCGCTGCCAGGCTATTTCCTGTGATAGGTGCTTTAGGTCTCGCCTACGACAGCAAGCATATGCTGTTGCTTGTGAGCGATACTGTATACAACAAGGGGCTTGGAGCCTGCCCATTGCTTAACATTGGTTGGATTAATTGTCACTCCTAGTAGCTGCCTCCCAATTGGCTAATGTGTGTCTGGTTCACTTCCTCTTCTTTTGCATGGAGCATAGACTGAGTACACATTAATTGCTTTATTAGTATCATTCCTCTGGTTGCTCTGCATTGAGGTACTTTATTTGTCGCTTCCCCATCGTTGTTTTGTTATCTTTGATCTATGACAAATAGAAGTGGATTTGCTGGTCAACACACCATGCCTTTTTCACTTTACCTGCATTGTGGTAAGTGCACGCTGCAGAGATGTGTGTGTAACCGACAAGTCACAGGTTCTAATCGTTACAATACTTAGGGATGATAAATTGACTAGCATATTGTTGAATTGGCTAATTGGAACACCTTACAGTACTAAGACATGGCAGAAGTGCAGTAGCAAGCGCTTTGTGAAGCAAGCAACCTATTTGTTTACTATGCCAAGAAATGGCAAAGTTGTAGTAGCTGGCGCTGCATGAAAAATAAGTTATTGTAGACAGGCAAGTTAGGAGATTGAATCAGACTCTGGCTTTCTACACTGTACCTGGTGTGTACTGTGTGAGGGATTGATAGGGGTGCAGTGCAGTACTCAAGGCTTGCAGTTGTGAGGCGCTCAGAAAATCTGATGAATAATTACTCTGCTCTGTACGTTTCACAGCCAGAATTGTTGCTAGTTCTAGTCAGCCACTCTTACTTTTATACTTGTCACATCTCATGTCCCCCTCTGCCGCAACCAGTGCTGGAATTTGAAACATTTTCTCTGGGACCCCATACATTTAGAGTCAAGGCGCAGAAGAGGAAAGAGGTGGAGTCACAAGAGGCAGAGCATGAAAAGCAGAGTTACACGGTCAACTTATACCTTTTTTTTTTTTAAACCTGCTGCAAAGAAATCTGCAACAAGAGCATATATGACAGTAAATCTGTCATAGATTACTTAATTGCCCACATAGAGGCTGCATTTTAACATGTCTTATAGAGTTAAGACACTTGCTGCACAGATGTTTGTGTACCCAGCAATTGTGAGGGTATTATAATAGTGGTACAATAACTGTCATGGTTAGTACAGTTTGGGAGAGTTCTGTGTTTTATCCAGTCACAGTTTTGACTCTAAAGTAGCATAGAGGGTTAATGTGCTTGCTGTGGAGCAGGTCGTATAACATGCAGATCACAGATTTGTATTTTATGTAGCTAGGTAAGTGGGCTACTGCTTTTTACACAGGGGTCATGATGTTACCGCCATTTGATAAGTTGAAAGCCTTCTAATATAACACAGTGATCTATATTCCACCATCAAGGAGCTGCATGCAAGCTGTAAGTCGTGAGTTTATATCCTTATTCGGGATATTTCTCAATCTGTTGTTGCTCTAAGATTGCAGAGGAAGGTTCCTTTGGGAAGAAATATTGTCTTGGTAGTACAGACACCCACAATCACTGTGTTACGTTTTATATCCTGACATGTTTCAAACTGACCATTCACTCTTAATTATATAATGTCTACAAGTGTGGGCAATATGTGTTTCCTCATTGTCTTTTTTAACATTTTATGTATTGATTTACACACTTGTACGATTTATTGTGACTGTGTGTGATGTGAAGCACTCTGACAGCTTTAACTGGGATAAACGGCGTTGTTAAATAATTAAATAAAAAATAGTAGGTGCCATTCTAATAATTGTTTGTATAATTACTCATACACAAAGATAAATCTTGCAATCTTGCAGTCTTACAGAGCATGTACATCTCTTACATACAGGGCTGAACAAAGACAAAAACATGTCTCCAAGTCATATTTTCTCTAAAGTAACTGTGAAGTGATAAGCGCTGAGCCTTTGTTTCCTTCTATTACATTGACATCTAGGTAATAGGCTTCAGATAGCTCCCAGTCAATGTGATATTTGAACAACAGAAGGGCTAATGGTCCTTTAAATGATGCCTTTGTTTTGGGCCAGGCAGGAAGTGAAAATAAGAAAGGCAACTCACTGCCTGCAGGTTTCTGCTCCAAAAAGAATGCAGACAATATGCAGCACTGCTGAATTATATCTAAGTGTTGGAAAATGACACCAGGAGAAAGTCAGCATGTTTCCGTGGGTCAGCTGGATCTCAGATTCGGTCCAGCAATAGCTGCCGGGACTGGGATCTGGCAGACTCCCCCTACATTCTAGCACTGGCCACAATCCCACATTTATAGCAGGCAGCCGTGGTCCGTGGAGGGAGTTCCGTGGGGCGGAAAGGCGGGGCGGGGGAGGGGCAGGCTGGGGGGTACTAAACACCGGAATATGGATAATTGGAGGTAAGTAAACAATTAAATAAATAAAACGAATTTCGTAGCGCATGCTGCATCGCATTTTGCTTTGAAACTTGCTAGACCTCCTCTAACAGCTGCATTCCTTACTGGTGTGTTGGGTCCGCTGATAACGTCAGGCGATGTTTGGTTTCTGATGACTGCAGATCACGTTTAGGATGCACAAAGCACCAAAAGCGAGTCAAGGTAACCTCTGCTTAAATGTGCGCTTTAAGAACCCAACAAGAGAACTTTATAAATTATATAATATAAAATATTCATGTCAGCTTTGTATTTCCAAACAATTGAAAAGTGTTAATAAAATGTTATTACTAGTAAGAGTCATAGTGGAATTACCAATTACAAGTATTTATAATGGTCAAATTTTCATTCACAGATCATGGAGCACTTGACAGAGAGTAGGAACAAATTCAGAATTAAGAATGTAAAGTCAGAACCCTGAGCCTAAAAGTGTCAATCAGAGGCAAAGTATCAAGTGATGCAATCTTGGGCTTCATTGAAAAATGTGTGGGAGACCTATAACCAGAACACACCCCGGTTAACTTTGCAAGGTACTTTTTAAAAAGGTTTGCAATCAGTAGAAGTACAACTGTTTCAAAGGCATGAGTGGAGAGTACCAAAATAAACTGCCAACTACCTGAATAGGATGTTGAGGCCCTTTATGTGGCTCAGCCATCACAGTAATCACCGGTGTTGGCCAAGAGACGTTCCTCTTATGTGATTGTTACAAGATAAAACCAAAACATCGACAACTATAGCCACTTTCTATATCATTGTTATATATGAGTTGATCATCATATGTTCAATGACAATTTCTTCAAATGTATGAATTGGGTTGTTACGAAAATTACAATGAGATTATTGTAAAGACTAATTTTCGTATTAATTGTTGTATATGTGAATTGTCTTTTGTACCGTCAAGTTAATGATTTATTTAAATTTGTTTAGAAAAGAATACACCCTTTTGTTCTATTTTTCTTTTAATTTAATGTGTTAGTCAATTTTTGTTTTGATTTTGTCTTTTAGAATTTTATCGAATTATGTTTATCAATTCATTTGATTGAAGCCACTGGTTTGGGTTCTCAGAACTATTTTGTTATAAATCAAACAAAGTTGTATGTAAAAAAATCCCTTGTGGGCACCTGCACCTGATAATAGGTCTTACCCAAGCACTCAAGGGTAGATTGGGTTACCCAATTTAGGACAAACACTTCATGTGATGGCATGTATATAGCTCACTCTGCAGTGTATGTTGTGTTTGGGTGCTAATCTGAATCCCTAAACCTCACACACACATTGCCCAACTTTACTTATGTTTTGCCGATGTAAAGGACTTGCGGGTCATACTCTTTGTGTCTTTTTCAGTTTATATGTCTCACCTGAGACAGCATTTGAGAGATCTTTGGTTAGGTAAAAAAAACTAAAAAGGGCTTACAGGCACATGGATCAAGCTAGGATTTTGCGAGTCCTTAATTGCGAATATTAAGGATTCGCAATTGAGGACTCGCAGAATCCTATGCATGTAGGAATCGCTATAATAATAACGATTCCTACACATTCCTTATTTGCGACTTGCAAATAGCGAGTTGCAAATAGGAATGGCCTACAGGCCCATAGGAATTAATGGGAAATTGCAAGCGCAATTTGCGAGTACCAATTGCGAATTCTCAAATTGCGAGAGCCTTGACCCTTAATACATTGCAAAAGCTGATTTTGCGATCGCAAATGGCCGATTTTTGCGAATCGCACCGTTTGCGATCACAAAAAGCTTTGATGCATGTGCCAGTTAGAGCCCACCCATTACCATTGTTTGGCTTCATCATCACTCTCATTTTGTTGCTGCTCATTAGTCAGTACATGCTGGTTTCACTTTCTCTCCTTGTGTGCCTGTCTCTTTGATGGAGCATGGACCAAGTACTGATTAATGTCTTTATTACCGTCCTTCCACTGCTCACACGTGGATTCAGTTCCTTTTTTTTTGTGCTTCTTCCCCCATCATCATTGCTTCCTCATCGTTTTGGTTTGCACTTGTCCACCTACCATTTTTGTTGTTTGCTCTTTAGCCCCATCCCATCACTGTTGCTGGCCCCTATCTCCATACTCCCTTCATTGATACTTGTCTCACACTCCAAAGAAAAACAATGCTTGTTCTATATCTCATATGGTGTTGTGTAGAAGTACACTATGTTGCCCTATTCTAAGAGATGAATGTTACCCACATCTGCATAGTACTCCAATGCTTTACAAATATACATATGGGGGCAGATTTATGAGGCCCGTTGCGCCATCGGAACGTCACTTTTTGTGACGTTCTGTGGCGCAGAAGCCTGCGTGATATTTATCAGGCAGCACTGAGCCACTTTTTTTGGCTTAATGCTGCCTCATAAATATCAGTCCCTTTAACACAGTGTTCTGCGTTAAAGGGGCGTGCAATGGGTGTTGCTGGGGGCGTTCCCAGCAACATCCATGGCCTTTTGACACTGCCCCAGATTTACGAGAAATCGTAAATCTGAGGCAGCGCCAAAAGCTTCCGCCTCCCCAGGGGAGGCGTAAGGGAGGCGCAACGGGGAGAAATATCTTTATTTCTACTCGTTTTTCCTTTTTCTATGTGTGCTGCATTCTGCAGCACCCATACAAAGAGGAAAAACCTCTTGTGATTATTTTTGTACAGAAAGGTTTCCCTTCCTGTACAAAAATATTCATCTCCGCAACGCAGGCACCCTTGCACCATGGTGCAGAGGTGCCTGCGTTGGCGCAGGCAGCCCATTGTGCAGGGGAAAAGGACAGGAATGCGCCGCATTTTATAGATACGGCGCATCCCTGCCCTTTTCTTTTGCCGTAGGGAAGCGCAGCAGGAAGGCCTGCTGCGCTTCCCTACGGCAAAACCTCATAAATCTGCCCCTCGGTTTCCTCTAGGGCACCACTAAAGCTACTTCTTGGTTGACTACACCTTCAAGCAAATAAAAAAAAATGGGGCAGATTTATGAGGTTTTGCCGTAGGGAAGCGCAGCAGGCCTTCCTGCTGCGCTTCCCTACGGCAAAAGAAAAGGGCAGGGATGCGCCGTATCTATAAAATGCGGCGCATTCCTGTCCTTTTCCCCTGCGCCGGCGCACAATGAGCTGCCTGCGCCAATGCAGGCACCTCTGCACCATGGTGCAAGGGTGCCTGCGTTGCGGGAATGATTATTTTTGTATAGGAAGGGAAACCTTTCTGTACAAAAATAATCACAAGAGGTTTTTCCTCTTTGTATGGGTGCTGCAGAATGCAGCACACATAGAAAAAGGAAAAACGAGGAGAAATAAAGATATTTCTCCCTGTTGCGCCTCCCTTACGCCTCCCCTGGGGAGTCGTAAGCTTTTGGCACTGCCTCAGATTTACGATTTCTCGTAAATCTGGGGCAGTGTCAAAAGGCCAAGGATGTTGCTGGGAACGCCCCCAGCAACACCCATTGCACGCCCCTTTAACGCAGAACACTGCGTTAAAGGGACTGATATTTATGAGGCAGCATTAAGCCACAAAAAGTGGCTCAGTGCTGCCTGATAAATATCACGCAGGCTTCTGCGCCACGGAACGTCACAAAAAGTGACGTTCTGATGGCGCAACGGGCCTCATAAATCTGCCCCTATATATTTTAGGCTTGACACACCCGAGCTGTATTTGTCACAGGCCAACCATGGTCCTGCCCGGTGTCAAATGAAGAAGCATTCCTAGATATAAGGAGGTATCCCTGCAAATTGAAGATATCATGTTTGTGTGTTTCCAACATGTACACTCTATGGGAGAGCAAAGTTGAATACTTTTTACACACGTAACTCGAATAGTTCTTGCAAGTGCCAACTACGGTATTTTTTACAGATGCTACCCAACAATGCGGGTCTTCGTGAAAATTCTGACTTTTGCAAGCTTTTTTATCATAGCACCACCATTTTCACCTGGTTTGCAGATACAAATAACTTTAAACAGCTTTTCTTCATGACTGTGCATTCTCCACCAGTTGTGAGACAAATGTATGAGAGACTGGCACCAAGATACATCTATTCAGTTTCTGTAAATCAAACAATCAACCCGGGTAATGCAGCACCTGCGGACTACATACGTTTGCTTAGTTCCCATAAAACATTTCTGCTTGAACCAAATATTACCAGAGAAAATGCTACGCAGTCAGTGTAGATGTAGAAAAACAAAGGAAATTACACAAGCTATGAGTGACATAATAATCAGGGTCTATTTTAGGCCCTGGTAAAATTTCTGTAACGCTGACTTAATCTAGCATAATTTCAATAATTTTACATTACGCTTGTGAATTTACCGAAATTATGCCATTATTCCATGTCACATACTTATGCGCCATTAGTAGTAAAAAATGAGCGCAGGAAAAACACAAACAATTAGAAGACAAGTGGCGGCTGTAGCGATTGTGTTCTTTGTGCTAGTTTTAGAGCAAATTGCACCCTCAGAATTATTATGGATGTATCTGACACTAAATTATGACAGCAAATGCCTATTTTGCATTTTGCTTAATTATGTATCATTTTACATTATTTTATGTAATTTTTCTGAAATTCGGGTAATTGTGCAAAATGCAAATTATGCAAATTCACAAATTACTAGTCTAGTTGAGGGTACTGATGATACAAAGGCCTACATCTGGTGCACTCCCAGTGGATATACAGAAGAATGGGTGGCAAGGACAGGTTGAGGAATACGCACACACCATGACTAGTCTAGTCAAGAAAGTATGGGTTAATGAACAGGTACTCCATCACAAAACGTGACAGATATCCAATCGGACTTATTGTAGGGGCATTTTATCTGCCAAACCCCAGCAAGGCAGGAAGAGCTGGGACGGAGGAAGGCAAAAATAGATCTGCGAGAAAAGTATGCATTTCCTGACATGATTGCCCACACCAATGATTAATGTTTTAGGCTGCTAAGAAGCACACACAGAGAAGCATACCAGGTTTTGAATAATTCTGGCCATTTGAAGGATTTGCCTCCAAAACACTCCCCTATGCTTTAGTCCTTTGGCATTCCACTAAAGCTGTTCTTTTCCCTACTATCACCCAACATAATTTAAGCCAAATATTTTAGTTACATGAAGTTTTTCAAACACTATAAATAAATGCAACTAAGTTCTTTCCTAACAACCAATGGCAGGACAGTATATGAAATTTGTCTTTTGGTTCGATATAATACATTTAGAGTCCTACAAATGAGGTTAAAATCTTGTTATATACCCTGGATTTGGGCTGACCATCCGACGCAGGAGGCTGTGCCCGCACTGTTTGGTATGGCCTGGCAAGTGGTTTTAGATTGATATTGTAATTGTATTTATATATCTCTTACTACCCCTGACGAGGCGTTGAAGTTCTTTGCGGCGAGTAGCACACTACTCCAGAACCCAAAAAGGATTAGTGGTGGATTAGTATAGGGAAATATGAGTTAATTTGAGCACCAGACATGTGAGTCTGTTAGTTGGATTGAAATGATAATGCAGGGATAGATGAGGGGAGACTCTAGAAAGTGTTTATTGGGAAACCATAGTAGTAAGATGAAGTTTGGGATGAGTCGGAGAGTGGAGGTAAAGGATATATTGAGAGAGGTATATGATGAAACATATGGTTATGCTTTGGAGAGAGCCAAAGTTTTTCTTTACAGTAGGAGTAAAGTATCTTATGTATACTTATGTATATAGATACATAAATACATAGATGCAGTGCCGGCTTAATAATTGATGGCGATCAGTGCAACAATCTTTGTTGGTGCCCCCGACAATACACTCTCTCTTCATGGAGTCCCTCTGTACCACCCTCCAATGTGCCCCTAATTTCTCCTTTGTCCCCTCTCACATTATTTATGCCTGGTCCTTCTGAATCTGGCCCCAATGGGTGTGGTTGTTCTAGTCCTAGTCTTCCTGCCTCTGGTCCTGGACCTGCTGGTCAAGGAAAACACTTGTCTGCTGGTCTTTGTGGTCCTGAGCCTACTGCTCCTTCTAGTCCTGGTTGTCCAGGTGGTCTTTATGGTTCTGATCCTCCTTAAGGTCCTGTGGAGAGGATGTGGCGCAGCAGGCAGAAATGCCGACTCTGGACCAGGGGAACTGGGTTTGAGTCTCAACATTGGCGCAACATCCTGTGATTCTGGGTAAATCACGTAACCTCCCCGTGCCCATGGGCAGCGCCTGGATATCCTGATGGGTAATAACCTGCGCTATATAAATCTACAAACTATAAGGCCCCTGGCCTATACTCTTTCCTACTGAACATAATCCTGTTCCTGTCTTCTGATGCTTGGTTCTATACTTACTACCCTAGCTCCTTCTGGTCCTCTTAGTCCTAATCTTCCTGATGCCTTTCCGGCAAGTGGGGCTGTTCTTCCTAGCCATGGCCATCTGTTATTCCTTGCCCTGTCTTCCTGGTTATAGTGCTACTGCCCTTGGTTCTTATGACATGCGTCGTCAAGTCCTTGTTCCCATGGTCATCTGGGTTTTGGTTCTTCGCACTCCACCTGCCCAGGCACTCTGAACCCTGTCCTTCTTTACCCTGGTCCTTTTGATTATCCTGGATCTGACACACCAGGTCTTTAGTTCTGGTCTTTTTGGTCCTAGTTCTTCTGTTTCCCCTCATTTTCCTGGTTCACCTGATCCTGCTGGTAGTCCTCCTGCTGGTACTCCTCCCTCCTCTTGCTGGTGCTCCTCCTCTTAATCCTTGAAATTATCCATGGGTCAATTTGAAGCCTATCATTCTGTTTTTTTTTCTATTTGTTAGCTGTTTGCAGCTTCTTAACCTGGGACCAATGTGCTGGAGAATAGATGAAGAAAGCCAATTTGTACTAGTCTCATCTAGGGTTATACAAAATGTATGTAATTCGCTTTTGCATAATTATGCATAATTTCTGCAAAATTAATCAAATTGAGCGTAAATCCTTGAAATGCAAAACTGGCATTTGGCACTGTATTGCAGCACGGAATGCATCCTTGCGCCCACTTTGCGCGCTAAACAATTTGTGCAGAAACACAAAAGTATTGTGAACAACAGGTGCTTGTGCTCTGTTTCATATTGTTTCCTTGGATTTGCTGTACATTTTTACCATGAATGGCGCATTTGCTGAAAAGTTTTAGAGTGAATAATGTATAATTATGTGATATTGCGTAATTTGAGGAATTTTGCTTAAGAAGAGTAATGCAAAATTATGTTCATTACACCAGCATCACTTGGGTTAAGGCTGCTGCAGCAGAGATCTGTTAAGCAAGTTTCAGGGTATAAAAGTGGCAGGTTAACTTTTATGGTTGCTACACTTGCTGGAGATATATTACATATGGTGTTTGGTGTTTAACCCAACAAAACCCTCATGATATGGTAAATATCATATGCTTCTCCCATTAAATTTTGGCAGGTTTGACCTGCCAAAATGTAATGAATGTTGAGTTATTTAAGGAATTTGATATACTATCAGATGCGTTAAATATAACCAAACTTGTAATTCTGAGCCAGGCATAAACAGGGGGTTATGCATAGGTCAGAAATTAAAGAGCAAATTGTAATCAAGACCTAAGAAGTAGACTTTTATCTCCACTAGGTGGGCGGCCTAGACCAAGGAGAGTCTAAGATCTTTCACACCAGATTCATCTGGGACTGTGTAGGAACACCCACAGCAACACCCATTGCACGCCGCTTTCACGCAAAGTGATGCATGTAAAGGGGCCGTATTTACAAGGTGGCGTTAAGCCAGTGGCTTAGCGCCGCTTTGTAAATATGGAGAAGGGCATAGCGCAACCAGAACAATGCTAAAAGAGACGTTCTGGTGGTGCTATCCCCTCATAAATATACCCTACTATGCCAAAATGCTGTGCGTGGAGACCCAGATGCGGCCTACAAATTCCAGCCACAGAAGTCAAACATAAATTAGAAACAATGAAGTGAGGTACAGGGCTGTGGGAGGAAACCTGAAAAAAACTGGAAAAAATGAGGAGAGATTTGGGACATTTTTTAAAGCTGTTTTGCAGAAGCTATGTAACGATATGTAAAAAGACCATCAAAAAATCGCCAACTGCAAATGTCTTTAGGCTAACCAAGGTGAAAAGAGCAGTCAAATGTAAAGAATGTATAAAATATATTTCTCCTGTGTCCACTTGAACCAGACTGCCCGCTCAAAGGCAAAATAAAGGAACACTCTGGTTGACACACTGTATGCACTAAAAAAATGCAAATTGTGTGGCATAGGGTAGAAAGTTCTGTGGAAGTATTCGTTCACTTTTTTGTCTTTTTATTACACATTATGACTATCTGGGCACAAGATGTTCAAACAAGTTTTACACTGCATTACACCTATCAGGGACTTAAGATGACCAGTTAACCTTTCCAAAGGGTCTGCCACTGTGCTGTACCACTTGCAGCATTTTTAGTAACTTTTGATTCAGTTTGAGCTATAATCAATATTTCTTTTCAATCTGAAAATTATGCACCAGATTATGTGGAAAGTGCAGTAAATTAGGCAAATGTTGTCAAGGCTGGAGAACCATATAATTCCAGTGGCCCTTGTTATGGACAAGAATGAAAATCTAAAACTAGGTACTTGCAAAAGACGTTGAAATTGGGAGGGAGGTGCATATTACTTTTCCCTGACATATTCACCTGGGCCAGTGAAAATGGTTAAGGATCTTCAAACTCTGAGCCCAAAAAGTGTCTGATGTAAAGAAGCTGACCTAAGAAGTTGTAAGCCCAGAAGAAGGACCAAGAGACAATGCAAATGATTTTGCTAAAATATTGTAAATGAATGGTTTCCATGTATGTATGTGCAAACCTCCAAATATTTATTTCAGAAAATTCCGTGTAGTGTTTTTCAGTATTTTCAAAACTTTGCGATGGATTATAAAGTTTGCAAAGTTCTATCTTGGAAAAAAGGAATGCAAGAACCTTGGCTGTGTCGGAAAACGTTCTCAGCAAAAAAAACCTCTTACTTAGTTGTACAATCCACTCTCAAAAATGTTTTGGGTGCAAATTCAATCCCAAAACTTCTTTCTCAAATGTATGTGCATAAGGACCGAGTTTAATTGAGTTAGAACATTTCTCCATGTTTACCAAGTGTGAAACTTCCCATACACTTGCTGGCATTTTTATTACAATGAATTTTAATAACAGAATAATGAATAATCCTTCCTGTGCTAGTGTCTGGGTTCACACTCTTGAGCGCTTCTTATTTTATTAGATGTGGATTACGGTTTAATTGTTATTTAATTGTATCATCTTCTTTCTCGTTAATCATCAACTCACTGGCTGTGTCCTAAGTCTTTCAAATGAAGAATTGATTTTATTAAATAGCAGTCTTATATGTTAGACAAGAACATAAAGGTTCCATGCAAAGCGCCCTCATGCCTTTTCTGGTCCTGGGTGCGCTATAGAAATAAAGTTCCTTTTAAAGCGCCTTCATATGTCCTCTGATTCTGTTGCGCTATATGAATAGTGTCTCGTGTAAAGTGCCCTGACACGTCATCTGGAACTAGTGGTGCTATGTAAATAACTAAATAAATAATTAAGGACAGCAGACATGGATGGTGTACGCCCCTTCAAGATTTCCTCCTTTGCTCTCTTTGATTCCGAATTGGTAGCACTATAGACGAGCTTATGTCAGATGTTTATAAATCACACCTAGATAATTGACTGTCTGGCTATTTGTCCAGGACTGTAATCTTCCTTAAAATACCCTCAATATAGGTTCAATATGACTTCAATCATATGCATGTCTGAATTGTGTTTAAAAAAAATATGAAATGACATAAATATTGTGTTCTAAATATCGTTTATAGAAATTAGGGTACAATATTTTAGTATTTTCCCCCCAGGCTTCTGCAAGGTGGTTTGCTGTGCTTGACGGAAAACATAGGAAAAAATATAATTAAACAAAATAAACACTGAAGCCTTAATGATTGAGTATCTGAGGGGCCTTAGATTTATCTTGTTTATAGGTGAAAACATAAACAGGCACTGCAAAGCCAATAGGTCAGACTTCAAATAATTGTTGTATGGTGATGTGACGCATCACAAGAAAACAGCATGGGAATCAAAATGTTTTTGTGGGGAAGCAAAGAACTGTACAATAACATTGGTGCAGGTTAAAAGGTCAAGTGACAGTTGCACAGGTATGTTTCATCCTGATACGTCAATGAGATGATCAACAACTGTGTTTGCACCGGTTCTGGGAATCACATAGCCTCTTCAAAAATAAATGGCCATTCCATGGGAAAGGTATTGTCTGCTCTCCACATCCGACATGTTTGCTTTTCACATCCAACATATACTAAGCTGGGAGTGGTTGCTCATAGTTTCAGTATGGAAGTTCAGTTGTCTAAGGAGTCCACTCCAAATATTTGTGTTTCACCTCATGGCCACAGGTTCAAATTCTGGCCAGTCTAGTTAGACTTTCATCCTTCTGAGGTTGATTAAATAAGCACCATAGAGTTGGGTAACAACAAACACCTGTTATTCAGCATCTAGATGCTATACAGAATGAATGTGTGCTTTACAAATATACATGCTATGTTAACAAAAAATATATTATCATTACACCACTAATTGCCCTCTGATCTCTATAAATCGGCCCTCTTCATCTATCTTCACATTCATTTTAATGAAAAGAGCTTGGGAGCTAAAGAAAATGACTCCCCTTCTTCAGTTCTCAGCAGTCAGCAAGATGTTATATTACGCTTTGTTACTAACATGTGTATAGTGCACTCTTATCAGAATTTGTAAATCACACATAGTGCCATTGGGATGGCCTGTAAGTTATAGCAGTGTCAACTGCCTGGTGACACTCCACAGGCTTCCGAAGATCCCAACACAGACTGGAATCCGGTCCCGCCTTTGAGGATTTGTTAAACTTGTTGTGATCTGCTTTTATTTTTATCGCATTCTGTACCCTTGATGTATGACTTGGTGGTGTGTGGGCTGAGGCCATAGAGGATCACAATTTATGTATGTGTTGTCTTAATGGCAAGTTCCGTTAGGATCTATGATAGCTAGCGTAGACCCGAGTGGAGTACTTATTGCTCCCAGAAAATGCCATTTCCCTGCTTGAGGAATTTAGCAGGTGTAGTAAATACCTCCTATTTCAAGTATTACACAGTAAATAGGGAATTACATTTGGAATTCTGCTGGTGTCAGAACTGACTTCTAATTCCCCCTCCCCACACCTCCCCAACCCAATCCCCTTGAGCCCTCTCTCAACCATAGTTACATTCTGGAAGGCTAAGAGGGCCCCCACTTCTGGCGGTCTCAGTGTTAGGTATCTATGTATTCTGCTCTCCTTAGTGGGGTGGTTTTCCCCACCCCACCCACACCCCAGGGATCTGTACCTTCTCTTTTCTGTTGGGAATAGGTTGGCTACGGTGGATGGCGTATCCTTTTCTTTTCAATTGTTGCGCCATGTTATTAGTGTATAGTTTGTTGAATACTCATTACATCTTGCGTGCTGTACAACAGGCGACCTGGTTTCTGTGTAAATACTATTTTGCACATGCAAGGTCTACTCATCCACTTGTGTCTGCTTCCGTGCAATGTTATGCATTACTACGCATATCTGATTCAACCCTAAAATCAACCCCACTGATCAGCTCCCAAAAACATTTTATTGTTTTTTTAATATTATTGTATAAAAATATGTCCAGAATGTTAATTACAACTATATTGTCAAAGGTAAGTACATATATGGAATTGTAGATGAACTGTTATTAACTTCACCTCTATGTACCGTGACGATAGAGAGTTGCTATTCTTAACTCTGCCTCTATACACCTTGAAGATATATATGTTGTAATTGTAATTGTATTGCTATAGCGCTTACTACCCCTCACGATGCGTTGAACTGCTTTTCGGCGAGTAGTACGTTTCTCCGGAATGCAAAAGGAATAGTGGTGGATTAGTATAGGTAAATTATAGGGAGGTGTGGGTTAATTTGAGTGGAGGACATATGAGCCTGTTAGTTGGATTGAATAGAGTAATGGGGGGAAAGAAGAGAGAAGAAAACCAGAAGTGTTAATTGGGAGATCATAGTAGTATGTTGAGATCTGAGATGAGTAAAGGAGAGATGGAGAAGGGAAGAGCCTGTATAAAGGGATTAGGGAGAAAGAGAATTAGAGTAGAAAAATGAGGTTTGGGATGAGTCAAAGGAGAGATAACATGGGGGATAATTTAGTTGGATTGTTTGGGAGTTCATAGTTGTAAACTCATATTCGGGGTATGTCAGAAGGTGTAGAGGAGGGAGGAGTCTAGGAAGGGTCTTTGGGAGATCATAGTAGTAGAAAGGGTTTGAGATGAGAGAGAGTGAAGATAGAGGATACATTGATAGAGGTGTTGGGTGATGGTAGGACAGAGTAAAGCTTTCAAGAGAATAATTATTTTCTCTTCTACAATAGGAGTAAAATAATAAATATCTAGATACACGATCACATAGTAATTGAATATATGTGTAAGGAATAGAATATATTGAGATTTGTGTGTTTTGTTTTTTGCGGAGTAGTTAGTGGAGATATTGATGTAGTGGTTTTCTGTGAAAGATTTGTATGTGCAGTACTGCTGGTGAGTGGTATTTGAATAGTACAGGGGTGGTGATGTGTTTTGGAGAAGAGTATGTGGTGTGTAAGAGAGGATGGACAAGAGTTGTGATTGAATTAGATTTGATCATTGGAATAGGCAATGTGTGTGGTGGAGTGGGGTGTAAGGATTGTATGGTTGTATGTAATTGATAAAAAGAGAAGGCAGGTGTTGGTGTATGGTGTGTAGGTTTTGTCATGATTAAAGGGGATCTGTTAGGAGCACGTAGAGGATAGAGCTGTGGTTCTGTTTAAACGGGGAGTGTGTGTCTGGATGCATTAAAGTTATGTATAATGTGGATGTGTTAGTGGTATAGGACAGAGTTGTATTTGTGTGAGAATTCAGGTGCCAAGGTGTTGTCGTTGGGATAGAATTGTGTGTAGGTGTGGTTTGTGGGGTTCTGTAGTGGTTGTGTAGTGGCTCAATACATATTGAAATCTGTATGAGGTTTGTTTGTGGTGCATGAGTAGAATGCCTTTGCTGATATTGTGTATGGATGTTGGTGGATGTGGAGGGCTTAAGGTGGTAGCTAATAAGTGAAAATTGGGCAGCATCTCTGGCCCTAGGTCCGACCCAAACAGGCCCAAACAGGCAACTGCCCTTGTCCTCTCCACCGAGCCCAAACAGGCAACTGCCCTTGTCGTCTCCGCCCTTAGCCTCGATGCCCGGTCTGAGACGCCCTGAGCCCTATGCTTAAAATTGCCCTATAGGTCAATGGAACCCTAGCCCTAACCATAACCAGTCAGCACCCTAACCCTAAATCCTACCCAATAGGAGACCTGGCCCTATTAACCAAACACAGCCCTAACAGCCAATCAAAGCCAAAGCCCTAATCCCTAAATCCAATAGGAAACCCTAGCCCTAGTAGCCAATTAGAACCCTAGCCTAAACAGCCTAACCGTAGTCCTATAGAGGTACTAGTCCTAGCAACCAATCACATCAACAGATTATTGCATCAACAGATGCAATAACCCATAGACAACATATATAAGAGCCAAGTGGCCCTAAACCCAGATTGCTATGGCAGGGAGGTGCTCCTCTAATCGGAATCTCCCTGGATACAGACAGCCACCAGATTATACTTTTCAGGTAAGGGACCATTTTAAAGACACTGAAATACTGCTTTTCGGTCATTTAAACTAATAACTTCAAGCCAAAAAGTGCTGCATACACTTTCCGAGCACAGTTTAAAACCAGAGAGCAGATTAAGCAGTCTCCGAAGCACACCCTGGTTAGCCACTGAGGTGTATGGGTGGTGAGGCTTAATACAGTTTTTGTGAAAAATTCGGAGGGAAATGCATACTTTCACGGGTAGAACAAAACAGCAGTTTGAAAAAAAACAGGTTTGAAGATAGACAAGAAGTACATTCATCTCGACACGGTTAGGACAGAGCATCAGTTTAAAAATGCTAATTTAGCAGAAAAACAAAGAGGCAAAAGTAAACAAACACGGGTAGGGGAAAAACACTTTTTTTTTAATTGACAAATAAAAATCTATACTGCAAGAAAGGGCTTAGCTTCCTATGATGATTCAAATGGGCTTGAACATACACTGCATGTGGTTTACACATTTTAGGAAGACTCGTTAGGCAGCAAAACATTGAATTCTGGGATTTGATGTTTTTTCTTTAACATATTTGTTGACTCAAAAATCCCTGCATGCAAAGCCCTCATCTCACTCATTTCCAATAGCAGCTGTGAGAAGTGATCCACTCGGAGACAGAGATCCCTCATTGCGGTAGGCCCTCGACATTTATGACCTAAAGTTAAAAGGGCTTTTGAGGGTCTGCATATATCTTTCCTTCAAGCTAGTCCAGTAAACCATCAAAAATGCTTTCCCCCAAACCCACCACACACCAGCAACAATAGTCATAAAACATCAAGAAACATCAATACCCCCCCCCCTCCCCTTTACCTCCACAGCCCTCATGTGTCCACCAGAGCCACCACCGAGTGCCTAGACTTGGAACACAACTCGGTTCAGGGGAGAAACCAAGCTCTTTAACCTGTGCGGCTCCTGGAGGCACCAATCAAAGACAAGCCTTGGCATAGCCAATAGGTCTCGCCTTTGGGACCATATAAGTGTTTAGCCATGCAACAGTTGCATAACTAAATACTTGTAAGGTCCCAAAAGCGAGACCTATTGGCTATGCAAAGCGGCCGTGCGGACCCGAAAGTGAAAGTGATCGCAATCGCGATCACAATCAAACATCAAAGCGGAAAGTGAAAGTAATCGCGGTAAAGCGCGGCGCGCGCGCCCTCGCACATGCACTGTAGCTCTAGGCTGGCCTGGTAGCACTTTTTTTGGAGCCCTCTCAATAAGTCTCGCCAGACCAGCGCATGCGCTGGGTCAGGCGAGACCTAAAAAAAGATGCAAGGGCTGTGGCTGCAGAGTTGCGACAGCGGAGCGTGCCGTTCCTGGAGACACATGGACAGGGTGAGTCACAAGATGGATACGCAAAGGATAAGTTAGGAACAGTAGGTCGATATAAAATAAACTCATTGTAACAAGGCCCGCACTTGTGATCGAAACTATATAGTGTATCTAGACTCAGCGGCATGTATTTTAGGAGTTTGCACTAATGCGTCATTATGGATGTTAGTGTGTTCCATATGGAGGTGAAAAGCACTTTGAGTTAAGCTTCCGAGCCCTTCTCCTTCCCTGTCCTCACTCACATTTTCCCTGTTTCTCCACTTTCAAGAGCATCACATACCCGCCCTTCGCCTGTGTGTCCTTTGATTCCCTTGGATGACTGCTCTGAAGAGCCTGATCATTAGGGAGAGAAATCAGCCCTGGTCCAGATCGATAGAGAGATATTTTTGTTCAAGGTCATCCTCCCAGTGTGGAAGGTCAGGAGAGCTGCCAGAGTGAGGGAACAGGGCCAGACTTATGGAACGGAGGCTTGATTTCCAAAGGTTTATCAGTGCCTGTGTATGCTTACCTGCATGTAGTTCTCTACATACTAGTGTACATGCAGCAGGATGCCATCGCCTTTCACTTTTAAGATGGCTGCACTTAGGTTAATGTACTGGGGTACTGAGCCTATATGCTATGTGCTTGGATGAGCTAGAGAGATGCGTTCCTAGATTTCCAGTCTTCAAAATCTAGTACTGGATGCTTCAGTGGATTGGCACAGAGTTGCATAACGTCTGTCCTCTAAGACTTTCACCTATAGGCAGTGCCACATAAGTTATGCTATTGTGCAGTCAGCAATTTCCGCATAATTATAGATTTCTCGCATTTACCACATAGCCAATTATCAGCTGCATAATCGGCAGATTTTAACAAAATAACCGAATATTTCTATCTCAAATGGTTCAAAAGTTACTAACAACGCAGCGATATGTTGCTGTGCAATGGAAGGCCCTTTATAAAGCTAGACTGGTTACCTATCTGTTGCTTATTGGTATATTTGGGTGTTAAACTGGTACTAATAAAGTGCACCCAATGACATGACATTAACAAAGTGTAAAAAGTACAAAATAATGAAGTAATACTTTCAAAAAATGTGCCTCATTATGCTGCATAATGTGCCTTGTTTTGCCACATAATTTTTCTACATCCTCCCACTAAATGTGGCCTTACCCAGCTGCATAATTCCAGTGGCCCTGCCTATGGGGGTGCATGATTTAATAACACTGGGAGAAGTTACAGGACCTGTCACTTCTACAGCTGGTTGTGCTCATGAGATTGGCAGGGTCCTACAAAGTTACAAGATGCAGCAAATGTTTCTGTTAGAGCTAGATGGGCTAGGTGATTGGCTCGGGTTTACGGATCCTGAAACTTCACAGGATGCATTATTTACAGCATTGACACAGAATATGGAGTCGTTCACTTGTAGTGCTGGAATCCTCATGAGGTTGACACGGGGGCATCCCTAGAACAGGTAGAGCTCATATGTTCTGTGTAAGCAAACAAGCCCCTTAAACTACTACATACAAAGCCTGTCATCTTCATGGCTGGGTGGTCTCAGGGGATTGGCATATGGATGCAATGCCCCTTCATTATAGACCTTGATGTCTCCAGGACTGGGCACAGGGAAAGAGCAGTTTTCAACTCTGAGGCAACTTTGCCAGTTTATTGGCAGAAGGGAGAAAACCTCCTAACTCTTGGCCATTCAACCCACTGGCAGATTAAACCAATATTTTGTAGGAGTGGAGGTCACCAGGCATTTTACAGCATCAGGAAGCACAGCTTCGTCTTTATGGGCACAAAACAGCAATAGCACATGGTGGGGTGGGGGGCGGCATTCAATAGAGACAGCATACAACTTATTAATAAAAAAACTGAAACCACAATAAGGCATGATGTTTGCAAAGATGTAGGGCTCACAATTCAGTAGATAAAGAAAAAAGAAGAGAACGATTGTCAGGGGTGGGCAGAACTCGCTGAGTTTCACTCCAGGGAATTCTGCGGAGTTACATGCAAACTCAGCAAGATTCCACAGAGTTCCATGACATGTCACGCTGCTTCAGCTTATTTTTAGAGCCGGGAGCTTGTTCCTCACTGGAATATCCGCATGAATGGCACCACGCGGTGTGCCAGAGAGCGCAGCTTCTTGAGTTGGTTTTGCTGCCGCTCAAGCAGATTTTGTACTCGAGTGGCAGCTTTCTCACTGCCAACGGTCACGACCACCCACATAGGGAAAATCTCTCTTGGGCGCCCTCCTAGCACCCGAAAATTGCAATAGGGGACACCAATTCTCGCTCATGCTCGGCAACTTACCTTTGGTGAGCCGCGTGCAAGACAAAACTCCACCATGGGACAGTTGGCGGAATTTGGCCGGAACTCCTTGTAGCATGCTTGACACAGAGTGGCCAAAACTCCGCCAACTCCGCCGGCGGAGTGGAATTTATTGCCCAACTCTAATGATTATTCTGTGAGTGGGTTGCAGTAATAGTGGATAAAAGTTCAAAGCTCATTGGGAAAATTATTTCAGATAGCATCCTCTTGACAATCTTTTCTGCATCAGTTCACAACCTGTTCAAGCACAGCTGACTGCCACCACCTACACTTGTTCATTGTTGACACTTTGGGGTTTAAAGATTATCTGAGCTAAAGTACCTCTTGTGACCCATTAAACTACAAGAGTCATATGAGAGTGCATAATTCCATTCTTACAGAGGCCCTGAACGTGTTTCCCATTTCTCTCTGCTCATCTTTAATGGTAGCACACATATGTTGCAGGGCCAATAATTCTCTGTTTGTGAATTTTTTGGCAGAAGCAGGACTGGGGTACATTTGGTCTGTGCTATGGTTCTGAATGGGTTTTTGAATCAGATTACTGGTTGTTGGGTTTTGTTTTTTTCCACATTTTGATTGAGATTGTACTGTGCTTAGTTTGCATGCAATCCATCTTTCCATAAGGGACCACTATACTACCTGCATGCACTTCAAAATGTGTGATCTATCACTGGAATGTTGAACTGGTTTGACTGAAAACTCTGTGTGTGTTGGAAACTGGGCTTCTTTGCAGATGCCCCTCACTTTTTGCCCCATTTTAGAATGCTACATGCTGGTGATGGACTCTGATAGTGCATCGAGACCTGCTAACCAGGACCCAGTGCCCATGCTTTTTACCCTAAAAATTATGTGAGTTGGTGCACGCAATTGGCAAGGTACTTTGCCTCCTTATAAGTCTCTAGTACATGGTACCAGTGGTACCCAGGGCAAGAGTGGTAAAGGGGTCATCGGGGCTGCAGCCCTGTATTTTGCCACCCTGTGTGACCCATGTAAAAGTATGTCTGCAGGTCTACCATTGCAGCCCTGCACGAGCAGCCTGTCTGCTCGATAGTGACTCTGCACACACAGTGTGCTGCAGATCCACACCACTGACTTAATATAAGTAAGCCACTCTTAAGGTTGAACTTCTAAGTTCAGGAGGTAGAATGCATTATATTAACTGTGCGGATGTATATGTTTATACATATATATCTCTACAGTTACCCTGTAAAGCAAGGTTTTACTGTAAGTGACCATCAGTCCACACAGTAACATGGGCTGGGTACAGAAAAAACTCAAGATAACCAGTTCCATTATGGAACAACCGAATTGCATAGTTGTTTGGTGTCAAACTTGTAAAATCAAAAGGAGTGGAAGAGTTGTGTTGAGACAGAGGGTGGGGAGGGCAACACCAAAATTGTTGTGAGCCCCTCAACAGTATTGTTCCGCCAAAGGCATGTCTCTCGTTGGTGTACTTAGCCACTCATCGTTACAGCATTTAGTCTTTTCCTCCACCAGGAGGGATTGTCTCTTGAATCTGAGACCATTTGGGATCCACCATGTGAGGGAAAAAAAAGTTTTAAAATACCTCCTACCTTTAGAAAGGACAACTTTTATTAAGAAGATCAAAGGCAGTGGTATGATTAAAAAATGCAAGTTGTGAAAATAGAGGTATTAGTTGTCTCTCACATCTATCTCTGGGAGAACTAGATCAAACACCGTGATTTTTCACCCCAACACGATTCTCGTGTTGACAGTAAACTGGCATGCACAGGGGTGCCACTCTGAGTGGGTACCCCATCAGGATACAGTGACCCAGTGCTTTCCCGGGCTTCCCCAAGCAGTTTTCCACCAAGACAAGAGACTGCCCTCCTGGTGGGATGTGGTAGCATTTCCCTAGGAGGGAGACAAAAGGCTGGGCAGGAAGGATGTCACACCTCCTCACTCCCAGGATGGCTAGTGGTTACAGTCATCAAGGCAGTGACTCTCAAAGGTTTTCACTGCCCTTGATGGCCTTGTCCCCTACTCAAGGATAAAGCCCGTCCCACTCTGTCCTGCCCGACAGGCAAGAAATTAGGTATTCAGGAGGCATACAACTTCAAAAGGCTAGCCACACCTTTGATGTGGGCTAGGAGGTCTGGACAGCCAAGGAAGGATCGTGCCATGTTGGAAGACCCTAAATTAGAGGACTCTGGGTAGAAAGGTGATGTACACCCACAGTATATCACTGCTTGGCTGGGTTAACCGCAGTCACCAGTAGCCCATTGGCCACTAGCCCTCACACCCTGAATGCCCCTGAACTAGGATTTAAGGTGCTCCCCTGACATGTGAACCTCAGATCTGATTTTGAGTTCGAGAAGAGGCACAAAGAAGACACCGTCACGGAAAACAGGACTTTGGACTCTGCAGCTGTGCAAAGATAGGACACTTAAGTGCACTGAATAAACCATAAGATCCATGTTTTCAATGCATGTCCGTGGCAAAAGCTCATTGCTCCCAGCAAGAGGGACTCCAGTCGACGTCAGTAACCGTAGCCGACTCCCATGGATTATTGGGACCAGTCCCCTGCAAGCTGCAGGAAAATCGACCTGCTACATGACAAGAATTGCAACCCGCTGGGCCTGTCGAGAGTGAGCCCAAAGAGAAGTGGTGTCCTGCAAGCACGGAGTGGTAGCCAAGCCTTCCCCAAGTTTCAAGCTGCTTCTTCACTCATGTCGACCTCCAGCCGCTGAAGTAATAGTGGACTACATTTGCCGCAGCCAAGGCTTGGTGATCACCAGTCAGGTGATTGACCCCTTGAACAACATCTCCAACCTGAAGGCTCCTCACAGCGACAAACGTCTGCAATGACCCCTGCTGCTGTGTTCCTGCATCCTGAAGTTGGAATCATCAAGTGTGTGGTAATGCATCTTTGGCGCGACCTGACCGGGTGATTGACAACAGCCAACTACTTCTGCATCCAGAATAGAAAGGCTATATGAAGTGGGGGTTATGACAGGTCATTTGCTGGCCTGGCTCAGTAAGACGGAAGAGTTCACGGTGAAGAGGGGAAATAATGACTAGAGAAGGAACTACTAGTACTGCCTCTGACAAAGAGATAGCACAATCTTTCCCAGAATATTATACAGATCCCTACTGTGCAAGGGAAAATTATAGAGAACCAAACAATTGTAGCTTCATGTTAGATCTAATCCTTTCAGGACTAACAACACAGGTTTACTCTGTCCTTGATAGCAATGGGAAACAACGTTTACAACGCAGTCATTACATCGCACTACCTTTACAACGCAGTCATTACATCGCAACATCCTTTACATCGCATGCCATTACAACGCAGCCATTACATCGCATGTCACTACAATGCATGTCATTACAACGCATGTCACAACGCATACCATTACAACGCATACCATTACAACACATAGTTTTTACCCTTACACTATCCAACACTTACCCCACTGTTGCACTCACTGGAGTGGGAATTGTAATTTTTACCCCTACACTATCCAACACTTACCTTAAATGCCATTTAATGGTATGCGTTGTAATGGTATGCATTGTAATGGTATAATGCGATGTAATGGGATGCGTTGTAAATGTAGTTTCTAAAAATGCGTTGTGATGGCATGCGATGTAAAAACATACGTTGTAATGGATGTTGCGATGTAAAAACTGCGTTGTAAAGGCATGCATTGTAAATGTTTGCGTTGTATCGTCATATATTCGATAGCAATATAACGGACAAAGTGGTGACTGGGCCCGTCCAACAGATGTAAAGCAGCAGGGTCCCCAGACTCAACTGTCTCCCTGCTGAGCACTTTAAACACTAGCATCTAGTTAGGACCCAATCTGCTTGACATGTTCACTGAGGAAGTGGCAAAGGGTGGGCTTCCTATGGGCCTTCAGCATGCCATCATTATAACTACACATAAGACAATGAGGCCCTGGTCCGATTATTTATCTTATCAATTGATTTCACTCCTCAGTATGAAAGTTAAGATACTAGTCTAAGTGCTAACTAATAGAATTTTTAAAAACACTACAATGCCAATCCACCTTGACTAATCAGGTTTTATGTTGCAAAGAGCAAGTAGGTTGAATCAGTGACTATAGAACTGGCTTGACAAAACGAGAAATACTGAGGTCTCAAAGTCTATCGTGGCCTTTGATGCTGAGAAGGCCTTTGAACCTAAAGACTGGCAAAGCCTAACCCAGCCCTGAAGCGATTTAGGTTTAGCATGAAAATATGGGCCTGGATAACCCTGCTGTTGAACATGGCCCTCTCTATACAGTCACCGCCAAACGTTTTGCCTTCAACCCCCCAGTTCTGCTAAATTTATTTTTGTGCGCTTTCCCACTTCTAACCAGTGCTAAAGTGTTTGTGCTCTCTCCTATAAACATGGTACAATTCTCTTTCATCCAATTGGCACATTTAATTTATTTATAAGTCCCTAGTAAAGTGGTATACATGCACTCAGACCCTGTAAATTAAATACCATAGTGGGCCCGCAGCACTTATTGTGGCACCCACTTATATAGCCTTTTTAGGTATGTCTCAGGCCTGCCAATGCAGTCTGCGTTTGCAGTTTTAAACTGCCATTTCTACATGAAAAAACTAAAAAAAAACTTCCTTTTTAATACATATAAGTCACTCCTAGGATAGGCGTAAAACCGCCGATAGGGCAAGGTACATTGTGCTTAAAAAGTTCCACGTGTACTTTTATGTTTTACATGTCCTAGTAGTGAAAAACTCTTTCATTTGTTTTCACTACTGCATGGCCTACCTCTCCCATAGAATAACATTCAGCCTCCTTATTACATTTAATAAGTGGTACCTTTTGTTTGAGGGTAGGAAGTACTTTTAGGTTTGGTTTCTTAGGAATTGTAATGTAAAACCCTCTTTAATGGTAAAGTGGAATTTTAAGTCACCATTCAGAAAATACCACTTTTAGAAAGTTGATATTTTCTTGTCCTAACCATTTGGTGCCTGCAGCCTGTATTTTAAGTTACATGACTAGGTTGAGATGCCAGTTGGCCTGGTTGCATTTCTCCAAGACAATATCATACTAGAGGGTCTGGTTGTTGGCAGGATAGACCATCCTGGCTCAATGGGGGGGGGAGCTGCCACCTATGGCACTTGCACTGGCCCAGCTCACACACAAGGGACTTCACAATAGCCTACTGTGCCCCCATACAGATTGGGACCAGGGCATGGTGGCAGGAAATTCCACACACTTGTCTAAGGGGGAAACTCAGGAAGCTTCTCCCACTCCAAAGGAGGCACCAGGCATGAAAATTGGACCCTCAGACCCATTCTTTAGTACACTCCTGGAAATGTGGATACTACAGAAGAAGCATTAACAGCTACCTTACTGCCCTGTTACACTGCTGCCCTGCTGACTGCTGCCCTACTCTCTGAGAAGGAAGACTAGACCTGCATCCTTCATCCCAGGTAGAAGTGCCTCCAAGGATCAGCTGACTGACCTCCTGTTCTGAGCTTCAGGGGGGCAATAAGCTCCAGAGGTCTCAGTGCAACTGCCTAGCTGACCTGCTGCCTGGACCGGCCTGAGCCGTATTGACGTCTGCTGGATTGAGTTCCTGATCCCCAAGAGGTGCTTCAGTTCCTGGACAAGGTCCTGGACACTTTGTGTGGCATTAGCTGCCTCCTCCAGAGCGAATGGAATTCTCCTCAAGCTATACTTTTAGAAGGGAACTTTTTCAGCTGGACTAATCTGGGCCCCGTTTACGGTCCACATTCAATCGCAGTCACCGTTACCATGTGACTTTCACCCAGTCTCGCAGGACCACATAGCACGAAGTGGCACTTTGTGCTATTAGGCGCTATATGTACCATAAACCTTTGAAATTTCATCTCTCCGATACTACTGATTAGACTTTTGTCATTTTGGTGTAAAAAAATGTATTCAAATGAGACCCACTGCAGCAGCCAAGATAAAATGGGAGATTCGAAACCATCTTTAATCTATTCAGAGTAGGAATGTGCTCCACGATACATAACACAAAACATAACACAACACTAATATGCAGGTATTTATATTTGTAAAACAAATCCATTGTGTCATCTACTGATGCTAAGATGTTTTTCCACCTCAGAAACTTTGGAACTTTTAAGTGTTTAATATAATGTTGACATCAGTAGCACGTCGGTCTTTTGCCACCACTGCCAACACCAACGATCATTTCGCATCAGCTCATGATGGAGTTTATCACTTGGCAGTGATTTGACTCATGGTGGACACCGCATCCACTGCCAACACTAACGATCATTTCGCATCAGCTCATGATGGAGTTTATCACTTGGCAGTGATTTGACTCATGGTGGACACCGCATCAAATATGGGCCATTTAATAACTCTATTTTCACTATCAGCCTTGCCGGCCATGGTCAAACTGTTCTTCGCTCATTTTTATCAATCTGTTTTATCCTCCTATACCTACACATATACCTAGGATGTGGGCGCATTACGTGGAGAGTATATTTCCCAGCCAATGATGGTACACTACGCCTCAACAAAGGGTTCTCCACTCCTGTGTCCACTACTGCAGCAGCACCTCTGTCCCAGATGTGACAGGCATGCTCCTACCAGACAAATAGAGTTCTGCTTCTGTGGTGTTTACATAAGCTTTAAACTGTGCCACTGGTTACCTATGCCTAGGCAGAATATTGCATTTTCTGCCGCCCTGGCAAACTTAACTCTTTTGGATGGGGGCATGCCGAGGGTTTTGTTTACTGGAGTTTTATGAAATTGCCAACCTTTGTTGTCATATTTGTATGCAAGGTCTTGGAACTGTGTTTTTTTGTGCCCCCATCAACCTGCTCCAAAGGGAAAAAGAAAGAACAATGTCTTTATAATTAAGGAGTTCACATTTCAGTGGACTTTTCTTCCCAGTTGTTCTGTACATTGAGGTGGGCAGAAGGCATTTACTTGCTGGATTTAGTGTTCATTTCTTCGCGTTGTGCAGGCCTGTGGGGAGATTTGCCACTGGGACTAGCACTAGTGCTGCTTTTTGTGGGATCTGTTTTCTTTTTGAGGGAGGAGGTGTGCTGGGTGGTTTTCTCTCAAGAAATCATTTCTAGGGTGAGATTTCACCCCAAAGGAATGTGGTAGTTCTGGGTTTGCATTTATTGGAATTCGGCATAGCATGTTTTTTATGGTGCTGTTTCACTTATAACTGTCTGTAACTGTATAAAAGCGAAGACTTTACTTGACTCACGCAAGTGCATCCATTGACTAATGCTTCAGAACTAGTTTGGGGTGGTTGTCCTTCCCAAATGTCCTGTCCCCCTCACAGCAGGGTAGTCTCAAGTCTGTGGCACCTTCAATAGAGGCACAAAGGTGTGATGTTTCTAAATCAACCCAACTGAAAGTGTGATCAATGAAAACAAAAGGATAGGCCTCACCTAAGGGGTCCTTTCTCCATACACAACAGAATCTACTTTTCCGCCCTCAACTCTACCATCTACAGAGGGGCAGTGCTTTGAAGTTTTATCAGCTGCCCCTTGCTAACAAAGACTCCATTGAATTTCTAAGGGGGCCCAGTCACCATGTGCTACACCTCAGTGCCTGGATCTCCACCCTCCAACCACAAACGTGCAGGCAATACACTTCCACTATCTATGGAATTTGCACATGTCCATTATCTTGTACTTGTACCATGCCAAACCAGACACATCCAAATGGATCCCACTTGCTTTCGTCATTAATTCTCTGTGCCAAACATGAGGATGACCAACATCAGACATCCACTCCAGCATTTCCTATGTTTGCATTTGTTACCCATATATTTTACGGCAATGCTATGATACTGAGGTTACTGCTTTCTTTGAGTGCAGCCTAGAGCTCTCTATTTCCCTACAAACACACCCAGCCATTTAGCTTTCAACCCATGAGCTCATCAGCTGACCTGGCTGGAGCAGTGGCAGTGGATAGATTGTTTGCCTGATTCGTGTGCCTTCTTTTCTGGGGTCTGTGAGGGAGGGAGAATAGACCACTTTTGTCATGCTAATACATGGTGCCCGGGTACCTGTGTGTGCAAGTGGTGTCTACAGCACTGTGGTCATATGACTTCACAGTTAGACTTGCGCAGTAAAGAAACTTACCTAGCGCACTGTCACTGGAAGAATGAAAGGAAGACAGTGTTCTCATCAAACTACCTAACATACAACTATCTTCACATACACATAACATTGTTTCTTTTTACAGTCTTGCATCCTTAAATTGCATACTAATGCAAAGAAATCCTCCATAACCCATCTACCCTCTCATGCGCACTGGCAGTTTAGGTCTTGGCATGCTAGGTCTAGTTGGAGTCCTGAATTCAGACTTGGCTAGAGCAGTGCTTAGTTTGTAAAATAATAAGTGCTAGGGCCCTGATCAGGAGGCTGCTGCAGCTTGCACCCCCATCACCCCTGGCATTAACTACTAACCATCTCTCTCGCCTGCAAGTGCGATATTTCAGATTATTTCAGGTCCTCAAAGCTAAGGAATGGCTGGGGAGGCAGGTATTACTAATTTTTAAAGTATATTTTATTCATAAACAACCGTTGTTCTGCTCAACTCTAAATAGATTAATAGCGCAACCATGTGGCAGACTGTCATAAGTGTGGTGTCTCCAATTAAATGCCAATGCCAAGCACTGGAAACCAATTAAGTTCCAGTGCTGAGCATCGGAAACCACCATCTCAAATTTAGCACTGGGCTAGAGAATGAAATATCTCTCTACCAGAGAGGTTTTAAGGCATGGCTAAAGTGGGGTCTGGCACAGGGCCCCAGCCTTTCAGGGTGCCCCCTGATAGATCTGGCTCTGTTCTCCACACAGTCCTGCTCTGATGACCTTTAATGATTTTTAAACAAAGATTGTTTTTAAATACCATTTTCCTCTAATGTACGATTAATATGGGTAATGTGTGGGAGTCTATTACAGACATTTTGCATAGAAATGTTGTGTTTGTTTTTCAACCATCATGCAACATCGATAAAAAAGTTTCTTTTAGATCAAAACAGGATCTCACATATCATAAATGGCAGTGGGTCACATAAATTATTTGCAAAAATACTAGTGCTGCTATATTACAGTATTGAAAACACACATCACTCACTTTCCCTGGATATTAGATGGAAACTTATTTCGAATTTGGAGATGTCTGCCTGTCTGTGACCTGGCCAAAGAGCGCATGAAAAAGCTGAAATTGGATCGTAAAGTCAAAGCTGTTCCGAACAGGGGCCCCCAAAATATGTTTGGCCCAGGACCTCCAAAATCCTTAAGATGTCCCTGCTCCCAGTGCAGTTTCACATGATATTGTCTTGCATATCACTCACTCCCTCTCAACAATACCGGAAATCCTTTGTCTCAGAGGTTCGGATACTACTTCATCTATCAGATAAACTGGACCATGTCGACCGTCATGAGTGGAATGAGAATGACCTGCAGACACTGGTCCTCCACATGGCTGTGGGTGGCTTCAAATACCTAGGAAGGAAGATCACTAAAGATAGACATCTTTTGACCGTAACCTAGAAGTAATACTCATATACTTTCAGACTGTTTTAAGAAGATGTGCGCTGCCAACTTAGGCAAAGGACAGGGTGGCTATATTCACAATAATAATCCTTCCCCTGCTATTAGATTCTATAAAAAACGCCCGATATGTCACCCCAGGGCTCGCAACGCCCCCCCCCCCCCCCCCCCCCTGTCGTGTGTGTCAGCCCAGGCTGAGACAGCTTCCCGGGCACACACACAGACAGTTTTTGAGCTGCGGTGGGCTGGCTGGTCTGGCGTCCATCTTAGTCAGTCACACCCGAGAACTTCACAAGTCTTTAAAAGACCATTTACTTCTTAACAAGGCTTTGTTGTTTTTCACCCCTTCTTAGAGCCCCTGCATCTCCACTCTGCCTATTGCTGGATGAATTAGCCACCCCACGAAATTTTTAGAAGCCTCTCCCGAAATTTGTCTCTAGTTGCACCTCTGGTTACCCCGGATACCTTGGTTAAGAGACTGGAGGCAGTTACCCATTCCTTATTGTAGAAGACAGTGAATCATCTCACAGAGCGCTTTCAGCATTATATAGCACAGTATATGCTAGAGACCTGGCACTTTCAAATGTTAAACTGGATGCAAGAGTCCTTTAGTCTTCGCCCTGCTGGTCTTGGTTCTGAACCCAGACACCTTTTGCCTGAAGCCTTGGTAGAAGACCTGGTGGTCCTTTTTGCCGCTCATTTTTAATCACTCTACCTGCCACAAGGAAGGATCACGGAACGCTGCTCACGGAGGGCGCATTGCCACTTGCCTTGATCACGAAGGGTCGTGCCGCTGGTGGGAGCTTCTCCGCAATCGGCGGACAGCCTGCACGCTCCCAGCATGCACCAGACTCCAGGGCTACCTGTTGGCTTCACCGGGGGACTGCGAGGACCAGCAGCCCCTACATCCAACAGCTGGTGCCTCTTCCCCCGGAGGCCACGCCCCCCTCAGACGCCTACTTACTTTTCGCGACACCCGCTTCGCGGGTGCCGCTCATTTTTAATCACTCTACCTGCCACAAGGAAGGATCACGGAACGCTGCTCACGGAGGGCGCATTGCCACTTGCCTTGATCACGAAGGGTCGTGCCGCTGGTGGGAGCTTCTCCGCAATCGGCGGACAGCCTGCACGCTCCCAGCGTGCACCAGACTCCAGGGCTACCTGTTGGCTTCACCGGGGGACTGCGAGGACCAGCAGCCCCTACATCCAACAGCTGGTGCCTCTTCCCCCGGAGGCCACGCCCCCCTCAGACGCCTACTTACTTTTCGCGACACCCGCTTCGCGGGTGCCGCTCATTTTTAATCACTCTACCTGCCACAAGGAAGGATCACGGAACGCTGCTCACGGAGGGCGCATTGCCACTTGCCTTGATCACGAAGGGTCGTGCCGCTGGTGGGAGCTTCTCCGCAATCGGCGGACAGCCTGCACGCTCCCAGCGTGCACCAGACTCCAGGGCTACCTGTTGGCTTCACCGGGGGACTGCGAGGACCAGCAGCCCCTACATCCAACAGCTGGTGCCTCTTCCCCCGGAGGCCACGCCCCCTAACTGTCTCACTATAAACTGACCAGCCCCAAACGCAACGCGGGACGCGCGCGGGGAGAAGCCCGGGCCAAGGGCGGGCCCGTTTAAGCCTGTTCAAGACCGGGCAGGACTGGACTGGGCCACCCCATTTGCAGTTCGTGCTTTAATATTCTGCCACTGTCATTTCACATTAATTTTTTACTATTGGCTTGAGAATATTCATTGTTCCTTACTATCGTAATAATTCTCACGGTACAATGTCCCCGAGAACCACTAGGAACACAGTTAAAAAGCAGGCTCAATCCGCTGGTGAGGTCATTGGCCCAATTGACCAATTTATAACTAAAGCCAACGATGCTATTGAGCAGGGCATTATCCTACTGGATCGGAGGATCTCACAGGACTTGATGATTGCCAGACGCTCTTCGATGGGTCTACTGGCCACTGCAAAAACCCCCTTACGTCCTGTTGATCTACCTCCTCCAGTGACAGTGCATGCAGAAACGCACACTGTTCCCTGCACAGTGGACCTTTCTGCATCTTTAGACTTGTCTGATTCCCATCTCTCCCTGGAAAAATCTCCTGCTATTTTTGTTACTCAACTAGATAACACCTCCTCTTCCTTGATGGCTAGGGGTATACGAGAAGGAGCAATCCCTAAAAAATCAAAGAAGAAGACAACCACTAAGCTCCCCCATTCCACCATTCCTCCTGTTACAACCATCCCTGTAACTCCTCTTGCCTCTAATTTTCCCCCGCAAAACCCTAACCCTTCATCCCTCCACCATTCTCCTTCACTGTCAAATGTTCAAATAGTGGATTCTATTCCTGCTAATCTGAACATCAGCTGCACCAGCTCAAGTAGCAATTACAGCGGAGGAGATATGGTAAATGGTAATCTTACAATCAATGCATGTAGCAACGACAGCCTATTGCTCACCAGAATTGGTGATCTATTTAAATCTCACTTGGAACCCATAGAAAAGGCCCTACACATGGTTCAGTCTCAACTTACCCAACTGTCCCTTGCACTATCCCAAAGTAAAGAAAAACAAGAAGGATTCCAATTTGGCGAAAGGCAGGCCCACTACTTCAAACACTCCAAACGCCAAAGCGTTAAAACCTGGAACCTCCGCGCAGAACCCCAATTCTAAGAAACAAAAAGTCCCTGAGAAGCCTACTCAAAATTATTCCCTAGCATCTACAAACAAGCCGCAACCATCTCCTAAATCCTCTAACCCTTTACCACCCCGCCCCGTAACCAATCCTAAACCAACAGCACCCTCCCTACCAAACCCTCCTTCTTCCCTTCCCACCTCTACAGCCCCCACTCCCGCTCCTGTCCAATCCAATAATGCTACTGGATTCAACACCATTCCTAATAATCGTAAGAGAAGGATTCCCCCTATCCATCTCCCACCTGAGGCCTCTCCATATGTAGTAATAATGACTGGGGTTCCGGAACTCCCCCCAAACCAAGATGAACCGGTTTGGTCCCTAAAAAATAAAGTAATATTCTGGTTGTCCAACAATAGACCGCTCCCAATCTTTATGGACAACAGAGTTACTACAGTGCGTAGAGTGCCTTGGTTAGGCAACCTACCAAAAAACACACAGGGCGACTGTATTATAGTAAATTTTGAAGATCCAAATACAGTCGAGCATATTTGCTCCTGGGGTGATCAAATCTCTACTGAAGGGATAGCTACCCATAATTTGTCGTATTTCTATCCCCCCAATACACGACGTAACGCAGGTCCTCCGTGGTCCTGGACGAGGGTAGGAAACTGGGGCGGAATCAGAGACCGAAACCAGTGGTCGGGGTATGGCTTTAGCAACCCACCACCAGGCCACTTTAGCAATCGGAGAGGTCCACTACTATCCAATCGATACGATTGCCTGGATATGGTGGACTGACTACCATCTCTACCCATGACAGACAGCAGTTACAACAGCGTCTTTCCTAACCCAAAAGACCCCTGTAAGAGCATTCGGGCGGCTGGCTCCTTCTCGCCATCTCTGTATGGTACCCAGCTTGAGTCTTCCCCTCCCCAGTACACCCTGACCCAACAGCAGTCATCTTCTCCCCACCAGGTCGCGTGTCACACCATGTCAGCTACCCCCGCAGACCCGCTCCCAAATCTACAATCTACTACTCCTCAACCCAGTGAGCCTAAACCCAACCCTCCTCTTTCTGCTATAACCACTCAGTCCCCGTCCCAACTCCCACATTCCTCTGCTGAACCTCAGCCTCCAAATTCTACTTTTTCATCAACCCAGGACCTTCCAATTTTATTCTGGAACGTAGCTGGCTTAAGATCGAAAATCCATCTTCAGTCTTGGGTGGAAGTAACCAACAAATTTAAGTTAATCTGCCTAGAAGAAACTTGGGCAATTGACCCTATTCATATCCAGGGTTTTAAAACATTTCACCTCCCTTCCTTACCGTCCACTCATGGTAGATCCAAGGGCGGCTTAGCCATCTATGTTTCCAACTTAATTCCCTTTACGATCACGGAAGTTCCGTTAGTCTCGTCAATTTCTCAAATCCTCAAAATAGTTCCAGACAATAACTCCTGTTATTATCTCATTAATATGTATAATAACTCTTCACCCAGCGACTGTGTAAAATCTCTGTCGGAAATTACTTTGTATTTACAAGACCAAAAAGCTATGAATCAAGAGTTAAATTGTCATATTGTGTGGGGTGGGGATTTCAATGTGTATCTGTGTAACAATCATAGCAAAGGTATTTGTGGGCTTTTAGACGAGCATGATGTCCCCCTGGCCCACTTCACCCACAGTACAGTGGGTCACGCACTAAACACCTGTATTTTTGCACTAGAACTTGAATTCGCGAACATTTTAGTGTGTCCTGTTGTAGAGTTCAAGACGACTTTTCATGGTAGAGGTGCTACCACAATCATCGATTTTATTTTATGCTCTCAATCCCTAAACAACCGACTGAAGCAATTTACAACTGGCACCGACCCCTCAAGCGACCACTACTCAAATAGCATAACCATAGCATTAAATACTCCATCCTCAGCCTGCCCAAAAACAAGCCTCTTAGCGCAGCACTCTCTGGAGATGAATAAAAATAACGGTTATACTGTTAAGTGGACGATGACCAACCCCACAGAGATCACCAGTAAGATCATCCAAAAAACCCTTCCTTTAATCCACCACTGTCTGGAGACGTCATCTTCCCCCCAGCTGATCCTCTCCAGCTTTGTCAAGATATTAGAAGTCATCAGACAAGAGCTTACCCGTCCCCATAGGACTCACGACAATGATAAGGACTCAAGAGGGTGGTTTGACTCCCGTTGCCGTAAAGCGCAGCGTGCACTGAAAAATGCTCTACACAATCAGACCAGGGACCAGCCCCAAATCGCCTCCTTAAGGAAAAACTATAAGATGGCACAGCAATCCCGTAAACGGGAAATAAAAAATAATCTCTGGGCCCAACTACACCAGAGCACTCTAACCAAGGACTCCACCATGTTTTGGAGAACAGTTAAGGCCCCTTTCCTAGCTGATGAAACCGCGATACAGCATCTAGATGTGGCAGTACCCGCTGATAAATGGGTAGCACACTTCTCGCAGATCTTCGGGGACAACCCCTTGACAACCGAGGCTCCCAGACCAGATGCGGAAGCTCCCACTAGCAATAACATCTTCCCTATTGACCTCCACTTCGATCTAGAGGAGATAATCACAGCACTGACTGCCTCAAAGACCGGTAAGGCGCCCGGTCCAGACGGGGTCCCCTTAGACATATTTGTGAGCAATATAGATCTTTGGTCTCCAATTGTCACACAGGTCATGTCTGCAGTTACCCAGATCGGCCTTATTGATTCTTGGTCTACCTCTGTGCTCCTGCCCATTTTCAAAAAGGGAGATCGGGACAACCCAGCCTGCTACAGGCCCATCTCCCTTTTGGATTCCCTAGGCAAGGTTGCCGGCAGACTAATCCTGGAGCGATTAAGGGACTGGGCCACAGAGAATAAGATCTTAACTGACTTACAGTTTGGGTTCCAGGAGGGCCTGGGCACTGTGGAACAGGCCTTAAACCTGACTTTACTCATAGGCAAATACGCTGGGGCCAAAGGCGGTAAACTTCATCTAGTCTATGTGGACTTGAGTTCCGCATTTGATTGCGTAATTCATTCCAAGCTATGGGCGATCCTGAAAAATCTGGGCATAGATCTTGCACTGCTGAATTTTCTCCGAGAGCTATACTCGGACGCAAAATCTTGTGCGAGATACGGTATCAAAGGGGAGCTTACTGAATCCTTTAACATCGAAAAAGGCGTAAGGCAGGGATGCGTCCTTGCTCCATTCCTATTTAACATCTATACTAATGGACTGGAGCAAGCGATGCTAGCTGATAGCAAAGATCTCCCCTGCATAAGCTCCCGCCCTATCCCTGCATTACTGTATGCAGACGATTCAGTCATCCTAGCAAGGACACCTAATCAACTTCAGACCCAACTAGAAAAATACTGCGAATTTATGTCTTCTCTTGGTCTCAAAGTCAATAAGTCCAAGACTTTCGTTATGAATATCGGGAAGAGAGCCCAAAAATGTAAATCTCTCTTTATTGAGAAGACCAGATTAGAAACTGCCACTACCTACCCCTATCTAGGTATCCTTATTGATAACCACCTGTCCTGGAAATCTGCCATATCCAGCAAAAAATTGCAGTTTCAACGCACAACATCTGCACTGACTTCGTTCTCTAGGAAACTGGGTAAGCCCGCTCCTACTGTGCTTTTGAAGATCTACCAAGCTAAATGCATGAGTGTGGCTACATACGGCGCCGGAGTCTGGGGCTATGTGTCCGCAGACGAGCTACAAATTATAGAAAACTACTTTTTGAAATACATATTAGCCCTCCCCCGTAGTGCTCCTACTTACGGCACCCATGTGGAACTCGGTTGGGAGTATCTGACTGACATCATTAGATACCAGCCGATTCTACTATGGCATCGTATATGGACTCAGGAGCAATGTCATCTAACTAGGTCACTAATATCTGACTGTCTCACTTTGTCCCATTGGAAAAAGATTCCTTGGCTGTTATATGTTTCAAAATTTTTGACAGATTTGAACCACCCTGCATATTTCACTGACCCTGAATCTTTATTGGACATATCCAGAAAATCTTTGAAAAAGCTATGTGCTGACCACTTAAGCGATCTTCGTTTGTGTTCTGAACTTGTCAAAAAGTCAAATGTTCATTTAACGATGGTCCAATCTTCTTATGGCATTCAACCTTATTTGTCATTTTTTTTGTCAAATTATGAGAGGTATGTTTTAACCAGATTTCGGTTTGATGTATTTTATCGCCTTGTCTCACTGCCTGTGCCCTTAGACTGGTCACGGGAACTAACAAACTGTCCCTGTGACGGTCTTACTCGCCAGTCAACTCTGCATGTAACCTTTTTCTGCGGTTTCTATAAATCCCCGCGGAAACGATGGCTGGTTCCATTGCTCCGACACTTAGGACTGAGAAGATGCAGACCGGCCCTTTTGGCACTTCAATACTTAGACACCCCGTACGTTGCCAAAACCGTAGCCTGCTTTCTCAAAGCCTGCTTGAAAACTCATTCCCAACTATTGGCAACTGTTTCCTAAGATTTTACTGACTACTGTGCTATTATTCTTGTATATAGAGTGTTAGTGTTTACTTGTAAAATGCCTGCCTTCCTTAGCAGCCAATGAGCAAACCGAATTTTTACTGACTACTGTGTTATTATTCTTGTATTTAGAGTGTTAGTGTTTACATGTAAAATGCCTGCCTTCCTTAACAGTCAATGAGCAAACTGAATTTTTATAATGTTGTAATGTTTTAAATGTACTTTTTATGATTGTAAATTCAATCGAAATAAAGTCATGGCTTGCATGATCCTCCCAAGTCCAAATTGCAAATGACAAGGTATATGCACCGGGCAATGAACCAACAGTGTGCAAAGACAATAATAGCATTGGGGACAATACACACCTGCACTAAATCAATAGGGGGAGGCTTTTAACTCAACTGCAATCAGCTGCAAAATCAGTAATATGTATCTGTACCAAAGCCACAACATTCATGGCCTGGACCAGGAAAATCACAGAAGAGTGTCCCCTCTGGACAGTCACAGCTCTGCAAAATGTGGCGAATTTTGAGGGACTTAGATGATGGGACAACAATGACCTTTCTAACTGGTAGATCTAGGGCTTGATGGAGCCAGAGGACATTCCTGTAATGACAAGCCAAAACTATTTAGCCCCCCTCGCAATATTTCAGATATCTATGTGTCCTCCATGCGCTGATGACTTACGTATTAGACTGACCTAGACTTGCGGAAGCATCATTATTAGGGAGCCGGGTTCAGCCTGAGAAGTCAAATAGAAGGGCAGTCTCTGACATCAATGAAACATTACTCAAGAACATACCGAGTGTCTACGACCACCCAGGGCCTCGTGGAAGAAAGATCTACTGTCCCTTAAGAATATAGATAGGGAAGCCGCACTAATGCACCCTAGGAAAGTAGCAAATTTGAGGATCCTAAATCTGATCCATCTGGGAGTCCTATATACAGTGTACTATCGTAGGAGTAGATTTCACAAGATTGGCTTTATTGCTGATTCTCGAAATAGGAGAAGGGACAGGGCACGTTTCTACTCAATATTTGAACATGTAGACTCATAATGGCCTTTTGGGAAGAGGTTGGGTTCGAATTGTCAGATGTACTTGATACCACGCTCACGCCTTTACCACTAATCGCCATACTGGGTATCTCGAAGGAAGTAGAACCTGACCAGAATCAGGCAAACACTACGTCCCCGGCAGTTTATGATAGCAAAGAGGGACATCACTCAAGAGTGGGGAAATGACATACACCCTAAAAAAAAGAGAGATAGTGAGCTGGTGTAGACCAATGAATTGGGGATGAGAAAGTGATTTATCAAAGCAGTGTGTACCCTTGAAGGTTTGAGGAGATTTGGGGGGCCATAGAGGAGCTTCTATGGACTGTATAACACAGGAATGGACAACTCCACACTCTTAACAATGGGAAGTGGTCATTACTATAAAAAACACTAAGTACCATTAAGCCCTACGCAGAAATTAGATTACATCCAGAGAAGGCTGTCGACTGGCAATATCGAGTCCAAAATCTCAACAGGACAGAATATCATTATAAAAGTATCAAGGGACAAATTATCAAAAGGTGCATCTCTATACATTTTGTATACCTAACGCCACATCTTTGTACCTTTGTGATTAATGTATCTTCAAGGTACGTAGATGTGGAATGAAGAATAGTAAATCCTTCCCTCCCTCTGTCAATATGTTGTCCCTTAATATCGTTGTAACGATATTCTGTCAATGGAGACTCGGGACTCAATATTCCCTATAACAATCCCAGAGAAGTACTAATAATTGCAAAGTAGACGCTCTGTTTCAGCAGCGGTCCATGCAGGTAGCAGCGGTGGGGCAGTGGGGATGGCGGTGAGGGGGGATTTCGAGGGACGATGCAGAGGGAAAATTAAATAAAAAATTAATTTTCCCTTTGCAGCGTCCCTGGAAATCCCCCCTCACCCGCCCCATCGCTGCTAGCTGCACAGACCGCGGCTGCTCTGTGCGTTTAAATATCTGAAAATCCAAATGCCCATAAACTGCAGAGTGCTTTCCACTGTTAAATGAATGCTTGAAAATGTTTATTCTGTGACTACACAAAATAAATTAGGAAAAATTCTCTGTTTTAAAATAAAAAGCGAGAACTACAACCCTTCACAGGGTTGTAATGTGGTACTGCTGTTAATCTGAAATTAAATCAAAGCCTCACCAGGTGATGGATGAATATGCATCAAAGTATAAAAATTATATGACTAACTAATGCATTGTTGTTACTCTCCCTGAAAAAGCAAGTTGACGAATAAGATGGAAATATATTGAAATGAATAACTTGTTGTATGGTTCACAGCTTGTTCCTCAGATGCTTTAAAGGATGGTTAAATTCGACATTGCGGTTTTATTCGTCAGGTGATCTACTGAACACCTAATTTAACGGTTCTTAACCTGTGGTCCGCAGACCCCTGGGTGTCCGCAACGCCTACTCAGAGCTTCCACAACTGATAAGAAAGTTAAATAATATTAGGAAATTAATATATGTAAATGAAGAAGCAAAATGTAAAACAGAATTTTTATTTAAAGTTCTGTATATGTCAAGGATTTAGAAATTGGAGGGTAAGATTCAAGGGGCAATCCCCAGATTTCAATAATGATTTGGAAGAGGGCGTGGGGGGCTCAGAAGTCAAAAGGTTAATGACCTCTGACCTATTAAAAGGAGAAGAGTGAGCTTTGAAGTCATTTAAATCATTGAAGGGCAGTGGTGCTGGAATAATTTTCAGAGTGGGGGGTGCTGCAATCAATGTAACATCTCTGAAGTCATAGGGATTGTGAAAAATCCAAGCATCGCACAAGTGTAACAAATGAGCAATGCCCATTTAGCAGGAGAGTGGTAAAGGTGTGGTATGTATATGGTGGTGCTTTTTGGAGCACACTGTCGAAAATATATAACTAAAGCATGATGTAGTAGTACATTGTCATTTACACACAGTACATTTTCCATTGTTCCCATTGAAATGGACACTATATTTGCACAGAAATACAGTTTTACTGATACAGCTATACTGCACGCAATTTCTAAGGTGTGGAAAATTGGTTTAAGCTAACATTTCTCCTTAGTGCCTCACCAACTGGTGTCTTGATGTGTTTTGATCCAATTAAAATCTTTGTTTCTATCACACAGAATTAAAAAAGTGCTTCATGTGTGCTTTCTTAAATACTAATATATATTCTGAAATATCTGTACATTTCCTTTACAAGTAAATTTGTGTTTTAGAAAAACAATGAAAGCCTACAGCCTTCATTTCTCACTTGCTGTATCCCAGGAACATTGTCAGCAAGACTGCCACTTAGTTCACTTTACAAAAGCCTCCTACTTTGCAGTCAGAGAAAGACATGTAAACAGTAAAGTCCTTGTTGAACAAATTACGATTTAGGACTGATCATGGCCAAGAGGGAACTGACTCTGCATTGGAAATCCCGGGCGGGGCCTAGCTTCTTGCGGTGGAGGGCGGCGTTTGCGAGATGGGCAGGTGCGGAGGGTACGCTCCGGGTGCAATTAGCCCTTCGGAGGGACGATGAGAAGGCACTAGCGACGGCCCGGGCATGGGAGGCGTTGGTGGTGGAACTTCAGGGGTTGATGTCTGATGCAGGGGAAGTGGAGAGCACATCTGACAGGCAGGAGGTAGCGGGGAGCGGGGAGTAGGAGGGGAATAGTGGTAAGCCCTGGACGCATAAACTTTAGCTCGGCGCGAGGGAAGGCCTTGTTTCCTTAAGGAGAGGTTGAGCACCCGTACATACTTCATTGTGGAGGAGGAGTACATCAGAAGAGGGGTAGGTAACGGGGGCACACTGACATGGGGTGGGGGAGGGGGGTGAAGGGGACTGTGTGGGAAGGATGTTTCTTCTCCTGGATAATTGGTAGCGACGATAAATGTACAGTACTCCTTTGAAGGGTGGGGGTAGTGGAACGTGTGTTGAGTTGTTGCTTTGAAAACAATAAAAAAATGTTTCAACAAAAAAAAAAAGTCCTTGTTGAACAAATACGCAGCCTTTTTCTCAGAAGACATGGCTCGACATTTTACCTCTGTCATTCAACGCACTGTAAATGTGTCTAATTAAAAACAAAATGTAATGACCTCTTTATTGCTCATTCACCATCGGAACGTTGGGATTGTTATTTTGGGGGTGCTGCAGCACATCCAGCACCCCGACTTCCAGAGCCTATGTTGAAGCGAGGGTGCTTTTGCAATGTCATTAAGTCAAATGTAGATGTAGAGATGAGAACAAGCTCAGCCGCTAACACTAATCGGTGACAGCTTGAATGAGCGGTGGGGGCACACACATCACAGCCAAAACAGACAGATGGAAGCACACACATACAGGTGTCCAGCTGGAAACGCAGTGTCTGGCTCATGTCAAAGAGAAAGATACATGGGGCCAGTAAAGCACAACTCTGTTGCGCACATCAGAATCAGGTAAGATACAAAGGAACAGCTTGGAGCACCCATGTCACAGTCAAAGAAGACAGACAAAGACAGGTAACACAACGGCGGCTCCTCTGCTCAGATGAAGGGGTGTCACCCCACTGCTTGTCAGCAGTGGAAAAAATGAAAAATAAAGTGATAATAACATGTTCTTATTATGATTATATTTTTCCGTGCTGAAGCCAGTTTTGGGGCAGGCAGGGCTTGGCTACAGTCACAGCCATCAGGGATAGGAGTGGTTATTGCACTTAAGTGCACATGAAGGCTTGGCCGGCCATCTTGGACTGGCCAAACAGTCATGTACACTTAGCAATCTCTCCACCGTGATGTATTGCACAGCCTGGGTGGAGAACATGCACAGGCTTCCAGCCCCTATCAGAGCACCAAACCACAGCGCTCAGACCAATTATGACACTCCTGTCATGCTGGTGACAGCAGCGTTATGATTGGCGTAGGGAAGCCTTTGTGCTTCCTGCTTCCGGGAGGAAAGACTACAGAGGAGAGCTGGAGAGATGACGTGCGTGCAGAGGAGGTAAGTGTTATTTATTTTTTCTTTCACCTCTACCACCTCGCCGCCCCCGTTCCATACCAGCCACCACTGTAGTACAGGTTACAAGCAACAACCATGCACTTTCAGCTTAATTGGAGAAAGAAGTAACCAGATTCATTTTAGCACTGCAGACATGCACACTGTATCATAGGTCCAGACAGTGACACAGGTAGAAATGAGCAGCTGGAAATAAACCTGTCATACACATGAAACGTAAAAGCAGATAGGCCGAGGAGAACAGATGGAAAAAGATGTCAGACAGGCATAGACAGTCAGATATGGGTAAATAACTAGAAATACATAGTCACAGTTATGGTAGACTAATACACACAGGCAGATACACCTGAACAGCTGGAAATAAAGGCAATCGCCAGCAGACAAGTACAGGTGACCGTCTGAAACAGATAGCTACACAGCCAAGTAGATATACTGAAACTCCTATGTATAGAAAGTCAAACTCAAGGTGGACACAAATAATCAGAGTCCAATAAGCAGTTGAAAAAAATACATATGCACCCTTAGGTATATTAGACAGATGCTGGCTCTCAGAAACAAATGAACAGCTGAAACACGGATTGTCACAGCAAACTCACAATCAGTGTTCCATGAAAAGCGTGTGACTGCACGCGCGAACACCTGGCCTCTTCCGAGCGCTCGGACACTACTTCTTAGCATGCACCTGACTCGTACTCCACTGCCTAGATTAGGTGAGTGTATGAAACCGTTTCCTCAAAGCTACATTTAACAAGCATTGGCATAGCCAATAGGTATCGCCTTTGGGACCTTATAAGTGTTTATAACTGTTGCATAACTAAATACTTATAAGGTCCCAAAAGCGAGACCTATTGGCTATGCCAAGCGGCCGTGAAAGTGATTGCGATCGCGATCAAACATCAAAGCGGCCGTGAGGCCGCGAAAGGGAAAGTCATCGCGGTCAAGCGCACGCGCCCGCGCACATGCACTGTAGCTCTAGGCTGGCCTGGTAGCACTTTTTGGAGCCCTATCAATAAGTCTCGCCAGAGCAGCGCATGCGCTGGGTCAGGCGAGACCTAAAAACACAAGCAGCGCAACAAAAAAGCCATTCCTCGCAGCAGAGCAGCACAAGCATTGGCAGCTGTGGAGAGGGGCAGATTACCGAAGGGGGCATCAGGGCATTGCAGAAGAGGGCACCAGGTCATCGCATCAGGTGAGTGTTCTTCCAGCCAGGCCTCCGAGTTTCAGAAGGGCCGCGGAGTTCAGAACAGACGCTCCTACATATGCCGCTTGCTCTGTTCTTATCCAGGTTGTCAGGCGGTAGTCCGTGAGAGTAACTTTTACAGACTTCTGATCACTGCTAATCGCCTGTTATCTTGCAAGAGGATGCTCGCAGGCTTGGTTGTTTTGATGGGGGTCTTTTAATTTTGTAACAACGAAAGTGTCATCTTTTTTACTATTGCTTTACTGTCTTTGTCTACTTTAATTATTATCCTGAGTTAATTAACGCAGCTCTAGAACATATTTAAACGTGCTTTCCATCAATATTTCTTATTATGTATTGTTCTAAGGCTGCGTTAGTGATCCCTTACTAACAGTTAAAGTAAACACAGGAAGAACATTACGGGCCTTTGCACACCAACGACTGGTATTTCTCTCTTTGATAGGAGGCAAACTTAATAGATGTTTTAAGATAAATGATCTGCCTTTGTTTTCTTTAAGGATTACTCGAGAACCATTAACGCAGCTTTAGAACACATTTAAATGTGCTTTCCCATTATATTTACTTTTCTTCTTATTGTTCTAGGGCTACGTTAATCTCCCTGACTAATGATTAAAGTAAGCACAAACAGAAAGCTAATGTTTCAAATGATGAGGCAATCATGAGTATTGTCTGGGCCTTTGCAAACAAAAGGCCATATTTTCCCCCAGAAAGATGACAAACCTATGTGTTAACTGTCTCCTTCCCCTGTAACTGGTGTTTTTTAGGGTCGAGCCTGTGATAACATGCACTAGCGCATGCGTATCGCTTGCGAGACGCTGTGGCATTTAAAAAGGGACTTGGAGCCCGCCCGTTGCTTATCATTTGTTTACTAGCCTGGCACTCTTCTTTACAGCCTCATAATTGGCCATGGCTGGCACATCATCATTTCCGTTCCTGTCCATAAAGCAAGGACCAAGCACTGACTGATTCAACTTAATCAGTGCCAGTCCCTTGCAACCTATTTTTTTCTCTTTAACTTCTAGTACCCTTCAAAAACAAGGCGCTTGACTGGCAAAAACGTGCTCAGCGGTACAAACAACATTTAAAGTTGTATTATCTATATTTCTATAGTTAACCTTTTATTTTATTTTGTCAAGTCTTCTTTTGTCACTTTTCACTCATGTTTTGTATTGTTTTTGCTCAAGGGTGCTTTTCTCAAAAGATTACTATTATCTTGTTCTAAATATTTCATAGCAACATTATTTCTTTCTTATGTGTTATAGTTTTCAAAATTATGCTTTAACACATAATTGTGCAGTACGCTCCAATCCACCCCACTCCAATCCAAACCACTCACCCCAATCCACTCCAACCCAGCCCACTCCAATTCTCCCAACCCACCCCACTCTGCCCCACTCCAATCCAAAATAATCAGCCCCACTCCAATCCCAAAAAATCTGCCCCACTCCAAACCAGAAAAATCTATCCCAGTCCAATCCAAAATAACCTGTCCCACTCCAGTCCACCCCATTCCAGTCCAATCCACCACAATTCACCCTACTTAAATCCAGTCCAGTCCAATCCAATCCACTCAAAAAAATCCATCCCACCCCACTCCAATCCACCTCAGTCCAATTCACCGCACCCCCCAATCCCAAAAAATCTGCCCCATTCCAATGCAGCAATCCACAACAATCTGCCCCACCCCAAACCAAAACAATCTGCCCCACCCCAATCAAAAACAATCTGCCCCACTACAATCCAAGACTGTCTGTCCCACCCCAATCCAAAAGTATCTGCCACACCCAATCCAAAACTATCTGCCCAACTCCAAACCAATCAGCCCCAATCCACCACACTTCAATCCTCCCAACCCAATCCACTACAGCCTGCCCAACTTCAATCAAAAGCAATCTGCCCCACTCCAATACAGCAATCCAAAACAATCTGCCCTACTCCAATCCACAACAATCTGCCCCACCCCAATCCAAACAACTTGCCCCACTTCAATCTGCTCCACTCCAAGCCAAAAACTCTTCCCCACTCCAATCTAAAACAATCTGTCCCACTCCAATCTAATCCACCCACCCCACTCCAATCCAGTCCCCCTAACCTAGATGCATCCGACTCTGACCCACTCCGATCTGCTCCATTCCAATCCTCCCACTCCAATCAAATCCAGTCCACTCCAGTCCAGTACACCCCATTCCAGTCCAGTACACCACAATCAATCCACCCTACTTCCTAGTCCACTCCAATTCACCCCACTCCAAACAATCCAATCCAATCCACCATCCACATCAGTTCAATCCACCGCACCTAACACCAATCCAATCCACCTCACACCAATCCAATCCACCTCATACTAATCCCATCCACACCACACCAATCCAACCCACACCAATCCAATCCACCACAATCCAGTCCATCCCAAACCAACCCACCGCACTCAAACCAATCTACCGCACTCAAACCAATCCACTGCACTCAAACCAATCCACTACACTCCAGTCCAATCCACCCTACTCAACTCCAATTCACCCACTCCAGTTCAACCCCCCCTTCCCAGTTCAATCCACCCCACTCCAATCCAACCAGCCCACGCCACTCCAATCCAATCCATCTACTCCAGTCCAATTCACTCCAGTTCAGTCCACCCCACCCCAGTCCAATTAAAAAAATCCACCCCACTCCAGTCTACTTCAATCCACCCCACTCCAGTCGAATCCACCCCACTCCAATTCACCCCACTCCAAAAAAATCCAATCCACCCCAATCCAATCCTGCCCACTCTAATCCTATCACTTCAGTCCAATCCACCCACCCCAGTCCAATCTAATCACCCCACCCCACTCCACTCCACTTCACTCTAATCCACACCACTACCTTAATCCACTCCAAGCCACTTCACCCTATTCCACCCAATGTCACAACACTGCTTGTCACTGAACCATTGAACTCTACTCTCCTCCACTCAACTCTACGACACTCTACTCTCCCTACTCCACACCACTACATTTTAGCCATGCTGAACAGCAGCCACACTGATGTAAATAGTGGCTAAAACACAATGCCAAAGCCAATAGCTCTTGTATAGGCGAGCCCTTTAGTCTTTGCCAGTGCTTGTTTTTCTTCTTTTACACTTTCCTATTGAAAGGTTCGATTGCCACCTTTCCAAGAGAAGAAATACCAGCCATTTGATTACGTTTTAGCAGTACGCTGAGGCCTAGAAGTAATACCTAAACAGGACTTTTTTTAAAAAGCCTGTAATCATTAGTAGCATGACTTTCTGTCTTAATGTACTATAATTATTCAGGCAATGCCATGGCAAATGCAATTGATTTTGGTAGTTGTGCACTGCATTCGTGTGAATGGTCAGTTTCTTGGCACACTTACTCTATACAGCAGCGCACAGAGACCTTGCACTGCCGCACACAGGGGAAAAAAATCAGAGGGAATATTGCTCACAATAGTCGGGAATTTACAGACAGAAGTGCACAGCTAGAAGCACGGGCAGTCAAATATAAGTTGGTGTACATCCTGGAACACATTCAATCATAGTCATACAGGCTGGTACATTCTGACACATACAGGTGAACGTAAGTCCAGCTCCATTCATTCAAACACATTCCTTTTCGTCCCATGCACCCCGAGGTAAATAGTGACCAAGTGAACCATCAAAATTCTATCTTTGACAGCACTGAGGAAACAATCAGTGCTTAATTTGAGCCAGTGGTTTCTGGTGTTCGCTACCGGCACTTAATTCTCAACACGAGGACTAATGACAGTTCACCTCATGTTGGCGCTGTCTGTCCAATTTTAAAATGAGCACTACAACAGTGCTTTATAATTCCATATACATTAAAAATGACAATTAAGAGTATATTAAGCCATTCTTACAGCTTTGAGTGGCCTGAAGTCTTAATTGTCACACTTGTAGGAGTATCATGTTTAGTAGTTTTGCTCGTACTGTTATCGGCAGCACTGGCAGGAGTACTAGGTGGTGCAGGCTGGAGTGGCCTCCTAAGAAGTGCCCTGTCACTTGGGTTTTATTTTTTTTTACAAATTAAGCACTGGACAGCAATGTTATTTACCGCGACAGGCCAAAGAAACTGAAAAATAAGTGTGACTGTGTGAGAGGTGCTCGAAAGAAGTCATAGAGAAAGGAGATTGCAGCTGTGTGCAAGACGAATAGCTTATGGTTTTTGTGGGTGCGTGGTACTAGGAAGGGATTAAACACAATCAGGGCCTTTGAATGCTGTTTAGAAGTTAGTTTTGGTGATAGATGTTTGTCTTTTTGCACTGTGAATTTGAAGCCGAGAGTGCGGTAAATGGTGAAATCTTAGGCACTTAGGGCCATATGTAGGTAAATTACATTTACCGATTCTTAAATACCGAATTTTACCGATTCGGTATTTATGAATCGGTAAATGTAATGTATGTAGAAAAATACCGAATCGGTAAGTGTCGGTATTTTAGAATCGGTATTTACCGATTCGGTAATGACAACTGGCTTCCCATTCATTCCTATGGGCCTGGAGGCCCATAGGAATGAATGGGAAGCCAGTTGCCATTACCAAATCGGTAAATATCGATTCGGTAATGGGGGAGGCAGTATCATGGGTGGCAGGGTGTCACATTGACACCCTGTTGCACCCCTGATTCGTCCATGTGTGCACATGTGGCGCACATACATGCCTATTGCACACTGCAAAGTGCACAAAAATGCTTTTTTACACCTATTCGTCATTTACCACCAACTTTTAGTTGGTGGTAAACAACGAATCCCCACACCCACGACACACTCCCCCTACATCTCATTTCATGATTCGGTATTTACCGAATCGGTAAAATTACCGATTCGGTAATTTTACCGATTCGGTAAATTACCGAATCATGAAATGATCCCCCTACATAGCAAAAGCCTAAATACCGGTCGGTAACGGTATATTTACCGAAAATCGGCCGTTACCGACCGGTATTAGGCTTCCTACATATGGCCCTTGATGTTGTGCACAAGTCATAAGGCGAAGCTGTCATATTTCAGCCCTGAGGGTCAGTCTTGAACTCCTTTTTAGCACAGGCATACTCCTGAAATACATACAGAATCACACCCATAATGGCCGGATAAGGGCGGGAAGCTTGAGTGTTGAAATTGAAAAACAAGTGTGGTCATACCTACACCAGAGAGGCACAGTGTAACAGCCTACTTTTACATTCGCGACCCGAGCCTCTACTACAACATGGCTGCCGGCCAAGACACCTGTTTTGGACTGATTCACACGTCAGACGTTTCTGCTTGGACTGCGTCAACAATATCACACTTGGCGCCCAAGAACAGGTAATAGCCATGTTAGATGCATCATCATTAATAATTAGAGCAGGCTTGGGTTAAAATATCTACATAAATGGCGCAGCAACAGCACGAGGCCCTAAAAAACGCAAGGAGCCTGGGGTATAAAGATCTTACTGCCCAACTCCTGGTGGGCCTGCTGTGACGAGGTGCTTGAAGTTCATGTCAGAATGTTACTATAGGCTCTTGGTTGTCTGTGAATCTTAAAGGTGCCTTCAGGGCTGTACTTCAACGTTGTTAGCTTCTGTACTAGGTCTACCTCTGTAGGTATAGGTGTGCCACCTCGTGCGTCTTCGACTCTCATATCCGTTTTCGTCTTGATTTGTTGCGAAACAGGAAAAGATAAATATGCTGGCTGATCAACCACCACACCTTCTGTTAGCTTTTCCAATGTGTGGGGGTTTTCTGTTTGTTTGTTCCTTGTAGTCTGTGCTAGGTACACCAACCTCAGACTTAATTGTGACAAGCTTCTGGCTGGGACTGACTGTTATTCAAAACTGATGTTCTTGTGCCGTCTAGAGGAATACAAGGATGACGTCTTTTGAAATCCATCACCCTACTATATCAAGCCGGAGTTGCAAGAGACAGCCTTAATTTAGCAGTGGTGTGACCTAAAAAAATCTGTAAAACTAGCCACCCCCCCCCCCCTCCTCCTCTCATGATTGCACTTCATAATATCGAGGGAAATAATATTGTGATACACAAATATAGTGGTCTAAATATAGGCCACAAATATCTAAGTATATATTTCTTTTTCAGAACTAAACATCGATGTACAGGCACCGGGCCCTAGGCTAAATCCAAGACCTGCTATATCTTTAGTGACAAACCCACCAGGACTAAACAACAAACACATAAATCATACTAACAAATTATATAGGACCAACAATATAATACGCCAGACCCTGGCAACACCGGTCACAGATCACCTGTAATCCAAGTCTGGGTGAATTGTTGTAAATACAATCTAGAAAGGAAAGAGATCAGATAATCCAGACCTGCTCCAGCGACTTACAAACGAAACAGTTCACCAAACAACAAGGGAGTCTTTATGGCAGATGTGTAGTGTGCATGCAGCAACAACATGCAATAACCACTTCACAGGGCCTGAAGTCTGCAATAGACAGACAACGTATTCACTGAAAATGGATAATGTGGTTTGTTATTAGTAATGCGGTCTGACCTGGACCTGTGTACGGAATGTGCCTTTGCTGGCACACTGTCCGCACCGCTGTGGGAGTGCCACACTGCAAACGTGGCCTACTGGGCACCAACCGTGTTTTTGGGGAGGTTTGCATTGGGGGTCCTGTGGTCCGTTCTACTATGGCTCTGCTTAGCAGGCCAAGTATACCCTTTACGCACTTTGACCGTCAGGGTAGTGAGGGTAAGCAGTGAAAGGCTTCCCAGGGAGCCGGTGTGGGTGTGGCAGGGTAAGAACTCAGAACTCAACATTCAACCAACAGACACAATAAGAGCCCGCAGCACAGTGCTGTGTAAAAAGAGAAGTAGTTTAAAAAGACTGTATATTTTTATTTTACACACAGTATTGGGGCTCAGTTGCAGGGTTATTCAAATCTTAATGGGATGTAACCAATGAACACAGTGCCCGCACCAGCCTGGCATTACAGTGCTATCCTTCTGTGGCTGAAGATCCTGCTGCTCCATTCAGGACTTTAAATAATGGGAGTCTCAGGCAAGGATTGCCGTGGGTGCAAGTGCACTGGTATGGTTGTATGGTCAATGGCCCAGTGTGGGGACCAGTAGACCCACTCGGTCTGGTACTGTGCTAAAAGTTCTGGTAGCACTCTCATTGGGTTTAATTGAACAGTTCTAGTGTACATTACAGTCTCTCAGTCTTTCAAACCCAGCTTCCTGTCGCCATCTGGGGTGAAACTCCCCTCAGTGTTGTGGTCATCCAACGTTTGTCGCAGTCATTTGGCACAGACCTCTGGCAGCGGGAACTGGGTCACAGTGGCGGCCCCGCTTGTTGGGTCACATTGGAGGTGCAGCAGAACAGACTGAGATCAGTGGTCCTCCCTCTGTGGCAGTTGCAGGCTCTGGGCCATCATGGAAGTCCTCCGCTGCTTCAGTGATGATGGCTGGACACACTCCTTGTGGTCAGCAGAAGGAAGCCCCGCAGGTCACAGCGATTCAGGTCAGCAGGCCGGGATTAGAGGCTGTTTCTCCATTGCAGTTGAGGTCTACAGGCCATCATGAAGTCCTTTGCTGTAGCAGTGATGACGTCTGGACAAAAAGCTCAGCAGCGTGGTCAGGCAAGCAAGCCCCTCAGGTCATGGAGGACATGCTGGATGGCACACTGATTATGGAAGTTAATGTCGCTTTACATTGTTTCACAGAATAACGATAGAGGGGAGGGAGGGGTACCATATTTCATCTCACAACAGCATTCCCGCACACAAGTTAAGCTCTTCTGGGTGTTCCTTGCACTGCATAAATGGCTGGGTTCTCCTTTTGAAAAGTCTTTTTTCTTCCTGCAGAGCCAAACACTTTCCGTCCTTCTCTAAGCAGTCTTGTATTCTTCTGTACAGTAGGCAGGCCCACTGCTTCTTTAGTACATTTTGCAGACTTACGGTGATGCCCCCTCACATCTGAAAGATAGGCTGTCATGCAGACACCAGCCCTTGTTACACAGCAGACCTTGAGTACTTTTTGGAGCTCTTCCTTACTTTTTCAAGAAAATCTTAGAAATGGCACAAAGTGAGATTGTTTGGATTCTGCTTTTATACTAATTTTTCAGACGGAAGACAGGGGCTCTAAGTTTACTGTCTAAGGCTCAGCATTTGATTTGGGGTGGTTCTCTTTCAAATGTCATTTTCTAGTTGTTGTGCAAGCACAACCTCTGTGCAGGGTGAAAGCTTAATGTTGGGACAAAGCAATAGTCAGTAACACAAGGACAAAATGAAGTCTGAGCTTCCCTTTAATTAAAAAAAAAGCTGCAGGGTCCCCAGGGCCTAAAGAGACTTGGGGAGGGAGATTGTGTGGCCCCTACCCTTTTTTGTAAGGTTTGTCTCTGGGATGGGCTCCCTGGGGTCTATAATGGCATGGGGAGGGGGACCCGAGGTCTATGATGCATTAGAAGTGCATCTGTTTTGTAAACATTTACGCCCAGTACCTGGATACAGGCTGTGCAAATACAGGTATAAAAGTCATATGGTACCTACCCGGCACTATATAAACTATAAAACAAACTAGCGTAGTCATTGGATGATGTAATTAGTGAAGTCATTTAAGATGTCATCAGTGAAGTCATAAATGATGTCAGAAAATGTGTCATGACCCTGCTAAGGGGACGGCTGTCGAGGCACAGTTCCCCCGTCTCATCTACAAGCGAATGCCAAAAAACTACACTTCCCAGAACACCTCCTCCTTCTCAGACGCATCACCAGAACCAGAGAGCTTCCTGATAGGGCGGCTATATAGCCCCGCCCGTTCCAGGAAACAGGGCTTGACAATCTTCCCTGATCCACAGCCACATGTGAGCGCCAGGCGGACGGTGCTTCCCCGCCGGAGGTCGGGCGCTTTTCCACCCTTCACGAACCCTGTTCGCAGCGAGGCTTCCCGGAGCTGTTTTCGGCACTTCAGGCGAATGCCAAGCGGATTGGGGCTTCCCTGCCGGAGGTCGGGCACCTTTTTCCGTGACTTTCCCGCAATCTCTGCAACCGGAACAGGTAGGGTTCCTTGCTTGTGCGAGACCCTCGCATTTCACTATCCCGGATGTAGCTTTGTGCTTCCTTTCATACTAGGTACTTAGGACCTCGCGCTTGTCTTTCGACGGGTGTCCCCGTAAACCCGTGCTACTTCCAGCAGGAGAACTATTGGGCAGTGACATTAAGCTACCATGCCCTCGTTGTGCAAATAACAGCGTGAGTGTGGGATTGGCTTAACTGCTGAGAATACGATGCCTCACAGTGCTGCTACGGTACGTGGAGGATTACCTGCAAAAAGACTTCTTGTTTTGTTTCCCTCTTGAGGCTCTTCAGACGGGGGCTCCTTAGCTCAACCTACTCACGAACAGGTAGGCGGGGGGAAGAAATCACTTATAAAGAAGGGTAGCAGACTCCACCGGAGACACCACATTCCTTCCTTCTAACGCCAGTCCTTGTTACTTTCTTTTGGTACAGTGCCACCCATGACACGTGAGCGGATACAGCGAATCTCCATAGCCGTCCTGAAGGGGTACCTCACAGAGCCATCCTTTACTATTCCCTTCTCCCCCGGGGGGGCGCCTTCCTCCAGAGTAGTGTACTCCTCTCTGGGGAACGACGCGCCTTCGGGAAGGAGGGAACATTCTTCTGAACACCGTCTCTGCTGCCTTCTGGTCAGGTTAGTGGCGTTCTCACAGTTGTGTCACTAACGGTGCTGCGACAGATTGTCACGCCCACGTAGTTTAGGCAGCCCAGGCGATGGATACTAATCTGGTCCTGTCCTCCCTGCTTGAGAGCCTTGCGGCTCTACAGCAAGAGGTACATACCTCACGATTAGAGAATCAAGAATTAAAAAAGGAGCTGGGGACACCGCGTAGGGAGGTTGCATGCATTTCCCGACAGGATAAAGGAAAAGGGTCGTACATAAAGGAGTGGACGCTTCCCCCTCCGCTATCAACCACCCCACCAGGTGCACAGGGTCCAGGGCCTTTTTCCATGCCGTCTGCAACCACTCCTCACGACAGCACAGTTCCGACGTTCCATGTACTACAGACTCATAGCATTCCTCTTGCGCCTCCTGAGCGATTCTTCGGGGATCCCCAAAAATTCGAGATTTTCTTGAACCAAAGTAGGCTTCACTTTCTATGCAAACCGTCAGTGTTCCAAGATGATGAGGCTAAAACCTCCTTTATGATGTCATACATGGGGGGGAATGCCGCAAGTTGGACCATTCCATTAATGGAACGCAACGATCCAGTTCTCCATAATTTTCAGGAGTTTTGCAAAGAAATGAGGAAATTATTCGCCCGCAAATCCCATATGATGTCCCTTGATCGAGAAATCCTAACCCTTCGACAGGGATCACAGGACTTACTTACATATATCACATCCTTTAACCGATTAGTAGTGGAAACCGATTGGCCCCAAGAAAAAAGGACAACGTTGTTCTTACAGGGTCTGAGGGGAGAATTAAAAGATGTGCTGTCCCAGGTAGTCCAGCTGCCAAATACCTGTGAAGAACTGATAGACCTTACGGTCCAGTTGGACCATCGGATGCAGGAACGAAAAGGAGAGAAGGGAAGAAACGAGGTGCGTTTTCTCCTGATGCGCTCGAAGGCCTCGTCTGACCTTTCTGCAAGACCGAACGAAGGGACAAAACCTATGCAACTTGGGGGACTGCGAGAACCACTGACCCTTGAAGAGAAAGACAAACGCCGGCAACAAAAACTCTGTTTACACTGCGGGAAGAGCGGGCACTTCATCCGAGAGTGCCGTGCCAGAGCCAACGCATCGGACAGACCAACCCCTTCCCCTAAACAAGCCGCAGCCCTCCTCCCACCGACGGAAAACTAAATCGCCCAAGACAGAAAGAGACCGCTGCCTTGGGTCCAGACATAGAGAAGGTCTCAGCCTCTCTTGCCAATACCATCCAACCTTTGGTAGCGCATTTGAATGTATGTGTCACCTTATGGACCTGCAACACCACTACTGTGGAGATGTTGTCCCTCCTGGATTCTGGTGCTACCGGGAATTTCATCGATCAACACTATGCCCGCGCCATCGGAGTCCAGTATATACGGAAAGATGCCCCTGAGGTCATAAAAGCGGTGGATGGGAAACCCCTTACCTCAGGGCCCGTCCGATATCACACCGTTCCTCTCCAAATGCGGATAGGAAGGACTCACTACGAGACGTTGCAATTTTTACCTCATTGATGCTCCTCACTTCCGACTTATACTAGGAATGCCATGGCTCACCCTTCATGATCCCATTATCCGATGGGTGGAGCGTTCCGTATCTCTTATCTCGGAGTATTGCCGGGAACACTGCCTCGCGAAGTCAGCCAGAGCGCTTACTCCCCGACAACTCCGATGGTCCTTGTTTTTCTCGGATTATGACTTTGTCATTCGGTACCGACCAGGAACTCAAAATGGCAAGGCCGATGCCCTTTCACGCATCCACCTCCCGGCAGAAGACACACCTGAAACGACCGCGGATGGTCCACCTATTCTCCCGATAGAAGCCTTTCAACCCGAAACCCTAGCCACAACCTTCTCTGAATCCTTCCTAGAAAACCTGCAGGAGTCACTGACCCATATCGACCAGCAAGGTTGGATCAACGAAAATCCTGAACATCGTACCTTTGAGAAAGGCTTTCTCTATCACAACCGGACATTATACATTCCTGAGAAGGGATGTATGATGTTACAACGCGATTGTTTACAACGCGTGCCGTTACATCGCATTCGTTACCACGAACGGATGTAACCACGCTATGCCATTACAACGCAAGTCTTTACCTCGACTTGCACTAGATGGCGTGCTAACATTAGAAAAGTGTAATTTACTATTCCAACTCCAGTCCACTTAACAGTAGGGAAGGTGTTGGGATAGTAAACTACACTATTTCTAATGTTAGCACGCCATCTAGCGCAAGTCGATGTAAAGACTTGCGTTGTAATGGCATAGCGTGGTTACATTGCGTTCGTTGTAACGAATGCGATGTAACGGCACGCGTTGTACTAACGGCGTTGTAAAGGTTGTTCCCCCCTGAGAAGGCCCATCAAGAACAGGTTATATCCTGGGCTCACGACACAACCCTAGGGGGGCACCTAGGAGAAAACAAAACCATCGCTTACCTAGAACGTTCCTTTTGGTGGCCCACACTGAAGAACGACACCAAAGAGTATCTCAGAAACTGCGCCATTTGCGCCCAGAGCAAGACCAGCCATGCGAAACCTACGGGACTGCTTTGTCCCATACCTATACCCTCACTCCCGTGGCACACAGTGTCGATGGACTTCATCGTTGAGATGCCCCCGTGCGAAGGCTTCACCACCATCTTGGTGGTAGTCGATCATCTCACCAAGATGGGACACTTCATCCCCCTGAAACGGCTGCCTACCTCGGCGGAACTTGCAGTTGCCTTCCTCCAACACGTCGTTAAGGCCCATGGACTACCCAAAGTTCTTATCACCGACCGAGGCACCCAGTTTACTTCTCGGTTTTGGAAGGCGTTATGCACCACCATGGGAGTGGATTCTAGACTATCAACCAGTTACCACCCCCAAAGCGATGGAAAGACAGAACGTCTTAACCAAACTCTCGAACAATACCTACGCTGCTTTTCTCTCCAGAATGCCATGGACTGGTTCCCGTTACTCTGGATAGCAGAGTTCACCTACAACAACACGGATCACGCCACGCTTGGTTGTTCCCCATTTTTCTGCCTATATGGATTTCATCCTAACATGCTTCCATTCGAATGGTCTGCAGAGTCCAAACACCCCACCATACAAGAACACCACACTCATCTCAGAATAGTGCTTAAAGAAGCACGAAACCAATTAAAATCATCACAGACCACGCACAAATACTATGCTGATAAAAAGAGAAGCCAGGAACCTACTTATCAGGCAGGAGACGTGTGGTTGGCTACGAAATACCTACGGCTAAAGGGGGTGGGTAAACTGGGCCCGAAATACATAGGCCCGTATAGGATAGAACGTATTATAAATCCTGTAGCCATATGTTTGATCCTTCCCCCTTCCTGGAACATCCACCTCGTGTTCCATGTTTCCTTACTAAAACCCTGTCCCAAAGACATGAGACTGCCGGAACTCCCTCCACCTGTAGCAATAGACGGACAGGAAGAATATGAAGTCCGTGAGCTCCTGGACTCCCGACTAGTCAGGGGAAAGGTACAGTATCTGGTGGACTGGAAAGGGTATGGAGTGGAAGACCGAACTTGGCAACCCATATCAAACTTAAACTGCCCAAGATTAATCAAGCAATTTCATACCAAAAACCCAGAGAAACCTGGACAACCGCCGAGACGACAGTCCTCAAGGGGGAGTACTGTCATGACCCTGCTAAGGGGACGGCTGTCGAGGCACAGTTCCCCCGTCTCATCTACAAGCCAATGCCAAAAAATGACACTTCCCAGAACACCTCCTCCTTCTCAGACGCATCACCAGAACCAGAGAGCTTCCTAATAGGGCGGCTATATAGCCCCGCCCGTTCCAGGAAACAGGGCTTGACAATCTTCCCTGATCCACAGCCACACGAGAGCGCCAGGCGGACGGTGCTTCCCCGCCGGAGGTCGGGCGCTTTTCCACCCTTCACGAACCCCGTTCGCAGCGAGGCTGTTTTCGGCACCTCAGGCGAGCGCCAGGCGGATGGTGCTTCCCCGCCGGAGGTCGGGCGCCTTTTTCCGTGACTTTCCCGCAATCTCTGCAACCGGAACAGGTAGGGTTCCTTGCTTGTGCGGGACCCTCGCATTTCACTATCCCAGATGTAGCTTTGTGCTTCCTTTCATACTAGGTACTTAGGACCTCGCGCTTGTCTTTCGACGTGTGTCCCCGTAAACCCATGCTACTCCCAGCAGGAGAACTATTGGGCAGTGACATTAAGCTACCATGCCCTCGTTGTGCAAATAACAGCGTGAGTGTGGGATTGGCTTAACTGCTGAGAATACGACGCCTCACAGTGCCGCTACGGTACGTGGAGGATTACCTGCAAAAAGACTTCTTGTTTTGTTTCCCTCTTGAGGCTCTTCAGACGGGGGGAAGAAATCACTTATAAAGAAGGGTAGCAGACTCCACCGGAGACACCACATTCCTTCCTTCTAACACCAGTCCTTGTTACTTTCTTTTGGTACAGTGCCACCCACGACACGTGAGCGGATACAGCGAATCTCCATAGCCGTCCTGAAAGGGTACCTCACAGAGCCATCCTTTACTATTCCCTTCTCCCCCGGGGGGGCGCCTTCCTCCATAGTAGTGTACTCCTCTCTGGGGAACGACGCGCCTTCGGGAAGGAGGGAACATTCTTCTGAACACGTCTCTGCTGCCTTCTGGTCAGGTTAGTGGCGTTCTCACAGTTGTGTCACTAATGGTGCTGCGACAAAATGTCATGAGTGATGTAATATGTGAGGTCATAAGCAGTGCATGTCTGGTTCGTAGGTTATACTTGGCTCTGCTAACTATAACTGGTGAATTTCTTTGTTTATTTTAGTCCAATATATATGATATTTCCTTTGTCCGTACAGGTGATGAAACGGAATTGAATACCTTGGTTCAACATCTGATTAGAAACAAAGTTAACTTAAAATTCACCATGCGATACAGTCAAAATACCATTGATTTCTTAGACATCAGACTCAGGATTACTGATGGGGTTTTAAACACTGATTTGTTCAGGAAACAAACAGTGGGTAATTCCATTTTGCACGCATCAAGTTGTCACCCACACAGTTTGAGATGGAGTATCCCTTACACTGTGTATCTCGGAGCTAAGAGAAATTGCAACTCTAAACATAGTTACCAGAAAACAAAAAGTGAGATGACTAAGAGACTGATAGCAAGGGATTACCCACGCAAGGCACTGAAACAGGCAAGTCATAGGGCAGACAAAGTCAGGAGACAGGAAGCTCTATTCCGCTCCTCCCCCCCAACTAGAAGTCAAGCAGGCAGTGAACCAATTCGGTTCATAATGAAATTCAGTAACCAAGCAGGTAAGCTAAGAAATATTCTGAAAATAGATGGGGCACCTTGACACAGGATAACATCTCAAAAGAAAACTTTGGGTGTAATCCCCAATGAATTTCCAAAGAAATGTGTCTTTGAAAGACATCCTAGTCCATAGTCACCTTACGCCCAAAACTACTAACTGCCCGGGATAGGGCAGGAGTTTACATTGTTGCAGACAATGCAAAGCTTGTAAGTATGGCTGCAACATTAAGGAAGTCACCCTGCAAAGACTGAACAAAAAGTGGCAGATTCCCAAATTGATAACTTGTAAGACTGACTTTGTAGTCTATGTGATAACTTGGCCTTGTGGGAAGTGGTACATTGGCTCAACAACCTTCCCCATCAAGAAACGCATCCTGGAACACTGGAGAGTGATAATCAACAATGACAAAAGCTACAGCACAGCCAAACATTTCCAGGAAGCACACAATGGGGACTGGACAGCAGCCAGATATTTTGGCATTGATTCAGTACCTAAACACTCCAGAGGTGGGAACAGATTGTCTTCATTACATAGACAGGAATCTGATTCATCCTACAAGCTTGTTGCATTACCCCTCAGGGGATAAATACCTAATAATCTTTTCCATACAAAGTGATATGGACTACATTTTTGCTAAATGATAATTGATTTTTGTTTCGAAACAGAACTTTATGATAACTATGACAAACATGATTGTTATTTTCCACATATATGAAATTCTCCTAATGTGGAAGGAAAAAAATAGAGATAATTGTAGAATACAGATTAAATATGTATTACCAGCTTAAGGAATGTTTTAAAGAAAAACTACGGATACCACAATGCAAAGCGAGAGGTTACAGGAAGTGATGTCGACCTGTTTAAATAAGATGTAGTAATGGTGCGCTTTGTTTGTTTTTCCCCGTGAGGGAGGTCTCGGCGGAGACCGAAACGCTTAGGGGTTGCTGGCATGCTTTAAATAAACATCTATGAAAAAGCACAACGGAGTGGAGTAAACTAATTTACGGATAACTACGACTGCGTGAGGAATCCCAGTTGGGAGTCAAGGGTTAAGAATACATATATATATATATATATATATATTATACCTACTGGCAGTCGCCAGTAGGTAGATATAGTTAGGACCTATTTTCCATAGGAAATCCGCAACATTCTATTTGGAATAACGTTGGCGCCGATTGACAAATCTTCGCAAAATTTTCCAAACTGTTGGCCAGCTCCGGTCCGCTCCTATCCTGAAAATTTCACGGTGATTCGTCAAGCGGGGGCTGAGAAAAAAGGGGTGTCCCAAAACACGCTTTCCCCATGCATTTTCCCATAGGACCTGTTGACGCAGCTACAGCCCGAACTACTGAACGGAATTACACCAAATTTGGCAAAGAGGTAGTCCTCAGTTCAGACTCGTGCCTTTTGCTTAAATGGTGTAAATCCGTTCAGTAGTTGCTGAGAAAATCAAAAGTAAAATCATAGATATATCTATGGCCTCGAAGGATCCGAGCACCCTCCGCGCACCCAGCGCACTCTGCCGTGCACGAGCTGTATTCTAATTGGCTGTCAACACTCCAGATCAGGAAGTGTTGGCAGCCATCTTGTGCCTCGGTAGAACCGAAGCAAAAGAAACCTATCAAACAAACGCGAAAACGCGACAAGTGGGCAGGGTAGAAACACCCTGACCCCCTAGGCCTGCTCAGGGGGCCCACAAGGATTTTTTTTAAATCAGCGAGATTCGTGCACCCAGCGCGAATTTCGGCCGAAAATTTT